>NW_027181782.1:10579728-11897735 GCF_029961685.1 Aristolochia californica | reverse complement strand
CATTGGACTCCCAATCACAAATAATTTTCATCTTTTTTATGGGGATGAAGTTCCTCCATCGTGGACTCCCAACCACAAAAAATTTTGATCTTTTTGACAGGGTAAAATAAATGATGACATGAGGCCACCTCTTATTCGATAATAATGTCCCCAAAGAGACATAATAGTTGCAGCTGAATATAACACAACCATCTTCCAACACATATAACACGAACCAAACAATAAACTTCGTAAAAGAACCCATGAAATAATCCGATATAAAAATTGCTTCTTTGATGCACAAGCTTCATCTTTTGTGCTCCCCCTTCTTGAATATTTTGGTCACACAAACTTATCCACAACATAAGGAATAAAATACCTCTTTCTTTTTCTTCTTATACTTCTCACCCCCCCCCCCCCCCCCCCCCCCCCCCCCCCCCCCAAGCTGGGAGGTAATGGCAATGATCCCAGCTTGAACCAAATATCATAGATGCAGCAATAAACCCAAATAACAGAGATTTATAAATAAACCCTCAAACCAGGGAGAAGTGAGATATTTTCCTGATCAACTCAAAAAGTAACGCAAAACAATTGGCATAAATTCGGATTTTTCAATACAACAGAATACCAATATGACCTTTGATTCTTCCAATTGGAATATATCTTTCAATATAGATCAGATTGACATGAAATTTTTTCCTTCTGAAAATAGACTTAAATAAATTTCATCCAAGTATAACATCTCTTCATAAAATATAATCATCAGAAGATAAATAATCTGATAGGTTTCGGTCTCTGTCATCTGGCCGAACTAAGTTTTGTTTCTCCTATTTTTCCAGAACGACCATTGACTCTTCCAAGATCATTATCTCCTTATAAAAAAATCATACCGAAAATTGGTTGAATAGGTCAGAAAATAGACTTACATACCTTTCTCTTGATAGATAATTATCCATATAAAGTCTCTTTCTTGATAGCTTAAAATACCTCAGAAGTTGAGGCTTTCTGCTGCATCTCGAACCTCTTTTTCAATCTGACCTTTGCTGCTTCAAATATCGATTCTTCTTTGTACATAACTCAGATAAAAAATTGGTTGAATAGGTACAAGAATAGACTTACAGATATTTCTTTTGATATATATTTTTGCATATAAAGTCTAGTTCTTGATAGCAAAAAATACCTCAAAATCTGAAGATTGCTGCTACTGCTCGAACCTTTTTGCAATCTGACCTTCGCTCATTCAAATATCGATAACTCTCTGTATATAACTCCGATTGGAACAAATCATTCTTCTTTGGAAAGTAGACTCAAATATCTTTCCTTAAATATATAATTTGTAATATTAAAAACTCCATATGGAGGTTTAAAACCAAAAAATAAACTACAGGTGTAGGGACTAAAAAAAATAACTACGAACCTAGACCTAGGGTTTAGGGTTAGAGAAAAGGATCACATTACCTCCGTGAATTGACAAAGTCAACTCACAGAACCTGCTCTGATACCATGTTGAATTTTTGGAAAATAAAAATATTTCATTGACATCAATAACTTATTGTAATCAGAGTAGATGAACCTCTATTTATAATAGAGGAAGGTAGTAGAGTCCAATTACAATAAAACTACCCTTGTCCCAATTACACCCAAACTCTAATACTTAAGGTTAGTCCTAACATAATTAGGTAACTCAGTATTGATAAAAGACAAATATAACTTAAACTAAAACTCTTCCTGGTCGTGACCCTAAGATAAAGATACTTTTGTGAGTCCTTCTTGATCTTCAAACTTATGTGATAAGAATTCCAGCTCTTGGTAATCATTGAGGGTCCTACTTATGGGCTTGGGAAGATCAAGAAGGACTCACAAAAGTATCTTAATCTTAGGGACACGACCAAGAAGAGTTTTAGTTTAAGTTATATTTTTCTTTTATCAATATTGAGTTACCTAATTATGTTAGGACTTACCTTAAGTGTTAGAGTTTGGGTATAATTGGGACAAAGGTAGTTTTATTGTAATTGGACTCTACTACCTTCCTCTATTATAAATAGAGGTCCATCTACTCTGATTACAACAAGTTATTGATGTCAATGATGTATTTCAATTTTCCATAAATTCAACATGGTATTAGAGTAGGTTCTGTGAGTTGACTTGGTCAACTCACGGAGGTAATGTGATCCTTTTCTCTAAATACTAAACCCTAGGTCTAGGTTCGTAGTTGTTTTTTTTCAGTCCCTACACCCGTAGTTTCCTTTGCATTTTTTACCTCTATAAAGAGTTTTTAATATTGAAAATTATATATTGACGGAAATATATTTGAGTCTACTTTCCAAATAATAATGATTTGTTCCAATTGGAGTTATATACAGAGAGTTATCGATATTTGAATGAGAAAAGGTTAGATTACAAAAAGGTTCGCGCAGCAGCAACAATCTTCAGATTCCGAGGTATTTTTTGCTATCAAGAACTAGACTTTATATGCATAAATATATATCAAACGAAATATCTATAAGTCTATTCTTTTACCTATTCAACCAATTTTTTATCTGAGTTATGTACAAAGATAAATCGATATTTGAAGCAGCAAAGGTCAGATTGAAAAAGAGGTCCGAGCGGCAGCAGAAAGCCTCAACTTCCGAGATATTTAAGCTATCAAGAAAGAGAGTTTATATGGATATTATATATCAAGAGAAAGGTATGTAAGTCTATTTTCTGACCTATTCAACCAATTCTCGGTATGATTTTTTTATAAGGAGATATTGATCTTGGAAGAGTCAATGGTCGTTCTGGAAAAACAGGAGAAACAGAACTTAGTTCGGCCATATGACAGAGATGGAAACCTATCAGATTATTTATCTTCTGATAATTATATTTTATGAAGATATGTTATACTTGGATGAAATTTATTTAAGTCTACTTTCAGAAGGAAAAAATTTCATGTCAATCTGATCTATATTGAAAGCTATATTCGAATTGGAAGAATCAAAGGTCATGTTGGTATTCTGTTGTATTGAAAAATCCGAATTTATGCCAATTGTCTTGCGTCACTTTTTGAGTTGATCAGTAAAATATCTCACTTCTCCCTGGTTTGAGGGGTTATTTATAAATCTCTATTATTTGGGTTTATTGCTACATCTATGATATTTGGTTCAAGCTGGGATCATTGCCATTACCACCCAGCTTAAGGGGGAGAAGTAGAAGAAGAACAAGAAAGAGGTATTTTATTCCTTATGTTGTGGATAAGTTTATGTGACCAAAATATTCAAGAAAGGGGGAGCAAAAAAGATGAAGCTTGTGCATCAAAGAAGAAATTTTTATATCGGCTTATTTCATGGGTTCTTTGACAAAGTTTACTATTTGGTTCGTGTTATATGTGTTGGAAGATGGTCGTGTTATATTCAGTTGCAGCTATTATGTCTCTTTGGGGACATTATTATTGAATAAGAGGTGGCATCTTGTCATCATTTATTTTACCCCGTCAAAAAGATCAAAATGGTTTGTGGTTGGGAGTCCACGACTGAGGAACTTCATCCCCGTCAAACAGATGAAAATTATTTGTGGTTGGAAGTCTATGACGGAGGAACTTATGATTACATCTATGTTATCCCCCCCCCCCCCCCCCCCCCCCCCCCCCCCTGCAATGGCTTTTATGTCTCCTACCACTTGAGAGTCGTTGTCCTGTGGAGGGACACAGTGGTGGACACTTCAGAGCAATGCCGAGAGACACACTACCGATAGCAGTGGAGTGTGCCCTACATCCAGCATTAAGACTGAAGTATGAAGCAATAACTTACCGACTAGGAGTGATTTTTACTCTCACTTCTAATGCCGCAGGGCCTCATGGAAGGACGCAATAGCGTGAGGGGGAATGTTGGAAGATGAAGGCATACTGGAATATGTGTCATTTTATACAAAAATATTTTATACATCATTTGCAGCAAGCTGGGAGTTCATGTTGTTTTCTCACCTCCAGCTTGAGGGGGAGTGTTGGAAGATAAGATCAAGCCCAAACGACCAAGGAAGGCCTACATATGTAAGATTATTATAAGATAAGCCACATGACCAAGGAAGGCCCACAATATGGGCCCAAGCCCATAAGAAGTAGGATCCACACTGATTACCAAGAGCTGGCATCCTTATCACATCAGTTGGAAGATCAAGAAGGACTCACAAAAGTATCTTTATCTTAGGGTCACAACCAAGAAGAGTTTTAGTTTTAAGTTATATTTGTCTTTTATCAATATTGAGTTACCTAATTATGTTAGGACTTACCTTAAGTGTTAGAGTTTGGGTGTAATTGGGACAAGGATAGTTTTATTGTAATTGGACTCTACTACCTTCCTCTATTATAAATAGAGGTTCATGTACTCTAATTACAACAAGTTATTGATGACAATGAAGTATTTCACTTTTCCATAAATTCAATATAACACAATGTTATCTACATAGACAACCAAAACCACCATACCAGTATTCCTTTTAAGTAGGAACATAGAATGATCTCAATGACTCTGATAGAACCCAAATTGTAGTACCACATCACTAAACTTTTCAAACCAGGCCCGTGGACTCTGTTTAAGTCCACAAATAGCCTTCTGTAGCTTACACATCTTTTCTGTCTCCCCATGAGCAACATACCCAAGAGGTTGCTCCATATACACTTCCTCATGTAGACTACCATATAAAAAGGCATTTTTCACATTGAGTTGAAAGAGAGGCCAAGCCTTATTAACAACCATAGATATTAAGATACGTACCGAAGTAAGTCAGGCCACAACAGAGAATGTCTCAAAGTGATACTCCAAAAGTCTGCGTATACCCTTTCGCTACTAGCCGAGCTTTGTACCGTTCAATAGAGCCATCAACATTATATTTGAGAGTATAAACCCAATGACAACCCACAACAGGTTCTCTTGAAGGTGGATCACATAGATGTCATGTTCTCCGATACACCAAAACATTCATCTCAGCATCTATAGCTTGTTTCCATTTTGGAGAGCACAAGGTTTCCTACATTGAAAGAGTTATATGGGAAGTAGACAATGACAGAGCAAAGGACTTAAAGGATGGGGACAAAAAATCAAGTGACACATTTAGATATTGGATGAGAAGTACAAGATCGTTTACCTTTTTGTAAACTAATAGGCAGGTCCAAATCAGAGACAACAGGATCTGCAGGCAATGAGGAAGTTGGTGGATCATGAGAAGAGAGCTTTGTAGAGGTAACTGCTGGAGGCACTGCAAGAGTACAAGATCGACGGTTGTAAACACGAAGAGGCAATGAAGAACTCAATGACACTGGTACATCCAAAACTGCAACAGGAACAGAATTCTGAAGGAGATTCAGGTAATACAGGAAGCTCAATAAATGATAAAATATATGGAGTATGTTTAAAGAAGGTCACATCGGCTGACACATATGTTTTCCATTGAACAGGATCATAACATTTGTACCCTTTTTTGTCGACGAGAATGTCCCAAAAAAACACATTTGACAAACCAAGGTGACAACTTATCGACCGAAGTTCCAAGCATATGAACAAAACAGGTACATCCAAAAATACGAGAAACCACACCAAACAATTTACAATTGGGTTTTAAAACCTGGAGAGGAATTTGACCACTCAAAATAGATGAGGGCATACGATTAACCAAGTAGCACGAAGTTAAAACCGGATCTCCCCAAAAAGATTTAGGAACATCCATATGCAGTAATAGTGTCTTTGTAATCTCAAGGAGATGTCTATTTTTAGGTTCAACCACCCCATTTTGTATGATGCTATTAGAGCCCAGTTGTTGGTCAATGAGGATCTGATCACTCTTGAGCAAACTTTTAACAGAGTTCTTCGAGTTGAAGGTGCAGTTGTAAATAAGAATGAGTCAAGTGGAGCCCTCTCAGAAGCAGCAGCTTTTAACCTTCAATCTTCTATTGGTAAGCCCAATAGTCAGTTTCATGGTGGTAATAATAGAGGTAGAGGTCGCTCTTACACAACCCGTGGTCGTGGCTGAAATGATTGAGGGGATCAGAAATATGATTAGTCCTACCACAATAAACACATTTTTTGAGTTCTCCACTGGACAAAAGGTAAGTTGGGCCAAATCCTCCATCTTTGGATGGAACATCGATCAGTCGGTCTTGGCCTCAATGGCCGATTGGGTTGTAAAATTGACACCCACCCCCAATACCTACCTGGGCCTTCCTGGCAAGCCCCCCAAAAGTAGTTAGAACCCTGTGATTGAGCGAATGGAGGGGCTTCAAGCCACTTTGAGGGGCAAATTTCTCTTGAAGGCTGGTAAGCTGACTCTTATAAAATCTTGTATGCATGGCATTCCCAGTTACTATCTCTCCCTATTCCACTGTCCTGCCTCCATTAGAAACCATCTCGAGAGTCTCAAATGGGGGTGGGCCCTATGGGGGGAGAAAAAGTACCACCTTGTCAAGTGGGCCAATGTATGTCAACCTATCCAATTAGGCAGTCTCGGAGTCCGAGACATTGTTACGACCAATTCCACCTTCCTTATGAAGTAGATTTGGCAGGTTCAACACATCCCTAGACCTAATCTGACGGGCCCTTGTTGCTACCTGTTGAGATATTTATATCGACTGGGCCAGTCCTTTTAGATTTCCCTGTTGTGCTTTCCTAAGAGGTTCGAGCCTTTTAGCGCACTGGTTACAACATGGTATCAGAGTAAGGAGTTTAGGATCTCTCTTCATGGATTTATTATGAAATCTATTCAAGAAGTTGTAAAAGGAGTTCAGTCATGAAGAGATAAGTTCATACTCTTCTTATTTACGTTTTTTTTTGTTTCCTTTTCTTATTTACATACTCCTTTTTACTGTTTTTCTTTACTTCTTGAATTTTGAGTCACATCAAGTCAAGATAAATCTTTATATGTTGTAAAGATTTATTTCTATGACTAAATTGATGTTATAATCTTCACTCCTTGTAAATCAATTACAAGAGTGATCAAGATCATTTGTTGTTTGCATCTTATTATGATTGATGGGTGAAATTCAATTACTTTTATGTAATTTGGATCCATCTCATTTGGGGTAGAATTCCAACACATGTTGTTGTATCTTCTCCTACTTAAGGTTGCTCATGGGTTTGTGTTATGTTGTTGGATGCCTATTATATGTTTGATGAAATTCCAGCAGTCATTTACCCATTGTAGTTCCCTTTTTTTTTAACTTCAATAATTGATTTTTTTTTACGTTGAAGTCTCCCATGAGCTGAAGATAAATCTCTTCCAAGTGTCTTGGTTTGCCGTTAAATCTTCTCTAAATTTTTGTCTATTGCTTGTTTGTGTTGGAGTTTGGATTAAGGCCTAATCAGTTGCATCTACTTTCTTCTCTTTGTTCTTATGAATACAAGAGAAGTTGAGTGATAGCTGAATGTTATTATCACTTTCTAAAGGCACAAATTTTTTGAGAAATTGGTTCTTGTTCTCTTTTGTTGGTGACTGATTTGGTCTACGGGTTATTCAAATTACATTGAGTAATTGTTCTTTGAAGAAGGCATTTTCCCTTGACCTCCATATTTTCATCATGGAGATTGGATACAATAGTAATAAGAGTGATATACTCCATATTACTACAATTCCACTTAGAGGTCTCTCCAATTATATGAGCTAGTCACATTCGGTTCGGAGGGTTCTTATTACTTGTGCCCTCTTGAGCCACGTTGTTAACTTTCCTCCTCCGATTGATGAAGAAGATGCGTCCTACCACAAGTGGGTTAAGGATGATAACATGGTGATAAGTTGGCTCATTAATAGCATGGAAAAGCAGGTGGCCAACAACGTGGTCCACTTGGAAACTGCCAAGAACATATGGGACACTTGTGTCAAGCTTTACTCAAACACTGCTTCATTACAAAAAATATATGTTGTCTTACAAAACATGCTGCATACGAAACATGGAGATAATATTCATGAATTTTTGGCACGATTTCAAGGTCTTCTTCAAGAATGGAAACTAGCTCAGCCATATTCCACTGAGATTGTCATTCAAGAACGACAAAGAGAAGCTTTGGCAGCAGCCATTTGCTTATCGAATATTAAACCATACCTTGAGGTGGCCAAAACTCAGCTTCTAAGTTCTTCTGCTCTTCCATCCTTCGATGATATTAGTGCTACATTACGTCAAATACCAGATCCATCCCCTCCTTGTCCTATTGATGCTCCATCGGCGATGTTCTCTAGCAATCGGGGAACATCTTCCTCATCCCGAGGATGGGGCAGAAATATGAGAGGGGGTCGAACTATGAGAGGGGCTGAAAATAGAGGTGGTAGAACGGGTCAGAATTCTTTTCGTACTGAGCCTCAACTTTGCACTTATTGTGGCCGTCAAAACCACCTTGTGGCATCATGCTGGAAACTTCATGGCAAGCCTGATTGGGCCACAGCTAACCCAGTCTCAGTTAACATTGAGAAAAATGAAGATAAGGCTGAATCATCATCCGAAAATGTGACTCTGACGGCTGAGGACTATGCTGCATTTCAGAAAATAAAGTCCTTCATGGAATCATCTATTCCCTCATCATCTACTGCTGCCACTACTATTGCCTCAAGTATGCTTTCTTCCTCTTCTTCCTCTTCCTCTTGGATCAGACTCCGGGGCCTTCGAACATCTATCAGGTAACAAACACTTGTTGCAGTCCTTATCTCCTTGTTATCCTCATAAATTCGTTACTATTGTTGATGGTACCCAAACCAAGGTCCTTGGCAAAGGTTCCTCCTCTCTTACTTCATCTATTCCCCTTCAACATGTTTTGTTTGTTCCTCAATTTCCTTTAAATTTGCTTTCGGTTAGTCAATTGACCAAACAATTAAATTGCTCTATCACCTTCTCACCGTCTTCTTGTGTCTTTCAGGATCTCACTACGAAGCAGGTGATTGGTGGCGGCCATGAAAAGGGGGATTTGTACTACTTCACTCTTCCACCATTAGCTGCATTATCATCCACTACATCTGAGGCCCAACTTTGGCACAACTGACTTGGTCATCCGTCTACCCCTTCACTTCGTTATTTGGTTCCATCTTTAAAAGGACTTTCTAATTTCAATTGTGAGGTTTGTCAATTAAGTAAACATGTCAGGAGTACATATTCTCCTCGTCTTACAACTACAAGTATTGCTCCGTTTGAGCTAATACATTCTGATGTATGGGGCCTTTTATGTGTCTCAAATATTTCCCAAGTTAAATATTTTTTCATTTTTGTTGATAATTTTACTCGAGTGACTTGGTTATATCTATTTAAAGAGCGTTCTAAAATTCTTCGTTTGTTTAAAAATTTTCATGCTATGGTCTTGACACAATTTGGGAAGAAAATTCAAACCCTTAGATCTAATAATGCTAAGGAATACATGTCTCGTGACTTCAAATCATTTTGTGAGAGTAACGGGCTTATTCATCAAACATCATGTGCCTATTCTCCTCAACAAAATGGTGTTACTGAAAGAAAGAATTGTCATCTTCTTGAAGTTGCTCGGGCCTCCTCTACTCCATGAAGGTATCCTATTTCTATTGGCCTCATGCTATACTTACAACATGCTATACTTACAGTATGCTTTCTAATTAATAGGTTACCTTCATCAGTCCTTCATCATAAAACTCCTTACTCTGTGTTATTTAATGGTGAAAATCCTTTTTCTCTTCCTTTGAAAGTGCTTGGATGTACGTGTTTTGTTCATGTTACATCCCCACAAAAAAATAAACTTGATCCTCGGTCTATGAGGTGCATTTTTTTGGGGTACTCTCGCACCCAGAAAGGTTATGTATGTTACAATCCTACCCTTCGGAGGATGTTTATCTCTAGGGATGTGACTTTCTTTGAGGACACCCCCTTCTACTCCTCCCATGATACTCCTCCAGGATGGACTTGTCCTTCTACTACTCCTTGTCCGCTTGTGCCGTTCAATCTTGAAGTGGATTCATCCCCTGATGACCGACCGAACCTTCACCTGTGGAGTTGTCAGATCCACCCGAGGTAAGTCCTTCTCCTCCTATGCATGGGCCTGAATTTGATACTCGGCCTATTGCTTTAAGAAAAGAACGTCGCTCCTGTACTACTTCGCATCCTATCTCAAATTTTATGTCTCACCATAGCTTGTCTTCCGAGTGTTTTCAGTTTCTTGCGTCCCTTTCTTCTACTTCCGTTCCACAGTCGTATCAGGAGGCCCTGAGACATCCAGGATGGAAGGTGGCTATGGATGAAGAAATGCACGCCTTATACGAAAACCAAACCTGGTACTTAACATCACTCCCGAAAGGTAAAAGACCGGTTGGTTGTCGATGGGTTTTTTTGGTGAAACATAATCCGGATGGATCGATTGCTTGTCTTAAAGCTCGACTAGTTGCTAAGGGCTATACGCAGTGTTATGGGATAGATTATGAGGAGACCTTCTCTCCTGTTGCAAAATTGAATTCGGTATGCATCATCTTATCTATTGCTGTTAACTCCTCATGGCCCGTCTATCAGTTGGATGTTAAAAATGCCTTTTTAAATGGTGATATCAGCCAGGAAATTTATATGGTTCAACCACCTAGTTATGTGGTTGAGGGGGAGTCAGTATGCCGGTAAAAAAAGTCTTTATATGGGCTTAAGCAGTCCCCTCGGGCTTGGTTTGATAAATTTAGTCAAACACTCCTACGGTTTGGTTTTCATCGGTGCTTAGTTGATCATTCCGTATATTATAAAGATACGGTCAAAGGGAAAATATTATTGGCCGTATACGTGGATGATATTATCTTAACCGGTGATGATGCTTTGAGCATACAAGAGGTAGATGATATGTCAGGAATTCAAGACTAAAGACCTTAGTATGCTTAAATATTTTTTGGGTATAGAAGTTCTTCTATCCAAACATGGGATAATATTGTTTCAAAGGAAATATGTCTTGGATCTTCTTGAAGAAACAGGAATGAAAGATTGTAGACTAGTTGACACACATATGGATACAAATGTAAAATTATGTGCCACAAATGAAGAAGATATTGTTATTGGCAAATATCAAAGACTCATGGGAAAACTGAATTATTTCACGGTAACTAGGCCAGACATATCATATGTTGTAAGTGTGGTGAGTCAATTCATGCACAAACCACAAATTACCCACTGGCAGGCTTTAGAGAGAATACTACGTTATCTAAAAGGAGCTCCAAGAAGAGGATTGCTGTATAAAAAACATGGGCACTTCAACATAGAAGGCTTTTCAGATGCAGATTGGGCTGGATCTCCTGATGATAGAAAATCTATATCAAGATATTGTACTCTGGTTGGGGAAAACTTGGTTACATGGAAAAGTAAGAAGCAAAATGTGGTTGCAAGATCTAGCGCCGAAGCAGAATACAGAGCTATGGCCCATACCGTTAGTGAACTTTTATGGGTCAGGACCCTTCTTACCGAACTAGGTTTTTATAAAAAGGGGTCCATGAATCTGCATTGTGATAATCAAACAGCCATTCATATCACTTCAAATCCAGTTTTTCATGAAAAAACTAAACATATTGAGGTGGATTGTCATTTGATACGGGAGAAGTTTCAAGCTAGAAGAATCTCTCTCAAACATGTGTCATCTCAAGAGCAAGTAGCTGATATTCTCACTAAACCCGTTACATCTAAAATCCTATCGTTTACATGTGGCAAGCTGGGTATTTATGATGTCTTTTCTCCTCCAGCTTGAGGGGGAGTGTTGGAAGATGGGTTCAAGCCCACGAGCTCAAGACAAGAAGCCCACACATCAAAGGAGTGGCATATGTGTAAAATATGGTACTTTCCATAAAGATGGCATAGAAGTGTAAATATGTGTTCCTTTTATGTCTTTTGTTTTATCAAGTTGTAGCCCTAAGGGCATTGTAAAACTATAAATAAAGGCATTGGCTAAGAGGTAGGGAATTGAAGCACTCTCCTTTCTTTCCACAAATTCGTCCAGTCCTTGTTTTTCTTTTTGACGCAACCCTCTTCTCCCTTAATCCAAACTCTCTCCTTCCACGTTCTTCTTCTTCTCTTCTCCTTCTCTCTTCTTCTTCTTCTTCTTCTTTCTTGTTGATCTAAAGTTCCTTTCATGAGATCCTAAATTCTACATGGTATCAGAGCAAGTTGGTCCCGTGTTCGAATCCCGCTCCCACCGCTTTCCACGGCTTGTTCCTTGTGCTTTATACGGGCCCCGAATTTGAATTTCACGGGTTGTCCCGTGCGGGGGAGTGTTGAGATATTTATATCGACCGGACCAGTCCTTGTAGATTTACTTGTTGTGCTTTCATAAGAGGTTCGAGCCTTTTAGCGCACTGGTTACAACACTACCAAGGCCAATATTTCAAATGGTTGGTGGACTGGTGGATGCCGGCACTATCGATTGTCCCCTATTTGGAGGAAAATCTTTATCCTGATTCCCACCTTCTATAAAGCAGTCAAGTGTTACCAGGGGAATGGGCGCCTAACTAAATTCTGTTTGGGACTTGTGGTTGAAGGATAAAACCTTAGACACAAGCTTTGGACCCATCTGCATACTCTCCAATTGCAAAAACGCCACTACCTCAGAGTTATGGTCGGATTCAGGCAGGTGGAATCTTGGTCTTCCCAGAACCCTTTCGGACTCTGAAGCCTTATTAGCCTCTAATCTCCTCAATTGCCTTGCCAAAGTCAAAATTTGTGATCACATATCCAACACCCTCATTTGGACCCCTTGCCCCAAAGGAACTTTTATCACAGCCTCTGCTTATAAATTTCTTAAAAGCCCTACTAAATCACAACCCCACCACCTAGCAGCACCTGCCTGGTCGTTACTTGCTCCACTTTGTGAAAAAAAAAATTGTATGGTGTGCTTGTAGGAGCAAAATTCTCACTTTCGACTCCCTCATAAGGCAAGGAACTCCTGTGCAAGACACCTCCTACCCCTTCTGTCATAACTCCCTAGAAACCACCTCGTATGTCCTTCTCCACTGCCAATTCGTTCATGCCGTCTAGGCCAACCTCGTCAACAGAATTGGGACCCAATTCTGCATTCCCCAAAGCTTGTCATCCATGATCCTCTCCGCCACCTTCTGACCACTTCAAGATGAACTTTGATGGAAACGCCTTTAGATGTCCGGGTTCAACTGATGGAAATAGTCGTCTCCTATACTCCTTTGCTGGCCTTCTTGGTATTTCCGATTCCACTATGGTTTTTCAGGACCATCTTGTTAGGCCCCTCATAATCAAAGGAGATTTCAAGGTCGTCATCATTTGGTGTGCCATGAAAACTCGCCCCGTACCAGCATTGGGATATTTATTTTGAAATTTGTAATATAACTTCTAATCTAAATTGTATATGGGTCCATACCCCTAGATATGCCAATCACTTGATGGACATCCAAGCAAAACGGGATTCTTCCCTCCAATACCTTGTTGTGGAGGACAGCCCTGCATGATAGGCTGTATTCTTCTTTCTTTGAATTAAATATATTGACATTTTTTCCTAAAAAAACAACATGTCCCTCCAAATTCGAGACGTATCAGATATCTGGGATCCAATTAACCTCCATTTCTTCATTGATAGGAGTTGAAAATTAAAAATTTCTACACTCCCTTATTATATGTCAGTTTCATAAAAATACTGTTCTAATTAGTGTGTGAACTAAAACAATTTAGTGTCACAGAGCCAAAATCCAATAAGGTTGAGAAGCCCTCATTAATCTCTGCCTAGCCTCCTCTTTTTCCAAAAAATTCCCTGACAATGTCGTTACAAAGGGCAACCCAGGGCTGTCCAGTGTCAATGGGGTTATTTGGGACCCCGATGATCATGTGCTTTTTGTTTGTCCTGGCTGTTGGGCAAAAAAAGACACCCCTGAAATAGAACTCAGTGCTTTACAATTCTTCGTTTCTTATTTTGAGAAACCTCCAATTGTTGAAGGAGAATCCATCCCTATTACATCTCAGAGGAAGAGTGGTAAAGAATCTCTGTGGAGACTTCCATAGCTATTTCGCGAAACCATTGACGTAGAGCTGCCTCTCATTGTTTTGGATTCACACTCCTTGCTCATCCAACTCCATTGCTGACTCACTGTATCAGGATGATGGGGCCAGCCAGCACCTTGTTGTCAGCCAGAAACTTCCTCTCCCTTAGTCATAACTAATCTGCAATTTTCCAGCTCTTCAGCATGATCTTGCTGTTCTTTTTTTCTTGCTGTGTATGTGTCATTAAGCATTTTTTATTAATAAAATCACATCACATTTCAAAAAAATATTTTATGCCATTCTGGTATTGAACTAAGTTCAAGATGCCTCATATATATAGGCAAAACAAGTTTTGTGGAACTTTTAGATGCATAAATGAATGATAAATGCTAGATTCCTATTTTCAGTATTTATTTTGTATGAATTTCCCCTAGTATGAAATCATAAAGTGAATAGAATATTTGCAATGAGCAAGTTCAAGCATCGCACAACTCACAAAGACAAGAGCTGAAACAGATGCCTGATAGCAGGGTAAGAAGGTTCCTCAGCTCCAAACGAATGCATCCCAGAAGAAACATTCTTCTGCCAATGTTTGGCTTCAAGTTGAGTCTGATACAAATCCCTGCATGGAGAAACCAATTAATTATCTAAAGAGCCAAGTTACTAAACATAATCCAAAACATTAGCATACTCAATTTGAATAGATGAACATAGTAACCTGGAGAAGAAACTTGAAGATCCACATTGTTAAGACTCCTTAAATATCTAGGATATGAGCAAGACCGAGGTGGTGAAAGCAAACCAAATTGATGAAATTGATGGAAGAATCTCCCATTATGCACTGGAGTCCCCTGGCTCATCTTATCTTCCTGGAAAAACAAAAATGTTAATGTCAAACAACATAAATCGTGCCTAAAGAACAAAATATATGCTACTGAACAAGCAAATTAAGTGTTTTGGTATTTATGGAGGACAAAACCTATAGAACTAGAACTCAATGCCCCAAAAATTAGGTAATCACAGTCCATAAACATGTACCAAAAGAGTCTAAGTAAGTGGTGAACTAAAGCTTTTGACATCCGTCAACCTTCGTATCTAATCAGTGAGAAATTCATAAAAAAGATAAGGAATACTTGACGCACACGTGATCAGGCCTTCCACCGCTAAGATGGAGGACCTTCACAGTCAATTAAACAAATTAAATGGAAAGAGAATCCAACACTTTTTAGCTGGGAAATAGGGGGAGAAACCAAAAAGATTAATTACTTTCTTTATCAAGGAATATCAACTGCTCCCACATTGCACGGGTTTTCTCTGTGTTTTCACTTACATTTATTATAGTTTTCAAATTTTTTTGCCTAAAATTTTCATTTTGTTATGCCTCATATCTTTTTTGTTTATGAGAAAAATATGAGAGTGAGTTTTGGATCTGAAAAAAAATTTGAACTTCCAAAATGGAAATGCACAAATACTGAGAGAGATAATTCCAAAAAGTATCTGTGATTTTTAAGGATAGGCAAAAAGTGGGTTGTTTGGCTCTGGTAAATATCCAACCACTTGAGAATTTGATTTTTTCTACTCCATGAAATTTTTGGATCATTAGGTCACTTGCATCCTCAACAAGTTTGTGGCATGCATGTCCACCACATTTAAAGCATATTAGGATCAGTTAGAAGTCCCTTTCCTATAAAATTCCACCATGCTTATTATTAGGGATTGTACTAGTGGAATTTCCCAAACATGGATAACAAAACCTTGAAGTTCATTTTTAGTGCGTTCACTTACATTTATTATAGTTTTCAATTTTTTTTACTAAAATTTTCATTTTGTTATGCCTCATATCTTTTTTGTTTACGAGAAAAATGGAAGAGTGAGTTTTGGATCTGAAAAAAAATTTGAACATCCAAAATGGAAATGCACAAATGCTGAGGGAGATAATTCCAAAAAGTATCTATGATTTTTAAGGATAGGCAAAAAGTGGGTTGTTTGGCTTTGGTACGTATCCAACCACTTGAGAATTTGATTTTTTCTAGTCTTTGAAGTTTTTGGATCATTATGCCACTTACATCGTCAACATCTTTCCGGCATACATGTCCACCACATTTAAAGCCTCTTTCCTTTAAAATTCCATCAAGCTTATTATTAGGGGTTGTACTAGTGTAATTTCCCAAACATGGACAAGAAAACCTTAGAGTTCATTTTTAGTGCGTTCACTTATATTTATTATAGTTTTCAAATTTTTTTGCCTAAAATTTTTATTTTGTTATGCCTCATATCTTTTTTGTTTACGAGAAAAATGAGAGAGAGAGTTTTGGATCTGAAAAAAAATTTGAACATCCAAAATGGAAATGCACAAATGCTGAGGGAGATAATTCCAAAAAGTATCTGTGATTTTTAAGGAAAGGCAAAAAGTGAGTTGTTTCGCTCTGGTAAATATCCAACCACTTGAGAATTTGATTTTTTCTACTCCTTGAAAATTTTGGATCATTAGGTCACTTGCTTCCTCAACATGTTTCCGGCATGCATGTCCTCCACATTTAAAGCATGTTAGGATGAGTTAGAAGTCCCTTTCCTATAAAACTCCACCAAGCTTATTATTAGGGGTTGTACTAGTGGAATTTCCCAAACAAGGATAACAAAACCTTGAAGTTCATATTTAGTGCGTTCACTTACATTTATTATAGTTTTCAATTTTTTTTGACTAAAATTTTCATTATGTTTTTCCCCATATCGTTTTTGTTTACGAGAAAAATGGGAGAGAGAGTTTTGGATCTGAAAAAAAATTTGAACATCCAAAATAGAAATGCACAAATGCTGAAGTAGATAATTCCAAAAAGTATCTGTGATTTTTAAGGATTGGCAAAAAGTGGGTTGTTTGGCTCCTGTAAATATCCAACCACTTGAGAATTTGATTTTTTCTACTCCTTGAAAATTTTGGATCATTAGGCCACTTGCATCGTCAACATGTTTTCGGCATACATGTCCACCACATTTAAAGCATGTTAGGATCAGTTGGGAGTCCATTTCCCTTAAAATTCCACCAAGCTTTTTATTAGGGGTTTTACTAGTGCAATTACCCAGACATGGATAACAAAACCTTAGAGTTCATTTTTAGTGCGTTCACTTACATTTATTATAGTTTTCAAATTTCTTTGCCTAAAAGTTTTATTTTGTTATGCCTCATATCTTTTTTGTTTACGAGAAAAATGAGAGAGTGAGTTTTGAATCTGAAAAAAAAATTGAACATCCAAAATAGAAATGCACAAATCCTGAGGGAGATAATTCCAAAAAGTATTTGTGATTTTTAAGGATAGGCAAAAAGTGGGTTGTTTCGCTCTAGTAAATATCCAACCACTTGAGAATTTGATTTTTTCTACTTCTTGAAATTTTTGGATCATTAGGTCACTTGCATCCTCAATATGTTTCCGGCATGCAGGTCCTCCACATGTAAAGCATGTTAGGATAAGTTAGAAGTCTATTTCCTATAAAATTCCACCAAGCTTATTATTAGGGGTTGTACTAGTGGAATTTCCCAAACATGGATAACAAAAACTTGGAGTACATTTTTAGTGCATTCACTTACATTTATTATAGTTTTCAAATTTGTTTGCCTAAAATTTTCATTTTGCTATACCTCATATCTTTTTCTTTACGAGAAAAATGGGAGATTGAGTTTTGGATCTGAAAAAAAAATTTGAACATCCAAAATGGAAATGCACAAATGCTGAGAGAGATAATTCCAAAAAGTGGGTTGTTTGGCTCTGGTAAATATCCAACCACTTGAAAATTTGATTTTTTCTACTCCTTGAAATTTTTAGATCATTAGGCCACTTGCATCCTCAACATGTTTCCGGCATGAATGTCCACCACATTTAAAGCATGTTAGGATCAGTTAGAAGTCCCTTTCCTATAAAATTCCACCAAGGTTATTATTAGGGGTTGTACAAGTGGAATTTCCCAAACATGGATAACAAAACCTTGGAGTTCATTTTTAGTGCCTTCATTTACATTTATTAAAGTTTTCAAATTTTTTTGCCAAAAATTTTCTTTTTGTTATGCCTCATCACTTTTTTGAGTACTAGAAAAATGGGAGAGTGAGTTTTGGATCTGAAAAAAAATTTGAACATCCAAAATGGAAATGCACAAATGTTGAGGGAGATAATTCCAAAAAGTATTTTTGATTTTTAAGGATAGGCAAAATGTGGGTTGTATGGCTCTGGTAAATATCTAACCACTTGAGAATTTGATTTTTTCTTGTCCTTGAAATTTTTGGATCATTAGGTCACTTGCATCCTCAACATGTTTCCGGCATGCATGTCCACCACATTTAATGCATGTTAGGATCAGTTAGAAGTCCCTTTCTTATAAAATTCCAACAAGCTTATTATTAGGGGTTGTACTAGTAGAATTTCCCAAACATGGATAACTAAACCTTGGTGTTCATTCTTAGTGCGTTCACTTACATTTATTATAGTTTTCAAATTTTTTTGCCTAAAATTTTCATTTTTTTATGGCTCATATGTTTTTTGTTTATGAGAAAAATGGTTGAGTGAGTTTTTGATCTGAAAAAAAATTGAACATCCAAAATGGAAATGCACAATTGCTAAGAGAGATAATTCCAAAAAGTATCTGTGATTTTTAATGATAGGCAAAAAAGTGGGTTGTTTGGCTCTGGTAAATATCCAACCACTAGAAAATTTGGTTTTTTTTATTCTTTGAAATTTTTGGATCATTAGGCCACTTGCATCCTCAACATGTTAACGGCATGCATATCAACCACATTTAAAGCATGTTAGGACCAGTTAGAAGACCATTTCCTATAAAATTCCACCAAGCTTATTATTAGGGGTTGTACTAGTGGAATTTCCGAAACATGAATAACAAAAACTTGGAGTTCATTTTTAGTGCGTACACTTACATTTATTAAACTTTTCAAATTTTTTTGCCTAAAATTTTCATTTTGTTATGCCTAATATCTTTTTCTTTACGAGAAAAATGGGAGATTGAGTTTTGGATCTGAAAAAAAAATTTGAACATCCAAAATGGAAATGTACAAATGCTGAGGGAGATAATTCCAAAAAGTATCTGTGATTTTTAAGGATAGGCAAAAAGTGGGTTGTTTGGCTCTGGTAAATATCCAACCACTTGAGAATTTGATTTTTTCTACTCCTTGAAATTTTTGGATCATTAGGCCACTTGCATCCTCAATATGTTTCCGGCATGCATGTCCACCACATTTAAAGCATGTTAGGATCAGCTAGAAGTCCCTTTCCTATAAAAGTCCACCAAGCTTATTATTAGGGGTTGTACAAGTGGAATTTTCAAAACATGGATAACAAAACCTTGGAGTTCATTTTTAGTGCCATCACTTATATTTATTATAGTTTTTAAATTTTTTTGCCTAAAATTTTCATTTTGTTATGGCTCATATCTTTTTTGTTTACGAGAAAAATGGGTGAGTGAGTTTTGGATCTGAAAAAAAATTGAACATCCAAAATGGAAATGCACAAATGCTAAGAGAGATAATTCCAAAAAATATCTGTGATTTTTAATTATAGGCAAAAAAGTGGGTTGTTTGGCTCTAGTAAATATCCAACCACTAGAAATTTGATTTTTTCTACTCTTTGAAATTTTTGGATCATTAGGCCACTTGCATCCTCCACATGTTAACGGCATGCATGTCAACCACATTTAAAGCATGTTAGGATCAGTTAGAAGACCATTTCCTATAAAATTCCACCAAGCTTATTATTAGGGGTTGTACTAGTGGAATTTCCCAAACATGGATAACAAAAACTGGGAGTTCATTTTTAGTGCGTTCACTTACATTTATTAAAGTTTTCAAATTTTATTGCCTAAAATTTTCATTTTGTTATGCTATCTTTTTCTTTACGAGAAAAATGGGAGATTGAGTTTTGGATCTGAAAAAAAAATTTGAACATCCAAAATGGAAATGTACAAATGCTGATGGAGATAATTCCAAAAAGTATCTGTGATTTTTAAGGATAGGCAAAAAGTGGGTTGTTTGGCTTCTATAAATATCCAACCACTTGAGAATTTGATTTTTTCTACTCCTTGAAATTTTTGGATCATTAGGCCATTTGCATCCTCAATATGTTTCCGGCATGCATGTCCACCACTTTTAAAGCATGTTAAGATCAGTTAGAAGTCCCTTTCCTATAAAATTCCACCAAGCTTATTATTAGGGGTTGTACAAGTGGAATTTCCCAAACATGGATAACAAAACCTTGGAGTTCATTTTTTGTGCCTTCACTTATATTTATTATAGTTTTCAAATTTTTTTTCCAAATATTTTCATTTTTTTATGCCTGATATCTGTTTTGATTACGAGAAAAATAGGAGAGTGAGTTTTGGATATGAAAAAAAAGTTGAACATCCAAAAGGGAAATGCACAAATGCAGAGAGAGATAATTCCAAAAAGTATCTGTGATTTTTAAGGATAGGCAAAAAGTGGGTTGTTTGGCTCTGGTAAATATCCAACCACTTGAGAATTTGATTTTTTCTACTCCTTCAAATTTTTGGATCATTAGGCCACTTGCATCCTCAACATGTTTCCGGCATGCATGTCCACTACATTTAAAACATGTTAGGATCAGTTAGAAGTCTCTTTCCTATAAAATTCCAACAAGCTTATTATTAGGGGTTGTACTAGTGGAATTTCCCAAACATGGATAACAAAACCTTGGTGTTGATTCTTAGTGTGTTCACATACATTTATTATAGTTTTCAATTTTTTTTGCCTAAAATTTTCCTTTTGTTATGGCTCATATCTTTTTTGTTTACGAGAAAAATGGGTAAGCGAGTTTTGGATCTGAAAAAAAATTTGAACATCCAAAATGGAAATGCACAAATGCTGAGAGAGATATTTCCAAAAAGTATCTGTGATTTTTAATGATAGGCAAAAAAAGTGGGTTGTTTGGCTCTGGTAAATATCCAACCACTAGAAAATTTGATTTTTTCTACACTTTGAAATTTTTTGATCATTAGGCCACTTGCATCCTCAACATGTTACCGGAATGCATGTCAACCACATTTAAAGCATGTTAGGATCAGTTAGAAGTCCCTTTTCTTATAAAATTCCACCAAGCTTATTAATAGGGGTTGTACTAGTGGAATTTCCAAAACATGGATAACAAAAACTTGGAGTTCATTTTTAGTGCGTTCACTTATATTTATTAAAGTTTTCAAATTTTTTTGCCTAAAATTTTCTTTTTGTTATGACTCATATCTTTTTCTTTACTAGAAAAATGGGAGATTGAGTTTTGGATCTGAAAAAAAATTTTGAACATCAAAAATGGAAATGCACAAATGCTTAGAGAGATAATTCCAAAAAGTATCTGTGATTTTTAAAGATAGGCAAAAAGTGGGTTGTTTGGCTCTGGTAAATATCCAACTACTTGAGAATATGATTTGTTCTACTCCTTGAAATTTTTGGATCATTAGGCCACTTGCATCCTCAACATCTTTCCGGCATGCATGTCCTCACATTTAAAGCATGTTAGGATCAGTTAGAAGTCCCTTTCCTATAAAATTCCACAAGCTTATTATTAGGGGTTGTATTAGTGCAATTTCCCAAACATGGATAACAAAACCTTGGAGTTCATTTTTAATGCGTTCACATACATTTAGTAAAGTTTTCAAATTTTTTGCCTAAAATTTTCATTTTGTTAGGGGTCATATCTTTTTTGTTTACGAGAAAAATGGGAGAGTGAGTTTTGGATCTGAAAAAAAATTTCAACATCCAAAATAGAAATGCACAAATGCTGAGGGAGATAATTCCAAAAAGTATATTTGATTTTTAAGGATAGGCAAAATGTGGGTTGTTTGGCTCTGGTAAATATCTAACCACTAGAGAATTTGATTTTTTCTACTCCTTGAAATTTTTGGATCATTAGGCCACTTGCATCATCAACATGTTTCCGGCATGCATGTCCACCACATTTAAAGCATGTTAGGATCAGTCGGAAGTCCCTCTACTTTTAAATTCCACCAAGCTTATTATTAGGGGTGTTACTAGTGTAATTTCCCAACATGGATAACAAAACCTTGGAGTTCATTTTTAGTGCGTTCACTTACATTTATTATAGTTTTCAAATTTTTTTCCCTAAAATTTTCATTTTGTTATGGCTTATATCTTTTTTGTTTACGAGAAAAAATGGCAGAGTGAGTTTTGGATCTGAAAAAAAATTTGAACATCCAAAATGGAAATGCACAAATGCTGAGGGAGATAATTCCAAAAAGTATCTTTGATTTTTAAGAATAGGCAAAATGTGGGTTGTTTGGCTCTGGTAAATAAATAACCACTTGAGAATTTGATTTTTTCTACTCCTTGAAATTTTTGGATCATTAGGACACTTGCATTCTCAACATGTTTCCGGCATGCATGTCCACCACATTTAAAGCATGTTAGGATCAGTTAGAAGTCCCTTTCCTATAAAATTCCACCAAGCTTATTATTAGGGGTTGTACTAGTGGAATTTCCGAAACATGGATAACAAAACCTTGGTGTTCATTCTTAGTGCGTTCAATTACATTTATTATAGTTTTCAAATTTTTTTGCCTAAAATTTTCATTTTGTTATGGCTCATATCTTTTTTGTTTACGAGAAAAATTGGTGAGGGTGTTTTGGATCTGAAAAAAAAATTGAACATCCAAAATGGAAATGCACAAATGCTGAGGAAGATAATTCCAAAAAGTTTCTATGATTTTTAAGGATAGGCAAAAAGTGGGTTGTTTGGCTCTGGTAGATATCCAACCACTTGAGAATTTGATTTTTTCTACTCTTTGAAGTTTTTGGATCATTAGGCCACTTGCATCGTCAACATGTTTCCAGTATACATGTCCACCACATTTAAAGCATGTTAAGATCAGTTGGGAGTCTCTTTCCTTTAAAATTCCTTCAAGCTTATTATTAGGGGTCGTACTAGTGTAATTTCCCAAACATGGATAACAAAACCTTAGAGTTCATTTTTAGTGCGTTCACTTACATTTATTATAGTTTTCAAATTTTTTTGCCTAAAATTTTTATTTTGTTATCCCTCATATCTTTTTTGTTTACGAGAAAAATGAGAGAGTTAGTTTATGATTTGAAAAAAATTTTAAACATCCAAAATGGAAATGCACAAATGCTGAGGGAGATAATTCCAAAAAGTATCTGTGATTTTTAAGGATAGGCAAAAAGTGGGTTGTTTCGCTCTGGTAAATATCCAACCACTGGAGAATTTGATTTTTTCTACTCCTTGAAATTTTTGGATCATTAGGTCACTTGCATCCTCAACATGTTTCCGGCATGCATGTCCTCCACATTTAAAGCATGTTAGGATCAGTTAGAAGTCCCTTTCCTATAAAATTCCACCAAGCTTATTATTAAGGGTTGTACTAGGGGAATTTCCCAAACATGGATAACAAAACCTTGAAGTTCATTTTTAGTGCGCTCACTTCCATTTATTATAGTTTTCAATTTTTTTTGACTAAAAATTACATTTTGTTATGCCTCATATCGTTTTTGTTTACGATAAAAATGGGAGAGAGAGTTTTGGATCTGAAAAAAAAATTAAACATCCAAAATGGAAATGCACAAATGCTGAAGTAGATAATTCCAAAAGGTATCTGTGATTTTTAAGGATTGGCAAGAAGTGGGTTGTTTGGCTCCTGTAAATATCCAACCACTTGAGAATTTGATTTTTTCTACTCCTTGAAATTTTTGGATCATTAGGCCACTTGCATCGTCAACATGTTTCCGGCATACATGTCCACCACATTTAAAGCATGTTAGTATCAGTTGGGAGTCCCTTTCCCTTAAAATTCCACCAAGCTTATTATTAGGGGTTTTACTAGTGTAATTTCCCTAACATGGATAACAAAACCTTAGAGTTCATTTTTAGTGCGTTCACTTACATTTATTATAGTTTTCAAATTTTTTTGCCTAAAAGTTTTATTTTGTTATGCCTCATATCCTTTTTGTTTACGAGAAAAATGAGAGAGTGAGTTTTCGATCTGAAAAAAAAATTGAACATCCAAAATGGAAATGCAAAAAATGCTGAGGGAGATAATTCCAAAAAGTATTTGTGATGTTTAAGTATAGGCAAAAAGTAGGTTGTTTCGCTCTAGTAAATATCCAACCACTTGAGAATTTGATTTTTTCTACTCCTTGAAATTTTTGGATCATTAGGTGACTTGCATCCTCAACATGTTTCCGGCATGCATGTCCTCCACATGTAAAGCATGTTAGGATCAGTTAGAAGTCCCTTTCCTATAAAATTCCACCAAGCTTATTATTAGGGGTTGTACTAGTGGAATTTTCCAAACATGGATAACAAAAACTTGGAGTTCATTTTTAGTGCGTTCACTTACATTTGTTAAAGTTTTCAAATTTTTTTACCTAAAATTTCATTTTGTTATGCCTCATATCTTTTTCTATACGAGAAAAATGGGAAATTGAGTTTTGGATCTGAAAAAAAAATTTCAACATCCAAAATGGAAATGCACAAATGCTGAGAGAGATAATTCCAAAAAGTATCTGTGATTTTTTAGGATAGGCAAAAAGTGGGTTGTTTGACTTCTGTAAATATCCAACCACTTGAGAATTTGATTTTTTTAACTTCTTGAAATTTTTGGATCATTAGGCCACTTGCATCCTCAACATGTTTCTGGTATGAATGTGCACCACATTTAAAGCATGTTAGGATCAGTTAGAAGTCCCTTTCCTATAAAATTCCACCAAGCTTATTATTAGGGGTTGTACAAGTGGAATTTTCCAAACATGGATAAAAAAACCTTGGAGTTCATTTTTATTGCATGCACTTACATTTATTATAGTTTTCATATTGTTTTGCCAAAAATTTTCATTTTGTTATGCCTCATCTCTTTTTTGAGTACGAGAAAAATGGCAGAGTGAGTTTTGGATCTGAAAAAAAAATTTGAACATCCAAAATGGAAATGTACAAATGTTGATGGAGATAATTCCAAAAAGTATCTATGATTTTTAAGGATAGGCAAGATGTGGCTTTTTTGGCTTTGGTAAATATCTAACCACTAGATAATTTGATTTTTTCTACTCCTTGAAATTTTTGGATCATTGGGTCACTTGCATCCTCAACACGTTTTCGGCATGTATGTCCACCACATTTAAAGCATGTTAGGATCAGTTAGAAGTCCATTTCCTATAAAATTCCACCAAGCTTATTATTAGGGGTTGTACTAGTGGGATTTCCCAAACATGGATAACAAAACCTTGGTGTTCATTCTTAGTGCGTTCACTTACATTTATTATAGTTTTCAAATTTTTTTGCCTAAAATTTTCATTTTGTTATGGCTCATATCTTTTTAGTTTACGAGAAAAATAGGTGAGGGTGTTTTGGATCTGAAAAAAAATTTGAACATCCAAAAATGAAATGCACAAATGCTAGGAGAGATAATTCCAAAAAGTATCTTTGATTTTTAATGATAGGTAAATAAGTGGGTTGTTTGGCATTTTTAAATATCCAACCATTTGAAAATTTGATTTTTTCTACTCTTTGAAATTTTTGGATCATTAGGCCGCTTGCATCCTCAACATGTTACCGGCATGCATGTCAACCACATTTAAAGCATGTTAGGATCAATTAGAAGACCATTTCCTATAAAATTCCACCAAGCTTATTATTAGGGGTTGTACTAGTGGAATTTCCCAAACCTGGATAACAAAAACTTGGAGTTCATTTTTAGTGCGTTCAATTACATTTATTATAGTTTTCAAATTTTATTCCCTACAGTTTTCATTTTGTTATGGCTCAAATCTTTTTGTTTACGAGAAAAATGGGAGAGTGAGTTTTAGATCTGAAAAAAAATTTGAACATCCAAAATGGAAATGCACAAATGCTGAGGGAGATAATTTCAAAAAGTATCTTTGATTTTTAAGGATAGGAAAAATATGGGTTGTTTGGTTCTGGTAAATATCTAACCACTTGAGAATTTGATTTTTTCTACTCCTTGAAATTTTTGGATCATTAGGTCACTTGCATCCTCAACATATTTCCGGCATGCATGTCCACCAAATTTAAAGCATATTAGGATCAGTTAGAAGTCCCTTTCCTATAAAATTCCACCAAGCTTATTATTAGGGGTTGTACTAGTGGAATTTCCCAAACATGGATAACAAAACCTTGGTGTTCATTCTTAGTGCGTTCACTTACATTTGTTATAGTTTTCAAATTTTTTTGCCTAAAATTTTCATTTTGTTATGGCTCATATCTTTTTTGGGTACGAGAAAAATGGGTGAGGTAGTTTTGGATCTAAAAAAAAATTTGAACATCCAAAAATGAAATGCACAAATGCTAGGAGAGATAATTCCAAAAAGTATCTTTGATTTTTAATGATAGGTAAATAAGTGGGTTGTTTGGCATTTTTAAATATCCAACCATTTGAAAATTTGATTTTTTCTACTCTTTGAAATTTTTGGATCATTAGGCCGCTTGCATCCTCAACATGTTACCGGCATGCATGTCAACCACATTTAAAGAATGTTAGGATCAGTTAGAAGACCATTTCCTATAAAATTCCACCAAGCTTATTATTAGGGGTTGTACTAGTGGAATTTCCCAAACATGGATAACAAAAACTTGGATTTCATTTTTAGTGCGTTCACTTACATTTATTATAGTTTTCAAATTTTATTCCCTAAAATTTTCATTTTGTTATGGCTCATATCTTTTTGTTTACGAGAAAAATGGGAGAGTGAGTTTTGGATCTGAAAAAAAATTAGAACATCCAAAATGGAAATGCACAAATGCTGAGGGTGATAATTTCAAAAAGTATCTTTGATTTTTAAGGATAGGCAAAATGTGGGTTGTTTGGCTCTGGTCAATATCTAACCACTTGAGAATTTCATTTTTTCTACTCCTTGAAATTTTTGGATCATTAGGTCACTTGCATCCTCAACACGTTTCCGGCATGTATGTCCACCTCATTTAAAGCATGTTAGGATCAGTTAGAAGTCCCTTTCCTATAAAATTCCACCAAGCTTATTATTAGGGGTTGTACTAGTGGAATTTCCCAAACAGGGATAACAAAACCTTTGTGTTCATTCTTAGTGCTTTCACTTATATTTATTATACTTTTCAAATTTTTTTGCCTAAAATTTTCATTTTGTTATGGCTCATATGTTTTTTGTTTACGAGAAAAATAGGTGAGGGTGTTTTGGATCTGAAAAAAAATTTGAACATCCAAAATGGAAATGAACAAATGTTGAGAGAGATAATTCCAAAAAGTATCAGTGATTTTTAATGATAGGCAAAAAATTTGGTTGTTTGGCTCTTGTAAATATCCAACCACTTGAAAATTTGATTTTTTCTACTCTTTGAAATTTTTGGATCATTAGGCGACTTGCATCCTCAACATGTTACCGGCATGCATGTCAACCACATTTAAAGCATGTTAGGATAAGTTAGAAGTCCATTTCCTATAAAATTCCACCAAGCTTATTATTAGGGGTTGTACTAGTGAAATTTCCCAAACATGGATAACAAAAACTTTGAGTTCATTTTTAGTTCGTTCACTTACATTTATTATAGTTTTCAAAATTTTTTGCCTAAAATTTTCATTTTGTTATGGCTCATATGTTTTTGTTTACGAGAAAAATGGGAGAGTGAGTTTTGGATCTGAAAAAAAATTCGATCATCCAAAATGGAAATGCACAAATGCTGAGAGAGATAATTCCAAAAAGTATCTGTGATTTTTAATGATAAGCAAAAAAGTGGGTTGTTTGGCTCTGGTAAATATCCAACCACTTGAAAATTTGATTTTTTCTTCTCTTTGAAATTTTTGGATCATTAGGCCACTTGCATCCTCAACATGTTACCGACATGCATGTCAACCACATTTAAAGCATGTTAGGATCAGTTAGAAGTCCATTTCCTATAAAATTCCACCAAGCTTATTATTAGGGGTTGTACTAGTGAAATTTCCCAAACATGGATAACAAAAACTTTGAGTTCATTTTTAGTTCGTTCACTTACATTTATTACAGTTTTCAAATTTTATTCCCTAAAATTTTCATTTTGTTATGGCTCATATCTTTTTGTTTACGAGAAAAATGGGAGAGTGAGTTTTGGATCTGAAAAAAAATTCGATCATCCAAAATGGAAATGCACAAATGCTGAGCGAGATAATTCAAAAAAGTAAATTTGATTTTTAAGGATAGGCAAAATGTGGGTTGTTTGGCTCTGGTAAATATCTAACCACTTGAGAATTTGATTTTTTCTACTCTTTGAAATTTTTGGATCATTAGGCCACTTGCATCCTCAACATGTTACCGACATGCATGTCAACCACATTTAAAGCATGTTAGGATCAGTTAGAAGTCCATTTCCTATAAAATTCCACCAAGCTTATTATTAGGGGTTGTACTAGTGGAATTTCCCAAACATGGATAACAAAAAGTTGGAGTTCATTTTTAGTGCGTTCACTTACATTTATTATAGTTTTCAAATTTTATTCCCTAAAATTTTCATTTTGTTATGGCTCATATCTTTTTGTTTGCGAGAAAAATTGGAGAGTGAGTTTTGGATCTAAAAAAAAATTTTAACATCCAAAATGGAAATGCACAAATGCTGAGGGAGATAATTTCAAAAAGTATCTTTGATTTTTAAGAATAGGAAAAATGTGGGTTGTTTGGCTCTGGTAAATATCTAACCACTTGAGAATTTGATTTTTTCTACTCGTAATTTTTGGATCATTAGGTCACTTGCATCCTCAACATTTTTCCTGCATGCATGTCCACCACATTGAAAGCATATTAGGATCAGTTAGAAGTCCCTTTCCTTTAAAATTCCACTAAGCTTATTATTAGGGGTTGTACTAGTGGAATTTCCCAAACATGGATAAGAAAACCTTGGTGTTCATTCTTAGTGCGTTCACTTACATTTATTATAGTTTTCAAAAATTTTTGCCGAAAATTTTCTTTTTGTTATGGTTCTTATCTTTTTTGGGTACGAGAAAAATGGGTGAGTGAGTTTTGGATCTGAAAAAAAATTTGAACATCCAAAATGGAAATGCACAAATGCCAAGAGAGATAATTCCAAAAAGTATCTATGATTTTTAATGATAGGCAAAAAAGTGGGTTGTTTGGCTCTGGTAAATATCCAACCACTTGAAAATTTGATTTTTTCTACTCTTTGAAATGTTTGGATCATTAGGCCACTTGCATGCTCAACATATTACCGGCATGCATGTCAACCACATTTAAAGCATGTTAGGATCAATTAGAAGTCCATTTCCTATAAAATTCCACCAAGCTTATTATTAGGGGTTGTACTAGTGGAATTTCCCAAACATGGATAACAAAAACATTGAGTTCATTTTTAGTTCGTTCAATTACATTTATTATAGTTTTCAAATTTTATTCCCTAAAATTTTCATTTTGTTATGGCTCATATCTTTTTGTTTACGAGAAAAATGGGAGGGTGAGTTTTGGATCTGAAAAAAAATTCGAACATCCAAAATGGAAATGCACAAATGCTAAGCGAGATAATTCCAAAAAGTAAATTTGATTTTTAAGGATAGGCAAAATGTGGATTGTTTGGCTCTGGTAAATATCTAACCACTTGAGAATTTGATTTTTCTACTCCTTGAAATTTTTGGATTATTAGGCCACTTGCATCCTCAACATGTTACCGGCATGCATGTCAACCACATTTAAAGCATGTCAGGATCAGTTAGAAGTCCATTTCCTATAAAATTCCACCAAGCTTATTATTAGGTGTTGTACTAGTGGAATTTCCCAAACATGGATAACAAAAAGTTGGAGTTCATTTTTATTGCGTTCACTTACATTTATTATAGTTTTCAAATTTTATTCCTTAAAATTTTCATTTTGTTATGGCTCTTATCTTTTTGTTTGCGAGAAAAATGGGAGAGTGAGTTTTGGATCTGAAAAAAAATTTGAACATCCAAAATGGAAATGCACAAATGCTCAGGGAGATAATTTCAAAAAGTATCTTTGATTTTTAAGGATAGGAAAAATGTGGGTTGTTTGGCTCTGGTAAATATCTAACCACTTGAGAATTTGATTTTTTCTACTCCTTGTAATTTTTGGATCATTAGGTCACTTGCATCCTCAACATTTTTCCTGCATGCATGTCCACCACATTTAAAGCATATTAGGATCAGTTAGAAGTCCCTTTCCTATAAAATTCCAACAAGCTTATTATTAGGGGTTGTACAAGTGGAATTTCCCAAACATGGATAAGAAAACCTTGGTGTTCATTCTTAGTGCGTTCACTTACATTTATTATAGTTTTCAAATTTTTTTGCCGAAAATTTTCATTTTGTTATGGCTCATATCTTTTTTGGGTACGAGAAAAATGGGTGAGTGAGTTTTGGATCTGAAAAAAATTTGAACATCCAAAATGGAAATGCACAAATGCCAAGAGAGATAATTCCAAAAAGTATCTGTGATTTTTAATGATAGGCAAAAAAGTGGGTTGTCTGGCTCTGGTAAATATCCAACCACTTGAAAATTTGATTTTTTCTACTCTTTGAAATTTTTGGATCATTAGGCCACTTGCATCCTCAACATGTTACCGGCATGCAAGTCAACCACATTTAAAGCATGTTAGGATCAGTTAGAAGTCCATTTCCTATAAAATTCCACCAAGCTTATTATTAGGGGTTGTACTAGTGGAATTTCCCAAACATGGATAACAAAAACTTTGAGTTCATTTTTAGTTCGTGCACTTACATTGATTATAGTTTTCAAATTTTATCCCCTATAATTTTCATTTTGTTATGGCTCATATCTTTTTGTTTACGAGAAAAATGGGAGGGTGAGTTTTGGATCTGAAAAAAAATTCGAACATCCAAAATGGAAATGCACAAATGCAGAGCGAGATAATTCCAAAAAGTAAATTTGATTTTTAAGTATAGGCAAAATGTGGGTTGTTTGGCTCTGGTAAATATCCAACAATTTGAGAATTTGATTTTTTCTACTCCTTGAAATTTTAGGATCATTAGGCCACTTGCATGCTCAACATGTTACCGGCATGCTTGTCAACCACATTTAAAGCATGTTAGGATCAGTTAGAAGTCCATTTCCTATAAAATTCCACCAAGCTTATTATTAGGGGTTGTACTAGTGGAATTTCCCAAACATGGATAAAAAAAAGTTGGAGTTCATTTTTAGTGCGTTCACTTATATTTATTATAGTTTTAAAATTTTATTCCCTAAAATTTTCATTTTGTTATGGCTCATTTCTTTTTGTTTGCGAGAAAAATAGGAGCGTAAGTTTTGGATCTGAAAAAAAATTTGAACATCCAAAATGGAAATGCACAAATGCTGAGGGAGATAATTTCAAAAAGTATCTTTGATTTTTAAGGATAGGAAAAATGTGGGTTGTTTGGCTGTGGAAAATATCTAACCACTTGAGAATTTGATTTTTTCTACTCCTTGAAATTTTTGGATCATTAGGTCACTTGCATCCTCAACATTTTTCCGGCATGTATGTCCACCACATTTAAAGCATATTAGGATCAGTTAGAAGTCCCTTTCCTATAAAATTCCACCAAGCTTATTATTCGGGGTTGTACTAGTGGAATTTCCCAAACATGGATAAGAAAACCTTGGTGTTCATTCTTAGTGCGTTCAATTACATTTATTATAGTTTTCAAATTTTTTTGCCAAAAATTTTCTTTTTGTTATGGCTCATATCTTTTTTGGGTATGAGAAAAATGGGTGAGTGAGTTTTGGATCTGAAAAAAAATTTGAACATCCAAAATGGAAATGCACAAATGCCAAGAGAGATAATTCCAAAAAGTATCTGTGATTTTTAATGATAGGCAAAAAAGTGGGTTGTTTGGCTCTGGTAAATATCCAACCACTTGAAAATTTGATTTTTTCTACTCTTTGAAATTTTTGGATCATTAGGCCACTTGCATCCTCAACATGTTACCAGCATGCATGTCAACCACATTTAAAGAATGTTAGGATCAGTTAGAAGACCATTTCCTATAAAATTCCACCAAGCTTATTATTAGGGGTTGTACTAGTGGAATTTCTGAATCATGGATAACAAAAACTTGGAGTTCATTTTTAGTGCGTTCACTTACATTTATTATAATTTTCAAATTTTATTCCCTAAAATTTTCATTTTGTTATGGCTCATATCTTTTTGTTTACGAGAAAAATGGGAGAGTGAGTTTTGGAACTGAAAAAAAATTAGAACATCCAAAATGGAAATGCACAAATGCTGAGGGTGATAATTCCAAAAAGTATCTTTGATTTTTAAGGATAGGCAAAATGTGGGTTGTTTGGCTCTGGTCAATATCTAACCACTTGAGGATTTGATTTTTTCTACTCCTTGAAATTTTTGGATCATTAGGTCACTTGCATCCTCAACACGTTTCCGGCATGTATGTCCACCATATTTAAAGCATGTTGGGATCAGTTAGAAGACCATTTCCTATAAAATTCCTCCAAGCTTATTATTAGGGGTTGTACTAGTGGAATTTCCGAAACATGGATAACAAAAACTTGGAGTTCATTTTTAGTGCGTTCACTTACATTTATTAAAGTTTTCGACTTTTTTTGCCTAAAATTTTCATTTTGTTATGCCTAGTATCTTTTTCTTTACGAGAAAAATGGGAGATTAAGTTTTGGATCTGAAAAGAAATTTTGAACATCCAAAATGGAAATGTACAAATGCTGAGGGAGATAATTCCAAAAAGTATCTGTGATTTTTAAGGATTGGGAAAAAGTGGGTTGTTTGGCTCTGGTAAATATCCAACCACTTGAGAATTTGATTTTTTCTACTCCTTGAAATTTTTGGATCATTAGGCCACTTGCATCCTCAATATGTTTCCGGCATGCATGTCCACCACATTTAAAGCATGTTAGGATCAGTTAGAAGTCATTTTCCTATAAAAGTCCTCCAAGCTTATTATTAGGGGTTGTACAAGTGGAATTTCCCAAACATGGATAACAAAACCTTGGAGTTCATTTTTAGTGCCTTCACTTATATTTATTATAGTTTTCAAATTTTTTAGTGCCTCAACATGTTTCTGGCATGCATGTCCACTGCATTTAAAGCATGTTAGGAGCAGTTAGAAGTCCCTTTCCTATAAATCTCCAACAAGCTTACTATTAGGGGTTGTACTAGTGTAATTTCCCAAACATGGATAACAAAACCTTGGTGTTCATTCTTAGTGCGTTCACTTACATTTATTATAGTTTTCAAATTTTTTTACCTAAAATTTTCCTTTTGTTATGGCTCATATCTTTTTTGTTTACGAGAAAAATGGGTAAGTGAGTTTTGGATCTGAAAAAAAATTTGAACATCCAAAATGGAAATGCACAAATGCTGAGAGAGATATTTCCAAAAAGTATCTGTGATTTTTAATGATAGGCAAAAAAAGTGGGTTGTTTGGCTCTGGTAAATATCCAACCATTAGAAAATTTGATTTTTTCTACTCTTTGAAATTTTTTGATCATTAGGCCTCTTGCATCCTCAACATGTTACCGGCATGCATGTCAACCACATTTAAAACATGTTAGGATCAGTTAGAAGTCCCTTTCCTATAAAATTCCACCAAGCTTATTATTAGGGGTTGTACTAGTGGAATTTCCCAAACATGGATAACAAAAACTTGGAGTTCATTTTTAGTGCGTTCACTTACAATTATTAAAGTTTTCAAATTTTTTTGCCTACAATTTTCTTTTTGTTATGACTCATATCTTTTTCTTTACTAGAAAAATGGGAGATAGAGTTTTGGATCTGAAAAAAAATTTTGACCATCCAAATTGGAAATGCACAAATGCTAAGAGAGATAATTCCAAAAAGTATCTGTGATTTTTAAGGATAGGCAATAAGTGGGTTGTTTGGATCTGGTAAATATCCAACTACTTGAGAATATGATTTGTTCTACTCCTTGAAATTTTTGGATCATTAGGCCACTTGCATCCTCAACATGTTTCTGGTATGCATATCCACCTCATGTAAAGCATGTTAGGATCAGTTAGAAGTCCCTTTCCTATAAAATTCCACCAAGCTTATTATTAGGGTTGTACTAGTGCAATTTCCCAAACATGGATAACAAAACCTTGAAGTTCATTTTTAATGCGTTCACTTACATTTACTAAAGTTTTCAAATTTTTTTGCCTAAAATTTTCATTTTGTTAGGGCTCTATTCTTTTTTTTTTTACGTGAAAAATGGGAGAGTGAGTTTTGGACCTGAAAAAAAATTTGAACATCCAAAATGGAAATGCACAAATGCTGAGGGAAATAATTCCAAAAAGTATATTTGATTTTTAAGGATAGGCAAAATGTGGGTTGTTTGGCTCTGGTAAATATCTACCCACTTGAGAATTTAATTTTTTCTACTCCTTGAAATTTTTGGATCATTAGGCCACTTGCATCATCAACATGTTTCCGGCATGCATGCCCACCACATTTAAAGCATGTTAGGATCAGTCGGAAGTCCCTTTCCTTTTAAATTCCACCAAGCTTATTATTAGGGGTGTTACTAGTGTAATTTCCCAAACATGGATAACAAAACCTTGGAGTTCATTTTTAGTGCGTTCACTTACATTTATTATAGTTTCAAATTTTTTTCCCTAAAATTTTCATTTTGTTATGGCTCATATATTTTTTGTTTACGAGAAAAAATGGGAGAGTGAGTTTTGGATCTGAAAAGAAATTTGAACATCCAAAAGGGAAATGCACAAATGGTGAGGGAGATAATTCCAAAAAGTTTCTGTGATTTTTAAGGATGGGCAAAAAGTGGGTTGTTTGGCTCTGGTAAATATCCAACCACTTGAGAATTTGATTTTTTCTACTCTTTGAAATTTTTGGATCATGAGGTCACTTGCATCCTCAACATGTTTCCGGCATGCTTGTCCACCACATTTAAAGCATGTTAGGATCAGTTAGCAGTCCCTTTCCCATTAAATTCCAACAAGCTTATTATTAGGGGTTCTACTAGTGGAATTTCCCAAACATGGATAACAAAACCTTGGTGTTCATTCTTAGTGTGTTCACTTACATTTATTATAGTTTTCAAATTTTTTTGGCCTAAATTTTCATTTTGTTATGGCTCATGTCTTTTTTGTTTACGAGAAAAATGAGTCAGTGAGTTTGGATCTGAAAAAAAATTTGAACATCCAAAATGGAAATGCACAAATGCTGAGAGAGATAATTCCAAAAAGTATCTGTGATTTTTAAGGATAGGCAAAAAAGTGGGTTGTTTGGCTCTGGTAAATATCCAACCACTAGAAAATTTGATTTTTTCTACTCTTTGAAATTTTTGGATCATTAGGCCACTTGCATTCTCAACATGTTACCGGCATGCATGTCAACCACATTTAAAGCATGTTAGGATCAGTTAGAAGTCCATTTCCTATAAAATTCCACCATGTTTATTATTAGGGGTTGTACTAGTGGAATTTCCAAAACATGGATAACAAAATCTTGGAGTTCATTTTTAGTGCGTTCACTTACATTTATTAAAGTTTTCAAATTTTTTTGCCTAAAATTTTCATTTTGTTATGCCTCATATCTTTTTCTTTACGAGAAAAATGGGAGATTGAGTTTTGAATCTGAAAAAAAAATTTGAACATCCAAAATGGAAATGCACAAATGCTGAGAGAGATAATTCCAAAAAGTATCTGTGATTTTTAAGGATAGGCAAAAAGTGGGTTGTTTGGCTCTGGTAAATATCCAACCACTTGAGAATTTGATTTTTCTTCTCCTTGAAATTTTTGGATCATTAGGCCACTTGCATCCTCAACATGTTTCCGGCATGCATGTCCACCACATTTAAAGCATGTTAGGATCAGTTAGAAGTCCCCTTTTCTAATAAAGTCCACCAAACTTATTATTAGGGGTTGTACTAGTGGAATTTCCCAAACATGGATAACAAAACCTTGGAGTTCATTTTTAGTTCATTCACTTACATTTATTATAGTTTTCAAATTTTTTTGCCTAAAACTTTCATTTTGTAATGGCTCATATCATTTTTGTTTATGAGAAAAATGGGAGAGTGAGTTTTGGATCTGAAAAAAAATTTGAACATCCAAAATGGAAATGCACAAATGCTGAGGGAGTTAATTCCAAAAAGTATCTATGATTTTTAAGGATAGGCAAAAAGTGGGTTGTTTGGCTCTGGTACATATCCAACCACTTGAGAATTTGATTTTTTCTACTCTTTGAAGTTTTTGGATCATTAGGCCACTTGCATCGTCAACATGTTTCTGGCATACATGTCTACCACATTTAAAGCATGTTAGGATCAGTTGGGAGTCCTTTTCCTTTAAAATTCCTTCAAGCTTATTATTAGGGGTTGTACTGTGTAATTTCCGAAACAAGGATAACAAAATCATAGTGTTCATTTTTAGTGCGTTCACTTACATTTATTATAGTTTTCAAATTTTTTTGCCTAAAAGTTTTATTTTGTTATGCCTCATATCTTTTTTGTTTTCGAGAAAAATGAGAGAATGAGTTTTGGATCTGAAAAAAAAAATTGAACATCCAAAATGGAAATGCACAAATGCTGAGGGTGATAATTCCAAAAAGTATTTGTGATTTTTAAGGATAGGCAAAAATGGGTTGTTTCGCTCTAGTAAATATCCAACCACTTGAGAATTTGATCTTTTCTACTCCTTGAAATTTTTGGATCATTAGGTCACTTGCATCCTCAACATGTTTCCGGCATGCATGTCCTCCACATGTAAAGCATGTTAGGATCAGTTAGAAGTCCCTTTCCTATAAAATTCCACCAAGCTTATTATTAGGGGTTGTAGTAGTGGAATTTCCCAAACATGGATAACAAAAACTTGGAGTTCATTTTTAGTGCGTTCACTTACATTTATTAAAGTTTTCAAATTTTTTTGCCTAAAATTTTCATTTTGTTATGCCTCATATCTTTTTCTTTACGAGAAAAATGGGAGATTGAGTTTTGGATCTGAAAAAAAAATTTGAACATCCAAAATGGAAATGCACAAATGCTGAGAGAGATAATTCGAAAAAGTATCTGTGATTTTTAAGGATTGGCAAAAAGTGGGTTGTTTGACTCTGGTAAATATCCAACCACTTGAGAATTTGATTTTTTCTACTCCTTGAAATTTTTGGATCATTAGGCCACTTGCATCCACAACATGTTTCCAGCATGAATGTCCACCACTTTTAAAGCATGTTAGGATCAGTTAGAAGTCCATTTCCTATAAAATTCCACCAAGCTTATTATTAGGGGTTGTACAAGTGGAATTTCCCAAACATGGATAACAAAACCTTGGAGTTCATTTTTAGTGCCTTCACTTACATTTGTTATAGTTTTCATATTTTTTCGCCAAAAATTTTCATTTTGTTATGCCTCATCTCTTTTTTGAGTACGAAAAAAATGGGAGAGTGAGTTTTGGATCTGAAAAAAGATTTGAATATCCAAAATGGAAATGAACAAATGTTGGGGGAGATAATTTCAAAAAGTATCTTTTATTTTTAAGGATAGGCAAAATGTGGGTTGTTTGGCTCAGGTAAATATCTAACCACTTGAGAATTTGATTTTTTCTACTCCTTGAAATTTTTGGAGCATTAGGTCACTTGCATCCTCAACATGTTTCCGGCATGCATGTCCACCACATTTAAAGCATGTTAGGATCAATTAGAAGTCCCTTTCCTATAAAATTCCAACAAGCTTATTATTAGGGGTTGTACTAGTGGAATTTCCCAAACATGGATAACTAAACCTTGGTGTTCATTCTTCGTGCGTTCACTTACATTTATTATAGTTTTCAAATTTTTTTGCCTAAAATTTTCATTTTGTTATGGCTTATATCTTTTTTGTTTACGAGAAAAATGGGTGAATGAGTTTTGGATCTGAAAAAAAATTGAACATCCAAAATGGAAATGCACAAATGCTAAGAGAGATAATTCCAAAAAGTATCTGTGATTTTTAATGATAGGCAAAAAAGTGGGTTGTTTGGCTCTGGTAAATATCCAACCACTAGAAAATTTGATTTTTTCTACTCTTTGAAATTTTTGGATCATTAGGCCACTTGTATCCTCAACATGTCAACGGCATGCATGTCAACCACATTTAAAGCATGTTAGGATCAGTTAGAAGACCATTTCCTATAAAATTCCACGAAGCTTATTACTAGGGGTTGTACAAGTGGAATTTCCGAAACATGGATAACAAAAACTTGGAGTTCATTTTTAGTCTATTCACTTACATTTATTAAAGTTTTCAAATTTTTTTGGCTAAAATTTTCATTTTGTTTTGCCTAATATCTTTTTCTTTACGAGAAAAACGGGAGTTAGAGTTTTGAATCTGAAAAAAAAATTTGCACTTCCAAAATGGAAATGTACAAATGTTGAGGGAGATAATTCCAAAAAGTATCTGTCATTTTTATGGTTCATATCTTTTTGTTTACGAGAAAAATGGGAGAGTGAGTTTTGGATCTGAAAAAAAATTTGAACATCCAAAATGGAAACGCACAAATGCTGAGGAAGATAATTCCAAAAACTATATTTGATTTTTAAGGATAGGCAAAATGTGGGTTGTTTGGCTCTGGTAAATATCTAACCACTTGAGAATTTGACTTTTTCAACTCCTTGAAATTTTTGGATCATTATGTCACTTGCATCCTCAACACGTTTCCGGCATGTATGTCCACCACATTTAAAGCATGTTAGGATAAGTTTGAAGTCCCTTTCCTATAAATTTCCACCAAGCTTATTATTAGGGGTTGTACTAGTGGAATTTTCCAAACATGGATAACAAAACCTTGGTGTTCATTCTTAGTACGTTCACTTACATTTATTATAGTTTTCAAATTTTTTTGCCTAAAATTTTCATTTTGTTATGGCTCATATCTTTTTTGTTTACGAGAAAAATTGGTGAGGGTGTTTTGGATCTGAAAAAAAATTTGAACATCCAAAATGGAAATGCACAAATGCTGAGAGAGATAATTCCAAAAAATATCTGTGATTTTTAATGATAGGAAAAAAAGTGGGTTGTTTGGCTCTGGTAAATATCCAACCACTTGACAATTTGATTTTTTCTACTCTTTGAAATTTTTGGATCATTAGACCACTTGCATCCTCAACATGTTACCGGCATGCATGTCAACCACATTTAAAGCATGTTAGGATTAGTTAGAAGTCCATTTCTTTTAAAATTCCACCAAGCTTATTATAGGGGTTGTACTACTGGAATTTCCCAAACATGGGTAACAAAAACTTGGAGTTCATTTTTAGTGCGTTCACTTACATTTATTAAAGTTTTCAAATTTTGTTCCCTAAAATTTTCATTTTGTTAGGGCTCATATCTTTTAATTTATTAGAAAACGGGAGAGTGAGTTTTGGATCTGAAAAAAAATTTCAACATCCAAAATGGAAATGCACAAATGCTGAGGGAGATAATTCCAAAAAGTATCTTTGATTTTTAAGGATAGGCAAAATGTGGGTTGTTTGGCTCTGGTCAATATCTAACCACTTGAGAATTTGATTTTTTCTACTCGTTCAAATTTTTGGATCATTATGTCACTTGCATCTTCAACAAGTTTCCGTCATGTATGTCCACCACATTTAGGATCAGTTAGAAGTCCCTTTCCTATAAAATCCCACCAAGCTTATTATTAGGGGTTGTACTAGTGGAATTTCCCAAACATGGATAACAAAACCTAGGTGTTCATTCTTAGTGCGTTCTATTATATTTATTATAGTTTTCAAATTTTTTTGCCTAAAATTTTCATTTTGTTATGGCTCATATCTTTTTTGTTTACGAGAAAAATAGGTGAGGGTGTTTTGGATCAGAAAAAAAATTTGAACATCCAAAATGAAAATGAACAAATACTGAGAGAGATAATACCAAAAAGTATCTGTGATTTTTAATGATAGGCAAAAAAGTGGGATGTTTGGCTTTGGTAAATATCCAACCACTTGAGAATTTTATTTTTTCTACTCGAAATTTTTCGATCATTAGGCCACTTGGATCCTCAACATGTTTCCGGCATACATGTCCACTACATTTAAAGCTTGTTAGGATCAGTTAGAAGTCCATTTCCTATAAAATTCCAACAAGCTTATTATTAGGGGTTGTACTAGTGGAATTTCCCAAACATGGATAACAAAACCTTGGTGTTCATTCTCAGTGTGTTCACAAACATTTGTTATAGTTTTTAAATTTTTTTGCCTAAAATTTTCCTTTTGTTATGGCTCATATCTTTTTTGTTTACGAGAAAAATGGGTAAGTGAGTTTTGGATCTGAAAAAAAATTTGAACATCCACAATGGAAATGCACAAATGCTGAGAGAGATATTTCCAAAAAGTATCTTTGATTTTTAAGGATAGGCAAAATGTGGGTTGTTTGGCTCTGGTAAATATCTAACCACTTGAGAATTTGATTTTTTTCTTCTCCTTGAAATTTTTGGATCATTAGGTCACTTGCATCCTCAACATGTTTCCGGCATGTATGTCCACCACATTTAAAGCATGTTAGGATCAGTTAGAAGTCCCCTTTTCTAATAAAGTCCACCAAACTTATTATTAGGGGTTGTACTAGTGGAATTTCCCAAACATGGATAACAAAACCTTGGAGTTCATTTTTAGTTCATTCACTTACATTTATTATAGTTTTCAATTTTTTTTGCCAAAAATTTTCATTTTGTTCAGGCTCATATCTTTTTTTTTTACTAGAAAAATGGGTAAGTGAGTTTTGGATCTGAAAAAAAAAATTTGAACATCCAAAATGGAAATGCACAAATGCTAAGAGAGATAATTCCTAAAAGTATCTGTGATTTTTAATGATAGGCAAAAAAGTGGGTTGTTTGGCTCTGGTAAATATCCAACAACTAAAAAATTTGATTTTTTCTACTCTTTGAAATTTTTGGATCATTAGGCCAACTGCATCCTCAACATGTTAACGACATGCATGTCAACCACATTTAAAGCATGTTAGGATCAGTTAGAAGACCATTTCTAATAAAATTCCACCAAGCTTATTATTAGGGGTTGTACTAGTGGAAGTTCATTTTTAGTGCGTTCACTTACATTTATTAAAGTTTTCAAATTTTTTTGCCTAAAATTTTCATTTTGTTGTGCTTAATATCTTTTTATTTACGAGAAAAATGGGAGATTGAGTTTTGGATCTGAAAAAAAAAATTTTGAACATCCAAAATGGAAATGCACAAATGCTGAGAGAGATAATTCCAAAAAGTATCTGTGATTTTTAACGATAGGCAAAAAGTGGGTTGTTTGGCTCTGGTAAATTTCCAACCACTTGAGAATTTGATTTTTTCTACTCCTTGAAATTTTTGGATCATTAGGCCACTTGCATCCTCAACATGTTTCCGGCATGCATCTCCACCACCTTTAAAGCATGTTAGGATCAGTTAGAAGTCCCTTTCCTATAAAAGTCCACCAAGCTTATTATTAGGGGTTGTACAAGTTGAATTTCCCAAACATGGTTAACAAAAACCTTGGAGTTCATTTTTAGTGCCTTCACTTATAATTATTATAGTTTTCAAATTTTTTTGCCAAAATATTTTCATTTTGTTATGCCTCATATCTTTTTTTATTACGAGAAAAATGGGAGAGTGAGTTTTGGATCTGAAAAAAAATTTGAACAGCCAAAATGGAAATGCACAAATACTGAGAGAGATAATTCCAAAAAGTATCTGTGATTTTTAAGGATAAGCAAAAAGTGGGTTGTTTGGCTCTGGTAAATCCAACCACTTGAGAATTTGATTTTTTCTACTCCTTGAAATTTTTGGAAGATTAGGCCACTTGGATCCTCAACCTGTTTCCGGCATGCTTGTCCACTACATTTAAAGCATGTTAGGATCAGTTAGAAGTCCCTTTCCTATAAAATTCCAACAAGCTTATTATTAAGGGTTGTACTAGTGGAATTTCCCCAACATGGATAAGAAAACCATGTGTTCATTCTTAGTGCGTTCACTTACGTTTATTATAGTTTTCAAATTTTTTTGCCTAAAATTTTCCTTTTGTTATGGCTCATATCTTTTTTGTTTACGAGAAAAATGGGTAAGTGAGTTTTGGATATGAAAAAAAATTTGAACATCCAAAATGGAAATGCACAAATGCTAAGAGAGATATTTCAAAAAAGTATCTTTGATTTTTAATGATAGGCAAAAAGTGGGTTGTTTGGCTCTGGTAAATATCCAACCACTTGAGAATTTGATTTTTTCTACTCCTTGAAATTTTTGGATCATTAGGCCACTTGCATCATCAATTTGTTTCCGGCATGCATGTCCACCACATTTAAAGCATGTTAGGATCAGTTAGAAGTCCCTTTCCTTTAAAATTACATTAGGGGTTGTACTAGTGGAATTTCCCAAACATAGATGACAAAACCTTGGAGTTCATTTTTAGTGCGTTCACTTACATTTATTATAGTTTTCAAATTTTTTTGCAAAAAGTTTTCATTTTTTAAGGGCTCATATCTTTTTTGATTACGAGAAAAAAGGGAGAGTGAGTTGTGGATCTAAAAAAAATTTGAACATCCAAAATGGAAATGCACAAATGCTGAGGGAGATAATTCCAAAAAGTAAATTTGATTTTTAAGCATAGGTAAAATGTGGGTTGTTTGGCTCATCTAACCACTTGAGAATTTGATTTTTTTCCACTCCTTAAAATTTTTGGATCATTAGGTCACTTGCATCCTCCACATGTTTCCGGCATGTATGTCCACCACATCTAAAGCATGTTAGGATCAATTAGAAGTCCCTTTCCTATAAAATTTCACCAAGCTTATTATTAGGGGTTGTACTAGTGGAATTTCCCAAACATGCATAACAAAACCTTGGTGTTCATTCTTAATGCGTTCACTTACATTTATTATAGTTTTCAATTTTTTTTGCCTAAAATTTTCATTTTGTTATGGCACATATCTTTTTTGTTTACGAGAAAAATGGGTGAGTGAGTTTTGGATCTGAAAAAAAATTTGAAAATCCAAAATGGAAATGCACAAATGCTAAGAGAGATAATTTCAAAAAGTATCTGTGATTTTTAATGATAGGCAAAAAAGTGGGTTGTTTGGCTCTGGTAAATATCCAACCACTAGAAAATTTGATTTTTTCTACTGTTTGAAATTTTTGGATCATTAGGCCACTTGCATCCTCAACATGTTAACGGCATGCATGTCAACCACATTGAAAGCATGTTAGGATCAGTTAGAAGACCATTTCTAATAAAATTCCACCAAGCTTTTTATTAGGGTTTGTACTAGTGGAATTTCCCAAACATGGATAACAAAAACTTGGAGTTCATTTTTAGTGTGTTCACTTACATTTATTAAAGTTTTCAAATTTTTTTGCCTAAAATTTTCATTTTGTTATGCCTACTATCTTTTTCTTTACGAGAAAAATGGGAGATTGAGTTTTGGATCTGAAAAAAAAATTTGAACATCCAAAATGGAAATGCACAAATGCTGAGAGAGATAATTCAAAAAAGTATCTGTGATTTTTAAGGATAGGCAAAAAGTGGGTTGTTTGGCTCTGGTAAATATCCAACCACTTGAGAATTTTATTTTTTCTACTCGAAATTTTTGGATCATTAGGCCATTTGCATCCTCAACATGTTTCCGGCATGAATGTCCACCACATTTAAAGCATGTTAAGATCAGTTAGAAGTCCCTTTCCTATAAAAGTCCACCAAGCTCATTATTAGGGGTTGTACAAGTGGAATTTCCCAAACAAGGATAACAAAACCTTGGAGTTCATTTTTAGTGCCTTCACTTATATTTATTATAGTTTTCAAATTTTTTTGCCAAATATTTTCATTTTGTTAGGCCTCATATCTTTTTTTATTACGAGAAAAATGGGAGAGTGAGTTTTGGATCTGAAAAAAAATTTGAACATCCAAAATGGAAAAGCACAAATGCTGAGAGAGATAATTCCAAAAAATATCTGTAATTTTTAAGGATAAGCAAAAAGTGGGTTGTTTGGCTCTGGTAAATATCCAACCACTTGAGAATTTGATTTTTTCTACTCTTTGATATTTTTGGATCATTAGGCCACTTGCATCCTCAACATGTTTCCGTCTTGCATGTCCACTACATTTAAAGCATGTTATGATCAATTAGAAGTCCCTTACCTATAAAATTCCAACACGCTTATTATTAGGGGTTGTACTAGTGGAATTTCCCAAACATGGATAACAAAAAATTGGTGTTCATTCTTAGTGCGTTCACTTACATTTATTATAGTTTTCAAATTTTTTTGAATAAAATTTTCCTTTTGTTATGGCTCATATCTTTTTTGTTTACGAGAAAAATGGGTAAGTGAGTTTAGGATCTTAAAAAAAATTTGAACATCCAAAATGGAAATGCACAAATGCTGAGAGAGATATTTCCAAAAAGTATTTTTGATTTTTAAGGATAGGCAAAAAGTGGGTTGTTTGGCTCTGGTAAATATCCAACCACTTGAGAATTTGATTTTTTCTACTCCTTGAAATTTTTGGATCATTAGGCCACTTGCATCCTCAACATGTTTCCGGCATGCATGTCCACCACATTTAAAGCATGTTAGGATTAGTTAGAAGTCCCTTTCCTATAAGACTCCACCAAGCTTATTATTTGGGGCTGTACAAGTGGAATTTCCCAAAAATGGATAACAAAACCTTGGAGTTTATTTGTAGTGCCTTCACTTATATTTATTATAGTTTTCAAATTTGTTTGCCAAATATTTTCATTTTGTTATGCCTCATATCTTTTTTTATTACGAGAAAAATGGGAGAATGAGTTTTGGATCTGAAAAAAAATTTCAACATCCAAAATAGAAATGCAAATATGCTGAGAGAGATAATTCCAAAAAGTATCTATGATTTTTAAGGAAAGGCAAAAAGTGGGTTGTTTGGCTCTGGTAAATATCCAACCACTTCAGAATTTGATTTTTTCTACTCGAAATTTTTGGATCATTAGGCCACTTGCATCCTCAACATGTTTCCGGCATGCATGTCCACTACATTTAAAGCATGTTAGGATCATTTAGAAGTCCCTTTCCTATAAAATTCCAACAAGCTTATTATTAGGGGTTGTACTAGTGGAATTTTCCAAACATGGATAACAAAACCTTGGTGTTCATTCTCAGTTTGTTCACAAACATTTGTTATAGTTTTTAAATTTTTTTGCCTAAAATTTTCCTTTTGTTATGGCTCATATCTTTTTTGTTTACGAGAAAAATGGGTAAGAGAGTTTTGGATCTAAAAAAAAATTTGAACATCCACAATGGAAATGCACAAATGCTGAGAGAGATATTTCCAAAAAGTATCTTTGATTTTTAAGGATAGGCAAAATGTGGGTTGTTTGGCTCTGGTAAATATCTAACCACTTGAGAATTTGATTTTTTTCTTCTCCTTGAAATTTTTGGATCATTAGGTCACTTGCATCCTCAACATGTTTCCGGCATGTATGTCCACCACATTTACAGCATGTTAGGATCAGTTAGAAGTCCCTTTCCTATATAATTCCACCAAGCTTATTATAAGGGGTTGTATTAGTGAAATTTCCCAAACATGGATAAGAAAACCTTGGTGTTCATTCTTAGTGCGTTCACTTACATTTATTATAGTTTTCAAATATTTTTGCCTAAAATTTTCATTTTTTTATGGCTCATATCTTTTTTGTTTACGAGAAAAATGGGTGAGAGAGTTTTGGATCTGAAAAAAAATTTGAACATCCAAAATGGAAATGCACAAATGCTGAGGGAGATAATTCCAAAAAGTAAATTTGATTTTTAAGGATAGGCAAAATGTGGGTTGTTTAGCTCTGGTAAATATCTAACCACTTGAGAATTTGATTTTTTTCTACTCCTTGAAATTTTTGGATCATTAGGTCACTTGCATCCTCGACATGTTTCCGACATGTCCACCACATTTAAAGCTTGTTAGGATCAGTTAGAAGTCCCTTTCCTATAAAATTCCACCAAGCTTGTTATTAGGGGTTGTACTAGTGGAATTTCCCAAACATGGATAAGAAAACCTTGGTGTTCATTCTTAGTGCGTTCACTTACATTTATTATAGTTTTCAAATTTTTTTGCCTAAAATTTTCATTTTGTTCAGACTCATATCTTTTTTTTTTTACGAGAAAAATGGGTAAGTGAGTTTTGGATCTAAAAAAAAAAATTTGAACATCCAAAATGGAAATGCACAAATGCTAAGAGAGATAATTCCAAAAAGTATCTGTGATTTTTAATGATAGGCAAAAAAGTGGGTTGTTTGGCTCTGGTAAATATCCAACCACTAGAAAATTTGATTTTTTCTACTATTTGAAATTTTTGGATCATTAGGCCACTTGCATCCTCAACATGTTAACGGCATGCATGTCAACCACATTTAAAGCATGTTAGGATCAGTTAGAAGTCCATTTCGTATAAAATTCCGCCAAGCTTATTATTAGGGGTTGTACTAGTGGAACTTCCCAAACATGGATAACAAAAACTCGGAGTTCTTTTTTAGTGCGTTCACTTACATTTATTAAAGTTTTCAAATTTTTTTGCCTAAAATTTTCATTTGCTTATGAGAAAAATGGGAGATGGAGTTTTGGATCTGAAAAAAAAATTTGAACATCCAAAATGGAAATGCCCAAATGCTGAGAGAGATAATTCCAAAAAAGTATCTGTGATTTTTAGGGATAGGCAAAAAGTGGGTTGTTTGGCTCAGGTAAATATCCAACCACTTGAAAATTTGATTTTTTCTACTCCTTGAAATTTTTGGATCATTAGGCCAGTTGCATTCTCAATATGTTTCCCGCATGCATGTCCACCAAATTTAAAGCATGTTAGGATCAGTTAGAAGTCCCTTTCCTATAAAATTCCATTAGGGATTGTACTAGTGAAATTTTCCAAACATGGATGACAAAACCGTGGAGTTCATTTTAAGTGAGTTCACTTACATTTATTATAGTTTTCAAATTTTTTTGCCAAAAATTTTCTTTTTGTTAAGGCTCATATCTTTTTTGTTTACGAGAAAAATGGGAGAGCGAGTTTTGGATCTGAAAAAAAATTTGAACATCCAAAATGGAAATGCACAAATGCTGAGGGAGATAATTCCAAAAAGTATCTTTGATTTTTAAGGATAGACAAAATGTGGGTTGTTTGGCTCTGGTAAATATCCAACCACTTGAGAATTTGATTTTTTCTACTCTTTGAAATTTTTGGATCATTAGGCCACTTGCATGCTCAACATGTTACCGGCATGCATGTCAACCACATTTAAAGCATGTTAGGATCAGTTAGAAGTCCATTTCCTATAAAATTCCACCAAGCTTATTATTAGGGGTTGTACTAGTGGAATTTCCCAAACATCGATAACAAAAACTTGGAGTTCATTTTTAGTGCGTTCACTTACATTTATTAAAGTTTTAAAGTTTTTTGCCTAAAATTTTCTTTTTCTTATGCCTCATATCTTTTTCTTTACGAGAAAAATGGTAGATTGAGTTTTGGATCTAAAAAAAAAAATTGAACAACCAAAATGGAAATGCGCAAATGCTGACAGACATAATTCCAAAAGGTATCTGTGATTTTTAACGATAGGCAAAAAGTGGGTTGTTTGGCTTTGGTAAATATCCAACCACTTGAGAATTTGATTTTTTCTACTCCTTGAAATTTTTGGATCATTAGGCCACTTGCATCCTCAACATGTTTATGGCATGCATGTCCACCACATTTAAAGCATGTTAGGATTAGTTAGAAGTCCCTTTCCTATAAAATTCCACCAAGCTTATTATTAGGGGTTGTACAAGTGGAATTTCCCAAACATGGATAACAAAACCTTGGTGTTCATTCTTAGTGCGTTCACTTACATTTATTACAGTTTTCAAATTTTTTGGCTAAAATTTTCATTTTGTTATGGCTCATATCTTTTTTATTTACGAGAAAAATGGGTGAGAGAGTTTTGATCTGAAAAAAAATTTGAACAACCAAAATGGAAATGCACAAATGCTGAGAGAGATAATTCCAAAAAGTATCTGTGATTTTTAATGATAGGCAAAAAAGTGGGTTGTTTGGCTCTGGTAAATATGCAACCACTTGAAAATTTGATTTTTTCTACTCTTTGAAATTTTTGGATCATTAGGCCACATGCATCATCAACATGTTACCGGCATGCATGTCAACCACATTTAAAGCATGTTAGGATCACTTAGAAGTCCATTTCCTATAAAATTCCACCAAGCTTATTATTAGGGGTTGTATTGGTGGAATTTCGCAAACATGGATAACAAAAACTTCGAGTTCTTTTTTAGTGTGTTCACTTACATTTATTAAGTTTTCAAATTTTTTTGCCTAAAATTTTCATTTGTTTATAAGAAAAATGGGAGATTGAGTTTTGGATCTGAAAAAAAAATTTGAACATCCAAAATGGAAATGCAGAAATGGTGAGAGAGATAATTCCAAAAAAAATATCTGTGATTTTTAGGGATAGGCAAAAAGTGGGTTGTTTGGCTCAGGTAAATATCCAACCATTTGAAAATTGGATTTTTTCTACTCCTTGAAATTTTTGGATCATTAGGCCAGTTGCATCCTCAACATGTTTCCGGCATGCATGCCCACCACATTTAAAGCATGTTAGGATCAGTTAGAAGTCCCTTTCCTATAAAATTCCATTAGGGATTGTACTAGTGGAATTTCCGAAACATGGATGACGAAACCTTGGAGTTCATTTTAAGTGCGTTCACTTACATTTAATATAGTTTTCAATTTTTTTTGCCAAAAATTTTCATTTTTTTAGGGCTCATATCTTTTTTGTTTACGAGAAAAATGGGAGAGTGAGTTTTGGATCTGAAAAAAAATTTGAACATCCAAAATGGAAATGCACAAATGCTGAGGGAGATAATTTCAAAAAGTATCTTTGATTTTTAAGGATAGGCAAAATGTGGGTTGTTTGGCACTGGTAAATATCTAACCACTTGAGAATTTGATTTTTTCTACTTCTTGAAATTTTTGGATCATTAGGTCACTTGCATCCTCAACACGTTTCTGGCATGTATGTCCTCCACATTTAAAGCATGTTAGGATCAGTTAGAAGTCCATTTCCTATAAAATTCCGCCAAGCTTATTATTAGGGGATGTACTAGTGGAATTTCCCAAACATGGATACCAAAACCTTGGTGTTCATTCTTTGTGCATTCACTTACATTTATTATAGTTTTCAAATTTTCTTGCCTAAAATTTTCATTTTTTTATGGCTCATATCTTTTTTGTTTACGAGAAAAATGGGTGAGTGAGTTTTGGATCTAAAAAAATATTTGAACATCCAAAATGGAAATGCACGAATGCTGAGAGAGATAATTCCAAAAAGTATCTGTGATTTTTAATGATAGGCAAAAATGTGGGTTGTTTGGCTCTGATAAATATCCAACCACTTGAAAATTTGATTTTTTCTACTCTTTGAAATATTTGGATCATTAGGCCACTTGCATCCTCAACATGTTACCGGCATGCATTTAACCACATTTAAAGCAAGTTAGGATCAATTAGAAGTCCATTTCCAATAAAATTCCACCAAGCTTATTATTAGGGGTTGTACTAGTGGAATTTCCCAAACATGGATAACAAAACCTTGGTGTTCATTCTTAGTGCGTTCACTTACATTATTATAGTTTTCAAATTTTTTTGCCTAAAATTTTCATTTTGTTATGGCTCAAATCTTTTTTGTTTATGAGAAAAATGGGTGAGTGAGTTTTGGATCTGAAAAAAAATTTGAATATCCAAAATGGAAATGCACAAATGCTGTGAGAGATAATTCCAAAAAGTATCGGTGATTTTTAATGATAGGCAAAAAAGTGGGTTGTTTGGCTCTGGTAAAAATCCAACCACTAGAAAATTTGATTTTTTCTACTCTTTGAAAATTTTGGATCATTAGGCCTCTTGTATCCTCAACATGTTACCGGCATGCATCTCAACCACATTTAAAGCATGTTAGGATCAGTTAGAAGTCCATTTCCTATAAAATTCCACCAAGCTTATTATTACGGGTTGTACTAGTGGAATTTCCCAAACATGGATAACAAAAACTTGGAGTTCATTTTTAGTGCGTTCATTTACATTTATTAAAGTTTTCAAATTTTTTTACCTAAAATTTTCATTTTGTTATGCCTCATATCTTTTTGTTGACAAGAAAAAATGGGAGACTGAGTTTTGGATCTGAAAAAAAATTTGAACATCCAAAATGGAAATGCACAAATGCTGAGGGAGATAATTACAAAAAGTATCTTTGATTTTTAAGGATAGGCAAAATGTGGGTTGTTTGGCTCTGGTAAATATCCAACCACTTGAGAATTTGATTTTTACTACTGCTTGAAATTTTTGGATCATTAGGTCACTTGCATCCTCAATATGTTTCGGGCATGCATGTCCACAACATTTAAAGCATGTTAGGATCAGTTAGAAGTCCCTTTCCTATAAAATTCCACCAAGCTTATTATTAGGGGTTGTACAAGTGGAATTTCCCAAATATGGATAACAAAACCTTGGAGTTCATTTTTAGTGCGTTCACATAAATTTATTATAGTTTTCAAATTTTTTTGCCTAAATTTTCATTTTGTTCTGCCTCATATCTTTTTTGATTACGAGAAAAATGGGAGAGGGAGTTTTGGATCTGAAAAAAAATTTGAACATCCAAAATGGAAATACACATATGCTGAGAGAGATAATTCCACAAAAGTATCTGTGATTTTTAAGAATAGGCAAAAAGTGGGTTTTTTTGGCTCTGGTAAATATCCAACCACTTGAGAACTTGATTTTTTCTATTCCTTGAAATTTTTGGATCATTAGGCCACTTGCATCCTCAACATGTTTTCGGCATGCATGTCCACCATATTTAAAGCATGTTAGGATCAGTTAGAAGTCCCTCTCCTATAAAATTCCATTAGGGGTTGTACTAGTGGAATTTCTCAAACATGGATGACAAAACCTTGGAGTTCATATTAAGTGCGTTCACTTACATTTATTATAGTTTTCAAATTTTTTTGCCAAAAATTTTCATTTTGTTAGGGTTCATATCTTTTTTGTTTACGAGAAAAATGGGAGAGTGAGTTTTGGATCTGAAAAAAAATTTGAACATCCAAAATGGAAATGCAGAAATGCTGAGAGAGATAATTCCAAAAAGTATCTGTGATTTTTAATGATTGGCAAAAACTGGGTTGTTTGGCTCTAGTAAATATCCAACTACTTGAGAATATGATTTGTTCTACTCTTTGAAATTTTTGGATCATTAGGCCACTTGCATCCTCAACATGTTTCCGGCATGCATGTCCACCACATTTAAAACAATGTAGGATCAGTTAGAAATCCCTTTCCTATAAAATTCCACCAAGCTTATTATTAGGGGTTGTACAAGTGCAATTTCCCAAACATGGATAACAAAACCTTGGAGTTCATTTTCAATGCGTTCACTTACATTTAGTAAAGTTTTCAAATTTTTTTGCCTAAAATTTTCATTTTGTTATGCCTCATATCATTTTCTTTACGAGAAAAAAAGGAGAGAGAGTTTGGATCTGAAAAAAAAAATTGAATATCCAAAATGGAAATGCACAAATGCTGAGAGAGATAATTCCAAAAAGTATCTGTGACTTTTAAGGATAGGCAAAATGTGGGTTGTTTGGCTCTGGTAAATATCCAACCACTTGAGAATTTGATTTTTTCTACTCCTTGAAATTTTTGGATCATTAGGCCACTTGCATCATCAACATGTTTCCGGCATGCATGTCCACCACATTTAAAGCATGTTAGGATCAGTCGGAAGTCCCTTTCCTTTGAAATTCCACCAAGCTTATTATTAGGGCTGTTATTAGTGTAATTTCCCAAACATGGATAACAAAACCTTGGAGTTCATTTTTAGTGCGTTCACTTACATTTCTTATAGTTTTCAAATTTTTTTCCCTAAAATTTTCATTTTGGTATGGCTCATATCTTTTTTGTTTAACAGAAAAAATGGGAGAGTGAGTTTCGGATCTGAAAAAAAATTTGAACATCCAAAATGGAAATGCACAAATGCTGAGGGAGATAATTCCAAAAAGTATCTTTGATTTTTAAGGATAGGCAAAATGTGGGTTGTTTGGCTCTGGTAAATATCTAACCACTTGAGAATTTGATTTTTTCTACTCCTTGAAATTTTTGGATCATTAGGTCACTTGCATCCTCAACATATTTCCGGCATGCATGTCCACCACATTTAAAGCATGTTAGGATCAGTTAGAAGTCCATTTCCTATAAAATTCCAACAAGCTTATTATTAGGGGTTGTACTAGTGGAATTTCCGAAACATGGATAACAAAACCTTGGTGTTCATTCTTAGTGCGTTCACTAAGATTTATTATAGTTTTCAAATTTTTTTGCCTAAAATTTTCATTTTGTTAAGGCTCATATATTTTTTGTTTACAAGAAAAAAGGGTGAGTGAGTTTTGGATCAGAAAAAAAATTTGAATATCCAAAATGGAAATGCACAAATGCTGTGAGAGATAATTCCAAAAAGTATCTGTGATTTTTAATGATAGGCAAAAAAGTGGGTTGTTAGGCTCTGGTAAAAATCCAACCACTAGAAAATTTGATTTTTTCTACTCTTTGAAATTTTTGGATCATTAGGCCACTTGTATCCTCAACATATTACCGGCATGCATGTCAACCACATTTTAAGCATGTTAGGATCAGTTAGAAGTCCATTTCCTATAAAACTCCACCAAGCTTATTATTACGGGTTGTACTAGTGGAATTTCCCAAACATGGATAACAAAAACTTGGAGTTCATTTTTAGTGCGTTCACTTAAATTTATTAAAGTTTTCATATTTTTTTGCCTAAAATTTTCATTTTGTTATGCCTCATATCATTTTCTCTACGAAAAAAAAGGGTGAAAGAGTTTTGGATCTGAAAAATAAATTTGAACTTCCAAAATGGAAATGCACAAATGCTGAGATAGATAATTTAAAAAATTATCTGTGATTTTTAAGGATAGGCAAAAAGTGGGTTGTTTGGCTCTGGTAAATATCTAACCACTTGAGAATTTAAATTTTTCGACTCCTAGAAATTTTTGGATCATTAGGTCACTTGCATCCTCAACACGTTTCCGGCATGTATGTCCACCATATTTATAGCATGTTAGGATTAGTTAGAAGTCCCTTTCCTATAAATTTCCACCAAGCTTATTATTAGGTTGTACTAGTGGAATTTCCCAAACATGGATAACAAAACCTTGGTGTTGATTCTTAGTGCGTTCACTTACATTTATTATAGTTTTCAAATTTTTTTGCCTAAAATTCTCATTTTGTTATGGCTATTATCTCTTTTGTTTACGAGAATAATAGGTGAGGGTGTTTTGGACTTGAAAAAAAATTTCAACATCCAAATTGGAAATGCAAAAATGCTGAGAGAGATAACTCCAAAAAGTATTTGTGATTATTAATGATAGGCAAAAAAGTGGGTTGTTTGGCTCAGGTAAGTATCCAACCACTTGAAAATTTGATTTTTTCTACTCTTTGAAATTTTTGGATCATTAGGCCACTTGCATCTTCAACATGTTACCGACATGCATGTCAACCACATTTAAAGCATGTTAGGATCAGTTAGAAGTCCATTTCCTATAAAATTTCACCAAGCTTATTATTAGGGGTTGTACTAGTGGAATTTCCCAAACATGGATAACAAAACCTTGGTGTTCATTCTTAGTGCGTTCACTTACATTTATTGTAGTTTTCAAATTTTTTTGCCTAAAATTTTCATTTTTTAATGGCTCATATCTTTTTTGTTTACGAGAAAAATGGGTGAGTGAGTTTTGGATCTGAAAAAAAATTTGAACATCCAAAATGGAAATGTACAAATGCTGAGAGAGATAATACCAAAAAGTATCTGTGATTTTTAATGATAGGCAAAAAAGTGGGTTGTTTGGCTCTTGTAAATATCCAACCACTTGAAAATTTGATTTTTTCTACTCTTTGAAATTTTTCGATCATTAGGCCACTTGCATCATCAACATGTTACCGGCATGCATGTCAACCACATTTAAAGCATGTTAGGATCAGTTAGAAGTTCATTTCCTACAAAATTCCCCAAAGCTTATTATTAGGGGTTGTACTAGTGGAATTTCCCAAACACGGATAACAAAAACTTGGAGTTCATTTTTAGTGCGTTCACTTACATTTATTAAAGTTTTCAAATTTTTTTGCCTAAAATTTTCATTTTGTTATGCCTCATATCATTTTGTTTACGAGAAAATTGGGAGATTGAGTTTTGGATCTGAAAAAAACATTTTAACATCCAAAATGGAAATGCACAAATGTTGAGAGAGATAATTCCAAAAAGTATCTGTGATTTTTAAGGATAGGCAAAAAGTGGGTTGTTTGGCTCAGGTAAATATCAAACCATTTGAGAATTTGATTTTTTCTACTCTATGAAAATTTTGGATCATTAGACCACTTGCATCCTCAACATGTTTCCGGCATGCAAGTCCACCACATTTAAAGCAAGTTAGGATCAGTTAGAAGTCCCTTTCCTATAAAATTCCATTCGGGGTTGTACTAGTGGAATTTCCCAAACATGGATGACAAAACCTTGGAGTTCATTTTAAGTGCGTTCACTTACATTTATTATAGTTTTCAAATTTTTTTGCCTAAAATTTTCAATTTGTTAGGGTTCATATCTTTTTTGTTTACGAGAAAAATGGGAGAGAGAGTTTTGGATCTGAAAAAAAATTTGAACATCCAAAATGGAAATGCACAAATGCTGAGGGAGATAATTCCAAAAAGTATCTTTGATTTTTAAGGATAGGCAAAATGTGGGTTGTTTGGCTCGGGTAAATATCTAACCACTTGAGAATTTGATTTTTTCTACTCCTTGAAATTTTTGGATCATTAGGTCACTTGCTTTCTCATCACTTTTCCGGCATGTATTTTCACCACATTTCAAGCATGTTAGGATCAGTTAGAAGTCCCTTTCCTATAAAATTCCACCAAGCTTATTATTAGGGGTTGTACTAGTGGAATTTCCCAAACATGGATAACAAAACCTTAGTGTTCATTCTTAGTTCGTTCACTTTCATTTATTATAGTTTTCAAATTTTTTTGCCTAAAATTTTCATTTAGTTATGGCTCATATCTTTTTTATTTACGAGAAAAATAGGTGAGGGTGTTTTGGATCTGAAAAAAAATTTGAACATCCAAAATGGAAATGCACAAATGCTGAGGGAGATAATTCCAAAAAGTATCTTTGATTTTTAAGGATAGGCAAAATGTGGGTTCTTTGGCTCTGGTAAATATCTAACCACTTGAGAATTTGATTTTTTCTACTCCTTGAAATTTTTGGATCATTAGGTCACTTGCATCCTCAACACGTTTCCGGCATGTATGTCCACCGCATTTAAAGCATGTTAGGATCAGTTACAAGTCCATTTCCTATAAAATTCCACCAAGCTTATTATTAGGGGTTGTACTAGTGGAATTTCCCAAACAAGGATCACAAAACTTGGAGTTCATTTTTAGTGCGTTCACTTACATTTATTAAAGTTTTCAAATTTTTTTGCCTAAAATTTTCATTTTGTTATGGCTCATATCTTTTTGTTTCCGAAAAAAAATGGGAGAGGGAGTTTTGGATCTGAAAAAAAATTTGAACATCCAAAATGGAAATGCACAAATGCTGAGGGAGATAATTCCAAAAAGTATCTTTGATTTTTAAGGATAGGCAAAATGTGGGTTCTTTGGCTCTGGTAATTATCTAACCACTTGAGAATTTGATTTTTTCTACTCCTTGAAATTTTTGGATCATTAGGTCACTTGCATCCTCAACATGTTTCTGGCATGCATGTCCACCACATTTAAAGCAAGTTAGGATCAGTTAGAAGTCCCTTTCCTATAAATTTCCACCAAGCTAATTATTAGGGGTTGTACTAGTGGAATTGCCCAAACATGGATAACAAAACCTTGGTGTTCATTCTTAGTGCGTTCACTTACATTTATTATAGTTTTCAAATTTTTTTGCCAAAAATTTTCATTTCGTTAGGGGTCATATCTTTTTTGTTTACGAGAAAAATGGGAGAGTGAGTTTTGGAACGGAAAAAAAATTTGAACATCCAAAAAGGAAATGCACAAATGCTAAGAGACATAATTCCAAAAAGTATCTGTGATTTTTAAGTATAGGCCAAAAGTGGGTTGTTTGGCTCTGGTAAATATCCAACTACTTGAGAATTTGATTTGTTCTACTCCTTGAAATTTTTGCATAATTAGGCGACTTGCATCCTCAACATGTTTCCGGCATGCATGTCCACCACATTTAAAACATGTTAAGATCAGTTAGAAGTCCCTTTCCTATAAATTTCCTCCAAACTTATTATTAGGGGATATACAAGTGGAATTTCCCAAACATGGATAACAAAACCTTGGAGTTCATTTTTAGTGCCTTCACTTACATTTATTATAGTTTTTAAATTTGTTTATGAAAAATTTTCATTTTGTTATGGCTCATATCTTTTTTGTTTACGAGAAAAATGGGTGAGTGAGTTTTGGATCTGAAAAAAAATTTCAACATCCAAAATGGAAATGCACAAATGCTGAGAGAGATAATTCCAAAAAGTATCTGTGATTTTTAATGATAGGCAAAAAAGTGGGTTGTTTGGCTCCGGTAAATATCCAACCACTTGAGAATTTGATTTTTTCTACTCCTTGAAATTTTTGGAACATTAGGTCACTTGCATCCTCAACATGTTTCCGGCATGCATGTCCACCACATTTAAAGCATGTTAGGATCAGTTAGAAGTCCATTTCCTATAAAATTCCACCAAGCTTATTTTTAGGGGTTGTACTAGTGGAATTTCCCTAACATGGATCACAAAAACTTGGAGTTCATTTTTAGTGCGTTCACTTACATTTATTAAAGTTTAAAAATTATTTTGAATAAAATTTTCATTTTGTTATGCCTCATATCTTTTTGTTTACAAGAAAAAATGGGAGAGTGAGTTTTGGATTTGAAAAAAAAATTGAACATCCAAAATAGAAATGCACAAATACTGAGGGAGATAATTCCAAAAAGTATCTTTGATTTTTAAGGATAGGCAAAATGTGGGTTCTTTGGCTCTGGTAAATATCTAACCACTTGAGAATTTGATTTTTTCTACTCCTTGAAATTTTTGGATCACTAGGCCACTTGCATCCTCAACATGTTTCCGGCATGCATGTCCACCACATTTAAAGCATGTTAGGATTAGTTAGAAGTCCCTTTCCTATAAAATTCCACCAAGCTTATTATTAGGGGTTGTACTAGTGGAATTTCCCAAACATGGATAACAAAACCTTGGTGTTCATTCTTAGTGCTTTCACATACATTTATTATACTTTTCAAATTTTTTTGCCAAAAATTTTCATTTTGTTAGGGATCATATCTTTTTTTTTTACGAGAAAAATGGGAGAGTGAGTTTTGGAACAGAAAAAAAATTTGAACATCCAAAATGGAAATGCACAAATGCTGAGAGAGATAATTCCAAAAAGTATCTGTGATTTTTAAGGATAGGCAAAAAGTGGGTTGTTTGGCTCTGGTAAATATCCAACTACTTGAGAATTTGATTTGTTCTACTCCTTGAAATTTTTGGATCATTAAGCCACTTGCATCCTCAACATGTTTCCGGTATGCATGTCCACCACATTTAAAGCATGTTAGGATTAGTTAGAAGTCCCTTTCCTATAAAATTCCAACAAGCTTATTATTAGGGGTTGTACTAGTGGAATTTCCCAAACACGGATAACAAAACCTTGGAGTTCATTTTTAGTGCCTTCACTTACATTGATTATAGTTTTTAAATTTTTTTGCCAAAAATTTTCATTTTGTTATGGCTCATATCTTTTTTGTTTACGAGAAAAATGGGTGAGTGAGTTTTTGATCTGAAAAAAAAATTTGAACATCCAATATGGAAATGCACAAATGCTGAGAGAGATAATTCCAAAAAGTATCTGCGATTTTTAATGATAGGCAAAAAAGTGGGTTGTTTGGCTCTAGTAATATTCCAACCACTTGAGAATTTGATTTTTTCTACTCCTTGAAATTTTTGGAACATTGCGTCACTTGCATCCTCAACATGTTTTCGGCATGCATGTCCACCACATTTAAAGCATGTTAGGATCAGTTAGAAGTCCATTTCCTATAAAATTTCTCCAAGCTTATTTTTAGGGGTTGTACTAGTGGAATTTCCCAAACATGGATCTCAAAAACTTGGAGTTCATTTTTAGTGCGTTCACTTACATTTATTAAAGTTTTCAAATTGTTTTACCTAAAATTTTCATTTTGTTGTGCCTCATATCTTTTTGTTTACGAGAAAAAATGGGAGACTGAGTTTTGGATCTGAAAAAAAATTTGAACATCCAAAATGGAAACGCACAAATGCTGAGGGAGATAATTCCAAAAAGTATCTTTGATTTTTAAGGATAGGCAAAAAGTGGGTTCTTTGGCTCTGGTAAATATTTAACCACTTGAGAATTTTATTTTTTCTACTCTTTGAAATTTTTGGATCATTAGGTCACTTGCATCCTCAACATGTTTCCGGCATGCATGTCCACCACATTTAAAGCATGTTTGGATCAGTTAGATGTCGCTTTCCTATAAAATTCCACCAAGCTTATTATAAGGGGTAGTACAAGTGGAATTTCCCAAACATGGATAACAAAACCTTGGTGTTCATTCTTAGTGCGTTCACTTACTTTTATTATGGGTTTCAAATTTTTTTGCTTAAAATTTTCATTTTGTTATGGCTCATATCTTTTTTATTTACGAGAAAAATGGGTGAGTGAATTTTGGATCTGAGAAAAAATTTGAACATCCAAAATGGAAATGCACAAATGCTGTGAGTGATAATTCCAAAAAGTATCTGTGATTTTTAAGGATAGGTAAAAAGTGGGTTGGTTGGCTCTGGTAAATATCCAACCACTTGAGAATTTCATTTTTTCTACTCCTTGAAATTTTTGGATCATTAGGCCACTTGCATCCTCAACATCTTTCCGACATGCATGACCACCACATTTAAAGCATGTTAGGATCAGTTAGAAGACCCTTTCCAATAAAATTCCATTAGGGGTTGTACTAGTGGAATTTCCCAAACATGGATGACAAAACCTTGGAGTTCATTTTAAGTTCGTTCACTTACATTTATTATAGTTTTCAAATTTTTTTTCCAAAAATTTTCATTTTGTTCGGGCTCATATCTTTTTTGTTTACGAGAAAAATGGGAGAGTGAGTTCTAGATCTGAAAAAAAATTTGAAAATCAAAAATAGAAATGCACAAATGCTGAGAGAGATAATTCCAAAAAATATCTGTGATTTTTAAGGATAGGCAAAAAGTGGCTTGTTTGGCTCTGGTAAATATCCAACTACTTGAGAATATGATTTGTTCTACTCCTTGAAATTTTTGGATCATTAGGCCACTTGCGTCCTCAACATATTTCCGGCATGCATGTCCACCACATTTAAAGCATGCTAGGATCAGTTAGAAGTCCCTTTCCTATAAAATTCCACCAAGCTTATTATTAGGGGTTGTACAAGTGGAATTTCCCAAACATGGATAACAAAACCTTGGAGTTCATTTTCAGTGCCTTCACTTACAATTATTATAGTCTTTAAATTTTTTTGCAAAAACTTTTCATTTTGTTATACCTCATATCTCTTTTGATTACGAGAAAAATGGTAGAGCGAGCTTTGGATCTGAAAAAAAATTTGAACATCCAAAATGGAAATGCACAAATGCTGAGAGAGATAATTCCAAAAAGTATCTGTGATTTTTAAGGATAGACAAAAAGTGGGTTGTTTGGCTCTAGTAAATATCCAACCACTTGAGAATTTGATTTTTTCTACTCCTTGAAATTTTTGGATCATTAGGCCACTTGCATCCTCAACATGTTTCCGGTATGCATGTCCACCACAATTAAAGCAAGTTAGGATCCGTTAGAAGTCTCTTTTCTATCAAATTCCATTAGGGGTTGTACTAGTGGAATTTCCCAAACATGGATGACAAAACCTTGGAGTTCATTTTAAGTGCGTTCACTTACATTTATTATAGTTTTCAATTTTTTTATGGCTCATATCTTTTTTGTTTACGAGAAAAATGGGAGAGTGAGTTTTGGATCTGAAAAAAAATATGAACATCCAAAATGGAAATGCACAAATGCTGAGGGAGATAATTCCAAAAAGTATCTGTGATTTTTAAGGATTGGCAAAATGTGGGTTCTTTGGCTCTGGTAAATATCTAACCACTTGAGAATTTGATTTTTTCTACTCCTTGAAATTTTGGATCATTAGGTCACTTGCATCCTCAACACTTTTCCGGCATGTATGTCCACCACATTTAAAGCATGTTAGGATCAGTTAGAAGTCCCTTTCCTATAAAATTCTTCCAAGCTTATTATTACGGGTTGTACTAGTGGAATTTCCCAAACATGGATAACAAAACCTTAGTGTTCATTCTTAGTGCGTTCACTTACATTTATTATTGTTTTCAAATTTTTTTGCCTAAAATTTTCATTTTGTTATGGCGCATATCTTTTTTTTTTACAAGAAAAATGGGTGAGCGAGTTTTGGATCTGAAAAAAAATTTGAACATCCAAAATGGAAATGCACAAATCCTAAGAGAGATAATTCCAAGAAAGTATCTGTGATTTTTAAGAATAGGCAAAAAGTGGGTTGTTTGGCTCTGGTAAATATCCAACCACTTGAGAATTTGATTTTTTCTACTCTTTGAAATTTTTTGATCATTAGGCCACTTGCATCCTCAACATGTTTCTGGCATGCATATCCACCACATTTAAAGAATTTTAGGATCAGTTAGAAGTCCCTTGCCTATAAAATTTCATTAGGGGTTGTAATAGTGGAATTTTCCAAACAAGGATGACAAAACCTTGGAGTTCATTTTAAGTACGTTCACTTACATTTATTATAGTTTTCAAATTTTTTTGCCAAAAATTTTCATTTTGTTAGGGCTCATATCTTTTTTCTTTACGAAAAAAATGGGAGAGTGAGTTTTGGATCTGAAAAAAAATTTGAACATCCAAAATGGAAATGCACAAATGCTGAGAGAGATAATTCCAAAAAGTATCTGTGATTTTTAAGGATAGGCAAAAAGTGGGTTGTTTGGCTCTTGTAAATATCCAACTACTTGAGAATATGATTTGTTCTACTCCTTGAAATTTTTGGATCATTAGGCCACTTGCATCCTCAACATGTTTCTGGCATGCATGTCCACAACATTTAAAGCATGTTAGGATCAGTTAGAAGTCCCTTTCCTATAAAATTCCACCAAGCTTATTATTAGGGGTTGTACTAGTGGAATTTCACAAACATGGATAACAAAACCTTGGAGTTCATTTTTAATGCGTTCACTTTCATTTAGTGAAGTTTTCAAATTTTTTTGCCTAAAATTTTCATTTTGTTATGCCTCATATCTTTTTGTTTACGAGAAATATGGGAGAGCGAGTTTTGGATCTGAAAAAAAAAATTTGAACATCCAAAATGGAAATGCACAAATACTGAGAGAGATAATTCCAAAAAGTATCTGTGATTTTTAAGGATAGGCAAAATGTGGGTTGTTTGGCTTCTGTAAATATCCAACCACTTGAGAATTTGATTTTTTCTACTCCTTGAAATTTTTGGATCATTAGGCCACTTGCATCCTCAATATGTTTCCGGCATGCATGTCCACCACATTTAAAGCATGTTAAGATCAGTTAGAAGTCCATTTCCTATAAAATTCCACCAAGCTTATTATTAGGGGTTGTACAAGTGGAATTTCCCAAACATGGATAACAAAACCTTGGAGTTCATTTTTTGTGCCTTCACTTATATTTATTATAGTTTTCAAATTTTTTTGCCAAATATTTTCATTTTCTTATGCCACATATCTTTTTTGATTACGAGAAAAATAGGACAGTGAGTTTTGGATATGAAAAAAAAGTTGAACATCCAAAATGGAAATGCACAAATGCAGAGAGAGATAATTCCAAAAAGTATCTGTGATTTTTAAGCATAGGTAAAAAGTGGGTTGTTTGGCTCTGGTAAATATCCAACCACTTGAGAATTTGATTTTTTCTACTCCATGAAATTTTTGGATCATTAGGCCACTTGCATCCTCAACATGTTTCCGGCATGCATGTCCACTACATTTAAAGCATGTTAGGATCAGTTAGAAGTCTCTTTCCTATAAAATTCCAACAAGCTTATTTTTAGGGGTTGTACTAGTGGAATTTCCCAAACATGGATAACAAAACCTTGGTGTTCATTCTCAGTGCGTTCACTTACATTTATTATAGTTTTCAAATTTTTTTGCCTAAAATTTTCATTTTGTTTTGGCTCATATCTTTTTTGTTTACGAGAAAAATGGGTGAGTGAGTTTTTGATCTGAAAAAAAATTTGAATATCCAAAATGGAAATGCACAAATGCTGTGAAAGATAATTCCAAAAAGTATCTGTGATTTTTAATGATAGGCAAAAAAGTGGATTGTTTGGCTCTGGTAAAAATCCAACCACTAGAAAATTTGATTTTTTCTACTCTTTGAAATTTTTGGATCATTAGGCCACTTGTATCCTCAACATGTTACCGTCATGCATGTCAACCACATTTAAAGCATGTTAGGATCAGTTAGAAGTCCATTTCCTATAAAATTCCACCAAGCTTATTATTAGGGGTTGTACTAGTGGAATTTCCCAAACATGGATGACAAAAACTAGGAGTTCATTTTTAGTGCGTTCACTTACATTTATTAATGTTTTCAAATTATTTTGCCTAAAATTTTCATTTTTTTATGCCTCATTTCTTTTTCTTTACGAGAAAAATGGGAGATTAAGTTTTGGATCTGAAAAAAAAATTTGAACATCCAAAATGGAAATGCACAAATGCTGAGAGAGATAATTCCAAAAAGTATCTGTAATTTTTAAGGATAGGCAAAAAGTGGGTTGTTTGGCTCTGGTAAATATCCAACCACTTGACAATTTGATTTTTTCTACTCCTTGAAATTTTTGGATCATTAGGCCACTTGCTTCCTCAACTTGTTTCCGGCATGCATGTCCACCACATTTAAAGCATGTTAGGATCAGTTAGAAGTCTCATTCCTATAAAATTCCTCCAAGCTTATTATTAGGGGTTGTACATGTGGAATTTCCCAAACATGGATAACAAAACCTTGGAGTTCATTTTTAGTGCCTTCACTTACATTTATAATAGTTTTCAATTTTTTTTGCCAAAAATTTTGATTTTGTTATGCCTCATATCTTTTTTTATTACGAGAAAAATGGGAGAGTGAGCTTTGGATCTGAAAAAAAATTTGAACATCCAAAATGGAAATGCAGAAATGCTGAGAGAGATAATTCCAAAAAGTATCTGTGATTTTTAAGGATAGGCAAAAAGTGGGTTGTTCTGCTCTGGTAAATATCCAACCACTTGAGAATTTGATTTTTTCTACTCCTTGAAATTTTTGGATCATTAGGCCACTTGCATCCTCAACATGTTTCTGGCATGCATGTCCACCACATTTAAAGCATGTTAGGATTAGTTAGAAGTCCCTTTCCTATAAAATTCCATTAGGGGTTGTACTAGTGGAATTTCCCTAACATGGATGACAAAACCTTGGAGTTCATTTTAAGTGTGACTTACATTTATTATAGTTTTTAAATTTTTTTGCCAAAAATTTTCATTTTTTTAGGGCTTATATCTTTTTTGTTTACGAGAAAAATGGGAGAGTGATTTTTGGATCTGAAAAAAAATTTGAACATCCAAAATGGAAATGCACAAATGCTGAGGGAGATAATTCAAAAAAATATCTTTGATTTTTATGGATAGGCAAAATGTGGGTTGTTTGTCTCTGGTCAATATCTAACCACTTGAGAATTTGATTTTTTCTACTCCTTGAAATTTTTGGATCATTAGGTCACTTGCATCCTCAACACGTTTCCGGCATGTATGTCCACCATATTTAAAGCATGTTGGGATCAGTTAGAAGTCCCTTTCCTATAAAATTCCACCAGGCTTATTATTAGGGGTTGTACTAGTGGAATTTCCCAAACATGGATAACAAAACCTTGGTGTTCATTCTTAGTGCGTTCACTTACATTTATTATAGTTTTCAAATTTTTTTGCCTAAAATTTTCATTTTGTTATGGCTCATATCTTTTTTGTTTACAAGAAAAATAGGTGAGGGTGTTTTGGATCTGAAAAAAAATTTGAACATCCAAAATGGAAATGCACAAATGCTGAGAGAGATAATTCCAAAAAGTATCTGTGATTTTTAATGATAGGCAAAAAAGTGGATTGTTTGGCTCTGGTAAATATCCAACCACTTGAAAATTTGATTTTTTCTACTCTTTGAAATTTTTGGAACATTAGGCCACTTGCATCCTCAACATGTTACCGGCATGCATGTCAACCACATTTAAAGCATGTTAGGATCAGTTAGAAGTCTATTTCCTATAAAATTCCACCAAGCTTATTATTAGGGGTTGTACTAGTGGAATTTCCCAAACATGGATAAAAAAACCTTGGTGTTCATTCTTAGTGCGTTCACATACATTGATTATAGTTTTCAATTTTTTTTACCTAAAATTTTCATTTTGTTATGGCAATTATCTTTTTTGTTTACGAGAGAAATAGGTGAGGGTGTTTTGGATCTAAAAAAAATTTGAACATCCAAATTGGAAATGTACAAATGCTGAGAGAGATAATTCCAAAAACTTTCTGTGATTTTTGATGATAGACAAATAAGTGGGTTGTTTGGCTCTAGTAAATATCCAACCACTTGAAAATTTGATTTTTTCTACTCTTTGAAATTTTAGGATCATTAGGCGACTTGCATCTTCAACATGTTACCGGCATGCATGTCAACCACATTTAAATCATGTTAGGATCAGTTAGAAGTCCATTTCCTATAAAATTCCACCAAGCTTATTATTAGGGGTTGTACTAGTGGAATTTCCCAAACATGGATTACAAAACCTTGGTGTTCATTCTTAGTGCGTTCACTTACATTTATTATAGTTCTCAAATTTTTTTGCCTAAAATTTTCATTTTGTTATGGCTCATATCTTTTTTGTTTACGAGAAAAATGAGTGAGTGAGTTTTGGATCTGAAAAAAAATTTGAACATCCAAAATGGAAATGCAGAAATGCTGAGAGAGATAATTCCAAAAAGTATCTGTGATTTTTAATGATAGGCAAAAAAGTGGGTTGTTTCGCTCTTGTAAATATCCAACCACTTGAAAATTTGAGTTTTTCTACTCTTTGAAATTTTTGGATCATTAGGCCACTTGCATCATCAACATGTTACCGGCATGCAAGTCAACCACATTTAAAGCTTGTTAGGATCAGTTAGAAGTCCATTTCCTATAAAATTCCACCAAGCTTATTATTAGGGGTTGTACTAGTGGAATTTCCCAAACATGGATAACAATAACTTGGAGTTCATTTTTAGTGCGTTCACTTACATTTATAAAAGTTTTCAAATTTTTTTGCCTAAAATTTTCATTTTGTTATTCCTCATATCATTTTGTTTACGAGAAAATTGGGAGATTGAGTTTTGGATCTGAAAAAAAAATTTGAACATCCAAAATGGAAATTCACAAATGCTGAGAGAGATAATTCCAAAAAAGTATCTGTGATTTTTAAGGATAGGCAAAAAGTGGGTTGTTTGGCTCAGGTAAATAACAAACCATTTGAGAATTTGATTTTTTCTACTCTATGAAAATTTTGGATCATTAGACCACTTGCATCCTCAACATGTTTCCGGCATGCATCTCCACCACATTTAAAGCATGTTAGGATCAGTTAGAAGTCCCTTTCCTATAAAATTCCATTAGGGGTTGTACTAGTGGAATTTCCCAAACATGGATGACAAAACCTTGGAGTTCATTTTAAGTGCATTCACTTACATTTATTATAGTTTTCCAATTTTTTGTCCAAAAATTTTCATTTTGTTAGGGCTCATATCTTTTTTGTTTACGAGAAAAATGGGAGAGTGAGTTTTGGATCTGAAAAAAAATTTGAACATCCAAAATGGAAATGCACAAATGCTGAGGGAGATAATTCCAAAAAGTATCTTTGATTTTTAAGGATAGGCAAAATGTGGATTCTTTGGCTCTGGTAAATATCTAACCACTTGAGAATTTGATTTTTTCTACTCCTTGAAATTTTTGGATCATTAGGTCACTTGCATCCTCAACACTTTTCCGGCATGTATGTCCACCACATTTAAAGCATGTTAGGATCAGTTAGAAGTCCCATTCCTATAAAATTCCACCAAGCTTATTATTAGGGGTTGTACTAGTGAAATTTCCCAAACATGGATAACAAAACCTTAGTGTTCATTCTTAGTGCGTTCACTTACATTTATTATAGTTTCAAATTTTTTTGCCTAAATTTTCATTTTGTTATGGCTCATATCTTTTTTATTTACGAGAAAAATAGGTGTGGGTGTTTTGGATCTGAAAAAAATTTGAACATCCAAAATGGAAATGCACAAATGCTGAGGGAGATAATTTCAAAAAGTATCTTTGATTTTTAAGGATAGGCAAAATGTGGGTTGTTTGGCTCTGGTAAATATCTAACCACTTGAGAATTTGATTTTTTCTACTCCTTGAAATTTTTGGATCATTAGGACACTTGCATCCTCAACACGTTTTCGGCATGTATGTCCACCACATTTAAAGCATGTTAGGATCAGTTAGAAGTCCATTTCCTATAAAATTCCACCAAGCTTATTATTAGGGGTTGTACTAGTGGAATTTCCCAAACATGGATCACAAAACTTGGAGTTCATTTTTAGTGCATTCACTTACATTTATAAAAGTTTTCAAATTTTTTTGCCTAAAATTTTCATTTTGTTATGCCTCATATCTTTTTGTTTCCGAAAAAAAATGGGAGAGTGAGTTTTGGAAATGCACAAATGCTGAGGGAGATAATTCCAAAAAGTATCTTTGATTTTTAAGGATAGGCAAAATGTGGGTTCTTTGGCTCTGGTAAATATCTAACCACTTGAGAATTTGATTTTTTCTACTCCTTGAAATTTTTGGATCATTAGGTCACTTGCATCCTCAACATGTTTCCGGCATGCATCTCCACCACATTTAAAGAGTGTTAGGATCAGTTAGATGTCCCTTTCCTCTAAATTTCCACCAAGCTAATTATTAGGGGTTGTACTAGTGGAATTTCCCAAACATGGATAACAAAACCTTGGTGTTCATTCTTAGTGCGTTCACTTACATTTATTATAGTTTTCAAATTTTTTTGCCAAAAATTTTCATTTTGTTTGGGCTCATATCTTTTTTGTTTATGAGAAAAATGGGAGAGTGAGTTTTGGAACGAAAAAAAAATTTGAACATCCACAATGGAAATGCACAAATGCTGAGAGAGATAATTCCAAAAAATATCTGTGATTTTTAAGTATAGGCAAGAAGTAGGTTGTTTGGCTCTGGTAAATATCCAACTACTTGAGAATTTGATTTATTCTACTCCTTGAAATTTTTGGATCATTAGGCCACTTGCATCCTCAACATGTTTCCGACATGCATGTCCACCACATTTAAAACATGCTAAGATCAGTTAGAAGTCCTTTTCCTATAAAATTCCACCAAGCTTATTATTAGGGGTTGTACGAGTGGAATTTCCCAAACATGGATAACAAAACCTTGGAGTTCATTTTTAGTGCCTTCACTTACATTTATTATAGTTTTTAAATTTGCTTGCCAAAAATTTTCATTTTGTTATGGCTCATATCTTTTTTGTTTACGAGAAAAATGGGTGAGTGAGTTTTGGATCTGAAAAAAAATTTGAACATCCAAAATGGAAATGCACAAATGCTGAGAGAGATAATTCTAAAAAGTATCTGTGATATTTAATGATAGGCAAAAAAGTGGGTTGTTTGGCTCCGATAAATATCCAACCACTTGAGAATTTGATTTTTTCTACTCCTTGAAATTTTTGGAACATTAGGTCACTTGCATCCTCAACATGTTTCCGGCATGCATGTCCACCACATTTAAAGCATATTAGGATCAGTTAGAAGTCCATTTCCAATAAAATTCCACCAAGCTTATTTTTAGGGGTTGTACTAGTGGAATTTCCCTAACATGGATCACAAAAACTTGGAGTTCATTTTCAGTGCATTCACTGACATTTATTATAGTTTTCAAATTTTTTTGCCTAAAATTTTCATTTTGTTATGCCTCATATCTTTTTGTTTACGAGAAAAAATGGGAGAGAGAGTTTTGGATCTGAAAAAAAATTTGAACATCCAAAATGGAAATGCACAAATGCTGTGGGAGATAATTCCAAAAAGTATCTTTTTATTTTTAAGGATAGGCAAAATGTGGGTTCTTTGGCTCTGGTAAATATCTAACCACTTGAGAGTTTGATTTTTTCTACTCCTTGAAATTTTTGGATCATTAGGCCACTTGCATCCTCAACATGCTTCCGGCATGCATGTCCACCACATTTAAAGCATGTTAGGATCAGTTAGAAGTCCCTTTCCTATAAAATTCCACCAAGCTTATTATTAGGGGTTGTACTAGTGGAATTTCCCAAACATGGATAACAAAACCTTGGTGTTCATTCTTAGTGCGTTCACTTACATTTATTATAGTTTTCAAATTTTTTTGCCAAAAATTTTCATTTTGTTAGGGCTCATATCTTTTTTGTTTACAAGAAAAATGGGAGAGTGAGTTTTGAAACGGAAAAAAAATTTGAACATCCAAAATGGAAATGCACAAATGCTGAGAGAGATAATTCTAAAAAGTATCTGTGATTTTTAAGGATAGGCAAAAAGTGGGTTGTTTGGCTATGGTAAATTTCCAACTACTTGAGAATTTGATTTGTTCTACTCCTTGAAATTTTTGGATCATTAGGCCACTTGCATCCTCAACATGTTTCCGGCATGCATGTCCACCACATTTAAAGCATGTTAGGATTAGTTAGAAGTCCCTTTCCTATAAAATTCCACCAAGCTTATTATTAGGGGTTGTACTAGTGGAATTTCCCAAACATGGATAACAAAACCTTGGAGTTCATTTTTAGTGCCGTCACTTACATTGATTATAGTTTTTAAATTTTTTGCCAAAAATTTTCATTTTGTTATGGCTCACATCTTTTTTCTTTACGAGAAAAATGGGTAAGTGAGTTTTGGATCTGAAAAAAAATTTGAACATCCAAAATGGAAATGCACAAATGCTGAGAGAGATAATTCCAAAAAGTATCTGTAATTTTTAATGATAGGCAAAAAAGTGGGTTGTTTGGCTCTGGTAAATATCCAACCTCTTGAGAATTTGATTTTTTCGACTCCTTGAAATGTTTGGAACATTGGGTCAGTTGCATCCTCAACATGTTTCCGGCATGCATGTCCACCACATTTAAAGCATGTTAGGATCAGTTAGAAGTCCATTTCCTATAAAATTCCACCAAGCTTATTTTTAGGGGTTGTACTAGTGGAATTTCCCAAACATGGATCTCAAAAACTTGGAGTTCATTTTTAGTGCATTCACTTACATTTATTAAAGTTTTCAAATTTTTTTGCCTAAAATTTTCATTTTGTTGTGCCTCATATCTTTTTGTTTACGAGAAAAAATGGGAGCCTGAGTTTTGGATCTGAAAAAAAATTTGAACATCCAAAATGGAAATGCACAAATGCTGAGGGAGATAATTCAAAAAAGTATCTTTGATTTTTAAGGATAGGCAAAAAGTGGGTTCTTTGGCTCTGGTAAATATCTAACCACTTGAGAATTTGATTTTTTCTACTCTTTGAAATTTTTGGATCATTAGGTCACTTGCATCCTCAACATGTTTCCGACATGCATGTTCACCACATTTAAAGCATGTTTGGATCAGTTAGAAGTCCCTTTCCTATAAAATTCCACCAAGCTTATTATAAGGGGTTGTACTAGTGGAATTTCCCAAACGTGGATAAAAAACCTTGGTGTTCATTCTTAGTGCGTTCACTTACTTTTATTATGGGTTTCAAATTTTTTTGCTTAAAATTTTCATTTTGTTATGGCTCAGATCTTTTTTATTTACGAGAAAAATAGGTGAGTGAGTTTTGGATCTGAAAAAAATTTGAACATCCAAAATGGAAATGCACAAATGCTGAGAGAGATAATTCCAAAAAGTATCTGTGATTTTTAAGGATAGGTAAAAAGTGGGTTGTTTGGCTCTGGTAAATATCCAACCACTTGAGAATTTGATTTTTTCTACTCCTTGAAATTTTTGGATCATTAGGCCACTTGCATCCTCAACATGTTTCCGACATGCATGTCCACCACATTTAAAGCATGTTAGGATCAGTTAGAAGACCCTTTCCTATAAAATTCCATTAGGGGTTGTACTAGTAGAATTTCCCAAACATGGATGACAAAACCTTGGAGTTCATTTTAAGTGCGTTCACTTACATTTATTATAGTTTTCAAATTTTTTTTCCAAAAATTTTCATTTTGCTAGGGCTCATATCTTTTTTGTTTACGAGAAAAATGGGAGAGTGAGTTTTGGATCTGAAAAAAAATTTGAACATCCAAAATGGAAATGCACAAATGCTGAGAGAGATAATTCCAAAAAGTATCTCTGATTGTTAAGGATAGGCAAAAAGTGGGTTGTTTGGCTCTGGTAAATATCCAACTACTTGAGAATATGATTTGTTCTACTCCTTGAAATTTTTGGATCATTAGGCCACTTGCATCCTCAACATGTTTCCGGCATGCATGTCCACCACATTTAAAGCATGTTAGGATCAGTTAGAAGTCCCTTTCCTATAAAATTCCACCAAGCTTATTATTAGGGGTTGTACAAGTGGAATTTCCCAAACATGGATAACAAAATCTTGGAGTTCATTTTTAGTGCCTTCACTTACAATTATTATAGTTTTTAAATTTTTTTGCCAAAAATTTTCATTTTGTTATGCCTCATATCTTTTTTTATTACGAGAAAAATGGGAGAGTGACCTTTGGATCTGAAAAAAAATTTGAACATCCAAAATGGAAATGCAGAAATGCTGAGAGAGATAATTCCAAAAAGTATCTGTGATTTTTAAGGATAGGTAAAAAGTGGGTTGTTTGGCTCTCGTAAATATCCAATCACTTGAGAATTTGATTTTTTCTACTCCTTGAAATTTTTGGATCATTAGGCCACTTGCATCCTCAACATGTTTCCGGCATGCATGTCCACCACATTTAAAGCATGTTAGGATCAGTTAGAAGTCTCTTTTCTATAAAATTCCATTAGGGGTTGTACTAGTGGGATTTCCCAAACATGGATAATAAAACCTTGGAGTTCATTTTAAGTGCGTTCACTTACATTTATTATAGTTTTCAATTATTTTTGCCAAAAATTTTCATTTTTTTAGGGATCATATCTTTTTTTTTACGAGAAAAATGGGAGAGAGAGTTTTGGATCTGAAAAAAAATATGAACATCCAAAATGGAAATGCACAAATGCTGAGGGAGATAATTCCAAAAAGTATCTGTGATTTTTAAGGATAGGCAAAATGTGGGTTCTTTGGCTCTGGTAAATATCTAACCACTTGAGAATTTGATTTTTTCTACTCCATGAAATTTTGGATCATTAGGTCACTTGCATCCTCAACACTTTTCCGGCATGTATGTCCACCACATTTAAAGCATGTTAGGATCAGTTAGAAGTCCCTTTCCTATAAAATTCTACCAAGCTTATTATTAGGGGTTGTACTAGTGGAATTTCCCAAACATGGATAACAAAACCTTAGTGTTCATTCTTAGTGCGTTCACTTACATTTATTATAGTTTTCAAATTTTTTTTCCTAAAATTTTCATTTTGTTATGGCTCATATCTTTTTTGTTTAGGAGAAAAATGGGTGAGCGAGTTTTGGATCTGAAAAAAAATTTGAACATCCAAAATGGAAATGCTCAAATGCTGAGAGAGATAATTCCAAGAAAGTATCTGTGATTTTTAAGAATAGGCAAAAAGTGGGGTTTGGCTCTGGTAAATATCCAACCACTTGAGAATTTGATTTTTTCTACTCTTTGAAATTTTTGGATCATTAGGCCACTTGCATCCTCAACATGTTTCCGGCATGCATATCCACCACATTTAAAGAATGTTAGGATCAGTTAGAAGTCCCTTTCCTATAAAATTCCATTAGGGGTTGTAATAGTGGAATTTCCCAAACATGGATGACAAAACCTTGGAGTTCATTTTAAGTACGTTCACTTACATTTATTATAGTTTTCAAATTTTTTTGCCAAAAATTTTCATTTTGTTAGGGCTCATATCTTTTTTGTTTACGAGAAAAATGGGAGAGTGAGTTTTGGATCTGAAAAAAAATTTGAACATCCAAAATGGAAATGCACAAATGCTGAGAGAGATAATTCCAGAAAGTATCTGTGATTTTTAAGGATAGGCAAAAAGTGGGTTGTTTGGCTCTGGTAAATACCCAACTACTTGAGAATATGATTTGTTCTACTCCTTGAAATATTTGGATCATTAGGCCACTTGCATCCTCAACATATTTCCGGCATGCATGTCCACAACATTTAAAGCATGTTAGGATCAGTTAGAAGTCCCTTTCCTATAAAATTCCACTAAGCTTATTATTAGGGGTTGTACTAGTGGAATTTCCCAAACAAGGATAACAAAACCTTGGAGTTCATTTTTAATGCGTTCACTTTCATTTACTGATGTTTTCAAATTTTTTTGCCTAAAATTTTCATTTTGTTATGCCTCATATCTTTTTGTTTACGAGAAAAAAGGGAGAGCGAGTTTTGATCTGAAAAAAAAAATTTGAACATCCAAAATGGAAATCCACAAATGCTGAGTGAGATAATTCCAAAAAGTATCTGTGATTTTTAAGGATAGGCAAAATGTGGGTTGTTTGGCTTCTGTAAATATCCAACCACTTGAGAGTTTGATTTTTTCTACTCCTTGAAATTTTTGGATCATTAGGCCACTTGCATCATCAACTTGTTTCCGGCATGCATGTCCACCACATTTAAAGCATGTTAGGATCAGTCGGAAGTCCCTTTCCTTTTAAATTCCACCAAGTTTATTATTTAGGGGTTGTACTAGTGTAATTTCCGAAACATGGATAACAAAACCTTGGAGTTCATTTTTAGTGCGTTCACTTACATTTATTATAGTTTTCAAATTTTTTCCCTAAAATTTTCATTTTGTTATGGCTCATATCTTTTTTGTTTACGAGAAAAAATGGGAGAGCGAGTTTTGGATCTGAAAAAAAATTTTAACATCCAAAATGGAAATGCACAAATGCTGAGGGAGATAATTCCAAAAAGTATCTTTGATTTTTAAGGATAGGCAAAATGTGGGTTCTTTGGCTTTGGTAAATATCTAACCACTTGAGAATATGATTTGTTTTACTCCTTGAAATTTTTGGATCATTAGGTCACTTGCATTCTCAACATGTTTCCGACATGCATGTCCACCACATTTAAAGCATATTAGGATCAGTTAGAAGTCCCTTTCCTATAAAATTCCACCAAGCTTATTATTAGGGGTTGGCCTTTTGTTTGGTGTCCTTCCATTGTACTTGAATCTCCAAATGGTCATTAATTCGATGGGTACATAATACCGTAGCTGGAGTAAGAATAACTTGTCCATTGTCCACTGGAGGAAAGGACGAGATTGACGAAGGAGGTGGACCCTTAAAGGGTTTAAGTAAGGAGACATGGAACACATCATAAAGTTTAGCCGTTGTGGGAAGTTGCCATTGATAGGCGACTGGCCCGATGCATCAAATAATAGAGAAAGGCCCAAAATACTTTGGAGAAAGTTTATGACAGTGTTGGCCCACTAGTGAGTGTTGTCGGTAAGGATAGACTCATAACCAGACATAGTCACCTTCCTTTTATGCGATATCCCGGTGTCCCATGTCATAGAAGTGCTTCATATGAACTTGTGCTTTTGAGGAGGCGATCCGAAATATTCTGTAGCACCCGGTCCCGTTCAATGAGTGCTTGATCAATAGTGTCCACGCTTATGGAGCCCAGAGTATACAAGAGAAGCCCATAGTAGCCATTAAATCCAGTTTTTAGGATGATCACCTACTAGAAATCAGAGATACATTTCCACAGTACGGTTAACTACCTTTGTTTGGCCATCTGTTTGAGGATGATATGATGATGAGAACTTCAACTTGGTGCCGCATAGACAAAACAGTTCACGCCAAAAAGTGCTAGTAAAGACCACAACACGATCACTGACAATCGATTTGGGAATACCATGTAAACGAACAATATGCTTGAGAAATATCTACGCCACTCTGGATGCTGTATATTGGTGTGCCACGGGGATAAAGTGAGCATACTTGTAGAACCGATCCACCACCACAGATAATATTGACTTGCCTGAAGATTGTGGAAGACCTTTGACAAAGTCCATAAAAATATCGGCCCACCCCTATGTAGGTGTGGAATTTAAGATCTCATGAAAGGAACTTTAGATCAACGAGGAAGAAGAAGAAGAAGAGAGAAGGAGAGGAGAAGAAGAAGGACGTGGAAGGAGAGAGTTTGGATTAAGGGAAAAGAGGTTTGCGTCAAAGTGAAAATGATGGTTGGACGAATTTGTGGAAAGAGAGGAGAGTGCTTCAATGCTCTACCTCTTAGCCAATACCTTTATTTATAGTCTTTACAATGCCCTTAGGGCTACAACTTGTTGAAATAAAAGACATAAAAAGAACACATATTTACACCTCTATGCTATCTTTAAGTGAAGTATCAAAATTCACACATGTGCAACTCTTTTGATGTGTGAGTTTCTTGCCTTGAGCTTGTGGGCTTGAGCCCATCTTCCAACACTCCCCCTCAAGCTGGTGGAGAAAAGACATAAAAAATACCTAGCTTGCCACATATAAACGATAGGATTTTAGATGTAACAGGTTTAGTGAGAATATCAGCTACTGGCTCTTGAGATGACACATGTTTGAGAGAGATTATTCCTGCTTGAAACTTCTCCCGTATAAAATGACAATCCACCTCAATATGTTTAGTTCTTTCATGAAAAAATGGATTTGAAGTAATATGAATGGCTGCTTGATTATCACAATGCATACCCATGGACCCATTTTTTTATAAAAACCTAGTTTGGTAAGAAGGGTCCTAACCCATAAAAGCACTAACAGTATGGGCCATAGCTCTGTATTCGGCTTCGGCGCTAGATCTTGCAACCACATTTTGCTTCTTACTTTTCCATGTAACCAAGTTTCCTCCAACCAGAGTACAATATCCTGATGTAGATTTTCTATCATCAGGTGATCCAGCCCAATCTGCATCTGAGAAGCCTTCTATGTTGAAGTGCCCATGTTTTTTAAACATCAATCCTCTTCCTGGAGCTCCTTTTAGGTAACATAATATTCTCTCTAAAGCCTGCCAGTGGGTAATTTTTGGTTTGTGCATGAATTGACTCACCACACTTACAACATATGATATGTCTGGCCTAGTTACCGTGAGATAAATCAGTTTTCCCACGAGTCTTTGATATTTGTGACACATAATTTTACATTTGTATCCATAGGTGTGTCAACTAGTCTACAACCCTTCATTCCTATTTCTTCAAGGAGATCCAAGACATATTTCCTTTGAGATAATATTATCCATGTTTGGATTGAAGAACTTCTATACCCAAAAAATATTTAAGCATACCAAGGTCTTTAGTCTTGAATTCCTGACATATCATCTTCTTCACCTCTTGTATGCTCAAAGCATCATCACTGGTCAAGATAATATCATCCACATATATGGCCAATAATATTTTCCCTTTGATCGTATCTTTAAAATATACGGAATGATCAACCGAGCACCGATGAAAACCAAACCGTAAAAGTGTTTGACAAAATTTATCAAACCATGCCCGAGGGGACTGCTTAAGCCCATATAAAGATTTTTTTAACCAACATACTGATTCCCCCTCAACCACATAACTAGGTGGTTGGACCATATAAATTTCCGCACTTATATCACCATTTAAAAAAACATTTTTAACTTCCAATTGATAGACGGGCCATGATGAGTTAGCAGCAATAGACAAGATGATGCGTACCGAATTCAATTTTGCAATAGGAGAGAAGGTCTCCTCATAATCTATCCCATGTGTATAGCTCTTATCAACGAGTCAAGCTTTAAGACGAGCAACCGATCCATTCGGATTATGTTTTACCAAAAAAATCCATCTACAACCAACCGATCTTTTACCTTTCGGGAGTGATGTGAAGGACCAGATTTGATTTTTGTATACAGCGTGCATTTCTTCATCCATAGCCACCTTCCATCCTGGATGCCTTAGAGGCTCCTGATACGACTGTGGAATTGAAGTAGAAGAAAGAGATGCAAGGAACTAAAAACACTCGGAAGACAAGCGATGGTGAGACATAAAATTTGAGATAGGATGCGAAGTAGTACAAGAACGACGTTCCTTTCTTAAAGCAATAGGCTGAGTATCAAATTCAGGCCCATACATAGGAGGAGAAGGACTTACCTCTGGTGGATCCAACAACTCCACAGGTGAAGGTACGGCCGGTGCATCAGGGGATGGGTTAACTTCAAGATTAAAAGGCACAAGCAGACAAGGAGTAGTAGAAGAACAAGTCCATCCATGAGGAGCATCATGGGAGGAGTAGAAGGAGGTATCCTCAAAGAAAGTCACATCCCTAGAGATAAACATCCTCCGAAGGGTAGGATTGTAACAAACATAACCTTTCTGGGTGCGAGAGTACCCCAAAAAAAAACACCTCATAGACCAAGGATCAAGTTTATTTTTATGTGGGGATGTAACATGAACAAAACACGTACATCTAAACACTTTCAAAGGAAGAGAAAAATGATCTTCACCATTAAATAACATAGAGTAAGGAGTTTTATGATGAATGACTGATGAAGGTAACCTATTAATAAGAAAACATGTTATGAGTATAGCATGATGCCAATAGAAATAGGTTACCTTCATGGAGTAGAGGAGGCCCCGAGCAACTTCAAGAAGATGATGATTCTTCCTTTCAGCAACACCATTTTGTTGAGTAGTATAGGCACATGATGTTTGATGAATAAGCCCATTACTCTCACAAAATTATTTGAATTCATGAGACATGTATTCCTTAGCATTATCAGATCTAAGGATTTGAATTTTCTTCCCAAATTGTGTCAAGACCATAGCATGAAAATTTTTAAACAAGGGAAGAATTTCTAAACGCTCTTTAAATAAATATAACCAAGTCACTCGAGTAAAATCATAAAAAAAAATGACAAAATATTTAACTTGGGAAATATTTGAGACACATAACGGTCCCCATACATCAAAATGTATTAGGTCAAAAGGAGCAGTACTTGTAGTTGTAAGACAAGGAGAATATGTACTCCTAATATGTTTACTTAATTGACAAACCTCACAACTAAAATTTGAAAGTTCTTTTAAAGACGGAAGCAAAGAATGAAGAGAAGGGGTAGATGGATGACCAAGTCGGTTGTGCCAAAGTTGGGCCTCAAATGTAGTGGATGATAATGCAGCTAATGGTGGAAGAGTGAAGTAGTACAAACCCTCCTTTTCATGACCGTCACTAATCACCTGCTTCGTAGTGAGATCCTGAAATATACAAGAAGACAGTGAGAAGGTGATAGAGCAATTTAAATGTTTGGTTGTTACGGTCCCGGATTTGACACAAGGATTCTTTGGGAGGATCTGGGATCTGCCACGGGTTACGGGTCTTCCATGCATTACTGCAGGGATAGTAGGAAGACATGGGGAAGACAAAGATCAATGGAGGATGAGAGAATACGTGGGTTTTTTTGGGCCCTGTCCGAGTTAGCCTGAGTTGACTCGGTTCAGGAACCCCGGTCCGCTGCATGACTTAGCTTCGTGCGCTAATTAAATTTTCCTAACTTAGGAAAATTTGAATCGGAAGCCATCTTCTTCCTTCGACGGAAATTTCGCCGATGGGTCTTCGGAAATTGGAACCTTGCCGATCCCGAACATAGCGGCCGTCCGTAAGTGCGAGAACCTTGTCGACAGCTGCTCCTTCCCTCAGGGCACCGACGAAGGCGGGCGACGGTCGTCTTCCATCCTCACGGCCCTAAACAAGGCGGAAATTTTGCCGACGGAGTCTCCTGCTGCTCCTGCAATGAACAACAGCCCTTGGAGGCTTCGCCGCCTGGAAATTTGCTGAGACAAACTCTCAGAAATATTTCCAGGTCGGAATGGCCAAAATTTTTTTCCTCTCCCGTGCTGAATGGACTGTGGCTTGCCGTTAGTAGAGGAGGATTGATTTCGACGTCTTGGCAGAAAACCCTACCGAATGCCCCAAATCGTGATCCCCGTTGTGCGGCTTTGGATCTCCCTGTGGGGAAATTTTGAAAGTTTCTGATGCCTTGAATTTTTGCTCGTCAGCGTCCGCCTCTGCTATAGGGACTTCGGCCGGTAACGGAGATGAATTTTTTGATTTTTCCGGCCATGGGCTGTTCTGCCCGTCCGAGATAGCTTCTACTACCTCTTGTGCGCATATGTGGTCGGAGATTTGAGGTCGTGTGACCTGTTTTACTGCAACAACGAGTTCCTCCCTTGCATAACGTTCAATGGAAGCATCTAACCATGCTCATATTTCTTCCAATTCCTTACACATAGCAATCCATCTTTCTTGGGATATAGAATAACCTATTGTGTTCCCCCTCTGATACCAGTTGTTACAGTCTTGGATCTGACACAAGGATTCTTTGGGAGGATCTGGGATCTGCCACGGGTGACAGGTCTTCCAAGAATTACTGTAGGGATAGTAAGAAGACATGGGGAAGACGAAGATCAATGGAGGATGAGAGAATACGTGGGTTTTTGAGGAAAACCCTACCCTCGAGATCAAGAAGGTGATCTCAAGCCTGTTTACGCTAGAATTAACCTAATTCTCAATACTTCAATCCTTCCCTTTCTCATTAATCATACCCCTTAAATAGGGTTCACCCTGTTAGGGTTTAAGATAAAATATTCCAAAAATACCCCTATAAATAAAATATTCCAAAAATACCCATGTGGCCTAAAACTGAAATAAATAAAGTAAATTAAAGAAAACAACTAAAATAATAATGTTATTGCGTGCATTTACGGTCCTGGATCTGACACAAGGATTCTTTGGGAGGATCTGGGATCTGCCACGGGTTACGGGTCTTCCATGCATTACTGTAGGGATAGTAGGAAGATATGGGGAAGATGAAGATCAATGGAGGATGAGAGAATACGTGGGTTTTTTAGGAAAAAGGTGATCTCAAGCCTGTTTACGCTAGAATTAACCTAATTCTCAATACTTTAATCCTTCCCTTTCCCATTACTCATACCCCTTAAATAGGGTTCACCCTGTTAGGGTTTAAGATAAAATATTACAAAAATACCCCTATAAATAAAATATTATAAAAATACCCCTGTGGCCTAAAACTAAAATAAATAAAGTAAATTAAAGAAAACAGCTAAAATAATAATATTATTGTGTGCATAACATTACACCCCCCCCCCCCCCCTTGGAAGATGAGCTTGTCCTCAAGCTTGGAAGTAGTGTCTGTATGCCGACGTCTCCACCGGTGCCGAAGTAGCATCCGCGATAGCTATGACCCCCCCCCCCCCCTTGGACGCCCAAAATTGGAGTTTTTTTTTTTTTGGGCCCGGTCCTAGTTAGCCTAGGTTGACTCAGTTCAGGAACCCCGGTCCGGCGCGCGACTCAGCTTCGTGCGCTGATTAAATTTTCCTAACTTAGGAAAATTTGAATCGAAAGCCATCTTCTTCCTTTGATGGAAATTTCACCGACGGGTCTTCGAAAATCGGAACCCTGCCATATCCTCCTCCCGATCCCGAACATAGCGGTCGTCGGTAAGTGCGAGAACCTTGTCGACAACTGCTCCTTCCCTCAGGGCACCGACGAAGGTGGGCGACTGTCGTCTTCCATCCTCATGGCCCCGAACAGGGCGAAAATTTCGCCGATGGAGTCTCCTGCTACTCCTGCGATGAAAAACAGCCCTTGGAGGCTGCGTCGCTTGGAAATTTTCTGAGATAGACTCTCGGAAATATTTCCAGGTCGGAATGGCCGAAAAATTTTTCCTCTCTCGTGCGGAACGGAGTGTGGCTTGCCGTGAGTAGGGGAGGATTGATTTCAACATCTTGGCAGAAAACCCTGAATGCCCCAAATCGTGATCCCCTTTGTGCGGCTTTGGATCTCCCTGCGGGGAAATTTTGAAGGATTTCGATGCCTTGCCTTTTTGCTCGTCAGCGTCCGCCTCTACTATAGGGACTTCAGCCGGTAACGGAGACGAAGTTTTTGATTTTTTCGGCGATGGGCCGTTTTGCCCGTCCGAGATAGCTTCTGCTACCTCTTGTGCGCATATGTGGTCGGAGATTTGAGGTCGTGTGACCTGTTTTGCTGCAGCAGCGAGTTCCTCCCTTGCATAACGTTCAATTGAAACATCTAACCGTGCTCGTATTTCTTCCAATTCCTTTCCCATAGCAATCCATCTTTCTTGGGATATAGAATAACCCATTGTGTTCCCGCTCTGATATCAATTGTTACGATCCCGGATCTAACACAAGGATTCTTTGGGAGGATCTGGGATCTGCCACGGGTTACGGGTCTTCCATGCATTACTGTAGGGATAGTATGAAGATATGGGGAAGACGAAGATCAATGGAGGATGAGAGAATACGTGGGTTTTTTAGGAAAACCCTAACCTCAGGATCAAGAAGGTGATCTCAAGCCTGTTTACGTTAGAATTAACCTAATTCTCAATACTTCAATCCTTCCCTTTCTCATTACTCATACCCCTTAAATAGGGTTCACCCTGTTAGGGTTTAAGATAAAATATTACAAAATACCCCTATAAATAAAATATTCAAAAAATACCCCTATGGCCTAAAACTGAAATAAATAAAGTAAATTAAAGAAAACAACTAAAATAATAATGTTATTGCATGCATAACATTGGTTAATTGACTAACCGAGAGCAAATTTAAAGGAAATTGAGGGACAAATAAAACATCTTGAAGGGGAATAGATGAGGAAGAGAGGAGGAACCTTTGCCAAGGACCTTGGTTTGCGTACCATTAGCAATAGTAACGAATTTATGAGGATAACAACAAGGACTGCAACAAGTGTTTGTTACCTGATAGATGTTCAGAGGCCTCAGAGTCGATGATCCAAGAGGAAGATGAAGAGGAAGAAGAGGAAGAAAACATACCTGAGGCAATAGTAGTGGTAGCAGTAGATGATGAGGGAATAGATGATTCCATGAAGGACTTCATTTTCTGAAATGCAACATAGTCTTCAGTAGTATGAGTCACATTTTCGGAGGATGATTAAGCCTTATCTTCTTGTTTCTCAACGCTAACAGAGACTGGGTTAGCCGTGGCCCAATCAGGCTTGCCATGAAGTTTCCAACATGTTGCCACAAGGTGGTTCTAACCACCACAGTAAGTGCAAATTTGAGGCTCAGTACGGGAAAAATTAGGACCCGTTCTACCACCTCTATTTTCAGCCCCTCTCATAGTTTGACCCCCTCTCATATTTCTACCCCGTCCTCTATATGAGGAAGATGTACCCCGATTGCTGGAGAACATCGTCGATGGGGCATCAATAGGAGGAGGGGATGGATCCGGTATCCGAAGTAATGTAGCACTAATGTCATCGAATGATGGAAGAGCGGAAGAACTTAGAAGCTGAGTTTTGGCAACCTCAAGGTAAGGTTTAATATTCGATAAGCAAATGGCTGCTGCCAAAGCTTCTCATTGTCGTTCTTGAACGACAATATCAGTGGAGTATGGCTGAGCTAGTTTCGATTCTTGGAGAAGGCCTCAAAACCGTGCTAAAAATTCATGAATATTATCTCCATGTCTCGTATGCAGCATATTTTGTAAGACATCATATATTTTTTGTAATGACGCAGTACTTGAGTAAAGCATAGCACAAGTGTCCCATATGTCCTTGGCGATTTCCAAGTGGACCACATTGTTGGCCAAATACTCTTCCATGCTATTGATGAGCCAACTTATCACCATGTTATCATGCTTAACCCACTTGTGGTAGGTCTCATCTTCTTCATCAATCGGAGGAGGAAATTTAATAACATGACTTAAGAGGTCACGAGTAATAAGAACCCTCCGAACCGATTGTGACCAGCTCATGTAATTGGAGAGACCTCTAAGTGGAATTATAGTAATACGGAGTATATCACTCTTATTACTGTTTTGTCCACTCTCCATGATGAGGCAAGTCAAATGTGAAGGTCAAGGGAAGGGGCCTTCTTCAAAGAACAATTACTCAATGTAATTTGAAGGACCCGTGGACCAAATCAGCCACCAAAAAAGAGAACAAGAACCAATTTCTTTCATGAGAGCAAACACCAAATTATCAACAAATTTGTGCCTTTAGCAAGTGAGAATAACATCTAGCCATCACTCAACTCCTCTTGTATTCTTAAAAACAAATAGAAGAAGGTAGATGCAACCGATTAGGCCTTAATCCAAACTCCAACACAAACCGAGAGATAGAGAAAATATTTAGAGAAGATTTAAAGGAAAATCAAGATACTTGGAAGAAATTTATCTTCAGCTCATGGGATACTTCAATGTAAAAAAAAATTCAATTTTTGAAGTTCAAAAGGAACTACAAAGGGTAAATGGCTGCTGGAATTTCACCAAACATATAGTGGGCATCCAACAACATAACACAAACCCATGAGCAACATTAAGTAGGAGAAGTTACAACAACATGTGCTGGAATTCTACCTCAAAAGATATTGATCCAAGTTACATAAAGGTAATTGAATCTCACCCATCAATCTTAATAAGACACAAGCAGCAAATGATCTTGATCAAGTTTGTAATTGATTTACAAGAAGATCAAGATTATAACATCAATTTAGTCATAAAAATAAATCTTCACAACATATAAAGATTTATCTTGACTTGATGTGATTCAAAGTTCAAGAAGTAGAAAAAACAGTAAAGAGGAGTATGTAAACAAGGAAAGGAAATAAAATGTAAATAAGTAGAGAATGAAATTATCTCTTCATGACTGAACTCCTTCTTTTACAACTTCTTGAACAGATTCCATAATAACTTCATCAAGAGAGATCCTAAACTCCTTGCTTTGATACCATGTGGAATTTAGGATCTCATGAAAGGAACTTTAGATTAACGAGGAAGAAGAAGAAGAAGAGAGAAGGAGAGGAGAAGAAGAAGGACGTGGAAGGAGAGAGTTTGGATTATCGGAAAAGAGGTTTGCATCAAAGTGAAAATGAGGGATGGATGAATTTTTGGAAAGAGAGAAGAGTGCTTCATTGCTCTACCTCTTAGCCAATGCCCTTAGGGCTACAACTTGTTGCAATAAAAGTCATAAAAAGAACACATATTTACACCTCTATGCCATCTTTAAGTGAAGTATCAAAATTCACACATGTGCAACTCCTTTGACGTGTGAGTTTCTTGCCTTGAGCTTGTGGGGTTGAGCCCATCTTCCAACAGTAGGAAGTGCCAAAGGCTTTAGAAGACCCACATGACTTAAGTGTTCGGCATTATTACGTTGACACACTGGACAAGATGTTACATATGCTGCAATGGAGGTCTTCATAGCCTGCCAATAGTAATCCGCTCGAATGCGATGCAATGTTTTCTGGATGCCTTCATGAGTGTTGTCATGGTATGCAGAGATGATTGTTGAAACCAAATCCAAAGTGTGTATGATATATAAACACAATTTTTAATAAATAAGAGAATCCTGAATGGTCCATCTAGAGTTCAAGGCCCCCTCTGTAATTTTCTTGTGCATATTGAGAAGAACCGGATTGCTGGCATTTTTCCTCCTTGACCAAGTCTAAGAGAATAAAATGAGACTGGCTGATAGCATATAGAAGCGGTGGAGTCTCCAAACGTCGTGATAAGGCATCGACCGCCTTGTTTAACCTGCCTGTGCAGTATTCCACTATAAAGTCGAATCCCATCAATTTACTGATCAAGTGTTGTTGAGGAGAAATCGTGAGTCGCTGCTCTAGAAAATATTTAAGGTTTTAATGATCAATACGAATAAGAAATACACGACGACCACCAAGGTTGGACAACTTTGGCCAACCTGATTAACTCGTGTTCATTTGCTAGCAATTTGTGATGTTGTATTGCCAAATGTCTGCTGAAATATGCAATAAGGTGAAAATACTGTTGTAGAATGGCCCTATTGCCCCCACCTCTTGCTTCACACTCGACCTCAAATAAATCATCAAAATTGGGAAGTTGGAGAACTGGTACGGATGCAAGAGCTAATTTGAGATCTGAGAAGGACTGTGTGGCTTGATTATTCCAAATAAAGGAATTTTTCTTGAGGAGATTTGTCAATGGTGTTGCTATCGGTCCATAGTTCTTGATAAATTTTCTCTAATATCCTGGCAATCCCAAAAACCCTCTCAAAGCTGAGGTATTCATGGGTTGTGGTCAATCTATAATAGCTTGAATTTTCTCTAAATCAATTGTGACCCCATCATGGGAAATAATATGGCCGACATAGGTCACATGTGACATCACAAATGAACATTTTGATTTCTTGATATATAATTGATAGGCACGTAATAGTAGAAATACCAATCTTTAATGCTCTAAATGTTGATGTCCAGACTGGCTAAATGAGTATGTCATAAAAAAAACAAGTAAAAATTTGCAAAGATAATTTCGGAATACCTCGTTCATTAATGCCTGGAATGTGGATGGGGTGTTGGATAACCCAAATGGCATGACCACAAATTCAAAGTGGCCATGATGAGTGCAGAAGGCAATTTTCTCGATGTCGTCTGGATGCATATAAACCTGATGATATCCAGAACGCAAGTCCAATTAGGTGAATATATAGGACACATGCAATTCATCTAAAAGCTCCTCCACCACAAGAATAGGGAACTTATCTTTCACAGTTTGGGCATTCAAATCCCGATAATTGACACAAAATTGCCATGTACCATCATGTTTCTTAATGAGGAGGACCGGTGACGAAAATGGAGAAAGGCTGCTGCGAATAAGGCCTTGTTGTCGCATGGTGTGGCACTGTCTTTCAATTTTATCTTTTTGGAGGTGTGGGTACCGATAAGGTAGAACGACCACCACTTCAGAGCCCTGTTTTAAACATATTTGATGGTCACAGTGCCTCAAGGGAGGCAGCCCAGAGGGCTCTTGGAACAAGTCCAATAATTCATCTAGGAGATGTTCTATATTTCTGACCGGATTGTCCAGTGTGTGACTCGTATGAATGTGATGTGGCTTGTCCACATGACTGCCCTGTAATAGTAGTTGTTGTCCCCCTGTTTCAAAACTCATAGTTAAAATAGTAAAATCCCATAAAATAGGGCCTAATGTTTGCAGCCATTTAATCCGAAATATCATATTGAACCCAACTAGAGGTATGACAAAAAAATTTGAATGAAAGAAAGTCATACCGATTGAGAATTTTACTTTTTTCTGATGTCATAGCTAGGAACTTTTTCTCCATTGGCAACCGAAACTATTGTTGTTGAGTGTGCAAGTATCTGTAGTTGAAGGTGTTGAGCAGCGGTCCAATTGAGAAAATTATGTGTACTTCCCGAATCCACAAGGCTAACAAGGTCCTGGTCCATCACCTGAGTGCGGACTTGCATAGTTTTGGCGGATTTCTTTCTTGTACTAGCATGCAGAGAGATTTCTGGTGGATCCTCCTTAGTAGGATCATCAAGCTCTTGTGTTTCTGTGATTTCATCGACCTCTAACCAGAACAACCTTTTACACTGATGGGCTGCCCTGTATATTTCATCACAGTTGTAACATAAGTTCTTCACCCTGCACTCAGCCATCTCCCTACTAGTTAATTTTTAAATAAATTGGACAGGCGGGTTGTTGGGCCGTGTATCTACTGAAGGAGTAATACTGGTATGATTCTTGACATGTGGCCCTACTGGATTAGTGTTGCACCTCCCTTGCCAGCTATTGGCAATGTTCCGGTCCCCTTGCCAAGCTAGTCTCTTGTTTTTAACTTTTTGTCGAAGTTCCAGTGTGTGAGCTAGATTCATTGCTCGAGCTAAGCCAGCAAGTGCGTGGAGCTCCACTTCTAACCTTAATGACTCACTAAGGTCTGCCGTAAATAAATTGATCTGTTGGTCTACGCGAACCATCCAACTGGCTAGTGCCAATGTTTCTTGGAACTGTTTTTGATATAGTCCCATTGGCCCAGTTTGCAATAACAACACCAAATCCCCCAAGGGGTCACTGTGGGCTGGAGGACCGAACTGGATAGTGCATAACTCCTTAAACTTTTCCAAATCCAGCACCAATCTATCCAACTCTACTTGATCAAACCAGAGTTGTGCTTCATCGAGCATGTGGAAGGCAGCAAGTCTCACCTTATCAATTTTTGATGTTCTCTGATGGGTAAAACATTTTTCGCACCTATGTAACCAAATCAATGGGTCATTAAAAGTAGGGAAGTCAAGCTTTCTATACCTTGGTACGGTGCCTCCTCCTTGTTTGAAATTTCCCGTCTGGCCAAGAAAGGCAGGGCGCCTTGTAAACTTGTCTCCCACTCTTTTGTGCGAGTTGTCCTCTCCTCTATGCTCCGGGGTTGAATTTTTTCCAACCGTAATATTTCCCATCATTCCAGAAAGTCTATCAATCTAGATATTAATATTTTGATTTTTTCCCAACTTCTCCATGATTATGGCAAACTTTCTTTCATTCTCTGCTTGTTTTTCTTCCTGTGCCTATTGCCCTCTCATCATCAACTCTTTTAATTCACCATTGGTGAGCTCCCCCATGTTACCCTACTTTGATACCAAGTTATTATGGTACTTAGCCATGGATTGAGTAACTCGGCATGGGATTTGTGAATGCAACATTGTAATAGAGCTGCTGCTCTCGGTAAGGAAGCAAAGGAGGTTCTTTTCTTGGTTGTTCTTGGTAAGACTGAAAAGGAGTCTCTTTTCTTGGTTTTTCTTGGTAAGGGTTGAGAACCCTTGCTGCTCGCGGCCATGAAGGCGTTGAAAATTTGGGTGCTCATGGCTGAGAGGGTAAGGACCCTCTTGGCAAGGTGTTGATGTTCACGTATGAGGGATTAGGAGTTCCTAATCCTGCCTTTCTCGATTATAGGCTACAACACCTCTTTAGAGGTTGCTCTCAATTTGGGGATTGGGGAAACCCCTATCCTTGCTCGGAATGAAGGAGGGAAGCCCATTCTTGCTGTAGTGGAGGAAGGGGAGGCTACAGCCTCTGAGTCAACTTGGAAATAGCAGCGATCCCTTCCTCTTTGATTCGGTAAAATCAATGCAAAACAGAATTCAAAAGGGAAGAGAAATAATCCAAATCAAGAGAGAAACTATACCTGGAGCTTGTCAAGGAGACCTCCAAAACCCTAGAGCTCATTAAGGAGAACTCCAAACCCTGTTTAATCTAATTCAATGCTTGTCTTTCTTCTCTTTCTCTACCCTCTGAATAGGGTTTGACGTCATTAGAGTTTTAGGGCTTAAATTGATAAATATGCCCCTACAACCTCGATCCTTACATACTTAATGAAAAAATATACTTAAAGCAATATAAAATATGAAATTTAAAATTAATTAACTCAGTGAGTCATTATCGCCTCCTTTGGGTGACTCGGTGAGCTATTGAGTCATATATGTAAAATACGGTACTTTCTAAAAGGATGGCATATAAGTGTAAATATGTGTTCCTTTTATGTCTTTTGTTTTATCAATTTGTAGCCCTAAGGGCATTGTAAAACTATAAATAAAGGAATTGGCTAAGAGGTAGAGCATTGAAGCCCTCTCCTCTTCTTCCACAAATCTGTCCAGCCTTCCTCTTTCTTATTTGGCTCAAACCCTTCTTCCCTTAATCCAAACTCTCTCCTTCTACATTCTTCTTCTTCTCCTCTCCTTTCTCTCTTCTTCTTCTTCTTCCTCATTGACCTAAAGTTCTTCTCATGGGATCCTAAATTCTTCAGAAGAAAACATGTAATAAGGATGACATGTAGCCAATAAAAGTATGGTGCTCTCATAGTATACAATAAGCTGTGAGCAACCTCAAGAAGATGACGGTTCTTCTGTTATGCTACACCATTATGTTGAGGGGTGTATACACAAGATGTTTGACGGATAATGCCATTCTCTTGACAAAAATAGTTAACATCACTGGAAATATATTCTTTGGCATTATCAGACCTAAGTACTTTTATTTTCTAACCGAATTGAGTGACCACCATAGCATGAAAGGATTTAAAAATTGATGGTATTTCAAATCGCTCTTTAAAGAGAAATAGCTATGGGGTACGAGTAAAATCATCAATAAAGGTAATAAAGTACTTAACTCGGGAAATATTTGATACGCTCATGGGTCCCCATACATCTGTGCGAATCAACGAAAAAGGAGCAACACTTTTAAATTCAGGACAAGGATAGTGTGTGGTCCTCTCTGGTTGAGATGGCATTTATTTGAGTCTCACCCAGGTAGTAGAGCTCCCCTTATTCATAGCCTCCACCAATCACCTGCTTTGTTGTAAGATCTTGAAACACATGGGAAGTGGGTGAGAAGGTAATGGAGCAATTGAAATTTTGTGTAAGTTGACTAACAGATAAAATATTCAATAGAAAGGTAGGAACAAAAAGAATATCTGCGAGCGGAAGTGATGGTGTAACAGGGGTGGATCCTTTCCCGAGAACTTTAGTTTGGGAGCCATCAACTAAAGTAACAAATTTATTCGAGAGACAAGGAAAGATAGATTGGAGTAGAGTTTTGTTACTTGTGAGATGCTCAGAAGCCCTTGAGTCAATTATCCAAGATGAAGAGGAAGTGGCAGAGAGGATACTTGAAGCAGTGGAGATAGCAGCAATAGAGGAGGAACTTGGAAGAGAGACCATCAGCGTTTTCATTTTCTGGATTAAATCATACTCATCATCAGTAAGGATTTTTTTTTCTATTGGTGGGGCAGACTTGTTGGTGCTGACCTATACTCCTAAAAATATATGTAGTAGTGCGAGTAAGGATCGATCCCACGAAGAGTGATTAGTCTACTTTTATGCTCTGTGAACAAGGATGGGAGGGGTTTGAGTATAACGAAAACACTTTTAAGAAGAACAACTAAGAAACAATTTGAATTAAAGAATCGAGATCAATCACAAGAACAAATCTTGGTCTAAGTCAACATCGCCCATCAGAATTTCACAACTAATCATCGATGCAAGCATATATCAAATCGCACTTGAATATTCACCGTTGGAACTATCTTCCTATCTCTCCTTTTGTAGTTAATTAGAAAACAAACGATCCAATTAACACTAACTACTAAACAACCCAAGACAAGCACTAAAGGTTTAATCTAGTAGCAACCTTAAAAGTTAGAGAGATCGACGATACTAAAAAACACAAGCACAAGTGGCTGCATTTAATTTAGTCCAGTGTTCTTCTAAAGATCTAATAATTTCTGATGCAACAAATCATCAAATCTCAATTGCTAGACAAGTTAGAGAGATCAAACAATTACGGATTTGACATCTAACCTATCAGTAGATTGCACCGAGTAATAAACTAGTAAGCCTCACAGTGATCAAACGAGACAATCATGAAAGAACATTACAGAAGAACATCAGATAGTTAAAACATAAATTGAACGATGAAAAAAAATCAGATCTCACAGTTGTATTGTTTATGATGGCTTCAGTTTCCATTGACCAAGTCTGAAAGTTTAGCCACGTAGGGCCATGAAGAAAACTGAGGGAAAAACTAGAGAAAAGAGGATGAAAAACTAGAGAGGTGACAAAGAGGGGGCGTCCCTCCCGAACTTCCTTTGTGCCTCCCTTTATTCTCCCTTTTTCCCGTTCCTGGATGTCACAATGTTCAATCCCGATTTTGACCTATTTTCAGCCATTATCTCTCAAAATTTAAAACATAAAAGTTTTATAACTTTTTCTTTGCGTTCTATATCATCTTGTGTCATCTCAATCAGAGCTTGGATGAGAAAGTTATTCCAAGATTACAAAGCAATGTTGAAACTGTCCAGAATCGCCCAATTTAACTTGATTTTGCACTTAACGCCTCCATTTGCATCCTAAATCAAAATATAAGAATAATGAGTACATTAAGGCACCAAATAATTATAAAATCCTAAGCCTTAAGGGAGAAAAATATGACATTTTTCATTTTCATCAAATTCCCCCACACTTAGCTTTTGCTCGTCCTCGAGTACAGCTCAAATTTACTTTCCCAAAAACACCAAGGTTGTAACACCATCAACAAAGAACCGCCAAGCTCTTCAAAACTCATAACATATCATGAACAAACATTCTTAAACAATTTACAATTACTTAGTGAGCATTTTCATTCAAAGATGGAGTAAACTAAATAAGTAGACTGTTATGCACGCAATAACATTATTATTTTAGTTATTTTATTTAATTTACTTTATTTATTTCAGTTTTAAGCCACAGGGGTATTTTTGTAATATTTTATTGTAAACCCTAACAGGGTGAACCCTATTTAAGGGGTATATGTAATGAGAAAGACAAGCATTATGAATTAGGTTAAATCTAGTGTAAACAGGCATAGAGTTCTCCTCAACGAGCTCTAGGGTTTTCAAGCTTCCCTTTGGCTTGATCTTCATTCACCATGTCTCCTTATGAATCCATGTGTCAGATCCGGGACCGTAACAACTGGTATCAGAGCGGGAACACAATGGGGGATGTATTCCAAAATTGGGAAAAGGTACGAGCTCGCATGGAGAAGGTAGAAGCTCGCATGGACAAAATATGCAATCGTATAGATAAAATATGGAAAGAAGCAGGAAAAGCACGAGCATTGTACGAAATTTTCATGGAATGTTGGACAAGGGAGCCACGCGCTGCCGCAGAAAAGGTCACAAGACCTGAAATTTCTGAGCAAGAGGTACGCAATGAAGGAAAAGCAACAAAAGAATTGAAAACAGGCGACGCGCCAGAAAAATTGAAAATTTCGTCCTATGTACCAGCCGAAGTCCCTACGGGGGCAATCTCAGATCCGGACGGGCAGAGAGGCTTTGCATCACAAAAAATCAAGATTTCCACGTACGAAAATCCAAATCCGAACGGCGACGACGATTTGGGGAAATCGGAGGGGTTTTCTACTACCACATCGTCGACGTTGCTCAAATTGGGGGAGACCTCAAATCCAAAACCATACCAACATGACTCACGGCAAGCGAAACACCATCCCGAACTGGAGAAGGAATATCTTCCGATGACTATTCTGACCAGGACACAAGCGGCGAAGCCCCAAAGGGCTGCCCTTCGCCACCGGACACAGAGGAGGCTCCGTCAGCACCGTCGGAGACATGTCCGGTGGGATGTGACTTTCGGCCACCACCTCCCACTCGCAATTCCCCTCTCGGCAAAACAGAGGGAACCCAGTTTCCAAATTGGGTGGGGTAAGTTTCGACTACCTCATTTTTCCATTGAATCTTGCGGTCAGATGACCAAATTCGTGTTGTTGTGTGATGAAGTCTCTGCAATGCAAGAGAATTTTTTTGGGGGATTACCAGAAGGAGAATAAAAATTGAATGGAGGCTGTTTTATTTTTCTATTGCCGTGAACCTCAGCGTGGCTCAGAAAAATTTTTTGGGGGGACTTTGTTTTTCTATGGAGGAGCATAGTGATGTTCAATTTTCTGTTAAGCATGAGCAAAAGCTAGATTGTGGTGGTGGGTACCTGAAGTTGATAAGCAGTGACGTGGATCCAAAGACTTTGGTGAATGACCTTAGCCGTGATGGTGGATGTTCGACCCAGGAATAAAACATGAGGAAGGTTATTTTGTATATGATAGTGGTACAGAGAATGATGTGTGGGTTCAACAAGCTGACTACAGACCATATATTGGGGAAGTATGGCCTAGACCATGTGTTTTTCCTGATTTTACACAAGAAAAAGTTCGTTCATGGTGGGCAAAGTTGGTTAAAGACTTCATTGCAAATGGTGTTGATGGTATATGGAATGATATGAATGAGCCTTCTGTTTTTAAGGCTGTCACAAAAACAATGCCTGAGAGTAACGTTCATAGAGAAGATGCTGATCTTGGTGGTTTTCAGGATCACTTACATTATCATAATGTTTATGGTTTGTTGATGGCAAGGTCAACATATGAAGGAATGAAGATTGCTACAAGTGAAAAGCATCCCTTTGTTCTCACTAGAGCTGAATTTTTAGGTAGTCAAAGGTATGCTACAACATGGACTGGAGACAATCTGTCCCATTAGGACCACTTACATATGAGTTTATCCATGGTACTTCAGCTGGGTCTCAGTGGTCAACCATTATCAGGACCTGATATTGGTGGTTTTTCTCCGAATGCAACACCTAAATTATTTGGAAGATGGATGGGCTTAGGTGCTTTGTTTCCTTTCTGTCGTGGGCATTCTGAAAGTGGCACTGATGACATTGAACCCTGGTCTTTTGGAGAAGAGTGTACAGAAGTATGTCGTCTGGCATTACTGAGACAGTACCGCTTCCTGCCACACTTATATATATTTTTTTTATGGTGCATACCAAGGGTAATCCAGTCCCAGCTCCTACATTCTTTGCAGATCCAACGGATCCAAATTTGAGGAAAATTGAAAATTCCTTTCTACTAAGTCCTCTTTTAATATGTTCCAGCACTACACCTGAGAAAGGATTGCATCAACTCCTACAACAGTTTCCTAGGGGCATTTGGATGAGTTTTGATTTTGATGACCCACATCCTGACTTACCCACTCTACATTTGCAAGATGAAATTGGGAGAGCAGAAGGTCTCTTTGAAGATGATGGGAATGGATATGGATTTAGTATGTTGCTGACCTACAATCCTCAGTTGTCACAGTAAAGGTTTCCAAAGTTGAAGGATCATGGACAAGGCCCCAGAGGCACTTACAAGTACATTTATTGCTAGGTGGAGGCGCCAAGTTTGATGAACTGGGAACTGATGGAAAGGTGATTCAGATAAGGATGCCTTCCGAAAATGAAGTGAGTGACCTCATAGCCAGTAGCAAAAAGCAGTACTAAACACTTTTAGAAAACGCCACAAATATTCCTGTTGTAGAAGAACAAGCAAGCCAGCAGGGTGATGAGTTTGAGGATATAGACGGGGATGAGGATGAAGATGATGCAGTTGCTATGCCACCTACAGTTGGTGCTCGTGCTCCAGGTTTGGGACAATAACTATTTTATGGCCAAGGTCCTCCCGCGAATACAATGCTTAATGGGTTAGGGTCTTGTGAGAGAATGATGCAATTTCAAATTGCTGCTGCTGTTGTAGGCAGCATGGTGGTCTCCTTTCATCACTCCGCTATGACTCTAGAACTTCATGACCAATTTCATCATAAATGGCTTCCAACAGCAGCGGTAGAGATCTCAAATACCATGGACTGTACGTATGATGAGTTTTTTGCTGTAATTCAGGACAGTGAACAACAACTTGTGCTGTCTGGAATTTTGAGAAGGACAACCTGGTTGGATTCATGCAATGCTGGGGTTTCTGCTGATGTTGAGGATGAGGGAAACCCATGCCGTCGGCTTCCTAGTGTTGTACATTTACTTGTCGATTCAGTTATCCCAACCATACCATGTCACCGTGCTGATCCTATTGTCCGTGATGGTTTCAGGCCTCTGAGTGTGTCCAGGTGCAACCACTGGAGGGGGTCCGTGGGGCTAAGTCTACTCCTTCCCAAGGGGCTGGTCATGATGTTATTGCTGCCATACTGGCAATGGGTAGGCAGTGCCACTTCGCCCATGGGGGGCCGCCGTGAGGGGTTGTTTCACACCAGTCTAGGACTGAGGGAGGGCTGCTTTGCTGTTGGGCGAGATGTAGTGACATTCGGTACGCCTTCCTACAGTTGACCAAAAAACAATCCTAGAGGAAATGGACCAGTTTTTGGGCATCTAGAGGGCGAACATAGCAATCACGGATGCTAATTGGGCACAGGTGGAGATGCGACATAGAAACCCTACTTCCGATCTTGAGGACAAGCTCGTTCTTCCAGGGGGGTGTAATGTTATGCACGCAATAACATTATTATTTTAGTTGTTTTCTTTAATTTACTTTATTTATTTCAGTTTTAGGCAACAGGGGTATTTTTGTAATATTTTATTGTAAACCCTAACAGGGTGAACCCTATTTAAAGGGTATGAGTAATGAGAAAGACAATCATTGAGAATTAGGTTAAATCTAGTGTAAACAAGCTTAGAGTTCTCCTCAACGAGCTCTAGGGTTTTCAAGCTTCCCTTTGGCTTGATCTTCGTTCACCATGTCTCCCTACGAATCCATGAGTCAGATCCGGGACCGTAACATAGACCCTCATAGAAATAAATACTTGACTATCATGTCTTTGAAGGGTATGTGTTTCGCTCAAATTCATTCCAATGGAAATGATCTACCATAAGCTTACATATCTTCTCCTTCTCCACCACTCATGATCACATGCATAACCCAAATCATAAGGAATTTTCAAGGGTTGTCACGTGGTTTAGGATCAAGGTGGGAAATATTTTGGAATGTAGCTGAAAAGCCATTTTAAACTAGAGCAAAAATGAATCAACTCAAGCTCAAATATATAAGACAGATAAAACCACTGCACTCCACTTAGTAGCTTCTTCAATTTGTATCTATCTCGTATAAGCAGACCTCTTTCTTGGAATTTTAAGAGGAATTATGAACATGGACAATTTATAACTTCAAAAGCCATTCCTTCCATCACTATTTTTTTTTTAAAAAAAAAAAAACTCTAACTATGGAACTCATGAATTGAGGGTGAAAACATGTTCCATTTCATCAGTCATAGCCATACCACAAATCCAGACACTCCCACACTTATTTATTGCACACTCATACGAATTATAATGATGAACAATGCTCCACTGGCTATACGGCTTGGCTAAAGGTTTTTTTTCAGGTTTAAAGCTTTCATGGGTTCATAAAAAAAACTGATAAAGATCAAAGAGGTTCAACAAAAGGAAAAAAAATTAATTACAAGGTAGGCTATTTGGCTTATGTAGCATATAACAAAGAGTGCCTTAATCATGTTCATGCATGCATGTGTCAATGTGACCTCAAAGAGAATCAAGGCAAGTTCTAGAGAAAAAAATCCATGGAAGAATATCTCTCATGAAAGAAAGTAGTGAGACTGATATGGATGTGTCAGTCTAAAGGCTCAAAATCTCACCGGCTTTTATCTAACAAATTTAGTCACTATCATCCTCAAAGAAAATAACTAGACTAATTAATTCTCAGTTGCAAGATTACTTATGAAATCATGTTATGAATCTTTCAAGAGCCTAATTTAATCTTGCTCATGACATACACAACCAAAAATCTTTAAAACCCACAAAAAACAATTTAAAAAAAAAACAGAATTGAAACACAACCTAAATCCCCTCCCCCACACATAGAACTTAAATTGTCCCCAATGTAAGGTGAAATATAAAGAGAAGGCAAAATAACCAAAATATATATGCAAAAATAAAAAGAAAAGGGAACAAACTCCCCTTGGGTTGCCTCCCAAGCATCGCCTTTGTTTATTGTCATTGGCTCGACTCAATGCTTCCATAATTATGGGTAATCCCACACATAGTATTTGGCATCACTCTTGACCTTATCTCTTTGAAGCCTAGACAAACCAGGAGGTAACATATTAGTAACCAAATAATTTACAATATTCACATACCAAGGTAATGTCACACTCGCGGAGAGCAATTGCTCATTAGGGAACGTTTCCTACAAACGAAGTTCTTCATGCACGTGCTTTTTTTCTTGTGGTGTATTAAGTTTACTGGAGATGATCACTGGTAATGTTCCTCCATCTCAAAGGAACACGTACTTGAAGTGACTAGGGAGAGGCTTCAAATATGGAGTGGAAGCCTGCAAAACAGAGGGTAAAGGCATCTCGTTAGAAATTGTGGAATATCATTCAATGCTGCAACAGTTTCCTGCAAATCAAAACTCAAGGCTAACTCCTCATTCTCTTTCTCAAGATGCTTACTAATGGCAACTTCCAATTCATCTTTTCTATCAAGTTCAAAACTTCCTGTGCGAAAGAATCAATCACATCAAAAGAATAAATAGGATTATCATCACCAAGATATTTCATGGCATCATAAATGTTAAACTTAACAATTTTGCCATCAAATTCCATGATAAGTGTGCCACTATGAACATCTATCTTAGTCTTGGATGCCTTGAAGAATGGTCTTCCGAACAAAATAGGAGCAGTCTGGTCACCATTTTCCATATCAAGCACATAGAAATCAGCAGGGAAAATCAAATCATTAACTTGCACAAGAACATCCTCAACTACACCCTTAGGATATGCATTAGATCTATCAGCCAATTGAATCACAACACATGTTTTATTCAAAGGTCCAAGTTTCAAGGAAGCATATATAGAATATGGCATAACATTAATCGAAGCTCCTAAATCTATGATGGCCTTCTCAAATCTGGTGTTACATAATGTACAAGGGATAGTAAACATACCTGGATCTTTGCACTTCGCAGGGAATTTTCTTTGAATAACTACAGAAACATTCTCCCCTACTCTCACCTTCTCACATCCTTTAACTTCTGTTTCCTCTTAATTGTGCACAGTTCTTTCAAGAATTTAGCATAAGAAGACACTTATTTAATAACATCTAAAAATGGAATATTCACCTCACATCTACGGAAAGTCTCATATAAATCTTAATTTTTCTCATATTTTCTAGAATCTACCAAAGCCTAAGGAAAAGGAGGAACTGGTTTATAATCAGAAAGAGGTGGAAACTTACACTTAGGTACGTCATCATCATTGGGAATGTTCCTATTTGCAACGACGTTTTTCTCCTTTTCTTGTTCCGATGATGCAAGGGCTGCCTGTACAGGAATCTCAACCTCTTTACCACTTCTCAAAATGATTGCACTTGCATTTTCTCTTGGATTTACTACTATTTGAGAGGGTAATTTCCCCAAACTTTGTGCCTCTAGCCGACTAATTGAGATTGCCATCTGGCCCATCTGATCGTCTAGACTTTGAATACTGGCCCTCATCTCCTATTGAAATTGAAAATTATTAGTAGTAAAAGATTTAACAATATCTTCTAAAGACATACCAGAATTGGAAGCTTGGCCCGGTTGTTGTCTAGGGGGATATGGCTACCTATATTACTGGTAACTTGGGTGATTTTGAGTCACAGGCTGATTAACTTGTGGATTCCCATAGCTAAGGTTGTGATGATCCCTCCATCCCATGTTATACGTGTTCGAATAGGGATCATACTTCCTTTGCGGTTGTCCAGGAAAACCACCCGCCGCATTGACTTGCTCAGTGGGCTCCTCTTGAAGAGTTGAGTACATATCGGTTGGATTGCCCTACTACTGAACAAATCCCACAAGTCTTTGTTGTTTGCATATTACCTACAGCCATTTGACGAACAAGAGAAACTAGACTCACAATTTTTTGTTCAGGGGAGGAAATATTTACCTCATTAACATTCTTTGATGGAAGGTCAAGCCTAGTGCCAAATAGTTGAGAATTGGCCACCATATTTGCAATCAAGTTTCTTGCGGCCTAGGTGTTTTATCCACCAAAGTTCCTCCACTAGCAGCATCAATCATGCTCCTATCAGTGAGTAGAAGGCCCTCAAAGAAATACTGGATAAAAATTTGCTTGCTCATCTGATGATGGGAGCAGCTTGCACATAATTGCTTGAAATGTTTCCAGTATCCGTGTAGGGACTCTCCGTTATGCTGCCTTACACCACAAATTTCTTTCCAAATGTTGGCCACCCTTGAAGCTGGAAAATATTTCTCCAGAAACATTTTGTTCATCTCATCCCTTGTGGTAATACTCATGGAGCGTAGATATTAGAGCCAATCCTTAGCCGAATCCCTCAAAGAAAATGGAAAGGCTCGTAATTTAATTTTCTCATCAGTCACCCCTGTGGGTTTCATACTCATGCATACCACATGAAACTCCTTTAGATGCTTGTGAGGATCTTCACCTAAAAGACCATGAAAAGTGGGCAAGAGATGTATTAGTCCAGATTTCAATTCAAATGTAGTAGTGGCATCTAAAGTAGGGAACATTATGCATAAGGGTTGTTGATTCAAATCAGGGGCTGCAAGTTCTTTCAAAGTTTGATTTCCAGCCATGACTTCCTCCTCATCTAAATCAGATTCACTATCAAATGGGGAATCAAGAGCTAGATCGTTCTCTTCAAAATTCCTTCAATTTTTTCTCCTTAACCTGAGCAATGTTCTCTCTTTTTGTGGATCACACTGCAAATCATCTTGATTAGAAGATCGAGATACAATCATAAACAATCAAGGGAACTGTAATAAAATAAGAAAAACAAATCAGGAATTTTTTTTCCCAAAATTTCAAGAACGAAATAAGGATCACATGAAGCACAAAAATCGATTAGAATCTTCCCGGCAACGGCACCAAAATTTGGTGTGTTGTCGGAGGCAACCAAAAATAGAACCTATACTCCTAAAAATATATGTAGTAATGCGAGTAAGGATCGATCCCACGAAGAGTGATTAGTCTACTTTTATGCTCCATGAACAAGGATGGGAGGGGTTTGAGTCTAACGAAAACACTTTAAATAAGAAAAACTAAGAAACAATTCAAATTAAAGAATCATAATTAATCGAAAGAAAAAACCTTGGTCTAATTCAACATCCACCATCAGAATTTCACAACCGATCATCGATGCAAACATATATTAATTCACACTTGAATATTCATTTTTGGAACTATCTTCCTATCTCTCCTTTCGTAGTTAATTAGAAAACAAGCGGTCCAATTAACCCTAACTATTAAACAACCCCAGAAAAGTGCAAAAGGTTCAATCTAGTAGTAGCCTTAAGAGTTAGAGAGATCGATGAAACTTAACAACACAAGCACAAGCACAAGTTGCTACATGTAATTTAGTCCAACGTTCTTCTTAAGATCTAATAATTTATGATGCATCAAATCATCAAATCTCAATCACTTCACAAGTTAGAGAGATCAAACAATTATGGATTTCACATCTAACCTAGCAATAGATTGCTCTGAGTAATAAACTAGTAGGCCTCCTAGTGATTAAACAAGACAACCATGAAAGAAAATTACAGAAGAACATCAAATACTCAAAATATAAATTGAACGACGATAAAAAATCAGATCTCATAGTTGTATTGATTCTGATGACTTCAGTTTCCTTTGACCAAGTTTGAAAGTTTAGCCACGCAGGGCCATGTAGAAATGAGGGAAAAATGAAAAGCCGGAGAGGAGACCATGAGGGCGTGTCCCTCCCAAACTCCCTTTGTGCCTCCCTTTATTCCCCCTTTTTCCCGTTCCTTGGTTTAGGGTTTTTCGTGCATCCAGTCTAGTCCACGATGGCACGGTGCACATGTCGCGACTTCAAGCCAGATTTCGACCTAGATTCTACCTATATCTCTCAAAATTAAAAACATAAAATTTGTAGAAATTTTTCTTGGCGTTCCATAGCATCTTGAATCATCTTAATCAGAACTTGGATGAGAGAGTTATTCCCATATTAAAAATCAATGTTAAAACTGTCCAAATTCGCCCAATTTAACTTCGCTTTACACTTAACGCCTCCATTTGCATCCTAAATCAAAATATAAGAATAATTAGTAAATTTAAGCACCAAATAATTATAAAAGCCTAAGTGTTAAGGGAGAAAAATATGACATTATGCATTCTCATCACTTGTCCTCTTTTGTAGCACTTACTGAGGCTTGATTAGCCTTAGCCCATTCCGGCGTGCCATGGATTTTCCAACACTGATCAATAGTGTGGCCATATTTTCCATAGTGAGTGCATTCTTTGCCTTCTATTATGGAGAAACCATTCTTTCCACCTCTTCCACGTCCTCCTCTATAATTTCTTCCACGGCCTCGGCCGTAGTTGGTTGATGTTCCTCTTTTCCTGGATACATAGTGGATGATACTTCACTAGGAGAAGGGGGAGAAGAGTCTGGAATGCAGAGTAATGTGGCACATACATCATCAAAGGTGGGAATAGCAGAGGTGCTAAGGAGTTAAGTTTTAGCAACCTCGAGATATGGCTTAATATTTTCTAGGAAAATGGCAGTGGATAAGGCTTCATTCTGTGTGTCTTGGACAAAGACATCGGTGGAGTTAGGCTGAGCTAGCTTCCATTCTGAGATAATTATCAAAGTGTCATTTTTTAACCACTTAGCATAAGCAACATCTTCTTCATCAATGGGTGGCCCAAGTTTGGTTAGGTGACCAAGTACATCCCTTGAAATAAGAAACCATCGAACCAATTTGGACCAGCTTAAGTAATTTGATAACCCTCACAAGTGTATGGTAGTAATCTTGAGAAGATCATTCTTGCTACCCTTGTATTCTTCAGCCATAAGAGCCAATTTAAGGGTAATAGTGTACTCAAATCTGAAGTAGCCTAAGTAAGCGGCTTGTCGAATCAAGTGAAGCCATGACTAGCTCAAGTATATGGCAGGAGAACCAAAAATTATCCACTCTTTTAGGCAAGGAGGGAACCCTCTTAGGAAAGTTAACTTGCTATCCAAAATTTTCTATAATTAATTCTCTAGTCTTCCTTTTAGAGAATAGCAAAAAACAATGAAATCAAGTAAGGTAAGGAGGCATTCCGAGTTAGATCTTTCCAAGATCATTCCAAAAATATATTTGACTCCACCTTGAAATAAATCAGTCTAGATTCAATACCCATGAGTTAAGCAAGATATGGTTGATTGAAATTTAAACAAATCTGTCCTAATCAAGAAGATATTGATTGAATGTGAGATCTAAAAAAAACAACAATCTTTCTTCAAATAAATTGGTGCCAACTAGACTTTCCAAAGGACCACTTCCGTCATTATTTTGTGCTTGCTTCCTTTTATGTAAAACACAATATTCCATTCTTGATTTTTCAATAATGAGCAGCCAACTTGTGGCTTTGAATCAAACAAGGTCTGGCCTAACTATTTTTAAAAGAAACTCTGCACAACACTTTATACAAAAAATAGCCTTATTCTTTCAGCTTGTTGAATTTATGGAAAATAGAAATACTTCATTGACTTATTATAATCAGAGTACATGAACTGCTATTTATAATAGAGGAAGGTAGTAGAGTCTAATTACAATAAAACTACATTTGTCCCAATTACACCCAAATTCTAACACTTAAAGATAAGTCCTAGCATAATTAAATAACTCAATATAGATAAAAGACAAACATAACTCAAAATAGAACTCTTCTAGGATGTGACCATAAGATAATGATGCCTTTGTGAGTCCTTCTTGATCTTCCAACTTATGTGATAAGGATGCCAACTCATGGTTATCATGGTGGGTCTTACTTCTTATGGGATTGGGCCCATTTTCCAACGCTCTTACATATATGGGTCTTCCTTGGTCGTGTGGCCTGGACCCATTTTATAATACTCTTAGATATGTGGGTTTTCCTTGGTCGTGTGGGTTGGAGCCCATCTTCCAACACTTCTTTCCCTTTCTTTTCTTTTCTTTTTAATTCAAAACTGATGAGTGTTGGCATGAGAGATGAGCATAAATCTGTAATACTCATATGAATGCTGAGACCTCAAAAAAAATCTCAAAAAAATAGTCACAAAACCGAGTTGAGTTCCAACTCTTCAAACAACTCTGTTAATGGAGAAGCTTAGCATAGAAGCTAAGTAACTAGATTTCCGAAATTCAATGGATAAAAACCCACTCATAATAGGCTCAAGAACTTTTTTCTTCATCATAAAAATCTTGTTCCCTATAAATAATAACTCTTCATGTAAAAAATCACAACATAAGCCAATTTTCAGCCAAGAACTTGCAAACCAACAAAAACAGCCTTGGTAAACTTCTTCTAATCTGAGATACATAAATCTCAATACTTTCATATGATGAAGAAAGTAAAAAAATCATATCTGAACCATCTTCTAGAGGTAAGAAAACCAAGAGCATGAAGTCATAATAACAAGAATGAAAAACAAACTTATCTCAACAAGCTTCAATCTTGCTTCACAAAGGGCCTTCTACGAGTAGTTTTGATCATAACTTCTTAGAGCATCCTTTTGACGTGGGGATCCTAAATTCAATGATCTGATACCATGTTGAATTTAGGACCCCATGCTTGAAACCTCGAGCATGATGAGAGAGGGAGAAGATATGGGAGAGAGAAGAGAAGAAAAGAGCAAAGACAGAGAGAACACGGGTAGAGAGGAGAGAAGAGAAAAAGGAGAAGAGAGACTTTAGGCTAGGAGAGAGGTTCTTTCACGATTTTGGGAAGAGGAGAGCTTGATTAAAGCCTTAAACCAAGATCCCTATTTATACTATTTCCATTACATATTTAGGGAAACTCCTTAATCAATTAGGATCCCTAATTACAACAATTATGATTAGCTAAAATACATCAATCAAAGGAAGATCAATCAATTACATTAATCAAGGAAGATTGCCAAATCTTCCAACTCATGTGATGAGGATTCCACCTCTTGTGATAACTCATCATGCTACCTCAAGTAGTGACTCATCATGCCACCTCGTGTGGGCATTATGGGTTTGGTCCGACCTTCTAACAAGACGGAGGGTTTGGACAAGTCCACGACCCTAATCTTCCTACTCTTTTCTCCAAATTCGTCACTCTTCCTCTTCTCCTCCTAAACCTTCTGTCCACAACCCTTCTTCTTTTTATCACCCCTTAATCCTCTTTTAATTTGATGATACATCATGAAATCCTAAGTTCCAACACCATTACGCTGTGGTGTGTAGGCACATGATGATTGATGATGTTGACATAGGGTTTGGAATTGAGAAGAAAAATATTCTTTAACATTATCAACCCCCAAAACATGATTTTTCTTTTGAAATTGTGTTTCAATCATAAAATAGAAATAATTAAAGACATAAAAAAACTTTATATCTATCTTTCATCAAATATAACCAAGTAACTCTACTAAAATCATCCACAAATATCAAAAAACTGGATATCAACTAGTCCCCAAACACTAGAGTGAGCTAAAGAGAAAGAACTAGAATATATTGTTTTGTTTGGGTTGAAAAACAAATTTGTGATGTTTCCTAAGCTCACAAAAGTAATAAGGTAGTTGAGAAATGGATTTAACTAATGGAGTTAATATTTTTAAACTTGGCAATGATGGATAACCCAACCGGTTATTCTATTGTATTGCTTCTTTATTAATTATTGCTACAACTATCAGAATTGAAGGATCCAGAAGGTAGATACCTTCTCTCTTAGAACCACATCTAATCACCTATTTCATCTTGATGTTTTGCAAAACACAATGAAAAGGGAAAACACTGACAAAATAATTTTGCCTTTTGGTTAGTTGGTTGATGAACATAAGACTTAGTGGAAATAGATGAACAAATAAACATAGGAAAATGAGAGTGAGAAGAATATAGTAGAAGTACCACTACATGAATACAATTTTCAAAATAGATTTTGGGCCGAAGTCATAAATATCGCTTGCTACATTATAAATCGAGTAAGCATAAGCCCCCTTCTTGTTAAGCATCTAACCAATACTACCCAAAAGACCGGCCTGTTAGGAGCGGAAGGCATAGGTACTTAACCCAGGACCATAACATCACACCCCACCTTCGCGAGCCGACATTTACGGTGGCCTACCTGTGACGGCCCACTCTAGCGACACTGGCCGGACAGGGATTAACACACGCAGCCTACCAGTTATTTTAATCTGGCCTCTAGGTCGCGCCCTCCGCTAAGTTTGCTCACGCCGGGATTCGAACTCTCAACGTGGGAGCCCGATCTGATACCAAATGTTAAGCACCTAGCCAATAGAACAAAAAAGATCGCCCTGTTAGGAGCGGAGGGCATAGGTACTTAACCCAGGACCATAACACTTCTCTATAAGACTCCTTATGATTTTTACATGATACCCTTCCCAGCATAACCTTTTTTAAGTTTTGGATGCAAAGTATTTGTATTAAAAGAAACAAAGGAGAAATTAGTGAATTTTGACACTAGGGCTGAAATAGGAATATTTCTAGGTTATTCAAGACATCTATGAGAGTCTAGGAGTCGATTCATATTGAATTTGATGAATCCGATTCACCAAATCCAACTCCAATTTCTGTTGATGAAGAGGAAAACCACTTCGATTCATCCCTAGGATCTCAACCTCGAGACCAAAATCTTAATGAGAACCCAAATTGTTGAAGAGAAAATATGGAAGTCTTACATGATCCTCACAATAAGAAGTATCACAGAGCAAAAATTAATATGGTGGAGTCTTACAAGAATTCCACAAGAGGAGGTCTCATAGAAGAGTTTTAATTAAAGGTTTTTAGTTATGTCAGTCTTCTATTTATGTCCGAATTTTCAGTTGTTCAATTGTTCTAAAACTTATTTTTTATTATTTAACTTTGGGTGTAATTGGGATAAGTAGCTTAATTATAATTGGATTTTATATGTTTCCACTATTATAAATAGAGGCTCATTGTACTCAGATTACAACAAGTTAGTGAAGTATTTCTCTTTTCCAAAAATTCAATATGGTATCAGAGTGGGTTGTATGAGTTGACTCGATCAACCCACAGAGATGATGTGATCTTTCTTTTATCTATCATCTAGAGTAGTTTAGGTTGAAATTGTATCCTTTTTCTTTCTTTCATATCCTAGTACCCATTTTTTTCTTGGCGTTCACTCCTCCATACTGAAATTTTAATATTAAAAATTAAATATTTATGAAATGATATTCGAGTCTAATTTCCAACGCAAAATGAATTTGGGCGATCAGATTTTTCTAAACAGAGAAATCGATATTTGAAGCAGCCAAGGGAAGACTACAAGAGAGGTTTGAACAGTAGCAAAAAACTTCAATTTTCAAGGCATTTTATGACATCAAGAATGAGACTTTATATGGAGATTTATATATCAAAAGAAATATTTGTAAGTTTATTTTCTTACCTATCACAAAAATTCTAAATATGAGATTTCTAGAGGGAGATATCAATATTGGAAAACTCAACGGTCATGCTGGCCAAAAGAAGAAAGAGGACTCAGTTCAACCAGATTATTGAGTAAAAAATCTATCAGATTATTTGTCTAAAAATAATTATATTTTACAAATATAGGTATACTTTAACAAAAGGTATCAAAGCCTAGTTTCAGAAGGAATAAAGTTTAAGCCAATCTAATCTATCTATTGGGAGATATTGTAGAGTCAGCAAGGGTCAAGCTACAAAATAAATAAAATTAAGAAGTCATAACAGATTCAAGAACTAAGATTGTTATGTCAAATTAGGTATCCAATTAAATCTCTTTGAGTTAATTTCTTAAGACACAAACATTTTGTGATTCTGATCTATATTATGGGCGATAATGATATCATAAGTTCTAAAGATCATTTTTGACAAATATCTCTCCTTTTTACTATTTCCTCTCCTATTATCTCTCCATGCATTAGTGTGAATTAACTTTTTTTTTCTCCTAGAATCTAGTTTTTAGCCAAATTTCTCTTCTAATAAGAGTTTTTTGGTCAGAACTAATCACTCCATTATGTGCTCGTTCAAGGTATGAAAGAATTTCTTGCTTCGATGTTGTTTTCAAGTTTTTGCATTTTTTGTTACTTGGTTATGTAACTTACGCATCGTCAACTCCAAAATTGTAGTCAACAGCCCAAAACGCTATACCCTATAAAATTTATTAAGTTCTACCATTATAGTTTCCACTAGTTTTATTTATTTATTTATTTATAAAATGGTCATATTCTAGATACATTTGGAAGTATGAATATCGCATAGTCGCCTCCTTCCAGTTTGTTGATTTTAGGATTCCATAATATTGAGATCAACAACTTAGATTGTAAGAGATATGATGTAAGGAGAAGAGGAGAAGTGGTGAAGTGAGGTAAATGAAGAGTGAGAGAAACAAGAACGATTGGGAGAGTGAGAGAGAGAGACAGACAGAGAGAGAGAGAGAGAGAGAGATACGTAAATAAGAGATGGTAGAATAATGGTTGTAATGGAATATTCAACCCTCCCCCTTAACCTTTATTTATAGATAAAAAACATACATAAATTACAAGTATGCCATTCACCCAAGAGAGAGTGAAGGAGAGACTAAAAACTTAAGATTATTATAATAATGCCACTCAATCTTTTTTATGTCTTTCATCACTCCCCTCTCAAGCTAGTGGTGAAAAAACATCATATTTAATCCTAGCTTGGCACATGCAGTGGAGAGAATTTTGGAGTTGACGGACTTCGTGAACATATCAGCAAGTTGTCTATGAGTTGATACATGTTTGAGGCTAATCATTCCTACTTGCAAATTTTCTTTCATAAAGTGACAATCCCCCTTGATATGCTTAGTTCTCTCATGAAACACTGAGTTGGAGGCAATGTGGATTGTTGGTTGATTATCACAATAGCGTTCCATATAGCCTTCTTTGTGGAATCCTATTGCTAAAAAGGATTTAATCCATAGAAGCTCACTTACAGCATGTGTCATGACTCTGTATTCTGCTTCAGCATTGGACCTTGCAACCATATTTTATTTTTTACTCTTCCGTGTAACAAGGTTGCTTCCAACTAGAGTACAATATACCAAGTATATTTTCTATCATATGGTGATCCAACCAATCTGCATCGGCAAAGATTACAATATTGAAGTGGCCACGACACTTATGTAAGAGCCCTTGTCATGGTGCCTTTTTCAAATACTTGAGAATCCTTGCCTGCCAATGAGACATCTAAGGTTTATGCATCTATTGACTGACCATAATGATAGCAAAAGAAATATCCAGTCTAGTCACAGTGAGATAGATAAGCTTGCTAAATGGCCTTTGCTACTTGCCAACATCAACTTCGTCTCCTAAGCTAGCACATAGTTTTGTGTTTGTCTCCATGGGAGTGTCAGCAAGATGACATCCCATCATTCTGGTTTCTTCAAGTATGGGAGTGTCAACAAGACATTTCCTATGGGATAAGTGTTACAAGGTGGGACCCACCATGATCACGTGAGGTGGCATGATGAATCACAAGAGCTGGAATCCTTATCACATGAGCTGGAAGATTTGGCAATCTTCCTTGATTAATGCAATTGATATATCTTCCCTTGATTTATGTAGATTTGGATAATCATGATTGATGTAATTACGGATATTAGGGATCCTAACTTATCTCTAAATATTTAATTGAAATAGAATAAATAGGGGTCTTGGTTGAAGGGTTCATGTCAAAATAAAATCAAGGGACTGATGGAACGGTCCAAGAATCCCCAAGAGAGAGTGTAGCTCTCTAGTTTCACGGCGAAACGACACACGAATCAATCCGAAAAATGTTCTGTTGGGGATTTTCCCCTTTCATTCAGTATTTAACCTTTAGGTTTTCCTATTACAAAATTTCCCATGGGCCAAGCACAATACCCCCCCCCCCCCCCCCCCCCCCCATCCTATTAAGCCTAATCAAATAACCCTATGTACATATCCCAAATTATACAACAATGATGAACATAAATTACATTTAATATACATTTTAGCATATCGTAACATCCCCCCTCAAATTGATGATGGTGAGTCAACCAGCAACAATTTGCCAACCAAAAAATTATGTCAGGATTGAGACAATGCTTTGAAGAAGACATCGGCCACTTGAAGATCCGAAGATATGTACGGAAGAGATATGACCCAGCGCTCCAAAGTGTCATGGATGGAGTGACAGTCAACCTCAATATGCTTGGTACGCTCATGAAAAACCGAATTGGCTGCAATCTATATAGCACTTGTATTATCTTCATGAAGCGGTGTAGATGAGGACTGAGGAAACTGGAGCTCAGCAAGAAGACCACGGAGCCAAATAACTTCCGAACACGCAGTAGACATAGCACGATACTCGGCCTCAATAGATGACTTGGACACTCGATCTTGTTTCTTAAATTTCCAAGAAATTAGTGCATCGCCTAAAAACATACACCAGCCTGTAGTAGAGCGACGGGTATCGGGGCACCCTACCCAATCAGCATCACTGTAGGCAACCAGATGTAGCGCGGAGCCAGTAGGAAAGAATAAACCATGAGCAGGGGACCCGCGTAGATAGCGGATGATGCACTGAACGGCCGCAAGATGAAGGTGTCGAGGAGATGCCATAAACTGACTAACCTTATGAACAGCATAGGAAATGTCCGGGCGAGTAGTAGTCAAGTATATGAGACTCCCGACTAGTCATCGATAGATAGTCGGATCATCAAGGAGAGTCCCTTCATCTTTCCGATATTTGACATTGACCTCCATAGGGGTAGCCACCGAAGATGTGTCCTCCAACCCAGCGAGTGTGATAAGATCTTGAATATACTTATGTTAGTTTAAGAAAATACCTTTGAGTGTGTGATGGACCTCCAGCCCTAAGAAGTAGGTGAGACATCCAAGATCCTTCATTTTAAAAGTGGCATGCAACACCTTCTGAAGCTTGGAAATCAGTCCAAAGTCAGTGCCAGTAATGATGATGACATCCACATAAACCAAGAGAATGACCATGCCGGCAACAGACTTATGATAAAAGAGAGAGGAATCATACTGACTCTGGGTAAACCGGTGGAGGATAAGTGTGCTGCGAAATTTCTCAAACCAAGCCCGGGGGGCTTGTTTAAGCCCATACAAAGGACGTCGTAGCTTGCAGACATGATCCGGAGAGGATGTAGACATACCCGAGGGAAACTTCATATAGACGTCTTCCTGCAGATCACCGTGAAGAAAGACATTCTTCACATCCATCTGATGCAATGGCCAAGATTGAGAGGCGGCAATGGCTAAGATAGTACGGACTGTGGTCATCTTGGTAACTGGGGCAAACGTGTCCTCATAATCAATCCCATATTCTTGCTTGTTCCCCAGGGTGACAAGGCGGGCTTTGTACCGATCCAACGATCCATCGGAACGCAACTTGACAGAAAAGACCCACTTACTTCCAAGAGGCCGAATAGTAGGAGGGCAAGCCACAATATCGCAGGTGTGATTCTCCTCTAGCGCTTGTAGTTCAATTTGGATGGCTTTTTGCCAACACTCCTGTACGATAGCCTGTTTATATCCAGAAGGAATGGAAATAGAAGACAAAGTAGCGACCAGAGAGACAGGGGAGGGAAAACCATACCGATCAGGAGGGTGAGAACTACGTGTGGATCTGCGAAGATGGAGGGGAGCAGGAGCAGAAGGAGGATCAGGAGCAAACGCTAGGTCAGAAGGAGGAGAGGGCAGCGAGGTAGTGGGTTGAGGCTCATCAAAACTCTACAAACTAGCCAAAGAGGTAGACGGAAGAGTAACTTGAGAGGAAAAGAAATATTGGTTTTCAAAGAAGACCACATTCCGAGAAACACGGACTCGACGCGCCTGAGGATCATAGCAAACATAGCCCTTTTGAGAACCGGCATACCCAAGAAAAGCACACATAACGGATTGAGCTGTAAGTTTATGTCGTTCATGATCAGGTAAATGCACAAAACAAACACAATTGAACGTCCAAAGATCTGTGTAGGACGGAGAATAACCGAATAATTTAACAAAGGGAGAAACATGATGCAATACAGGTGAGGGCAGGCGGTTAATTAAATGGATGGAGGTAGAGAGAGCTTTACACCAAAACCTCGAAGGAACGGATGATTCAATGAGAAGGGTGCGGACCATATCAAGAAGGTGACGATTTTTGCGCTCAGCAACACCATTTTGTTGGGGTGTCGAGGGACAAGAATGTTGAGAGATAATGCCTTTGATTTGAAGAAATTCTTGGAATTTTGCCGACATGTACTCGCCTCCAGAGTCAGAGCGAAGTACTTTAAGGTGAGCGGAGAACTGGGTTTCAATGAGTGCAAGAAACCTCTTAAAAACAACAAAAACGTCAGACTTAGCTCGTAGGAAGTAGACCCAGGTAAATTGACTAAAACCATCAATAAATGTAACAAAGTACTTAATTTGTGCATGCGAGATAACGGGAGCAATTCCCCAAACATCACTATGAATAAGGTCAAAGCAGTGGGAGGCATGCGAGGCATGATGCGGAAATGATAGAGTTTTACTTTTGCCAAGTTTACATGATGAACAGTCAAAAGACGTGTCACGAGAAGTACAATCTTGATTGCCTAATAAACCCGATTTAAATAATGTACGAAGTACAACCGAGTTTGGGTGGCCTAGATGTCTATGCCACAACTTAGGGCCAGATCCAACAACATTACAAGCAAAGGAAATTACAGGAGAACATGGAATAACAGTGGAGAGAAAGACTTTAAGTGGAAATAGTCGGCCCACTTTAGGCCCCTTCGCTACCACCTTCCCCGACGCTTGATCCTGCACAACACAGCCAAAGCGAGAAAACTGAACATTACAGTTTTTATCAACCAATTGACCAACAGACAAAAGGTTTGTCGACAGATCAGGAGACACAAAGACATCAGCTAAAGATGGAGAGAGATCACCAACAACACTGATAGGCAGAGTGCTGCCATCAGCAGTGTTGATGTGTAGATTGCCATCATACTTTCTGACATTCGAAAGAGATACCACATTGTTGGTCATGTGGTTAGAGGCACCAGAATCAAAATACCATGGTTGAGTAGAAAAGTTCTGTTTACCTGAGATACCAAAAGTAGAAAAGGCAGAAATGATCATCTATTGTACCATTTCAGGAGTGAGAGTGGTGGAACTGGTAGGTGTTGTAGGAACAGGAATGATAGGGACCGAAATGGCAGGCAGCAATGTGGCAAAACTAGATGTACCGGTGGATGCATGATAAGTGGTAGGTTTCCTCCGAGGAGGGCGTGTAGGGCAAACGGTGATGTGATGACCCGGCTTCTTACAGTAGCTACAGAACAGAACCGACTTCTTGGGGCAGTCCCGAACAAAATGACCATAAGCCTTGTAGTGGAAGCACTGAACAGAACTGGTGCCCCGACCCAGAGGCCTTCCTTGAGCTACATAAGCTACAAGAGCCGAGAGATCAGCTTGAATGCGAGGTTCCATGCCAGCCTGTGTAGTGGGACGCTGCTCCACCCGGAGTAGTTCACTCAAACAGGCATCTAGGGACGGGACTGGATGACGATTCATCAGATGTGATCGAGCAATCTCAAACTCGGGATGAAGTTTCATCAAGAATTGATCCCGTTTACTGGTGTCATGTACAACTTGCACAGCAGAGAGAGCAGCAGTAGGGATATCCTCGTAAACAATGTCAGTGTAGTCAGCCCATAGATTTTGGAAGCCCGAGAAATATTCTTCAATCGAACAACTGCCTTGGGTGAAATTTGCAAGTTCATATTCAACTTGAAATCGACGGGCCGTGCTGGTTTGACAATAAATCTTGTGAAGGTAATTCCACATATCGGCGGCAGTTTTGTAGGGCCTCAGATTTGGGACTAGGTGAGGCTCAAGTGATCCGAGTATCCAAGTCATGACTCTAGCATCCATGATGATCCATTTTGACAATGCGTCAGCATTGCCAGGTGCCGGATCACTCCCATCAATATGACCCCATAAACCTCTTCCCTGAACAAATAACCGGAACTGAAATTCCCAAGTACCGTAGTTCTTGCCCGTGAACCGAATAGGAGCAAAATCGGACTTGTCTGCTGACATGATAAAGTTGAATCGAACAAAATTCCTGATGCACCCCCGCAAGATAAAAAATACCAAATATACCCCCACTTTTTAGAAATTGCAAATAGACCCCTATACTTGCAGAAATCCAAGATTTGCCCCCAGGGTAATAGAAATTCGAATTAGACCCCCAAACTATGAGAAATTCGAAAAACACCCTCATACCTTCAAAAATTCCATAATGGCCCCCAAACTTTCAGAAATTGCAAATCGGCCCCCAAATATTCTCAAATTGCAAAATGACCATATGCCAAATAATCAGACGAATCGAACGTGGGAGAAAAAAAATCCGTACCTTCGTTCCCCTTCCGGCGAGTTTCCGACAAGAATCCCTTCCCGTTGTCGCTTCTCCGGCAACGAAACCACCAATGGAGCTTTTCCGACGACGGAACCACAACTTTTTCGAGATCGGAGAAGACGTTCCGACAACCCCTTTCGTTTCCCCTTCCGGCGAGAGCCCTTGGCCGTTCGTTTTCCCTTCCGGCGAGAACCCCCTTCCTTGCAATGGAACTCCCGGAACTTGTCCGGCAACGGAACCCCCCCGACAAATGTTTCCAACAACGCCCGAAAAAAAAAAAACTCGTCGGACAACACAGGTCGTCGGACAAAAAAAATGACGGAAAGGTTTATCTTCAAAGCTCTGATACCATGTCAAAATAAAATCAAGGGACTGACGAAACAGTCCAAGAATCCCCAAGAGAGAGCGTAGCTCTCTGGTTTCACGACGAAACGAAGCACACACGAATCAATCCAAAAAATGTTCCGTTGGGGATTTTCTCCTTTCATTCAGTATTTAACCTTTAGGTTTTCCTGTTACAAAATTGCCCATGGGCCCAACACAATACCCCCCCCACCCCCGCCACATCCCATTAAGCCTAATCAAATAACCCTATGTACATATCCCAAATTATACAACAATGATGAATATAAATTACATTTAATATACATTTTAACATATCGTAACAATTCAATCAAGCTCTCCACTTCTCAACTCGTGAAGAATCTCTCTCTAGCCTAAACTCTTTTTCTCTCTTTTCTCATTTCTCTCTCTCTCTCTCTCTCTCTCTCTCTCTTTGCTCTTTTTATTCTCCCTCTCTCATCTTGCTCGAGGTTTCAATCATGGGGTCCTAAATTCAACATGGTATCAGAGCATCAAATTTAGGATCCCCACATCAAAAGAATGCTCTAAAAAGTTATAATCAAAGCCACTCATAGAAGGATCTTTGTGAAGCAAGATTGAAGCTAGCGAGATAAGTTTTTTATTCTTGTTATTATTACTTCATGCTCTTGGTTTTTGGATTTTTAGAAGATGGTTCAGAGATGATTTCATTTCTATCTTCATTATATGAAATTATTGAGATTTATGCATCTCAGATTAGAAGAAGTTTACCAAGGAAGTTTTGTCGGTTTGCAAGTTCTTGGCTGAAAATCGGTTTATGTTGAAATGTTTTGCATAAAAAAGTTACACTTTTGTGGGAACAAGATTTTCCTCATGAAGAAAATTTTTCTTTAGCCTATTATCAGTGGTTTTTTATGCATTGGATTTTAGAAATCTAATTACTTAGCTTTTATGCTAAGATTCTCCATTAACCGAGTTATTTGAAGAACTCTACTAGGTTTTGTGCTTTTTTGGAGAATTTTTTGAAAGCCACGAGGTAGCTGATTGATCTTGAAACTAAATATATACTGTTTTATCCCAAACTGGAGTCAAATATATTTTTGGAATGATCTAGGAAAGATCTAATTCGGAATTGATACCTTACCTTACTTGATCTCTTGTTGATTGATTGATTTTTGCTATTCCCTCCAAGGAAGATGAGAGAATTAATTATATAAATTTTTTGTCAGAAAGTTGACTGGCCTAAGAGGGTTCCCTCCTTTCCTAAAGACTTGATAAGCTCGGGTTCTCCTCCCATATACCCGAGCTAGCCTTGGCTGGTCTTGAATCTCCAAGTAGCTTACTTAGGCTACTTCAAATTTGAGTACATTATTACCCTTGAACTGCTTCTTATGGTTGAATAATACATGTGTAACATGAATGATATTCTCAAAATTACTACCATACCCTTGCGAGGGATATCAAATTTCTTGAGCTGGTCCACATCGGTTTGACGGTTCCTTATAACAAGGGATCTACATGGTTACTTCCCCAAACTTGGGCCACCCATGGATGAAGAAAATATTGCTTATGCTAAGTGGTTAAAAAATCACACTTTGGTAATTAGTTGGCTTATCAACAACATGGAAGAACCTGTCTCCAACAATGTTATTCACCTCGACACCACCAAATAAATTTGGGAGACATGTGCTAAATTGTACTCAAGCTCTAACAACTTACACAAGCCATATGATATTCTCAAAAGAATGTTCAACAGTCAACAAGAGAAAATATCCATGAATATTTGGCTCTTTTTAGAGGCCTTCTTCAAGAATGGAAGCTAGCTCAGCCTATCTCCACCGATGTCTTTGTCAAAGACGAGCAGAAGAAAGCCTTAGCCATTGCCATTTGCCTAGAAAACATTAAGCCATATCTCGAAGTTTTTAAAAGTCAACTCCTTAGCGCCTCTGCTATTCCCACCTTTAATGATGTATGTTCCACATTACTCCGCATTCCAGACTCTTCTTCTCCTTCTCCTACTGAAGTGTCATCTGATATGTACTCCGGGCATATGGGAACATTAACCGACCATGGCCAAGGCCGTGGAAGAAATTACAAAGGAGGACTACGGAGAGGTGGAAGGAATGGTTTGGTCAAAACAGACAGTAGGGAATGCACCCATTGTGGGAAATATGGCCACACTATTGATCTGTGTTTTAAAATCCATGGCATACAGAATTGGGTTAAGGCTAATCAAGCCTCAGTAAGTGATACGAATGAGGACCAGTCTACCCCATCAACAAACAAGAAAACCCTCACCTATGATGAGTATGACTTATTCCAGAAAATGATAACACTGATGGTCTCTCCTCCAAGTTCGTCTTCAACTATTGCTGCCACCACCGCTTCCTCCTATTCATCCTGGATAATTGACTTAGAGGCCTCCAATCATCTCACAGGTATCAAAAATCTACTCCACTCAGTTTCTCCTTGTCTCTCAAATAAACTTGTTACCTAAGATGACGGATCCCAAACTACAGTTCTCGGGAAATGATTGTTATGGTCCTAGGGTGAAGTACCTATGCCTTCTGCTCCTAACAGGGTGGTCTTTTCAGTAGTATTGGCTAGGTGATTAACATTTCGTATTAGAGCGGGCTCCCACGTCGCACGTTTGAATCCCGAAGGGGGTGACCTAGCGGAAGGGGTGACCTAGAGGCCAGATTAAAATTACTGGTAGGCAGTAGGAACTTAACTCGGGTCCGGCAAGTGTCGCTAGAGTGGGTCATCACTAGAGTAGGTCGTCACTAGAGTGGGCCACCGTGGACGTCGGCTCGCAAAGGTGGGGTGTGATGTTATGGTCCTGGGGTTAAGTACCTATGCCTTCCGCTCCTAATAGGCCAATCTTTTGGGTAGTATTGGCTAGGTGCTTAACAATGGTTCATCTCTGTTACACCATCACTTCCGCTCATAGATATTCTTTTTGTTCCTAAGATGCAAACTGGGTCGGATCCTCAGATGACAGAAAATCTACTTTGAGATATTGTACAATGGTTGGAGGGAACTTGGTTACATGGAGAAGCGAGAACTAGAATGTAGTTGCAAGGTCCACTGCAGAAGCAGAATACAAGGCCATGGCACACACAGTTAGTGAGCTTCTATGAATCAGATCCCTTCTCACTGAACTGGGATTCTATAAGGAAGCTCCTATGGATCTACATTGCGATAATCAGGCAACGATTCATATCACCTCAAATCCGGTCTTCCATGAGAGAACAAAGCACATTGAGCTTGACTGCCACTTTATACCACAGAAATTCCAAGCCGGCGTATTATCTCTCAAACATATCTCCTCACAAGGGCAAGTTGCAAAAATTCTCACCAAACCAGTCACTCATAAAATCTTGTCCACCATTTGCATAGGTTGGGCATCTACGATGTTTTCTCACCCCCAGCTTGAGGGAGAGTGTTAGAAGGTGGGACCAAACCCACCATGCCCATATGAGGTGGCATGATGAGTCACCACATGAGGTGGCATGATGAGTCATCACAAGAGGTGGAATCCTCTTCACATGAGTAGGAAGATTTGGCAATCTTCCTTGATTGATGTAATTGATTGATCTTCCTTTGATTGATGTAATTTAGCTAATCATGATTGATGTAATTAGGGATCCTAATTGATTGAAGGGTTTCCCTAAATATGTAATGGAAATAGTATAAATAGGGGTCTTGGTTGAAGGCTTCAATCAAGCTCTCCTCTTCTCAAATTTGTGGAAGAATCTCTCTCCTAGCCTAAAATCTTTTTTCTCCCTTTTTTCTTCTCTTCTCTCTACCCGATCTCTCTCTCTCTCTCTCTCTCTCTCTCTCTCTCTCTTTGCTCTTTTCTTCTCTTCTCTCTCCTCTCTCTTCTCCCTCTCTCATCTTGTTCAAGGTTTCAAGCATGGGGTCCTAAATTCAACACCTCGTAAGTTATATTTATAGATATCAAAAGTACTAATATTATAAGAATACCCTTCAACCTAGTAACAGTGAATAAGAGACAAATCATAAACTAATTACATCAGTGCCATCTTTATAAGATGACACTTTATTTACTATTATGCCACCTTTTTGTGGGCCTATGGGCCTTCTCAATGGTCTATGGGCTTGAGATCATCTTCCACACACTTGAATATGTGAACCTTCCTAGTCGTGTGGGCTTGAGCCCATCTTCCAACACACACCACAACATAATGGTGTTACATAAAGGAAGAACAGACACCTTACTTAAGTTGGCAAAACACTTATGTTATCTATGAAAGTCCCACAGTGATAATATCCATATGCTATACTTACAACTTGTTTTCTGATTAATTGAGTGGCTTCTAGTGTGTTACATCATCATACACCATTCTCTAAATTGTTCACTAATGCATCTCCTTTTTTTTTAATTCATATGTTTGGATGTGTTTCTTTTGTACATAGATTGGGTCCTCACCAAAATAAGTTCAGTCTCAGGGAAATTAAGTGTATCTTCCTAGGTTAATCATAAAACCAAAAGGGGTATGTGTGTTAATCCCCTACTATGAAAAAGACCATTGTTTCTACTAATGTAACATTCATTGAAGATCATCATTATTTTTCAGTTAGTTCCCCTCAAAGATTTCAATCTTTTGTAGGGATGCCCACACCGATCGTTTCATTGGACCACGACCTTCCACACAAAAAAACTGCCATCTACCTCTACACTTGAGACCTCCCCACCCCCTCTTCTCTCTCTCTCTCTCTCTCTCTCTCTCTCTCTCTCTCTCTCTCTTTCTCCTGTTGTTGATCACTCAATTGTGGAGTCTCATGATGTTTTTGTGGACAATCTACTCCACCTTCTCCTATTATGTACGGACTTCCTTATGACACTACTGCTCTTCACAAAGAACCTCATTCAAGCATTTCTCCCCTATTGCACATTTTTATCCACTCATTGGCTGTCTTCGAATTGTGTTTCCTTTTTAGCCACAATATCATCTTCCATCATACCTTCCACTTATGAGGAGGCCTCAAAAGATCCAAAGTGGAAAGTTGCCATGGATGAAGAAATTTAAACTATGCGTAAAAATAATATTTGGAACTTGTCCTCTCCTCCCCTCCAAGATGGAAGTTGGATGCAAATGAGTTTTTACACTAAAATATAATCTTAATGGTATAGTGGGTCGATACAAAGCAAGGTTAGTTGTTAAAGGATATACATAGGCTAACAGTATAGACTGGGATGAAATCTTCTATCCAATGGTCAAGTTGAATTCGGTATGGGTTCTTATTTCTCAAGTAGAAAATTTTAAATGGTCTATCTATCAATTGGATGTTAAAAATTCTTTTTGGAAGGTTATTTATTAGAGTTGGTTTATATTACTCAATCACCTGCTTATGTGATTGAGAGAGAGAATGTATGTCAGCTAATAAGTCTATTTATGGGTTGAAGGGTTGTAATTGAGTTTACTAGATGTGAAAGTGATCACTCAGTCTTTAAAAAACAACTAAAAAAGGTATGATTCTAATGATTGTTTATGTTGATGATATTATTATCACAGGAAGTGACACTGGGTTTATTCAGCAGGTGAAGAAAGATTTGAATGAGTTTCAAACCAAAAACCTAGGACTACTCAATATTTCCTAGTTATAGAAGTTTTTCATTCAATTATGATATAATTTTGTCTCAAAGGAAGTATGTTCCTATCTATTAAAATAAATTGGAATGTTTGAGTATAAATCGCCCAATACACCTCAGGATCCCAATGTTAAGCTATATGTTGAATAAGGTGATAATGTTGATGTTGACAGATTCCAATGGTTGGTTGGAAAACTAATCAATCTTGCAGTTATGGGACCAGATATCTCTTATTCTATAAGTATCAATCAATCAATTTATGCATCAACCTTGATATTCTCATTGGATAGCATTGGAGAGCGTTGATTTTCAGGACTTCATGGATTTAGCTCATGGAGAAAAAAAAAAGACACCCATTGGGAGAAAACAAGAAGAAGAAGAGGTTCTGGACTCATTATCCTAACCGTTCCCCTGAAGCTCAATTTATAGATTAATCAAACTATGGTATTACAATAATACCCCTAGAACTTAAACTGATTACATATGTGCCATCTCTATGAGATGACTCTTTATTTACCATCTTGCCATCATTGTATGGATATGTGGGCCTTCTCCTTGATCTATGGGCCTTGAGCCCATCTTCCACATCTCTTGGATGTGTGGGCCTTCCTTTGTCTTTTGAGCTTGAGCCCATCTTCTAACACACTTAGATGTGTGGGTTTTCCTTGGTCGTGTGGGCTTTGGCTCATCTTCCAACACTCCCCTTCAAGCTAGGGGTGAGAGAACATCATGAACACCAGCTTGCTGCAAATGGTGTATAGGATCTTCTCGTATAAAATGGCAATCCACTATATCTTCCAATACTCTCCCCCTCAAACTGGTGGTCTCTTCCAAGAGGCTCAGGGATAAGATAAGTGAGAGTAAAATCACTCCAAGCCATAAGACATCGCTCCATACTCCAGTAAAATAACTCATGCATGATGTAGGGCACACTCCTATCTTCTGTAGGTAGTGGGTCTATACCCAGTGCTCAAAAGTGTAATAAAACTCCTCCATCACCGTGTCCCTCCACAGGACACCGACTCTCAAATGATAGGGCATAGCAATCAATTACGGGAAATAGAAATGGAAAGATCAGTGGCATCTTCGTCCTCCCCGAGCCACTCGCTTCTGAACAAAGCGGGATCGTAGTATCAAGATGACAACAAATCGAATTCGTAGCGGTTAAACAACAGAGATTTTCTGAAGGTAGCAGAAATCCCAGAAAAGCAATAGTGTTCGGGATGGAATAGTAGAGATAGAGGTAGACTCGCTGACGGGAAGCAATGCTGAGGAAGATGAGGAGTTTGTAGCTTCAGCTTCTTCTCGTAATCCTCCTTCTCTATAGCCTGGTTCTCGTTGAGCCACTCCAGTGCTCTTTGACAACAGCTTCGACCTTCTCCTTCTCCTCATATTCCAACTTGTGGGCCAGCTTGTCCTTGTCATTTATCTGGTTCTTCATGTTGTAGACGTACGTCTTCAAGCTGTTTCTGGCATCAATCTTCTCCTTCACCTTCTTGTCCTCCTCGACTTCACAGATCATACGTTCAATCTCTTCCAGGCTCAGATGGCCCTTGTCATTGGTGATGGTGATCTTCTATGATTTTCTAGTGCCCTTTCCCTCTGCCTTAAGAGGTGCAACTACTAGCCTTGACGCTTATCAGAGATAAATTTTTGGTATTGCTGGATTCATGGCAAGAAGTTCTTGGTGAATTTGGAGAGAAACATCCTCATTACTACTGGGCATATGATGAATTGAGGAGATATGGGTTTCAATTTCCACAACATTTATGGAAGGAAGAAAAAACCGCAGTGTAATATTGGGTAGTAGGAGAAACAACCAACAAAATAAAAAAATGAATTCTAGCAACAATAAAAAAATCATCAATATGAGAAAAGATAAATAATGGATTTCTAGAATCCTAAAAATCAAGAGACCCATTAGAAAAAAAATAGGAAGAAGAAGAGGTTATGGACTTATTGTCGTAACCCTTCCCCTGAAGCTCAATTTATAGATTAATCAAACTATAGTATTACAATAATACCCCTAAAGACTAAACTAATTACATATGTACCATCTCTATGAGATGACCCTTTATTTACCATCCTGCCATCACTGTATGGGCTTGCGGGCCATCTCCTTGGTCTGTGGGCCTTGAGCCCATCTTCCACATCGCTTGGATGTGTGGGTCTTCCTTTGTCTTATGGGCTTAAGCCCATCTTCTAATACACTTAGATGTGTGGGTCTTCTTTGGCAGTGTGGGATTGGGCCCATCTTCCAACAGAAAGAATTCTCCAGTATTTAAAGAAAAATCCAGGTCAAAGATTGTTATATAAATATCATGGGAAATACTAATATCAAAGGTTTTGTAGAGGCAGATTGGTTGGTTCTCCTAATGATAAAAAAAACTAACTTCTGGTCGTGGTCTCTTGGAGAAGTAAAAAACAAGGAGGATACAAGGCCATGACACACACAAAAGTGAGTTGTTATGGTTTAAATCATTAATGATAGAAGTTGGTTTCCAAATAACCAAGTTTATGCAACTCCATTGTAAAAAATCAGGTGGTCATTCACATTGCAACCAATCTAGTCTTCCATGAAAGAACAAAGCACATTGAAAAACATTGTCATTTTGTTTAGGATAAATTACAAGCCAATTTCTTATCTATGTAGTATATTCTTTCAAAAAATCAACCGGCAGATATATTTACAACTGCTCCAAGTTGGAAATATTTGATGTTTTTGAACTAGCTTGAGGGAGAAAGTTGAATAACCATTAGTGGCTTACTCTTCTGAGGGGATGTGACATGAACAAAGCATATGCACCCAAAGACCTTCAAAGGAAGGGAGTGGGGGTCTTCATCCAGAAATAACAATGAGTATGGAAATTTATGCCTCAATAGTGAAGATGGTAACCTATTAATAAGGAAACAGGTTGTAAAAATGGCATGAGGCCAGTAAAAGTAGGCAACCTTCATAGTGTAGAGTAGGCCACGAGCTACCTTGAGGAGATGTTGATTTTTTCTTTTGGCTACACCATTTTATTGAGGGGTGTGGGCACATGATGTTTGATGGACAATACCATTATCCTAACAAAAGGATTGACCTTCACTAGATAGGTACTCTTTGGCATTATCTGACTGAAACACTTGAACTTTTTTTCCAAACTGAGAGGACACCATGGCATGAAAGGACTTAAATATCGAAAAAAATTTAGACCATTTTTTAACAAAAATAGCCATGTGGCTTGAGTGAAAGTCATAAAAAAAAGTGACAAAGTACTTAACTTGAGATGTGTTTGAGACACTTAAGGGTCCCCATACAATGAAAAGGGAGCAACACCTTGAAGTTCAATTTGATGAAAATATATAGTCCTCTGGTGTTTGTTCAATTGATAGATGTCACAAATTAAACTTGATAAAGTTTTCAAAGATGGAAATAAGTGCTAAAGAGATGTTGGTGATGGAAATCACAGTGACTAGAGGAAATTTTAAGTAATAAATGCCCCCCCTATTCATGGCCTCCTCCAATCACTTGCTTCATTATTAGATCCTAGAAAATACAAGAAGAAGGTGAGAAAGTGATGGAACAATTAAATTGTTTTATTAACTAGCTAAAAAATAACAAATTTAAGGAGAATTGAGGGAACAATAAGATATTGTTAGGAATTAGACGCTCTAATTCAAAACTAACGAGAGCAATAATAATCATAGATGAAGAAAAAAAAGCACAAAAAAACACAAGATTTATACAAGCTCGCCTCAAGGTGAGACTACGCTATGTTTTCCGTCATTGCAATAATTCACTATGATGAAATAGTTTACAAGAGAAATCACACACACTCAAGTGTTTTTCTCTAACCTCTCTCAGCCGCAATTGATAATCCTTCTCGATGATAATTCTAACCCCCCCCCCCCCCTCCCCCCCCAAATATAAAGAGAAAAGTAGGTCAACTGTAATACAAGTGTGGAATCCTGAAACTACCCTTAATGAAACAACAGTCAATATATCGTGTACCTACTCAGCATAAGACATTAATTAGGCTCCTCAACTTAACAGATATCAGTGAGTGAAGGCGATGGTGTAATAGATGAGGACCCCTTTCCAAGAACTTTGGTTTGGGATCCGTCGGTTATGGTAACAAACTTGTCTGGTAAATATGGAAACATGGGTATCATACTCTTATTACTTGTAAGATGCTCAGAGGCCCTAAGTCAATGATCTAGGATGAAGAAGCAGAAGTGGTAAAAATCATACCTTATGTAGAGATGGTAGCAACAATAGTTGAAGATGTGGGAAAAGGTGGAGAGGATACCATCAGAGTTTTCATACAATCATCATCGATGATAGTCTTCTTGCCTCTTTGTAACTCAGATTTTGTCTGCATTTTTCTCATTATTAACCATGGCTTGGTTAGTAGTGAGCCAATCTGGTTTGCATGAAGCTTCCAATATGTATCCACTAGATGGTTTAGTTCACCACAATGAGTGCAAACCCAGTTATTTGACCTTGAAGAACCAGAGCAAATTCTACCACCTCTTGCTTGACCTCCTCTATAATTTCTACTACACCCTCGGGTGGTAGAAGATGTACCCCTATTTTCTGAGTACATAGCAAATGATACTTCAATATGAGAGGTGGAGGAAGAATTTGGAATATGAAGTCATGTTGCACTTATGTCATCGAATGATGGAAGTGCAGAGGAGCTGAGAAATTGAGTCTTAGCTACTTCAAGATATGGCTTGATGTTTGATAGACAAATAGCAACTACAAAGGCCACCCGCTACTTTTCTTGAACTGTGATGTTAGTGGAGTATGGCTAAGTAATCTTCCACTCTTGAATCAATCCTCTAAATTGAACCATGTATTCATGTAGATTGTCCCCTTGCCTTGTATTGATCATGGTTTGTAACACATCATACAACTTCTATAAGTTTTTCGTACTAAAGTACAACTTAACACAAGTGTCCCAAATTTGTTTTAAAGTTTCAAGGTGAACAACATTTCTTGCTACATCCTCCTCCATGTTATTAATTAGCCAACTAATGACTAAAGTATCATTCTTAAGCCATTTCACATAAGAACTATCCTCTTCATCAATCGGTGGAGCTGGTTTGGTTAAGTGACGTAAGAGGTCTCAAGGAATGAGAAACCTCTTAACTAATTGTGACCATCTTAGATAATTAGGCAACCCTCTCAAGGGTAGTGTGGTAATTTTAAGAAGATCACTATTGGTTTCCCAATAAGGTCTTTATTCCTCCCTGCAAATGAGGTATAACATTTTTTAGAGTTGGACTCAATAAGTCCATAAATATAAACAACCCTCAATCAATATCCTGAAAGAGGTCCTGATGTCCCCTTGGGGTCCCAAGTGAAGTCCACATCATCTTATCACTATCCTGATAAGGTCCATATAATCCTCCACTGGACAATTAGGCAAGGCCCCGACTCCCTATTACATTAGAGACACAATTATTTTTCCTCTCCTAGTCACCCAATTGAGGCCTAGACTCCTCTATGCAGATAAGACACGATGTTTTCCCTTTCCTGGTCATCCAACTAAGGCCCAGATTCCCCATTGTAGTTGGGGTACAATTATTTTTGTAAGCATATGCATAACCTCATATGCCAATGGTCCAAATCTTTATGGTTAGTTTCTCAGGAAGTCCACAATTTAACACTCTTACAACTAAGGTCATTTATGACCATCCACTCAAGTCTATTATAAAACTCTTAGTCGAAAACCCAAATATTTTATCCATTATTATTGCTTATAAATTTACAAATCGGTCCATAACTGTAATTCAATATGACTAATCAATTTTTCCAATTATTCAAGAATACTTATAGACTGATTCATTAGGATCCCAATCATAATTTCCTAGAACATTGCATTCCTCCTTATAACTTTAGCCATTGATGTCTTTGTATTGCATTGAGAAGAAACTAAGGGCAAAGCTCAATTGGGATGTAAGTTGACCTGTTAGGCTTCTCCACGTTAAACCAAACAAAAACTTAGAATTACTCATGCACTACTATTCATTCAATCTCATAATCTTGTATTTGGTACTTATATTAAGAAAATATCTTCAACCTAAGATTTTTCAACATTCACTTAGCTTTGTTCAGTCCATGGATGGTCAAGTTTTTGGTTGTCTCTACGATAGTCCACAAGAAGACATGGTTGACTATCATTGTGGTTGAGACATCACCTTTTAAGTAATAAACTCCCTTGTGAGATTCTAAAATTAAAAGGGATCTCTTGCACCCTAACACCATATTACCTATGTCGATGAATTTTTTTTGGACTCGTTTCAAAATGCTTCCTCATAAGAAGGAAATGTTGGTGTGAGATCCTCCAGAGGAGGTCTTCTTCCTCCATCAAACTGTCTTCTAGATCCGTAAAAACGAAGGAAGAAGTCCTCCGTAACAATAGCTTCAGAGACGATCTGAGAGACCAGTTTAATTCACATATAATCTCTGTATATAAATATGGATGTATTTGTATGAAATAATAGAGAAGAAATAAATATTTTACCAAAAGTAACACATGGTATCAGAGCTGGAATAACCAGAGGCTGGCAACGTCGTGGGGAGAAGCTTTCATGTTCGGTTACAACGCATGGAGAAATTCCTAGTCCTTTTTTTCGGAAATTTCCGTCGCATGCTACTCTAGCCAAGACTCCCACCTACGAAATGTTGTTCCTCCGACGGACAAAAGAGAGGACGAACCCTAGTCTCCCTGTGTTAAACCTCCTGTCCTGTGCTATTCAGAAACCAGAGTCGCTGGGATGACGAAGGTTTGTAATTAAATCCGCCCTAAGTTAGGGAGCTGAAATTTTTGAACATGTTATCCCTAATTGGACTGGACTCAAAGCGAGTCAACCCAGTGACCCCGACCGAACCAATACTCAACTCCCGGACTGGACTTGAAGCCGAGTCAACCCTGTGACTCGGACAGGACCGAACTTGAAGCCAAGTCAACCCAGTGACTCGAACCAGACCGAATTCAAACCAGACCAGATAAGAACATACTCGACCCAGACCAGATTCGGACTCGACTTGACTTAGGCTAGGCTTAGACCAGGACTCGACCTGGACCAGATTTAGACCAGTCTCTATTCGAACCAGACCAAATAACACCAGACTCGGGACCTATCCCAAGTTGTCAAGATGTATACCTCAAGCAAAGACAAGCTGGAGTATTTGAACGACAATCTCCCTCAACCTCCTCAGACGGATGCAGACCCAGGTAATGCTCTCCAAGGATCTACTAGAGAGGCTGATTGCAGAGCATGGATACATGATTCTGGAGCAACAGACCATATGACTTTTGATGTAAACGATTTTTCTCAGCACTCTGTTCCTCGGTGGACTAGCATTGCTAATGCTAATGGAGTTATCTCTCGGGTAATAGGGGCTGGAACAGTGATGTTATCACCAGCCCTATCATTATGTAATACACTACTTGTGCCCACTCTTTCTCACAAGTTGCTATAAGTGAGTAAAGTTACTGATAACCTAAATTGTGTTGTTCTTATTTACCCTACATTTTTTCTTATTCAGGATATTCTCACCAAAGAGGTCATTGGGCGTGGTACTAACAGGAGGGGGCTCTATTACATGCAAGATTGTAGTGTAGGCCGTGTATATCACATGCGGCACCCGAACAATGTCAAAGTGGAACATATGTTTCCCGATCTATTTTCGAATTTTTCAGTTATGGATTTTAACTGTGAGACTTACATTCTAGATAAAAGTCATCGGGTCAATTATCTGTTAAGTATGAATAAGAGCGATGACCCTTTCACTTTAATTTACTCTGATGTGTGGGGTCCTTCCCCCACAAATTTTAGGTCTGGTGTCCATTGGTTTATCATATTTATTGATGACTGCACACGAATGACTTGACTTTACTTGTTGAAACACAAGGATGATGTCTTTAATACCTTTCAATCCTTTTATAAGATGATCCAAACTCAGTTCTCTGCCAACATTCGAATTCTTCGATCTGATAATGGTGGAGAATATGTGAATCATCAGTTCCATGATTATTTCCAACACCATGGACTAATTCATGAAACCTCATGTCCCCCAAACTCCTCAGTAAAATGGTATTACAAAGAGAAAAAATCGTCACATTCTTGAAACAGCTCGGGCTTTTTTACTTGGGGCTCAAGTGCCTAGTCATCATTTGCCCGATGCTATTACTACGACCGTCCACCTCATTAACCGCTTGCCTTACAAAATTCTTAAGTTTAAGACTCCCCTGCAAGCCCTATCAAACTATGTTTCATTACCCTCGGTGTTGATGTTCCCCCCCTCGAATTTTTGGCTGCGTTGTGTTCATTAATCTCCACAGAAACCAGTGCTCGAAGCTTGATCCATGTGCCATTCAGTGTCTATTTTTGGGATATGCGGTCCATAAAAAAGGGTACCGATGTTACGATCCAACTACTCAGTGCACATATATAACTATGGATGTCACATTTCTTAAATCCGAAACTTTCTACTCGTTCTCTACATCCAATTCTTGTCTTCAAGGGGAGACACGAGTTGAAGAGCTGAATTGGATGACATTTGACTGGTTCAAGGACACTGATATAGTGACCACTGTGGAACCAGATCCAGAGAAGATATCCTTAAAATTGATGAAGTAGTAGCCCTCTTCTCCTCAGTATCCAACGATCCTTCTCCTGAGAATATCATTGAGGTAAGTAATCCTATCACACCTCAAAATTCTAATGATATGGCTAGTCCTGTTGGGTATGAATTACTTTTCAGGCACAATCGAGGCAAACCACCAAACAGATATTCTCCCGAAGTGAAGGGAAACAAATAGAAATATCCTATTGCCAATTATGTGTCTAAAAAAGAACTGTCTGAACCCCTCAAGAAGTTTTTAAATAAACTCTCTGTTAAGCACCTAGCCAATACTACCCAAAAGACCAGCCTATTAGGAGCGGAAGGCATAGGTACTTAACCCCAAGAACATAACAGTACACCCCACCTTTGTGAGCCGACGTCCACGGCGGCTTAACACTCAACGACGGGTGCCGGGTAAAGATCCCATAATCCCTTACGGTGACCACGTTCGGGGCTTGCGACACCCATGCCGGGACTCCCCTCGGGGATTCGAATTCGCGACATGGGAGCCCGCTCTGATACCAAATGTTAAACACCTAGCCAATACTACCCAAAAGACCGGCCTATTAGGAGCGGAAGGCATAGGTACTTAACCCCGAGACCATAACACTCTCCTTACACCATGTTCCCACAAGTGTTGATGAAGCTTTGAAAAATCCTAGGTGGACTCAAGCCATGAAGGAAGAAATGGAGGCATTAATGAAAAATGGGTCATGGAGTCTTGTTCCTTTACCTGAAGGTAAAAGAATAGTGGGGTGTAAATGAGTAATCTCCATCAAATACAAATCCAATGGAGCAGTTGAATGGTACATGGCAACACTAGTTGCAAAAAGATATACATAGACATATGGCGTGAATTATCAAGAGACATTCTCACCAGTGGCCAAATTGAATACTGTTAGAGTTTTGTTATCTCTTGCAGCTAATCTTGATTGGCCACTGCACCAATTTGACGTTAAAATGCTTTTCTCCATAGAGATCTCGAATAAGAAATCTACATGGATGTTCCTCCAGGATATATAGCAAATTTTAAAGCAAGGATGGTGTGAAAATTCCACCAAACTTTATATGGTTTGAAGCAATCTCCTAGAGCGTGGTTTAGGAGGTTAAGTTTGGCAATGCGAAAATATGGTTTTAAACAAAGTAACTCAGATCATACACTATTCTTAAACCATCCACGAGGTAAAGTAACAACTTTAATAGTGTATGTAGATGATATGATCATTACAGGAGATGATCCAGAATGTTGAATTTAGGACCCCATGATTGAAACCTCGAGAAATATGAAAGAGGAACAAGAAAAAAGAGCAAAGAGAGAGAGGCCACTTGGGTAGAGAGGAGAAGAGAAAAGAGAGAAAAAGAGTTTAGGCTAAAGAGATATTTTTCACGAGTTGAGAAGTGGAGAGCTTGATTGAACCCTTAAACCAAGACCCCTATTTATACTATTTCAATTACATATTAATAGATAAGATAGGATCCCTAATATCCCTAATTACATCAATCATGATTATCCAAATCTACACAAATCAAGGGAAGATAATCGATTACATTAATCAAGGAAGATTGCCAAATCTTCTAACTCATGTGATAAGGATTTCAGCTTGTGTAATGACTCATCATGCCACCTCACATGATCATGGTGGGTCCCACCAACTCGTGTGATCATGGTGGGTCCCACCTTGTAACACTCCCCCTCAAGCTGGGGGTGAGAATCATCGTAAATGCCCAACTTGTTGTAGATGGTGGACAAGATCTTATGAGTGATTGGTTCTTCTATTCAGTTACACTATTCTGTTGGGGGTGTAGGCACAAGATGTTTGATGGATAATATCATTCTCTTGACAAAAATAGTCAAGATTTTTGGAATTATATTCTTTGCAATTATCAGACCTAAGAACTTTGATTTTCTGACCAAATTGAGTGACAACCATAGCATGAAAAATATTTAAAAATGGATGGCATTTCATATCATTCTTTAAAAGGAAATAGCCATGTGGTACGAGTAAAATCATCAATAAATGTAATAAAGTACTTGACTCGGGAAATGTTTGAGAAGCTAAAGGGTCCCCATACATCTGTGTGGATCAACAAAAAAGGAGCAATACTTTTAAGTTCTAGACGAGGTGAGTATGTCGTCCTTTGGTGTTCGCTTAGTTGACACACTTCACAATTTAAATTCGACATATCCTTAAAGGTAGGAAAAAGAAAATGAAGAGATTGTGTAGATGGTTGTCCCAACCGATTGTGTCATAGACTTGTCTCAATTTACTTGGTTTAGATGACATTTATTTGAGGCATGTCTAGGTAGTCGAGCCCCCCTTGTTCATGGCCTCCACCAATCACCTGCTTCATTGTAAGATCTTGAAACACACAGGAAAATGGTGAGAAGGTAATTGAACAATTAAAATATTGTATGAGCTAACTAACAAAAAAAATATTCAAGGGAAAATTTGGAACAAAAAGAATATTTGTGAGCAGAAGTGATGGTGTAACAGATGCGGATCCTTTTTCGAGAACTTTAGTTTGGGAGCCATCAGCTATGGTAACAAATTTATTCGAGAGACAAGGAGAAACTGAGAGGAGTAGATTTTTGTTACCTATGAGATGCTCGGAGGCTCCTGAGTCAATTATCCAGGATGAAGAGGAAGTGGTAGAGAGAATACTTGAAGCAGTGGTGGCAGCAACAGTTGAAGAGGAACTTGGAGGAGAGACCATCAATGTTTTTATTTTTTTTGGAATAAGTCATACTCAATGTTTTCTTTTCTATTTGTGGGGTAGACTTGTCCTCCTTTGTATCGTTTACTGAGGCTTGATTAGCCTTAACCCAATCTGGTTTTCCATAGATTTTAAAACATTGATCTATAGTGTAGCCATATTTCCCACAATGGGTGTATTCCCTGCAGTCTATTCTGACAAAACCATTCCATCCACCTCTTCCTCATCCTCCTCTATAATTTCTTCCACAACCTAAGCCATAGTCGGTTGATGTTCCCCTATGCCTGGAGTACATAGCAGATGATACTTCAGTAGGAGAAGAAGAAGAAGAGTCTGGAATGCGGAGTAATGTGGCACATACACCATCTAAGGTGGGAATAGCAGAGGCGTTGAGGAGTTGACTTTTAGCAACTTTGAGATATGGCTTAATTGCTAGGCAAATGGTAGTGGCTAAGGCTTCCTTCTGTTTGTCTTGGACAGAGACAATCGATGGAGGTAGGTTGAGCTAGCTTCCATTCTTAAAGAAGGCCTCTTAAACGTGCCAAATATTCATGAATATTTTCTCCTTGTTTAGTGTTGAACATTCTTTGGAGAATATCATATGGCCTGTGTAAGTTGTCGAAGCTAGAGTACAACTTAGCACATGTTTCCCAAATTTATTTGGCGGTGTCGAGATGAATACCATTATTGGAGATAGGTTTTTCCATGTTGTTGATGAGCCAACTAATTACCAAAGTGTTATTTTTTAACCACTTAGCATAAGCAACATCTTCTTCATCAATGGGTAGCTCAAGTTTGGTGAGGTGACCAAGTAGGTCCCTTGTTATAAGGAACCATCAAACCGATGTGGTCCAGCTCAAGAAATTTGATATCCCTCGCAAGGGTATGGTAGTAATCTTGAGAATATCATTCTTATTACCTATGTATTCTTCAGCCATAAGAGGCAATCCAAGGGTAATAATGTACTCAAATTTGAAGTAGCCTAAGTAAGCAACTTGGAAATTCAAGTGCAGCCAAGGCTAGCTTGGGTAGATAGGACGAGCACCCAAGCTTTATAAAGTATTTAGTCAAGGAGGGAACCCTCTTGGTCCAGTCAACTTTCTGGCCAAAAATTTATATAATTAATTCTCTAGTCTTCCTTGTAGAGAATAGCAAAAATCAATCAATAAGCATGACATCAAGTAAGGCAAGTTAGCAATTCCGAATTAGATCTTTCCAAGATCATTCTAAAAATATATTTAACTACAGCTTGGAATAAACCAGTCTAGATTTAGTTCCTCATGAATTAGGCAAGATATGATTGATCAAAATTCAAATAAAATCAGGCCTAATCAAGAAGATATTGTGAGATCTTCAAAAAAACAACAATCTTTCTTCAAATGGATTGGCGTCAACTAGACTTTCAAAGGATCACTTCCTTTCTTGCTTTGTGCTTGATTTTTTTCTGTAAAATAGAATATTCTATTCTTGAATTTCCAAGAAAAATAAGCCAACTCGTGGTTCTCAAAAATTCTTTAAAAAATCACAAAACCGAGTAGAGTTTTTCAAACAACTCGGTTAATGGAGAAGCTTAGCATGGAAGCAAATTAATTAGATTTATGAAATACAATGGATAAAAAACCACTCATAATCAGCTCAAGAACATTTTTCTTCATAAAAAAATCTTGTTCCCACAAAATTATAACTTTTTTGTAGAAAATCTCAACATAAACCGATTTTCAGCCAAGAACTTGCAAACCGAAACTGCCTTGGTAAACTTCTTCTAATCCATGATGCATAAATCTAAATAATTTCATAAGAACAAGACAAAAATAAAATCCTCTCTGAACCATCTTCTAAAGATCAAAAAACAAGAGCTTGAAGTAATAATAACAAGAATAAACAACTTATCACACAAACTTCAATCTTGCTTCACAAAGAGCCATCTATGAGTAGCTTTGAATATAACTTCTTAGAGAATTCATTTGATGTGGGGATCCTAAATTTGACTCTCCGATACCATGATGAATTTAGGACCCCATGATTGAAACCTCAAGTAAGATGAGAGAGGGAGAAGAAAAAGAGCAAAGAGAGAGAGACCGCTCAGGTAGAGAGGAGAGAAGAGAAAAGAGAGAAAAATAGTTTAGGCTAAAGAGAGATTCTTCATGAGTTGAGAAGTGGAGAGATTGATTGAAATATTCAACCAAGACCCCTATTTATACTATTTCAATTACATATTAAAAGATAAGGTAGGATCTCTAATATCCCTAATTACATCAATCATGATTATCCAAATCTACACAAATCAAGTGAAGATAAATCGATTCCATTAATCCAGGAAGATTGCCAAATTTTCCAACTCATGTGATTAGGATTCCAGCTCGTGTGATAACTTATCTTACCACCTCATGTGATCATGGTGGGTTCCACCTTGTACCACAGAAGAAATAGCAAGACTTTAAGAGCAATTGGTAACAGAATTTGAGATGAAAATCTGAGAGGACTCAAATATTTTTTGGGAATCTAAATTGCTAGGTCCAAGCAAGGCATATTCCTTTCTCAACGAAAATATATCCTAGATCTATTATCTGAAGTGTGACTACTGAAGTGTAAGCCTATAGATATCCCAATAATCCCAAATCACAAGCTTGGAAAATACCCAGACCACGTGCCAACAGACAAAGGAAGATACCAGAGATTAGTTGGGAAACTTATTTATCTCTCCCATACATGACCTAATATCACATATGAAGTAAGTGTAGTAAGCCAATTCATGCATTGTCCAAGTGAAGATCATATGAATGTTGTAAATCAAATTCTTCAATACCTAAAGTCCTCCCCTAGGAAAGGACTCATGTTCTCAAGAAACCATCACTTAAGGGTTGAAGGTTATATAGATGTTGACTGGGCAGGGAATATTTCAGATAGAAAATCCACCTCAGGCTATTTTACGTTTTTTGGAGGGAACCTAGTTACCTGGAGAAGTAAGAAACAAAAAGGTGGTAGCATTATCAAGTGCTAAAGCTGAGTTTTGTGGGATGGCTAAGGGTCTTTGTGAGCTTCTCTGGCTTTGGAGATTATTAACCGAAATTGTCTTTGGCGCAAACTATGAGATGAACTTATTCTGCGATAATAAGGCGGCTTTTGATATTTCACATAACTTGGTTCAGCATGATTGGACTAAACATGTGGAAGTAGAACGGCACTTCATCAAGCAAAACCTTGAGGCAAAAATATTCAGTTTATGTTTGTTATATCTGAAGACCAATTGGCAGACATACTTACAAAAGCAATATGCAGTAAGAACTTCTACAACTCACTTGGCAAGTTGGGCATTAGATATTTATACGCACCAACTTGACGGGGATTGTTGGTGTGAAATCCTCCAAAGGAGGACTTCTTCCTCTATCATAGAAGGATACTAATTTTTTCGAGCTATAACTGCATGATTAACGAAGAAGACAAATGGTTTTATATGGTTTGATTGTATGCCTACATCCACCGGAGAGACGGCACTAGTAATTTCATTATTTTTTAATACGGTTATATAAGTATAATTTATACTAACCCTAGATATATTTGTGTATAAAAATACCCCTATACAAAAATACTCCCCCCCCCCCCCCCCCCCCCCCCCCCCCCCCCCCCCCCCCTTCCCCCAACCTCACTGTATAAGCCATATGCTTCAACAATCTTCACCTTGGTGAATATCCCCTCAAGAAAAAGAAAGCATAACCTAGGACTCTGCCTGGAACAATAGGTTGGGGTCGTCTCCCATCTAGCAAATGAAGACATTGATCAAGTCCAAGCAATGCTTGAACTTATCTATAGTAACAAGCTTTGTCAACATGTCTGTTTCATTCTCAGAGGTGTGAACTTTTTCAAGTAGTAGTTCACTTGATGACACCAATTCCCTGATCCTGTGAAACCTCACATCTATGTGTTTGTTCCTCGCATGATACACCTGGTTCTTTGCCAAATAAATGGCACTCTGACTATCACAATGCAACTGAACGCCACCTTGCTGGACACCCAGCACCTTGACCAACCCTGTAAGCCACAAAGCCTCCTTGGCAACCTTAGCTACTGCCATATACTCTGACTCAGTAGTAGATAGTGCAACTATAGACTGTACCATGGACCACCAACAAATAGGTCCTCCCACAAGAGTAAATACATATCCTATGGTAGACCTCCTGTCATCGAAGTCCCGTGCATAGTCTGCATCCACATATCCAACAACTGAAGGGTCACTCTATTGTCTGTTAAGCATTATGTCATAGTCTGTAGTACCCCTCAAGTATCTGAAAATCCACTTGACTGCATCCCAATGCTGTCGAGCCGGATTTGAAAGAAACTTGCTAACCATGCTGATAGCTTGCACCAAATCTGTTCTTGTACAAACCATAGCATACATCAAACACCCCACTACACTAGCATATGGGACCTTTGACATGTCATAAACTTCATCATCTATCTTCGGGCATTGAGCGGTAGACAATCTAAAATGATTAGCCAAATGTGCACTGGTTTTGCATTATCCATGTTTAACCTGTCCAACACCTTATCAACATAGCGCTGTTGAGATAGCCATAATCTCCTGGACGCTCTGTCCCTGCGAATCTCCATCCCAAGAATTTTCTTGGCCGCACCCAAATCTTTTATGTCAAATTCTCTGTTCAATAAAGTCTTCAACTTATTGACCTCACTCATACTCTTTGCAGCAATCAACATATCATCCACATAAAGTAACAAAAAAATAAAAGAATCATCATCAAGTCTTTTCACATAAACACAACAATCATACTCACACTTTTTGTAGCCAATCCGGATCATGTAAGAGTCAAATCACTTGTACCACTACCTTGGAGACTACTTCAGCCCATAAAATGATTTCTTCAAATTACAGACCAAATGTTCCTGTCCAGGGTGACTGAACCCTTCTGGCTGCACTATGTAAATTTGTTCCTCCAAGTCACCATGAAGGAAAGTTGTTTTTACATCCATCTGCTCCAATTGCCTGTTTGAATGTGTTATTAACGCCAACACTGCCCTAATGGAGGTGTGTCTGACTACAGGAGAGAAGACCTCATCATAGTCAACCCTTTTCCTCAGTGAGTAACCTTTTGCTACTAAATGAGTCTTGCATTTTTTCCCCTTCTTTTTTAATACTGCTTCTTTCTTTTTATACACCATTTGCACCCTATCGCTCTGTTCCCCTCAGGAAGCTCCACCAACTCCTATGTCTGGTTTTTATGCAAAGACTCCATCTCCTCCACCATAGCACCCATCCATCTACTTTCTCTTAGCTATGTTAAGCGCATAAGAAACCAAATCTTCAAAACCATACCTGGTAGGTGGCTTAATATTGCGTTTTGGCCTATCTGTGGCTATACTGTGATGTTGCTGATCACTTGAGCTAAAACTCTCTGCACGTTGAGCATCCTCTTCTCAACCATGGTTCTCTAGCTCTACCTGCACCACATGCTCATTGGTGCTGCAATTTTCTAGCACCTGTTTCTCTTCTTCTTGAGTACGTGTTGCAACATGGTTTTTTCATCAAAAACCACATCTCTACTAATCACCATCTTGTTTGCCTTCGGATCCCAGAGCTTGAAGCCTTTCACCCCTTTCTAATAGCCCAGAAAGATACACTGTCTAGACTTCGCATCAAGCTTTGACCTCTCCTCACTAGAAACATGTACATAGGCTGGACATCCAAACGCTCTCAAGCCAAAGTAGTCTGCCTCATTGCCTGTCCACACCTCCTCTGATACTTTCCCATCTAGTGATGCTCTACGTGATTTGTTAATCAAGAAACATGTCATATTCACTACTTCTGCCTAGAAGTTCTTTGCAAACCCTGCATTCAACCTGAGACATCGAGCTCTTTCATCTATTGTTCTGTTCATTCTTTCCGCCACACCGTTCTATTGTGGTGTCTTGCATACTGTGAAGTGTCTCTTAATCTCATGCTTCTCACAAAACTCCTTGAACTTTGAATTTGTGTAGTCAGTAACATTGTCTGACCTGAGGCATTTAATCTTCCTTCCTGTTTGGTTTTCTACTTCAGTTTTCCACAACTTGAACTTGGCAAACGTGTCTGACATGTACTGCATGAAATACACCCAAACCTTTAGTAAGTAGTCATCAATAAAGGTCATGAAATACATGTGTCCTCCTCGTTAGGGGTGGCATCGAGCCGAGCCTAGCGCGAACTTGCCTATGTTCGAGCCGAGCTTGATTTAAATATTTCGAGCCGAGCTTCGAGCCGAGCCTCGTCTCGAGCCTAAAATTGTTATCGAGCTCGAGCCCAAAAATTTTAATCGAGCTCGAGCCGAGTTTCGACTCGAGCCTCAACATACATTTAAAAATTTTCAAAAAACATATATCAAATAAACTGTATATAAAATTATACATATATTTTACATAAAATTGGGCATGACTTCTACATAAAATTAAGCAATAACCTATATATATAATACATGTATAAGATTGGGCATAAATTTTTCTTAAAATTGAGCATAATCTATGTACATAATACTTGTATAAAATTCGGCATGACCACTACTTAAAATTGGGCATAATCAATATACATAATACCTGCATAATACCTGCATAAACACTCCATAAACACTCCATAAACACTTCATAAGCACTCCATCAAATTATCTATACATTCCATAAACACTCCATGAAATTGTTTATACACTCCATAAAATAGTCTAAAAACTTCATACATTGCATAACATTATAAATAAGCTCCATACATTAATCAAACACAACAAAATTAAATGAAATATCACTATCAATTTACAATCACCCAAATAAAAACTATAAATCCATTTTAAAATTACAAACTGTAGTTGTTTCTCTTAATGCTAGAAAATAATATGAGTCCCTGCATGAGCAAAATCTCCACCTATGACAAAAAAAAAAAAAAAAAAATTATTTATTGTCAGATAAAAAAAATACTCTTCCACTACTAGTTACTTAATGTCGTTAAAAATATTAAAATTACCATGATGAGATAAACATGAAAAATCATGTAGCTGGTAGCATTATCTCTACACTCTTCTTCTCAGGCTGTAATCATAAAACAAAATTTTAATAAATAAAACTAAAAAATATCACAATAAATAATTAATCAAAGAAATTCACCTTTTGATTTTTCTTTACACCGTGAAGAACCAGAACCCAATCACTACCACAAATCAAAGCTTGAACTGTATTTGGTGCCAAGGAAGAACGATATGAGTCTATACTCTACCACCAGCACTAAATGTAGACTCTGAAGCTACTGTGGATATGGGAATTACAAGGATGTCTGCTGCCATCTTAGATAATACCCGAAATTTCATATGATTCACTTTCCACCATTCTAAAACATCAAAATCATATTGTGAAGTTTCCTCACAACTATATACACCTTCTTCAAGATAAATTTCCAATTCTGACCTTGGTGAATTAACTATATCCTTTTGTTTCATATAACTCATTAACTTTGACCAACCTGAACTTGATGAAGGCCTATGACTTGTGGAAACACCCATAGAGCTAGTACTAGAAACAATCTCTTCATTTCTAGTATCCACATTATAAAAGGATCCATATTCATCGTAGATCTCATATAAGGTGTGTCGAACTAAATTTATATTCATTGTAGCTTCCTCCTTAGAATATATCACTGGAAAATACATTTTGATCAACTTTAATTTGACCCTTGGATCCAAAATTGAAGCAACAGCTATCAATAAATTGCATTCACCCCAGTACTTCTCAAATTTCTCTTTCATTCTACTAACCATTGTCCTAATGAAAATATTTTCATTTGTAGAATGAAAATCTAGAACTTATTTTACCCTATATACCTCACTAAGGTACAAATTAGAAGTAGGGTAGTCACTCCCAGAAATTATATTAGTAACTACATTAAAAACTTCTAGGATCTCACACACCATGTCAACCTTTTCCCATTCATCAAAACTTGGCAAACAATCATAAGTTGGTTCTCTAACTTTAAATCTAGAAAATACATCTTTGAATTTTAATGCAGAAGACAACATGTCATAAGTGGAGTTCCAACGAGTTGGACAATCAATAACCAACCTCTTTTCACCAAGTTCTAATTGTTGTACAATTTCAGAAAAAGTGCGAAGTCTAGCCTCAGATAGATTTATGAATTTGACACTTTCACGCACATTATCAATGATATCCTTAATCTAAACAAGACCATCTTGGACTAATAAGTTCAAAATATGAGCACAACAACGCACATGAAACAACTTTCCACCACACCAATTTTTTTTTCCTTGAAAAATCTTGTTTCAAAACTCTGATATAAACATCATTATATGCAGGATTATCAATTGAAATACTAAAAACTTTATTTTCGATCTCCCACTCTTTCAAACACTTGTAAATAGTATCTGCTATATCAATGCCACGACGAGGAGGAGGAACATGCATAAAACTCAAGACTCGTTTTTGTAGCTTCCAATTACTGTCAATAAAATGCCCAGTAATAACCATGTATTCAATCTTTTGATTTTGGGACTTCCAAAGATCCGTGGTAAGACTAATCTTGTTAATCTCTTTTAAAAAAAATTTCAATTTCTTTTTTTCTGCCTCATACACCTCCATACACTCCTTCTTAATGGTTTTACGGGATATTTTCTCATAATTCATATTTGCCATCTTCATTACAAAATTAAATCCCTCCTCTTCTACTATCATGAATGGATGCTCATGCATAAGAATCCAATGAGCAATGAGTACTCTCATTTTAGCTTGATCATATTTTCCTCCAAAATCCATAAAAGGAAGTCCAGATGGACTCTGATCAACATTAGACCCCGCTCCCACTGGTTGAAAGTTTAAGGTTTTTTGTTTTTCGCATTGCCACTTTTCTACTAGTGCAACGTTTCAAATGTCGACTCATATGTGTGGTCACTCCACTACTAATAACACTCAAATTGATTTTACAATGAACACACTGAGCCTTTTTTGTACCATTAAGTGATACTTCTTTGAATTCCAACCACACATGAGACTTTTTTTGTCTTTTTGAAGTATGGGTAGAGTCACCTTCATCCTCATTTATGGTAATTTCATCTGGGTCCACTTCTTTGACAGAGGGTAGTGACTCTGGTGGAGTTGAGTCACTATTTATAGTCACACTAGAACTAGTGTTAATTATTGATGTCAATTGAGGAGGTGTTGACATTCTTATTCTACAAAAAAACAAAATTACAAATTAAAAACATAGAGAAAAGAAAGTTATCCAAACAACAAAGATCCTACACATAATTTAAGATACTTGTCTATTCTTAGAGGAAGGTATGTGACGTTGTGACAATCGGGAACGACCCTTGTCTTTCAATGCAGCGGGGTCTCTTTGAGCCTGTAGCCCTGCACCCAATAGTTTCCAATCCAATATACCGATCCTTTTTTATATATAAATTTAAAAAATTCTAAGAGATGGAAATAAACATACCACCATTCTCTTCTAATATTCTGATGAAATTCAACCTCAATACCAAGAAATTAATGATAAAAATGAAAAAAAAAATTTCAACCTTACAGAAACAGAAAGTGAGTTCGTCATTCAGGGATATCTCCAAAAGACTTTCCAAGAATGAAGGAGCACTGCTGAAACGAAACGAGAGTTAGAAATTTTGTAGGGTTAGGTCGACGACCAAAAAAAATAGAATATTAAATAAAAATCTTACCTCCCGTCGGACCGTGGCTTTCGTCTCGTCAGTGAGGAAGAACTTTGGATGAAGAAATTGAAGAGGAAGGATAAAAATCAATTGCAAAAAAGAGAGATAATTTACATCCGTCTGTATCTAACGTATCAATTCAACGAAATATTGGGTCTAAAAATAAAAATTATGTATTGTATTCCGAAATGTTCTGATCTAATATGTATGATGAATACATGCTTACTAGACTTGTTACTAGTCTAACATAACATAATTGGGTTGAGTTCCATATGCATAAAAAAAAGTTTTGTTTTGGTGAACAACAATTTAATTATTATGGTTGTTTTATGGACCACAATATTATATTTAGGAAGAGGAAGAGTTCCATAGGAATAAGAAAAAGACACATGAAGAAAGAACAAGCTCTGATCACACCAGATAGTTTTTTTTTTTACAATTTTGCAGTTAGGACATGATTTTTGTCTACACAATTGATTCAGAGCATGTTATCGTAATTTTAATTCTCTCAAGTTATTGAAAAAAAAAAAAAAACAGAACCAAGTCACAATAGAAGCTGCAAAAAAAAGGTAAAGACTAATCATTGCATTTTGGATAAAAAAAGTCCACTACCAGATAAAATAAAATTAATATGGACACAATCTATATGAACAGAGATCAATATAAGTAGTGAACTAGCAAAAGTAGATGTGCATTGTACATTGAAAATGTTGATAATCCACATATTGTGACTAGAAGAAGGGCTTTGAAACTTTGTCCACAAGAAAATCGTATAGGATACCAAATGTAGGACAACATATGAATGACGACTGTACAGAATGCAATGCCGAGCAAAGGATGAATGATCCTTTTAAGCTTAAACATATTCTTAAGAGAGAATATAAGTTTTATGCATTTAAAACCAATACTGTTGATAGCAATATAGATGGAAATTGGAAGTCAAAGTTTAGGCCTGTGAGTAATAAGATAATAATCAACTACATGGTCTGCTAAATTCTCTTCGTGCTTAAAAAAAACCACATGATAGAAAACGATACGAGATAAACTTATTGATTGAGGAAAAAAGGTAAAAACAATAATTAAAATGATGTATTTAACTTTATCTGGAACATATACAACGAACCCCAGAGTCCTGTCAACCAAAAGCTAACTAGACTTACTGAAGATAAAAATGAAAAAAAAAATCAACACTGAAATCACAGAGGAAAAAACCATACAAAAGATAAAAATGAAAAAAAAAATCAACACCGAAATTGCAGAGGAAGAAAACGTACAGAAGATAAAAATGAAAAACAAAAATCAACTCCGAAATCGCAGAGGAAGAAAACATACAGAAGATAAAAATGAAAAAAAAATCAACACTTACAGAAATAGAGAGTGTTCGCCGTTTGGGGATATCTCCAAAACCTTTCAAAGAATGAAGGATCACTACTGAAACGAAGTGAGATTTAGAGATTTTGTAGGGTTAGGTCGACGACGCAAAAAAAATAAAACATTAAATAAAAATCTTACCTCCCGTCGGACCGTGGCTTTCGTTTGTCGGCGAGGAAGAACTTTGGATGAAGAAATCGAAGAGGAAGAAGATAGAAGAGGAAGAAATCGCAGAGGAAGACGAAAAAATCAAAGTCTTTGACAGAGATTGAGGAATCGGAGAGGGAGAGGGAGAACAAAGGATTTGAAGACCAAAATCCCCCGTTTCCCATGAATACTCGCCGACGGACAGTGATTTTTGCGAGAAAATCATGCTGAAATGGCAGGAAAGGGCAGAGAAGTATGGATTCCAGACGGGTAGGACGGAAGGGAAGAGACGGGACTCTCTGTCCCAAAAATTTATTTAGAACTCCCCCGATTCCCAAATCGCCGCTCGTTAAAATTAGCCGGTTCGCGAGCCGACGAGCCAAACCTAGCTCTGCTCGGGTTCGGCTCGTTAATCTAAACGAACCTATTTCTGATCTCGAGATCGATATAAAACTAATCGAACCGAGCCGGAACTGAGCCGAACTCGAGCGGCTCGCGAACCGGTTCGGTTCGAAGCCACCCCTACTCCTCGTGATGCTACTTTTACTGTCCCCCAAACATCTGAATAAACATAGTCAAGAATCCCCTCTGCCTTGTGTGTGGCTGCCTTGAACTGCACCTTATTCTGTTTACCAAGAACACAAAACTTACAGAAATCAAGCTTGCATGTTTTGACACCCTTCAATAGATTTCTCTTATGAAGCTCCATCATCCCATGAACACCCATATGACCTAACAACATATGCCACATGACTGTAAAGTCAGTCTCAGACTCTACAGCTGCAACTCCACCTTACAATTGTGGTACCTTGCAGTGTATAGATATTTCCAGATAGTTTCTGCCCCTTCATCACTGTTAAGACACCTTTACTCACTTTCATTATTCCACTTCCATACTTTTAACTAAACCCGTTACAATCTAAAGTTCCCAATGAAATCAGTTTCTTAGATCTGGTATATATCTAACATCACATAACGTTCTACCCACCATCAAACATTTTAATTTTTATACTCCGTATTCCAACAACTTTGCATAAAACATCATTACCCATCAGAAAAAAACCTAAAGTTTACTAACTTGTGGGTGTGAAACCAATCTTTATTTGGTGTCATGTGATAAGAGCATGTTGAATCCAGAATCCAAGAATCTCTGAGATGATCTAAACTGGATGAAACAAAAAGCATATCCCCGTCACCACTCCCTGAGTCTTCTTCTTCCACCACATTCACAAACATTGATGGACCCTCTTTGTTCTCTGCATGCCCATTTTTTTTATCTGGACGATCCAGTTTTATGTGCCCCTTTTCCCACACTTAAAACACATGATGTCCTTCCTCTTCCTGGATTTAAACCAACATTTGTTGTTACTCGATCCACTCCGAGACTTGTTTCTTCCACGTTCCTGGTTACCCTTCACCACAAGTCCTTCACCTTGTGAAGTCTCATCACTGGCTTTCTTCCTCTGATGAAAGCCTAATAGAGCACTTGTGATATCCTCCAATTCGAGAGTTTCTTTCCCCACATTAGAGTCGTAACCAAATTTTCATACGTAGGAGAATTTGGTAGGGAATTCAGTAACATTAACGCTTTGTCTTCGTCTTCAAACTTCACTTCAACTCACCTCAAATCACTAATGAGCTTATTCCAACCATTGATATGCTGGCTCAGATCCGAGCCCTCTGACATCTTAAGACCATATAGTTTATGCTTAAGATAGAGCTTGTTCGTCAATGTTGGAAGACAAGGCGCAATCCCACACGACCAAGGAAGACTCACATATCTAAGTGTATTAGAAGATGAACCAAAACCCATAAGACCAAGGAAGACCAATGGATTCATGAGATATAGAAGATGGGCTCAAGGCCCATAGGCCTACATACATTGATGGCAGGATGGTAAATAAAGGGTCATCTCATAGAGATGGCATTGATGTAATTATGTTAAAGTTCCAGGGTTAAAACTCTGAACCCTAAGTTCAGGGATATTATTGTAATATGGTAGTTTCATAAATCTATAAATAGAGCTTCAGGGGGAGGGTTAGGTAGAATCAATTCCATAACCCTTCTTCCTCCAGTTTTCTCCCAATGAGTTTCTTCCCCTTTTTCTCCATGAGCTAAATTCATGGAGTCCTAAAAATCAACATGGTATCAGAGCTTTGATTTTCAGGACTCGTAGTATGGTTTGTCTGAATAAAAAAGCTCATACTTTTTTCTTTCTTTGTTCGTATTTTTTCTTATTTCTTCTCTTTCTCATTATTTTTTTCCCCAAACTATAGCTTTTTACAAGTAAAGTTTTTCTTTGTTCTACCGTTGCCTAGTCTTTCGTCATCTTGTTATTAGTTTTCTTGGTTGTCTAATTGAAACTACTGATTTAAGCATGGAAGTCTCTGATTTGAACCTTAGTTTTCTTGGTTTCACATACGAAGTCTCTGCTTTCACCGGTACTCATCACCGGTGCAAAGGCCGACACACTGGAAAAATCTCCCGACTGTTGACCCATTGTCGTCAAAAGTCTCTGCCTGCGGCTTTTGTGGGGGTATTGAGAAGGACACTCCGATCCTTACAAAAGATTCATGTTATTGTTTCTGGAGACTGGCATTGGAGATGACGACTCCTCACGGCAAGGAAGTCGCACTGGCAATCGGACTTTGTTCCCACCGAACTATCGCTGAGTAACCTGCCGTTGAGTTATTTCTCTCCGAAAATTATCGAAGTTCTTCGCCGGCCTTCACTTTGCTCTACTGGTAGCCTTTGCTGCAACTAAAAGTATTTTTTTCGTTGCGCCGGAGAACAATTTCTCACCTCTGTTGATGTTTACAATCCGCCGAACGAGATGTCTTGTCGTTGTTTCCGTTTTGGAGGTGGAAAACGACTGCTTTAGCCGGAAAGTTTCACGTTACTGCTGTCGGAACGATCATTGCTACCTATCTTCAGAAAGTTATTCTGCGTTGCTGTGTTTCGTAAGTTCCCGCTGTCTCTGCTGGCTCATGCGCTCTTCGGGGAAGACGACCCACCATTGCCGACGAAGACGCATTGGAAAATATATCTTCTACGGGATTAATTTTCTACTTCGAAACGTTCGCGGAAAGTTTCCTTTTTCAGCTGGTGGGAGTTATCATCGGGCTAGAAAGTTTCCCTGGTTTTTTCCACTCTGTTCAAAAGCCTGCCTCGCCGAAAGATTTCTTACTCTTATTGCCTTTCTGGTGCCAGATGAGTTGCCGTTTGGGAGGAAGAACATGGCGTCTAGAGGGAAAAGGTTCCTTCCGAAGACGATCTCTGCTTCTATTCGCGAAAGGAAGAAGACGACGTACTGTTGATTTATTTCATGTTTCCTAAGTTAGGAAACATGAAATAATCAGCGTCGGGTTCAGCAAACCGGAATCGGCCGAGTCTATTCAGCGCACCCGAGTTCCCAGCCGACCACTGTTTCAGCACCAGTACACCGAGTCAACCCAGACCAACTCGGACTGAGTCAACTCGGGTCCGGGTCAACCTGACTCGGGCCACTTATTTTCTACCTCAGTAAATAGGCCCAAGATTTTGGCACGACTCAGTAAATATTTTATCTCTGCCTGGATTATTATTGAAGAATTGATAGATTATTCCTTGGTCAACATATTATTTGGTCTAGATATGTGCATTAGATTATTTCATGGGTCATTTTACAAGGATTATTTTGGGTCGTGTTAAATGGGCCCAAGCCAAACCCATTTTAGCTGCTGCTATTGTGTCTCTTTTGATAAGACATTATTATTGAAGAAGATGTAGCCTCCATAAAAAATATAAAAAAAAAAATTGGATGGGAATCCTTGACGGAGGAATTTCATCCCTGTAAAAAATATCAAATTTATTTGTAGTTGGGAGTCCTTGACGGTGGAACTTCATCCCCATAAAAAATATCAAATTTATTTATGGTTAGGAGTCCGTGTCGGAGGAACTTCATCCCCGTGAAAAATATCAAAATTTTTGTGGTTGGAAGTCCATGACGGAGGAACTTCGTCCCCGTAAAAAATATCACATATTTGTGGTTGGAAATCCATGACGGAGGAACTTATTATTATATTTATATTACTTCCCCCCATTAATATCATATATTACTCTACCACTTGAGAATCGTTGTCTTGTGGAGGGATACGATGGTAGAGGTAGACACTTCTGAGCAATGTCTTAGCGGCTAGGAGTGATTTACTCTCACTGATATTATACTAGGGTCTCATGAACGAGAGCACCAGCGTGAGGGAGAGTGTTGGAAAATGAAGGCATATTAGACAAAAAAGATTTTATACATCATTTGCAGCAAACTGGGAGTTCATGTTGTTCTCTCATCCCCAGTTTGAGGGGGAATATTGGAAGACAGGGCCCAAACCTAGACGACCAAGGAAGACTCACATATCTAAGTGTATTAGAAGATGGGTCCAAACCCATAAGACCAAGGAAGACCCATGGATCCAAGAAAAATAGAAGATGGGCTTAAGGTCCACAAATCAAGGAGAAGGCCCATTGGCCCACATATATTGATGGCAGGATGGTAAATAAAGGGTCATCTCATAGAGATGGCATTGATTTAATTATGTTAAAGTTCCAGGGTTAAAACTCTAAACCCTAAACCCTAAGTTCAGGGGTATTATTGTAATATGGTAGTTTCATAAATCTATAAATAGAGCTTCAGGGGGAGGATTGGGTAGAATCAATTCCATAACCCTTCTTCCTCTAGTTTTTCCCCAATGAGTTTGTTTCCCTTTTTCTCCATGAGCTAAATTCATGGAGTCCTGAAAACTCAACAGTCAACGACTTGGACATATACCGACTTTCCAGTTTCAACCAAACTTCCGTTGGTGATTCCTCATCCATGACGTGATACATCACGTCATCAGCCAGACAAAGCCTAATAGTTGCCACAACCTTCGCTAATATGTTTACGGAACCAAACAACAATAGCTTGTTTATAAAGACAAATAACAAAATTATTATGAATAAATCGCATAATACAACTAATGCTTAGAGCAAATTGTTAAACCTAGTTCCGTTCATCATCTTCCTTTTTTTTCTATTTTTTTAGTTAAATTAATCAAAATGCCCTTATAATTAAAATTGAATAAAAGACTCCTATTACATTCAATTCCCCTATCGTGTATATATTATACATATTCCTGGCTCAAGGCACTTATGAGAATTTAATCATTATCTTATTTTTACTAATAATTTTTTGGAATAATAATGGTCAAATTCTATTTTTTTTATTTTCTTGTCTAGGAGTTCCAAACAAACCCTTAGGATGGCCAATTTTTACAAGATTTTCTGAATTCTGCCCAAAATAATCAAAATACCCCTTTAATCGAAATTGGCACTAAGGGTAAATATAAAAGGTATAAGACATTTTTGCAAGACCCTTCATTATTATTTGTAACATTTTCTTTGTTTTTACAACCGCATAAATAAATAGTAATTAAAAATAAGATTTCTATAATTTCGTTTTTCTCTAACGACACAAACGCAGCCTAAGGTTGTGTTACTCGGATAATATATTTGCAAATCAACCAGTAAGAGCTCCTGGCGGTTTGTAGATTGACGGCCATGATCAAGTCTCTGGCTCGAGATCGATTCGGTTCCCGCCGTCAGCGTTTTATTTTATTTATTTTCGAATTTTGACTTTAAAAGGCTACAAATATCTGTGGGCTCCATGTCGCTCCTTGTATGCTGGGCCCACTTTTGACTTCATTTTCGCGCGTATAAAAAACCAAAAATCTCTCTCATGTCCCGCTAATTCCGCCGTTTCTCTCTCTCCGCCACCCTCCCTCCGTTTCCTTCTCTCAATCTCCAAGTCCTTGATCGCTCGACTCTGACTCCGACCTGTAAAAAGATATCAAGACCCATTTCCGATTTCTTTGCCTGGATTGCTAGCTAGTTTGATACCCCGCAATCTTTCGATAAGTTTTCGAACGTGTTCTTGTCTCTGACTGCTAATGTGGTTGTCGATGTTGGGTTTAATTTGTTAATTTAGTGATTCTGACTTTCCTGTGAACAATTTGAGCTGAAACTGAGCACCGGAAGTTGGGGATTGGTTCAACGGTCGAGGAAACAACTTTTGCCTGGTTAAATCTCGCTAATTTGCCGTGATAGTCCTGGTGCATTTTATGCTCCGTTTCTAAGATTTCCGGCACTTGTTGGACAGGTAAAATGATAAAATGATGCCGTTGAAGTGGATTTTGGCCGCTGTAGCTCGGTTCTCTTTTGGGTCATTATTGAAATATTTGGTTGTCAGTGGGTGTTGATGCACCGATACGTTGAAGAACATTACAGTTACCGACAATGCGATGGTTGATCTCATCATTTCATTAATTTATATTTCTAAGTGTTTGGCAGCATTTCCGTGTAGTTCCTGGATTTCGAGATGAGAAATGCAAGGACTAGTTGGGGAAAGGTTCCCATTGTTCCTCTGGTTTTTATCATTCTTTTAAGCTTTTCTACTGCCATAAACAGTCAGGACGATGACCTGGATGATGACGGACGGCAGCGTAATCGAGATCCTAGTCCCTTCATAGCGCAAATTCTTTACAGCGGTCTCTCCAATCTCACAGAAATCTTCTCTAAGGAGGCTATCGATAAATTAAACTTCTGTATTAAGGATGTGTAAGTAGTTGTTCTTCTTGTTCGTTCATCTTACCATTATCTATTGACTTTTTTTTTGCTGAAATTTAAATTTAATTTGAATTATGTTGGTATTGCTTTTCTAAAATTACCCCATAGACTCTGATTTTCTGCACATGGAGCCTACAATACAATTTTCCAAGTGTTGATTTGATACACAACATCCAAGTTCTCGATAAACATAAAGAAAGAAAATTGTTGATTCTGAGGGATAGTTGTTCACAGGGACGCTGATTGGAACGATGCCTTCAATTTTTCATCGAGTTTGAGTTTCTTGACAACTTGTGCTAAGAAAACGAAAGGTAAGTAGTTCCTCTCGCTCTGTCTCATAACATGGGTGCTGCTTATGTCTCTTTTCCTGTCTTACATCTCAATTGATTGACAGGCGATCTTACAAAACGCTTCTGCACAGCAGCAGAAATAAAGTTCTATTTCAACAGTTTGTTTGAAAGAGGGGGAAAGACTAATTACCTAAAACCAAATAAGAATTGTAACTTGACATCGTGGGCTGATGGGTGTGAGCCAGGGTGGGCTTGTAGTATTGGAGAAAACGAAAAAGTTAATCTTAAGCGCTCACTAATGCCACCTAGAACTACAAATTGTCAGCCATGTTGCGAGGGTTTTTTCTGCCCTCATGGTCTTACATGCATGATACGTAAGTATTTGACCACTCTCTTGTTTTTCCTTTTGAATAATTTATGTAGTTTCTGAATTTGCACTATCATTATTCTAAGATTTTCATTTCCTATCTATTTATCCCCTTGAGACTTACTTCTCTGCCTTTCCCTTTGCTATTTTTTGTTATGCTATGTCTTATCTCAGGAGGGGTTTTTTCTTTCCTTTGCTATTTCCTTATGCTTTTTAATGTTCTCATGTTCTTTGCCTACGTGCAGCTTGTCCATTGGGTGCATACTGCCCTCTTGCAAAGCTCAACAAAACTACTGGCATTTGTGAACCGTAAGTTGCTTTTCCTTGAGATTCCCATATGCTATTCTTTAATAATTTCTTGTCTGACTTGTGAGCTATTACCCAAATAAAATGATACAGATACCTTTACCAGCTACCTCCAGGGAAGAAGAACCATACCTGTGGCGGGGCAGACAACTGGGCTGATGTAGGAAGCAGTGGTGAGGTTTTCTGCTCTGCAGGATCATATTGTCCAACCACCACTCAAAAGATTCCTTGCAGCAGTGGGTATTAACTTTTATCCCAAATCTTTGTATATCTTTCTTATTTTCCTTGTCTAATGATTAAAGTAAGGTTTTCATGCTATTTTAATGGAAAAGACTGCTGATTCATCTTGTCTACTGTTTTCCAGGCATTATTGCAGGCTTGGATCTACAACAGAGAAAAGTAAGTTTTCCATTCATAATTTTGGTTATGAAGTGGTTGATGTTATGGTTCCTTGCCCATGGCTTGATTCTAGACCAGTCAAAACAGTTTTTTTTTTGAATGGTGACTTCATTAAATGAGAGAAAAACAGCAATAACAGCAGGGGGAAGAGCCAAAAGGCTCTCAAACAAACAAGCAATGGAAGCTAAGGGTCACACAGTGCCCTACAACAAGATGATGACGACAATAACCTTCAGCATTAAGTCCTCAATGGAATTAGCAGATCTCAGCATGTGATTCCATGAGATGTCAAGGCATTGCACAATGTCTAAGGCTTCACGTATACTGCTCTAAATCTTGAGGAAGGATTTCAAGCATTTCTCATTCTATCAATTATTAAATTAGAATTCCCATCAACTACCAGTGGCCCCTGAAAGTAGGCCTTATAAAGCTTCTGTCCTTGAAGCATAGCCATGATTTCTGCCTCCACTGAGATCTTATAACCAAGCAGAGCAAAAACAGCCAGTGAAATCTGACTGTGATGATTTCTAATAACCCCACCACTTCCTGCTAAATAAACCTTACTCATGGAACTCCATAAGCTAATTCCCAACATCCTCGACCATGACCTCAATTCTGGACCAGTCATAATATAAAAAGATACAAAGAAATCAGCTTATTTCTTGTATTCAGATCTAATTGACAAACTATTTGTTTTGTAATTAGCATTATTTGATCGAAAGGGATAAAACTGGTCTGCTCTCTCTGCTCTCTCTCTACATGTGTAGAATATATATACACATGTCTTTTGTTTTTGAGAAAAGGGGCAGTTCATTAAGGGCCCCAGGCAAACACGTCATCATAAGGTGATAGGTATGGTTAGTTTGATGTATGGAGTAGGGGCTGCATCTATCTTAGCTGTACAGAGTGCCATTCGAGGGGGTTATGACATCTAGTAGGCATTATTTGAAGCCCTTCTATAATGACTTCAAATAGTAGTATCAGTTTAGGTTTAAACTTTCCCGCCCATCCATTTACTGCATCTTGATGCAACTTATCGACTATTTGAATGATTTGATTCTGATGTTGTTGGTATTTTGAAACTCAAAGGAATACACAGGATAGGAAAATTTTCCAGCTGAACTCTTCCTATTCTTAAATGTAATATTCAATTTTGGTGCACCCATTCTTACTCTAATTATGGATATTACAACGAGGAGCAACCAACCTGGATGGATCAGATATACCAATTTAATATGGTTATTACTCACCCATGAATTACCAAAATCATGCCAACCTTATATGCAATATGCCTTTGAAGACATTTTTAACCTCTGAAACAGTCATCTTAGTTAGAAATGCTCGAACTACCCTACCCCTCCCTTCTCTTTCTTAAGATTTTTGTAAGGTGAGATTGCTGGTCCAAATTACAAAAAACATGCTGTATACAAATATGATTAAAATCATTAGTATGTGTTACTACTACGCAGTTCCATTGGTTCATGTGACTCTAGTTTAAATTCGTATGCTTCAGTTTGGTGGCTTGGTGAAGATTAGAACTCATCTCATAGTGTTTAGAGTTTACACTAGTTGAGGTTAACTGAATATGTTGTATTCATCTTTCAGATTGCTTCAAATTGACGACATGCGAATCGAATACTGCAAATCAAAATATTCATGCTTATGGAATCATGCTTATTGTAAGTTTACCTGTTCTTTTTGAAGAAATGTTTTAAGTTCTTGCTGCTTTTTCTAGCTTGTGCAAGGCGTAACTCTTGAATTCTTTCCTCTCAGACAAAACTGTCCTATGTTATATCTACCAAAGACTGGATTTTGGGAACTATGCTATGTTACAGAACATACACTTTTATGTAAAATGCTTTGTGCTAGGTACCAGGTAATTAAAGGCCAAAGTTGGAACTTGAGTGTATTCACATAAAAAAAGTACATGTTCTGTAAGTACACTGCAGGTGTGAATAAAAGGAGTCTTTCATGTTTGCTTATCCTTTGCACTCTCATCATGGATGTGCCAGATGAATTTCATGCACAAAATTTCTTCTTTCATCCTGAATTGAAACTTCAACTGCTTACATTATTTGTCTTTTCTGAAGGCTGCACTCAGTACTTTGCTACTGATCATCTATAACTGCTCTGATCAAGTCCTTACAACTCGAGAAAGACGACAAGCCAAATCAAGAGAGCAGGCGGCAAGGAGTGCTAGAGAAACTGCTCAAGCACGAGAAAGGTGGAAATCAGCTAAGGATGTTGCTAAGAAGCACGCAGTTGGCCTACAGACACAACTCTCTCGTACTTTTTCTCGCAAAAAATCCGTGCGGAGCCTGAATCCACTCAAGAATCTGGGTCAACCTAAAGTTGGATCTAATGATGCATTATTACCAGCTACATCTTTGGGTGCTTCTGGTGTATCTCAGCCTTCATCGTCTACTACAAAGAAAAAAGAACCTAGTAATCTTACTAAAATGATGCGGGAACTAGAGGAGGACCCTTATAGTAACGAAGGGTTTAATTTAGAAATTGGGGATAAAACCATCAACAAGAAAATGCCGAAAGGAAAGAACATGCACACTCGTAGTCAAATTTTTAAGTATGCTTATGGGCAACTAGAGAAAGAGAAAGCTCTGCAGCAGCAAAATAAGAACTTGACCTTTTCAGGAGTAATTTCTATGGCTACTGATACTGAAATCAGGACGAGGCCTATTATTGAAGTCGCTTTCAAAGATCTAACCCTCACTTTGAAAGGGAAAAATAAGCACTTGTTGAGGTGTGTGACAGGCAAAATTATGCCAGGCCGTGTTTCTGCTGTAATGGGGCCATCTGGTGCTGGTAAAACCACATTTCTGACTGCTTTGGCAGGAAAAGCAACCGGGTGTACCATGACTGGTTCAGTTCTTATAAATGGAAAGCCAGAATCAATTCATTCATACAAGAGAATTATTGGATTCGTGCCACAAGATGATATAGTTCACGGAAATTTGTCTGTGGAGGAGAATCTTTGGTTCAGTGCCAGATGCAGGTATGTTACAAGTTGTTAAACTTTCATCAGATGTTTCTGTTCTAATGCTTGAGTCCATAAAGCAGGGAGGATGAGACTTGCTTCCCCTATTGCATGGTGTGATCTGGTTTATTCTTCTCCGTATAATCAATCCACAGTTCACTCCATCCTCTACTCTAATGATTAATGTAGTCTGGTATCATCTATTCTGAAAAGCCACTAGTCAAATTATTAGGATCATCAAAATAGTTAGGTATTCTGAAATAGCCAAGGAAGAAGCATTTTGAGAATACCTAAAGAATTCTATTATTCCTCATAGAGATAGTGATTTCTTATTTGTTGGTGTTTTTTGATCCACTTGATGGTTGTTGTGGGGGTATAATTGGATCTATTGACAAGCTGACCTTAATTTTTGTCATCATGTCACTGTTTCTTTATTTTTTTTTACAGGCTTTCTGCTGACATGTCAAAACCAGATAAAGTTTTAGTTGTTGAAAGAGTGATTGAATCTCTGGGGCTCCAAGCTGTAAGAGATTCTTTGGTTGGAACAGTAGAAAAAAGAGGAATCTCTGGAGGGCAACGTAAACGAGTAAATGTTGGACTGGAAATGGTCATGGAACCTTCTTTATTGATTCTTGATGAACCCACATCTGGTTTGGATAGTTCTTCTTCTCAGTTGCTTCTTAGAGCTCTTCGTCGTGAGGCTCTTGAAGGTGTTAACATCTGTATGGTTGTTCATCAGCCCAGGTAACTATAAAAACACTCATTTTGCCAAAAATAATATTGTCCTCAATAGGCTGTTTGCTATTTCCATTTTATTGGCGTATTGGTCATGGGCTCAAAGCAATGTTTTTGAAACATGATCTGGTCAAGCCACCGGTCCTGGAGAAGCTTATATATAATGTGTGTATATACATTCATTTCTTGTTGTTTTTGCATTTCTTTTGTCATCTCTTCCTACTTATTATCTATTTCATTTTTTATGTCATACAATAAAGAGAATGCTGTTGTTAAATGATTAGCTGAAGTAAGTATGTTTTTTTATTCCCAACTAATAACTGTAGGATGCTTTCATCTTTTTCCAAAAAAAGAAAATGTAGGATTTTTCAAGCCCAAACCAATGTGAGACTATTGTCCATGCATAACAATTCTCAGTCTTCGACAATTAATCAGAGATGGAGGACATGTGCAACCATAGATTAGTGGGCTTTTCTTTCTGACCAACAAATAACATTTTAAATTTCAATAGCAATTTATATTTCTTTAAATGAAGCTAAATACATTATTATTTATCTTTTTGAATGCATATGCACTGGTGATAATTTTTTATTTAAAAATTCAATAAAGAGAGCAGTCAATAACTGAAAAATTTTACACATTGCTCAATACCAATTTATCTTTTTGCTCTTAATCTAGATAAATTTTTACTTCATTTTCAAAATTAAAATTTCATTCACACTGCTTATAATTAAGTATGAACCTGTACCTCTATAACTAAGTTTGAGATGTTTATTTCTTTATTTATTAATTTTTTTTAAATGATGCTGATTTTTATTAAGACTTAAGCTCAAAAGAGCAAAATACAAAGGAGGGAAACCTTCCCAAACAATGAGAGATTGTTGGGAAGTTTCGAATTTTGCCAATGAGAGATGTTTATTTATTTGAAAATTCATTAAAGAGAGTGTAGTCAGTTATTATATAGAATTTTACAGACTAAATTCACATAGATGACCAACTACAAGTTTTGGAAGTTTGTACATATACTGATCCTCTTGTAATTAGGACAGCATCCCATTTTGCGGCTTAGTGTTGTTCTCCTCTTTGAAGAGTACATGATCCATAGCCTCAGTCCCCTTAATAGCACATTTCCCGCTAAGAAATTTGACCTGGCTGGGTTGGGTCTGCTGGGTGGCGATTGAACCAACCTATCCACTCTGGTCTTTGGGCAAGTCAAAGGGTGAGTACCTGGTGAACTGAGCAGGTTCCTGATCTTGGATGAAGTGGTTTGACTGGCTGGAACCAACCTGGTTTCAAAACATTTGAGTCAAAGCATGCCATGAGCAAGGTTGATTTTCATTAACTAGCGGCTAGGCAGAAGGACCAGGACAGGCTAATTGAATGGTAATCTGTGGATGCGATTAGTTCAGGAACGCCTGTCCTATGGATGACCCTTAGTTATCTCCATTCTATATTATATTAAATACGTCTGAAATTGTTTTTCAGTCATAAGGGTCTGTTGTTTGGGTTGCAGCTTGTAGTCTTTGCTTTAACCACAGCCCATCCATGATACCCTCTTGGTGAGCTAGACAAGTTAGACTCATCTGCAGAAAGAAAGTTGCTGATTTGATGCAGGTTGGGCATCTTTTTACGGAATCAGTGAGCCATCAACGATAAGACAACATTAGAGACACTGTCAGACTGAAATAGTAGTTTTAAACTGTAAGAGGGAAATAGTAGTTTTAAACTGTGAGAGGGAACTACCGCATGTTTAGTTCTTTCCTAAGAGTTGGAAATCTGTGCACTCCTTCAAGGGTATAGAATTTTCCATCAGCTACTTTTCCAGTTTTTTGGTAGTGCAGGGGAATTTGTCTGTGGTAACAAGTTGGTTTTCATAAGGAAGAGCTCCGTATCAGCAATCACTAAGTCATTATAATGAGTTTCATGATAGTCTAAGCATGCTTTCTTGAATTCTTGAATAACTGTTTTATGAAGTGCTAGTTCGCTGACTAAATTCTAAGAATGAGTTGGCGTTTCTTTGCTTTTCATAGTTGTTCAGGATCTTTTTTCCCTTGGATGTTATGGTTGATGTTTTTGGTTTCCCATTTTTGTATGTAAGGTTCTTCTGGAATTCTTTCTTGTTGGTCTTGATATCTTTCGTTTTCTTTTTTCGTCAATAAAATTCTCATTCTTTTCATAAAAAATCTTAATTGCTACATGACTTACTCCTTCCATAACATTCGGAATTGAGAATTTCAGTTTTAAACTTTTCAATGTCAAATTGCAAATTACCTGAATGTCTCTTGGAAATAATTCACAAGAAACTATAGCATGCAAAGGATTCCTTGTGATTACAAACAACCTCCTAAAATATACAAAGTAATAGTATAACAAAGGAAATATACTAAAATAATCAGCAAAACATCCACAATTACTTGTGTGATAATCGAAATAGTAGGCTAGACATCATTCTAATTATTGACTAGCTAAAATCAATGTTGAATTTCTGGAAAAGAGAAATACTTTACTGACTTGTTGTAATTTTAGTACAATGATCCTCTATTTATAATAGAGGAAACAAGTAGAATCCAATTACAATTAAACTACCCTTGTCCTTGTTACACCCAAAGTTAAACACTAAGAGATAAGTCCTAGAACAACTGAAAAACTAAACATAAATAAAAAAAACTAACATAACTAAAACACCTTTAACTGAGACTCTTTTGTGAGACCTCCTACTGTGAGCCTCACTCCACCATATTAATTTTGATTATGTGAGACTTCTTATTGTGAGAGTCATGTAAGACTCTTCCTTACTTGCTCTTCAACATTCCCCCTCAAGCTGGAGTTTACAACTTCAGCTTGTAAAGAAAAATATTTTTGGTCTTAAATCTTCTTTTGTTGAAAAATTTTTTCATAGATGCAAAATCTTCATCTTTTGTTCTCTCCCTTTCTTAAATGTTTTGCTCACATAGAAATTACCACAGCATATTAATATACCTCTTTCTTGTAATTCTTCTTCTACTTCTCCCCCTCAAGTTGGGGATAAAAAAGACATAGAGACCCAACTTGAACAACAAAATAATATGGGAAAAGAAGATCACTCCTAGCCATATGACAAAGTTCCATACACCAGTAAAAAATAGACAGTCTAAAACATACTCCGCTCAATTTTAAAGGCAGAAAAATAGCCCAATTTTAGGGCACAACAAAAAAACTACTCGCTCAAACACAAATCACCGCTTAGGTGAAGAACAATAAACTTGACTCGAGTTGGATATTGGGCACACTTCTAGATAGTGGGTCTAGGCATTGCTTTTGAAGTGATGAAAACACAAGATGATAAACTAAAGAATACTAGAGGAAAACAACTTTAACTGGAAGGAGGCAAGTATGCAACACTCATGCTTCCATATGAATTTAAAATGTGACCTTTTTTTTTTTTTTTGAAAATCTAAGGGAGAATATAACGATAGAACTTAATATTTTTTACCAAGTATAACTTTTATAGGCTGATCACAATTTTTCGGATGGCTCCAGTCTGCGTTTATGGACGGATTGGTGGTCAGGCGATGGCTCTCTTACTGAAGAGGAAGCCATTTCTGTTTGTGGCTTGATTGATAGTCTTGGCAGTGTTATTGTCCGCTCTTAAACGGCGGACCGGATGATCTGGCTCCCTGACAACAACGAGCGATTCTCGGTCTCCTCGGCCTATCGCCATCTTATGGGATGGACTCGGCCGCCCGCCCCCCACCCGGTAGCTTTTGTTTGGCGCCTCTCGGTCCCACCCAAGGTGAAGTTTTTTCTCTGGAGTGTTTGCTGCAATAAGATCCTCCCTGTAGACAACCTTATCAGGCGCGATAACACCACTACCGATCCTCTTTGCCCCTTCTGCGGGACAGAGGTTGAAACTGTGAGTCATCTTCTTCTCCACTGTGGCTTCGCCTGGAAGGTGTGGACTTACATGATTGACAGTATGGGTCTCAGCTTCTGCATCCCACTTGACCTGAGCACCATGTGTCGTTTCTCTTATGGGACCCGTCTCCCAGCTTGGGCAAGCTTTTGTTTGCATTGTTTTCATCCCTTGGTGCCTTTGGAAGTAGAGGAACTCCAAACGGTTTGACTGTACTTTCCGCTCTGCTGATAAGGTCTCCTACACCACCATTGAGCTCATCTCTACATGGATCCACTCCTGGAAAGAATTCGCCTGTCTCTCTTGTTTCCTGGTCCACACCAACTAGAAGATTATTGCTCAGATATTTGTCCCCTATGCCCCTACCGAGTTGCTGTTTGGGAGCCTCCCCCCACCGGACATTATAAGCTAAATTTTTATGGTAGCACCTTTGGGAACCCGGGTTTGGCTGGTGGGGTGATTTTTTATCCGGGTGACACTGCCATACTCTCTTACTCTGGCCCTATCGGAATTGCTGACTCGACCACCGCTGAGCTCTCTGGTCTCCTTCACGGCTTGCGTACCATTCAAGACCGCTTTAGTGGTCCCCTTATTGTGGAGGGAGATTCCAAGGTGGTCATCGGATGGTGTTCCACCTCATCCTTCACCCCCATGGTGTCATTGATAGATTTTTCTTGATATTTTGGACATTGTTTCCACCATTTCTTGTACTTCACCTCACTTACTTAGATCAGCCAATTCGGCTATTGATTTGTGTGTTAAGCTTGCACGCGCCCCCCCCCCCCCCCCCCCCTTTCTATCTCTCGTTGTTAGGAGAGGCTTCCCTTGATGTATCTTCCCTTTATTTGAAATAAAATTATCATCATTTAAAAAAAAAAATTCTGACTAGTACTCTTTCTAAGACTAGGATCCGAACTCCATCTCTATCTAAGACTCTATCTAGACTCTTAATAAGTCTTTCACCATATCTTGACTTTTTAGCCCATAAACTTCTAAGACTCTTTCGAATTGCCATACAAATTACAAGAGTACCCCATAAGTGGTGCCGGCTTGATTTTCTAAAAGACAAAATTAAATTTGTCATTTTTATCCTTAAGGTAGTGCTCCTTAGACTTTCTAAAAATAAATGCCCCCAAGTTACAATTTGTACCCCTCCCCTAGGATTGTCCACTTGTGCTTTTAGATAAAATTGGTTTTTATCATTCCACTCCTCCTGAAAGATCAACCTTGTCTTCAAGGTTGAAGTGTTGGGAAACTATTGTAAGAACTTCTCTTCAAGCTCCCAAGTTGTATACTTCTTGTTATGCATGCTTTATAAGGCAGATGTGCTAAGCTGAGTTGTTGCTTGATGAGCTTGAGGGCCAGATCTCAGTCCAACCAATCTTCTTCTAGAGTAACTACCTTTTGGTTTTGGTCAATGGCGGCCAGTTGTGTCGAACATAAGGTGGGTGATACATAGGTAGTGCATGTGGGTCAGGTCTGGTTGTTTGTATGAGTGAAATTTTTACTGTCGGGGTGTGTTAAATTTTGGGTTTGGAAAGTGAGTTGAGTTGGGAAAGAGGGAGGTAATATGTTGTATGGATAATGGAAGGATTAGGGTGGGAATTGTCGTGGGGGTGGGAGGTTGGGAGTATAGCATGGTGGTGCATGGTTTGGTGGATTGTTTCATGGTTGTAGTGGTGGGGGTTAATCTCACATGGGTTAATATCAAGAAAAGTTAAATATGGTTATTAGTTGAGACACTTCCTTTTATTTTTGCTAGCCATTCTAGGATGGACGCCGACCCAACCTTAACATTTTTTTTTTTTAAATTATTTTATTTAATGCAAGGATTGCATTAAGAGAAGAAAGGAATGTAAAAATATACATCAAGAGCCAGCAATATCTTTACTAGGTAATTTTCTTATGTCAAAGCAGACATACCCATTCCGCTGCTTTTCTCTTTAATTAACCTTTTGATGACAAAGAAATTTGTTTCCTTTTATTTGAATGCAACTCACTGAAGATGCTTGATTGTGTATTTTTGTATATCTGATACGTTTCTGGTCATATTACAAAATTTCATGAATATTATTTGAGTAGTTATATTTGGTTATCCATAAAAAGTTATTGTGGCATGCGATTTTTTGGATATGGATCTGCATTTTCAATAATCCAGCAGTGACAAGATAGACAAAGGGTATGTAATGTAACCACCGCAACTGAGACGCCTATATCAATATTCATTGTCAGCACTTAATATGTTCATCTCTAGTGTATTTGAATTTAACAAAAGTTCCCACTTTTATTTTCCAGCTATGCTTTATTCAAGATGTTTGACGACTTAATACTTCTAGCCAAAGGAGGTCTCACTGTTTATCATGGCTCAGTAAAAAAAGTTGAAGAATACTTTTCAGGAATGGGCATAGTGGTCCCTGAGCGTGTTAATCCTCCAGATCATTTTATTGACATACTGGAAGGAATAGTCAAACCAAGCACAGGGTCAAATGTGACGATGAAACAACTTCCAGTTAGATGGATGCTGCATAATGGCTATCCAATTCCACCAGATATGCAACAGTTTATTCCTGGAATTGAAGCATCTGCCAAGGGGACAAGTGGAACAGCAGGACCTGCGCCACAGTCTTTTGCAGGAGAACTGTGGCGAGATGTGAAGTGCAATGTAGAGCTAAAGCGGGACAATATACAACACAATCTTTTAGTTTCCAAAGACTTGTCCAACCGGAAAACTCCTGGGGTTGCACGGCAGTATAGATACTTCCTTGGGAGGTAATTCAAAATTATTCCTACTTCAGGAACTTACATTACCTAGAAGTAAGTAATCTTCCTCAAAATCTGATAGAAAGTGCCAGGTTTGGTCTCAATTGACATGATGTCATACCTTGGAAAATTTAATCACGAAAATAATTTGCACAATCCCTCAAACTATAGCTAACAAAACGGCACTCTATGAAAACCATGCTGCTTTGAATTTTGGATATAATCAAAAGTTAATTTTTAGGAAATAACAATCTGATAAGTTGCCTTACATTTGGTTCTAGATTTTTTTATAACAGAGACATTTTTCAACAACCCAATGGTGCACAAAGAAAGCCTTCTTTTGTAAGGCTAACTTGGTCCCTATTACTCTAATTTATCAACCTTGTAATTAATAACAATTAAACTGATGATCTTATCATTTATCCTTGTATGATAAGTGCATGACATGCTCTTAATGATATTCTCACCATTTTTCAAAAAAAATAAAAATGTAGGACATATGATCCATTCTGATTTTGCATAGGATTCTCTGGACTTCTTTGCCAGTCCTATCATTTTCTTTATCCATCTCAATTTTTCTGTGATCAACAGATATTTGTCCTATCTTTCTGTTTTTGAAAATGATGAGAATTTCATTACAGAGATGGAGAGGAAGGAAAACAAAGTACTAAAATTACATCATTCAGCAAATAAGCTGGCCAAACTGAACAAGAAAACTAAGAACCTAACAACCTCAAAATCAGAAAATAGAAAGAGATATAAAACAAAGAAACAGAACAATCAACGGGTGCCTATCGAATAAATGGTACTCTCCATAAGATGAATGAGAGAGACACCCAATCTTGCAAGGTCATCTGTCAAACCATTTACACTTCTGAAACTATGAGACTAATGTAACTGAAGATGTTGACTTAAGTCGCAATTTCATCATAAGATTTAGCACAACCATTATTTAAAGAGTTTTAGTTTTCTCCAGGGTTGGCAAACAGCGGCTGAGGGAAGCAAGGATACAAGCTGTAGATTTTTTGATTTTATTACTAGCTGGGGCGTGCTTAGGAACACTTGCTAAAGTGAGTGATGAAACTTTTGGGGCCCTTGGCTACACCTATACCGTCATTGCTGTGTGTAAGTTGGATGCCTCATACTCTTTGATTGTCATGTTATATCTTAAGAAACCTCTAGTGTTATTCCTCTGAAATGAAATTGTAAATATGAAGTTGAACCTTTGTGGTGGTGTTTTTCTTGCTGTTGATTCTCTTTCTTTTACTCCTGACATTGTGAAGCATTTGTCCTAGTTGGATGAAATACCAAGTACAAATGAATGTTTTGTATTGCGGTTACTTATTGGAATGCTTTTTGAAAAACAATTGGTCTTTCTCTCCTATTTTGACTATTGAGAGAGTTGAATGTGGACAAAACAATGTCAATGGTTTGGTATTTCCTTTTCCTCTGTTAGTTTTAGGAACAGTCAGCTTTCCCATATTTTGTGGTAAAAAAGAGCTTCTTTCAGTTGCTAATGAAGCTCTATATATTTTGAAGTCACAATTTTTTGAGTTGGATCTGCCAGCTATGTGAGATTCAGTCTCTCTTCATTTTGTTACTGATCGACCATTTATCTATTTTGCAGCTCTCTTATGCAAGATTGCAGCTTTGAGGTCATTTTCACTAGACAAGTTACATTACTGGAGGGAGAGTGCTTCGGGCATGAGTGGGCTTGCTTATTTCCTCTCAAAAAATACAGTTGACGACTTTAATACCATTATCAAGCCTTTAGTTTATCTCTCAATGTTCTATTTCTTCAACAACCCAAGGTCTTCGTTTACAGATAACTACATTATTTTGGTCTGCCTTGTGTACTGCGTGACAGGCATAGCATATGCCTTTGCCATCTTCCTGGAACCAAGTCCAGCCCAACTGGTGAGAAAATGTCTTCTTTTTCTTTATGCCTGAATGTAGTATATGCTTTTTTTCTCTTCTTAAATTTTTTATCCTGTACAAAGCTTTAAAAAAACAGATAAAAAGTACACCAGCGAACAAAAGACCTAAGCCAGTAAAGTTAACAAGTCTGCAAAGGATAATAATGACTCTCTAGTGGCTGTGAAATAAAACAACCAGCCGGGCTAAACTATCAGACAAACTATGGCTACTCTGCAAAGTAAGCTTCCACTGTAAAGATAAACCACAATATAAATCCATAATCTTATCATGAAAATGCCTGAGTCACCAAGGAGACTTGATTCCTGAAGAAAACCTCCAAATAACCACAGCAGAGCCACCCTCAAGAACAAGCGAGCTATCAAAGTGGTGCCTATAGATCTTCAAACCATAGAGTAATGATAGAAGTTCTGCCTCCATAGAGACACATTCTCCAAAATGAACAGTATGTACGCTAACAATCTGCCCTAGATAATCATGGAAGACTCCCAAGCAGGACCGAGATTCTCTTGTGAACTGTCATCAAAATTCAGCTTTACTTCTTCCTCCCAATAATTTTCTCATTATTCTTAAAAAAAAAGTTCTTTATCCCTTATAATTTTGTGCATGAGATATTTTCAGAGACACCTACATCTATTTTGGTATCTATTTGTTGTCACAGTTATGATACATATAGTTGCATCCACAATATGGAGATTTCTTATTCACTTTAAAAATATGTTCATTAATCATTATGCAATGGTGATCTGCAGTGGTCTGTACTCCTTCCTGTAGTTTTGACTCTTATAGCAAGTCAACAGCAGACCAGTAGTGTCCTCAAGACTTTGGCTTCCTTGTGCTACACAAAATATGCTCTGGAAGCATTTGTGATTGCAAATGCTGAAAGGTATGCATTTTCTTACTTGCCTTTTTGCTTATTCTTTTTATGTGGATTCTGCATCACATAAATTCTTTAGGTACAATGACTATAATGATTTCTACATATTTCACATCCAAATGGTAGAAATGCATGTTGTTGACTGTGTAATTGAACAAATTAGAGTGCTGGTTTTATGTTACTCTTTTCTAGCTTAGTCCATGTTATAGGTAATTAAATGGTGTGATACCTCTGGTTTTTTTTTTTTTTTGAAAAAGATGTATTTGTATTAACAAGAGAAATTACAGAAAAGGGAGCATATCCCTAACAACCAGCGATTGTATGGTAGCTCCCTGCTTAGCAAGCGCATCGGCAACCGAATTTGCAGATCTTAGAATGTGAGACCAAATACAAGATAATACTGAAGTAATTTCAATAATCTCCTGAAAAGTGTCCCAGTGGCACCACGGGGGAGGGGGTGCACACTCGCACCATCCAATGACCACCTTCGAGTCCCCTTCAATATGAAGGGGACCGGTGCACTTATCTCTGAAAACGCGGAGCCCGTTGAGAAGGCCATGAAGCTCCGCAGTCGTAGAGTCGGCAATTCCTAAAGGGCCGGCATATGAGAAAAGCTGGTTGCCTGAATGATCCGAGATAACCCCACTGAACCCAGAGAGACCGGGATTACCAAGAGAAGAGCCATCAAAGTTCAACTTAAGGTAACCAGGTTTAGGAGGGATCCATTCCTGCATAATCGGGACCTTTGTCCCCGTGTGCATCCTAGCCAAATTAATCCAGTTTTCACTGATAGGGGTACCGACAAAAGAGGAGAATGACTTCTTCGTCAGGAGTGAAGAAGAAATATGTCCCACCACTCGGTCCGCCACCCGGTCAGCTGCTTCACTTTTACCATCAAACCTCCTACGATTGCGCTCATTCCATAGACCCCACTGAATGAAACTAGCACAAGCAGAGAGCATCACCTTTCTGAGGCCAGGAAGGGACGTACCAAGGAGTAACTTACTGAATGAGAGCAGATCAGTTGTCATGTAGAATTGAATCCCAACATACTAAGAATGGATGTCCACACCTTCCATGAGAAGATGTATTGAAGGAGAATGTAACTTGTGGATTCGACATCAATATTGCAAAAAGGGCATAGGGGGTCGATAGAGGGGTGACCTCTTCTTCTAAACACGTCTGTTGAGAGAATCTTGCAGTGACAAACACTCCACATGAAGAATTTAATCTTAGGAGAAGCACATAGATGCCATACAAAATAGATCTCATGATCTTGTTGGGCCGCATTCCAGTCATTGATGAATCCGAATGCAGACGATACTGAGAAAATGCCTCTTTTGTCCGGCCATCAAACAAGCTTGTCTGCCACCAAAGGATGATTTTTATCGAGATTACAGAGTCCATCAGTCGATTGGCCTCTAGTGCCTCTGTATCCGAATTACCTCTTCTGGGATGAAGGTTCATACCACCCCCCTCAAAAGCATCGGCTACTGATATATCTCTGTGGGTAGAGAGGAGAAATAGGCTTCTGAAGGTATTCTATAGCGGTTCCTGCCCCATCCATAGATCATCCCAAAATTTGAGGGACCTACCGTTTCCAACATAGAATCTGTTGGTAGCAGAAAATTTTGGAAGAAATAGGTATAGTGCTCTCCAAATTGAAGATAAACATCTCCGATTACCCCCTGACATCCACCAATGAGTGATACCCCCAAGCTTGGCGATAACCATTTCCTTCCAAAGATTTGAGGAGTGAGTATTGATTTTCCATAACCATTTAAGGAGCAGAGCTTGGTTCATATCTTTGGATTTCCGAATCCCTAGGCCACCCATATTTTTTGGCAAGCAGACATCATCCCATTTGACCAAATGATATTTAAAAGCATCACTCGATCCTCTCCATAGAAATCTTCTTTTGAGCTTATCCATAGTCTTACATATGGATGAAAGACAGGGCATAAAAGATAGTGAATAATTTGGAATACCTGCAATACAAGACTTGAGAAGGATGACCCTCCCCGCCTAACTAAGTAAACGCCCTTTCCAGGTTGCTAGCCGGGATTCAATCTTCTCAACTACTAGATTTCAAAGACTTTTGCAGATGTGGCCGTTGAATAATGGTAGGCCAAGATAGGTTGTCGGTAAGTGGTTTGTTGTACAGTTGAATATGCTTGCCATCTTTGTAAGGAGCTCAGGGCTAACATTAAAACCCATGAGAGAGGTCTTTTCCCAGTTGACTTTCTGACCTGATGCTAACTCGAAGAGACCCAAAACCGCTTTGATCTTTCTGACACCCTCAATGTTACCGATTCCAAATATGATAGTATCGTCTACATATTGAAGGATGGGGATATTAAAGGCTTCTTGAGCACTACTTGGAGGAAGTCATCCAAGATTAACTGTCGAGTAAAACATAGTAGAGCGAAATTCACGAACCATATTGAAAAGAAGTTGGGAGAGCGGATCACCTTGTCTAATTCCTCTAGTCCCTTTGAAATACCCGTAGACTGAGCCATTTAGGAGGAGAGAATAGGAGGCCGAGCCCACACAACATCTGATCCAAAATCTCCATTTTTCTCCAAAACCCATTTTTTCCATAATCTCGTCGAGCAGGATACAATTGACTCTATCAAAGGCTTTTTCTAAATCAAGTTTCAAAGCAATTTTGGGTTCTTCATTACGCCGGAAATGATCGATAAGCTCATGTGCAGCCATAGTGGAGTCCAAAATTTCTCTTCCTTTGAGGAAAGCTCCTTGCCCTCTGTGTATGACGGTTGGAAAAAGAAATTTTAGACGGTGAGCCAAAATTCTAGCAATGATTTTGTAAGTACTTGTGACAAGACTGATTGATCGGAAATCTTCCGGCTCTCAACACTAGCTTTCTTCGGAACCAAGGCAAGCTACCTCTTCTAAATCTAACTCCATTTGGTTGATATGAAAAACCTAAAAAAATTACTTTTTAATGTTATATTCTCCAATTTGTTTAGGGTTAGTAAAGCTCGGAATTGAGTTTAAAAATTTTTAGCAGGAAGGTTTGTTACTGATGTAGTCATAGGCCCACCTATTCCCTAGTACACATTTTTTTCTCTTTCTATGACACCGTTTTTGAAAAAATAAATTTCTCATTTGTATTTATCTTCTGATAAAGATGATAAATAGTGGTTCACCAATCCTTTATCGTTCTCATAAAGGTATGAGTTAAATAAAAAAAAATGCCTGCATAAAACGTAGGTCTGGCCATACACCTTTATTATCTGTTACATATATTTGTTGTATAAATCTATATGGTTGTTTTAAAATTATATAAAACTAAGAAAAGAAGAAGAAGAAGAAGAAGAAGAAGAGAAAAGAGAAAGCAAGAGAGAACGATGGAGAAAAAAGGCCACGATGGGCAGCAATCTTGTTAGGGGGAAGGTGGATCCCTAACCACTTTCATTAAGTCCTTCAGCAAGTCATTACAAAAGAAATATACCCCTCATCATTTATGCCTGTACAACGTAGTGTATAAAAGACTACACAGTTACAAGTGTCCCTTCTAAAACACCGTTTTGTCCCTTCATAAGCACTGCTTATAACAATCCCTTCTAAAACATTTTATTTGTCTATTTGAATTTTAACACTCCCTCAAGTTGGGGCATATCAACTAACCCAACTTGTTTTACTAAACTCTCGTCTTCCAAGGGCCTTTGTGAACATGCAACTAATCTAAAGTGTGCCCTTGATATATAGGGTAATTCCACTTATCACAACAAGACATACAAAATGAAGGGCAACCTCTATGCTTGGTTCTCTTGTGAAAAACAGAAAAAAAAAATTGAAATAGAGCTAAGTTATATTAAAAAGCTGCAAAGAGCAAAATTACAAGGTAGGGGAACCGTCCCATACAATGAGAGATTACAGGGAGGTTCAAGTTTAGCTAATCTATCAACCGAGCAATTGGCTGATCTAGGAATATGATTCCAAGTACAAGAACCGGTAGATACAATGTCAGATATATAAGAAATGGTGAGCCGATGATGCCAGAGGGGAGGCCATACTAGAGCACCAACTAATAACAACTCTGGAATCCCCTTCAATGAGAAGCTTTCCACTAGGACGGTCCTTGAAAATTTTTACTCCATAGAGAAGGGCAATCACTTTGGCAGTGTTGGAGTCTACAATACCAATCAGCCCCGCATAGGAAAGAATGGTCTCTCCTCTGTGATTTCTGAAAACTCCCCTCACACCCGCTGGTCCCGGGCACCCCAAAGCACTCCCGTCAAAATTTAGCTTGATGCAATCACTAGGAGGAGGATCTCATTCAGCCATGGTTGGCATCTTTTGGGGACTCGCCATATGAGCCAAGACTCCAATTCCAGCCAAGGGAGATACCCACCTGGGGGGCAAACCCCTTCCTGGTGTGCAGCCAACTAGAGATCATACCCACGGTGCAAGAGAGTGTTTTCCAGGTTGCTGAATTTGAGGTTGAAACACCGATTATTCCGCTCAAATTAAAGACACTACAGGATATGAGCGAGGCAAGTGAACATAAATTAGAAACATAACAAGGACCAAACAAATTGGAAACCTGACATGGGCCCTAAACCTCAAAATGAACTAGTTCAAACAAATTTTGATTCTAACTACTACTCGAAGGACATGAACTTCTTTAGTGCTTCTCAAGTTGACATGACCAACATTCAAAAGAGAAATATGAAGGCAGAGAAGGAAGAAACTGACATAATTCAAAGGGGACGGATCTCCCAATAGTAAATGCAACTAGAAAGGAGTTACAACAACCTTAAGTACAGTAGATTAATGTGGAGGAACTGCATCCAAGTCTCATGCTTGAAACCAATCTTCTCCCTAGTTTGTAATCGTGAAATACACAATAAGAAGGAAAAAGTGTAATAAAATAATTTAAGGACAGGGTGAGTTGACCGGCTGATAATAAGTTAACTGAAAAATTGGGGACACACAAGATAGAAGACAAATGAAGCTAAGTACGATGAATGACACCTTCACATGTAACAAATGAAGATAATCCGTTTGCAAACTTAACAAACTTTAAGCGGAAAAAGAGGATAAATTTGAAAACAATACAGAGCACATACCTGACATATGGGTTAAAGTCCCAAAATCAATAACCCATGAAGATGTAGACGACACATGAATTACAAACATACTTCATGCCGCCAAGGTGGCGCTGATAGAGGAAGATTTTCTGGCCATAAGAAGAACAGATGTAGGAGCAACCGCAAACTATCCTAAGCATAGGAGCAATTTCTGAATTTCATCCCATGAGTTGTAGTGGACCCTTGCCCAATTCCAAACACATCAAAACCTTCAAAGACACTTAAATTGGCCCACGCTAGCTTGCCAAATTTACTCCAACACTTATCCAAACTATGATTAGACTTGTCACAGTGTACATACTTCCTGTCTCCACAACCACCACTATCATGAACTTGTCCTCTACCTCTCCCTTGTCCTTGGGGATGACTCAGAATTAGAGAGTGGAGGATAAGTTAAGAGCAGCAGCATTCATACTTTTAGTTTCTCGACTTCCTTGGACATGATAGCACATTCGGCTCTTATAACTCTGCTATTCTTTTTCAAGAGTGGGAACATCGTCATCAACCAATGATTGGGCATGCAAAGCATCATAATCTGGCCCAAGACCATTCAAGCCCAAGACCATCCAAAAAGGACGGCAACCTGAATTTAGCCTTCCTTCTCCCTAAGCTTAGTAGGATCTATGGTAAAGGGATGCAATACTGCAATTTCTTGTAGAAATCCATGCAACTTTGTAAAATATCAGGTAATAGTCTTTTCTCCTCTACTGCTGAAAAACATTACATACAATTCATAAACTCCAAAACGATTGCTTTCTTTGCAAAAATTGATTCAAAAGTTTTGCACAAGTTCTTGGCCATATCACAACTCATAACTTGATCACTTACATGGGACTGCATAGAATGCAGCATCCAAGTCTGCACTTGATGATCTTCCGTCTCCAATCCTCAGTCATAAGGTTAGGGGGTCATCACGAATATATTTTGCCTTCCTTTTTGCAATTAAGAACTTTCAGACAGCTCTAGACCAATTTAAGTAATTAGATCCATTCAACTTAACAGAAGTAATCTGCATGTAATCTTTGGTCTCTGCAAATTCTGATGTTTTAGTAGGTGTTATAACTTCTCCTATATCAACCATAATTACACCTAAAAACAAAAATCCATCACACTGTCATACAATCCCTATAAAGATTAACCACAAACCTGCTCACCATAGGATAACTAGTTTGCATAGACTATTGTGGGCCCCCAAAGCAGATGCACAGCTAGGGTATGGAGAGAATACAATTCCAGCAACTCCAATTGGATCTAAAACACTTCAATTACTTGCAACAATCAACAATTTGCAACTCCAACACATAAACTTGTCCATGCAGGCAACTATGCACCAGTAAAGGTGGCGTAGGCACAGGTCTCTTGTAGACCTTCAATAGTTCATCCAACCCTATAAGGGTCACGGATACACATACTAACTGATTCATAAAGCAGAAGAAGCTATAAACCCTCACGTTATGACATAGATAAAGGAAAATCACAAACCTTTAATTGCAATCAACAGAGAATATGCAGTAAAAATCCTGGTGCCAATTGTAGACTTGAGAGAGAAAAATAACACCTCTTCTATGGATTGAAGTGCTCCAATACTATGTAAAATTATTATTAGAACTAAGATTAAAATCCAAGCTTCGATTCGAGATTTATCAAAGTACGAAGTATATATGTAAATGAGAAATCGTAAAGATGCAGAAAAATAAATCAATCACAACCAAGAGGCACAAAAATTACGTGGTTCGGAAACAACCTACATCCACAGGAGGAGACGATGAGATTCCACTAAAATCACGAGCGAAAGGGAGAGCTTTGCAGCTTCGAGCGATTACAAATCGATTTTCGATTTCTCCCGATAACCCCTAAATTCGAAACCCATAAACATAAAACTGGAATCCTGATTGAGAAACCAGTTCGGGTCGAACCGTGTGTCCAAATCGGGTCGAGTCGTGCGATCGGATCTGAATGCATCGCGAACCGGAATGTCAAATTCAAGACACCCGGTTAACAAATCTCCACCTTGGCTTGAATTCAATTAATCCTCTCTGAAAAATGAAATTGTCTATCGCCATCTCCACCTTGCCCCTTAGGGCATCCACTTCAGATTCTGCAAACACCAATCAAGTCCAAGCAGTGCTTGAGCTTGAGTGTAGGAATTGGTTTGGTCATCATATCTGCTGCATTCTTTGCGGTACCAATCTTCTTTACCTCAATCTGGCCCTGAGAGACAATATCTCTTACAAAATGATATCTGACATCAATGTGCTTAGTTCTCTTATGATACATCTGAGTTTTAGTCAAATGTATAGCACTTTGACTATCACAGTGAACAACTGTAGCACCTTGTGGCAAACCAAGCTCACCAAGTAAACCTCTCAACCAGATAGCTTCTTTCACTGCCTCAGTCATAGCCATGTACTCGGCCTCTGTAGTGGATAAGGCAACTGTAGTCTATAATGTTGCCTTCCAACTCACAGCACAACTCGAGAGAGTGAAAACATAACCTGTCAGAGATCTCCTCTTATCATGATCGCCAGCATAATCAGAATCAACATAGCCAACAACACCATTATCTCTGCAACCCCCAAATACCAAACCAGTACTAGTAGTACCCTTCAGATATCGAAAAATCCATTTCACAGCCTGCCAGTGTCCCTTGCCAGGATGTGCCATATATCTACTCACAACATTAACCGCATGTGAAATTTTTGGACGAGTGCAAACCATGGCATACATAAGGCTCCCAACTGCACTAGCATACGGAACATGAGACATTTGTTCCTCCTCCTCGGTCTGCGGTGATAACTCTGTTGAAAGTCTGAAATGAGCAGCAAGTGGAGTGCTCACAAGTTTAGAATCCTGCATCCCAAAACGCTCAAGTACCTTCTCAATATAACACTTTTGTGACAGGTGCAACTTGTTTGCTTTTCTATCCTTGCGAATTTCCATGCCCAATATTTTCTTTGCTACGCCCAAATCTTTCATCTCAAAATCACCACGGAGTTGAGCCTTTAACTTGTTGACCACAGACATGTCTTTTGCTGCAATAAGCATGTCATCAACATACAATAACAAATACACAAATGAACCATCTGCAAGCTCCCTGAAATAAACACAACTGTCATGCTCACTTCTAGAATAACCATGGTCCACCATAAACATGTTGAACCGCTTATACCACTGTCTAGGTGATTGTTTCAGCCCATACAAAGATTTCTGAAGCAAACAAACATAGTCCTCCTTTCCTGAAACAGAAAATCCCTCAGGCTGATGCATATAAATCTACTCGTCAAGTTCACCATGTAGAAAAGCTGTCTTGACGTCAAGCCGCTCTAGCTCTAAGTCAAACATAGCAACCATGGCAAGCAACATGCGAATAGAGCTATGTTTCACAACAGTGGGAAGACCTCAGTGAAGTCTACACCCTCTCTCTGACTATAGCCCTTTGTCACTAAACGTGTCTTGTATCTAGCATCTTCATCACTTGGAGTTCCTTCCTTTCTCTTGAAGACCCATTTGCATCCAACAATCTTCTAGCCCTTTGGTGGTTTCACAAGCTCCCAAGTTTGGTTCTTTTGGAGAGATTCCATCTCCTCATTCATAGCTGTTAAGGAATAATCCCACATAGATCTTGAGTTTATTAGTTGGTAAAGAGGTTTCCTAAGTTGGCTAGTAATTTTGGGATAGGGCCTTGGACCCAATTTAACATGGTATCAGAGCAGGTACTCATATGTGGGCCTATACCTAAACTATCTACTTGTAGAGCCACAATAAAGGGCCTACACCTAAAACTATCCACTTGTAGAGCCACAAAAGAGTGCCTACACCTAAACTGCCTACTCCTAAATTATCCACTTGTAGAGCCACAAAAGAGGGTCTACACGTGAGGGGGAGTGTTAAGGAATAATCCCGCGTAGATTAGTGAGTACAAAGATCTTGAGTTTATTAGTTGGTAAAGAGGTTTCCTAAGTTGGCTAGTCATTTTGGGATAGGGCCTTGGACCCAATTTAACAATAGCCATAGTCCACTTTGCAAAATCACTACCCGTGACAGCTTCACAGTAGTTAGAGGGCTCTTGAAACTAAACGGTCTCTGCCATAGTCAATGCATAAGCAACCATGTCTGCATAGCCGTACTTTTGAGGTGGCCTAATCTGCCTCCTCACTCGATCTCGAGCCAAACTATACTGTTGCTCTTGTGATGCATCTTCTACCTCACTAGAATCTTGCACTTTTTCCTCAATAGACTGAACTGGAGTGTTTTCTATGTCTCTCCCAAAAGTGTCACACTCTAGCTCCACCTGTTCACATATACCACGATTTCTAACTGCATCATCAGACTCCTTTCTTGGGTGAAGCATATAAGTTTCATCAAAAGTAACATCTCTACTAATAAGAAACTTAGGTGACTTGGGATCAGTACACCTAGAAATATACATTTCTTAGCACGAGGTTCTAATTTTCCCTCATTAACATGAGCATAAGCTGGACAACCAAACATTTTTATACTAGAATAATCAGTAGGAGTTCCAGACCATACCTCAACAGGAGTCTTACACTCAATCGTAGTCGATGGAGACCGATTCACCAGGTAGCATGCTGTGGAAACTGCCTCAGCCCAAAATTCTTTACCCAAACTCGCATTAGAGAGCATACATCTAGCCCTCTCCAAAAGTGTCCTATTCATGCGTTCTGCGACACCATTTTGCTGAGGAGTCTTCCTCACTGTGCGATGCCTAGCAATTCCCACATTCTTTCAGAAATCATTAAACTCCCCTGAACAGAACTCTAAACCATTATCAGTCCTCAGACACTTGATCTTCTTTCCAGTTTGGTTCTCAATCATGGCCTTAAACTGCTTGAAAGTAAGAAACGCTTCATCCTTTGTCTTCAACGGAAAAATCCAGACCTTCCTAGAGTAGTCATCAATGAAGCTAATGAAGTACCGAGCACCACCCTTTGAAGGAACAGGAGAGGGACCCCACAAGTCAGAATGAATATAGTCCACAGTACCCTTGGTTCTGTGGATTGCCGTACTGAATTTAAGTCGCTTTTGTTTCCCAAAAACACAATGTTCACAGAAGTCTAAATTCCCTGTTTTCTAACCACCAAGCAGACCTTGTTTGCTTAAAACTGTCATACCCCTCTCACTCATATGCCCTAAGCGCATATGACACAGTCGAGTAGTGTCTGAATCTGAATCTGCAGATGAGGAAACTGCTGCAGCACCTATAATTGTACTGCCGTGAAGCACATAAAGGTTACCAACCTTTTTCCCTTTCATCACAACCAAAGCACCTTTACAGACCTTCATAACTCCACCTTCAGCAGTATATATGCAACCAAGAGAATCAAGAGAACCCAGAGAAATAAGATTTTTCTTCAAATCTGGTACATGCCGAACGTCTGACGAAGTCCTCACTATACCGTCATGCATCTTGATTTGAACCGTTCCAATCCCTACAGTTTTACAGGGCATGTTATTCCCCATCAAAACTGTACCACCATTCGCCCGATTGATATGTCGCAAAGTAATCCTTGGTAGGACACATGTGGTAGGAGCAGCCCGAGTCAAGTATCCACTCATCTAGTGAGTGTGCAGCACAAGCATCAACTGAGAGAACATATTATGAACCATCAGAATGATCTTCAGCAACCCCAACAACATCTTTCTTTCCTTCTCTTTTCTCCTTCTCTTTGAGTTTTGGACAGTCTCGTACAAAGTGACCCGGTTGACGACAATAATTGCACTTGCCCCTTTTCCCTTTTGATTGCGACCTAGAACGGCCACTGCCTTTAGAATTTGATAAATCCTTTCCCTTTGTTCTCCCTTTAACAAACAGACCATCTGCTTGTTCCTCGCTCCCACTGGTAGACACCTTCTTCATCAACTCCTTAGAGTATAAGGATGCCTTAACATCCTCCATAGATATGGTATCGTTCCCATGGAGCATAGTCGTAACGAAGTGCTCATAAGAAAAGGGTAAAGAGCACAGTACAATCAGTGCTTGATCCTCATCTTCAATAGTAACATCTATATTTTTCAAATCCATAACAATCTTATTGAATTCATTAAGATCTTCTTTAATAGATGTACCTTTTTTCATCCAAAGAGTGTAGAGGCGTTGTTTCAAGTACAACTTGTTCATGAGAGATATAAATACTCTCCAACTTGAGCTACAAACCAGCTCCGGTAATCTCATCTGCAACCTCCCGCAAAACCTCATCCGTCAAGCATAACTGAATTGAACTAAGTGCTTTGATGTCAAGTTCCTCCTTGTCTTCCTCTAACATCGTTGCTGGAAGCTTCTCCTTCCCATTCAACGCTTTGTAGAAATCCTGTTGAACCAACATGGCACGTATTTTCACGCGCCATAGACTGAAACTCATCTGCCCATCGAACTTCTCTATTGTATACTTCACAGCCATTTGACCAAAAATAATCTCAATCGCAAAAGGGAAAAATTAAGTTTCCATTGCTCAGTTGATTAAGCCCTCTCTCCCTTGGGACTCTCAAAAAACAGAGTTCTCTCTCGGGACAGAGAGATCTCTTCCCGTTCTGAGCAGCGGAACAGAGCTCCCTCAGGACTCACGGAAAAAACGAGCTTCTCTCTCTCGGGACGCTCATAGAAAACAGAGTTCTCTCTCGGGACAGAAAAATTTCTTCCCGTTCGGAGCAGCGGAAACAGAGAGATTAGAGCTGAAATCCGGCGCCGTTGCCGGAAACGCAGCTCTGGTACCAGTTTGTTAGACCTAAGACTAAAATCCAAGCTTCGATTCGAGATTTATCAAAGTATGAAGTATATATGTAAATGAGAAATCATAAAGATGCAAAAAAATAAATCAATCACAACCAAGAGGCACAAAAATTACGTGGTTCGGCAACAGCCTACATCCACGGGCGGAGACGACGAGATTCCACTAAAATCGCGTGCGAAAGGGAGAGTTTTGCGGCTCCGAGCGATTACAAATCGATTTTCGATTTCTCCCGATAGCCCCCGAATTCGAAACCCCTAAACATAAAACTGGAATCCCGATTGAGAAACCGGTCCGGGTCGAACCGTGTGTCCAAATCGGGTCAAGTCGTGCGGTCGGGTCTGAACGGTTCGCGAACCAGAATGTCAAATTCAAGACACCCGGTTAACAATTATGGAAAAGAAGTGAAGAGAGTGAGAAAGAAGAAGATGGAAAGAAAGGTTTTGGTTGAGCAGCAGTCTCATTAGGGGAAAGATTGATCCCTGGCCAGTTTCATTAAGTACATAATCAAGTTATTACTAAAGATAAATATGCCCCTCATCACTTATGCGTGTACAACAGACTTTATAAAGACCAGACAATTATGACTTTGTCCCTTCTAAAGCACTGCTTTATCCTTTAAATTTTAACAGTTGTTGCTAATGAGTTAAAGTTCTACTGTTCTAAAGTTTTTCACATGCTCCACATCTCATTCTTTTTTAAGAGTGGTTTGAACTTGTTGTGGAGAATATGGCCACTATTAGGACGTCTCTTACTGTGGCTGGCTATTTTTGGAGGAGCCTGCCCATCTTAAAAACATAGGTATTGGAGCAAATCTAAGTCTATCAATTTCTATTTGATGGCCCCTTTATGAGTTCTATGTGGCCATATGTGTAATGAATCCCATGTCTTTGACCTAAGTTGTCAGTTTAGGTCTGGATATAGAAAAGTACTGATATGGTAAAATATCCCCCCCATTCAGTTGTATGAGAAGTTGTTGTCAAATATATTCCTATACTATATTGTGGTTCGAAAGATTCTGTATTTATTTATTACGAAGATAACTCTTCGCTCCAGCTAGTCACTCCAGGAGGCACTGTCCCAACTTCTAGTGTTATGCTTATGAAAACCAAGTAGAAAGGGTATATTAGAGTTGATATTTTCTATATTTATATCCTTTTGCCTAGGCAAAATATTTGTTTGCCTTTGTGCATAATATTTTTATTGTTATATATGTGACTATGTAGTAGAATGAATGTTTTAGTAGTAGATATGCTGTCTCATGTTATTGTATTTTATCAGAATACTAGTCTGACCTCTCTACTATGGCTCAAGCAAGCCATATTTTCAAACTTCACTGGGTCAAGATGATGTTAGAACTCCATATCGTACTCTCCCATTATCCATTGAAGAACTCATTTTTTTGTGTAAGTTGAATAACTATAGCTTGCTCTCAAGAAAAAATTACTATAGCTGTCAAAAGTGGCATTTTCTCCTATACTTGCGCTACTCTATTTGTTCTGTGAGAAAAGAAAAGTCCAGAGTAGAGAACAACTTCATTGCCGCGCACTACCACACCCTCCTTTCTTTCTTTCCTTCTTCCATGTGTTTGTTGTTTTTTTCTTTCTTTCTTTTCCTTCCTATTGTGAAAAAAAGTTTTAAGAGTCCACAATAACAATCAAATTACTTATTTTGGGAAAAAAATGTAGCTGAAATTTGTTTGTGGATACGTTTCTCCTAGTAAAGCAATAGTTCATGCACAACCCTCAAATGTTTGCATGTACTTTAATCATTAGAGATTTGTCTTTATTTCATTTCTAAATTTCATCCTGCTTCTATTGGTAGTCATTCATTAAGAATCCTTTCTACATGTTATAACCAGCTTAGTGCTGGAAGCATGGAGGTTTTGAAATTAACAAAGCCAAATAATTACCCAATGTGCTCATCTACAGTTTGAACAAGTCTCTGTTTTTTTTTTTTGGTTAATTCTATGTATGTTAGGAAAATGCTGTGAATAAGAGGTTCACAATGCAGTACTCACATTCTGTTTGTGACACCATTAAACTGTTGAGTTTCTCATATGCCATTGTGTTGCTTTATGAATTAAAGAAATTTATTAATAGTGTTTAGGGTTCTCAAATAGTAGTATTGAAGTATTTGATTTTGGACCACATATAACAAAAGATTGTTCATGACCTAACAAATCTGTGCAACAGTGCATGCACACGGTAATTTTTGCACGTAAGGACCTTTAGTAAAAATCCATTTTTTTCAGTTGACTGCTTCGGATTCCTAAACTCCTTCCACTGCAGGTATGGTGGAGTGTGGCTGATAACTCGTTGTGGATCTCTTCTGAAAAATGGTTACGATCTTCATGACTGGAATCTATGTTTAAGCATCCTGGTGGCCTATGGCGTAATTTTTCGTATTATTGCTTTCTTTTGTATGGTCACCTTCCAGAAAAAATGAATCCACAGATTCGAATTTTTACCCCAAAATTTAGAGTATAAAAGAAAAAGTGAGCTCCCATATGTTTGTTTCACATTGCATATCTGATTCCTGGAAAGCTCAGGGTCTAGCCACTTTGGTATGATCGTCTGTCACATAGCAAAAGCTCTCAAAAGCTCCTGAGTTGCAGAGAAACACTTATAGTTTCTAGGTGCCCTGACAGTAGAGCTTTGTGAAATTTTCTAGCATTTTTGTCCTAGGGTTACTGCCCTTGATAGTTGAGTGTTCAGGTTAAGCTTTGGAAGTATTCATCTAACAGGAAGACTATGTACCAAGCAAACACACTTTGTATATGCCAACTGATCACCAATAGGCAAATGTATGAATGCAATCAGACAGTTTTTCCGTCTTTATCTATCTCTCTGTCTATATCTGTCCTTCCCCTATAACTTAAAGTGTAAATATATATTTTTGAAATAGAACACATAGAAAACTGGCGGGAGACAAATGAAAATTTGAAGTTCATCTTCAACTCCTAATTCAAATTCATTTCATTCATCTACATGAACTTCATCTTCAAACATGGTGTTAGTGTGAACGACTTCATGTGCATTGGAAAACAGTTTCTAGTATTAGTTCCCCATCATGAGAAAAATATGAAAAACAAGAGAATCCTTAAACCCTAACAGTATACTTAATTAAAACATAATTCTTAAACTCCAAATTAGGTAAAACATGCATTATTATCACACGAATAAGTAATTTAATGTTTAATTAAAATATATTAATATACTAATTAATTGAATTAAATATTATATTATTTAATAATTACATTTTATTATACATTAGTACAGTAATTACGTGAACCAATGAAATACGCACATGATTAATTAAAAATAATAAATAAATAACATTATAAATAACAAAAACGAATGTCATAAATTCAATTATTAATTTATTAATAATATATGATATACTTTAACCTAAAAAGGAATGATTTAACAGGAAAAATTGATCTAATTATAGCTTTAATACATTATATATTTGTACATAATATTAATTAATAATATGTTTCCGTTAAATTTAAAACCATTGATTTTATTAAATAAAAAAATGGGTTAATTAAACTAAAATAATTGATCAAATGCTTGACTTAACAATATCTTAATTACCTCTATTAAATCTTTAATATAATATAATAATTAAAAAATAAATATAATGAATAAATAAAGAATTATTTTATTAATAACAGAAGATGGTTTTTTACGTGGTATTAATTAATAATATATCTCCACAAAAATGAAAATAATTAATTGATCAAATGCATATTGTAACTATATTTTATTTACCAGACTTAAATATCTAGTTTAATATAGTAATAAAATTTAATAAAAATAATATATAAATATATACAACTTCATTAATAATTTAAAAAATATTATTCTAATAACGAGTTCGTGCCTTTAGTATTAAAATCATCAAATTACAAGTTTAGTACATAAAACCAACACATGTTCAAAAGCAATAAGATACAATCATCATTTATCATTCCACATGCAAATCGTTGTCATCTCTAAATTGTGTGGATCTTGTGTATTCTAATACACGCTGCCTCCGAAAGTTTGTTGATTGGGTATCAGACATCATGTGCCTACACTCCTCAACAAAACGGTGTAGCCGAACGAAAAAATCGTCATATTCTTGAAGTAGCTCGAGGTCTATTATATGTCATGAAAGTTTCATATTTTTATTGGCCCCATGTTGTCCTTACTGCGTGTTTTCTTATAAATCGTCTATCGTCTACTGTTCTTGGGAATAAATCCCCCTACTCTAAACTTTTACCACATGATGATTTGTTTGCATTACCATTGAAAGTTTTCAGTTGTCAATGTTTTGTTCATAATACTTTTACCTAGACACAGCAAACTTGACCCTAAATCTATAAAGTGTATCTTTTTGGGATACTCTCAAACACAAAAGGGTTATGTTTGTTATAGTCCCTCTTTGTAATGTTGATTTGTGTCTAGAGATGTAACATTCTTTGAAGACTCCTCATATTATTCTGATAGCGCTCCATCTGGTATGTCATCAGTACCAAGTTCTCCTCGTGATATAGAAATTGATCAACCCCCAGAGACAATGACTGATACCACACTTGCCGAGTTGTCGGATCCACCAAAGGTAAGTCCTTCATCACCAGTCGTTTTTGGTCCTGAATTTGATACTCGTCCTATTGCTATAAGAAAATAACCTCGTTCATGCACTCAACCTTCTACTTCTCATCCTATCTCCAATTTTGTGTCTCATTATCGCCTCTCACCTCTGTTGTCAGTTTCTTTCTTCTATTTCCTCCATATCTGTTCCACAGTCATATCAAGAGGCTCTACAACATCCAGGGTGGAAGGCAGCAATGGATGAAGAGATAAAGGCCCTTAATGATAATCACACATGGTCTCTGGTTCCACTACCTACAGATAAAAAACCCGTTGGTTGCAAGTGTGTTTATACAGTAAAACATAATTCGGATGGGACCATTGCACGACTGGAGGCTCGACTGGTTGCAAAAGGTTACACTCAATGCTATGGCATTGATTATGATGAGACATTCTCTCCAGTGGCAAAAATGACCTCGGTACGTATATTATTATCCTTGGTAGCTAATTCTTCTTGGCCCATATATCAACTGGATGTTAAAAACGCATTTATCAATGGTGATATCAAAGAAGAGATTTATATGTAACAACCACCTGGATATGTGGTTGAGGGAGAGTCCGTATATCACCTTAAAAAATCTCTATATGGGCTAAAGCAATCCCCACGGGCATGGTTTGATAAATTTAGTCAAGCCATCATACGGGCAAGTTTTTTACAGATGCTCTGCAAACCACGTAGTCTTTATTGAGAACACAGCAAGAGGTAAGGTGATTCTAGTTGTTTATGTTGATGATATTATTTTAACTGGGAATGATTCTAAAGGCATTCAAAAAATAAAAGAAAGAATATGTGCTGAATTCAAGACGAAAGATCTTGGATTACTGAAATACTTTTTGGGGATTGAGATCTTACAATTCAGACATTTGATTATTCTATCCCAAAGAAAATATGTACTTGATCTACTAGAAGAAACAGGTATGATGGGATGCAAACCGATAGATACTCTTATGGATGCAAAGACAAAATTATGTGGAGGCACTAGAGAATATGTTGATATTGGAAAATATCAAAGGTTAGTGGAACGACTTATTTACCTATGTGTAATGAGGCCAGACATTTTATATGCAGTAAGTGTGGTAAGTCAGTACATGCACAAGCCACAACTTAGTCACTGGCAAGCACTTGAGAGGATACTATGTTATCTGAAAGGGGCTCCTGGAAGGGGGTTCCTCTATAAAAAACATGGTCACTTCAACATTGAGGGATTCGCAGATGCAGACTTGGTTGGATCCCCAGATAGAAAATCTACTTCTGGTTTTTGCATGATGGTTGGAAGAAATCTTGTGACATGGAAAAACAAAAAAACAAAATGTGGTAGCACAGTCAAATGCAGAAGCAGAATACAGAGCCATGACACACATTGTAAGTGAACTTTTATGGATAAAGTCCCTTCTCACTGAATTGGGATTTTATAAAGAAGCTCCAATGGACCTATACTGTGATAACCAAGCAGCAATACATATTGCATTGAATCCAGTCTTCCATGAGAGGACAAAGCACATTGAGGTCGATTGCCACTTTATACGAGAAAAATTCCAAGATGGTCTTTTATCCCTGAAACACATCTCATCACAAACTCAAGTTGCAGACGTCCTCACCAAACCAATCACTCACAAGATTATGTATACCATATGTAGCAAGCTGGGTGTTTATGACATCTTCTCACCCCCAACTTGAGGGGGAGTGTTACAATGTGGGGCCCACGATGGTGCTCGAGCTGGTGGGACCCACCATGAGGACATAGGTCATCAAGAAGAATCCTAGAGGACTTGATATACCAAGAAGAGTCCTCTCCCAAAGCAAGCACGAGTTAAGGAATCAAGAAGCACAAGTTGAATTGATTTAGAAGACTTGAAGATCAAGTGGGACCCACAAAGATCTCACAAGCTGGCACTCTTATCAATGTACGCTGGAGGATCATGACGGGCCCACAAGGATAAGGCCAGAGCTGGCTTCTCACCCTTTTTATTTTTATTTTTTCTCTTCTCTACTGAGAGCTTTCCTCCTCTTTTCTTGTTTTTCTTTCTTCTTTCTCTTGTTCGTGATAATGGAAAAGGGATCCTAAATTCAACAAATACCAAGCATTAAACCCTAAATACACTAGACCCTAGCCCCAATCCCAAAATTAAATCCTATAAAGACGAAATTGAACCATAAATACCATAAACCTAACCCTAAATCCCCAAATTATGCACATAAATTAAAATTAAATCAAATACAACACTAAATTAATCAAAATAAAATTAGGGTTTCGGTTTACCTTTTGAAATTTGGGGAAAACCAAAGCCGAATGGTGAAATCGAACCTGAATGGGGAAAACGAAGTAGAATAGAAGAAATCGACGCCGAAATGTAAAAAATCGAAGAAAATAGAAATTGAAATAGGGAAAATCGAACGAAATCAGGAAGTATTTTGGGGGAAAAGATAATAGCAACAGGGAGAAGAGTGTGGGAGGCCGAGAGGGAAAAGAGAGGGAAACCGAGAGGGATAGAAGTGAGGGAGAAGCAAGCAGGAGGCTGAAAGGGAGAGCGAGTGCGAGGGAGAGAGAGGGAGGCCGAGAGGACGTTCACAGCGAGAGGGAGAAAGGAAAGGGAGGCCGAGTGAGAGAAGGGAGAAAGGAGAAGGGAGAAGGGAGAAGGGAGAATCGAGAGGAAGAGGGAAAGGGAGGCCAAGAGAGAGAAGGGAGAAGCGAGAGGGAGAATAATTTCGAGGAAGAAGTGACGAGAGGAGGAGGAGACCGAGAGAGCGAGAGAGACCCAAAAAAAAAGGACGAGGGTTCGGAGCACAGGGCTAGAGTCATCTGAATGATTCGCAATCTGCTACGGAAACCAGATTCCCGAAATTAAACCATGGAGATGATTTTCGGATTCATCTTTGTCATCTACATGACTTCAACTCTGGTGCTCCACTAAGGGGGGGTTAGTCAACAAACTGGAAATTTGAAGTTCATCTTCATCTTCATCGCATGTATCTACATGATATTCATCTTCGAAACGGGTGTTAGTGTGGACAAGTTCATCTTCATCTTCGAAATTTAAAACCATTGATTTTATTAATTATAAAAATAAATTAATTAAACCAAGTGTTTGAGTTAACAATATTTTAATTACCAATATTAAATCACTAATACAATAGAGTAAATTAAAAATAAATATGATTAATAAATAACAAAATATTATATTAATAACATAAGATAGATTTTTTACATGGTATTAATTAATAATATATTTTCACAAAATTAAAATTAATTAATTAATCAAATGCATACTTTAATTATATGTTATTTACCAGATACTTAAATATGAAGTTTAATATAGTAATAAAATTGAACAAAAATAATAAATAAATACATATACAACTTTATTAATAACCAAAAAGAAAGATTATTCAAATAACGAGTTTGTGCCTTTAATATTAAAATCATCAAGTTACAAGTTTAATACATATAAACGACACATATTCAAAAGTAATAAGATACAACCATCATTTATTGTTCCACATGGAAGTCGATATGGCATCTCAAAATTGTGCGGCTCTTGTGGATTGTAATACACTCCGAAAGTTTGTTACTTGGCTACCCTCATCCCCAAGACCATCTCAATCGTCGATGTTTGTATCATCCATTGCAACTAATTGGACCGCATCACCTCCTCCACCGACCTTGCCACCCGAATCATCATCTTCATCTTCAAATATATCATCATAATCCTCTCTATGTATATAATTGTGCAATATGCAACAAGCATGTACAATTTTCACTTGGATCTTAAAAGAAAATGGAGCGCCTTTTAACATTTGAAATCGAGCTTTTAAAGCACCAAAAGTTCGCTCAATAATATTCCGTAAAGGTGAGTATCTTTGGTTGAATAATTCTTTTTCATTTTTAGGAATATTGTCTCCAAATTCTTGTAGATGATACCGGGTTCCTCGATATGGAGCCCAAAATCCCGAAAGATTTGCATAACTAGTATCGATTAGATAATATTTTCCTATAATAAAAATTATATTCTACATAAAATAATTGAAGGTAAAATAGATAAAACATGACTGCATAAGAATATATTACTTACCTTCAAGTACAAAGATTTTATCTCGGCGAGTCAAAGCGTCCTTCAGTACACAGGAATCAGTTGTTGATCTCTCCTATCCAGCAAGTACATAAGTGAATTGTATGTCAAATGAATATGTTGCCATCACATTTTGTGAGAGATAACCATTTCTATTCCAGAACCTTGGTTAATCTTCAAGTGGAATGTTCGCTTTGATATGAGTTCTATCAATAGCTCTAATACAATCCTAATTATATATTTTTAATTAATATTAACTAAGTTTGTATATTAATCTAAAATTATTTAGTTATAGGAAGTGAGGTTACATTGAAGTACAGATAAAACATTGAACTGGTTAAAATCTTCGAGTGTGTATGTTTTAAAGGCCGTTTGACGTAATTAGAGTAAAGTTTAAGGATTGCATCCAACACCTTGTTGAAATACTTACTTATGGTCCAGTTTGATCTATCTAACATCTTTGTTATGACACTATAAGATTGTTGTTAACCAATAGTTATAAGGAAATATGCAAATTGTTCTTCAACTGAGATGGTCTTTGTGGCTGATAAAAAACCTTTACTAGTAAGTATATCTGCCAATTTGTGAAATACTAGTTGATTCATCCTGTAAACTTTTCAAAATTTAACTGGTGATTTGTCTAGTACCTTTTTGCAAATACAATGGACCATTTATCCGACAAGAACGTAGTACACGTCTGTTGCAATAGTATAGATAGTATCTTCCCATGGCGATAAACAAAGTTGTGAATGCAATCACAGTTACAACCTTTTTTTCGTCTATCAAAATATCCATGAAAATCTACAAATTCAATCACCTAAAAGTCATAAACACAAGTAAACATTAATCTTCAATCATAACCTATTTGCAATCACACCTATACACAACCATATTCATCCACATTCCCACATCCTACATTCAGTCATATCCCTACGCAACCATATCCATTTAATTGTCCACATCCATGCTCATCTACCATATTCATCCATTCAATATATTAACACAACAATATATCAAATTTAAATACTAAGCATACTAATAAGTCTTGCAACGTCATAATTCAAACATCATACCTAATACATAACAATATTCCAAAAGAAGATAGTGTATTTAAAACGCATTACAAATAGTTTGTTGCACAATATTTAAGCCACTCGACCCGCTCTTCCACTGTCATCTCCGTAAACATGACCTTCTTACTTGGCGTATTCAACCATACAGGAGCGCAAAACTTCAAGTCTGCAGACAGGTCTGGGATTTCCCTGAGGGCTTTGACCCAATCTCTTTCAATATCGCCCTCTTTAGGCTTCATGAAATTCTGAAATGACTAAGCTATTTGATCCATTGCATCAATGAATCTACTAGTGTCATCACCGGACATTTCGGTTCTCTTTTTACGACGACTTGAAGATGACCGCTTACTTCTTTCAGATTGATTACTTGTTGACTCATCCACGTTTAATAATGGCAATGGAGTATTCCTATCTATATCAACATCCTCGGGCTCATCCATCGGGACATGTTCTGATTCATCGATGAGTTCATCACCCTGATCTACAAAGGTTGCACCTCCTGACCCTACGGTTATTGTGTTTCCCACCACCACAGCTAATTTATCGTATAGGGGGCAACCTTCACGTCTGTACTTCTCAGCATCTTTATGCTCCTACAAGAATAAAACATCTTTTAGACGTCTTGGAATAGAGTTATACTAATGCGAAAAACATAAAAAATATTTTATAGTACATCATGATTTACTGACCTTTATGTAGTCAAGTCATACAAAATTATATGCAGTAACTCGTTGTATGGTTGCATCCCAACCGAACCCACTAGAGTTGATACAGCTCGTTATCATTTGGTATGTTTTCTTCCATGATCTTATTCGATTTTTCACCTGCTCAATAGTTTTTTTATTGACTGCGTCTTCATTTAATTTATTAACACAGTCCATATATACCTCATGCTTCCAAACCCCGTTAGGCAACTTGTTCCCTAGATTGACCTGCTCGACCAAGAGATCGAGCATTTTGTTATCATCTTCAAAGGTCCAAATGTCATATGGTCGACCAGTTGGTTGTCTTCTTGCAGCCATGTATAATCTAAATCCGAGACGGTCCTCATGAATTTTTTTTATCAAACAACCTTTACTTGTCATGCAAACACAAACCATAAAAAATAGAATACCATGTGGTGGATATGTATAACACCCGAATTTCCTCACCACATGGCAAAAACATTTCATAGCACTTCGAAAATCCTCAACAACATTCTAAAACATTTTAAAATTAATTAAACTATTTTCACTACTGCATATGCACTAAACAATGAGAAAACACACACATCAAATCCAAATTCACTGAACACCCCTGGTAGAGCCTCATATAACTTCGCAGTCACTACGAATTGTACCTCATCAGTGATGGGGGTCGGGTTTCGTTGGCTAATGGACGCCTGTGTAGGCGACTCAGCCTTGTTTGAATTGGACTAAAAAATCCCTAATAAAACCTAAACCCTAAACCATCAAACCCTAAAGTCCCTAAACCCTAAACCCTATCACCTCTAAACCCTAACTACTAATTCTAGAATATAATACCCTAAACCCTAGACCCCCTAAACCTTAAAAGCCCTAAGTTAATTAGCCCAACTTAGAGTGAAAAAAGGCACTGTTAACTGTATAAGGTTACAGGGACTGTTAGGTAATATTACTGAATTAAGGGGCCTCAGTGTAATTACTGGAATATTTAATTTGTTTGCAGCATTACATGTAGAGTAAGAGAAAACTAGCCCATTCTAGTTGAACCACGTTTTGTATGCATATCAAAGAGAACTTATTGAGCAAAATTACCTCGATACAGCTCCTTTACTCTGTTTGGCTGTAAAACTATATTTTCAAGTCTATTACTCTTCTTCAAAATCATATCAATCTTGTGCTATCCCATTATATTAGAGCCGGATCGGAAGTTTTCTTTCAAGTAAGTTGGACGTAATTTCGTTTCATTAGCTTCAAATCATAAATTGTGCATCAAATCACTCTGTTTTCTATGTCAAACTCTTAGATTAACCTGTTTATTGTTTACATTATTCTCTAAAATTATGCATCAAATCACTCTATTTTCTATGTCAAACTCATAGATTAACCTATTTATTGTTTACATTATTCTCTAGTTAACTCTTTTAAGCACTCCTTAATATGGAGTTTATCATTCCCTTCCATTCCTGTTGAGTATTTAAATTGAGTTTGGATTAAAAAATCGATCTTTTTTATGGACCAAAAGTGTGATATATTTCTAATGTTCTTTGGCCTTTTTTATCCATTATTGTCATTGTTTCAATTCTTTTTTTCAAACCTGTCGTGGTTTCTATTGAGTTTTTCCAGCCTGGCTTTGGTGCAAGGGAAGTTGCACTAACCACGCAGCTCCATCTCTACCACTTCCTGCGACACACTCAAAGAACCACTTTAAGGGTGCAAATAGTGTTTACAAAAGACTTGATTAAAAAATTTGTACCTTTTAGCTGCTCCATATATCCAAAGCAGTGCTTCAAACAAAAATGAGCGACTTGGTATTCTCTCATTCAAGTTGTAGGCACCAGCCGAGTTTTACTTGTGAATTCTGAACCAGTTATTGAGATAGTTTACTGAAAATGTTGAACAACTCTAATTCACTTATTCACATAAAATAAATGTCTGATTTTATCTCTAGTTAATCTCTTGAACCGTTTTAAGTATGCCCTAAAAATAATCTCTAACCCAAATCAAGAATTTAGACCCTAGACCGTAACCCTAAATCCCACAATTATGCACAAATAACCCCCAATTAGGCACTGAAAATAAAATTAAATCAAATAAAACACTAATTTAATGAAAAAAAATTAGGGTTTAGTCATACCTTCTAAAATTTGGGGAAAACCGAAGCCGAAGGGTGAAATTGATGTAAAAATGGGGAAATTGATACCTAATCGAAGTAGAAATTAAGCAATTGATGCCCAAATGTCAAAATCGAAGAAAATCGAAATCGAAATGGAGAAATTGAACGAAATCGAAAGGTATTTTGGGGGAAAGGAGAATAGCGAGAGAGAGAAGGGAGTGGGACGCCCAAAGGGAGAAGAGAGGGAGAAGAGAGAGAAGAAAGGGAGGTCAAGAGGGATAAGAGAGAGAGAGAGAAGCGAGAGAGAAGCGAGAGAGAAAAATGGAGAGCGAGTCCGAGAGAAAAGAGGGAGGCACGGAGACGATAGAGGGGGTGCGAGAGAGAGGGCGAGTTCAAGAGAAGACCGAGAGTCGAAGGCTGGAGACGAGAGGGAGCAGAGACGGAGGCCGAAGAGGAGAGTCCAAGAGAAGAGAGGGAGCAGAGACGTCGGGGGTGCAAGGAGATCAGAGAGGGGGTGCGGGAGAGAGGGAGGAAAAAATGGAAATGAGGACGCGCGAGGGAGGGGGGTGCAAGGAGAGAGGGGGGAAAAAAAAATCAAACACAACGGGCATCCTTCATCTGGAAGAATGGGAAAAATGGTCTTCAACGAGATGAAAATTTTTATAACGTGGAGATGAAGGACCACTTCATCCCCATCATCCAAATGAAACGTCATATGCGCTCCACTAACGACTTCAACTGATGAAGGGCATAATGCGGTTGATCTTCATCTCGGACTTCAAGTTGACTAACTCCCCTAATGACGTCAGGAGATGAATTGAGTAATGCGGCTGAAGTTCATCTCCTGCGTCAAGTTGATTAACCCCTTATATGTGAAAATCCTCTTTTTCAATAACAAGAAACACATTATATACATACACATAAATAGGTGTATGAGTAATGAGTAATAGGTAATAGGTAGTTTGGATACTGATTTACCCATTAATCATTACCCGCTACCAAATGCCTAAAAATCTAATACTTAATTGTCTACCATTCGCTATTCACTATCCACTATCCACTATCCACAAATCATTAACCATTAACCATTACAGTTATCCACTATCCACTATCCACTAATCATTATCCAACACCTAATAACCAACACCTGACACATATATTTTTTATGTTGTTCACAAATGCATACAACACCTCTTTCCTAAATGAGACTTGAACCCAAGGCCTCACAACACCACTATATCAGTCACTTTGTTATCTGATCTATGTACACAGTCCAAATACAGTTGCAACTTAAAATTAAGGTCCAAAATTTCATGAAACGTTTGCTAATGTCTCCAAGGTGGCGTTGCCTCTTCTTTGCACACTAGCCAACCACTACACCCAGATCACCTTCTATCCACAAGAGACTGCCTATTGAAGTCTTCTACATGAGAATGCCCTGTTTGAGACTTTTGAGCTTCAATAGTAGAGTCAACAATTACAATTGACCCTGAAAAGGAAAACCCCCTCATGCATTTTAAAAGTTAGGCCAATTCCAGCAACATCGGTGTCGTCGAATGCACAGCCATCAAAGTTTAGCTTTACCATTCTTGGATACTATTCATCAACTTGACATGCCTTGGGTAAGGAAAGTTGCACCACCATGTTCCAGTTGCTCCCTGATTTATGGGTTGGAGGTTATGGGTTTTTAGTTCTAGGTTGTGTTGAGAATTATGGGTTGTGGTTTTGAGTTCTAGGTCATTGGTTATAAATAGTAAGTTATGCGTTGTGGATTAGGGCAATGGACAATGGATAACGGATCTCAGATTGTGGATTGTGGATTTGTGAATTATAGGTTAAGGGTTGTGAGTTTTTGGTAAAAAGACTATGGGAAATGGATAATGAATTGTGAATTATAGGTCATGGGTTGTCCATTGTTGGTTGTAGGTTGTCAGTTGTGGGTTGTGGATTGTCGGTTGAAGATTATAAGTTAATGGGTTACAAGATATAAGTTTTGCGTTCTAAGCCATGGATTACAGGAAACAAATCATGGGTATGGATTTTGGGTCATGGGTTATAATAGGCAATGGATTGTGGCTTGTTCAGGAGTATGGGTTATGAATTGGGAATTGTGGGCTATAGATTAAAAGTTGGTAAGATTTATTTTATGGGTTATGCGTTATAGATTATGAGATTTAGGCTTTGGGTTTAAGGGCTATAAATTGTAAGTTGTGTTACAGTTAAGGGTGGGCAGGGATCGGGTCAGGGTTGGGTCGGGGTTGGGTTTTTAAAAACTAGACCCCAAAACCTGAAACTAGAGAACCCGTGACAGCGCTGGAATAAATAAGCAATCTTACATGACTAAACAAAAAGAATCATATGGTAACAAAAAAAGACGAGCTGTAACATTTGAAGAGAGCTAAAAAATAAACAGAAGTAAATAAACTAACTGACCTGGAGGAATAATTGGTAAAAATCAAAGACAGTAGAGTTTCTTTGCGAGAAACAGGCAACAACAACCTGTAAATCGACACCAGTGAAAAGTGCGAAGAAAATGACTGTAAATCAGGTTAGGGGCAAAGATCTAAGGGTTAAAAATGATGAATCTGAGAGTGTAAGAGATTAAGTGGGCAAAAATGAAAGAAAAATGGGTGGGAGAACGGAGAACGGAGAAGAACATCGATGAGAGTGAGGGTTTCTTTGGGGTGGGAGGAAGTGAATGGGGAGTGAGGAAAGAAGGTCGAGCTTTGTCTTTAAAGTCTGACTTTCCTATTCCAACATTGCCCCAACTTTACTGACTAACCTTTTGAAAAAAAAGCAGGATTTCAATGTCTTTTAATTGAAATCAATATGCATTAACGTCATACAAACAACTGGGTTAGAAATGTTTTATTTCCATTAATACCTCGACTAAAGGTAGAAAATCGTTTAAATTTTACAGGGCATAAGGGGTATTGGACCCCCCGGGTCAGAGGCCATGGGATGAACCGGTCTTGTGTTTTTCCGATCGAGTTAGGTCAGATTTTTCATAAAACCCAACCCGAACTTGACCTGATGCCCTCTTCAAATCATAGGCTACGGAATGTGGTTTATGAGTTATGGATAATGGATTATATGTTTGCATTATTGTTTATAGATTAGGGGTTAAGCGTAGGTCTATGGGTAATGTGTTACATTTTATGAATTAGGAAAAATGGGTAAGGCTTTACAGATTATGTGGTATGGGTTGTGTTTTATAAGTTATAAGTGATTAGAAACAGGCAAAAGAAGCCTATGTAATGGCCGGGGAAACCAAATAAATATGAAATAATAATAAAATAAAATATAAAAATATTAAATTCAAAATAAAAATATATAAAGAATTTTAAATTATAATAAAGAGCAATATAATTTCTTTATTAGTAAGGCAATTAGGGTATTATTATTCCATAAAATCCACTCAACTATAAATTCCAAGTAACTTTGTAAGCAAAAATAAATAAAAAATTATTAGTTATTTACTTAACCACAAAAAATTAGTTTCCCTTTTGCAAGAGCCTCTCAACCTCTTAGTTGTATGAGTAGATGAGTGAAAAAAAAAAGTAGCCCAAATAAATTCAATCTCATGTCAAAAACACCAGAATTTACTTGCTATTTACTTTTGAAACCCAAGTAAATTAAAAATGGAAACTAAAGCCAAAAAGGAAAAGCTTCTCTAAAAACATCGATTTATATTCTATATACAAAATGACCTGTTGGCCCAAGTGGCTTCTCAAGAGGGGGGTGAATTGAGAATTACAATTTTAAATTTTTGCTTAGGTGTGAAGGGTAAAGCATGTAATATGGCAATTTCAAAATAAAATTCAAGCACACACCATAGGAGACAAGAGAATTTTTGTTATCAATGTTCTCCTATTAGTATTAACGGCCTAAGAACCCTTAGGAAATTTTACTATTTGAAAGTTCTAATAGTTGGAATTACATCAAAGAGATTTTGGTTCTCTTTAAGCCACGTGTAACTCAAATACACACTTTTATAAATACAATTTTCCCAAAAGATTAGCTAGATTCTAGCTCTAGTTGACTCTTTCTATCTAGATTGAAATAGGTTCTAGATGAACCTTTCACAAAAGATAATTATAAAGAAAGGTAAAACTAACGTACACCCTATAACTTGGAGAGTACTTTCTCCTTGAGATATCCAAACATCCACTCTTTGCTACATAATGTGAATATGAGTCGTCGGACATCAGCTCGTCGAACGGAAATCTTCGGACAAGAACTGGGTAGCAAGGACGTTTTGTCTCACTCCTCTGAGCTCGGTCGGTGGTTTCCGACCACTCCTCCGAGCTCGGACGAAAGTTTCTGACCTTTCCTGAGCTCCGGCCGATCTCTGAGGCTGAAGCATTGTCAAAGTGGACCACCATGGATGCTAGAGTCATGACCTGGATAAATCCATCGAGCCTCATCTTGTCCTTAATCTGAGGCCCTACAAAACTGCCGCGAAAATGTGGGATTACCTCCACAAGGTGTATCATCAAAATAGCATGGCCCGGCGGTTTCAAGTCGAATATGAATTAACAAATTCGCAAGGAGGCAGTTCCAATGAAGAATATTTCTCGGGGTTTCAAAATCTGTGGGCTGACTATACTGATATTGTTTATGAGAGCGTCCCAGTTGCTGCTCTCTCAGCAGTGCAAGCAGTACACAAAACCAATAAGAGTTCTTGATGAAAATTCATCCAGAATTTGAGATTGCTCGGTCACATTTGATGAATCATCATCAGTGCCGTCTCTGGATGCCTGTTTGAGTGAACTCCTTAGGGAGGAGCAACGTATTGCTACTCAGGCCGGTATGGATCATCGAGTCTAGGTTGATATATCTATTCCTATGACCTATGCAGCACAAGGAAAAAATAAGGGTCGGGACATGAGTTTTGTTCAACGCTTCTACTGCAAGGCATATGGTCACTTTGCTCGGAAAATGACCCAAGAAATCTTGTAACTATTGCAAGAAACCGGGCCATCTCATCGCACATTTCCCTACTGGCCCTGAAAAGAAAAAGAATATAACTTATCCTACCTCCACTAGTATTTCTAGTTCTGCAGCATTACCGACTGTCGTGCCAGCTACTACCGTTCTTGTTCCTCCAACACCTGCAAGTTCACCCCCACTCACCCATGAAATGGTACAATAGATGATCATATCTACTTTTTCTACTTTTGGTCTCTCTGGTAAGCAGAAAATCTCTCCTCAACCATGGTATTTTGATTCTGGTGCTTCTAACCATATGACCAACAATGTTGTGTCTCTCTATAACGTCAGAAAGTATAATGAAAACCTACACATCAACACTATTGATCGCAGTTCTCTACCTATCAGTGCCGTTGGTGATCTCTCCCCCTCAGTATCTGATGTCTTCGTGTCTCCTGACCTATCGACAAACCTTCTGTCTGTTGGTCAACTGGTTGATAAAAACTTGTAATGTTCAGTTCTCTCGCTCTGATACCATGTCAAACGCCTAGCCAATACTACCCCAAAAGACCGGCCTATTAGGGAGCAGTAAACCAAGTAATTAACCCAGACCACAAACTCTAACAAGCTTGTCTAATATGAAAAGAAAGGAAATGTAGAGGAAAGAGTAGAAGATTTTCAAAGGGAATGACTCTCTTTCACTCAAGAACACCTTGGAGAATAATTTACAAGACTTAATAATTAGGCTTGAAGATTTGCCAATAAATGCTCCTTCACTTCTATGTGAGGTTTGGTGGGGTATTAATGACTTCCCCAAGCCAAATTAGTTGTTTTTGCTCTTTTGCAAAAGTCAATGTTTTGATTGATTGATCACTATAAAGTGATTGATCGATCAATCGTGTATAACGAATATTTTTCTGTCATGATGTAACTTAATTGATCGATAGTGATAGTAATCAATATCTTACCATTGTGCCTGACATGTTAAGTTGATCGATCTTTGCCAGGGTATGATCAATCAATCTGTTGAATTTAGGATCCCTTTACTGACATCTCGAGCAAGGTGAGAGAGTGAGAAAAAGAGAAAAGGAAAAATAAAGCTCTCAGGTAGAGACAAGAGAAGAAGAAAAAGGGAAGAAAGACTTTAAAAAAAAAGAAAACTCTACATGAGAGAGAAGGGAGAACTACTTCCTTTGATGATTTAATTATGAGTACAAGCTCCTCTATTCATAGTAGAGAAAGTGGTAGAGTCCATGTACAATTAAACTTCATTTTCCTAATTACATTCCAACTCTAACTCTTAAAGATAAGCCTATCATGATAAGATAACTCAACATAATTAGAAGTCTAACAAAACTCAAACTCTAACTCTTCTATAAGAACGTGACCATAAGCTGAAGATGTCAACTCATGGTTTATCTTTGTGGGTTCCACTTGATCTTCCAACTCATGTGATAAGGATACCAGATCGTGGTATCTTTATGGGTCCGACTTGATCTTCAAATCTTCCAACTCACTCCAGCTAGTGTTTCTTATCTTCCAACTCATGCCAACTTGTGTGATAACTCCTCTTGGCTTCTCACGTCCTCATGGTGGGTCCCACCAGCTCGTGCAACCATGGTGGGTCTCACATTGTAACAATCCCCCTCAAGTTGGGGTAAGAAAACATCGTAAATGCCCAACTTGCTGTAGAAGGTGGACAAAATTTTATGAGTGACTGGTTTAGTGAAAATGTCTGCAACTTGGCTATGTGAAGATATATTCTTGAGAGATAATATGCCGATTTGGAATTTTTCTCTCATAAAAGACAGAATTTGATGTGATATGTATGTCTACCTGATTTATTGCAATATAGATCCATAGGAACTTCTTTATAGAATCCCATTTCAGTGAGAAGAGATCTGATTCATAGAAGCTCACTAACTGTGTGTGCCATGGCTTTGTATTTTGCTTCTGCACTCGATCATGCAACAACATTCTGCTTCTTGCTTCTCCATGTAACTAAGTTTCCTCCAACCATCGTACAATATCCGGAAGTAGATTTTCTATCATCAGGGGATCTAGCCCAATCTGCATCTGATAATCCTTCGATGTTGAAGTGACCATTATTCTTATAGAGAAACCCTCTTCCTGAAGCTCCTTTCAAATATCGCAATATCCTTTCTAGTTCTCGCCAGTGACTGAGTTGTGATTTGTGCATGTATTGAGTCACCACACTTACTGCATATGATATATCTGGCCTTGTTACACAGAGATAAATGAGTTTTCCCACTAGTCTTTGATATTTTCTGATAAATGAGTTTTCCCACTAGTCGGCACATAATTTTGTATTTGAGTCCATGGGGGTTTCTGCTGGTCTACACTCCATCATTCTTGTCTCTCTAATAGATCAAGGACATACTTCCTTTGGGATAGTACAATCCCATGTCTGGATTGTAGTACTCAATACCCAAAAAATATTTAAGTAGTCGAAGATCTTTTGTCTTGAATTCAGCACATATATTTTCTTTTGTTTCCTGGATGCCCTCAGGCTCACTACCGATTAAAATAATATTATCAACATATACTGCCAAAATCACCTTACCTTTAGGTGTGTCTTTAATAAATACAGAGTGATCTCCAGAACATCTATGAAATCCAGCCCGTATGAGGGCTTGGCTAAATTCTTTCAAACCAGGCACGTGGAGACTGTTTAAGACCATAAAGAGATTTCTTTAATCGACATACTGACTCCCCCTCAACCACAAAACTAGGTGGTTGTTGCATATAAATTTCTTCTTTGATATCCCCATTAAGAAACACATTTTTCACATCAAGCTGATATACCTCTCAGAAAGAATTGGCAACTAGAGATAATAAAACACGTACTGAGTTCATTTTGGCCAGTAGAGAGAAGATTTCCTCATAATCAATTCCATAAAATTTTGTATAGCCTTTATCCACTAGGTGAGCCTTCATCCGAGCAACGGACCCATCCGGATTGTGTTTCACAATAAACACCCATTTGCAACCGATAGGTTTATTATCTGATGGAAGTGGAACTAGAGCCCATGTCTGATTTTCATAAAGTGCCTGCATTTCTTCGTCCATTGCCACCTTCCACCCTGGATGTTTGAGAGCCTCTTGATAGGACTGTGGGATTGATATGGAGGAGAAAGAAGAAAGAAATTGACAACATAAAGGGGATAGACGATGGTGAGACACAAAACTTGATATGGGGTGAGAAGTAGAGGGCCTAGTGCAAGTTCTAGGTTCTTTTCTCAAAACAATGGGACGAGTATCATATTGAGGGCCAAATTCCACTGGAGAAGATGGATTTACCTCGGTGGGATTCGTAAACTCAACAAGTGTGGTGTTAGCCGGTGTGTCTGGGGGTTGAGAAGTTTTTTTAGCATGGGGCACAACCTATCACAGAGAAGCTGGTACTGAAGACATGGAGGAGCACTGCCAGAATAGAATGAAGAATCTTAAAAAAAGGTGACATCCCTGACACAAGTAAACGTTGGAGAGTGGGATTATAGCAAACATAACCCTTTTGTCTGTGAGAGTACCCTAAGAAGATACATTTGATAGATTTGGGACCAAGTTCACTGTGTTTAGGGGAGGTAATATGAATAGAGCATTGACACCCAAAGACTTTTAAGGGCAATGAAAAAGGATCATCATGTGGCAACATTAAAGAGTCAGGGGATGTATTACTGAGAACGAACGATGGTAGCCTATTTATAAGAAAACATGCAGTAAGAATGGCAAGTGACTAATTAAAGTATGGAACTTTCATGGCATATAGTAAATTGCGAGCTACCTCAAGAATATGATGGTTCTTCCGTTCTGCTACACCATTTTGTTGAGGGGTGTAGTCACATGATGTTTGATGGATAATGCCATTCTCTTGACAAAAGGAGTCAAGGTATATGGAAGTATATTCTTTTGCATTATCAGACAGAAGTACTTTTATTTTCTGACCAAATTGAGTGAGTACCATAGCATGAAACGATTTAAAAATCAATGGTATTTCAGAACGTTCTTTAAAAAGAAATAACCAAGTGGTACAAGTGAAGTCATCAATAAATGTACTAAAGTACTTGACTTGGGAAATATTTGAGACGCTCAAGGGTCCCCATACATCTGTATGAATTAAAGAAAAATGAGGAATATTTTTAACTTCTGGACAAGGTGAGTATGTAGTCCTCTGGTGTTTACTCAGTTGGCAGACTTCACAACTTAATTTTGACCTTGCTTTAAGAGTAGGAAAAATATGATGAAGAGATTGTGTGGATGAATATCCCCACCGGTTGTGCCATAGCCTTGTCTCTTTCACTGGTTGAAATAGTATTTATTTTAAGCACGTCCAGGTAGTAGAGCCCCCCTTATTCACGGCCTCCACCAATCCCCTGCTTCGTATAAGATCCCGAAACACACAAGTGGGTGAGAAAGTGATAGAGCAATTAAAATATTTGGTGAGCTGACTAACAGATAAAAAACTAAAGGGAAAAGTAGGAACAAAAAGGATATCTATGAGCGGAAGTGATGGTGTAACAAAAGTGAATCCTTTACCTAGAACTTTAGTTTGAGAACCATCAACTATGGTAACAAATTTATGTGAGAGACACGGAGAAACTGAGTGTAATAGAGTTTTGTTTGTTGTGAGATGCTCGAAGGCTCCTGAGTCAATTATCCATGATGAAGATTGAGTATGTCACTCTTACTACTTGTATTTCCAGCATCAATCTTGAAGCAAAAAAATGTTTAAACCACACTCAAGATCAATTATAGAAGTACCAAATTTTAGAGTGAGTAAAACCAAAGTGGGAAGTCACTTTAAAATCATGCATAGGCTGCCAAATAAGTCAATCTGAATGTCCCAAATAGACCAAATAGGGGAAGATCTTTTAAAAAAAATCCACTAATTCAAACTTGAAGGATCTTTGTACCAAATCAGTCAGTTGCAACTTGAGATATAGAATCTTATCCACAAGATCAGGCACTAATTCATCAAAAAATTTGTGCCTATGTCAAGTGGAGTCACCATCTAGAAATGAATCAAATCCTCGTATATCCTTAAAGCAAAAAAAATCTCAAGAGGATAGAGTGAAAACTTATGCCTTAACCCAAAATTCCAAAATCGTGGCTAAACACTTCAGAACCACAATTTGCTTTCATTGAGATCCTTTGTAGCAAATATGGTCTCTTATAAATCTCAAATCATAGGGAAAATCCAACTTCCAAATAACTAAGTGTTGAAATTCAAGAGAGCAGAGAACGCAACAGAGTAGTAAAGGTATGTAGATGATTTTTCATCATGCTGGAATTTAACCATATGTTGATGCACCAGCTAAATAAACATACCACATGAGCAACACCAAGTGTAAGAGGACTTGCAACAACGTGTGCTGGAATTCCAACTCATAGGAAATCGAGCCAAGTCACATGTAAGTAATTGAAGCTCAAATCATTTCCATCACATAAGCATCCTCTTCTCAAATCATCAATCTTGATAAAACAACATGTAACAACCGATCTTGATCAAACATGTAATTTGGCTATAAGAAGACCAAGATTATAACATCTTCTTAACACAAGGAATTAACATTCACAACTTCTCATATGAAGGTCATCTTGTCTTGATGTAATCCAGAGATCAAAGGTTCAACATATAGCAAAAAAAATGTGTAAATAATAACCAGAAATGACTTATCTCTTCGACTCCTTCCTTCATGAGTAACTTCAAGGCCAGATCTTCATAATAATTTTTTTTTGTATACTTTATCAAAAGGGCACCTAAACTCTATGCTTTGATACCATGTAGAATTTAGGATCCCATGATAAGAACTTCCACCAAACTAAGAAGAAGAAGGAGAAGAGAGAGAGAGAAGAGATCAACCACTAAGGGAGAGAGCTTGGATGAAGGAGAAGAGGGAGAGCGCCTACCAAGGGAGAGAGCTTGGATGAATTTTGGGACAAAGGAGGAGTGAGCTTGATGCTCTACCTCTTAGCCAAGACCACTATTTACAATTCCCTTAGGGCTACAACATTATAAAGGAAGAGACATAAAAAAGACAAGTATTTATAGCTTCATGCCATCTTTATGAGAAGTTTTCTTATTTACCCATCTGTCACCTCTTAGATGTGTGGACTTTCTTTCCTTGGACTTGTGGGATTGATCCCATCTTCTAACATATTTAAAGAGAAGACAACTTAAGTTGTTTGATTACTCTTTATCTCCAATTTCCCAACCTTAGTTGTAGCCATAGTAAGTGCATGGAGGAAATTCCATACTTGCATGGAATGTATCTCCATTTATTTTAGAAACACTCCAAAAAGACATGGTCTGCATGCATTATATTCCATTTCAATTTATTTTGGATAAAAAATTAGCAACCAAAGATGAATACAAAGACATTTTTCCAGTAGTCCATTGACCTACCAAAATTGGAGAGGTGGATGATCTATCCTTGAAGTTTGAACTGATCTCTAGAAAAGAATCAGAACTAATTTTGGCCCAGTCCTTAAAGTACAAGGTTGGCAAGAAAAGATACCCAAAAATTTATAGAAGTATTATTATTTAACTTCCACTCTTTCAATTAGAAAATAATGCATATTCACTTCTCAAACTTAGCAATTAATTAGCTATTGCTAGCCACAAAAGTTTTTTTAATGTACATAAAATCCTCATATTCTCGTGAAAGTATAACTTGACTTTTCATTCATTAATGTAGAATTTAGGACTCGTTCATAATGATCGTGAGCCAAAGAGGGAGAGGAGAAGAAGAGAATAAGAGAGAAAGGAGAGAGAGAGTTTAGAGAAAACTTCCAAGAGAAGGGAGTGGAGAGTTTGGATGAATTTGAGAAGAGAGGAGAGAGCTTTTATTCTCTACCTCTTAGCCAAGGGCCTCTATTTATAGTTTTTTACAATGCCCTTAGGGCTACAACATTATAAGATAAGAGACATAAATAGATAAGTGTTGAATTTATGGAAAAGATAAATACTTCATTGACTTATTGTAATCAGAGTACATGAACCTCTATTTATAATAGAGGAAGGTAGTAAAGTCCAATTACAATTAAACTACCTTAGTCCCAATTACACCCAAACTCTAACACTTGATAAGTCCTAGAATAATTAAATAACCCAATATAAATAGAAGACTAACATGACTAAAATACCTTTAAACTAAAACTCCTCTATGAGACCTGCTTCCATAATAATTGTGGCTCTAGTAGACTTCTTATTTAGTAAGACTTCTTATGCCACCTCGTGTGATCATGGTGGGTCCCATATCTTATGGACTTGGGCCCATCTTCCAACACTCCCCCTCAAGCTGGGGGTGAGTGAACATTATAAACTCCTAACTTGCTGCAAATGATGTATATAATCTTCTTGTATAAAATGGATGTCCGCCATATCTTCCAACACTCCCCCTCACGTTGGTGCTCTCTTTCATGAGGCCCAACTGGCACAAGATAAGCGAGAGTAAAATCACTCCAAGCCGTATGACATCGCTCTAGACTCCAGTCATAACCCATGCTGGATGTAGGGCACACTCCTATCAATCTCAGGTAGTGACACTCCTATCTTTTACAGGTAGTGGGTCTATACGTAGTACTTAGAAGTGTAGTAAAAACTCCTCCATCACCGTGTCCCTCCACAAGACAACGAGTCTTAAGTGGTAGGAGTAATAAATGCCAATTAAGGGGGGTAACATATATGTAGTAATAAGCTCTTCCATCAAGGTGTCCCAACCCGGACACCGACTCTCACAAGTAGAAATGGGTGATAAATGCCTCAAAATAATAATCCAGCAGGAAAAATAGAATCGAGTCAAGCCGAGTTAGGTATCACAAATAATTATCACAATTATTATTGTGAGTTAGGGTTCTTGGTCTTCAATTTTCTTTGCTGCAAAAATTTCTTCTTAGATGCAAATGCTTCATCTTTTGTGCTCCCCCTTTCTTGAGTATTTTGGTCACTTAAAACTTAGCACAACATATGGAATAAAATACCTCTTTCTTGTACTTTTTGTACTTCTTGTACTTCTCCCCCTCAAGTTGGGAGGTAATGGCAGTGATCCCATCTTGAACCAAATAACATAGATTTAATAATAAATTCATCAATAACAACAACTAAAAAAATTGAATCAAAACAATCGGCATAAATTCTGAATTTCCAATGCAACAGGTTACCGGCATGACCTTAATTATTCCAATGCAAATATATCTTTAAATATAGATCAGATTGACATGAAATTTTATCCTTATGAAATTAGACCTAAATAAATTTCATCCAAGTATAAATTCTCTTCATAAAATATACTTCTATTGAGATATATAATCTGATAGATTTCGGTCTCTGCCGAACTAAGTACTCTTTGCCCTTTTCCTGCATGAACATTGACTTCCAAGATCAATATCTCCATATGAAAAACTCAGATCTAGAATTGGTTGAATAGGTAAGAAAATAGACTTATAGATTTTTATTTTGATATATACTTCTCCATATAAAGTCTCATTTTTTATAGCATAAAATAGCTCGGAAGTTGAAGCTTTCTGCTTCTGCTTGAACCACTTATGCAATCTAACCTATGCAATTTCAAATATGGATTTCTCTTTGTATATAACTCCGATTGGAACAAATTATTTTTCCATGGAAAGTAGACTCGAATAGCTTTCTGTCAATATATAATTTTCAATATGAAAAGCTCATTATAGAGGTGACACGTAAACTAAATTACAGGTATAGGAACTGAAAAAAAAAGATAAATACTAACCTAAACTACTAGAGATATTAAATAAAAAAAAGATCACATTACCTATGTGGGTTGACCAAGTCAACTCATAAAACATGCTCTGATACCATGTTGAATTTATGGAAAAGAGAAATACTTCATTGACTTATTGTAATCAGAGTACATGAATCTCTATTTATAATAGAGGAAGGTAGTAGAGTCCAATTACACCCAAAATTTAATACTTAAAGATAAGTCCTAGGATAATTAAATAACCCAATATAAATAGAAGACTAACAGGACTAATACACCTTTAAACTGAAACTCCTCTATGAGACCTGCTTCCATAATAATTGTGGTTTTGTTAGACTTCTTATGCAACCTCACGTGATCATTGTGGGTCCCATATCTTATGGGTTTGGACCCATCTTCTAACACTCTTGGATATGTGGGCCTTCTTTGGTCGTGTGGACTTGGGCCCATCTTCTAACAATAAGTAATTACTTCTTCATGCCATCTTTATGAGAAGTCTTCTTATTTACCATTTTGCCACCTCTTAGATGTGTGGGTTTTCTTCCTTGGAGGTGTGGGCTTGATCCCACCTTCTAGCACTCCCCCTCAAGTTAGAGGAGAAAAAAATCATAAGTACCCAGCTTGCCACATAAAAGATAGGATCTTACACGTAACCAATTTAATAAGAATATCCGCTACTTGCTCTTGTGATGAAACATGTTTGAGGGAGATTATACCCGCTTGAAATTTATCCCGTATAAAGTGGTTGCCCACCTCAATGTGTCTGGTCCTTTCATGGAAGATCGGATTTGAAGTGATATAAAGAGTTTCTTGGTTAAAGGGACCTGATCCATAGCAGTTCATTGACTGTGTGAGCCATAACTGTTAAGCACCTAGCCAATACTACCCAAAAAACCGGCCTGTTAGGTAGCGGAAGGCCAAGTACTTAACCCTGAGCCATAACAATACACCTAGTGTCACGAGCCAATGACCACGATGGATTTTACCCACATAGCGACAAGGGGATGCCTAAGTCTGGGTGACGTGATCACCCACGGCTATGGGAAATCGAACTCGTGACATAGCGCCTGCTCTGATACCAAATGTTGAGCACCTAGCCAATACTATCCAAAAGACCGGCCTGTTAGGAGCAGAAGGCATATGTACTTAACCCCAGGACCAAGTGGGTCACTGTCAGCCCATAACAGTCTCATTGGATGTGACATTATTATTGAAGAAGAGGTGGCCTCAATATATGTTACATCACCGTGACAGAGGAGATTATTACTACATTCACTACTCGTAAGGACATCGATGTTATTTCACCGTGATGGTAGATTTTATTACTAACTCTATGTTATACCCCCATGAATTGGTATTTATTACTCCTACCACTTGAGAGTTGTTGTCCTGTGGAGGGACACGGTGATGGAGGAGTTTTTTATTATTACACTTTCGAACAGCGTATAGACCCACTACCTATAGAAGATAGGAGTGTGTCAAACATCCAACATGAGTTAATTGACTGGATTAAAGAGGAATGTCATACGACTTGAAGTGATTTTACTCTCACTTTTCTTATGCCAGCTGAGCCTCATGAACGAGAGCACCAGTTTGAGGGGGAGTGTTGGAAGATCTACCACATTATACAAAAAATGATTTTATACATCATTTGCAGCAAGTTGGGAGTTCATGTTGTTATCTCACCCCCAACTTGAGGGGGAGTGTTGGAAGATAGGGCCCAAACCCACACGACCAAGGAAGGCCCACATATCCAAGTGTGTTGGAAGATGGACCCAAGCCCATAAGAGCAAGGAAGATCCATGCATCCAAGAGATATAGAAGACGGGCTCAAGGCCCATAGATCAAGGAGAAGGCCCATAGGCCCACATCAAATGATGGCAGGATGGTAAATAAAGAGTCATTTCAAAGAGATGGCATTGATGTAATTAGATTAAAGTTCCAGGGTTAAAACCCTAAACCCTAAAACCTAAGTTCAGGGGTATTATTGTAATACAATAGTTTGATTAATCTATAAATTGAGCGTTAGGGGAAGGGTTAGGATAATCAAGTCCATAACCTCTCTCCTCCAGTTTTCTCTCAATGGGTTTATCTCCATTTTCCTCTATGACCTAAATTCATGGAGTCTTGAAAATCAAAAAATTTGAAACCAACCCGTTACAAATTTATCTAAATAAGTCCTAGATCTAGGAATTAGACTTAAAAATTTATCTTAATGTTTTTTTAGTGTAAATTCAATGGTTTATACTTGTACAAAGAAATTTTTTGTTTTAAAAATATTATCACCTTGTTCAAAAATGGGTTTGAATTAGGACCTAAACATATGGGGTTCGACCTAGATGTAACCTGAATTTATGCCTAGTTCCTATTTATGGGTTAAGGAGTTGTTAGTTGTGTAAGAGGATATGAGTTATGGGTTATTGATTGTAGGTTAGAAGCTATGTGATGGGTATGTAGGATTTGGGTTGAGATTATAGGTCATGGGTTACAAGTTGGGTGTTGTAAGGTTTAAATGGCTTGCACATAATGAGATACGAGTTGTGAGTAATTGAAGTCAGGTTATAGGTGTTGGTTATAGTTTATAGATTATAAGTTGTAGGTTTTAGGTTGTGAGTTAGGGGTTAAGGGTGATACGGTTATGGACTTACTGATGAGTATTGAGTATGGAAAGAGGACATAGATAATGATAATGAGACCTAGTGATAAACACAAACCAGTAGGGAGGGAGGAGGTGGTTTAATGAAGAAGTTCACATTCGGATCAGTGAAGGTAGATTTCACCATGAAATTTTTGTAAGTCTTAGAAAGGCAATTTGTCTGACCTCAAAATCCCCTTTCAGGGTAGTTGGCAAAAATTACTTTTTAAATGAAATTTAATTTGCATTTTTACTTGATATAAAATTATTTATTGAATAAAAATGAAAAATTAATATTAGGTATTTTTGATAAAATTTCCTTCCATTTTTCATTTTCAGTTTCAGTTTCCTTCATTTTAATTTTTTAATATATGTTTTCCTTTTTTCAGTTTTCAAATTTTCTCTATTCTTTTCTTATTTTTCCTCTTTTCCCATTTTCCTTTTCTCTTATTTTCTTTTTATTTTTTCTTCCCTCTTTCTTGTTCTTTCCTTTTTCTATTTCCATTTTTCCTTTTCTTTTTCTTGTTATTTTTCCTTATTTTTTCTTTTCTTTTTCCTTTGTTCCTCCCTCTTCTTCCTTTTTTTCTTTTCCCTACTTCTTCTTTCTGTTTTCCCATACCTCGGGCCGCATTCCTAGGGTTTTCTTTTCCCGTTATCCCCCTTTCCTTCACTTATTCCTCCATTCTTCTTCCCCTTTCCATTGGGCCGCCGTCGTTGGAGTGCGCCACACAATGCTACCGTAGCTTGCCGCACAATGCCACCACTAACATGTAAACTTTCTCTTGGAGAACTCCATTTAAAAAGGCATTCTTAATATCAAGTTGATGAAGATCCATTTGAAAGTTAGTAGCTATAGAAATAAGGATACATACTAAGCTAAGTTTTGCAACTAGTGAAAAAGTTTCTTGAAAGTCAATTCCATAAGATTGAGGATATCCTTTGTCGATTAGCTTCACTTTGAAATGAGCAATGCTACCATCCACATTGTGTTTTATAGGGAAAGCCCTCTTACATCCAATGGGTTTTTTTCTAGATGGTAGGAGTATGAGATCCCAAGTGAGGTTCGTATGGATGACTATCATTTCTTCTTCCATGGCTTCTTTCTATCCTGGATGTTGAAGGACTTCAAATAATCTTTAGGAAGAGAGATGGAAGAAATAATTGCGAGAAAAGATTGAGCACTTGGGAATAAAAAGTAAGTAGAAAGAAAATTGGAAATAGGAAGGTAAGTAGTAGGTTGGGGAGTCATACATGAGCAAGGTTCTTTCCAAAGAGCAATGGGACAAGTGTCTTAAAGAGGGTAAAAATGGATAAAGGACTAGAAAAACGACTTACCTCAGAATCAATAGACATCACACGTGATTGGTGTGCCAGAGGTGGAGAAGTGCCTTCCGTATTAGGATGAAATATTTGTTCGTCCATTGACACAAAAGGTGTAGCCAATTTAGAGGGGGTAAGACCTGTGGGAGATGCACTTTGACAAGCATACAAGGGTTGGTCTTAGAAAAGAAAGTGACATCATCAGATATAAAGGTACAATGTAATCCCGGGTGATAATAAATATATCTTTTTTGACTTTTTCCATACACAAGACATATACTTTTGAAGGCCCGTGCATCAAGTTTGTTTTAACAAGGAGTAAAATTGTGCACAAAGCATGTGCACCCAAAAACTTATAAGAGGAAGGAAAAAGGTTTAGTGTGAGGAAGAAAAAGAGATTTGGGTGATGAGTTTTGTAAAACAATAGAGGGCATTCAATTTATAAGATAGCATGTGGTGAAAACTGGATGGGGGCCAATAAAATTGTCGAATATTCATTGAGAATAAAAAAGCACAAGCCACTTCTAAGATATGTCTATTATTTCTTTCAGCTACACTATTTTGTTAAGTTGCATAGACACATGATGTTTGGTGAGTTATGCCCTTTTGTTTACAAAATGATTAGAAAGGGTGGAAGAGATACTCCTTTACATTATCATATAAAATGTGTTTATTTTCTTGAGATCGGTTTTCGACCATGGCATAGAATGAGGTGAAAATGTTGAGTACCTCAGACCGTTCCTACATTAGAAATAGTCAAGTAACATGAGAATAATCATTAAAAAAATAAAAAAATACCATGAATGAGATATACTTGAGATGTTTAGAGGCCCCCATACATCAAAGTGAATCGAGGAAGGAGGAATACTACTTGAGTCATTTTTTCCTAGAAGAAAAAAAATACTTCGTTGATGTTTACTATGTTGAAAAAAGTCACATGACAATTGTTCTATAGAACATGAAGTTGGAATAAAAGATTGTAAAGTAGGTAGAGACAGATGACCTAGTCTATTGTGCCATTGGACAACCTATTGTTCCATTGTGACCAAAGTTGAGATGGGCTGGTTGTCAAGGTAGTAAAGTTTGCCTTTATCTTGTCCTCCACTGACTTGGTTCTGTTGTCATAAAAAAGACATTGAGTGACATAAAAGGTCACAAAATATCCAAGTTCCTTAGTTAGTTTTCTAACTGACATAAGACTCAAAAGAAATTGGGACACAAAAAGAAAATCGGATAAATATAAGGAAGAAGATGGGTGAGAAACACCTATCCCTTGGACATGTGTTTGTGATCCATCAACAATAATGACAAATCTAGGAGATGGTCAAGCGAAGAGTTTAGAAAGATTACCAATCCTCCCATGTGTTGGAAGATGGGCCCAAGCCCACACGACAAAGAAAGACTCACACATCCAAGTAGGGATGGCATCGAACCAAGACAGTTCATGAACAGTTCGAGTTCTACTTGGTCCCAGTTCGGTTTGGCTCAATCAATCCCGAATTCGAGTTCCGGGTTGCTTTTTTTTTAGTAATACGAGCCGAGCTCGACCGAGCCTCGATTTGATTCACGAGCCGGCTCAATAACTTAAAAAATTTTGAGCATTTGAGGTCTTCACTCCTCTTCTTTTGGAAAATTAGAGTTGCAAAGATGGGACGGAAATATTGCTGCTCTCGCTTCTCAGTCTCTCCTCCTGTCCTGTCCTGTCCATTCTCCGTGACTCCACTTATCTTGTCTTCTCTAACAAATCGAGAGAGTAAGAAAACTCTTGGACCTAGATGGATACCCGATTTCAACAATGCCCAATTTTTTCAACAACCTCTTCAATCAACCGGTAGCACTTCCCATGGACGATGTCCTCCTCCTTGGTGTGTGGCCTCAAGCCCATCTTCCACATCTCTTGGATGTGTGGGCCTTCCTTGGTCTTATGGTCTTGAACCCATCTTTTAACACACTTGGATGTGGGGGTGACATCGAATCGAACTGAGCTCGAACTTGCCTATGTTCGAGTTGCGCTTGATTTAAATATTTTGTACTCAATCTCGAGCAAAGCCCAACCTTGAGCCTAAAATTGTATTAGAGCTCGAACCCGATAATTTTAACCGAGTTCGAGCTGCAACCAACATTTAAAACTTTGCATAAAATATATGTCAAATAAACTCTATATAAAATTATGCATAAATTTTACTTAAAATTGGGGACGACCTCTACATAAAATTGGACATAACCTATGTACATAAACCGGACATAAAATTGGGTCTATCATGTGGATTAGTATGAACATGACCACCAAGCAATGCCTTAGCACTCCCACAAAGAGAAACATATCTTTAGTGTTTTACCCCCGAGGATGGTCAAAAACCTACAAACCTGCCTAGTGTTTACATTTTTGTACAATGACCCTCACTACAACAATAATGAATGTAACAAAAATTCAACACTTAAAACTTCGTAGATGCCAAACTAGAAGAAGAGAATGCATTCAACTCCCTCCCCTTATGGTTTTTTAGTATAGGAATGCTGCAAGCATAATCTCCATCTCTAAAACTTCATTGAAAATTTGTTCCAGCCAACTCGAAAACTATAACAGATCTCAAGATATCCTAAAAAATAAAAAAATCATATTGCCCACCCCACAAAAACCGTAATCCATCAGTTGTTGTCTTTCCCATGGTCTTCAAACTACATATCAATGAAGTCTAAATCAAGCAATGGTTGGTCTCACCCAACCCGCAATTCAACATCGACTCATTCTCTTGCTTGGGTTTGAGAAAATCATAACGATAATTAACGCACACCAGAGCCTATTCCATATGTTGCTGACAACGCAACAATTTGGCATCAGGGTTCTCCATCTGAAATGAGAGAGTGGATGGTGACACCCATGGTAGTTGACCACTACCTGGATGCAACCAATAACTGCCTATATTGTTGTCGTAGTCAGTGTCCACACTCAACCCGGGTTCATTTCCCTCACCATTGTCCATCATTCTAAGTAGCTCATTAACATCAATTCATCAAACATCTCGTCCATTGCAAAATCCAGGTTTTGAGAGGTGACCATTGCATCCCCAGGCACCTTATTTTAATTGTACCTAAATCTTCAACTTCAGCCTTCCCACTTGTCAACACTTTGTCTTCACATTTAAATCTTTGGGATATCTTCATTAGACTCTTCTGCAACATCTGAGTTGTGAGAAACACTTGTTGTCGTAGTTGAATCTGATGCTGCAGTGGAGGATATTGTAGCTGATGAATCTATATGGGGGAGATTAAGACGGGCAGCACACCCATACATAGCCCTTGCAACTTCATCATATGCAAGGAACTTTCTAGATGGTAAAAGTGCCCAACCAGAGTCGGTTACCTCGATTAGGCTCACGAATTTCAGCTATCCACATGCCCCACCTCCTCTGCCTTACGCCTTTGTAACTGCACTTAGAGTTCTCTGGTCCTTCACCCCGTATACAACCCTTCTTCAAATCCTTCGCATGAACTTTCTGGATGTTTTTGCCATCATTAGAGGTGTCTAGTTGGCTATTGTGCTCCTTCCATTTTGCAAGGGTGTCTGCTATCGTAATACTTTCATTATATTTTTGTGATTTCCTCTGTTTGCTATATAAAAGTTAAAGATTTCAATGTGTGTATAAACATCTATAAATAAGGCGACAAATCTGAATCAATCTTGATGGACATTGACTTTTCAACAACATGAAGATCACAGTTTTATTAACAAACAACCTAATTTGCTGCACACACATATTCTAGTACACAGTTTATATGAGAATAAAAAATTTATGGCAGTGTTTATATATTGATAAAAATCCGGGTAGACACTTCCAGTAAACCGCGATTATTAGTGTGCAAAATATTTCTCAAAATTATTTCACATTGTTACTAAAATTGTTTAGTGAAATGAAACTTGATCATCATTTGACACTTACAAAGATACCAATTTTGAGAGCTCTTTGATAATAGCCTACAAGACAAAAGTAGTATAACTTTCAAAATTAACTTCAGAATAACAATCACATTGTTCAACTTAAAATTCGATTGATTCCACATGAACCAGTATGAATTGCTAGAAAATTAATAGCAAAGATATTTTCTCAATCAAGGAAGTACAGAACAAAACAATCAACAGAGCATAAATTTCTTCAATGATAAAACTTCTGTGAATAGAAAGAAAATACATCACATCACAACTAAATCTTCAAAAGATATTCAAATATTTGCAAACAAACAAGAATCGAAAGGCTATGCTTCAAATCCTCAAACCCTTAATTTAAAAAACAGAAATTAATTACAGACACAAGGTTGAGATTCGCTAAAGTGTTTCAAGCACCTTAGATAAGCTTTGAAAATGCACTTCGATCTTGTCAACGAAAAGATTTTAACTTAAAAGACAAGTAGACCTAGCCAGTAAAAAGGTTACTAAAAAAATACAAAAATTTAGAGCAAAAAGAAATCTAAACTTAACTAAATTGCACAAAATGAAAGAATCATAACCTCGGATTAGGGTTTGAAGCCTAATGAACCTTGCTCATGCAGCTAAAATAAGAGTTGAAAGGGAAATAATTTTATCAGAAACTCCATATAAAGGGTGCGCATAACCGATGACAGAAATCGTATAATAGAGTCATCATTTCTTCCCAGAAGATTGAGGATCCCTAATGGAGGCCTATAGGCCTACAAGTAATGGCATGATGGTAAATAAAGAGTCATCTCATAAAGATGACATTGATGTAATTGGTTTAAGTTCTTAGGCATATTTATAATATCGTAGAATTATTAATATATAAATTGAACTTCATGGGAAGGGTTAGGACACAAGTCCATAACCCTTTTTCTTCCTCCTATTTTCTCCCAATGGGTGTCTCTCTCTTTTTCTCCATGAGCTAAGTCCATGGAGTCCTGAAAATCAACACCATGTAAGGTATTGAGAAGCTCCAAAATCAATATTCCAAGAAGAAGTGTCACATGAGAGGGCAAATAGCACACCTGTGGTGGCAATAGTTGTTTAAGAGGTGCTATGATAGGTGTGAGAATACTCTTCAATCTTTGAAGAACTTCATAATCTATATTAGTGAATGTTTTGATTTTGTGGGAATAAGCCTCCTTTAGTTCGCTCACTTGAATCATATTTGTCAATTTCCCATGGAGCTTCAAATATTTGTCTCATTCATAGTTGGATAAACCACGGTAAGTACAAGAAGATAATTGAAGGAATCAGACATACCTCATACTCTACTAGAGTTACCATGACCTCTTTCATTTCTACCTCGACCTCGGCCTCTAAAGGTTAATGATCCTCTTTCTTGAGAGAACATGATAAATGTCTTTGTGTGTGTGGAGTCTTGAACGTTTGAGTCTTTGATTGGACCTCTGTATATGGAAGCACACATGTCATCCAATGATGGCTTAGCTATAGAGCTTAGGATTTGAGATTTGGCTACTTCAAGATACGGCTTCATATTAGCCAAACAAATTACTCCAACCAATTCTTCTCTTTGTTTTTCTTGGATGCCCACATCAGTGGAGTATGGTTGGGCCAATTTCCAATCTTGTAAGTAACCTTTGAATTTTACAAAAAAACATTGAGATTACCTTCGTGTTTGGTGTTATATATGGCTGGGCAAATATAATAGAATCTTTAAAGACTATCAATAGTAGAATAAATCTTAGCACATGTATTCCAAATAATCTTGGCCGTATCAAAGTGTACAACGTTATTGGCCACATTTTCTTTCATGTTATTGATAAGCAATTTATGAATAAAGTATCTTCCTTGAGCCAACTTGGATAGTATGTATCTTCCTCATTAATGGGTGAAACAAGTGTAGTAAGGTGAGCTACAATATCCTTTGTTATGAGCAAGTGTTTAACCGATTGGGCCTAAGAGAGGTAATTTTGTACCCTTTTTAGAGGGATTGGGGTTATTTTAAGAATGTCAGCTTTTTAAAGAGCTAAAAAAGGAAAGTGACTATTTTTACCCATAGCAAAAAAACTTGGCTTTAAAACACTTCATCAAGGATTCAAAAAAGGAAGGAATTAGCTGGATTCTAGGAAGGTTTCCTTGCCAATTTGAGCAAGAGGAATCCTAAGAGAAAATTTTTATGATTGTGGGTTAAGTGTTTGGCTTTCCGGTACCTACCAAGCTGGTCTTTTGGGTAGTATTGGCTTAGGTACTTAACAAAAATCAAAGGATGATAAGATTTTTGTTCTCTTTTTTTATTTTCAAAAATAAAAAAGGAAATTGATGCTAAAACTCAAAAATTAAAATCTGGAAATAGCTCATGGGGTTTCCTTTTATAGAGTATGAGGAACTCAAAAAAAGAAAGACCTAATTGAAGGTATCAAAGGAAGCAATTTCCAAATGAAAAATCCAGCCATAAAGCACAAGGGAAAGTGGCCACCTTGAGAGCTTTTTAATTTTGAATTGAAAAGAAGGCTGAAAAGAGCTCGTGCATAAGAGGGTTGGAAAAAAGATATGCTTTCTCAAAATGTTTTTTGAACTCTTGCATGAAAAAAGAATAATAAGAGTAAAAACAAAATGTGAACTTGAATGATGAAAACAAAGGGTTGATCATCCTTTACTAAACACTCAACTAAAAAGAAAAAAATTAAAATAAGTAAAAATATATTTAAGATGAAGACACTAGTTATGCATAATTTTCCATGAACAATATGGAGTTTCTTCTAAACGAGCTTCTTTCTTTAGCCGCAAATTTTTGTAGCAACCTTCAAGTAAGGACCTAGAACGTCTACTATGTTAATTTCTAGGGCCTTCTCACACAATTATAAAAGGTCTAAGAGAAAGTGAGAAGAGAGGAAATTAAGAAACAGATGAGAAGAGAAAACTCTAGGAGAGAGGAGAGAGGAGCATGTGGGAGAGAAAGAGACGAGGAGGGAGTTTTCAAGATGGCAATGACGTAAAGAAGGCTAAAGCTTTACGCTCTAACCCATGACCTTGAGGCTTTATTTATAGTTATGGGAAGAAGATTACAATGACTACAATGCCCTTAAGGTTACATCTTAAAAATAAAAGATGGACAAATAAAGACATCCACTAGCGTGTATATTTTTTCAAGTACATGCCACCTCTTCATTGAAATCCTTTTAATTACCCTTCTTGTCATTCTACACATGGGTGCTACTTTTAAACCGACACTTAGACTACCAATTCCAAACTCTTCAGCCTCTTATGCTCTGTAAATTGAGTCTCTTATCCACTTTATGATAGGTAAGCCTAGGATTAGACAAGAGAAGATACAATTAGGTATAAATAATAGCTAGGGCATTGACAGCACCTCTTATATGCAATACAACATGCTCAAACTGATTTGAAGATGAGCACAAGTAATTTAAAAGAAAACTATTATTACCTTAAAATTTTCAAGTTTGAATGTTGTCATTCATTATGATTCAGCTTTTAAAGCTTCCAAGCACACTATTGGACTATTCCTAGTAATGACTAAAAAGCTCACAAAGTTTACTTGCTGATGCAATGTAGATAGAACAATATTAAGCCTTTTGTAGTCCATATGCCAACAAGATATACAATAGACTTTATTCCTGACTCAAACTTAGATAAATCGGTCCTAAAGGGAATCAACTTTTTTAAAATGAATATGATATATAAACAAGTAATTGATAAAAAAAACTAAGGAAATAGAATATCAAGGAAATTAAAAGAGGAAAAAAGTAGTTGTAGACTTTATGATAGTTGGCATAGGATTGAGATCTCTTACCCAATAAGCTTCAACCATTAGTAGAAGAATTTTTAAAAAAATGTTGCATACATCAATTTGTAAAAGTTAAAGATAGTCATTAATCATGCCATCATCCACTTATGCTCTATAAATTGAGTCTCTTATGCAATAGTTAAGCATAGGATGATTTTTTTATAGAAATATAATCTTATTTCTTTTAGGATAGGTACGAAGATTCAACACACAGTAGTTGTCTATTAACCAACAAGCTTAAAAAATAGTCACAAAAGCATCTCTCGTAGACTTCTCGACTGCAAAGAAAATTGAGGAAATTAAAAGAGGAAAAAGAAGCAACTGCGGACTTTATAATAGTTAAGCATAGGATGATTTTTTTATAAAAATATACCCTTATTTCTTTTTAGGATAGGTTGAAGATTATGCATACAATAGGCATCTCTTACCTAATAGAGTCCAACAACAGTCGAGGCAGCATTTTTTATAGACTTGTCAGCTATAAAGAGAACAAAATACAGAAAATTAAAAGAGGAAAAAGAAGCAGTTGCAAACTTTTACTTGGCACACGAGAAGCGTCTCTTACCCTACAAGCTTTGGTAACAGACAAAGTAACATAACTTGTCGGATGCAAAGAAAAATGAGGAAGTAGAGGAAATTAAAAGAATAAAAAGAAGTAGGTGTAAACTTTTACTTAGCACAAATTAGGTGCCTCTTACACAATAGGTTTCAACAAAAATCAACTTTTATTTAGCACAAAGTAGGTGTCTCCTACCCATCAGGCTTCAACAATAGTCAATCCAATAACAAAAATTGCCTTCTTCTGATGGCATCGACAGTGAACCTAGGAGAGAGGGAAGAGATCAAAATAAAACATATAGAGAAGGCTTCAACATCATTGAAGTCGAAGATTTATTGCCTACTTCCAAGGACTTCGATAGTGAACCCAGGAGAGATTAGAGAGACAAAAACAAAACTTATAGAGAGGGCTTCGACATCATTGAAGTCAAAGACTCCTCTCCTACTTTTGACAACTTCCATAGTGAACCCTATTGGAGGATATGATGTAATTAGGGTGGCACTGATATAATTAATTTATATTTTTTGTCTCTTATTCACTCTTTTTAGGGTGAAGGGTATTCTTGTAATATTATTATTATTTTTATATCTATAAATAAAACTTAAGGGGGAGGGTTTGGACTAAGTCCATTAACCCATTCTTCCTCTTGTTTTCTCCCTAACGTGCCTTCTCTCCTTTTCTCCATGGTGTAATCCATGGACTCGTAAAAATCAATATGGCATCAGAGGAGTTACTCATAAGTGGGCCTCCACCCAAATTATCCACATGTAGAGCCACAAAAGAGGGCCTACATGTGAAGGGGAGTGTTAAGGAATAGTCTCACATGGATTAGTGACTATAAAGATCTTGAGTTTATTAATTGGGAAAGAGGCTTCTTAACTTCACATTTTTTTCAACATGGTATCAGAGCAGGTTCTGTGAGTTGACTCGAACAACCCATAGAGATAATATGATCCTTTTCTGATCTATTATCTCTAATAGTTTAGGTTTGTATCTATCTTTTTTTTTTGTCTTTTCAGTCCCTATTCTTCAAGTTTTCACCTTTATATTGAGCTTTTCATATTGTATATTATATGTTGACGGAATGATATTCGAGTCTACTTTCCAACTCAAAACGAATTTTGGTAATCGGAGTTTTCTACAAAGAGAAATCGATATTTGAAACAACAAATGTTAGATTACAAGAGAGGTTCGAGCAGTAGCAGAAAGCTTTAACTTTCAAACCGGCTTATACCATCAAGAACAAGACTTTACAAGGAGAATTATATATTCAAAGAAATATCTGGATGGACTCACAACGAATTAATTCATGTGCCCTTATTATTCTTAAGGACTTCCATTATTTACCGATTATCTGTTGCTACACAACTGCACATTTGGTACATGTTATTTGGGCATTGGCCCATTTTGCTACTGCTATTGTGTCTCCTTGATTGAGACACTATTTCTAAAGAAGAATTCCTCAGTTTCTTACCTTGGGTTCATTATTTGCTGACTATTATCGGTATTGGTTCATCTGATGCAGAATTTGAATTTCTTAGAAAAATAAAGTACATGGTGGTTTCAGCATCTTATCTTCCTCATTACCCATTACCCATTGGTTATTTGGCAGTCTTTCTCTTGCAATCTTTTATTTGACTCTCAATTACCCCTATTGGCCAGCACTGTTGGAGCATTGCTTTGGTTGGTCCCTTTTATTTATATCGGTATTTCAAGTCTTTTGAGACTTTTTATTAGTACCCTTGGGTCTTTTATTGTTGTCTTGTGAATGACAGACATTGCCATCTTTAGTGATTATTATCACTATATCTGGTTGAAATCCTTCGAGATAGATTTTGACTTATGTTTTATTACCCATTTCTACCCTTTGAGAGTTTGTGCCCGGTGTTGGGAGACCATGATGGAGGAGCATATTACTACATCTATGTTTTTTGGTTCAAGATGGGATCACTACCATTATCTCCCAACTTGAGGGAGAGTGTTTGAAGATATGATGTAATTAGGATGGTATTGATGTAATTAATTTACCTTCTTTGTCTCTTATTAGGGTGAAGGGTATTCTAGTAATATTAGTACTTTTTTTATATCTATAAATACAACTTAACAGGGAGAGTTTGGACTAAATCCGTTAACCCATTCTTCCTCCTGTTGTCTCCCCAACATGCCTCTTTCCTTTTCTCCATGGTGTAATAATCCATGGAGTCCAGAAAATCAACAAACCTAAGAGAGAGTGGAGAGTCCAAAATAAAACACTCTAATAGGGCTTCGACATACCTGAATTCAAAGAATTCTTTGATAGACTTCTCGACTGTAAAGAAAATTGAGGAAATTAAAAGAGCAATTGAGAAAAAGAGTGAGGGAAGGGCCGGATAGGTTGGGGGTTGTGAATTGAGCATGGACATGTAATACAAAACTCCTATGACATTTTGAAGAAGATTGACATACAAAGAGATGCACAAAAGATGCTTTCTCCAACCAAACTTCTCTGATATGTATTTGTATATATAATGGGTTGTTGGTAATGGATATGAATTGAAGCTAGGGGGAGAAAATTGAGCATAGACATTTATGAAAAAACTCCTCAAGGTAGGGGGAGAATATGATACTTTGAAGAAGATTGATATACAAAGAGATGCACGAAAGATGCTTTCTCCAACCAAACTTCTCTGCTAAGGGGTCATGAATTATGCTTTATAGGTTAAGGGTTGTGTGTTGTAGGTTATCTATAAGGGAAGGGAAGTTAAGTGTTGTGGGTTATGATTGTATTTTATGAGTCACATGTTGACAATCATGTGTTCTAGGCTATTGAGTTGTGGGTTATGATTATCTATTGCAAACTTTAGGTAATACATAGTGGATTATAGGTTAAAGGTTAGGAGTTTGTATAATAGGTTATGGGTAAGCTCGGCGATAGGCTCGATATGACCTGGTTCCTATTGACACTATCTAGTTTTTGGCGGGTTTAGACAAGTTTTACATTGGCTAAGGAGTCTGGATTTGAAACTAATCCGTTACAAATTTATCTAAACAAGACCTAGATCTAGGAATTAGACTTACAAATTTATCTTGATGTTTTTTTAGTGTAAATTCAATGGTTTATACTTGTACAAAGAAATTTGATGTTTTAAAAATATTATCACCTTGTTCAAAAAGGGGTTTGGATCAGGACATACACATATGGGGTTCGACCCAGATGCATCCTGATTCTATGCCTAGTTCCTAGTTATGGGTTAAGGAGTTGTTAGTTGTAAGAGGTTATGAGTCATGGGTTATTGATTGTAGGTTAGAAGCTATGTTATGGGTTTGTAGGATTTGGATTGAGATTATAGGTTATGGTTTACAAGTTGTCGGTTGTAAGGTTTAAATTATGGCTTGCACATAATGAGATATGAGTTGTGAGTAATTGAAGTCAGGTTATAGGTGTTGGTTATAGTTTATAGATTATAAGTTGTAGGTTTTAGGTTGTGAGTTAGAGGTTAAAGGTGATACGGTTATGGACTTACTCATGAGTATTGAGTATGGAAAGAGGACATGGATAATGATAATGAGACCTAGTGATAAACACAAACCAGTAGGGAGGGAGGAGGTGGTTTAATGAAGAAGTTCACATTCGGATAAGTGAAGGAATTTCACCTGGAAATTTTTGTAAGTCTTAGAAAGGCAATTTGTTTGACCTCAAAATCCCCTTTCAGGGTAGTTGGCAAAAAGCCCACATAAAACATATATGATGGTTGATTTAGTTAATTAACTAAATCAAATAAATACCGTCTTAAGGACTTGGGATTTAGCTTGATGCAACAAGGGAGGATCCTCCACAACCCTTACAAGCTTAAAGTTTGCACGTCTCTCAATGATAGAACATCTAAAATCTGAGAAGGTCATCACCCACCGCTACGGGTGGCTTCGAGCCGAGCCGGCTCGCCAGCGGCCTCGAGTTCGGCTTGGTTCAATTCGGTATTTTTCGAGCTCGAGATCCGAAATTGGCTCGTTAACTCAAACGAGCCGAGCTCGACCGAATCACGGTTCGGCTCAAAAGCTCGCGAGCCGGCTTGTTAACTGGCGAGTAGCAGGATCAGAAGCGGGAGTAGTAGTGAAGGGCAGGGGGGGGGGGGGGGGGGGTTGGAACGCTATGCCCCTCCTGTCCACCGCTTTGGCAGCCTCTGTCACCGGCCGCTACATCCCCATTCCTCAGATTTCTTCTCCTCCTCTATTTCCGTCTCCAACGACAGGTCATCGCCGGCGCCGCACCTTCGCTCTGCGTCGTCTCGGCGAAAAACCAGAGTACAGAGAGATACCTAAGTTTGGAGAAAATAATTTCTCTCACCGTGCAGTCGAGATCATAAACAAGTAAAAAAAAAAACTCTTTGTCCCTTCCACTTGGCTCTTGAAGAAATTGCAAAGTCATTTTAGTATAAATACTTTTCTAGAGACTATTAGTTGGTTTTTCAATAAATATTGAAAAGTCATTTTTAGTAGAAATATAAGGATCATTAGTGCCTCATGTTTTTTGGAAACATTTTTCTAATTAGAAATTTTTATTAAAAAATCATATAATTTTCTTAGTAAGATTTTCTTGCCAAGATGGGCGAGAAAACCATATAGAAAAATTTTGAATAAGTATTTGACAGTTGATGCTATAATACTTTTAGCATGAGGCAACTTTCATAGCAATTTTGTGTTTGACATTTTATTTGATTAAAAATTTATCGATAAGTATAGTAATATATTAGATTGATTATTAATTTTTATTTATTTCCCTATAAGTGGCAATAAGATGTCCATTTAACTTTCCTAAGAAAATTTTAAAATATTTCTTGTAATTTTCTAGTAAGTCTCTAACAGTAATATGATTTTATTTAAAGTTTTTTTTTGGAAATGTGTATCCTAGGAAAAACATTTCTGGTTTTTCGTATAATATAAATTTTCATTCAGAACACTAAGGAGGCCATATTAAATTTATGTCCAGATTCAAAAATTACAAAATAAGCTAGACAACATTTGGGGTAAAAAAAATTAATATTGGTGGGTTATAATCTATTATCAAGATTCAATCTCGAACCTCCCCTATCATTTTTTTTTAAAATGTATGTATAATTTGATAGATAATTTATTTGACATATATTTTATGTAGAGTATTAAATGTAGGTTAACCTCGAACTCGGCTAGAGCTCGAGCTCGAACTCAAATTCGGTTAAAATTATTAGGCTCGAGGTTAGGTCGGCTCGAGCTCGAGTTAGAAATATATAAATCAAGCTCGGCTCGAACATAGGAAGGTTCAGACTCAGCTGGATTCGATGTTACCCTTATACTCAATTTTAAGTAGAGGTCATGCCCAATTTTATGTAAAATATATACCCAATTTTATGTAAAATGTATGTATAATTTTATATATAATTTATTTGACATGTATTTTTTGAAAAATTTTAAATGTATGTTGGAGCTCGAACTCGATACATGTAATTTTTTAAAAGTTTTAAATAAATGTTGAAGCTGGAACTCGGCTCGAACTCGGTTAAAATTATTGGGCTCAAGATCAATAACAATTTTAGGCGCGAGGTTAGGCTCGGCTCGAGCTCGAGTTCAAAATATTTAAATCAGGCTCGGCTTGAACATAGGCAAGTCCGGGCTCAGCTCGGCTCGATGCCACCCCTACCCACCGCAAAGAAAACGAAAAGGAAAAAAAGTGGGTTGAGTTTTCATATTCACAAAAACGTGAACAACAATTTAATTATTATGGTTGTTTCATATACATCGACCTATTTTATTTTATGGGCCACAATGACATTGGTATTAGAGTAGGATATAATATACTCAAATCCACTCATTAAAAAGAAACTTCAGTTCACTTGGATCATATTAAGTTAAAAGAGAATTCCTGCCTTTCTCATCTCATTCCAGAAAAAAGAAAAACATTCATTAATGAAATCATTATAAATAGGTCAATGAAAAAACCCTTTTGAAGATTTTCTTGCACGTCCCTCCCCCTCCAAAAAAGGGTTAAAACCTTTAATAACAAAAACTCAACAATCTTTGATAAAATTCTATATAATAAATAAACTAATTTATTATAAAAAATTCTATTATAAAAGGAGTTTTAATCAGATACAGTTATTTTGTTATTTAATTTACTTACTACTACAAATGGATTTAATTATATGATAAAAATATAATTTTTACGTTTAAATGAATTACTTTACTTAACAATTGTAGTTAATTACATTCAACAAAATTTATTTTTGTAAAGGAAAGTCAACCTCTAAAAATAAGAATTACAAGATTTTGTTTTTTTTTAAAAAAAAAGGAGAAATGAATTCTGAAAATAAAGATGAGTAGGCTCACCAACCAAAGTGTTGAGCAGGCTCCTAGGTCACTGAACCCCAACAGTCAAAAGATAACAATGACCCCAGAAATTGTAGGGCAAAAGCCAGTATTAATGCTATGTTGTTATCTACAATAGCAACCATTCCTCACTACTGCCTGCACAATATACAGCACTGAAAAAGCTATTCTGTTTTTTTTTTTTTTTTTGTAAAACTCCTCAAGCAGGAAAAGTGCCCGTTCCATGTCCATTCACCATGTTCTTATAAGCCTGGGAGTAAAAGCCCACCATACAGATCGCTTTCTTTCTCCGATTTTCAGATCCATAAACCTCCTCTTCAAGCCTGACTCTTTTTTCTTTGATTCTTCTGAAGCATCTGTGGAACTTGAAATCTTGACCCGGGGTAAGGGGCTCCCAGTAGCTGTAGACTCTACTATTTGCGTCACAATATTCAACACCTCGCTCATTTTAGGTCTAGCCTTTGGGTGTCGGACCAAGCATTTGTTTGCCAAAGCAGCAAGCTTCTGAGCCGACTTTGCAGAGATCTGATCTTTAATGCGTGGATCCCAGATCATGGAAAACCTTTTTGCATCTGATAAGTATTGTTTTACCCACTCTAGGAGCTTTTGTTCACCTTTGGGCCGATTTCGGTCTACAGGGGGGCGGCCAGTAATCAGCTCATACAGCACCACTCCATAGCTCCAAACATCATTTTTTGCTGTTAGCCGTCCTGTTTGTATGTATTCTGGAGCTGCATACCCAATGGTTCCTACGACCTGTATTGGATACATAAAGAGTTCGTTGATGCTAATAATTTGAAAGAGCTTTGAGCCACAAAGGAACTACAATAACCATCTTTACAAGCCAGCAAGAGAAGTCTTCACATTATCTATTTGAGTTATGGTTCCACTTCACCAAGAAGTGAACAATAGCAACTCTAGAAAAGAAGAATTGGGCAGTTTAATATTATGGTAGATATAACAGGTAGAAAAGGTATTAATGGACTTCAAAGCAAACAATCTCTGCTAATCTCACCATGCCATTTCCAGCTGTAGTGGTATCAAAGCCTAAATTTTTTTACAGATTAAGTAACAATATAATTGCATTAATCAGGAGCTTATTAATCTAGGTTGGAACCGGTTGTTTTTCTTTACACGGCTAAACTACAAGTTCTCCTCTTTCCTTGAGGATCATGTAGCTATGATGCATCCAACAGATGCATGAACGTAATAAACCAAACTTATCCTGTTAATTGTCCAAAAAGGTGAAGTGAGCTGCATTGGTCGTGCCAAACTTAATTAAAACTATAACAATACCGAATCCAAGATTTAAAGAGTAAGAACACTCAATGGAAGAAAAAAACTCAAGAGTTAGTAGCTGACAGCAAAAGGATTTTACTTACAGCAGTTGATACATGGCTTAGACCTTCTCCTGGTCCCAGTCTTGCCAACCCAAAGTCAGACAGCTTGGAATTCCAGCTCTCATCCAAGAGAATGTTTGATGTTTTTAAGTCTCTAAAAATAATCTGCTACAACATCAAACACAAACACAGGTTTAGTTATTACATTGAAGGACGTTACAACAATTTCCACAATCATCTAAGTGAAAATTTATATTACACTAGCTGCTATCCATTGAATGCCAAAGAAAAATTAATTTTGATTGGTGTGTTTCATGATTGTGATTGAAAAAAAGGCAGATGAATGAATGCCGCGATGCATTAGGTAAAGAGAGCATAAAACCTATATTTTCCACATTAAAAAACATATTTACTATATATGCAAGATTTGGTTGTAGAAAGAAAGGCAGAATGTTTTATGTTTTCAAGGTAGTGATGACGGGTTCTGTTTCCAAAAGCTAAACTATATATTATGGAAGCCTGAAATTGTTAAAATACCAGAAGTTTTTTACATGCTTCAGTGGTTAGTCATTAACTTAAGTTACTGATCATGAAGTTAGTTTTTCATATGACACAGACCCTTTAATACCCATAAAACATCCATTGCACTGCCTCTTCATCACACAACCTCAATCTTTGGTGACAGGATTTCCAGTTCAGTGATTCTCTTCAGAATGTACCTTTTCTTTTTTGTTCAATTCACACACACCATCAGAGTACTGGTTTTAGTTCCTTTTTACAAATAGTCACAAGTGCTTTTTTTTTTGGAGGGGGGGTGGGGGTGGTCGGAATGGCCAAGCCTTTGAACAGGTTTGCTGATTCATGTCTCTAGTTGACTAGTTGTCAACAATTTTCCTGGCAAAAATCTGAAAAGGTTTCAGATGAAAAAGAAAAAGGTTTAAATAGTCAAATATGAAGCATTGCAACTTGAGTTATTTCTCCACTACCTAAATTTTGGGGATAATTATTATTATATTAATTTTTAAAGAATGTCAGTATTGTCTATTGTCATTTTCCTCTTCAACTTTTCCTTTATCCTCAACCATGGCAGCAGCAAATTTTACAGATAAGCCGATTCCAAATATCTCAATTGAGCCTTATGAAAAAACAAATGCCCTATGAAACAACATAAATACCTAGTCAAGATGAAGGAGAATGTCCAAGAGTCATATATTGAATCTAATTGCACAGGCTCATAAAGTACAAACAGTTAAAATTTCGATTATTACTTTCAGAAAGCTTATAAGAAAATGAACCTGAACAAAATTACCACACCTGAAAATCCATTTCTTCGTGGAGATATGTTAGGCCACGAGCAGCATCAAGTGCCACTTTTAGCCGTGTGGCCCATGAAAGTGGTGTCTGTGACCGAGTAGACAAATGGTCAGCCACACTACCATTGGGCATAAACTCATAAATTAGTAGCCTCTGACTTCCTCTTTCATCATCTTCAGCACAATAACCCACGAGTTTGACCAGATTCGGATGGTCAACCACACCCAGAAGATTCACTTCAGTGACCCACTCTTTGTGGCCCTTCAAGACAATAGCAAGAAAAGTTAAGAAACTCATCCAAACCAAGGGAAAGATTTTCTTTAGCCAAGATGTCTGTTGGAGACACCACTGGTCCTGATATTTCATTCGCCACAGCCATTGAACTTCTTCCCCAATTGTTCCTTACGTTTTTTATGAAATGTGATTTTATTAAGAGAACGAAAAGGAGCTAATTCCTGACAACAAGAGATTGCCAATTGTTCCTTATGTTCTTATATTATTTTTAATATATCTTTTAAATAAATAGATTAAATACATATAAATTTTTAAAATAATATAAAATTTAAAAAGACAATTGTGGCTAAATTTCACTGATGAAGCCAAAAAAATAAAAAAATCAGAGACACTGACGATCTCTAATAGCTATATTTGATAAGGGAAGTGTTTATATTCTAAGAATCCAAATAAGTATAAGCAACATGTGTATACTTATTTCTAAGGCTCCATATCATGAAAAAAGGGCTGAATATTATGAGCAGGAGTTTGAATCTTCAATTGAACTATATGCTGCCTACAAAATGGCAATCCTATAAATGTCTCAAAGCCCCCATTTCATAAAATTGCACTATAAGATGCAGGTCTGCAGGTCCAATGCTTGGTTTCCATACATAATAATGTACACATATATAAGAAGAAAAATAAAATGATAGAAAATAAAAAATTTCCAAGAAAACCATAGTCATTCCATTGATACTTCGTCAGTGAAACATTCTCAGATTTGAACCCTTCACAGACAACTAGAAAGTGACAGGGTTGAGGTATTTGGTAAGATTGATATCCAAGATCTCACATATGAATCTTTTGAATTATTAGTAAAATCCCATTCAGCCACAATAAAATAGTGTCTACATAAGATTAAACTACTTTTCAAGAAGTTTTTTTTGCCATTTATAGTGATCTCAGAAGATTATTCAATTATTGCTTTTCCGTAAGCATGGAGTTAGATGGGCTTTCAAGAAACAGGTACACTCGATTTTCTTTTCACATCAGAAAACACAAGCATACATAGGTACAGTAATGTTCATAATTTCCTTTTGCACACATCTGGAGGTTTTTCATGTTTGCAGTTGGGCTTCGTTTCTCTTAAAAAACCTCAGCTTATAAGGAATGAACACACAATGTAGCTTGTGCAGGAGAGTCAGCTATAATAGTTTCCTGGGCCAAAAAGGCCATGCAAGTCAAAGCACAATTTACTGCCCTCAAACATCCAGGAACACATGGACAAAGAAACCCTACTACTAAAGAAAATCAAGAATAGTACAAGCATCGCATACACTTTTAGATGAATTTTTCCTTGGGCATTCCATAACCACCGAGGGGAAGGTCACCCAGGGATAAGGCTTTGACAGAAGATCAGGCTATCGCAGGTTGAGTCATCAATAAAGGTAATATTTTTTTTTAAGAAGGATGTATAAACTATTAAAAAAAGGGACAAATAATACAAACCTAACGAAGCATACCTTCCTCCACAACAAGGTGTTGGAATGAAACACCCAGCTTAACCTGAGTGTCTGCCAACCATCTTAACCTGAATGTCTGCCAAATGATTGGCAGACCTAGGGATGTGGTTCCAATTACAGTTAGAAAGAGAAGTTAAAATCAATAAATAAATAAAGGTAATCTTAATCAACTGGTTTTTATTATTATTATTGACCATGAAAAATGGGACTTTTAACATCCCAAAGACAGATTCAGTGAATCCCCAAGTGAATTACATCTCTCAATTTGACAGAACACACCCAGCATTTCCACAAATATGCCTCTCTAAAGTGGTCATCTGGGGTTGGTTGTAACATACTTAATTGTTTTAGTAACCTCCATCAAGAAGATTCTCACATCATGTTAGATGCATTTTATGTGAGTGTGTGTGTGTGGGTGTGTGTGTGAGAGAGAGAGAGAGAGAGAGAGAGTTCTGTGTTCACATTGTGACAGATGAATTAAACAATGCAGAGGAATCCATAAAATCAAGTGGCCGCAGTAGTAAAAACTCGCCCATTCATTTTAGGACAGGCCCATGGATCCTTGATTCATATAGTAAGATATGACAGAGGTCCTATGCCAGTTATAAACCTATCTGACTAGAAAAATAAACTAAAATACAAAGTAATGACAACAAAAGGTCAAATAACTGCCAGTCTATAAAAACCAACAAATTCATTTGAAGAAAAAAAAAAACTGTAGGAAGAGAGAAACAGAATAAATTATTCAAAAGACACCTCACCTGCACTCCTTTTCGGTTCAATTGTTTAACTGCAATATCAATCTTATTGTGTGGCTCCTCTTGACTTTTAATTGTGCCTCTATAAACACAACCAAACCCACCTTCTCCAACCAAAAAGGAGCGACTGAAATTCCTTGTAGCATTCTTTAGGTCGGAGAACGTAAACACCCTTAGATTATTAGGTTGCTGAGACAAGTTTGGGTACGTGGCCCTGCCCAAAGACTCAACACTTACGTCTGACACATTTTGAGAGTTAAACTCTGACCCAGATCGCCTCATAAATTCTGTGGTGAAGGATCTAGCTGAAGGGGATTTTGCAGTCTTGGGGTCATCCTTCTTCTCCCCATTAGAGAAATGGAAACACTTCATATCCCTGCCAAAAGATCTGAAACAAATGGCCTGTCTGCATTTCAGAGAGTAGTAGAGAAAATAATGTATCAAAGCAATGGCAATCAGACTCGATAGTAAAAAGCTTAAGAAAACATAAAGAGAAGGCATAATTCTCATTCTGGATCAAACTGCACTTTTTAGCTTTGCGACGATTCTTACTTTGGCATTAGGTCACCCCTCTAGGACATAGCGGCCCACTTTATGAAGCCTTTCATTTACAATCAGATATATTATGGGTGAATGAACCTCATTTCTTTGAAATTCCCTTTCCAAAAAATATTAAAATGCCATTTCTAAAAAGATTACTAAGATGATTTCTCTGATGGTGGCAAAGTTATGTGAGCAATACTTTCTAAAGAAAGTCCTAGAACCCAACTTGTGTCATCCAGTAACATAAAAGGAGGCACAGACAAGGAGAAACACACTAAGGAATTTTAATAGCACACTTTAAGAGGCTTCTTTGTCACCAATAAGGATCATTTTGCGCAAGTGGTAGACAACTTCGTGTGGCAAAGAGGCAAGAAATATGCAGAGATATTTTATAACTTTTTATGATTGCAAGTTATTGATATGATTAGCACAGAAGATTAAAACTTTGAGGCAGACACTAAATGGAGATCAGGTAATTCAATGGGTAGCCATGGGTTGTGAATCATTAGAAAGGAACCTTGTCCACAAGCAATTGGCCACAATTTAAGGAAGGCCAATGGGTCAGGTCATAGAGCAGTAGCAGAACAAGCATATAAACCTTGAACATAAGGTTCCTCTTAAAAGGGTACAATAATAGGGTACTTGTAGGAGAGTCATTGTAGGTGTGTACAAAGTACAATTGACAGGTCCATAGGTTGAGTCATGAGTTTATGGTAGTCATTAAGGTTGTTTCTGAAATTGCTTCATACTTATTATAAAATTGAGATTAAAATGGAAATTTCTTAACTTCTCATCCTCTAACAAGCGGACAAATTCTGTGAAGCCAGTACACAAATTTCACTCAACAACCAATCTTTGGCAAGATGGATGTTGGTTTGTCTAAAAAAAAAATTAGAAGATCAATTCCTTCAAAGTGAATCATATCCAATCTCTACAATCGTTCATCATTCCATTAGTTTACCATCAAATTCAACTAATTTCATTCATTTCTATAGAAATCTACCCAAAAAAAAAAAAAATGCAACGTAAATCATGAAAGAGAAAACAGTAGTCAAAGATTTCATTGATGAATCTTTTCTCCTAAAAATGGGAGATTTGTTTCACATAAATATAATAGAGAGACAGCGAATTGTAACTTGCTGAGAAATCCTTCTGCACCGTTGCTTAAGCAATCATTTTCATTTCACAACCTCAGCCACTATTAACTCGAGAAGCAATTCCCCCAAAAGCCTAAACTCTTTGAGTGCCAATTGAAAATTCATGCATTAATTTAAATTCTTCAAGAGAAAACCGTCTCCCTTTTAAAAAAATCGAAGAGAAAAAAGCCGGAAGGGATCAAAACTCAGTTCCAAAGAAGGCTTTCAATTCGGAACCCACCGAAACCCCGTTAGTTACCAACTTGTTAGCACGAGTCCCCACAGCCAGCTCTTTCTGGTTTTCAGGTTATCTCATATAATAGTGGCGAATCAAAAACCGCTCAAATAGCATGATTCAGTGCTAAATCGGGATAAACTGCGTCATCCCCAGAAAATCCCCAAATTGAAGAAAACAAACAGACTTTTGTTTCCATTTCCTTTTCTGGGAAGAAAACACTTACCTTATGTGCTTAGATGCAGTTGAAGATGAAATTCGTAGGCTAGCCCCTGAACCCCATTTCCGAGGAAAAACTCTTAAGAAAAATCAAATCCCAGGAGCATCTAGAACCGCTGGAGTAACGAGCATCCCATGATCCCAGTGAGGTCAATAAAAGGCAGCAGCATATTGGTCACCAAACAAAATCCGAAAACAACAAACAGCAAGAGGTGGGAAAGGGGTTTGAAAAGATGAGACGACGAAGGCGTGATGAGATTTCCACGAAAGAGAGTGGTAGGTCGTTGATCGTTAATGCGGTAATGACTCCGTTCTTTCCAATGGCTCGCACGTCACAACAAATTGGGACCTCTTGACTTCTTCGTAAGATGACTGATGGCAGAATTGCGGGACTGGGTAGGGAGTCTCATCTCGGGAGTCCCCAAAACGGCGTCGTCACGTCCGAGACGGATCAACTCGGCTGAGACAAGAAGCTTGGATTAAGCCCCGAACGAAACGACCCGTTTTATCTTATTCGTTTGCTATGTACTTCAATTTAAAATTTCATAAAAAAATTTAATTAAAGCTTAAGTAAAGAAATGGACCATGATGCACAGTTGTGCTAGAAAGGCAATAATATGAATCTACATGAGATGATCCTATGTAATGTACCTCCATACATGGGTTCTTGACTCATACTTAGAACCCAAAGAGCCCATTTTGGGCACCTGAAAATCAAGCTTGAGTAGAGCTGATGTGTGATATAAAACATGGTGGCATCGGCTAAACATGACATCGAGCCGAGCCTCGTCTCGAGCCTAAAATTTTTATCGAGCTTGAGTCCAAAAATTTTAACCGAGTTCGAGTCGAGCTCGAGCCTCAACATATATTTAAAAATTTTCAAAAAATATATATCAAATAAATTGTATATAAAATTATGCATACATTTTACGTAAAATTGGGCATGACCTCTACATAAAATTAGGCATAACCTATATATATAATACATGTATAAGATTGGGCATAACCTCTTCTTAAAATTGAGCATAATCTATGTATATAATACCTGTATAAAATTCGGCATGACCTCTACTTAAAATTGGGCATAATCAATATACATAATACCTGTATAAACACTCCATAAACACTCCATAAAATTGTCTATACATTCCATAAACACTCCATGAAATTGTTGATACACTCCATAAAATAGTCTAAATACTCCATACAATGCATAACATTATAAACAAACTCCATACAATAATCAAACACAACAAAATTAAATGAAATATCACTATCAATTTACAATCACCCAAATAAAAAATATAAATTCATTATAAATTTACAAACTATAGTTGCATGAGCAAAATCTCCACCTATGAAAAAAAACAAAAAAATAAAATTAGTTATTGTCAGATAAAAAATTACTTTTCCACTACTAGTTACTTAATGTCGTTAAAAATATTAAAATTACCATGATGAGAGAAACAAGAAAAATCATGTAGCTGGTAGCATTATCTATACACTCTTCTTCTCAGGCTATAATCATAAAACAAAATTTTAATAAATAAAACTAAAAAATATACTAAAAAATATCATAATAAATAATTAATCAAAGAAATTCATCTTTTGATTTTTCTTTACACCGTGAAGAACTCAAACCCAATCACTGCCACAAATCAAAGCTTGAACTGTATTTGGTGCCAAGGAAGAACGATATGAGTCTATTACTCTACCACCAGCACTAAATGTAGACTCTGAAGCTATTGTGGATATGCGAATTACAAGGATGTTTATTGCCATCTTAGATAATACCCAAAATTTCATATGATTCACTTTCCACCATTCTAAAACATCAAAATCATATTGTGAAGTTCCCTCAAAACTATATACACCTTCTTCAAGATAAATTTCCAATTTTGACCTTGGTGAATTAACTACATCCTTTTGTTTCACATAATTCATTAACTTTGACCAACCTAAACTTGATGAAGGCCTACGACTTGTGGAAACACCCATAGAGCAAGTACTTGAAACATTCTCTTCATTTCTAATATCCACATTATATAAGGATACATATTCATCGTAGATCTCATATAAGGTGCATCGAACTAAATTTATATTCATTGTAGCTTCTACCTTAAAATATATCACTGGAAAACATATTTTGATCAACTTTAATTTGACCCTTGGATCCAAAACTGAAGCAACAACCATCAATAAATTGCATTCACCCCAGTACTTCTCAAATTTCTCTTTCATTCTACTAACCATTGTTCTAATGAAAACATTTTTATTTGTAGAATGAAAATCCAGAACTTCTTTACCCTATATACCTCACTAAGGTACAAATTAGAAGTAGGGTAGTCACTCCCAAAAATTATATTAGTAACTGCATTAAAAACTTCTAGAATCTCACACACCATGTCAACCTTTTCCCATTCATCAAAATTTGACAAACAATCATAAGTTGGTTCTCTAACTTTAAATCTAGAGAATGCATCATTGAATTTTAATGAAGAAGACAACATGTCATAAGTGGAGTTCCAACGAGTTGAACAATCAATAACCAACCTCTTTTCACCAAGTTCTAATTGTTGTACAATTTCAGAAAAAGTGCGAAGTCTAGCCTCAGACAGATTTATGAATTTGACACTTTCACACACATTATAAATTATATACTTAATCTGAACAAGACCATCTTGGACTAATAAGTTCAAAATATGAGCACAACAACGCACATGAAACAACTTTCCACCACACACCAAATTTTTTTTCCTTGAAAAATCTTGTTTCAAAACTCTGATACAAACATCATTATATGCAGCATTATCAACTAAAATACTAAAAACTTTATTTTCGATCTCCCACTCTTTCAAACACTTGTAAATAGCATCTGCTATATCAACGCCACAACGAGGAGGAGGAACATGCACAAAACTCAAGACTCATTTTTGTAGCTTCCAATTACTGTCAATAAAAGGCCCAGTAATAACCATGTATTCAATCTTTTGATTTTGGGACTTCCAAAGATCCGTGGTATCTTGTTAATCTCTTTTAACAAAATTTTCAATTTCTTTTTCTCTGCCTCATACGCCTCCATACACTCCTTCTTAATGGTCTTACAGGATATTTTCTCATAATTCATATGTGTCATCTTCATTACAAAATTAAATCCCTCCTCTTCTACTATCATGAATGGATGCTCATGCATAAGAATCCAATGAGCAATGAGTACTCTCATTTTAGCTTGATCATATTTTCCTCCAAAATCCATAAAAGGAAGTCCAGATGGACTCTGATCAACATTAGACCTTCTCCCACTGGTTAAAAGTTTAAGGTTTTTTGTTTTCTCATTCCCACTTTTTTACTAGTACAACGTTTCAAATGTCGACTCATATGTGTAGTCACTCCACTACTAATAACACTCAAATTGATTTTACAATGAACAATCTGAGCCTTTTTTGTACCATTAAGTGATACTTCTTTGAATTCCAACCACACATGAGACTTTTTTTGTCTTTTTGAAGTATGGGTAGAGTCACCTTCATCCTCATTTATGGTAATTTCATCTAGGCCCACTTCTATGATAGAGGGTAGTGACTCTGGTGGAGTTGAGTCATTATTTATGGCCATACTAGAACTAGTGTTAATTATTGATGTCAATTGAGGAGGTGTTGACATTCTTACTTCTACAAAAAAATAAAATTACAAATTAAAAACATAAATAAAATAAAGTTATCCAAACAACAAAGATCCTACACATAATTTAAGATACTTGTCTATTCTTAGAGGAAGGTACGTGACGTTGTGACAATCGGGAACGACCCTTGTCTTTCAATGCAGCGGGGTCTCTTTGAGCTTGTAGCCATGCACCCAATAGTTTCCGGTCCAATATACCAATCCTTTTTTTATATATAAATTTAAAAACTTCCAAGAGAAGGAAATAAGCACACCAACATTCTCTTCTAATATTCTGATGAAATTCAACCTCAATACCAAGAAATTAATGATAAAAATGAAAAAAAAATCAACACTTATAGAAACAAAAAGTGTGTTCGCCGTTCAGGGATATCTCCAAAAGCCTTTCCAAGAATGAAGGAGCACTGCTGAAACAAAGCGAGAGTTATAAATTTTGTAGGGTTAGGTCGACGATGAAAAAAAAAAGAACATTAAATAAATTTTTTACCTCCCGTTGGACCGTCGCTTTCGTCTCATCAGCGAGGAAGAACTTCGGATGAAGAAATCGAAGAGGAATGATAAAAATCGATTGCAAAAAAGAGAGATAATTTGCATCCGTTTGTATCTAACATATCAATTCAATGAAATATTGGGTCTAAAAATAAAAAAATTGTATTGTATTCCGAAATGTTCTGATCTAATATGTATGATGAATTCATGCTTACTAGACTTGTTACTAGTCTAACATAACATAATTGGGTTGAGTTCCATATGCATAAAAAAAAGTTTTGTTTTGGTGAACAACAATTTAATTATTATGGTTGTTTTATGGACCACAATATTATATTTAGGAATAGGAAGAGTTCCATAGGAATAAGAAAAAGACATATGAAGAAAGAACAAGCTCTGATCACACCAGATAGTTTTTTTTTTACAATTTTACAGTTATGACATGATTTTTGTCTACACAATTGCTTCAAAGAGCATGTTATCGTAAATTTAATTCTCTCAAGTTATTGAAAAAAAAAATAGAACCAAGTCACAAAAGAAGCTGCAGAAAAAAGATAAAGACTAATCATTGCATTTTGGATAAAAAAAGTCCACTACCAGATAAAATATCATTAATATGGACACAATCTATATGAACAGAGATCAATATAAGTAGTGAACTAGCAAAAGTAGATGTGCACTGTACATTGAAAATGTTGATAATCCACATATTGTGACTTGAAGAAGGGCTTTGAGACTTTGTCCACGGGAAAATCGTATAGGATACCAAATGTAGGACAACATATGAATGAAGATAGTATAGAATGCAATGCCGAGCAAAGGATGAATGATCCTTTTCAGCTTAAACAGATTCTTAAGAGAGAACAAAAATTTTATGCATTTAAAACCAATACCGCAGATAGCAATATAGGTGGAAATTGGAAGGTCAAAGTTTAGGCTTGTGAGTAATAAGATAATAATCAACTACATGGTCTGCTAAATTCTCTTCATGCTTAAAAAAAACCACATGATAGAAAACGGATACGAGATAAACTTATTGATTGAGGAAAAAAGGTAAAAAAATGATTAAAATGATGTATTTAACTTTATCTGGAACATATACAACGAACCTAGAGTCCTGTCAACCAAAGGCTAACTAGACTTACACAAGATAAAAATGAAAAAAAAATCAACACTGAAATCGTAGAGGAAGAAAACATACAGAAGATAAAAATGAAAAAAAAATCAACACCGAAATCGCAGAGGAAGAAAACATACAGAAGACAAAAATGAAAAAAAAAATCAACACTTACAGAAATAGAGAGTGTTCGCCGTTCGGGGATATCTCCAAAACCTTTCCAAGAATGAAGGATCACTGCTGAAACGAAGCAAGAGTTAGAGATTTTGTAGGGTTAGGTCGGTGACGCAAAAAAACAAAACATTAAATAAAAATCTTTCCTCCCGTCGGACCGTGGCTTTTGTTCATCTGTGAGGAAGAACTTCGGATGAAGAAATCGAAGAGGAAGAAGATAGAAGAGGAAGAAATCGCAGAGGAAGATGAAAAAATCGAAGTCGTTGACAGAGATTGAGGAATCAGAGAGCGAGAGGGAGAACGAGGGATTTGAAGACCAAAATCCCCGGTTTCCCATGAATACCTGCCGACAGACAGTGATTTCTGTGAGAAAATCATGCTGAAACGGCATGGAAATGGCAGAGAAGTATGGGTTTCCCAGGCGGCAGGACGGAAGGGAAGAGATGGGACTCTCTTTCCTGAAATTTTTCCTAACTCCCCCAGATTCCTGAATCGCCGCTCGTTAAATTAATGAGCTGGTTCGCGAGCCGATGATCTGAACTTGGCTCTGCTTGAGCTAGGCTCGTTAATCTAAACGAACCTATTTTTGAGCTCGAGCTCAATATATAACGAATCGAACCGAGCCAGCACCGAGCTGAACTCGAGCGGCTCGCGAGCTGGCTCGGTTCGAAGCCACCCCTAAACATGATATACTTAATTATATATGCTACAAAATTGTGAAGGTAAGAGAGAAAAATACACTGTACAAAATGGTAGAGTCTATGAAGAGGTGCTACTACAAGTACAATAACAAAGAATTTTCAAATTTTCAAGTGGGTAGGGTCCTATCTCTGGTTTGGTCCTTTGATTTGTTCTCTACGAACATTTTGTGTTCATTCTAAAGTTGACTGAATGACTAGATTTAGGTCTCCTTCATCAGCTATCGGTTTGAACTTGTTGTTGGTTGGTGTGTACCATGTTCCACATGTCGTGTGATGAGGGAACTTTTTTTTCATGCTATACTTGATGTTTCAAAATCCCAATTGATATAATTTTGATGATGATAAATACTTAAGCTATTAATGATGTGTACGAAAAATACTTTATAGCTCAAAAAGGCTCCAAAGAAATTTTTTGGTAGACTATCCATTTGACCGATCCAGGAGTGATTGATTGATACATACAAAAAGGAAAACAAACAACTCATGATAGAAAGGATATAGAGTGACCGAGAAACACTGATTTTCCAAGCAAGAGAACCCAACACAATAGGCAAGGTAGAGAGTTATTTGATCAAACACTCCTCACCCCATAGTAACAAAACAAGCCCTTATTAAGGAATTGAGAAGGAAATAAAAAAAATAAAAAAGGAAAGAAGAAAACAAGGCCAAGTAAAGAAGGTCATCTAACCAAACCACCTCAAATTGAACAAGATGCGAGAGAAGATGTACTATAACTACCCATTTAGACATCTGATCGACTGCATTGAAGAAGAGAGTGAAAACCAATATTATGAAGGCCAATCAGTCAGACTACTATGAACCAAATGACTCGTGTAAATAGGCCAGAAGGAAAGAACAATGAGAAAGAAGGAGTTTATGAATGTCAATTGAGCAGGCTAGTCTTAACCAAACAAGATGAGAGAGAAAAGGTTTTGAAGGGCTTGTTTGGGCCATTGATCGAACGACTTGAAGAAAGAGAGAAAAGAAACTTACTAAAGTCAACCTATTGGACTACCATCAATTGGATGGCCCACTTCAAGACATAAATGTGGATATGCCTTTCAAAATTAATCAGCCAAACAGGTCTCCAAAATTTTTAAGTGACATAACTATGTGATTAATATCTCATAATGATAATTAAGTATTTTCTCATGGTGTTTTTGTTTTTCAAGATTTCATTGTGTTTTGTAAAAGGATAAAATGTCCCTTTCAAGCTCAAAGGTTCAATGCTTAAATGTTGAAAACATGTTTATTTAAGTCGATTTTTCTCTCAACTCTTAAGGCAAAGATAACCACTCCTGAGTTCTCTCACACTTTGAAATAACTTTGGAGATTAGATTTGTGATGGAAACCCAACAAAGAGCTAAGTATTTATTGTGCTTGTACGTTGAAGTCTTTTTATTTACTTTATTTGTTTAGTGTTACATTCCGTGCACCGTTACTTTGACATCATATGATTGTGTTCTAGTAAGCAATCTAAAGTGACATTTGTTGATCGTAGGTTGACTCCCATATTGCTTTTGATGAAAAAAAAAACTTAATTGATATAACAACTTGAAAATCTAAGTATTTCAAATACTTCACCTTCAATAACAAAAGCATCTCAATGTCTAAAACTTCAAGCCAAAACTCAAGACCTCAAACACTATTGAAGAACATCTGACAAGGAAGAAGACAACGAGAAGACTATAGTTCAAGTGTAAAAGGCAAATGTTTAAACTCAGTCACTTTTGTAAGAGAGTTCTAAACTCCCTTTCCTTAAGTACATATGTGAAATCGAAGCTTTAGGTTATAATTTTCACTTAGACATGTTTAGGATCATCATAAACGACTTGTTAGAGAACTTAGAGAAAAACATTTTCATGCTTTAAAAGTCTACACTTTTGAACTGGCATTGGAATGATCGATCATCGTAGGCTAAAAATATAAAGCATGATTGATCAATCATAGTTGATTGATCGATCATCTAGGACATGGCCATTTCATACTATAACGCATGCTCGATCATCTCTGTCGAGGCAAGCTAATTTCTCATGGAATGATCGATCGTCTCAGTAGGGGACATAAAGTATGATCGATTATAGGAAAATACATTGATTGACCATATTTGTAATGCACATCCAGAGGGAATCTCAATAGATTGATCAACCAATAAGAATGATTGATCAACTTAACTTTTTTGGACCAACGATAACATATTGATCAATTAGTTCATCGATCAATAAGTCACCATCTGACAAAAAAGTAGTCGTTATGATGTATTGATCGATCGATCACTTTACAGTGACTGATGAATCAAAGTATTAATTTTTTAAAATATGTAAATAATGACTAATTTGAGTTGGAAAAGCTATAAATACCCCCACCAAACTGTGTGTAGAGAAGAGAATGAGAATTAATTAGAAAATCCTCAAGCCATTACTCTCTATCTTTCAAATTTCCCTTAAAAGTGCTTTAGAGTGAAAAGAGAGAGCCTCAAACTTTGAAAACTCTTTTTTTCTCTTTCAATTGATCCTTGCATTCATATAGTCCAAACTCCTTAATAATTTCTGTTAAGAAATAGTCCCACATGAATTAGTGGATAGAAAGATCTTGAGTTTATTAGTTGGGAGAAAAGGTTTTCTAAGTGGCTAGTCATTTTGGAATAAGACCTTGGACCCATTTTAACATGGTATCAGAGCAAACCACTCAGTATGTGGGCCTCCACCTAAATTATCCACTGTAGAGTCACAAAAGAGAGCGGGGCTACACGTGAGGGGGAGTGTTAAGAAATAGTCCCACATGAATTAGTGAATACAAAGATCTTGAGTTTATTAGTTGGGAGAAAAGGTTTTCTAAGTGGCAAGTCATTTTGGAATAAGGCCTTGGACCCAATTTAACAATTTCACATTGTGCTACAAAGGAAGAAGCTTGAATCTCTTAAGGAGAAGTATATCTCCAAGTAACGGTGTAATTTTTACCTTTCTTTTATTTGTATTTGTGAAAGGTTCCTTTAAAACCTATTTAATATAGATAGAGAGGCCTAACTAGAGCTATAATCTAGTAGCGATCTCTTGGGGAGATTAGGATTGTATAAATCATGTATTGAGCTACATGTGGCCAAATAGAGCCGAAATCTCTTTTGTAATTTTTGGCTATTAGAACATTTAGTGGAAGTTTCCCAAATAAGGGTTCTTGGGTGGTGATTACCACTAGGGGAACATCGATAACATAAAATCTAATTTTTCCTGTGGTGTGTGGATGTTATATTTAAATTGAATTGCTTGTATGCATGATTTTTTTAGTTACACACACAACTCGCATTTAATTCGATTATCTCAATTCACTCCCCTCTTGAAAAGCCACCTGGGCCAACAATTGGTATCAGAATAGGTCAAACACTTAATTGAAATCAAAATCTTCTTGATTTTGAAATCGATTAAATGACATCTCTAGTAGAAGTTATGTTCCTAGAGAGTCATGATCCCTTTTTGTTTCCCTTGGTCATCACTTCACTATATTGTTTTCAAGTTTTGTGTTTTTGTTACTTGGTTGTATATCTTCCGAATAGTTAACTCCAAAAAATTGTGGTTACCCCAAAAAAAATTATACTTGGTCAAATTTGTTCAGCTATGTCATTACTACCATTACAATCTCCTTCTTATTAAGGTAGTGGATATTTTCTCTTCCTTTAATTTCCCATTAACTTTTACTTGGTAGCCTTTCTCCGACCATCCTTTTTTTTACTCTCATTTACTCCCTTTTTGGCCAACCCTTTTGGTACGTTGCTTTTGTTGGTCTTTATATATATATATACATATGAGTGCATTAGAGTCAAGTGAGAATTTTTTATTGGTACCCTTGGGTTTTTATCTTTGTCTTGTGAGTGAAAGACATTACTCACTTTAGAGATTATTATCACTATTTTTGTTAGAAAATCCTTTGAGGTTGGTTTCAACATATGTTTTTATCACCATTTTTTACTTTTTGAGAGTCTATGTCCGTTTTTGTACTTATCCTTGGGACACCTTGATGGAGGAAATCATTACTACAACTATTTTATTTGTTTCAAGCTGGGATCATTGCCATTACCTCCCAACTTGAGGGGGGAGAATAGAAGGAGAAGTATGGGGATGAGATTGGAAGTTGAGTGCTACAGTGGTTGCACTTTCTTCCGAATTCCACGTTTGAGTAGTATAATCTACAATGAAAAATTCTACATGTTGTGGTAATTTTTATGTGACCAAAATATTCAAAAAAGGGGGAGCACAAAAGATGAAGTTTTTGTATCTATGAAGAATTGTATCTGTGAAATTTTTTTTTCAGCTAAAGAAAATTGAAGACCAATAATCCTTTTCTTTGCAAGCTGAAGTTATAAACTCTAGCTAGAGGGGAGTGTTGAAGAGAAGGTATGGAAGAGTCTCACATGATTCTCACAACAAGAAGTCTTACAAAGCCAAAATTATTGCGGAAGGAGGTCTCACTGAAGAGTCTCAGTTTAAAGATGTTTTAGTTACGTTAGTCTTCTATTTATCTTTATTTGTTCAATTGTTCTACGACTTGTCTTTTAGTGTTTAACTTTGGGTGTAATTTGGATAATGGTAGTTTAATTGTATTTGGATTCTACTTGTTTCCTCTATTATAAATAGAGGCTCATGTACTCAAATTATAACAAGTTAGTGAAGTTTATCTCTTTTCTAGAAATTCAACAAAAAAAGAAGAATCGGTGAGAAAACTTGATGACTCCATATCCTCCCTTAGAAGAAGAGACAAAGAAAATAAGAAACTAAGGAGGCACCTTTCCAAACTAGAAAAAGAAATTTATTCATTGAAAGCTCATTTTTCCTCAATGCTAGAAGAGCTTAGAAAAGAAAACACAAAGCTCATTTTAGAATGTGAGAAACTACATGACTATACTTGAAACATTCTTGAATTGAGAAAAGAAAATGATAGTTATTGTTTTAGGATTTTAGAATTACAAGATGAATTTTTTTTGTTAAAATCCAATTTCACATTGTGCTACAAAGGAGGGGGAAGTTTGAATATCTCAAGGAGAAGCATCTCTCCAAGGGTGTAATTTTTACCTATATTTTATTTGTATTTGTGAAAGGTTCATCTAGAACCTATTTAATCTAGATAGAAAGGCATAGCTAGAGATAGAATGTAGAAGCAATCTCTTGGGGAGATTGGGATTGTATAAATCGTGTATTGGTGAAAACTAATTTCACAATATAAGCTTAATAATCAATTATCTAAACCAAAAACTTTAATTTCAAAGCATGGAAACTTGAGTTCAAATTTATTAAAAAATCAAGATTAATCATTATATTTCAAAGTGTAAGCTTAACGATACATGTATTAAAAAAGGCATCAAATAATTAATAATTGGTAAATTTCTCTTTCAAATGCCCCATATAACTTTAAACTAATGCAAAGATAGTTGGCTCAGGTGGCTTCTCTAGAAGGGGGTGAATTAAGATCATCAAATTAAAAGTGAGTTTTGCGTGTAACTAAAAAATTCATACAAACAAGCAATTCAAGTTAAATATAACATGCACACAACACAAGGACAAATAGATTTTTTGTTATCGATATTTCCCTAGTGGTCACCACCGTCCAAAAACTATTTTTTGGAAGTTTTCCACTTAAGGACATTTTGAACTGCTATTCACATTAAACAAGTACCTAGGATTAGTGTACCTATTTTTTTGTGCTTGTATGGTAAAATCTTCCTATTGGAGAGACATTGATTTGTTGAAAGGGAAAGCGAGTAACTCTATAAAATTTGGTCAAGACTTATCAAGGAAAGATTTCCCTCATCTCGACTTCATTGAGAAAAGCTTGTTTAGTTGAAGATTGGCTATTGTAAATTCTTGTGTGGATCTAAGTTGTTACTTATTTAGTTGATGTATTCCAATGGGAAAAGGTTGAGATACCCTGCTGTTTCTTTTGAGTTATAAGTCCTTGTGCAGGTCGGTGGTTTTGAGAGTCACATTCTTGGGTCTAGGTCTAGTGTCCCTGGTGAGCTGTTCTTGTATATCCCTATGAGGGTCTAGACAAGATTGCTTTGTTAGCTATTGAAAATTCCTTTGTGAGTATAAGTTGGATAACCTAGTTTGTTGTTGTAAATCAATTGAGTAGTGTAAGTCCCTTTATGGGTGGCATTATAATCAGCCATAAAGTCAATTTGTTGTAAGTGTTGCTTAACAACCCAAACATATTAGAACTCCAAGGTGCAAAACACCTAGAGATTAGATAAGCAATACAAGAATGGATTTTGAACTACTACAAAATTTTTATGTTCACTGTGGATTTGAATGCTTGTATACGCACCTTGATTGTGAAATTGATGTAACATATTTGATTGCAATTTAGATAGAGAGCACACATAGGATTACAATTAAAATTAACAAGGAGCTGAACAAAACTAACCAAACCTATTCAATAACCGCCCCCCCCCCCCCCCCCCCCCCCCCCCCCCCCCCTCCCCATCTAAGTTTGTCCCTCACTAGACCTAACATGATAGTCCAAGGAGATAAGGTAGAGTTGCGACACGTTGTTTGCTTGTTGTGAGCTTTGAAAAATCTTTAAACATTTTGACAGAGTTGTAGCCAAAATTTTAGTTGTTGCACACTTGATGATTTTAACATAATTGTTTTGTATATTTGTGATCTAGAGGTGTAGAGACTTTTGCTTGTTGCATACTTTGTGAAGATTTTAACATAGTTTTTTGTATTTTTGAGATTTAGAGGTGTAGTGACTTTTGCTGAGTTTCTCTCCTTCTGACTCTGTGAACTCTGAAAAAACTTCAAATTTTTTTACAAAGTTGTGGCATAATTTTTTCTTGTTGAATGGTTTAAGAAAATTTTTATAAAGTTTTGTGTAGTGACTTCGGCAGAGTTTCCCTCCTTCTGAATCTCTGACTCTAGTTTCTCTTGTGAGTTCTCCTCTTCAATATTAATGGAGAATTGAGCTTTCTTTATACACCAAGGGTGGATGGTTTCTCAAACCTGAATTTTTCTCTTCCTCATCTTTATTTGATCTTACTCCATGAGAGTGTGCCAAGCCAAACAATTAATTGCTTAGAATTTTGTGGCTCATATGCATCTATTTGTTAAGTCACATAGCTTTCCCATATTCCCACATGTCATTCTTATCTGATGCTATGTGATATTTTGAAAGGTGAGACCAATTTATATTGGTTATAAACTAAACTATTGATCATGATTTGAGAGTTGAATTTGAGTTTAGAGACATGCCCATGTTCTTGACACGATCATGGCTATTGATTGAGGTATACAATCTTGATCACATACTTTCATGAGGACAAACCTAAAAGAACTTGTTTGTCACTTAAGACCCCTACAATAATATAGTTAATGTTTTGTTAACCGAGCTTTGACTCACTTCTTGATTTTGATGATAACAAAACTTAATTGTGCTAACAATTGTAAATCTAGTATTTTAGATACATTTCCTTCGAGAGACACCAAATTCAAGGTCTAAAGCATTGAATCAACACAAGCTTCTCAAAGACCTCAAGTTCCATGGAATGTCGAAAAACTCTTAAAGAAGAACCCTCAAAAGAAGAAGAAAAAATTAAGAGTAGAGTTTAGGAACTATTGAGTTAAGTTAAAAACTCAGTCAATGTAAGAGAGCAACCCAATTCTTCCAAACATTGTGGTATAATGCAATTTTGGTGCTTTAGTCCATATTTTGCATTCATACATATTTTTACAAATCCATACACATATTTCATACATGTTAGAATAACTTAGGAAAAAAATTCCCATGCTTTAAAATTCCATATAGTGAACTGGCACAAGAATGATCAATCAACATCTACCAATGATCGTTCAACCACAAGTGCACAAGCCAAAAATATAAAGCATGATCGATCAACCAAGATCGATTGATAGATCATCCAAAACATTGTCAAACCATGCTATAAAACATGCTCAGTCAAGCAAATTAGATTGATCAATTTGTTGATTTTTAGGACTCCATGAATTTATCTCAAGGAGAAAAAGAGAAAGACACCCATTGGGAGAAAACAGGAGGAAGAAGAGGTTATGGACTTGATTTCCTAACCCTTCCCCTGAAGCTCAATTTATAGATTAATCAAACTACAATATTACAATTATAACTCTAGAACTTTAACCTAGTTACATCAATGCCATCTCTAAGAGATAACTCTTTATTTACCATCTTGCCATCTTTGTATGGGCCTATGGGCCTTCTCCTTAGTCTATGGGCCTTGAGCCCATCTTCTACATCTCTTGGATGTGTGGGCCTTTCTTGGTCTTATGGCTTGAGCCCATCTTCTAACACACTTGGATGTGTGGGCCTTCTTTGGTCTTATAGGTTTGGGCCCATCTTCCAACACACTTGAATATGTGAGCATTTCTTGGTTGTGTGGGGTTGAGCCCATCTTCTAACACTCCCCCTCAAGATGGGGGTGAGAGAATATCATGAACTCACAACTTGTTGCAAATGATGTATACGATCTTTTTGTATAAAATGGCAATCCCCCAGTCCATCTTACAATACTTTTAGATATGTGGGCCTTTCCAACTCTCTCCCTCATGCTGATGGCTCTTCCATGAGGCCCAACTGGCATAAGATAAGTGAGAGTAAAATCACTCCTAGCCGTATGACATTGCTCCATACTCTAGTAGGGCACACTCCTATCTTCTGGAGGTAGTGGGTCTATATGCAATGCTTAGAAGTGTAATGAAACTCCTCCATCACTGTGTCCCTCCACAAGACAACGACTCTCAAGTGGTAGGAGTAATAAATGCCAATTCAGGAGGGGTATAACATAGATTTAGTAATAAACTCTTCCATCACAGTGATATAACATAGATGTAGTAATGGTGTCCCAACCCAGGCACCGACTCTCATGGGTAGTGGATGTAGTAATACGCTCCTCTATCACGGTGATGTAACATATACTAAGGCCACCTCTTCTTCAATAATAATGTCTCATCCAAAGAGACACATTAGCAACAACTAAAAATGTGCATGGGCCCATATAACACGCACCAAAATAATAAAATCCTTGTAAAATGACCCATGAAAACATAAAATGACCCGGTTTACAAATCTCAATAAAAACATATAGAAATTAGAGATCACTTTATCAGAGAATCGGTTCAAATCAAGATTATTAAGATTGAATTTGTCCCCACCAAAAATCAATTAACAGATATCTTTATAAAGCCACTAGGATTCTTAAAGCTTTGAGGAGAACTAGGCAAGAGCAACCCACCTTAATTCACTTAGGCTGAAAATTTTGAGCTTAATGAACACATCACGTCATTGTAATGCCAAAAGAGTGAAGTGAAAATCAAAATATTACATTATTGTCACTCTACAAAGGCCATTGATCAGTCAATTCCTGTTGATTGATCAATCAAAATTGATTTGATCGATCAATTGAAACATAATGATTGATAATTCACAATGCTAATAGAGAATATGAAGAGTCAAAGTTGAATTTTTTACCCATCTCTTCATCACAAATCATTCCAAAACTCTTTCCAACAAATTTTCATAGTTCCAGTGACCCCAAACTTTCATTCTACTTTCTCTTATCAAATCTGAAGCTAAAACCCTCATTTTCACACCTTTTTTTTTCAAAATCAAACTGAGAAACAATGGTTAGAACCAAGGTCATCACCAAGAAGAAGACTCCATGAAGGAGGGTGACACTTGTGATGAAATGTCAAATCGGAGGGAGTACTTTTGTTCAAGACCGCAACGAGAAAGGTATTTCTCCACCTTTGCTCCCAAAAGTGTCGTTGAGCCGACAAAGGTTGATGGAATCTAAGAGCTACTCCAGCCCTATTGAGGGTTCTAGAAGAGAGAGGAACCTATGTATCCCCTTCTTATAAAGGTGTTTTACACAAATCTAGAAATTGAGGAGCTTGGGCCACATAGCCTTAGGATTTCTTCCTATGTGAAGAAAACACCCATTTCCATTCAAACTCCAGCTCTGAATACCTCCTCCACTCCACCATCATGGGCATGATGAGGTACATTAAAGAAAATTGGACAACAAATCTTCACGAGGACCTCCCACAAAACATCCAAGATGCTATCCTCTTAGTCTTTGGTCAGACAGTTGGGGGTTCCTACGAGGTCAGGATACGGGACCTCACCATACCTCAAAGAGTCACAATGGAGATTGTGACTCATTTGCTTAATCAAAGAAAGGGCACCTTCTCAAGGCACACAACGGCCGGTATTTTCTTGTTGATGGAAATCTTCTAGAAAGTTCTACTTGACTTTGGATACTTCATGGCTAGTAGAATGGCTGACATTGTAGTTAGCTCAAGGGCAGATAGTCTACCATTCACTTAGGAGATTATAGCCATCCTCCTACATAATAGAGTGGACCTCTCGAATGACGTGTCGATGGACATGAGTAAGAAGATGTCCACCAGGGAAATCAAGGTTAGAAAGTTTGACTTTGCAAGTAGCGAGGTCAATGGATTCAGAAGGGGAAGATACCCAGGGAATCAGCCCCTCAGCCTACAACTTTCAGAGATGAGCATAGTTCAAATCATCCTTCGAATCAGTTTGAATTCTCAAAGAGGAGAAGAACGGAAGAAAGTGGATTGTCATCCCCCAATTGGCTATCAACATTAGAGGATGTCATGGATGATGTCTAGTCTACCCTCATAGCCATTTTATCCACTCAGAAGGAGTTGAAGGCATGCCAGTAGAGGATCAAGCACCTCCTCAAGACCATCCTCAGTCGTCTCCCACCTCCACATTAGCTACCTTGGAATTAGGATCTTCTTTTTGTTACCTCCATGTGTATTTACACTTGCTTTGTGATGATAGTAGTTATTTTGAAGCACTTGTAAATCATTATTTTGTAAATCGTTGGATGTACCTATACATGGCCATAAAGCCACATTTTTTTGTTATACCTTGTGTATTTCATTTATTATCTTTTTCAGTATGACAAAAGGGAGAGAAAGAATTTAAGATAGAAAATATGGCCTTAGGCACAAAATTAAAAATCTTATGCTCAAAAAGATTACAACACACTATGCAGAGACTAAGGGGGAGCTTATGTTAAAATTTCATCATTTACTTAACTCCAACCCTTAGGGAAGTGTAAAATTTTATTTTTTATAATTAGGTTTTGTTTTCATCAAAAGGGGGAGATTATTGATCATAGACTGACTCCCATATTCCTTTTGATGATAACAAAACTTATTTGATCTAACAACTTGAAAATCTAAGTATTTCAAATACTTCACCTTCAAGAGTAAATGCAAGTCAAGGTCTAAAGTTTCAAGCCAAATCCAAGACCTCTAGCACAATTGAAGAACATCCCTTGAAGACCCACAAGGAGGAAGACAATGAGAAGACTAGAATTCAAGCGTAATAGACAAATGTTTAAACTCAATCACTTTTTTAAGAGAGCAATCTAAACTCCCTTTCATTAAATACATATGTGAAATCGAAGCTTTAGGTCCTAATTTTCACTTAGACATGTTTAGGATCATCATAAATATTATTTAGAACATGCTAGAGCACTTAGAAAATTTTTTTCTCATACTTTAAAAGTCTACACTATTGAACTAACATTGGAATGATTGATCGACCATTGGTAATGATCGATCATCTAGAACTGTGTAGAACAAAAATATAAAGCATGATCGATTAACCTTAGTCGATGGATCGATCATCCAGTACATGGCCATTTCATGCTATAACACATGGTCGATCATCCCACTTGAATTGATCGATCATTTATGCCCAGGAAAGCAAATTTCTCATGGAATGATCATTCATCCCACCTAATTGATCAATCAGACAGAACCTTGCCAGTAATAGACATTAACCATGATCAATCATTGGAAAATGCATTGATCGATCATACTGGTATTGCACAACTAAAGGGAATTTTGATTGATCGATCATCTACTAGTAATGATTGATCAACTTAACTTTTCTGGACCAAAGATAACATATTGATCGATCATTTCATCGATCAATAAGTCACTATTTGATAGAAAAGTACCCATTATGATCGATTGATCAGTGAATGATCAATCAATGTACCAATTTTTGCAAACGGACAAATAATAGCTAGTTTGAGTTGGGGAAGCTATAAATACCTCACCAAACGTGTGTAGAGAAGTGAATGAGAATTTATGTTCAAATCCTCAAGCCTTTACTCTCTATCTTGCAAATTTCCATGTGAAAGAGAGGGCCTTTCACTTTGAAAAATCTCTTTTCTCTTTCAATCAATCCTTGCATTCATATAGGCCATGTTGTTTGATCATTTTACATTGTGCTTCAGAGGAGGAGGAAGTTTGTATCTCTTAAGGAGAAATATCTCTCCAAGTAAGGTTGTATTTTTTACCTCTTTTAATTGTATTTGTGAATGGTTCATTTAGAACCCATTTAATCTCGGTAGAAAGGCCTAACTAGAGCTAGAATCTAGTAACAATCTCATGGGGAGATTGACTTTATACAAATCGTGTATGGAGCAACACATGGCCAAAGAGAGATTCCATCTCTTTTGTAATTCCAGTTATTAGAGATTTTGAAAATAAAGGAATTTTCCCATTCAAGGGTTCTTGGGCGGTGACTACCACTAGGTGAACAGTGATAACAAAAAAATCTATTTATCTTTGAGTTGTGTGCATCTTATATTTGATCTTGAATTGCTTTTATGCATGATTTTTTTGTTACACGTACAACTTGTTTTTAAATTGATAATCTCAATTCATCCCCCTTTTGAGAAGCCACCAGGGCCAATATATCAAAAACAAAAATTCTTTCTCTTTTGTAGTGTGTGTTTTTATTATTTGCTTCAATTTATTTTTTACATTTAAGGACCAGATTTTTAAATCACATTCTCAATCCACCTCTCACTTAAGAAGCCACCTGGGCCAACACATTCTATTGTCATGCCAAAGTTCTAAAAAGGTAGAAGGGGAGAAGAAAATAATCGGGAAATTGGGGAAGGGGGGTGCAACCTTGTCCTTCCCATTTTCATCTACCCTTAAAGGAAGCTCCCATAGCCTCCTTTCTGTTGTGTAGATTTAGGAGGGAGAAAACGTCTCCTCCACTAGCAAACACAAAGAGCCTCAAGACTTCTCTATTGGCAAGGGAGGGGGTTGTCCTCTTCCCTGCTTCTCTGTTAGCAACAAAGAAGACGAGGGAGAGGGGAGACTCATTGCTTCACCAATTTTTTGTAAAAAATTTCAAAACCTGCTTATGTCATCTTGCATTAGCAACTGGTTAACTAGTGGTTAAACTTGGTTGACCTAGGTCCAATTGGACCCAATCACTCTTTTGGTTGGGGTTTATAAAATTAATTTGAATTTTCAAATGTCCAAATTTAAGTGTACAAGATTGGCTTTTGCAGCCTTATAATTAGGAAACAATGAATTCCTATGAGCACCAAAATCTATTGAATATCCAAATATATCCAAATATGGGACACTAAAATATGTAATAATTAATGATATTGGGGCCTCACTAAGGCCAGCCTAGAACTAAGATGTCAATTTTCCTTTTCTTTTGAGCTTTTATACCTTTTTTCTCTATTTTTTATGGAATCAAATTTGTCAAGAGAAATAGTTTTTCTAGAGGTTAGCTTTTCTAAATCATTAGATAAATTAAAAGTCTTCCTATTTTTATTTTTTTTATTTTGACATTTTGTCAAGTTATTTTCTTCTTGCAATTCTAAAATTTGTTTCATAAAATATTAATATCATATTAACTCAAAAATATCTAAGCTTATGATTTTCATTATTTATTAGTAAAATATTAGCCTTTTGTTTTCATTGTTGATTTTAAAGAATTTGTCTTTGGTTTCTTGAAACCTACTAATTTTCAAATTTTCAAATTCCTTTGTAAGCTCTAAAAGTTGCCTAGTTGCTCCTTGTTTTTCTTTAATGTCTTTTTATGTTTGAACATGGTTTCCTTACGAAGCTTTATTAGCTCTTCATTGTCTAGTTTGTTAGACTCATGATTGGTTATCACCCTCTAAAGATGCAACACCATTGAGCACAAATTTCTACATTGTCATCACACAATAAATTTTACATGATGTATGATGTACAACACTAAGCGGTTCTAGAGAAACCAACCTATAATTTATCCCTGTTACAATGTGGGACCCACCATGGTGGTTGACCTGATGGGAACAACCATGAGGACGTGGGAAACCAAGAAGAGTCCTCACCCAAGCAAGCACGAGTTAAGGAATTAAGAAGCACAAGCTGAATTGAGTTAGAAGACTTGAAGATCAAGTGGGACCCACAAATATCTCACGAGCTGTCAACCTTATCAAGATGAGCTGGAAGATCATGATGGACCCACAAGGATAAGGCCACGGGCTGGCCTTCTCCCTCATATTAGTCTTCTAGTAGTTTGGTTTGGATAGACTTATCTTAGAGAGTTAGAGTTGGAATGTAATTAGGATTGAAAGGCTAATTGCATAAGGACTCTACCTCCTCCTCTACTATAAATAGAGGAGTTGTAATTTGGAATTCATCAAGTTACACATCTCATTCTCGAGTTACTTTCTCTCTCTCTCTCTCTTTGCTCTTTTATTTTTTCTTCTCTCTACCCGAGAGCTCTTCTTCCCTTTTCTTCTTTTTCTTTCTTCTTTCTCTTGCTCGGAATTATGGAAAAGGGATCCTAAATTCAACATGGTATCAAAGCATTATAATTAGGATCCCTCGTCAAAGTAATGCTCTAGAGAAGTGATGATCAACACCACTCAAAGAAGGCTCTTTTATGAAGGAAGAACACAAACATAGAGATAAGTGTTCAAAATTATTTTTTTATTTTCATGTTACTGGTTTCCAAATTTAGAAGAAGATTCAGGGATGAATATGTGAATGCTTTCATCTTATTATATTATGTATATGCATGTCTCTCTATCTAGAATGAGCTATCAAAACAGTTTAGTCAGTTTGGAAATTCTGTTTACCGAGACCAGTCCATGATCAGATTATTGGAATTATTTTCATGGGATAAGAGTTCCCTGATATAAAAGATTGTTATTGAGTCTATTATGAGTGGTATTAGAGAAAAAAATTATAATAATAATTTAGCATCAATGCTAAATTTCCCATACATCGAGTTGATTGAAAAAGTACTACTTGGTGTTATTATTAGATTTTTTTGAAGAAGGGTCTATTATGGCTGAAGAAAATATGAATATCAAAGGTGATATATTGAAAAGCACCACCATACCCTTACATGGGGTATCAAATTTTATGAGTTGGTCCACATTGGTTCGGAGGTTCCTTATAACAAAAGACTTACTTGGTCAGCTCACCACCCAAGGACGACCTATTGATGAAGATGATATTTTTTATATGAAATGGCTGAAAAATGATACTTTGGCAATTAGTTGGCTAATCAATAGCATGGAAGAATATGTCTCCAATAATGTTATTTATCTTGACACTGGTAAACAAATTTGGGAGACATGTGCTAAACTGTACTCATGCCCAGATACTCTACATAGACCCTATGATATTCTCCAAAGAACGTTGAATACTAAACAAGGAAAAAATATCCATGAGTACTTGGCCCACTTTAGAGGCTTTCTTCAAGAGTGGAAGTTAGCTCAACCTTCAACCACTGATATTTCTATCCAAGACAAACAGAAGGAAGTCTTAATTACTACTATTTATCTTGCAAATTTTAAACCTCATCTTGAGATTGCCAAGAGTCAACTTTTGAGTGCTTCTGCTGTCCCAAAGTTTGATGATGTGTGCTCAACATTACTTTGTATTCCAGACACTTCTTCCTCCACTACTGACGTATCATCCACTATGTATTCCGATCATAGAGGATCATCATTTGACCACGGTTGAGGCCGAGGTAGCGGTTATAGAGGAGGCAGACGAAGAGGTGGAAGGACTGGTGCTGGAAAAATAGATGGGAAAGAATGAACTCATTGTAAAAAAACTTGGCCACACTATAGACCAGTGCCATTACAGGGCATGCACTTACTGTGGACAATATGGCCATTATAAAGAAATATGCTATAAAGCCAATGGACAGTCAAAATTGACAAGGGCTAATAAAGCTTTATAAGTGATATAGAAGAAGAACAACCCACAAATTCAGCAGCACAAAAAAATATTACTGATGAAGAGTATAAGTTATTTCAGAAAATGAAGATAATACTAGGTTCTTCTCCTAGTTCCTCTGCAACTACTGCTGCCACTAACGCTTCAAGTATGCTATTTGCCTCATCTTCATCCTGGATAATTGACTCAGGACCCTCCAAGCATCTTACAGGTAACAAAAATTTATTACATTCTCTATCTCCGAGTCTTTCACACAAGTTTGTTACCATAGCTGGTGGTTCTCAAACCAAAGTCCAAGGGAAAGGTTTCACTTCTGTCACCCCATCACTTCCGCTCACTGATATTCTTTTCATTCCTACTTTCCCTTTGAATCTATTATCTGTTAGTCAACTGATAAAATATTTTAATTGCTCGGTTACCTTCTCACCCACTTCATGTGTCTTTCAGGATTTTATAACGAAGTAGGTGATTGGTGGAGGCCATGAACAAGGGGGGCTTTACTACTTGGACGTGCCAAAAATAAATATGATTTCTACTACTGAAAATGAGACACGGTTATGGCACAATCGGTTGGGACATCCATCTGCACAATCTCTTCATTTTATGTTTCCATCTCTTAAAGTAAGGTCAGAATTTCATTGCGAGGTTGTCACTTGAGTAAACATCAAAGGAGTACGTACTCTCCTCATCCAGAAGTCAAAAGTGTTACTCCATTTTCGTTAATTCATACTGATGTTTGGGGACCCTTGAGTGTCTCCAATATTTCTCAAGCAAAATATTTTATTACATTTATTGATGATTTCACTCGCACAACTTGGTTGTTTATCTTTATGGAGTATTCTGAGATACCATTCATTTTTAAGTCATTTCATGCTATGGTACTCACACAATTTGGTTAGAAAATAAAAATTCTCCGGTCTGATAATACCAAAGAATATGTTTCCAAAGACCTTGACTCTTTTGTCAAGAAAATGGCATTATCCATCAAACATCATGCGCTTACACTCCTCAAAAAAACTGTGTAGCCGAATGGAAAAATTGTCATTTTCTTGAGGTAGCTTGAGGTTTATTATATGTCATGAAAGTTCCATACTTTTATTGGCCTCAGGCCATCCTTACGGCTTGCTTTCTTATAAATTGTCTACTATCTACCATTCTTGGTAATAAATCTCCTTACTCTAGATTATTACCAAATGATGATCCATTTTCATGACCTTTGAAAGTCTTCGGATGTCAATGTTTTGTTCAAAATTCATTACCTAGACACAGCAAACTTGATCCTAAATCTATCAAGTGTATTTTTTTGGGATACTCTCGCACACAAAAGGGTTATATTTGTAATATTCCTACTCTTCAACATTTATTTGTGTCCAGGGATGTAACATTTTTTGAAGACTCCTCATTTTATTCTGATAGCGCTCCTCCTGGTCTGTCCTAAGTACGAGGTTCCCCTCGACTGGTTGTGCCTCGTGATACCGAGATGATTCAACCCCCAGAGCAAGTGGCCAACACCACACCTGCCGAGTTAACAGATCCACCAGAGGTAAGTCCTTCATCACCAGTTATTTTTGGTCCTCAATCATGCACTAGACCTTCTACTTCTTATCCCATTTCAAATTTTGTGTCTCATCATCGCCTCTCACCTTTATGTTGTCAGTTTCTTTCTTCTATTTACTCCATATATGTTCCACAGTCATATCAGGAGGCTCTACAACATCCAGGATGGAAGACAACAATGGATGAAGAAATGAAGGCCCTTAATGACAATCATACATGGTCACTAGTTCCTCTTCCCACAGGTAAAAAACCCATTGGTTGCGATGCTGTCAAATAATAATCCAGATGGGTCAATTGCACGACTGAAGGATCGACTGGTTTCCAAAGGTTATACTTAGTGCTATGGAATTGATTATGAAGAAACCTTCTCTCTAGTGGCAAAAATGAACTCAGTAAGTATATTATTATCTCTGGTGGCTAATTCATCATGGCCGATATATCAACTTGATGTAAAATTGCATTTTTTAGTGGTGATATTAAAGAAGAAATTTACATGCAACAACCACCTGGGTATGTGGTTGAGGGGGAGTCTGTATGCCACCTAAAAAAATCTCTATATGGTCTAAAGTAGTCCCCTCGGGCATGGTTTGAGAAATTTAGTCAAGCCATCAAACGGGCCGGCTTTCACAGATGCTCTGCAGATCACTCAATATTTATTGAAAATGCACCGAGAGGTAAGGTGATTCTGGCTATATATGTTGATGATATTATTTTAACTGGGAGTGATTCCGAGGGCATTCAGAAAACAAAGGAGAAAATATGTGCTGAATTCAAGACGAAGGATCTTGGACTACTCAAATATTTTTTGGGTATTGAAGTATTACAATCCAGACATGGGATTGTGTTATCCCAAAGAAAGTATGCCCTTGATCTACTAGAGGAGATAGTAATGAAGGGATGCAAACCAGCAAACACTCCTATGGATGCAAATACAAAATTATGTGGAGGCACTGGAGAAGATGTAGATATTGGGAAATATAAAAAACTAATGAGATGACTTATTTACCTGTGTGTAACAAGGCCATATATTTCTTACGCAGTCACTGTGGTAAGTCGATACATGCACAAGCACTTGAAAAAATACTACGATATCTGAAAGCAGCTCCAGGAAGGGGGCTTCTCTATAAAAATCATGGTCACTTCAACATCGAAGGATTCTCAGATGTAGATTGAGCCGGAATCCTTGGATGACAAAAAATCTACTTTGGGATTTTGTACGATGGTTGGAGGGAATTTGGTTACATGGAAAGCAAAAAGTAAAATGTAGTAGCACGGTCGAGTGCAGAAGCAGAATACAGAGCCATGACACACACTGTTAGTGAACTCATATGGATAAGATTTTTTCTCACTGAATTGGGATTCTACAAAGAAGCTCCAATAGATCTATACTGTGACAATCAAGCAGCAATATAGATTACATCGAATCCAGTCTTCCATGAAAGGACAAAGCATATTGAAGTGGATTGCCATTTTATACGAGAAAAGTTCCAAGTTGGTTTCTTATCTCTGAAGCATATATCATCACAAAGTCAAGTTGCAGATATTCTCATCAAGCCAGTCACTCACAAGATTATGTCTACCATATGCAGCAAGTTGGGCATTTATGATGTCTTCTCACCCCTAGCTTGAGGGGGAGTGCTACAATGTGGGACCCACCATGGTGCTCGAGCTGGTGGGATCCACCATGAGGATGTGGGAAACCAAGAAGAGTACTCACCCAAGCAAGCACGAGTTAAGGAATTAAGAAGCACAAGTTGAATTGAGTTAGAAGACTTGAAGATCAAGTGGGAGCCATCAATATCTCACGAGTTGTCAACCTTATCAAGATGAGCTGGAAGATCATGGGGGACCCACAAGGATAAGGCCACGAGCTGGCCTTCTTCCTTATATTCACGTGAATGAATAAAGAGTCCTAGTTCAACTCATATTAGTCTTCTAGAATGTACAATTTAGGATCCCATGAGAAGAACTTTAGATCAACAAGGAAGAAGAAGAAGAAGAAGAGAGAAAGGAGAGGAGAAGAAGAAGAACGTGGAAGGAGAGAGTTTAGATTAAGGGAAGATGGGTTTGTGTCAAATAAGAAGAAGGAGGACTGGACAAATTTGTGGAAGGAGAGGAGAGGGCTTCAATGCTCTACCTCTTAGCCAATGCCTTTATTTATAGTTTTACAATGCCCTTAGGGCTACAAATTGATAAAAAAAAACATAAAAAGGAACACATATTTACACCTCTATGATATCTCTATGGAAAGTACCATATTTTACACATATGCCACTCCTTTGTCGTGTGGGCTTCTTGTCTTGAGCTTGTGGGCTTGAGCCCATCTTCCAACACTCCCCCTCAAGCTGGAGGAGAAAAGACATCATAAATACCCAGTTTGCCACATATAAAAGATATGATTTTAGATGTAACGGGTTTAGTGAGAATATCAGCTACTTGCTCTTGAGATGAAACATGTTTGAGGGAGATTATTCCTGCTTGAAACTTCTCCCATATAAAGTGACAATCCACCTCAATAAGTTTAGTTATTTCATGGAAGATTGGATTTGAAGTAATATGAATGGCTGCTTGGTTATCACAATGCAGACCCATGGAACCTCTTTTATAAAATCCTAATTCGGTAAGGAGGGTCCTAATCCATATGAGTTCACTAATTTTATGGGCCATAGCTCTATATTCTGCTTCGGTGCTAGATCTTGCAACCACATTTTGCTTCTTACTTTTCCATGCAACCAAGTTTCCTCCAATAGGAGTACAATATCCAGATGTAGATTTCCTATCATCAGGTGATCCAGCCCAATCTGCATCTGAGAAGCCTTCTATGTTGAAGTGCCCATATTTTTTATACAGCAATCCTCTTCCTAGAGCTCCTTTTAGGTATTGTAATATTCTCTCTAAGGCCTAGTTATCGTGAGATAGATCAGTTTTCTAAGTTGTGGTTTGTGCATGAATTGACTCGCGACACTTACATCATATGATATGTCCAGCCTATTTATCGTGAGATAGATCAGTTTTCCCATGAGTCTTTGATTTTTTCCAATATCAATATCTTCTCCATTCGTGGCACACAATTTTATATTTGTATCCACAGGTGTGTCAACTGGTCGACAACCCTTCATTCTTGTTTCTTCAAGGAGATCCAAGACATATTTTCGTTGAGACAATATTATCCCATGCTTAGATTGAAGAACTTCTATGCCCAAAAAATATTTAAGCATACCCAGATCTTTAGTCTTGAATTTCTGACATATCAAATTCTTCACTTCTTGTATGCTCTGAGCATCATCACCGGTTAAGATAATATCATCAACATATACATCCAATAATATTTTCCCTTTGATAGTATCTTTATAATATACTGAATGATCAACCGAGCACCGATGAAAACCAAACCGTAGAAGTGCTTGACTAAATTTATCAAACCAAGCCCGAGGGGACTGCTTAAGCCCATATAAAGATTTTTTTAACCGGCATACCGACTCCCCCTCAACCACATAACCAGGTGGTTGAACCATATAAATTTCTTCACGTATATCACCATTTAAAAAAGGCATTTTTGACATCCAATTGATATACGGGCCATGATGAGTTAGCAACAATAGATAAGATGATACATACCGAATTCAATTTGGAAACAGGAGAGAAGGTCTCCTCATTATTTATCCCATAATACTGAGTATAACCTTTAACAATGAGTCGAGCTTTAAGATGAGCAACCGATCCATCCGGGTTATGTTTCATCGAAAACACCCATCTACAACCAACCAGTCTTTTACCTTTTGGGAGTGATGCTAAGGACCAGGTTTGATTTTCCTATAAGGCGTGCATTTCTTCATCCATAGCGGCCTTCCATCTTGGATGCTTCAGAGCCTCTAGATACGACTGTGGAATGGAAGTAGAAGAAAGAGAAGTAAGGAACTGAAAACACTGGGAAGACAAGCGATGGTGAGACCTAAAATTTGAAATAGGATGCGAAGTAGTACAGGCACGACTTTCCTTTCTTAAAGCGATAGGCCTAGTATCAAATTCAGGCCCAAACATAGGATGAGAAGGACTTACCTCTGGTCGATTCAAGTTATGGTATGGTTGGTGCGGAAGGGGGTGGATTAATATCAACATTGAAAGGCACAAGCGGACACAGAGTGGTAGAAGGAAATGTCCATCCTAGAGGAGCATCATGGGAGGAGTAGAAGGAGGTGTCCTCAAAGAAAGTCACATCCCGAGAAACAAGCATCCTCCGAGGGGTAGGATTGTAATAGACATAACCTTTGTAGGTGTGAGAGTACCCCAAAAAAATGCACCTCATAGACTATGGATCAAGTTTATTTTTTTTTGGGGAAGTAACATGAACAAAACATGTACATCCAAACACTTTAAGAGGAAGAGAAAATGGATATTCACCATGAAATAAAACAAAGTAAGGAGTTTTATTATGAAGAGCTGATGTAGGTAACCTATTAATAAAAAGCATGTCATAAGTATAGCATGAGGCCAATAAAAATAGGGTACCTTCATGGAGTAGAGGAGGCCCTGAGCAACTTCAAGATGGTGACGATTCTTCCTTTCAGCAACACCATTTTGTTGAGGGGTATAGGCATACGATGTTTGATGGATAAGCCCATTATCCTCACAAAATGATTTGAATTCATTAGACAAATATTCCTTAGCATTATCAGACCTAAGGATTTGAATTTTCTTCCCAAATTGTGTCAATACCATAACATGCAAATTTTTAAACAAAGGAAGAATTTCTAAACACTCTTTAAATAAATATAACCAAGTCACTTGGGTAAAATCATCAACAAAAATGACAAAATATTTAACTTGGGAAATATTTGAGACACATAAAGGTCCCCATACATCAGAATGTATTAACTCAAAAGGAGCAACACTTGTAGTTGTAAGACGAGGAGAATATATACCCCTAATGTGTTTACTTAATTGAAAAACCTCGCAACTGAAATTAGAAAATACTTTTAAAGACGGAAGCAAAGAACAAAGTGAAGAGGTTGATGGATGACCAAGCCGGTTGTGCCAAAGTTGGGCCTCGGATGTAGTGGATGATAGGGCAGCTAATGGTGGAAGAGTAAAGTAGTACAATTCCCCCTTTTCATGGCCGCCACCAATAACCTGCTTCGTTGTGAGATCCTGAAATAAACAAGAAGACGGTGACAAGGTTACAGAGCAATTCAACTATTTTTTTAATTGACTAACAAAAAGCAAATTTAAAGGAAGTTGAGGGACAAACAAAACATCTTGAAGAGGAATGGACAAGGTAAGAGAGGAGGAACCTTTGCCAAGGACCTTTGTTTGGGTACCATTAGCAATAGTAACAATTTTTTTAGGAAGACAAGGAGATAATGACTGAAACAAGTGTTTGTTACCTGACAGATGTTCAGAGGCCCAAGAGTCGATGATCCAAGAGGAAGAGGATGAAGAGGAAGAAAGCATACCTGGGGCAATAGTAGTAGTGGTTGTAAATAATGGAGGAATGGAAGATTCCATTAAGGACTTCATCTTTTGAAATGCAACATAGTCTTCAGTAGTGAGAGTCACATTTCCGGAGTGGGAGTCAACCTTTTCTTCACGTTTCTCAACATTAACAGAGATTGGGTTTGCCATGGCCCAATTAGGTTTGCCATGAAATTTCCAACATGTTTCTACAAGGTGGTTCTGACCACCACAATAAGTGCAAAGTTTAGGCTCAATAAGGGAATTATTCGGACCCGTTCGACCACCTCTATTTTCTGCCCCCTTCATAGTTCTACCTCGTCCTCGGTATGAGGATGATGTACCCCAATTGCCGGAGAACATAGCTGATGGAGCATCAATAGGAGAAGGAGAGGGGATGGATCAGGTATCCGTAGTAATGTAGCATTGATATCAACGAAGGATGGAAGAGCGGAGGAACTTAGAAGCTAGGTCTTCGTAACCTCAAGGTAAGGCTTAATATTTGATAAGCAAATACCTGCTGCCAAGGCTTCTCGTTGTCGTTCTTGAACATCAATGTCAGTGGAGTATGGCTGAGCTATTTTCCATTCTTGATGAAGGCCCCGAAACCGGGCCAAAAATTCATGAATGTTATCTCCGTGTTTAGTATGCAACATAATTTATAAGACATTATATACTCTTTGTAATGAGGCAGTACTCGAGTAAAACTTAGCACAAATGTCCCAAATGTCCTTGGCTGTTTCCAAGTGGACCACAGCCACATGCTCTTTCATGCTATTGATGAGCCAACTGATAACCATGTTATCATTTTAACCCACTTGTGGTAGGCTTCATCTTCTTCATCAATCAGAGGAGGGATTTTGATAACATGACTTAGAAGGTCACGAGTAATGAGAACCCTCCGTACCGATTGTGACCAACTAAGGTAATTGGAGAGACTTCTTAGTGGAATCGTAGTAATGCGGAGTATGTACTCTTATTACTGGTGTGTCCACTCTCCATGATGAGGCAAGGCAAATGTGGAGGTCAACGGCAGGGGAGTAATTGTAGTAATCGTAGTAATTGGAAGAACCCGTGGACCAAATCAGTCACCAACAATAGAGGGAAAAAGAGAACAAAATTTCTTCACGAGATTAAGCACCAAATTATAAAAAAAAAAAAATTCCTTTTGGCAATTGAGAATAAGATCCAGCCATCACTCAATTCCTCTTATATTCTTAAAGGAAAAAACAAAGAGGAGAAGTTAGATGCAACCGCTTAGGCCTTAATCCAAACTCCAACACAAACCGAGAGAAAAAAAATATTTAGAGAAAACTTAGAGGCAAATCAAGACACTAGGAAGGAAATTTATCTTCAGCTCATGGGAATACTTCAATGTAAAAAAAAAAAAATGCAATTGTTGAAGTTCAAGAGAAACAAAAATAAAAGGGATAAGTGAGTGCTGGAATTTCATCAAACATATAATGGGCATCCAACATAACACAATCCCATGAGCAACATCAAGTGGGAGAAGTTACGACAACATGTGCTAGAATTCTAACTCAAATGAAATTGATCTAAGTTACATAAAGGTAACTGAATATCAAACATCAATCTTGATAAGACACAAGTAGCAACTGATCTTGATCAAGCTTGCAATTTATCTACAAGAAGATCAAGATTATAACATCATTTTAGTCATAAAAATAAATCTTCACAACATATGAAGATTATCTTGACTTGGTGTGATTCAAAGTTAAAGAAGAAGGAAAAAAACATAAAGAAGGAGTATGTAAATAAGAAGAAAAAAATGTAAAAAAGAAGAGAATTAACTTATCTCTTCATGATTGAACTCCTTTTACAAACTTCTTGGACAGATTTCATAACTACTTCATCAAGTGGGATCCTAAACTCCTTTCTCCGATACCATGTAAAATTTAGGATCCCTTGAGAAGAACTTAAGATCAACAAGGAAGAAGAAGAAGAAGATAGAAAGGAGAGGAGAAGAAGAAGAACATGGAAAGAGAGAGTTTGGATTAAGGGAAGAAGGGTTTGTGTCAAATAAGAAGGAGGACTGGACGAATTTGTGGAAGGAGAGGAGAGGGCTTCAATGCTCTACCTCTTTGCCAATGCCTTTATTTATAGTTTTGCAATGCCCTTAGGGCTACAACTTGATAAAACAAAAGACATAAAAGGAACACATATTTACACCTCTATGCCATCTTTATGGTAAGTACCATATTTTACACATATGACACTCCTTTGACGTGTGAGCTTCTTGTCTTGAGCTTGTGGGCTTAAGCCCATCTTCCAACATAGTAGATTGGTTTGGATAGACTTATCTTAGAGAGTTAGAGTTGGAATGTAATTAGGATTGAAAGGCTAATTGTATATGGACTCTACCTCCTCCTCTACTATAAATAGAGGAGTTGTAATTCGGAATTCATCAAGTTACACATCCCATTCTCGAGTTACTTTCTCTCTCTCTCTTTGCTTGGAGCAACCTCTCTTTGCTCTTTTATTTTTTCTTCTCTCTACCCGAGAGCTCTTCTTCCCTTTTCTTTTTTTTCTTTCTTCTTTCTCATGCTCGGAATTATGGAAAAGGGATCTTAAATTCAACAATCACATATCTCCTTCACAAAATGAAAATGAGTCCAAAAAAATTTTGAAGGCTCAAAGTATTAGTTCTATATCCTTGATATTACCATCCACTTTGGTATTGTCTAAGTCATTGCAGTCTTTTATAAACTTAAGCACAACCAAAAAATTAGCTTGAATAGAGAGGATGAAGAATCCATTCTTAACAATCATCCACATGTTGGACCTGGTTGATTGGATACAGATTTTATTATAAGTTGTCCATATCGGTACCATATCCTGTTAAATATAGGGTTACTCAAAGAAACTATTTTCCTTAGTTAAAATGATGATCGATTTCAAATGTTTTTTGTAGAATGCTTCGATACTCATTGTCTCATAAGGCATACAGAGAGGGTAAATTGAATGCTTATAGTTTTAAAACCTTTTTTTTATCTATTTGTACTGGCGTAGTAGAAAACTACCCTGGTAATGTGGTATCTTATTGCAATATGTAGAAGCATATCTACATTATGTGTATGTGTATATTAGTTTGCATTAAAATGAAGAAGCAAATACGCTTTAACACACAATGATTATTCCCAAGCATAGAAGTGCACAACTTTTTAGGTTCACTCTAGGCCCATCATTTCTCCTTTACAAGTCAGGTATGTCTCTCGATATCAATTAAGCTATGCTTGAGGTGAATCTAGGTTTGCTATTTAAACTCAACCACATTCCACTTTACTATCTTAAGATCAAAATAAATAATTTCACCTAAAACATGAGATTGAAGCTACAAGTACTTCAAAGTGAGTATCATACTTAAACTCACTAAACTTATAATATTCTTTTACTCTTTAGTTTGACATCATGTTGCTTGTATTCTTTAGGACAACTACTCTTTCCTTCCCTTTGCAACTTGGCCTTGTAAATGATCTTTTAAATTTGGAACTTGAATTAAATAAATAGTAGCACAAAAAACAACTACTTTTCTCAAAAGATTCATGGGGTTTCTAATAATATTAAAACCGTGGTGACAATATGTCATACTTCGAGGCATACCTAATGTTCCAAGAGACTACGCTCGTAATCACAAACATTTTATACTTCAATTTTTTTAAAAAATAGGTATCACAATGTATATGATAATATCATATATCTAAGTATAATGTATTATCCATGTCTCAAAACACAAAAAATTCTTAAATAAACAAATAAATATTTGAATGAACCAAAAGGAGTAAAAAATATCAGTTTTTTTGTGAAACCCTAATTTTTGGTCACCATGACTGATGGTTTAAGACATTCAAGAGTTTCCATATGATTTACTTGAGTCACCTTAGATTAATAGTGATTCAAAAGTTTTAAATCCGGAGTTTAAATTTACCATCTCTAGTTGACTTTGTGATAGAAGTTGTGGTTTTATTTCAAGTTGCCTCTTCATTTTATCGAGTCACCTTGCCTTTGTGATTCACCTCATCACATCTCAAGTTGCCTTTGTCCCCAACTTGACTCACATCAAAATTATTCTAGAGCATGTATTATTCTGGCCTCCTCAAGTCAAGTCAATGGCATCATTTACTACACACATTATTTTGGCCCTCCTGGTTAGTTCTTTTCAATTACGATTACTATATCTCATATATTCTTCTATTAAAGTTTGGTTTCCGTGAAGTTAAATAAAAGGAACTATGTTGTATGGAAGGACCTCATTTTGGTTATGGACCCAAGTTTTTGTCTTATAGAACACATTGATGGGTCCATGACTCGACAACCTAAGGCAATGAGAATATTTGTAACTAACGATAATGAGATTATTACTATGATTCTTACTTTAAATCCTAAATATAGAGTTCGTTTGGCTAATGATTTCTGAATCACTTTACTTAGAACCTGGTTTATACTGCCCAATTCTCAAATAATGAAAATTTATCATAATTTGATCCATTCAATTAAGCTACCATACCTTGTTTCAATGATGCCAGTGCACCTCTATAATTGAGTATATATATCTTATTTTGATCCATAATAGAATGAGGTTAGAGGAAATTAAAGTTGTGTAAGAAAGTTGGACTTGGAAATTATGGCCAAACTAAATTGAATTAATGTCATAAAGTCAATTACACATGAGATTATTCAGTGGAATGTTACAAGGCTAGGTTGATAGCCAAGGAGTATAATCATATTACAATGAAACATCATTTACCTTGGTTGTCAAGATTGTGATCCTTCAAATTGTCTTGTCTTTGGAAGTGACTCAAGGATGACCCCTAGAATAGTCGAATGTGAATAATATATTTCAACATGGTGAACTCAAGGAAGAAGTTTACTTAGAGTAACCATAACGATTCATAAAAAAATTATCCAAAAAGGTACACTTGTACATCTAGATCTATTGTTCGAAATAAATGTCTAAAATGTGGTCTCAATGTTTTTATTACGTAATATAAAAATTGATACAACGGGGCTTGGAAAGATCATTCTCTGTTTATATGTAAATTAGAGGATCATATGGTGGTTATCTCGTTATATGTGGATGGTATCATCATAATTGGAAATGACCAAGATTGTACTTCAAACATCATGAGGACACTAATTGATAATTTTAGAATGAAAGACTTGGTTCATTTCTAAATCTCTTGAGCATAGAGGTAGGCAAAAAGAAAATAGGTATCGAGATCACTCATAGTATCATGTCACGGATATTATAGACATGACATGTATTGTTTCTTGTTAATTGGTACCTATTCATGTGCTTCAAGATAATAAATTGTATAAATAGGTAGATGAAACCTTTGAAAATATAAAAGTATTAGAGCTTTACAAGTTTTGATACCCACTAGGTCAAATCTCATTCATGCAATCAATTTGGTGTTTTATATGTAGAATCCTCAAGAAGAGCACAAGAATGCTCCAAAGCATATAATTAGATATAACATTGTAAGCAAGGAGATTTACTTGGGTTAAGGACATGATAAACCACTATCTTAGATTGAACTTGGAATCTTGATACAAGGTTTTCAATATAAAGATATTGTGTCTATTTGAGATCTTATTTAGTTTCTTGGAAGTTTTGAAATAGCAAACTATAATATGGTTTAATATAGAAGTATAGTGTAATGGTTCGGCTTAAACTGCAACAAAACTAATTGGGATTAGAAGAAGTATTATGTGACAATAAGAGGGTTCTAGTCAAATATGTGACAATAAGAGGGTTCTAGTTAAATTTGTGACAATAAGAGGGGTTTTAGTCAAATATGTGAATGTGATGCTCTACAAACGGACTAAACATTTCAAGATTGGAAAGGATGAGCAAATCAAGAACATTCCTTAAACTTCTTAGTACTTAATATGATTGATAAGTTAAAGTTCGTTAGAGGCAAGGAGTGAGGAAGTGCTTCTCTTTTCTCTTGCAATAAAATGACTTTTCTTTGGAGTCACCTACTTTTAAACCATCCAAGAACAAAATATTATTCTTTGGAAGTTTAAAAGATCATTCATTCAAATGACACTTGACTCAAATTCGATTAGAGTTGACCCAACTTGTCTAAAAACTTTGGGATGTTGAGTAAGTGCATTGACTCTCATTTTTCCAAGCTGAACTTGCTCATTGTTTCATTGGAGAATAGAAGTTGACTCCTCATGAATTAAATTTGATTCTCTCCAATAGAGATGACCTTTTGTTAAGCATAGTTAACTTTTCCTCTTTCCATTATTGGCTCCCCCATTCTCCAACGTCTACTCACTTCAATTGAAAGCATTGTTCTAAACTTAGGGTTAATTCTCATAGTCTAAGTCGATCTGTATGGTCTTGTACAAATTCTCAATGTATGTAGGGGACCTTTTGTGTCGGTGTAAGAAAACAAAATGATGGACAAAATAATTTTTCTTTGACCAGATTTTCCACTGGAAAATAGTTCTATAAAAAGTGTGCCCTCTAACCATTTTTCTTGCATTTGTGTTGCCATAAAAAGTTGGGGGACAAAACTAATTGTAGCGAATGTGCTTATCATAGAAGAAAAATGAAATTCCATAAATAACAAAAGAAGTTTGAGTTAATGGGCATGGGCCAATTTTGTAAGAAAATAAGGGTTGGAAAAAAATTCATTATACTTTTCTTTTATTTTCTATGTATCATTATATAAATAGAAAGAAGCACCATGTCTCGACATAGGACCCAATCCTACCTCATACTTTCTCTTTCACTTTCTCCTCCACCACTTTCATTTCTTCTTCAACTCCAACTCCAACTTTATGCCTAACCCTAATCAATGCCCTACGCTGAGTTAGTACATGGATCGACCTTCTCGGTAAAGTCGCCATGGGGGTTGGAAATAGGGCGAGAAGCCCTCCTCCCTGGAGTGTGAAGGCAGAGCCCCCGCCCGGTCCACGATATATTAACTACTACTTCATTAAAGGCAGATTGATAATTTTACTCTTGTATCATGGTTGCCCTAGTTTCCTCTTTATATTTGGGTCGCCACTATTAGAGTTTTATTATCTGAGGTGCATTAGTTGCGGTCAAGAGAGGTTAGAGATAAACAACACCCTGTAAGTGTGTGCATTTCTCTTGTAAGCTATTTCATCTTTAAAATGGATTACTGCAACGATGAAAGACATGATGTAGTCTCACCTTGAGGCGAACCTGTATAAATCTTGTTGTTTGTTCTTGTGCTTGCTTATCCTTTTTTTGGCGATTATTATTATTGTTCTTACTAGTTTGGAATTAGGGCGTCTAATTCCTAATAAGTGGAATTAGAGCTTTGGTTCGTGATTGAGAGCAATGGATGGCGGAGAAGGATCGACACTTGGAATCAACAAGCTTGATGGTATGGATTTTGCATTCTGAAGGATGCAGATTGAAGATTATTTGCATAGTAAAAAGTTGCAAGCATCACTTCAGGATATGAACCAAATGGTATGAAAGATGATAAGTGCAATCTCCTCGATAGATAGGTGTTAGGAGTAGTCCGGTTAACACTGTCGAAGAATGTTGCCCACAATGTGGCATCGGAGAAAACCACATCAGCGATGATGAAGATTCTATCTAACAAGTATGAGAAGCCTTTCGCAAATAATAAGGTACATCTCATGAAAAAACTCTTCAATTTAAAGATGTCAGAAAATACATCAGTGGCATCACATTTGAATGAGTTTAGCTCAATTATCAATCAATTGACCTCTGTTCAGATTAAATTTGATGATGAGGTTTGTGCTTTAATTCTTTTGGCGTCTCTGCCAAATTGTTGGGAGCCTATGAGGGCTGTGGTCAACAACTCTATAGGCAATGGGAAGTTATCTTTAATGATGTTCGAGATACCTTTTTCGCGGAGGATGTTTGTAGAAAGGACTCCGGAGAATCGTTGACATCTAATTCTGCCTTAAATGCCAATACTAGGGGCAGGAACTTCGAGAGGAATTCCAACAAGGGCAATGGTAGAGAGAAATCAAGGAATGATAGAAGCAAGTCCAAATTCAGAAGGAATGTGGAGTGCTGGGATTGTGGAAATTTGGTCACATAAAGAAGAACTACAGAGCACCGAAGAAGGATGAAAAGAAAAGCGATGGTAGAAATGCGATGATTGAAGATGCACAAGATGTTTTACTCTTGTATGTTGATAGTCCTATTGACTCTTGGGTGTTAGTTTCAGGAGCTTCTTTTCACACCACCGCACATCCTGAGATCATGGAGAATTATGTTGCTAGAGATCATGGGAAGGTGTATCTTGCAGATGGAGAACCTTTGGATATTGTTGGTATTAGTAATATAGGTTTGAGGATGTCAAACGTGATAATGTGGAAAATTCACAAGGTGAAACATGTACCAAAACTGATGCGTAATCTGATCTTTGTAGGGCAGCTTGATGATGAAGGTCATAATGTGATTTTTAATGGTACTGCTTGGAAAGTCGCTGAGGGAGCCATGGATGTGGCATGAGGAGTTAAAATTGGAACTCTTTACATCACTTCCAGTTGCAGAGATACAGTTGCAGTTGCTGATGTTGTTACTGATTCTGACTTGGGGCAATATAGGCTCGCTCACATGAGTGAGAAGGGAATGAAAGTGCTTCAGTCCAAGGGAAGATACCAAGGTTGAAAAATTTAAAGAACAGTTTGTGTGAAGGCTGTATTTTTGACAAGCAGAAAAGGGTTAGCTTTTCTAAGGTTGGAAAGGAGCAAAAGACAACAAAGTTGGAGTTAGTTCACACTGATGTGTAGGGGTCTTCAGTTGTTACCTCCCTTGTGGTTCAAATTACTATGTGACATTTATTGATGATACAAGCAAAAAGGTATGGGTTTATTTCCTGAAAACGAAATTTGAAGTCTTTGATACATTCAAGAGATGGAGAGCAATGGTTGAGAATGAGACAGATTTGAAGGTGAAGTACTTGCAATCAGATTATGGGGGAGAATTGATAGATGATGATTTCAAGTGGTACTGTGGTGATAATGGAATCAAGATGAAGAAGACCATTCCTAGAAAACTTCAATAGAATGGTGTAACAGAGAGGATGAACAGGGCCTTGAACGAGGGTGCAGGAGCATGAGATTACATGCGGGATTGCCAAAGATATTCTGGTTTGAGGCTATTAGCACCGTTGCCTATTTGATTAATAGAGGTCCTTCAACACCATTGGATTACCAAATACCAAAAGAGGACTGGAGCGGCAAAGAGGTAAACCTTTCTTTCTTGAAAGTTTTTTATTGTGTTTCTTATATTCATATTGATTATGCTGTTAGAAGTAAACTTGATATTAAATGTTTCTTTATTGGCTATGGTGGTACCGAGTTTGGTTATCGCTTCTGGGATGACCAAAATCATAAGGTTATCAGGAGCAAGGACGTGATCTTCAATGAAGGTGTTGTTAAGTTGTAGAGCCTAATTAATGCCTTATGTTGAGTTGGTCGCGAATTGATCTTCGCAGTAAGGTCGCCATGGGGGTTGGAAGGGGGCGAAAGGCCCCCCTCCCAGGGGTGTGGGGTAGATCCCCTGTCTGATCCACGATATGTTGGTTGTTGTTTCATTAAGGGTAGTTTAGAAATTTTACTCTTGTATCGTGGTTGCCCTAATTTTCTCTTTATAATTGAGGGGCGCCGTTATTAGGGTTTTATCATCTTAATTCAAGGAGCATCTTGAGTTGCAACCCAAGAGGTTAGAGAGAAACACCTATAAGTGTGTGATTTCTCTTGTAAAACTATTTCATCTACTTAGTATATTACTGTAGTGGCGGAAGACAGGACGTAGTCTCACCTTGAGGCGAACTTGTATAAATCTTGTTGTTTTTTTTTGTGTTTGCCTTTCCTTTCTTCCGCAATTATTATTATTGTTCTCGTTAGTTTGAAATTAGGGTGTGTAATTCCTAACAGGTGCCATGTATAAAGACAGGTTGAGGACAGGGTCTAAGAGCACAAGTGATGAAACCAAGAAGTTTGAAGTGATTCAGTTGAGTGATCTTCCAATTATTGAGGTGGAGAATATTGTTTAAGAAGACGAGGAAAATAGACTCCCAGAAATAAATCAAAACATTCCTGTGATTGAACTTAGAAGATCTGCCAGAACTAGCAGACCACCATAGAGGTACTCTTCTACACTGAATTATATTGTGTTGACTGATAAAGGTGAACCAATGAGTTACGAGGAAGCCACACAAGTTGATGAATCAACAAAGTGAGAGTTGGTCATGAAAGATGAGATGGATTCATTATTATCCAATCAGACATGGTAGCTGACCGAGTTACCAAAAGGGAAGAAGGTCTTGCAGAATAAATGGGTGTATCGGATAAAAGACAAACATGATGGCAGCAAGCAGTATAAGGCAAGACTGGCGGTAAGGAGCTTTCAACAAAAAGAAGGCATTGACTACACTGAAATTTTCTCTCCAGAAGTGAAATTAACTACTATTAAAACAATGCTTAGATTAATGGCAAATGAAGATTTGCACTTAGAGCAATTGGATCTAAAGACAACATTTCTTCATGGTGATTTGGAGGAAGAAATTTACATGATGCAACCATAGGGTTTTAAAGCACAAGGAAATGAGAAAATGGTTGCAAACTTCAAAAGAGCTTGTATGGTCTTAAACAAACTCCAACATCATTGCTGTTACGTGAAGAAGTTTGATAATTCCTACATCAATCTACTGCTATATGTTAATGATATGTTCATAGCAGGTGCTTGCAAGCAAGAAATAGAAAGGTTGAAAAGGGAGTTGTCCATGAATGACTTGGGGGTTGCAAAACAAATCCTTGGGACGACGATTACTAGAGATACTAATGTCTTGAAATTGTCACAAGAAGAATATGTGAAGAAAGTGTTGAACAGGTTCAACATGAACGATGCAATACCAGTAAGTACTCATTTGGCTAGTCACTTTAGGCTACATGACCCTTTATAATTGAAAGAAGTCACTATTAGAGTTTTATCATCACGGAGAAGGATTTTGAGTTGCAGCCTCCGAGAGTTTAAAAAAAGACACTTGTAAGTGTGCGATTTCTCTTGTAAATTATTTTATCTTTATAATGGATTACTACGGTGGAAGACAAGATGTAGGTTCACCTAATTGTAAACCTATATAAATCTTGTTGTTTGTTCTCGTGTTTGCTTAACCTTTCTTTCGCGATTATTATTATTACTCCCGCTAGTTTGGAATTATGGCATCTAATTCATAACAATATTCACATACAATAATAGTACTATGGACTTTCCCTGTTTTATTCTATATATTTATTTTTTTAAATATTTCATGTAACTTACATCCGGTTAATCGTAAAGTTTCCCCGCCACATGATCAAGTGTGCGATATCTCGAGGCTTTAGGCGATCCGTCGAAATCGTCCCCGGTATTCGCGTTATTTTTCACAACATCAGGCCTACTCTTAAGGATCCTTTTCCCTATATATGTTTACTGAATCATCGACTGCTAGGGTTTCCCAGCTCCAATTCGAGTGACATAAGGGGAGGCAGAGGTCGAGCGAGCGGCGACAATGGTGAAGTTCCTGAAGCCCAACAAAGCTGTTGTCATGTTGCAGGGCCGCTTTGCCGGCAGAAAGGCGGTGATCATCCGGTCGTTCGACGATGGCACCAGGGACAGGCCGTATGGGCACTGTCTCGTTGCCGGGATTTCCAAGTACCCAAATAAGGTGATTCGCAAGGACTCTGCCAAGAAAACAGCTAAGAAGTCGAGGGTCAAGGCCTTCATCCGATTGGTGAACTACAGCCACATAATGCCCACCCGTTACACCCTCGATGTCGATCTCAAGGACGTAGTATCGCTCGAGGTTCTCCAGTCGCGGGACAAGAAGGTTGCTGCGCTGAAAGAAACCAAAGCCAAGCTTGAGGAGAGGTTTAAGACAGGAAAGAACAGGTGGTTCTTTACTAAGCTCAGGTTCTAGCTGCTAAGACGAGAAGAGTAGGTCACTTTCGTTTTCGCGTTATTGAATACCTCTTGGATTTGTTTGATAATTTTGTTTTAATGAGATCTGTTAAACGAACGAATCGAACTCCGAAATGGGTTCATATTAGTTTGTAATCATGAGATGAGTTTTTCTTGGAATCGCTTATTTATTTCGTAGCTGCATGGTGCATGTCATGTGTAAGGATTCCTGGCTCGGTTTCTTTTCAGTTTAATTATTAGTTGTGTTGTCTTATTTTGCTTAAGGTGCCCGTTGTTATGATTCTGAGTCTGTTGTGCTGTTCTTTTTGACAAACTGTATTTTTGTTAATCTTGTCTGTTTTGGGCGGTTTTGATATTGTTTGGAAATGTTTATGTTTTGTGATTTCTTTCGATGGTTTGAATTAAAATGCTTGTTGAGATTATGCGCATGAATTTAATTCCCATCTTCCTTCATTTATAATGTGACTAATGTTGGTGTTCCTTATGCATGTAGAGACGGGTTGATGATTGTTGGGTGGATTGCTGTGTTTTTTAGTCTCGCAATATGTTTATTTTTCTGGGAAGTTTTAGGTCTGAAGTTTTTTTTGTTTAAGAGTTCGGTGACATTGGAGGCTTGCATTTGGATGGGTTAGTTCACAGAAAATGAGTCACGGAAGGGAAGAGGAAATAAGCGTTTTCTTGGTTAATGGGATGGAGTCTTTCGATAGGTAAGGTTAGTAGTGCATAAAGATGGTGATTCACAAGGAAAAGTTTCTTCTTTTGCATTCTATGTTCTTTTTCTTTTTCAAATTTACGTTAAGGATAACGGAGTTGAAAAATCCTCAGTTTAATCTTCTAAATAATGTTTATTGAAAGTTTTCTCAATAGAAAGTGAAATCACATCTTCAAGGGTAGTAATCACTTTCCCTCGTTTGAGTTAAGTTGCTAGGTGGAGCTTGCTCTGTTCTAGGGGCGCCCTTGATTTTTTTTTTTTTTTCGTTGAGTCCCCACATAGAATTAATTTCTCTAAGAAGTCTTGCACTGTGACTGGGCCTTAGATTGTTTAGTTAACATTGATATAGGCTCTTTTTTGTTGGGATGATACTATCTATGATAGGTAATTGTTGGGACACTGGATAGAAAAATAATCTACTTTCTTTTTAAGTTTGATGGGTGTCGATGTATTCCGTTTTTAAGTTGCATAAGAAATGTACTAGCATTATTAAGTGAAATTGCTTATACGGACGTACAGAGTGTGTTGTTTAATATTAAGGCAGCAATTTTCTTGGAAGGCATACCAATGGTGCTGGTATTGTGCAAGTTTTTTTACAGAGTTTTATGTGGTTACTGATATGATGAGAGGAGGATCTGAACTTCCGTTTTAAGGTTTGTGGAGCCTGGTTCTTTTCCATCTCGTTTCATTGTGGATGTTTGGACTAGTAGAATACACAAATTGTTCATGGTCTTTGTGGCTCTGGCATCTCACATATTTCTTAATCCACAGGGTTTTCTTTTTAACTCTTTGATTGTTTGTCAATTTTTGAACTTTAATTTCTTAGCTCAAGGCATTAAAGGGGTCTGTTTGGAACCCCTAGAAAAGAAAAGAAAAGAGAAAAAAAGAAAGGAAAATGAGTATTATGACCATTATTATTCCTAAAAATAGTTAATGAAACGATATAATAATCAAATTCACCATTTCACTAATTATTTTTGGGAACAATAATGGTCAAATTCTCATTTTCTTTTATTTTCCATGGGTCCCAAACAGACCCTAAGAGAGATCCTGCCAAATGTGGGATTTGAAATTTTGTAAGTAGTGTAATTTTCTAGAGTTTTATTCTACATCCATGAGCTCTTAAAATGAGTTTCGTTTTTGCTTCCTGTTCCTAATATTTTTTCATCCCCTGCTGTTGATTGCATATGATGAAAGGTTGTTTGTTTCATATAGCTTGGATAATAATACCCTGTGATAGGCTTTGGTAATGGACATTTGCTCTTTAATGATCATATAGCAAGTCCACTGATTGTGTTACATTCTCACGACTTAGAATGTCTTTAAAATAGTTGTCTCGTTTCATCTGAGATATCTTTGGCCAAATGCATCACCTAGTTTTAATCACGTTATACTATTCTCTTCCAAATGAGAACTACCGGGCGGCCTAACGAAAATTTCACAGATCGGTTTGGTGGGAGTCCCATTGGGAAAACCCTTCACTAAAATGCAGCTAACATTTAAGAATATCCGTCCCGTCATGATTCATCAGGCTAAGTCATTTGTTCCCACTGCCATTGTTGCAGTTATTCAGTGGAGGCCTTTGCCTGCAAGAGGAACACCCTTCTTGCAAGCGAGACATCTTATAATATAGCATTATAAGAACTAACGAATTTCAACTCAAATTGGACTTTACAGATACTTTATACAATTATACTTGCAATGGCATTTCCATGCAGGGAATGCTTGACTCCATCTAATAAGCTCACAAGACAACTTAAAAAAAAACTTAGTATTTCCATTGTATTAAAATTTGAAAGAATTAGATGTTGGAGAGTAGAGATGAGAGGTTCTTATGTGAGAAAAAGAAGTCGGAGTAATTAATATAATAGTCTAATAAGAGTCTCGTGAGAAATCTCACGAATTCTTCATATTGAAATATCTTTTTGTTTTACAATGTTTCTTTAAGTAGTGGTTTACTTTATTTATGATTAAGAATTCTATTTTGGGTATAATTAGAACTTGGGTTGTTAAATTTTATTATGATTCGTATATTTTTTTATTATAAATAGAGGTTTAATGAACTTAAATTATAATAAGTCAATGAATTATTTATCTTCTTTTGAACATTAAACTAAAGGAGGTTCTGCGAGTTGATTTGGTTAACTTGTAAAGATACTTTTTTTTTCCTCATGTTATGTTTTTTGTCATTGTATCCTTTTCTTTCTTGGAGTTGGAGCTTTACATGGTTGATCGAGTATGAAAAACCATTTAGTGTGAAACATGTGAAACAATTATTTCAATCGTTGATCGGATGACTGTGATAGCCGTTGATTGGATGGTTGAGATAGTTGTTGATCGAATAATTAAGATAGTCGTTGATCATGATCGGATGATTGAGATAGTGTTCTGCATGTTTCACACCAAATGGCTTTTCATATTGGAACGGCCATTTGAACCTTTATACTACAATTTTTATGTTAAAAAAATTATATATTGATGGATAGTATTTGGATCTATTTTTTAACATAAAAAGAATTTTGACAATTGGAGTTTTTTGCAAAGAGAAATTGCATGAAACAGTAATCATTAGACAACAAGAAAGGTTCGAGTGACAAAATATAGTTTTGTTTTTCACAATATTTTATGCCATCGAGAATGAGACTTTATATTAAGAATTGTATCTCGGATGAAAACTTTGTGAATCTATTTTCTAAAACAATGAGCCGTTTCTCAATCTGATTTTTTAGAGAGATATTAACATTAGAAAAACCAATTGTCATGTTGGTAGCTTATCAACATGCAGAAATCCAAATTTTAAGTTTGACTTTTTCCTCCTTTTTGGGTTATTTTCTTCTCCTACTGTTGTTATTACTTGATTATACTTTCAATTTAAGTTTTTTGAAAGGGTTACTACTAGTTATTAGTCCTTGCTTTGTCATTAAGCGTAATTTGCTTAAATTTCAATGCTCCATTTTTGTTGTTGTTTAGTCATGCGAAGTTTAGACTTTTCCTATTATTTAATGAATTTTAGAACTCCCCCTAGTCTAATTTTATTCCTATTTTCCATTGGATTTGAAAATCAAAACTCTTTTTTTGTCGCAACTATGTATGATTGATCACTTGGGATTCCATTGATTGGTCATCCATTATAAATTGTCTCTTTTGCTCTATATTTGATTGATTATCTTTAATAAGGTTTGACCAATTATCATTTATAACCCTTGTATGCTATTGGTCTTCTCCTTTTAATTTTATCACTTTACTTTTTATAATATCTACCTTTCATCCCCCATAATTTTTTTATTTTGTTAACCTTTTTTTGACCATCTTTTATTTTTTCTTTCTAATTTTGGACTCTCTCTTATCTTTTCAGACCAATCATTTGTTGAGTTTTTTGGGTTGGTTCCTTTTTTTACAATATATGGGTGATTTTTAGTCCTTTGTCATTTTTTTACTACTGCCAGTAAGTGGGTTTTCTATTACTACTATTGTCTTTTGAGTGACCAACATTACCTTGGCTAGTGATTATTAACACTATTTTGCATTCAAAATGCATTGTGTTGGTTTCAACTCTTTTTATTTGTCTATCATCCATATGTTTTTACTATTTGCAGAATGTCTGTATTTGCTTCAGTACTAACCCTCCCCCTAAGACTCAATTTATAGATGAATAAGATTATAAAAATACCCCTAAAACTTAAACTAATTACATCAATGCCATATTTATACGATGATTCTTTATTTACTATCATGCCATCACTTGTGGGCATATGGGCTTTCTCCTTGGTTTATGGGCTTGAGCCTATCTTCTAACATACTTGGACGTGTGGACCTTCCTTGGTCTTGTGGGCTTGGGCCCATCTTCTTACACTCCCCCGCAAGCTGAGGGTGAGAGAACATCATAAATGCTCAAGATTTTTGCAAATGGTGTATATGATCTTCCCGTATAAAATTGCAGTCCATTGTATCTTCCAGCACTCCCCCTCAAGCTAGTGGTCTCTTTGTTCTTTACCAATAGACTTAGTTGGCATAATATAAGAGAGTAAAATCACTCCTAGCCATAAGACATCGCACCATACTCTAGTCAAATGGTCATAGTAAAAAAAAAATTCCACTCAATTTCACAGGCAAAAAGTAGCCCTACTATAGGGCACAAAGTCTACCCATTTTCTCAGGGTAGCTAAAAAAAAACACCTCTTGGGTGAATAATAGACTTGACTTATGCTGGATGTTGGGTATACTCCTATCCTCTATAGGTAGTGGGTCTATAGGCATTACTTCGATAAGCTCTTCCATCACGGTGTCCCAACATAGGGCACCGACTCTCAAATAGTACGAGTAAAAAAGGCCAAACAAGGGGGGAAAGGGTAATCATTGGAAGATAACATTCTAGGGCCACCATGTGCTTTCTTCTTCATCACAATAACCAATGCTAACAACAATCAGCAACCGAGAAGTCCTTCAATAATAATATCTTACTCACAAAAACACAATAACAGCAACTGAAATGGGGCCTAGGCCAAAATAGCATATACCAAATAATAAAAATCCTTAAAAAGGACCCATAAAATAATCCGCATATAGTCCATCACTAAATAAGGAAGTTGCACCAAATAATATGTTAGAACCAAGTAATAAGCTGTCAATACTCAAGATAATAATCTAGCTGGAGACATGGGACCGAGACTAGTCGAGTCAGGTATCAGACCAATATAGCCAAGTTGCAGGAGAAATAGGTATAGAACTCGAGACCCGGTGAAATATAACTGAGGCAGAAAACAAGTGGGTTGAGTCACGTTGACCCAGATCAAGTTGACTTGGTTCGAGTTACTCCGAGTTGACTTGGTTAGGCTAGTTCGGCTCTATCCAAGTTGACTCGCAGATCGCTCAGCCTGAGTCGCTCGGATCGCTTGGTTGTTGGTGCGGGTTGCTCGGTAAATTAAATCAACTTACCTAACTTGGCATTTTAATTAAGAAATAGTCATCGTCTTCCCTTCTTGCTTTCGAATAGTGCAAGACAATAGGTAAAGAGACAACTATTAAGTTGTAGAGCCTAATCAACACCCTATGCTGAGTCGATATGCGGTTGACCTAGTTTATCATTAAGGGTAGTTTGAGAATTTCACTTGTGTAAAGCGGTTGCCCTAGTTTTCTCTTTATAATTGGGAGGGAGCCGCTATTAGGGTTTTATTATCTTCCCAGGAGCATTAGTTGCGATCGAGAGAGGTTAGAGAAAACAACATTTGTAAGTGTGTGTGATATCTCTTATAAACTATTTCATCTTCATAGTGGATTACTACAACGGCGAAAGACAGGACATAGTCTCACCTTGAGGCGAACCTGAATAAATCTTGTTGTATTTTGTTTTCGTGCTTGCTTTTCCTTTCTTTTGTGATTATTATTATTGTTCTCATTAGTTTGGAATTATGACATCTAATTCTTAACAAGTGGTATCAGAGCTTTGGTACGTAATTGAGAGAAATGGCTGGTGAAGAAGGATCGACACTTGGAATCAACAAGTTTGATGGTATGGATTTTTCATTCTGGAGGATGCAGATCGAAGATTATTTGTATAGTAAAAAGCTGCACGCACCACTTCTGGATATGAAACCAGAAGGTATGAAAGATGATGAGTGGAATCTTCTGGATAGATAGGTGTTGGGAGTAGTTCGGTTAACACTGTCGAAGAACGTTGCTCACAACGTGGCTTCGAAGAAAACCACAACAGAAATGATGAAGATTCTATCCGACATGAATGAGAAGTCTTTCGAAAATAATAAGGTACGTGTTATGAAAAAACTCTTCAATTTAAAGATGACAAAAAAAACATTAATGGCATTGCATTTAAATGAGTTTAGCACGATTGTCAATCAATTGACCTCTCTTCAAATTAAATTTGATGATGAAGTTCATGCTTTAATTTTTTTGGCATCTCTACCAAATTTTTGGGAACCTCTGAGGGCTGTGGTCAGAAATTCTGTAGGCAACTGGAAATTGACTTTTAATGATGTTCGGGATACCATTCTCTCGGAGGAAGTTTGTTGAAAGGACTCTGGAGAATCGTCGACATCTAATTTTTCCCTAAGTATCGATAATAGGGGCTGGATCTTCGAGAGGAATTCCAACAAAGTCAATGGTAGAGGGAAGTCAAGGAATGGTAGAAGCAATTCAAAATTCAAAAAGAATGTGGAATGCTAGAATTGTAGCAAGTCTGGTTACATAAAAAAGAACTGCAGAGCACCGAAGAAGGATGAAAAGAAAAACGATGTTGCAAATGTAGTGACTGAAGAGGTACAAGATGTTTTACTCTTGTTAGTTGGATAGCCCTATTGACTCTTGGGTGTTAGATTCAGGAGCTTCTTTTCACACCATCGCACACCACGAGATCATGGAGAACTATGTTGTTGGAGATCACGGGAAGGTATATCTTGTTGATGGAGAACCTTTGGATATTGTCGGTATTGGTAATGTTAGTTTGAGGATGCCAAACGGTTTAGTGTGAAAAATTCACAAGGTGAGACATGTACCAAAACTGATGCGTGATCTGATTTTAGGAGGGCAGCTTGATGATAAAGGACATAATTTGACTTTTAATGGTGCCACCTGGAAAGTCACTAAGGGAGCCATGGTTGTTGCACGAAGAGTTAAAATTGGAACTCTTTACATCACTTCCAGAGACTTGATTGCAGTTTTTGATGTTGTTACTGATTCTGATTTGTGGCATTATAGGCTCGATCACATAAGTGAGAAAGGAATGAAAGTGCTTTAGTCCAAAGGGAAGCTACCATGGTTGAAAACTGTAAACAACAGTTTGTGTGAAGGTTGTATTTTCGGTAAGCAGAAAAGGGTTAACTTTTCCAAGGTTAGAAAGAAGAAAACGACAAAAAAATTGGAGTTGGTTCACACAAATGTATGGGGGCCTTCAATTGTTACCTCCCTTATTGGTTCTAACTACTATGTGAAATTTATTGATGATGCAAACAGAAAGGTATGGGTTTATTTCTTGAAAAAAAAATCTGATATTTTTGATACCTTCAAGAGATGGAGAGCAATGGTTGAGAATGAGACAAATTTGAGGTAAAGTGCTTGCAGTCAGATAATGGGGGAGAATACATAAATGATGATTTTAAGCGGTATTATTGTGATAATGGAATCAAGATGAAGAAGACTATTCCTGGAAAATCTCAACAGAATGGTGTGGCAGAGAGGATGAATAGGACTCTGAACGAGTGTACTAGGAGCATGATATTGCATGCGAGAATGCCAAAGATGTTCTAGTTTGAGGCTATTAGCACCACTGCCTATCAATAGAGGTCTCTCAACGCCACTGGATTGTAAAATACTAGAAGAGATATGGAGCGACAAAGACGTAAACCTTTCTTTCTTGAAAGTTTTTTGTTGTGTTTCTTAAATTCATATTGATTCCGATGTTAGAAATAAACAAGATGTTAAATCTAAGATATGATTCTTTATTGGTTGTGGTGGTACCAAGTTTGGTTATCTCTTTTGGGATGACCAAAGTCGTAAGGTTATCAAGAGCAAGAACGTGATCTTCAATGAAGGTGTTATGTATATAGAAAGGTTGAAAACAGAGTCTGAGAGCACAAATGATGAAGCCAAGAAGTCTGAAGTGATTCAGTTGAGAGATCTTTCAGTTATCAACATAGAGAATATTGTTCAAGAAGACATGGAAAATATACCCCCAAAAGTAAATTAGAATATTCCTGTGACTGAACTCAGGAGATCTACCATAACTAGCAGACCACCGCTGAGGTACTCCTCTGCATTGAATTATATTTTGTTGACTGATAAAGGTGAACAAGAGAGTTATGAGGAAGCCATGCAAGCTAATGAATCAATCAAGTGGGAGTTGGCCATGTGGGATGAGATGGCTTCGCTGTTATTCAATAAGATATAACCGTTGACCGAGTTACCAAAAGAGAAGAAGGCCTAGTAGAATAAATAGGTGTACCGAATAAAAGATGAACATGATGGCAACAAGTGGTACAAGGCAAGAGTGGTGGTAATAGGCTTTTAACAAAAAATAAGGCATTGATTACACTGAGATTTTCTCTCTAGTAGTAAAATTGACTACTATTAGAATAATGCTTGCATTAGTGGTAAATGGAGATTTTCACTTAGAGCAGTTGGATTTAAAGATAGTTTTTCTTCATGGTGATTTGAAGGAAAAAATTTACATGATGTAGCCATAGGGTTTCAAAGCACAAGGAAAGGAGAAAATGGTGTGCAAACTTCAAAAGAGCTTGTATGGTCTTAAAAAGGCTCCAAAACAATTGTATAAGAAGTTTGACACCTTTATGAGTAGTAATGGTTTCTTGAGTGCCAGGCAGATCATTGTTGTTATGTGAAGAGTTTTGATGACTCCTACATCATTCTACTGCTATATGTTGATGACATGTTGATAACAAGTGCTTGTAAACATGAAATAGATAAGTTGAAAAGGGAGTTGTTCAAGAATTTTGCAATGAAGGATTTGGGTGCTACAAAACAAATCTTTGGGATGAGCATTACTAGGGACATTGATGTCTTGAAACTGTCACAAGAAGAATATGTGCAGAAGGTGTTGAGCAGATTCAACATGAATGATGCTAAACCAGTAAGTAATCCTTTGGTTAGTCACTTTAGGCTATCTAAGGAGCCCTTCAACAGAGCAAAAGTGAGTCCACATGGCCAACGTGTCTTATGCTTCTACTATTGGTAGTCTCATGTATGCTAAGGTGTGCACTATATAAGACATAGCTCATGCAATGAGAGTTGTGAGTAGATATATGAGTAATCCAGGTAAACAACATTGAAAAGCATTGAAGTTGATTCTCAAGTATTTGAGAGGCACTATAGACTCAACCTTATGTTTCAAAAAGTCAAACTTGGGATTACAAGGTTATGTAGATGCTGACATGGTTCGAGGCATTGACGGCAGGAAAAGTACCACTTGATATGTATACACATTGAGTGATACAATAGTTAGCTGGGTCTCTAAGTTGCAAAAGATAGTTGCTCGTTCCACTACTGAAGCAAGATATGTCTCAGTGATCAAAGCAAACAAAGAGATGGTATAGTTGCAGTCTTTCTAGGAAGAATTAGGTCTCAAACATGGGAAAAATGTGTTGTATTGTGACAATCAGAGTGTTATTCATTTAGCAAAAAATCATGTTTATCATGCTAGAACAAAACACATATAGGTGCGATATCACTTCATCAGATCGACTGTAGAGGATGGAGTCTTAACACTTGAGAAAATTCAAGGAAGTCAGAATCCAACTGATATGTTGACAAAGACTGTTATGATTGAGAAATTGAAGTTGTGTGCAACTTTAGTTGGACTTCTCTTTGAGAATTGAGAAGGTTTTGCCGCTACAGAGGAGATATTGATGATGGATTAGTCTCCAAATGGGAGATTGTTAAGCATAATCAACGCCCTATGCTGATGTACGCGAATCATTAAGGGCATTTTGGGACTTTTACTCTTGTAAAGCAGTTACCCTTATTTCCTCTTTATAACGGAGGGGGGATTAGGGTTTTATTATTATCCGAGGAGCATCAGTTGCGATCGAGAGATGTTAGAGAAAAATAGAACTTGTAAGTGTGTGCGATCTCTCTTGTAAACTATTTCATCTTCATAGTGGATTACTCCAACGACGGAAGATAGGACGTAGCCTCACCTTGAGGCAAACATGTATAAATCTTGTTGTGTCTTATTCTCGTGCTTATTTTTTTTCTTCCAATGATTATTATTATTGCTCTCGTTAGTTTGGAATTAAGGTGTCTAGTTCCTAACAACAACATCAGAAACAGAGACACCAAAGAACATGCTGCTAAGAAACATCAAAGGGAATTTTTTGATATAGATCAATCCAGCATTTGTCTGTCCTCCCGATGTGGCAACTAGCAGCGATAAAGACGAGCCAGAGGAATTTTTGAAATATGAAACAGCACTGAGAATCAAGCAGGAAACCAAAGAGAAAATCCTAGACAAGTAGAAACAAAATCAAATCTTCCGAAGATAGCAATCAGATAGAAAAATCATCATAAAACTCGGAATTATTTTCTGAATTGATGAGCCTGCGAAGATACTTGGTTTGAAAAAAAGATAATATCTAAGAAAAATGTCTTCATTGCTCGTTCCAGAGCCATCAGAAATCCGCCTCTCGTGGTGACGCTGTAGAGGCAGACAATTAGCAATCTATACCTTTCCATTCTTTTGCAATTTTTTCTCCTTGGGAATGCTTCCTCAGCTTTCATACCTTCCGATAATAACCTCATCAAATGCGGGTCTGAAGATGTAGTCACTGTTAAAAATTGCCTCTTAGTGCCAGATGCCCCAACCTATTCATTTCATCTTTCAGTGGCCTTGTCTGTTTCTCTCAAGGATGGAAACCTAGTTGTAGATTCTTCTCCTCTGTTCCAGAACTCCAGAATTTTCACTAAAATGTCTATGTACGAGTTTATCGTCAAAATCAAAGGCTATCGTATGAAAAGTTGATTTTGGCATTCGTTAATGCAATTGGAGTCTTTTTTGCGCTGGGAGATCTCATTCTGGATGTCACTCAAGGATCTTGCAGCTGAAGATGATTCCGATCTTCTCTGGTTCTGTGAGAATACTTACAACAACATAAATATTTTCATTCTATTCACAACAACGAGTAGCAAAAGATAGAATTCTTCTCGCCTTTTTCTTCTCTGCTACCTTCTCTGTATTTGGACATCAAATGTTTGCCTTGATGAAAATCCCTCTCCAATGCCAAGGCCCAATGGTTGGCTTCCACTGGCACACTTCACCTTATTTGAACCCCGAAGAAGACGATGCCGTGCAGAAGCATGGCCCAAGAAACTGGTAAATCGATTATGGGCTGCTCGGGGAAGTCATGTAGGTTGTTGGAAGAATTCCATCTCTCCAATGGGAAGAAAAAAAAAAGCAGTGCAATGCTGAGCAACAGAAAAAAAACGAGTAAACAAAAAACGAAGTTCCAACAACTATAAAAAAATGAAGCATTGATATGAGAAAAGTAAAATAATGGGTTTCTGGAATAAAAAAACCATAGATGTGAGTTCTGCAAATCAATGCTCTGATAACATGTTAATTTTTAGGACTCCATGGGGGAAAAAAAGAGACACCTATTGGGAGAAAACAGGAGGAAGAAAAAGGGTTATTGACTTGTGTCCTAACCCTCCCCTTGAGACTCAATTTACAAATGAATAAGATTATAATATTTTAATAATACCCCTAAAACTTGAACTAATTACATCAATGTCATCTTTATGAGATGACTCTTTATTTACTATCATGCCATCACTTGTGGGCATGTGGACCTTCTCCTTGGTCTATGGGCTTGGGTCCATCTTCCTCCTCTCTTGGATGTGTGGGTCTTCCTTGGTCTTATGGACTTGAGCCCATCTTCTAACACACTTGGACATGTGGGTTTTCCTTGGTCGTGTGGGCTTGGGCCCATCTTCCAACACTTGCCTGAGAAGGAGAATAGAAGGCAAAATAAGAAGAATGAGAGTATCTAAGTCAAAGGGAGTACAATATGAAGAATTTGTTTCTAGCAAAACAAGATGAAGTTTTTTCTTAGCAAGTGGAAGTTATAAACTCCAACTTGAGGGGGACTATTAAAGAGCATATATGAAAGAGTCTTACATAACTCTCACAGAAAGAAGTCCCACAAAGGAGCAATTAATTAGGTAGAGTTTAGTAGGAATCTCATGGGAAGAAATCTCACAAAATTGTTCAAGTTTAAAGATCTTCTTGTTTTAGTATTTTTTTAAAGTAGTTGTTTACTTTTATTATGATTTAGAATTCTATTCGGGAAGTAATTGGGGATTGGGTAGTTTAATTTCATTACGATTCTATATTTTTCCTCTATAATAAAATAGGGCCTAGTGTACTTAAATTACAATAAGTCAATGAATTTTTCTGTCCTCCAAAAAATCAATATTAAAGTAAAAAATGACACAAGAATTTAGAGAAAACTCCAATTATGATGGATTTTAGGGTTTTATGCTTAGAATAACTAGGGTTTAGGGGAAAAAGAGGGAGAAAAGAGGAAAGGAGAGAGGAGAGCTAGGATAGATGGCTAGGCACATGTGGCAAGAAAAGAGATGGAGAAAGTGAAGAATTAGAGCACGAGTTTTAGTGTCCTCACCTTAGCTTTATACTTGTAATTTTAGAATAGAAACCCTTGTTAGAAGATGGGCTCAAAGTCCAAGGCAAGGAAGCCCACATGTCTAAGAGATGGCATATGGGTAATATAGGAACATGGGCATTGGGAATAGTGATTTGAGTATCTTTAGGAGCCATGAGTAAGAGACAACTGGGTCTTCAAGAAGAAGGGTTTTTTTTCCCGCACATGCGAAGGCTGCATCTGTAAACTCACACGAACTTTAGCTTCGCACGTAAGGGGGAAAATTATTTCTCCCCTAAACTTAAGTCTCTGGTTTTGGTTTTTTGTCTAGACTACTCAGGGGGTTGGGGGAGTCTGGCCGGGGTTAGCGAACAGTTGTCATCGGATTTGATGGCTGCCTCGAAGGCAGCGATTACAAAGGTGATGGCGATGGAGGCAGCGACAACGACTAAACCAGCGGCGACGACAACGATGACGATGGTCTTGGCAAAGATTTATACTGATCAAAGATAACTAAAAAGAAAGGAGAAAAAAGGAAATGCCAGAACCAACGATGGAAGTGACGGCTGCGACAGTAGTAGCTTCAAACATCCCTCAGATTTGTCTATGGCAACAATTTTTGGCGATGGCAAGCCGGGGATGGGTTTGGCAAGCTTTGACGATTTTCAACAATGGGAAGGAAAAAGGGATTTCTGATTGTGCTCTGATACCATCTAGAAGATGAGGAAAATGGAATTGATTGTCATATCTTCCTTGATGTGGAGTAAGGTATTTATAGACAAATTTACAAAGACTCCTACTTAATTACAAAGACTAACTCTCCAACTACGTATTGTAGCTAGATACAATCTTTACATCTTACTTGATATTTATCTCTATCATAGTTTATCTCTATCTATATCATCAAGGAATGTGTATTAGTTTGTGTTGAAGAGCATGTATGAAAAAGTCTTACATGACTCTCACAACAAGAAATCTCATAGAGCCAAAATTATTATGGTGGAGTCCTATGTCTCACAGGAAGAGGTCTCACAGAAGATTCTAGGTTAAAGGTATTTTAGTTATATTAGTCTTCTGTTTATATTCAGTTGTTCAATTGTTATATGACTTATCTTTTTAGTATTTAATTTTGGATGTAACTAGGACAAGAGTAGTTTAATTGTAATTAGATTCTACTTATTTCCTTTATTATAAATAGAGGCTCATGTACTCAAATTACATCAAGTCAATGAAGTTTCTCTCTTTTCCTTTATCATAAATAGAGGCTCATGTATCAGAATGGGTTCTATGAGTTGACTCAATCAACCCATAGAGATAATGTGATCCTTTTCTAATCTATCATCTGTGGAGTTTTGGTTTGTATTCTATCATATTTCTTTCTTTCCTATCCTATCTATTGGTTTCTTGGTGTTCACACCTCCATAATGAACTTTTAATATTAAAAATTATATATTGATGGAAATATCTTTAGGTCTTCTTTCATATGCAAAAATTGGCAATTAGAATTTTATAAAAATAAAAATTGATATTTGAAGCAACAAAGGTAGACTGCAAGTGAGTTTGGAGTAGTAGCAGAAAACTTCACTTTTTGAGCCATTTAAGCTATCAAGAATGAGACTTTATTGGAGATTATTATGTCAAAGAAATATCTCTAAGTCTATTTTCTACTTATCAAAGAAATTCTCAATATAAGCTTTCTAGAGGGAGATATCAATTCTGCAAGGGTCAATGGTCATGCTTGCAAAAGGAGTACTCACTTAAGCCAGATTACAAAGTCCGTAATCTATTAGATTCTTTCAATAAAAATAAGTATAATTTATGAGAAATTTTATACTTGGATGAAACTTATCAAAGTCTACTTTCAAAAGGAGAAAATTTAATGTCAATTTGATTAATATTTAAGGAGATATTTGCATTAGAGATACTAGACTCACAACCCAAAAAGAATAAGAGTGTGTCCAACATCCAACTTGAGACAAACCTTTTTTTCTTCACCCAATAGGTGATTTGTGTTTGAGCTACCATTAAAATGTGAGTAGTCTCTTTGATAAGCCCTAAAGTTGGGCAGTTTTTTTACCTCTGAAATTGAGCGGGGTGTGTTTTAAACTATGATCATTTTGGCTGGTGTATGGAGCTTTATTGTGCGACTATACGTGATTTTATTCTCCCACATTGCGTTTTATCCAAGCTGGGCCTATATGTCCTTTTCATCCCCAATTTGAGGGGGGGAGGTAGATGAAGTAAAAAAAAGAGATATTTTATTCTAGATATTGTGATAATTTTTGTGTGACCAAAATATTCAAGAAAGGGGAAGAATAAAAGATAAATAATTTTGCATCTAAGAAGAATTTTTTTTCAGCAAAAGAAGATTGAAGACCAAGAATCTTTTTCCTTGCAAGATGAAGTTATAAACTCTAGCTTGAGGGGGAGTGTTGAAGAGCATGTACGAAAAGTCTTACATGACTCCCACAACAAAAAGTCTCACAGAGTCAAAATTATTATGGTGAAGTCTTACAGGAGGAGGTCTCACAGAAGAGCCTCAGTTAAATGTATTTTAGGTATGTTAGTCTTCTATTTATGTTTAGTTGTTCAATTGTTCTAAGCTTCAACTTTCAAGCCATTTTGCCATCAATAAAGAGACTTTATATGGATAATTATATATCAAAATAAATATATGTAAGTATATTTTCTTACATATTCAACCAATTCTCAATCCGACTTTTTTATATGGAGATATCAATCTAGGAAGAGTCAATGATCATGTTGGCCAAAGAAGAAGAGTACTCAGTTCGGCCTGATTACAAAGTCCAAAATCTACCAGGAAAGTATCTCATGGTCTACCCTTGGAAAGTTTTGTTTGTTAACTAAAAATATCTAGAAAAATCTTTAGAAGATCATCTTATTTTTAGAAAATTTTCCTTGATTTATTTTTCAAAGAGAAGAAGTGTTCCTATTCTGAATTATGGCAACTTCCCAAAAAAAGTCGTTACTTAATTTGATGCTACAAATTACAGAAGTATCTATGTAAGGAGATTCTGATATAGGATTAGATTCAAAATGTTTGTTTCTTCTTTGGTTTTAAGAAATCCTTGAATCATATTAACAACATGTTGGAGCAACACTTGGTGTACGTATACCCTTATGAAGTGAGCAGGCTCACTCAGCCTATCACTAGGTGAAATCCTTTCATGCTATAATTGGTCTAGCCTCAAGCTTTGCCTTCGATTTTTTATCTTGCCTTTCAGAATCTGTTTCATTCTATAATTACATCTCTATGCATGGACTATATTTAGAAACATGACACTTATGTCATGGGCTACTAATTAGTTGGTTTAATATAGCAAGCTCTTAGTTTGGTGTCTGAATTAGTCACTAATGCAATTAGTGTAGAAGCAATGTCCATTACTGTTTTATTCACTCTTTTAGAATATCATGCAGATGCTCTTGGAACCAGCAACACTCAGTTTAGTTATTCTTTTTTTAGATGATTAACATAACTTGATTCAACTTATTGGCAGCTTATTACTCAGTTCCAGCTTATTATTTAGTGCACATCTTCCTTATTCAAGGATGGACTTATTGCAGATTATCTCATGTGTACTTATTACTCTTAAGGACTTTCATTATTTATTTGTTATCCTTTGCTATATAACTGCATATTTGGTACAATTTATTTGGGCATTGGCCCATTCTCCCTCCTGCTATTGTGTCTCTTGGATTGAGACATTATTATTCAAGAAGAACTCCTTAGTTGCTTGCATTGGGTTTATTATTTGCTGACTATTGTCGGCATTGGTTCATTGGTTCATATGATGAAGATTTGCATTACTTAGGAAAATAAAGCACATGATGGCCCCAACATCTTATCTTCCTTTGATTCCTATTACCCTCTTATTATTTGGCAGCTTTTCTCCTACCATCCTTTATTTGACTCTCACTTACCACCTTTAACCAACCCTTTTTGGTGCATTGCTATGGTAGGTTCTTTAAGTCCATTGAGACTTTTTATTGGTAACCTTGGGTTTTTTATCGACGTCTTGTGAATGACAGACATTACCCACTTTAGTGATTATTATTACTATATTTGTTCAAAATCATTGGAGGTTGGTCTCGAGTGATCACCCATTTGTACCTTTTGTGCCTGGAGTCGTACTTATCCTTGGGACACCGTGATGGAGGAGCTTATTACTATGTCTATATTATTTGTTTCAAACTGAGATCACTACCATTACCTCCCAGCTTGAGGGGGAGTGTTGGAATATATGATCTAATTAGGGTGTCATTGATTAAATTAGTTTATGTTTTTTGTCTCTTCTTTACTCTTACTAGGGTGAAGGGTATAATTATAATATTTTACTTTTATTATGTATAAATATACCTTAAGGGAGGTTTGGAACAAGTTCACAACCCTAATTCTCTAGCTTCTTTCTCATTCTCCAAATTTGTCACTCTCCTTCTCCTCCTAAACCTTCTCTCCACAACACTCTTTCTTCTTCTCGCCCCTTTCTCTTCTTCTACTTTGATTATACGTCATGGAATCCTAAGTTTTAACAATATTCAATGTTTTGAGTTTCATGCAACTCTCGATGAGGACCACTTGTTAATAGTTTCTTTCAATCTTGAAGGGGGCACGTAATTTTTGTACCATGTTGTTGAATTTATGGAAAAGTGAAATACTTTATTGACCTCAATAACTTGTTGTAATCAGAGTACATGAACCTTTATTTATAATAGAGGCAAGTTGTAGAACTACCCTTGTCCCAATTACACCCAAACTCTAACTCTTAAAGATGAGTCCTAACATAATTAAATAACTCAATATTGATAAAAGACAAACATAAACCAAACTAAAACTCTTCTTGGTCGTGATCCTAAGATAAAGATACTTTTGCGAGTCCTTCTTGATCTTCCAACTGATGTGATAAGGATGTCAGCTCATGGTAATCATTGTGGGTCCTAGTTCTTATGGGCTTGGGCCCAGCTTGTAGGCCTTCCTTGGTCGTGTGGCCCATCTTATAATAATCTTAGATATGTGGGCCTTCCTTGGTCGTGTGGGCTTGAGCTTATCTTCCAAGACCCCCCTCAAGCTGGGGGTGACAGAACAACATGAACTCCCAACTTGCTGCAAATGATGTATAGAATATTTTTGTATAAAATGGCACATCTTCCAATATGCCTTTATCTTCCAATACTCCCCCTCACGCTGTTGCTTCCTTCATTGAGGCCCTGCGGCATTATATAAGTGAGAGTAAAAATCACTCCTAGCTGCTAAGCCATTGCTTCATACTCCAGTCCTAATGCTGGATGTAGGGCACACTCCACTTCTATCGGTAGTGTGTCTATTGGCATTGCTTTGAAGTGTCCACAACCGTGTCCCTCCACAGGACAACGACTCTCAAGTGGTAGGAGACATAAAAGCCATTACGGGGTGGGGGCAGAGGGATAACATAGATGTAATAATAAGTTCCTTTGTCATGGACTTCCAACCACAAATCATTTTGATATTTTTGACGGGGATTAAGTTTCTCCGTCATGGACTTCCAACCACAAATAATTTTGATCTTTTTGACAGGGATGAAGTTCTTCCGTCATGGACTCCCAACCACGAATAATTTTGATCTTTTTGACGGGGTAAAATAAATGATGACATGAGGCCATCTCTTCTTCAATAATAATATCCCCAAAGAGACATAATAGCTGCAGTTGAATATAACACGACCATCTTCCAACACATATAACACGGACCGAACAATAAACTTTGCAAAAGAACCCATGAAATAATCCGATATAAAAATTTCTTCTTTGATGCACATGCTTCATCTTTTGTGCTCCCCCTATCTTGAATATTTTGGTCACATAAACTTATCCACAACATAAGGAATAAAATACCTCTTTCTTGTACTTCTTCTACTTCTCCCCCTCAAGCTGGGATGTAATGGCAATGATCCCAGCTTGAACCAAATATCATAGATGTAGAAATAAGCCCAAATAACAAAGATGTATTAAAAACCCTTCAAACTAGAGAGAAGTGAGATATTTTCCTGATATATCAACTCAAAAAGTGACGCAAACAATTGGCATAAATTCGGATTTTTCAATACTACAGAATACCAACATGACCTTTGATTTTTCCAATTCGAATATATCTTTCAATATAGACCAGATTGACATGAAATTTTTTCCTTTTGAAAGTAGACTTAAATAAATTTCATCTAAGTATAACTTAACTTCATAAAATATAATTTTCATAAGAAAAATAATCTAATATATTTTGGTCTCTGTCATCTGGCCGAACTAAATATTGTTTCTCCTGTTTTTTCAGAATGACCATTGACTCTTCAAAGATCAATATCTCCTTATAAAAAGATCATACTGAGGATTGGTTGAATAGGTACGAAAATAGACTTACTTATATTTCTTTTGATATATAATTCTCTATATAATGTCTCTTTCTTGATAGCATAAAATACCTCGGAATTGGAAGCATTCTGCTACTGCTCGAACCTCTTTTTCAATCTGACCTTTGCAGCTTCAAATATCGATTTCTCTTTGTAGATAACTCAGATAAAAAATTGGTTGAATAGGTAAAATAATAGACTTAAATATTTCTCTTTTGATATATATTTCACCATATAAATTCTAGTTCTTGATAGAAAAAATACCTCGGAATCTGAACTGCTCAAACCTTTTTTCAATTTGACCTTCGCTCATTCAAATATCGATATCTCTCTGTAGATAACTCCGATTGGAACAAATAGGTTTTATTTGGAACGTAGACTCAAATATATTTTCGTGAATATATATTTTTCAATATAAAAAACTACGTATAGAGGTGAAAACGCAAAGAAAACTACGGGTCTAGGGACTGAAAAAAATAACTATGAACCTTGACTTAGGGTTTAGGGATTAGAAAAGGATCACATTACCTCCGTGAGTTGACCAAGTCAACTCACAGGACCTGCTCTGATACCATGTTGATTTTATGGAAACGTGAAATATTTCATTGACAACAATAACTTGTTGTAATCAGAGTACATGAACCTCTATTTATAATAGAGGAATGTTGTAGAGTCCAATTACAATAAAACTACCCTTGTCCCAATTACACCCAAACTCTAACTCTTAAAGATAAGTCCTAACATAATTAAATAAATCAATATTGATAAAAGACAAACATAACTCAAACTAAAACTCTTCTTGGTTGTGATTCTAAGATAAAGATACTTTTGTGAGTCCTTCTTGATCTTCCAACTGATGTGGTAAGGATGCCAACTCATGGTAATCATTGTGGGTCCTACTTCTTATGGGCTTGGATCCATTTTGTGGGCCTTCCTTGGTCATGTGGCCCATCTTATAATAATCTTAGATATGTGGGCCTTCCTTGGTCGTGTGGGCTTGATCTGATCTTCCAACACATGTCTTGAATGAATAGCATGAAATAATAACTAGGGGAATCCAAAGATGGGGTGAACCACACCTTTGAGACATTTTTGTATCTTGCCTTTTTAGATAACTAGCAAAATTGAGGTTGACAGTATCTGTAAAAGAGTACCAGACTCGGTTTGAGAAACTTTTTATCTGAGTTGGTAAATTTTTTTCTTCTTAGCAAGTCATTTTTTTCATCATTGGATTTGGGAAAATGATCAAGATAAAGAAAGAAGGTTACATGGGGAGAAAAGTTCAAGTGCCATGTCAGCGCTTCTTCTCATTAAAAAGTTTATGTTTGTTGTGGTCATGGGCTAAGTACCTATGCCTTCCGCTCCTAATAGGCCAGTCTTTTGGGTGGTATTGGCTAGGTGCTTAACAATTGGTATCAGAACAGGCGCTACGTCGCAAGTTCGATTCCTCTTGGAAGCAGGCCATGTTGTGCTACAGCCAGATATCCCCTCATTACGGCGTGGGCTGTAGACACCCCCCAGACGATTCCTCGTTGCTTAGTCTTGAGCCACCGTGGTCGTCGGCTCATGGCGATGGATGTACTATTGTGGTCATGTGCTAAGTACCTATGCCTTCAGCTCCAAACAGGCCGGTCTTTTGGGTTATATTGGCTAGGTGCTTAACAATCTTCCACTTAATAGAAAGAACAACATGTGACGAGGGACCGTGTTTCAATAGCAATTACAAATTTTGGCTAGGACATAAATGTTAGAAGTTTTTCAATGAAGGTGACTAGTTAGACATTGAGGGTGATTGTGATGCCCATGAAGAAGTGACATGAAGTATATTTGCTGGAAGAGTTGTGTAAAGCATCTATGAATGCAATCTATGGGCATGTACTCATACAATCCATGGGAAGATAGGTAGATATAGAGTGGTTTTCGTCATTGATTATGATCTTACTAAATTTTTGAGTAAAAAAAATCCAGAAAATTAGGAATCAACCCCAACCAAGAAGGTCTAATTGATGTGGTCATGGCACAATGAAGAAAATGCTCAAATGCTCAAATGCTCAAAGAGAAAAAGTAATGTGCATGACTTTTCAAGGAGTTCTTATATCTGATATCTTGAGGAGGATATGATGAAGTTTTCAAAAGTTAATGACATAGTACATTGTTAGATTTCTCCAAACTTCAAATGCAATTCTGAATCTACAGCAAGGAGGTGATGTTACCAAGATTAACTACTCCACAAATAACTTTGTTGTTGAATTTATGGGAAAGAGAAAAACTTCATTGACTTGTTATAATCAGAGTACATGAACCTCTATTTATAATAGAGGAAGGTAGTAGAGTCCAATTACAATAAAACTACCTTTGTCCCAATTACATCCAAACTCTAACACTTAATGATAAGTCCTAGCATAATTAAATAACTCAATATAGATAAAAGACAAACCTAACTCAAACTAAAATTTTTCTAGGACGTGACCATTAGATAAAGATACTTTCTTGAGTCTTTCTTGATCTTCCAACTGATGTGATAAGGATGCCAGCTCATAGTAATCATTGTGGGTCCTACTTCTTATGGGCTTGGGCCCATCTTGTGGGCCTTCTTTGGTCGTGTGGGCTTCAACCCTATCTTCCAACACTCCCCCTCAAGTTGGGGCTGAGAGAACATCAAAAACTCTCAGCTTGCTGCAAATGATGTATAAGATCTTTTTGTATAAAATGGTAGTCCTCCAATCTTCCAATACTCCCCCTCACGCTGGTGTTCTCTTCCTTGAGACCCGGCTGGCCAATTCAGGGGGGTATAACATAGATGCAATAATAAGTTCATCTATTATGGATTTTCGACAATAAATAATTTTGATATTTTTTATGGGGATGAAGTTCCTCCGTCATGGACTTCCAACCAAAAACAATTTTGATATTTTTGACGGGGATGAAGTTCCTCCATCATGGACTCCAAAGCACAAATAATTTTGATATTTTTTATGGTGATGAAGTTCCTCCATCATTGACTCCCAACCACAAATAATTTTGATATTTTTTATGGGGTAAAATAAATGATGATATGAGGCCACCTTTTTTTCAATAATAATATCCCCAAAGAGACATAATAGCTGTAGTTGAATATAACACGACCATCTTCCAACACATATAACATGGACCAAAATAATAAACCTTGTAGAAGGACCCATAAAATAATCATAATCCGATATAAATATTTTTTCTTAGATGTAGAAGCTTCATATTTTGTGCTCCCCTTTTCTTGAATATTTTGGTCACATAAACTCATTCACAACATATGGAATAAAATACCTCTTTCTTGTACTTCTTCTACTTCTCCCCCCCAAGCTGGGAAGTAATGGCAGTGGTCCCAACTTGAACCAAATATCATAGATGTAGCAATAAGACAAAATAACAGTGACGTATAAATAAGCCCTCAAACCAAGGATAAGTGAGATATTTTCCTGATATATCAACTCAAAAAGTGACACAAAACAATCTGCTTAAATTCGGATTTTTCAATGTAACAGTATACCAGCATGACCTTTGATTCTTCCAATGCGAATATTTATTTAAATATAGATCAAATTGACATGAGATTTTCTCCTTATGAAAATAGACTTAAATAAATTTTATCCAAGTATAACTTCTCTTCATAAAATATAATTATCAGAAGAAAAATAATCTGATATATTTCGGTCTCTGTCATTTGACCGAACTAAGTACTGTTTCTGCTATTTTTCCAGAATGACCATTGACTCTTCCAAGATCAATATCTCCTTATAAAAAAAATCATATGGAGAATTGGTTGAATAGGTAAGAAAATAGTTTTTTTAGAAAGTAGACTCAAATATCTTTCCATCAATATATAATTTTCAATATGAAAAATTTCGTATAGAGGTAAAAAACGTAAAGCAAATTACAAGTGTAGGGACTGAAAAAAAATAACTACAAACCTAAACTTAGGGTTTAGGGTTTAGAGTATAGGATCTCATTAGCTCTGTGGGTTGACCAAGTCAACTCACTAAACCTGCTCTGATACCATGTTGAATTTATGGGAAAGATAAAAACTTCATTGACTTGTTATAATTAGAATACATGAACCTCTATTTATAATAGAGGAAGGTAGTAGAGTCCAATTAAAATAAAACTACCTTTGTCTCAATTACACCCAAACTCTAACACTTAATGATAAGTCCTAGCATAATTAAATAACTCAATATAGATAAAAGACAAACCTAACTCAAATTAAAACTCTTCTAGGACGTCACCATTAGATAAAGATACTTTCTTGAGTCCTTCTTGATCTTCCAATTGATGCGATAAGGATGCTAGCTTATGGTAATCATTGTGGATCCTACTTCTTATGGGCTTGGGCCCATCTTATAATAATCTTAAATATGTGGGTCTTCCTTGGTTGTGTGGGCTTCAGCCCTATCTTCCAACACTCCCCCTCAAGCTGGGGGTGAAAGAACAACAAGAACTCCTACCTTGCAGCAAATGATGTATGAGATCTTTATGTATAAAATGGCATTCCTCCTATCTTCCAACATTTGTTAATAAGAGAGAAATTCACGAAGAGGTTTAAAGAGCAAAAGGAGTTATGTTGCAAATAAATTCCATTTTTGTATTGAAACCACAAGGGTTGGTTGCATTCCAGAAGATTTCTATTATAACTAATTTTTTGTTACAATGTGTGCTAAAAAATCTTGAAGATGTTTTTCAAGAGCCTTGTGAGATGTGTTATTCAAAGTCTCATGATCATCATATTCCCCTTAGGCTTAGATGTAAACCAATCTCTGGAAGACCTTCTAGTTATCCATATTTCCAAAAGACAAAAATTGAGACGATGGTTGTTGAAATTCTTGATAATGGGGTGGTACATCAAAGTCACTTAGATGATCCTTGTTTAAATAAAAAACCTTTTTAACTCATGGTGATTGTGTGTAAATACATAATCAAATCACAGACAAGCACAAGTTTTGCACACTAGTTACTTACTAGATAAATTGCATCTTCGATTTAGATATCACCAGATAAGGATGCAACTCTCAGATGTTCCTAAAACAATGTTTCAGACCCTCTATGGCCTTTTATGATTTTTTGGTAATCCTTTTGGCTTTGAAAATCCTTGTTCAAGGCAGGTTTATGAGTAAGTAATTTGACGTCTAAGCGAGCAATGATCACATGCATTAGCCCAATGTCTTTTGTTACTTATTAGGTTTTGGTTTTTGGAATGCCAAGGATATTAAAATTCCTTATATTCATAGTCTTTATTTCTCTGTGAACAACGTTGGACTCAACATAGTGAAGTTATCCCCCGAGGTAGTTAATTTTGTTAGTAAGAAAGTTTTGAAGCTACAAAGAGATAAAACAAAAATATCTATTTGAAAATAATCCAATTTATATTAGGAAAATTGGTATTATTCTTGAGTTTGAATATCTAATTCCCTCTTCTCTAAACTTTCTATAATTCGATGACCTCTTCAACCAGAAAATCTTTAATTTTCTCATTTCCTTGAGAGATCATTCCATATTTATAGAGTTGATGCTCATATCGTTCATGGCAATCTTTGACTCTTAGAGCAGATAGGTGTCCTCTCCAATTGTAGCTATGTGCCTTAGATGGTAAGGAGATTGCATGATTTGGGGGAGATGGAGGGGGAATGAACTTGTAAGTTATAAGAAAAATGAAAAATTAAATTTTTAAAATTTTTCAAGAAGATAAATATGAAAAAAACAGTTATGCTAGCAAACAACATATACAATTGTTTATATAAATTCATTTAGCTTCACTTAATTCCAAGATGAACAAGAGAAAATATAGGTAATGTTTCTTTAAAAAATTTATGCGGAGAAAAATAAATAGTTAGCTTTTTAAGGTTAATTAATATTATAGAATTAAATGATAACATATGACAATCTTATCCGAGTGAAGACACATTGGGTTTCCTTTCTTTTGTTCAAATATGTTTTATTGTAGATGAAACTTTTATAGTTTGGAACCCTTATGATATTTTTTCTTACCCATGTTATTATAGTTAATTATACCATTAATTTTGATAGCACAGTCAATAACTGCTATATAAGAGGAGACGTAAATCAAAATTAATTTTCAGTATTTTTTCTTTCTTAAAAATTAAATGCCGTGGTTAGAGTTGGGGCTGCTTTCACTCTACGAGTTCAACCCGACCTTAACTCAATCGTATTTAATCGCGTTTAAACTTCACTGCACTTAATTATTCCTCAAGTTAAGTTTAGGGTCCAATAAAAATCGGTTTGAGCTAAATTTTGTCCCCCCCTATTTGAAACACTTGCTACCATCGTTATCATAACACTTCAAACACTTACTAAAAATATGGAAATGGGTAAAAAAAAGATATAAATTCATTACTTCAAAGACAATGATTGCTCTTTCCACAAGCAGAACTTAATAGAGCAAAAGCAAAATCTTATTTAATAAATGCATCCCATAGTCCCATAGTGGGAATGTGTAAGGACGATCCTTCATGAACAGTATCAATTAACCTTACTGTCTTATTCTTTGAGCAATCTCTCCGAGCTCCATCTTCTCCCTCACTGATCATAGCAGATAATTTGCACGGTCTAGTCATGAACTTAGTGACCAACACCAGGGCTGTGTCCTATTCTCGTTGTCTGTAAAGCCCCTATCGCCACTCGCCTTTCCTCGCTTCCCTGGTTTTCTGGTTCGTGCCCACCGTCACCCCATGTCGTAGCCATGCCTGAATCTTCTCTGCCATTACTGGGTCCCTCCATGAGGAGCACCCGTTGTCGACGAAGAATCAAATTCCTTGCTTGACAGACATGGGTTATAGGAGACGGAGTAAGTGCAAGAAGGAAAAAAAAAGCAAAAACGAGGCTCAGATTTGCCATGAGGGACGAAGAGACTCTCAGTGCTCGCTGCTTTACGTGGGTTGGTGGAAATGAATTAAGAGGAGACATTCTTCTCGTAGCAGCTCTTTGGTATTTAAAATGTGGCTGGGCGGGTGATGTCAAGTGTTTTGTGTAAAGATTCTGATAATGAAAGCAATGAAAACTTGTGTGGTGTGGTTTTAAAGAAAACAATGACTGGAGATCATTTTAAAAGTCCCGATGTCGGTGCTCAAGATGGTATATGGATTCCCCTTTTCTCAAAGTTTGGGAGGATTTAACTACTTCCTAGCCATAGGAAGTGGAAAGCTTTGGAGAATTCTTTGATGACAGATGGAACTACTGTTCAACTTCTAACGTTTACTGTTTAGTTTCACCTTTGCTCTCCCTTTTCTACCAACTTTGTGATGGAGGTTCATCGTCTCTGGTCTTTAATGTCCGCCACAGCTCGTGAAAAATGAGGGGATTGAAGGTTTTACTTGTATAGCATCAGCTTCTGCACAGACTTACGAGTGATCAGTTAGCGTGACTCCATTAACATGTCACCTTTGCTCTCCCTTTCCTACCAACCTTGTGATGGAGGTTCATCGTCTCTTGTCTTTAATGCGCGCCACAGATCGTGAAAATTGAGGGGATTGAAGGTTTTAAGTACTTGTATAGCATCAGTTAGCCTGACTCCATTAACATGTTTCACTGATAAGAGTAGGAATGTTTTTATAGAGTTCCATTAAGCATCTTGTCTCAAGATAAATGGCTACTAATCTCCCGTGGTCATGGTTACTCTTCAACTTTTCACAAATAACCATGGTTACTAAACACATACAGATTCAATTCCCTTCAAGTCAACTTCCACAAAAGGTCTATGAATTTCCTAGCTAGACTAAACCTTGAGCTGACTGATCCCCTCAAATTCAATTAAAAATATTTTAACATTATAATTTCAACAAACTCCCTCTTGTTTCAAACCTCCAAATTTTAAATAAGAAAAAAAATGAACCAATGACCATGATCTCTAATATACCTTTAGGTCTGTTTGATCCCCTCAAATTCAATTAAAAATATTTTAACATTATAATTTCAACAAACTCCCTCTTGTTTCAAACCTCCAAATTTTAAATAAGAAAAAAATGAAACCATGACCATACTTTTAGGGTCTTTTTGGAACCCCATAGAAAAGAAAAGAAAATGATAATTTGACCATTATTATTCCTGAAAATAGTTAGTGAAAAGAAAATTTTGATCATTATCTCATTTTCACTAACTATTTTTTAGAACAATAATAGTCAAATTCTCATTTTTTTCTAGGGATTCCAACTAGACCCTTGGTAGTTAATCTGAGCCAACATAATATGCATTTTCAAGAGTCCACAATTGGGTGTCTGCTAATAGGGGTGACATTGAATCAAGTCGAGCCCAAACCAACTTATATTTGAGTCGTGTTTGATTTAAATATTTCGAACTCAAGCTCGAACCGAGCCTAGCCTCAAGCCTAAAATTGTAATTGAGCTCGAGCCCAATAATTTTAATCGAGCCCGAGCTCGAGCTCGAGTCGAATTTGAGCTCTAACCTACATTTTAAACTTTGCATAAAATACATATCAACGAAATTGTATATAAAATTATGCATATATTTTACATAAAATTGGGCATAACCTCTGAAATTATTCATAAAAACTGCATAATTATGCATAAATTTTATTCAATAATCAAACAAAAAAATATTACTGTGAAAAACAATGCTAGTTTTGTCCATTTGTACTCAATTATATTTGAGTCGGGCTTGCTTTAAATATTTCGAACTCAAGCTCGAGTCGAGCCTAGCCTCGAGCCTAAAATTGTAATCGAGCTCAAGCCCAATAATTTTAATCGAGTCCGAGCTTGAGCTCGAGCCGAATTTGAGCTCCAACCTACATTTAAAACTTTGCATAAAATACATGTCAACAAAATTGTATAAAAAATTATGCATATATTTTACATAAAATTGGGCATAACCTTTGAAATTATTCATAAAAGCTGCATAATTATGCCTAAATTTTATTCAATAATCAAACAAAAAAATATTCCTTTGAAAAACAATGCTAGTTATGTCCTTTTGTACTCAATTATATCGTTTTGATTCAAGGATTGGAAAACTAGATCATCGAGAAAGAGAAAAAGTTTAAGAAAAATGATTTTGGATGACTTAATCGCATGCCCATTTTTGTTTTTTCTTCGGAGCATGGATTCATACAACAACATTTGTGAAACACTTCCAATATGTTCTTCTGAAAAACTTGAGTGGAGTTAGCATTAAGAGTGTACCTCAAAAAATAAGAGGAGCTACAAATTGCAGCTGCATCCAGTATCATTCAGTTTCTTTACCAATTTGTACCTCAAACAAGTTTATAAAAATTTCCACCCTTCCAGAAAACAAGTGATAATGTTGAACCAAGTACCAAGGTGTAAGCATATTAACTCCACTGCCTGTACTAAACAAGTAAAAGCAAAGGCCATTTTTTTATATCTTTCAAGGAGTATGATAGATTTTTGAAATACCCTCCCTACTTAGGGGGAAATGAGAAAATATTTCCACTTAAAAAAACATTTATACGACATATTTAGGAACCATAACAAGGTTATGATAGTATTTATAATTAAATAAATTGCATGTGCATGCAGTTCAAACGTGTAGGATGGGGTGTCGAGAGGGGGGGAGGTGAAAAAAATAATTTTTCCTGTCAGGGGTGGTTCTGTGCGGTGCCAGCGATGGTGGTTGAGCAGAGCGAATGACTGCGGAGCGATGGCAACGAGGACATCGGGCGACAGAGATGGTGACAGTAAAAGCATCGAGGAGGGGTAAATCAGAGACGGAGACAGAGAAGAGGGAGATAAAGTTGTGGGAGGGGCTCAACGGTGATAAGGACCGTCGACAACAGAAGGGAGGAGGAAGAAATCGAAGAGGAAGAAAGTTGTTGAACGTCGTTTCCCTATTCCCCTTGATTACCGAGAAGCCGAGACGAAGACACCTCCTGCTTCCCGGGCCCTCGTTGAGTTAAAGAGCCAGCTCCCGAGCTTTCGAACCAAACCATGGGTCGATCGAACTCAACTCATTAACTTAAACTATCCTGATTTAGATCTCAAATTCGGTTCGAGATCCAGATAAACCAAATCGAACCAAGCTCGAGCCACTCGCGAACCGGCTCGGTTCAATGCCACCCCTACTTGCTAAGTTAAACAATCTACTATTCATATTACATTTACAACAAAGGGGTGATAGAGTAAGGTTATGCACCATTTTGTCTAAGGACACTTTGCCTTATTAGTTAGATTTATTTCGTGAAAATTTTTAAAAATCTAAAACATGAAATAATGAACATCAAATATATACTTCATGAGTTAGATACGAGGAGAAGTAAATTAATTGGCTTTTTAAAAATTGAAAATAATAAAAAGTAGTAAGGCATCAAATAAATAGTATATAACTTAACAATATTAAGATGAAATAATAACAATTTATTGTTAATTTTCAGGACTCTATGGATTTAGTTCATAGAAAAAAAGAGAGACACCCATTGGGAGAAAACAGGAGGAAGAATAAATTATGGACTTGATGTCCTAACCCTTCCCCTAAAGCTCAATTTATTGATTAATGATCCTAAAATTTTATAATAATTTTAACCTAATTACATTAATACCATCCCTATGAGATGTCTCTTTATTTACCATCCTGCCATCATTATATGGGCATGTGTGCCTTCTCCTTGGTCTATGGGCCTGAAGCCCATCTTTCACATCTCTTGGATGTGTGGCCCTTCCTTGGTCTTATGGGCTTGAGCCCATCGTCCACACACATGGACTTGTGGGCCTTCCTTGGTCATATGGGCCTTCCTTGGTCATGTGGGCTTGGGCTCATCTTCCAACACTCTTCCTCAAGCTGGGGGTGAGAGAACATCATGAACGCCTAGCTTGCTGCAAATTGTGTATAGGATTTTCTCGTATAAAATGGTAGTCCTCCATCTCTTCCAACACTCCCCCTCACGTTGGTGGTCTCTTCCGGAGGCCCATCTGGCATAAGATTAGTGAGAGTAAAATCACTCCAAGTTGTATGACATCGCTCCATACTCCAATCATAACTCATGCTGGATGTAGGGCACACTCCTATCTTTTGTAGGTAGTCGGTCTATACGCAGTGCTCAGAAGTGTAATAAAACTCCTCTATCAGCGTGTCCCTCAAAATAACCGATGTTGATAAAAATCAGCAATTGAGAAGTCCTTCAATAATAATGTCTCATCCAAATAGACACAATAGCAACAACTAAAATGGGCCTAAGCCCAATAACACGTACCAAATAATAAAAATCCTTGTAAAGGGACCCATGAAATAATCCGATGTGAGTTTATGCACCAAATAATATGCTCCCAAGGAAAAAGCTACCAATACTTCAAAATAATAATCTAGGAGGAGACAGAGTACTGAATTGATCCGAGTAAAATAGTAGACCAATATAGCCGAGTCGTGGACGAAATATGTATAGAACTTGGGACCCGAACACATATACTGAGGCAAAAAAAATTTGGCCGAGTCAAGTTGACCCGGACCCAAGTTGACTCAAACCGAGTTGAGCCGAGTTAACTCGGTAGAACATAGGGTGAGCCCGGGTCGGTAGTGTCACTGGGTTAACTCGACCCGGTTCAGGTTGGGTCAGAATAGACGTGGCCCGATGCTGGATCAAACCCTAAACCCTAAGTTAGGAAATTTTAATCAATCTGCTATTGTCTTCCTCACGGTGTTGAACGGCTCGGTAAATGAATTTCTTCTTCTCCCCTTCGCCAAAAGACAGTAATGGACTCGTTATGCTGGTTTGAATCAGCACCTCTCTTCTCGGCGGAAATAGAGTTCTTGTCAGAGGAAATAATCCACCGAGCAGAAACTAAAAATGGACTCACAGAGTCGTCTTCTCCAACAATGGCACTGGTGGTCTCCGAACAGTATGGGACATCAACGAGAGCTCACGGATGGCGCTCGTCGTCCTCCCAAAGTCGCAACCAAGTTGGTGATGAAGACGAGCCAAAAACTTTCTAAACAGAGATAAATCATGAGAGAGGCTTCCAAACAGAGGAAGATAAATCCAGCAGAGAGATCTTGAAGATAGATCGAAAACTTTCCAAACAGAAAATTTCCGAAATCTGATTATTTCTATGGCTTGCATGCTCTGTTCGGTATTGTTGTTTTCGAAAGATGCCAACGGGATACAAGCTGATCAGTACAACTAGATAAGCGTATAAGTTGTTGTATATTTATGAAGATAAATGGCATGGATAGCAATGCAGATGTGAGATAATTTTGCACTGATTGAGAGCAACCATTCAGCTAGGAAATTAGCAATGAGGGAAAATTACGGGAACTGCAACAGAGATACCAACTCAACACGTCTAGAAATAAACCATCTACAGAGACGCTTGATTGTCAATGAAATAAAAATCATGTGTTGGTTCGAATATAATCACAATCCAAAGTGTGATAGCAAAGACAATACCGACAGTAATGGAATGGCAAGATGAGCGGGCCTAAGGGAGAACGAAGACGACCAATAAAAAAAAAAAAATGAATTCCAGCGAAGTTCCAGAAACTATGAAAAAAGAACTATCAATGTGAGAAAGAAAAAAATGGGTTTTTGGAATCTTGAAAACCATACATGAGTCCTGAAAATGGAGAAAAAAAGAGCGACACCCATTGAGAGAAAACAAGAGGAAGAATAGGTTATGGACTTGATGTTTTAACCCTTTCCCTAAAGCTCAATTTATAAATTAATGTTCCTAAAATATTACAATAATGCTCCTAAACCTTTAACCTAATTACATTTATGCCATCTCTATAAGATGACTCTTTATTTACCATCATGCCATCATTATATGGGCTGGTGGGGCTTCTCCTTGGTCTATGGGCCTTGAGCCCATCTTCCACACACATGGACTTGTGGGCCTTCCTTGGTCGTGTGGGCTTGGGCCAATCTTCCAACATTTATATAAATATAAATTATTAAATAATAAAAAATAAAGAACAAAATGAACGCAATACGTAAATTTTATTTAAATAATAATTTATTATAAATAAAAATTAGTAAGAAATATATTAAAATTTAGTAATATCTAAATTGTATGATATATAAAAATATAAATAATTTTTTAAAATTATAAAACCTGTTTAAACAAATAATAAAAATACTTTTACGAAAAATTCATATAAAATGTTTGATATAAGCCAATGATTTGTACTATAGGCTTTTCTATTAGATGATGACAATAGGTACTAACTTTATGTTGACAATAGGTAATTCTTAAAAAGAAATAAATTTATCTTTTTTATTTGAGATAACATGGTCGCAAAACTATTTTGAAATTAATCTTTTTAATGTCAATTATTAGATTTATTATTTCACAACCTTACTTAAATTTTGAATCTATTTTCACGGTTAATAGCGGACTTTAGATTTATTATAGTCAAATAAATTTAAATAATAAAATAAAATGGATACATCATAATAAATGAAACAAATAAATATAATACCACAAATGAAGTTATATTTCAAGCAATTTAAAAGAAAGAAGAATAAATTAGAAATTAAAAATTTTAACTATGGAAATTAAAAATCAAACATTAAATGAAACAACTAACTATAAGACATCAAATGCAGTTGTGGTTCAAACACTCTAAAAGGTATAAAAATAACTAAAAATAGAGAATAAATAATTGTTTTTAAAGTAAAATAAATAAGAATTAGTAATGATATCTCTATTCCATGCTTCTAGCAAAGTTAATCTCTTCCGATAACTTATAAATCCAATGAAGTAAAGTTTTTTTCAATTGAAGTATGGTGCTTGTAAAAAAAGAAAAATTCAAAGATGTTAAACGAAAAATAACTCTCATATTGCTTTTGATGATAAGAAAAGTTAATTGATCTAACAACTTGAAAATCTAAGTATTTTAGATTCTTCAACTTTAAGAGTAAAGGAATTTCAAGGTTGAAAACTTCAAAACGATCAAGCCAAACTCAAGACATCAAGTACCAGAGAAGAACGTCTCTTGAAGAAGCACCCATAAGGAAGAACATAACGAAAAGACTAGATTTCAAGTGAAGTAGTCAAAATGTCAAAACTCAATCCCTTGTGTAAAAGAGTATTCTAAACTTCTTTTTTTTAGTACATTTTGAAATTGGAGCTTTAGGTTATAATTTTCACTTAGACATGTTTAGAATCATCATAAACATCACTTGAACATGGTAGACCACTTAATGAAAAACATTCTCATGCTTTAAAAGTCTATACTTTTGAATTAGCATTCGAATGATCGATTAGCCACTGGTAATGATAGCTCATCTAGAACTATGGTAACCAGAAATATAGAGCAAGATCAATCAACCATAGTTGATTGATTGATTGATCATTCATGACATGGCCATTTCATGCTATAACGCAAGATCGATCATTTCTGCCTAGGCAAAGAAATTTCTCATGCAATGATCGATCAATCAGTCAAAACCTTGCCAGTAGGGGACTTAAAAGAATGATTGATCATAGGAAAATGCACTGATAAATCATACTTGTAATGCACATCTAGAGGAATTTCGATTGATCAATCATCCACTGGTAATGACTGATCAACTTAACTTTTCTAGACCAACGGTAACATATTGATGGATTAGTCAATCAATCAAATAGTCATTGTCTAACAGAGAAGTAGCCTTTATAATTGATTGATCGATCAATCACTTTTCAACGACCGATCAATTAAAGTATAGATTTTGGCAAATGGGTAAATAACGGCTAGTTTGAGTTGGGGAAGCTATAAATACCCAACAAATCGTGAGTAGAGTACAAAATGAGCATTAATTGATAAATCCCCAAGCCTTTACTGTCTATCTTTAAAAAATTCTCTTGAAAGTGCTTTATAGTGAAAGAGAGATCTTCACACTTTGAAAAATATATTTTCTCTTTCAATCAATCCTTGCATTCATATAGTCCAAGCCCCTTGATCATTTCACATTGTGCTACAAAGGAGGAGGACGCTTGAATCTCTCAAGGAGAAGCATATATCTAAGTAAGGGTGTAACTTTTTACCTTTCATTTATTTGTATTTGTGAAAGGTTCATCTATAACCTATTTAATTTGGGTAGAAAGACATAGCTAAGTCTGGAATCTAGCAACAATCTCTTGGGGAGATTGGTTTTGTACAAAATAGTGTATTGAGCAACACATTTCCAAAGAGAATCAGAATCTCTTTTGTAATTCCAGCTATTAGATCTTTTGAATATAGTGTAAAATCTATTTGTCCATATGGTGTGTGCATATTATATTGCTTGTATGCATGAATTTTTAGTTTCAAACGCAATTCAATTTAATATTATTATGTCAAACCACACTCCTCTTGAGAAGTCACCTGGGCCAACATTAGTGCCCTTTTCAGGAAAAACAAGAAAAGATTTTTCAAGTAAAAATATGTTTATGTAGATTTGGATAATCAAGATTCATGTAATTAGGGATATTAGGGATCCTATCTTATCTCTTAAATGTAATTGAAATAGTATAATTAGGGGTGTTGGTTAAAGGATTCAATCAAGCTCTCCACTTCTCAACTCGTGAAGAATCTCTCTCTAGCCTAAACTCTTTTTCTCTCTTTTCTGTTCTCTTCTCTCTTTTTGAGCTCTCTCTCTCTCTCTTTCTCTCTTTGCTCTTTTCTTCTCCCTCTCTCATCTTGCTCATGGTTTCAATCATGGGGTCCTAAATTCAACATGGTATTAGAGCATCAAATTTAGGATCCCCATGTCAAAATATTGCTCTAAGAAGTTATGATCAAAGCTACTCATAGAAGGCTCTTTGTGAAGCAAGATTGAAGCTTGAAAGCTAAGTTTTTCATTCTTGCTATTATTACTTCATGCTCTTGGTTTTCAGATCTTTAGAAGATGGTTTAGAGATTATTTTATTTCTGTCTTCATATTATGAAATTATTGATATTTAGGCATCTCGGATTAGAAGAAGTTTAACAAGACAGTTTTGTCGGTTTGCAAGTTCTTGGCTGAAAATCTGTTTATGTTGAGATTTTCTGCATAAAAAGTTAAAATTTTGTGGGAAAAAGATTTTACTAATGAATAAAATTGTTCTTGACCCTATTAGGAGTGGTTTTTTATCCAATGGATTTCAAAAATCTAATTACATAGCTTCTATGATAAGCTTCTCCATTAATCGAGTTGTATGAAGAACTCTACTCGGTTTTTGTGATTTTTTGGAGATTTTTTGAGAGCCACGAGATGGCTGATTTTTCTTGGAAAATAAAGAATCAAATCAAGCATAAAATAATAAAGAAAGTGGCTGGTTGATGCCAATTCATTTGAGAAAAGATTGTTATTTTTTAAGATCTTACAATATCTTCTTGATTAGGCCTAATTTTGTTTTATTTTTTATCAATTATATCTTGCCTGATTCATGAGGAACTGAATATATACTGGTTTATCCCGAGCTAGATTCAAATGTATTTTTTTAATGATCTTTGAAAAATCTAATTCGGAATTGCTACCTTACCTTACTTGATCTCATGCTTATTGATCGATTTTTGCTATTCTCTACAAGGAAGACTAGAGAATTAATTATATAAATTTTTGGCCGGAAAGTTGACTAGCCTAAGAGGGTTCCCTCCTTGCTTAAAGACTTGAGAAGCTCGAGTTCTCCTCCCATCTACCCAAGCTAGCCTTGGTTGGTCTTGAATCTCCATGCAGCTTACTTAGGCTAATTCAAATTTGAGTATGTTATTACCCTTGAATTGCCTCTTATGGCTGAAGAATACATGGGTAATAAGAATGATATTTTCAAGATTACTACCATAGCTTTGCGAGGGATATCAAATTCTTGAGCTGGTTCACATCGGTTCGACGGTTCCTTATAACAAAGATCTACTTGGTCACCTCACCAAACTTGGGCCACCCATTGATGAAGACGATATTGCTTCTACTTAAGTGGTTAAAAAATGACACTTCGGTAATTAGTTGGCTCATCAACACCATCTAAAAACTTGTCTCCGACAATGTTATTCATCTTGACATCGCCAAACAAATTTGGGAGATATGTGCTAAGTTGTACTCTAGCTCCAATAACTTACACAGGCCATATGATATTCTCCAAATAATGTTCAACACTAAACAAAGAGAAAATATCTATGAATATTTGGCTTGTTTTAGAGGCCTTCTTAAAGAATGAAAGCTAGCTCAGCCTAGCTCCACCGATGTCTCTGTCCGAGACAAGCAGAAGGAAGCCTTAGCCATTGCCATTTGCCTAGCAAACATTAAGCCATATCTTGAAGTTGCTAAAAGTCAACTCTTTATCGCCTATGCTATTCTCACCTATGATGATGTATGTGCCACATTACTCCACATTCCAAACTCTTCTTCTCTTTCTCCTACTGAAGTATCATCTGCTATGTACTTCGGGCATAGGGGAACATCAACCGGCAACGGTCGAGGCTGTAGAAGAAATTATAGAGGAGGACAACGAAGAGGTAAAAGGAATAGTTTTGTTAGAATAGACGTCAAGGAATGCACTCATTGTGGGAAATATGGCCACACTATAGATCAGTATTTTAAAATCCATGGCATATAAAATTGGGTTGAGGCTACTCAAGCCTCACTAAGTGATACAAAGGAGGACCAGTCTACACCAAAAAATAAAACCCTTATCGATGATGAGTATGACTTATTCCAGAAAACGAAAACACTGATGGTTTCTCCTCAACCGTTGTTGCCACCACCGCTTCAGGTATGCTCTCTACCACTTCCTCCTCTTCATCCTGGACAATTGACTCAAGGACCTTTGAGCATCTCACAGGTAACAAAAATCTACTCCACTTAGTTTCTCCCTGTCTCTTGAATAAATTTGTTATCATAGCTAACGGCTCCCAAACTAAAGTTTTCAGGAAAGGATCCACAACTGTTACACCATCACTTCCACTCACAGATATTCTTTTGTTCCTACTTTTCCTATGAATCTTTTATCTGTTAGTCAGATAACACAACATTTTAATTGCTCAATTACTTTCTCACCCTCTTCTGGTGTGTTTTAGGATCTTACAACGAAGTAGGTGAGTGGTGGAGGCCATGACAAAGGGCCGCTCTACTACCTAGACATGCCTCAAATAAATGCCATCTCAACCAAGGAAACTGATACAAGTCTATGGCACAATCGGTTGGGACATCCATCCGCACAATTTCTTCATCTTCTCTTTCCTACCTTTAAGGTTATGTCGAATGTAAATTGTGAAGTGTGTCAACTAAGCAACCATTAGAGGACCACATACTCACTTCATCCATAACTTAAAAGTATTGCTCCTTTTTCGTTGATCCACATAGATGTATGTGGACCCTTGAGTGTCTCAAACATTTCCCGAGTCAAGTACTTTATTACATTTATTGATGATTTTACTCGTACCAAATGGCTATTTCTTTTTAAAGAACGATTTTAAATACCATCCATTTTAAAATCCTTTCATGCTATGGTTGTCACTCAATTTGGTCAAAAAATCAAAGTACTTAGGTCTTATAATGCCAAAGAATATACTTCCAGAGATATTGACTATTTTTGTCAAAAGAATGGCATTATCCATCAAACATCTTGTGCCTACACCCCCAATAGAATGGTGTAGCATAACAAAAGAATCTTCACCTTATTGAGGTAGCTTGCAGCTTATTGTATACATTGAAAGTCCCATACTTTTATTGGTTGCATGTCATCCTTACTGCATGCTTTCATATAAATAGGCTACCCTCTTCCATTTTCGATCATAAATCCCCATATTCCTTATTGTTTCCACATGGTGATCCTTTTTCACTTCCCTTGAAAGTCTTCGATTGTATATGCTTTGTTCATATTACCTCACCACAACATAGTAAACATGATCCAAAATATGTCAAGTGTATCTTCTTAGGATACTCTCGCATGCAGAAGGGTTATATTTGCTACAATCCCCCTCTCCAAAGGTTACTTGTGTCCAGGGATGTAACTTTTTTTTTAAAACTCTTCATACTACTCTGACAAAGCTCCTCCAGGTCTCTCTTCTGTACCAGCCTCTCCTCGACCAGTGGTGCCCCGTGCTACATAAACTGTTCAACCCCCTGAACCACTGCCTGACACCACACCTGCAGAGTTTTTGGATCCTATCGAGGTAAGTATATCTTCTCCTATTCCTTTTGGACCACAATATGATACTCGACCCATTGCCTTAAGAAAAGAACCTAGAACTTGAAGTAGGCCCTCCACTTCTCACCTCATATCCAATTTTGTGTTCCACCATCATTTATGCCCTTCATGTTGTCAATTTCTTGTGTCTATCTCCTCCATCTTAGTCCCACAGTCCTATCAGAAGGCTATGAAACATCCAAGGTGGAAGGCGGCAATGGATGAAGAAATGCAGATGTTGAATAGGACCCCTTTATTGAAATCTTGAGCAAGGTGAGAGAGGGAAAAAGAGAAAGAAAGAGAGAGAGAGCTCTTGGGTAGAGAGGAGAGAAGAGAGACAAAAAGAAAATAGCTTAGGCTAGAGAGAAAGTCTTCACGAGAGAGAAGTGGAGAACTACTTCACTTTCTTATTATTAATTCGAGTACAAGCACCTCTATTTATAGTAGAGGAAAGTAGTAGAGTCCAAGTACAATTAAACTACCATTCTCCTAATTACATCCAAACTATTACTCTTAAAGATAAGTCTATCATAATAAAATAACTCAACATAATTAGATGACTAACATAACTCAAACTAAAAATCTTCTATGAGGATGTTATCATATGATAAAGATGCCAGCTTGTGGTTATCATTGTGGGTCCCACTTGATCTTCCAACTCATGTGATAAGGACACCAACTCTCATTATCTTTGTGGGTCCACTTGATCTTCAAATTTTCCAATCATTCCAGCTCGTGCTTCACATCTTCCAACTCATGCCAGCTCGTGTGATGACTCATCTTGTCATCTCATGTTCTCATGGTGGGTCCCACCAGCTTGTGCAACCATGGTGTGTCCTTTCCCAGCTGTTCGGATAGCCGCCGGTTTATCTGCTTTCGGCCGACTACTGCGTGAATCAAAAATGGGAATTACCAGGTTAGACAGGTATGTTCCATCCTCTCACTAATCTAGAGCTCTATGAAGACATGGGAATTTCTAGAATGCGTTGGAGGGAGCTGAATGCCGTTAATAATGGGATCAACGAAGTTGTTCCTCTTCTGTTTGAGAAAGGGCCGAAAAGAAAGGGGGTGGGATCCAATTAAGTGAAGTGCAGTATTTGGTGCTTGATGAAGCAAACCAAATGCTTGTTGTTGGGTTCGAAGAGGATGTAGAAGTTATCTTAGAAAAAGTTCCATCTGACTAACAGAGCATGCTTTTCTCATCAACTATGCCTGGGCATATTTTAGAGATGGGAATTGGCTTGAACTTTGATAATCTTGCTATAACAGATGGTGATTGTGATATTAAGTTAGGTGTTGTTGATGTATTTTCTAAGCTTGAATCAGTTGCATTGATTAAATTTGATTTAAGGATGTTATTAAGTTGTGTTTTCTCTAATGGGAATGTGCAAGAAGAGGAGGGGGCAGAAATTGCCACGTCTCATTATGATAGAGCAACTAAGATCACATCTTTCATTTTTCAGAAGTTGAATCCTTTTGATCACCCAATTCAAGGTGTGTAGATTTGCAAGTGCATGTTCTGAGAAAGTGGACCTTAACTGAAAATACTACAAAACTAGAATCTCTTTGTCACAGTTGCAAAGTGTGGTGAAGAATTAATCTGATTGTGTACTATATGAGGAAATACAATAGATATATTATTAGCGGCCTTCATCCTTCCACTCTTCTCACAGTCAAACTACTTGCTCTAGAGTGGGTTTGTGACCTGGGCGGGGCCATCTTATCTCTGAAGAAGGACTTAAATTTGGCCAGTTCTTTTGAACCAAATTACTGTGTTACCACAGTAGTAGCTTATTGTTTTCTATGCTCGATGCCACATCAGACACAGAGTTAAAAGTTCGGTCACTTGTTGCATCTATTTTGGAGGTACTTTTACACGCATGGCTTATTTATCATGGGCACCTCTTTGCTCTTACAGAAGTTGTGCTTGAGAGACTTGGAGACCCAGATACTTCCATCAGGAACGCATTTGTAAGGGTTTTTATTCAGTTGTTCTTCCAGTTACAATTTATACATGTACATCAAAGAACGATCATGAGGGTGACTTCGGAGAACAAATTGGCAAACTAGTGGAAGGTGTGCTCAACCATCAACTGGCCTCAAAGAGGCTGGACCCGCCATCTGACTATCTCAAAGAGGCCGAACCTACTACCAGGAGTCCAAAGGCAGTAGCAACTACACGGATCCAACTGACTCTTGGTAGTTATCTTAAGTCAAAGATAAAGTGCATAAGGTGCATAGGCAACTCTGAGCATTATGAAAGGATGATGGATCTTACCGTGAAGATAGATGGAAATCGTGCAACTCTTGACGGAGTACTGCATCACTTTACCTCTACCAAAAAATTGGAAGGAGAAATCATGCATCCCTGTGGTAGATGCAACTCCTATGACAGGGCTGAGCAGCAGCTGAGCAGCTTGGAGGGCCCTAGTGTTTTGCCAATTGTTGTAAAACACTTGCAGTCGGGAACAACTGGCAAGCTCAACAATAGGGCAATTTCTGGGATCTACGTCTGCTATGGGAGGAATATTCAGGGGTAGTAGTACAAGATTGATGACAGTGTGTATCTAAACTGGATGGATGACAGCCGCCACAGATGCTACTTGGGGAGATGTGGCGACGTTTGGCACGCATCCCCATCTTCAACCTTGAGGACAAGCTCGTTCTCCAAGGGGGGTTAATGTTATGAACCCAATAGTAGGCCGAGTCAGGCAGAGACGTGTAGGCTGAGTTAATTACCCTAGCTTAGTCAGTTACTTAGTCATTTAGTTTACTTTTCAAGTTAAATGCCATGAAGGGGCAAAATTATAATTTTCTCTCAAACTTTGGGGACATGAACCCTATTTAGAGGGGGAATGGAAGGAAAAGAGGCAAGTACTACAGGGATTTTCTTCTAAACGAGCTTGAGGGCTTTCAAGCTTCCCTGCAACTTGATTTTCTATTTTCTTTTCTTCTTCCATATGAATCGCCGTGTTAGATCCGGGGACCGTAATAGGTACTGCAGACTATGGCATCATGTTTAGCAGACAACGAAGTGTTCCTTCAGTTGTCGGATATGCCAATCCAGACTATGCAGGGGACTTGGGTGACAAAAGGTGTACCACAAGTTATGTATTTACTCTTGTGGGAGTACCTATTTGTTGGAAGTCCATGGTACATTTAATTACTCTACAGACGTGCAGGCTGAGTTAATTACTCTGGCTGAGTCAGTTACTTAGTCATTTAGTTTACTTTTCAAGTTAAATGCCATGAAGGGGTAAAATTATAATTTTCTCTCGAACTTTGGGGACATGAATCCTATTTAGAGGGGGAATGGAACGAAAAGAGGCAAGTCTGAATTTAGGTTAAAACAACGGGTTTGAGTTCTCCTAAACGAGCTCGAGGGCTTTCAAGCTTCCCCACAACTTGATTTTCTATTTTCTTTTCTTCTTCCATACGAATTATTGTGTTAGATCCGGGGACCATAACAGGTACTACAAACTATGGCATCATGTTTAGCAGACAATGGAGTATTCCTTCAGTTGAAGGATATGTCAATGCAGACTATGCAGGGGACTTGGATGACAGAAGGTGTACCACAAGTTATGTATTTACTCTTGTGGGAGTACCTATTTGTTGAAATTTCATGGGACAGTCTATAGTTGCACTATCTACTACTGAGTCAGAGTATATGGCAGTAGCTGAGGCTGCCAAGGAGGTTTTGTGGCTTACAGGGTTCGTCAAGGAGCTGGGTGTCTAGCAAGGTGGAGTTCAGTTGCATTGTGACAGTCAGAGTATCATTTATTTGGCAAAGAACCACGTGTATCATGCGAGGACCAAGCACATAGATGTGAGGTTTCACAGGATCAGGGAATTGGTTTCATCAGATGAACTTCTACTTGAAAAAGTTCACACTTCTAAGAATTCTGCATACATGTTGACAAAGTCTGTTACTACAGACATGTTCAAGCATTGCTTGGACTTGATAAATGCCTCCAGTTGCTAGATGGGAGACAACCCCAACCTATTGCTTTAGGTGGTGTTTTCTTTTCTGAAGAGGTGGATATTCGCCAAGGTGGAGATTGTTGGAGTATATATACTTAGGTTGGGGGTATTTTTGCATAGGGATATTTGGGTATTTTATACACAAATACATCTAGGGTTTAGTATAAAATACACATATGTAACCCTAATTTAAAATAGTGATATTTTTCAGGTCATCGCTCCGGTGGATGTAGGCACACTACCGAACCACCGTAAAACTCTTTGCCTTCTTCGTTCTTCCTTGTCTTCTTCGTTAATTACGTCAATATAGCCAAGAAGAAAGGGTTTTTTCGCACAATGGGGCCCAATCCCATAAGATATGGGACCCACCATGATCACATGAGGTGGCGTAAGAACTCTTACACAATAAGAAGTCTTACATAGCTAGAATTATTATGGAAGCATGTCTCACATAAGAGTTTCAGTTTAAAGGTGTTTTAGTCATATTACTCTTCTATTTATATTGGGTTATTTAATTATGCTAGGACTTATCTTTAAGTGTTAGAGTTTGGGTGTAATTGAAGTCTACTACCTTCCTCTATTATAAATAGAGGTTCATGTACTTTGATTACAAGAAGTCAATGAAGTATTTCTCTTTTCCATAAATTCAACAAAAATATTTAAGTGGCCCAAGATCTTTTGTTTTGAATCCTGCACATATCTTTTCCTTAGTTTCTTGAATGCCCTCGGGATCACTACCATTTCAGACAATATCATCTACATATACTGCCAAAATCACTTTGCCTAGATGTATCTTTAATAAATACGGAGTGATCTACAAAACATCTGTGAAATCTTGCCTGTATGAGTGTTTGGCTAAATTTATCAAACCATTCACAAGGAGACTATTTTGGACCATAAAGAGATTTCTTCAATCGACATATCGACTCTACCTCAACCACAAATCCAGGTGGTTTTTGCATATAAATTTCTTCCTTGATATCCCCATTACGAAAAACATTTTTCACATCAAGCTGATATACCTGCCAGGAAGAATTAGCAACAAGAGATAATAAAATATGTACCTAGCCCACTTTGGCCACCGGATAGAATGTTTCCTCATAATCAATTCCATAACACTGTGTATAGCCTTTAGTAAAAAGGTGAGCGACGGACCCATGCAGATTGTGTTTCACAGTAAAAACCCACTTACAACCGACAGGTTTCTTATCTAATGGAAGATGAACAAGAGCCTATGTTTGGTTTTCATAGAGTGCCTGCATTACTTCGTCCATTGCCGCCTTCCACCTTGCATGTTTGAAAGCCTCTTGATAGGACTATGGGACTGATATGGAGGAGATAGATAAAAGAAATTGACAACATAAAGGAGGCAAATGATGGTGAGACACAAAATTGGATATGGGGTGAGAAGTAGAGGGCCTAGTGCAAGTTCTGGGTTCTTTTCGCAAGGCAATGGGATGAGTATCATATTGTGGGCCAAAAACAATAGGAGAAGATGGACTTACCTCGGTGGGATCTGTAAACTCAGTAGGTGTGGTGTCAGCCAGTGTGTATGGGGGTTGCACAAATTTTGTAGCACGGGGCACAATCGGTTGTTGGTACTGAAGATAGACCTGGAGGAACATTGCTTGAGAAATATGAAGAGTCTTCTAAAAAAGTTACATCCCTAGACACAAGTAACCTTTGGAGAGTGGGATTATAGCAAATATAACTCTTCTGTGTGGGAGACTATCCTAAGAAGATACACTTGACAGATTTGGGATCAAGTTTACTGTGTTGTGTGGAGGTAATATAAACAAAACATTGACAACTGAAGACTTTAAAGGGAAGTGAAAAAGGATCATCATCTGGCAACAATGAGTATGGGGATTTATGTCTGAGAGTGGAAGAGGGTAGCCTATTTATAAGAAATCATGCAGTAAGGATGGCATGCGGCCAATAAAAGTATGGGACTTTCCTAGTATACAGTAAACTGTGAGCTACCTCAAGAAGATGACGATTCTTTCGTTCTGCTACACCATTTTGTTGAGGGTGTAGGCACACGATGTTTGATGGATAATGTCATTCTCTTGACAAAAGGAGTCAAGGTCTCTAGAAGTATATTCTTTGGCATTATCAGACCAAAGTACTTTTATTTTGTGACCAAACTAAGTGACTACCATAGCATGAAAGGATTTAAATATGGATGGTATTTCAGAATGTTCTTTAAAGAGAAATAACCATGTGGTACGAGTAAAATCATCAATAAATGTAATAAAGTACTTGACTCGAGAAATATTTGAGACGTTCAAGGGTCCCCATACATATGTATGAATTAATGAAAAAGGAGCAATACTTTTAAGTTCTGGAGGAGTTGAGTATGTAGTCCTCTGGTGTTTGATCAGTTGACAGACTTCACAATTTAATTCTGACCTTTCTTTAAGAGTAGGAAAAAGGCGATGAAGAGAATGTGCGGATGGATGTCCCAACCAATTTTGCCATAGACTTGTCTCAGTTTCACTGGTAGAAATGGTATTTATTTTAAGCACGTCGAGGTAGTAGAGGTCCCCTTGTTCATGGCCTCCACCAATCAGAAGCACACAAGAAGTGGGTGAGAAGGTGATGGAGCAATTAAAATATTTTGTGAGTTGACTAATAGATAAAAGATTCAAGGGAAAAGTAGGAAGAAAACAAATATATGTGAGCGGAAGTGATGGTGTAACATAAGTGGATACTTTCCCGAGAACTTTAGTTTGAGATCCGTCAGCTATGTGACAGGTAGGCTGAGCTATTTTCCATTCTTGAAGAAGGCCTCTAAAATGAGCAAAATATTCATGGATATTTTCTCCTTGTTTAGTATTGAACATTCTTTGGAAAATATCATATGGCATGTGTAAGTTTTCGGAGCTAGAGTACAACTTTGCACATGTCTCCCAAATTTGTTTAATTGTATCAAGATGAATAACATTGTCGAATACATGTTCTTCCATGCTGTTGATGAGCCAACTAATAACCAAAGTATCATTTTTTAACCACATATTATAAGAAATATCTTTTTCATCAATAGGTGGTCCAAATTTGGTGAGGTGACCAACTAGGTCCGTTGTTATAAGAAATCAGCGAACCGAAGTGGACCAGCTCATGAAATTTGATACCCCTTGCAAAGGTATAGTAGTAATTCTAAGTATATCACTCTTGTTATCCATGTTTTCTTCAGCCATAATAGGTAATTTAATGTAAAAAAAAATCTCCAACAAATAATAAAAAAAAAAACAAATAGAATTCTTCAACCAACTCAGTTAATGGAGAGGCTTAGCATAGAAGCTACGTAATCATATTTTTGAAATCTAATGAATAAATAACCACTCATAATAGGTTCAATACCAATCTTATTTATTAAGAAATCTTGTTCCCACAAAATTATAACTTTTTATGCATAAAATCTCAACATAAACTAGTTTTCAATCAAAAAATTTCCAAACCAACAAAACTGCATTGGTAACTTCTTCTAATTCAAGATGCATAAATCTCAAAAATCTCATAAGGTGAAGATAGCTATAAAATCATCTCTAAACCATCTTCTAAATCTGAAAATCAGTAGCATGAATTAATAATAAGAATAAAAAAAAATTTATCTCATGAACTTTCATCTTGCTTCACAAAGACCTTTCTATGAGTAGCTTTGATCATAACCTCTTAGAGCATTCCTTTTCACGTGGGGATCCTAAAAGAAAGAGAGAGAGAGAGAGAGCTCTCGGGTATAGAGGAGAGAAGAGACAAAAAAAGAAAAAGAGTTTAGGCTTGATAGGAAGTCTTCACGAGAGAGAAGTGGAGAAATACTTCACTTTATTATTATTAATTCGAGTACAAGCACCTCTATTTATAGTTGAAGAAAGTAGTAGAGTTCAAGTACAATTAAACTACCATTCTCCTAATTACATCCAAACTATAACTCTTAAAGATAAGTCTATCATAATAAAATAACTCAACATAATTAGAAGACTAACATAACTCAAACTAAAACTTTTCTATGCGGACGTGATCATATGATAAAGATGCCAGCTCGTGGTTATCATTGTGGGTCCTACTTGATCTTCCAACTCATGTGATAAGGATATCAGCTCGTGGTTATCTTTGTGGGGTCCCACTTTATATTCAAATCTTCAAACTCATTCTGGCTCGTGCTTCACATCTTCCAACTCATGCCAGCTCATGTGATGACTCATCATGTCATCTCATGTTCTCATGGTGGGTCCCACCAACTCGTCCAACCATGGTGGGTCACGTTGATTTTGGCAAAGTGTTTTCAGTTTCTTGAGTCCCTTTCTTCTACTTCTGTTCCGCAATCGTATCAGGAGGCTCTGAGACATCTAGGATGGAAGGCGGCTATGGATGAATAAATGCATATCTTATACGAAAACCAAACCTGGTACTTAACATCACTCCCGAAAGGTAAAAGACCAGTTGGTTGTCGATGGATTTTTTCGGTGAAATATAATCCGGATGGATCGGTTGCTCATCTTAAAGCTCGACTGGTTGCTAAGGGCTATACGCAGTGCTATGGGATAGATTATGAGGAGACCTTCTGTCCTGTTGCAAAATTGAATTTGGTACGCATCATCTTATCTATTGCTGTTAACACCTCATGGCCCGTCTATCAGTTGGATGTTAAAAATAATTTTTTAAATGGTGATATCAGTGAGGAAAATTTATATGGTTCAACTACCTAGTTATGTGTTTTAGGGGGAGTCAGTTTGCCAGTTAAAAAAGTTTTTATATGGGCTTAGGCAGTCCCCTCGGGCTTGGTTTGATAAATTTAGTCAAACAGTCCTACGGTTTGGTTTTCATCGGTGCTCAGTTGATCATTCCGTATATTATAAAGATACGGTATTGGCCGTATACATGGATGATATTATCTTAACCGGTGATGATGCTTTGAGCATTCAAGAGGTGAAGCAGATGATATGTCAGGAATTCAAGACTAAAGACCTTGGTATGCTTAATATTTTTTGGGTATAGAAGTTCTTCAATCCAAACATGGGATAATATTGTCTCAAAGGAAATATGTCTTGGATCTCCTTGAAGAAATAGGAATGAAGGGTTGTAGACCAGTTGATATGTGCCACAAATGAAGAAGGTATTGATATTGGCAAATATCAAAGACTCGTGGGAAAACTGATTTATCTCACAGTAACTAGGCCAGACATATCATATGCTGTAAGTGTGGTGAGTCAATTCATGCACAAACCACAAATTACCCACTGGCAGGCTTTAGAGAGAATATTATGTTATCTAAAAGGAGCTCCAGGAAGAGGATTGCTATAAAAAAAACATGGGCACTTCAACATAAAAGACTTCTCAGATGCAGATTGGGTTGGATCTCCTGATGATAGAAAATCTATATTAGGATATTGTACTTTGGTTGGGGGAAACTCGGTTACATGGAAAAGTAAGAAGCAAAATATGGTTGCAAGATCTAGCACCGAAGCAGAATACAGAGCTATGGCCCATACCGTTAGTGAACTTTTATGGGTCAGGACTCTTCTTACTGAACTAGGTTTTTATAAGAAGGGGTCCATGAATCTGCATTGTGATAATCAAGCAGCCATTCATATCACTTCAAATCCAGTTTTTCATGAAAGAAGTAAACATATTGAGGTGGATTGTCATTTTATACGGGAGAAGTTTCAAGCAGGAATAATCTCTCTCATACATGTGTCATCTCAAGAGCAAGTATTTGATATTCTCACTAAACCCGTTACATCTAAAATCCTATCGTTTATATGTGGCAAGCTGGGTAGTTATGATGTCTTTTCTCCTCCAGCTTGAGGGGGAGTGTTAGAAGATGGGCTCAAGCCCACGATCTCAAGACAAGAAGCCCACACATCAAAGGAGTGGCATATGTGTAAAATATGGTACTTTCCATAAAGGTGGCAAAGAAGTGTAAATATGTTTTCCTTTTATGTCTTTTTTTTTATCAAGTTGTAGCCCTAAGGGCATTGTAAAACTTTAAATAAAGGCATTGGCTAAGAGGTTGAAGCACTCTCCTCTCTTTCCACAAATTCGTCCAGCACTCATTTTTCTTTTTGACGCAACCCTCTTCTCCCTTAATCCAAACTCTCTCCTTCCACGTTCTTCTTCTTCTCCTCTCCTTCTCTCTTCTTCTTCTTCTTCTTTCTTGTTGATCTAAAGTTCCTTTTATGAGATCCTAAATTCTACATGGTATCAGAGCAAGGAGTTTAGGATCTCTTCATGGAGTTATTATGAAATCTGTTCAAGAAATTTTAAAATAAGTTAAGTCATGATGAGATAAGTTCATACTCTTCTTATTTACGGTTTTTTTTGTTTCCTTTTCTCATTTACATACTCCTTTTTACTGTTTTGATTTACTTCTTGAATTTTGAGTCACATCAAGTCAAGATAAATATTTATATGTTGTAAAGATTTATTTCTATGATTAAATTGATGTTATAATCTTGACTCCTTGTAAATCAATTACAAGAGTGATCAAGATCATTTGCTATTTGCATCTTATTAAGATTGATGGGTGAAATTCAATTACCTTTATGTAATTTGGATCCATCTCATTTGAGGTAGAATTCCAGCACATGTTGTTGTATCTTCTCCTACTTAAGGTTGCTCATGGGTTTGTGTTATGTTGTTGGATGCCCATTATATATTTGATGAAATTCTAGCAGTCATTTACCCTTTGTAGTTCCATTTTTTTTTAACTTCAACAATTGATTTTTTTTTTTTTACATTGAAGTCTGCCATGAGCTGAAGATAAATCTCTTCATCGTGTCTTGGTTTGTCATTAAATCTTCTCTAATTTTTTGTCTATTGTTCATTTGTGTTGGATTTTGCGTTAAGCCTTAATCAGTTGCATCTACTTTCTCTTTGTTCTTATGAATACAAGAGAAGTTGAGTGATGGCTGGATGTTATTATCACTTTCTAAAGGCACAAATTTGTTAATAATTTGGTTTTTGCCCATGTGAAAGAAATTGGTTCTTGTTCTCTTTTGTTGGTGATTGATTTGGTCTATGGGTTCTTCAAATTACATTGAGTTATTGTTCTTTGAAGAAGACCTTTTCCCTTGACCTCCATATTTTACTTGCCTCATCATGGAAATTGGATACAATAGTAATAAGAGTGATATACTCCGTATTACTACAATTCCACTTAGATGTCTCTCCAATTACATGAGTTGTCACAATCAGTTCGGAGGGTTCTTATTACTCGTGACCTCTTGAGCCACGTTGTTAACTTTCCTCCTCCGATTGATGAAGAAGATGTGTCCTACCACAAGTGAGTTAAGGATGATAACATGGTGATAAGTTGGCTCATTAATCGTATGGAAGAGCAGGTGGCCAACAATGTGGTCCACTTGGAAACCACCAAGAACATATGAGACACTTGTGCCAAGCTTTACTCAAGCACTGCTTCATTACAAAAAATATATGATGTATTACAAAACATGCTGCATACAAAACATGGAAATAATATTCATGAATTTTTGGCATGGTTTTGAGGTCTTCTTCAAGAATGGAAACTAGCTCAGCCATATTCCACTGATATTTCAGTTCAAGAACGACAAAGAGAAGCTTTGGCAGCAACCATTTGCTTATCGAATATTAAACCATACATTGAGGTGGCCAAAACTCAACTTCTAAGTTCTTCTGCTCTTCCATCCTTCGATGATATTAGTGCTACATTACTTCGGATACCTTATCCATCCCCTCATTCACCTATTGATGCTCCATCGGCGATGTTCTCTGGCAATCGGGGAACATCTACCTCATCCCAAGGACGGGGCAGAAATATGAGAGGGGGTCGAACTATGAGAGGGGTTGAAAATAGAGGTGGTAGAACGAATCAAAATTCTTTCCGTACTGAGCCTCAACTTTGCACTTATTGTGGCCGTCAGAACCACCTTGTGGCATCATGTTGGAAACTTCATGGCAAGCCTGATTAGGCCACAGCTAACCCAGTCTCAGTTAACGTTGAGAAAAATGAAGATAAGGTTGAATCATCATTCAAAAATATGACTCTTACGGTTGAGGACTATGCTGCATTTCAGAAATGAAGTCCTTCATGGAATCCTCTATTCCCTCATCTTCTACTGTTGCCACTACTATTGCCTCAGGTATGCTTTCTTCCTCTTCTTCATCTTCCTCTTGGATCATCGACTCCGGGGCCTCCGAACATCTATCAGGTAACAAACACTTGTTGCAATCCTTATCTCCTTGTTATCCTCATAAATTCGTTACTATTGCTGATGGTACCCAAACCAAGGTCCTTGGAAAAGGTTCCTCCTCTCTTACTTCATCTATTCCCCTTCAAGATGTTTTGTTTGTTCCTCAATTTCCTTTAATTTTTCTCTCGGTTAGCCAATTGACTAAACAATTAAATTGTTCTATCACCTTCTCACCGTCTTCTTGTGTCTTTCGGGATCTCACTACGAAGCGGGTGATTGGTGGCGGCCATGAAAAGGGGGGTTTGTACTACTTCACTCTTCCACCATTAGTTGCATTATCGTCCACTACATCTGAGGCCCAACTTTGGCACAACCGACTTGGTCATCCGTCTACCCCTTCACTTCGTTATTTGGTTCCATTTTTCAAATGACTTTCTAATTTCAGTTGTGAGGTTTGTCAATTAAGTAAATATGTCAGGAGTACATATTCTCCTCGTCTTACAACTACAAGTACTGCTCCGTTTGAGCTAATACATTTTGATATATGGGGCCCTTTATGTGTCTTAAATATTTCCCAAGTTAAATATTTTGTCATTTTTGTTGATAATTTTACTCGAGTGACTTGGTTATATCTATTTAAAGAGCGTTCCGAAATTCTTCCTTTGTTTAAAAATTTTCATGCTATGGTCTTGACACAATTTGGGAAGAAAATTCAAACCCTAAGGAATACATGTCTCATGACTTCAAATCATTTTGTGAGAGTAATGGGCCTATTCATCAAACATCATGTGCCTATACTCCTCAACAAAATGTTGTTGCTAAAAGGAAGAATCGTCATCTTCTTGAAGTTGCTCGGGGCCTCCTCTACTCCATGAAGGTACCCTATTTCTATTGGCCTCATGCTATACTTACAACATGCTTTCTCATAAATAGGTTACCTTCATCAGTCCTTCTTCATAAAACTCCTTGCTCTGTGTTATTTAATGGTGAAGATCCTTTTTCTCTTCCTTTGAAAGTGTTTGGATGTACATGTTTTGTTCATGTTACATCTCCACATAAAAATAAACTTGATCCTCGGTCTATGAAGTGCATTTTTTTGGGATACTCTCGCAACCAGAAAGGTTATGTCTGTTACAATCCTACCCTTCGGAGGATGTTTAACTCTTGGGATGTGACTTTCTTTGAGGACACTCCCTTCTACCCCTCCCATGATGCTCCTCCAGGATGGACTTGTCCTTCTACTACTCCTTGTCTGCTTGTGCCGTTCAATCTTGAAGTGGATCCATCCCCTGATGCACCGGCCGTACCTTCACTTGTGGAGTTGTCGGATCCACCCAAGGTAAGTCCTTCTCCTCCTATATATGGGCCTGAATTTGATACTCGGCCTATTGCTTTAAGAAAAGAACGTAGCTCCTGTACTACTTCGCATCCTATCTCAAATTTTATGTCTCACCATCGCTTGTCTTCCGAGTGTTTTCAGTTTCTTGCGTCCCTTTCTTCTACTTCTGTTCCGTAGTCGTATCAGGAGGCCCTGAGACATCCAGGATGGAAGGCGGCTATGGATGAATAAATGCACGCCTTATACGAAAACCAAATCTGGTATTTAACATCACTCCCGAAAGGTAAAAGACCAGTTGGTTGTCGATGGGTTTTTTCGATGAAACATAATCTGGATGGATCGGTTGCTCAAATCTGGATGGATCGGTTGCTCATCTTAAAGCTCGACTGGTTGCTAAGGGCTATACGCAGTGCTATGGGATAGATAATTAGGAGACCTTCTCTCCTGTTGAAAAATTGAATTCAGTACGCATCATCTTATCTATTGCTGCTAACACCTCATGGCCCGTCTATCAGTTGGATGTTAAAAATGCTTTTTTAAATGGTGATATCAGTGAGGAAATTTATATGGTTCAACCACCTGGTTATGTGGTTGAGGGGGAGTCAGTATGCCGATTAAAAAAGTTTTTATATGGGCTTAGGCAGTCCCCTCGGGCTTGGTTTGATAAATTTAGTCAAACACTCCTACGGTTTGTTTTTCATCGGTGCTCAGTTGATCATTCCATATATTATAAAGATAAGGTCAAAGGGAAAATATTATTGGCCGTATACGTGGATGATATTATCTTAACCGGTGATGATGCTTTGAGCATACAAGAGGTGAAGCAGATGATATGTCAGGAATTCAAGACTAAAGACCTTGGTATGCTTAAGTATTTTTTGGGTATAGAAGTTCTTCAACCCAAATATGGGATAATATTGTCTCAAAGGAAATATGTCTTGGATCTCCTTGAAGAAACAAGAATGAAGGGTTGTAGACCAGTTGGCACACCTATGGATACAAATGTAAAATTATGTACCACAAATGAAGAAGGTATTGATATTGGCAAATATCAAAGACTCGTGGGAAAACTGATTTATCTCACAGTAACTAGACCAGACATATCATATGCTGTAAGTGTGGTGAGTCAATTCATGCACAAACCACAAATACTCACTGGCAGGCTTTAGAGAGAATATTATGTTATCTAAAAGGAGCTCCAAGAAGAGGATTGCTGTATAAAAAACATGGGCACTTCAACATAGAAGGCTTCTCAGATGCAGATTGGGCTGGATCTCCTGATGATAGAAAATCTACATCAGGATATTGTACTTTGGTTGGGGGAAACTTGGTTACATGGAAAAGTAAGAAGCAAAATGTGGTTGCAAGATCTAGCGCCGAAGCAGGATATAGAGCTATGGCCCATACCGTTAGTGAACTTTTATGGATCAGGACTCTTCTTACTGAACTAGGTTTTTATAAAAAGGGGTCCATGAATCTGCATTGTGATAATCAAGCAGTCATTCATATCACTTCAAATTCAGTTTTTCATGAAAGAAGTAAACATATTGAGGTGGATTGTCATTTTATACGGGAGAAGTTTCAAGAAGGAATAATCTCTCTTAAACATGTGTCATCTCAAGAACAAGTAGCTGATATTCTCACTAAACCCGTTAGATCTAAAATCCTATTGTTTATATGTGGCAAGCTGGGTATTTATTATGTCTTTTCTCCTCCAGCTTGAGGGGGAGTGTTGGAAGATGGGCTCAAGTCCACGAGCTCAAGACAAGAAGCCCACACGTCAAAGGAGTAGCATATGTGTAAAATATGGTACTTTCCATAAAGATGGCATAGAAGTGTAATGTGTTCCTTTTATGTCTTTTGTTTTATCAAGTTGTAGCCCTAAGGGCATTGTAAAACAATAAATAAAGGCATTGGCTAAGAGGTAGGGCATTGAAGCACTCTCCTCTCTTTCCACAAATTCGTCCAGCACTCATTTTTCTTTTTGACGCAACCCTCTTCTCCCTTAATCCAAACTCTCTCCTTCCACGTTCTTCTTCTTCTCTTCTCCTTCTCTCTTCTTCCTCTTCTTTTTCTTTCTTGTTGATCTAAAGTTCCTTTCATGAGATCCTAAATTCTATAGATTCCAATACAAAATTATCTACAAGCACTGGAGAAGATGTGGATATCGGAAAATATCAAAGCTTCATGGGGAAACTCATTTTTCTCTATGTAACAAGGCCGGATATATCATATGCAATAAGTGTGGTGAGTCAATACAGCACAAACCACAACTTACTCACTGGCAAACACTAGAAAGAATATTGTGATATTTGACAGGAGCTACAGGAAGAGGGCTTCTCTATAAGAACCGTGGTCACTTCAACACAGAAGGGTTGTCAGATGCAGATTGGGCCGGATCCCCGAATGACAAAAAATCTACTTCGGGATATTTTAAAATAGTTGGAGGGAACTTGGTTACATGGAGAAGCAAGAAATAGAATGTAGTTGCAAGGTCTAGTGCAGAAGCAGAATACACGACCATGACACACACAGTTAGTGAGCTTCTATGGATCAGATCCCTTCTCACTGAACTTGGATTATATAAAGAATTCTCCCATGGATCTACATTGCGATAATCAAGCGGTAATACATATCACTTCAAATCCAGCCTTCCATGAGAGAACAAAGAACATTGAGGTAGACTACCATTTCATACAAGAAAAATTCCTAGCCGGCATATTATCTCTCAAACATATCTCTCACAAGGGCAAGTTTCAGGCATTCTCACCAAACTAGTCACTCATAAGATATTGTCCACCATCTGCAGCAAGTTGGACATTTACGATGTTTTCTCACCCCCAACTTGAGAGGGAGTGTTACAAGGAGGGACCCACCATGATCACACAAACTGGTGGGACCCACCATGATCATGTGACATAGCGTGATGAGTTATCACACGAGTTGGAATCTTTATTATATGAATTGGAAGATTTGGCAATCTTCCTTGATTAATGTAATTGATTTATCATCCCTTGATTTATGTAGATTTGGATAATCATGATTGATGTAATTAGGGATATTAGGGATCCTATCTTATCTCTTAAATGTAATTGAAATAGTATAAATAGGGGTCTTGGTTGAAGGATTCAATCAAGCTCTTCATTTCTCAACTCGTGAAGAATCTCTCTCTAGCCTAAACTCTTTTTCTCTCTTTTCTCTTCTCTCCTCACTTCCCGAGCTCTCTCTCTCTCTCTCTTTGCTTTTTTTCTTCTCCCTCTCTCATCTTGCTCTAGATTTCAATCATGGGGTCCTAAATTCAATACTTACTGAATATGAACATTTAGGTTATCTTTCACAAGTACTAACTTGATGTTTTTTATGTTAATGAATTTTTACTTGTGTTACATGATCATGAATTGATGTTTTTTATATTAAAGACATGTACTAACTTGATGTTTTTTATGTTAATGAATTTGTACTTGTGTTACATGATCATGAATCGATGTTTTTTATATTAAAGACATGAACATGTTATTATTTAAACATTAACTTTTATACTGCGAGTTGTGCACTTTTAAAAATTTATCAATTCATTATTAAATATTTTTTTAAATAAATTATTTTATCATGGCTTTAAAAGTATTAACCTAAATTACCTTCTATCAAAGTCTTTTTATATTAAAGTATCCTATTTATTTATTTATTGATTGTTGGAAGATGGGTTCAAGCCAACGAGCTCAAGACAAGAAGCCCACACCTTAAAGGAGTGGCATATGTGTAAAATATGGTACTTTCCATAAAGATGGCAAAGAAATGTAAATATGTGTTCCTTTTATGTCTTTATTTTTATCAAGTTGTAGCCCTAAGGGCATTGTAAAACTATAAATAAAGGCATTGGCTAAGAGGTAGGGCATTGAAGCACTCTCCTCTATTCGTCCAACCCTCATTTTTCTTTTTGACGCAACCCTCTTCTCCCTTAATCCAAACTCTCTCCTTCCATGGTCTTCTTCTTCTCTTCTCCTTCTATCTTCTTCTTCTTCTTCTTTCTTGTTGATCTAAAGTTCCTTTCATGAGATCCTAAATTCTACATGGTATCACAGCAAGGAGTTTAGGATCTCTTCAAAGAGTTATTGTGAAAAATGTTCAAGAAGTTGTAAAAGGAGTTCAGTCATGAAGAGATAAGTTCATACTCTTCTTATTTATGTTTTTTTTTGTTTCCTTTTCTTATTAACATACTCTTTTTTACTGTTTTTATTTACTTCTTGAATTTTGAGTCACATCAAGTCAAGATAAATCTTTATATGTTGTAAAGATTTATTTCTATGACTAAATTGATGTTATCATCTTGACTCCTTGTAAATCAATTACAAGAGCATTCAAGATCATTTGTTGTTTGCATCTTATTAAGATTGATGGGTGAAATTTAATTACCTTTATGTAATTTGGATCCATCTCATTTGAGGTAGAATTCCAGCACATGCTGCTGTATCTTCTCCTACTTAAGGTTGCTCATGGGTTTGTGTTATGTTGTTGGATGCCCATTATATGTTTGATGAAATTTCAGCAATCATTTACCCTTTGTAGTTCCATTTTTTTTTAACTTCAACAATTGAATTTTTTTTTACGTTGAAGTCTCCCATGAGCTGAAGATAAATCTCTGCCAAGTGTCTTGGTTTGTCGTTAAATCTTCTCTGAATTTTTGTCTATTGCTCGTTTATGTTGGAGTTTGGATTAAGGCCTAATCGGTTGCATCTACTTTCTTCTCTTTGTTCTTATGAATACAAGAGAAGTTGAGTGATGACTGGATGTTATTATCACTTTCTAAAGGCACAAATTTGTTGATAATTTGGTGCTTGCCCTTGTGAAAGAAATTGGTTCTTGTTCTCTTTTGTTAGTAATTGATTTGGTTTACGGGTTCTTCAAATTACATTGAGTAATTGTTCATTGAAGAAGACCTTTTTCCCTTGACCTCCATATTTTACTTGCCTCATCATGGAGATTGGATACAATAGTAATAAGAGTGATATACTCCGTATTACTACAATTCCACTTAGAGGTCTCTCCAATTACATGAGCTGGTCACAATCGGTTCGGAGGGTTCTTATTACTCGTGATCTCTTGAGCCACGTTGTTAACTTTCCTCCTCCGATTGATGAAGAAGATGCGTCCTACCACAAGTGGGTTGAGGATGATAACATGGTGATAAGTTGGCTCATTAATAGCATGGAAGAGCAGGTGGCCAACAATGTGGTCCACTTGGAAACTGCCAAGAACATAAGGGACACTTGTGCTAAGCTTTACTCAAGCACTGCTTCATTACAAAAAATATATGATGTATTACAAAACATGCTGCATACGAAACATGGAGATAATATTCACGAATTTTTGGCATGGTTTCGAGGTCTTCTTCAAGAATGGAAACTAGCTCAACCTTATTCCACTGATATTTCAGTTCAAGAACGACAAAGACAAGCTTTGCTAGCAGCCATTTGCTTATCCAATATTAAACCATACATTGAGGTGGCCAAAACTCAGCTTCTAAGTTTTTCTGCTCTTCCATCCTTCGATGACATTAGTGCTACATTACTTCAGATACCGGATCCATTCCCTCCTTCTCCTATTGATGCTCCATCGGCAATGTTCTTTGGCAATTGGGGAACATCTTCCTCATCCCGAGGATGGGGCAGAAATATGAGAGGGGGTTTCTCTATGAGAGGGGCTGAAAATAAAGGTAGTAGAACGGGTCAGAATTTTTTTCATATTGAGCCTCAACTTTGCACTTATTGTGGCCGTCAAAACCACCTTGTGGAATCATGTTGGAAACTTCATGGCAAGCTTGATTGGACCACAACTAACCCAGTCTCGGTTAACGTTGAGAAAAAGGAAGATAAGGCTGAATCATCATCTGGAAATATGACTCTTATGGCTGAGGACTATGCTGCATTTCAGAAAATGAAATCCTTCATGGAATCCTCTATTCCGTCATCATCTACTGCTGCCACTACTATTGGCTCAGGTATGCTTTCTTCCACTTCTTCCTCTACCTCTGGGATCATCAACTCCGGGGCCTCCGAACATCTATCAGGTAACAAACACTTGTTGCAGTCCTTATCTCCTTGTTATCCCCATAAGTTCGTTACTATTGCTAATGGTACCCAAACCAAGGTCCTTGGCAAAGGTTCCACCTCTCTTACTTCATCTATTCCCCTTCATGATGTTTTGTTTGCTCCTCAATTTCTTTTAAATTTTCTCTCGGTTAGCCAATTGACAAAACAATTAAATTGTTCTATCACCTTCTCACCGTCTTTTTGTGTCTTTCAGGATCTCACTACGAAGCGGGTGATTGGTGGTGGCCATGAAAAAAGGGGTTTGTACTACTTCACTCTTCCACCATTAGTTGCATTATCGTCCACTACATCTGAGGCCCAACTTTGGCACAACCGACTTGGTCATCCATCTACCCCTTCACTTCATTCTTTGGTTCCATCTTTACAAGGACTTTCTAATTTTCGTTGTGAGGTTTGTCAATTAAGTAAACATGTCAAGAGTACATATTCTCCTCGTCTTACAACTACAAGTACTGCTCCGTTTGAGCTAATACATTCTGATGTATGGGGCCCTTTATGTGTCTCAAATATTTCCCAAGTTAAATATTTTGTCATTTTTGTTGATGATTTTACTCGAGTGACTTGGTTATATCTATTTAAAGAGCGTTCCGAAATTCTTTCTTTGTTTAAAAATTTTCATGCTATGGTCTTGATACAATTTGGGAAGAAAATTCAAACCCTCAGATCTGATAATGCTAAGGAATACATGTCTCATGACTTCAAATCATTTTGTGAGAGTAATGGGCCTATTCATCAAACATCATGTGCCTATACTCCTCAACAAAATGGTGTTGCTGAAGGGAAGAATCGTCATCTTCTTGAAGTTGATCGGGGCCTCTTCTACTCCATGAAGGTACCCTATTTCTATTGGCATCATGCTATACTTACTGCATGTTTTCTCATTAATAGGTTACCTTCATCAGTCCTTCTTCATAAAACTCCTTACTCTGTGTTATTTAATGGTGAAGATCTTTTTTCTCTTCCTTTGAAAGTGTTTGGATGTACGTGTTTTGTTCATGTTACATCTCCACATAAAAATAAACTTGATCCTCGGTCTATGAAGTGCATTTTTTTGGGATACTCTCGTGCCCAGGAAGGTTATGTCTATTACAATCCTAACCTTCGGAGGATGTTTATCTCTAGGGATGTGACTTTCCTTAAGGACACTCCCTTCTACTCCTAACAAGATGCTCCTCCAGGATGGACTTGTCCTTCTACTACTCCTTGTCCGCTTGTGTCGTTCAATATTGAAGTGAATCCATCCTCTGATGCACCGGCCGTACCTTCACCTGTGGAGTTGTCGGATCCACCCGAGGTAAGTCCTTCTCCTCCTATGTATGGACCTGAATTTGATACTCGGCCTATTGCTTTAAGAAAAGAACGTCGCTCCTGTACTACTTCGAATCCTATCTCAAATTTTATGTCTCACCATTGCTTGTCTTCCGAGTGTTTTCAGTTTCTTGAGTCCCTTTCTTCTACTTCCGTTCCGTAGTCGTATCAGGAGGCCCTGAGACATTAAGGATGGAAGGCGGCTATGGATGAAGAAATGCACGCCTTATACAAAAACCAAACCCGGTACTTAACATCACTCCCGAAAGGTAAAAGACCAGTTGGTTGGTGATGGGTTTTTCGGTGAAACATAATCTGGATGGATCGGTTGCTCGTCTTAAAGCTTGACTGGTTACTAAAGGATATACGCAGTGTTATGGGATAGATTATGAGGAGACCTTCTCTCCTGTTGCAAAATTGAATTCGGTACGCATCATCTTATCTATTGCTGCTAACTCCTTATGGCCCGTCTATCAGTTGGATGTTAAAAATGTTTTTTTAAATGGTGATATCAGTGAGGAAATTTATATGGTTCAACCACTTGGTTATGTGGTTGAGGGGGAGTCAGTATGCCAGTTAAAAAAAGTCTTTATATGGGCTTAACCAGTCCCCTCGGGCTTGGTTTGATAAATTTAGTCAAACACTCCTACGGTTTGGTTTTCATCAGTGCTCAATTGATCATTCTATATATTATAAAGATACGGTCAAAGGGAAAATATTGTTGGCCGTATACATGGATGATAGTATCTTAACTGGTGATGGTGCTTTGAGCATACAAGAGGTGAAGCAGATGATATGTCAAGAATTCAAGACTAAAGACCTTGGTATGCTTAAATATTTTTTGGTTATAGAAGTTCTTCAATCCAAACATGGGATAATATTGTCTCAAAGGAAATATGTCTTGGATCTCCTTGAAGAAACAGGAATGAAGGGTTGTAGACCAGTTGACACACCTATGGATACAAATATAAAATTATGTGCCACAAATGAAGAATATATTGATATTGGCAAATATCAAAAACTCGTGGGAAAACTGATTTATCTCACGGTAACTAGGCCAGACATATCATATGTTGTAAGTGTGGTGAGTCAATTCATGCACAAACCACAAATTACCCACTGCCAGGCTTTAGAGAGAATATTACGTTATCTAAAATGAGCTCAAGGAAGAGGATTGCTGTATAAAAAATATGGGCAGTTCAACATAGAAGGGTTCTCAGATGCAGATTGGGCTGGATCTCCTGATGATATAAAATCTACATAAGGATATTGTACTCTGGTTGGGGGAAACTTGGTTACATAGAAAAGTAAGAAGCAAAATGTGGTTGCAAGATCTAGCGCCGAAGCAGAATACAAAGCTATGGCCCCTACCGTTAGTGAACTTTTATGGATCAGGACCCTTCTTACCGAACTAGGTTTTTATAAAAAGGGGTCCATGAATCTGCATTGTGATAATCAAGCAGCCATTCATATCACTTCAAATCCAGTTTTTCATGAAAGAATTAAACATATTGAGGTGGATTGTCATTTTATACGGGAGAAGTTTTAAGCAGGAATAATCTCTCTCAAGCATGTTTCATCTCAAGAGTAAGTTGCTGATATTCTCACGAAACCCGTTACATCTAAAATTCTATCGTTTATATGTGGCAAGCTAGGTATTTATGATGTTTTTTCTCCTCCAGCTTGAGGGGGAGTGTTGGAAGATGAGCTCAAGCCCACGAGCTCAAGACAAGAAGCCCACACGTCAAAGGAGTGACATATGTGTAAAATATGGTACTTTCCATAAAGATGGCACAGAAGTGTAAATATGTGTTCCTTTTATGTCTTTATTTTTATCAAGTTGTAGCCCTAAGGGCATTGTAAAACTATAAATAAAGGCATTGGCTAAGAGGTAGGGCATTGAAGCACTCTCCTCTCTTTCCACAAATTCGTCCAGCCTTCGTTTTTCTTTTTGACGCAACCCTTTTCTCCCTTAATCCAAACTCTCTCCTTCCACGTTCTTCTTCTTCTCTTCTCCTTCTCTCTTCTTCCTCTTCTTTTTCTTTCTTGTTGATCTAAAGTTCCTTTCATGAGATCCTAAATTCTACATTGATATAAATATGAATTTTAATAATATATTTAATTACTAATTTAAAAGTGATAACACAAATATTTTAAAATTTAGAATTAAAATAATGTAGATAATGTAGATATTTATTTATAAATATAAAAATAACCATCTTTGTTTAGGTATTTCATTTTTATTTGTTACAACTAATTAAACTAATAATTTTATTTTACTTCGTAATTATATTATTAATTTATATTACACTACAATCTATCTTATGTTATTAATAAAATACGATATTTAGTTATTTATTATATTCATTACTATTAATACTATATTAAATTACTAATTTAAGAGTGATAATTAAGATATTGTTATAGTAAGAATTTGATCAAGTACCAATAAATTACTAACTTGAGAGTTGTTGTTCTGTGGAGGGACACGGTGGTGGACACTTCAGAGCAATGCCAATAGACACACTACCGATAGAAGACGGATTGTGCCCTACATTCAGAATTAGAACTGGAGTATGAAGCAATGGCTTACCGGCTAGGAGTGATTTTTACTCTCACTTATATTATGCCAGCAGGGCCTCATGGAAGGACGCAACAGCGTGAGGAGGAATGTTGGAAGATGAAGGCATAATGGAAGATGTGCTATTTTATACAAAAATATTCTATACATCATTTGCAGCAAGCTGGGAGTTCATGTTGTTCTCTCACTCCCAACTTGAGGGGAAGTGTTGGAAGATAAGCTCAAGCCCACACGACCAAGGAAGGCCCACATATCTAAGATTATTATAAGATGGGCCACAAGACCAAGGAAGGCCCACAAGATGAGCCCAAGCCCATAAGAAGAAGGACCCACAATGATTACCATGAGTTGACATCCTTATCGCATCAATTAGAAGATCAAGAAGGACTCACAAAAGTATCTTATCTTATGGTCACATCAAAGAAGAGTTTTAGTTTTAGTTATGTTTGTCTTTTATCTATATTGAGTTATTTAATTATGTTAGGACTTATCTTTAAGTGTTAGAGTTTGGGTGTAATCGGGACAAGGGTAGTTTTATTGTAATTGGACTCTACTACCTTCCTCTATTATAAATAGAAGTTCATGTACTCTGATTACAACAAGTTATTTATGTCAATGAAGTATTTCACTTTTCCATAAATTCAATAGCTGGGATCCAAAAGCACAACGAGTTACTGCAAGTAATTCAGTCTAGCAAGACTACAAGGTCAGTAAAGAGATCGAACAAGTCAATATGGGCAACAAGTTGCCAAATGGTGTCTAAAAACAAGAGGTTTTTATCAACTGCGTCAATAAGTTCAACGAAGACGTAGTGAATAAAAAATGTGCAAGTTGTTGAAAAACCACACAAGGACATGGAAGAAAACATACCAAACAATAACGATTTGTCTCAATACCAGTGGCTTCGGCTGGGATCCAACAACACAACAAGTTACTGCAAGTAATTCAGTCTAGCAAGACTAGGTCAGTAAATCTAATATAGGAAAACATGTCTTTCACAGTACCATTCCAAGATTTCTAAAAGACACTTCATTTACTTTTGAGATTCAGATAAAAGTTTTTATTGTTTGTTGTATATTATATAATTATATACGTAGGAACGATTACAAGGATATATTTGAAATTGAAGAGGATGATTTAGGTGACCAGTTTGGTGGAGAAAATGATGATGCCGATGGTGTAGATGATGATGAAGATAGAGATGGTAGTGATCATTTTGTGGATGATGACAACTAGCTAACAAATATTCGGAGGGAGCATGCAGTACAATCCTTAAGGCATCCTATTATCAAGATGTGTTACCAACTCATACGTGGCATGAGTATTGATTATTGTATCTTACTGAATATAAACATTTAGGTTATCTTTCACAAGTACTAACTTGATGTTTTTTATCTTAATAAATTTGTACTTGTGTTACATGAACATGAATTTATGTTTTTTATATTAAAGACACAAACATGTTGTTATTTAAACATTTACTTTTATACAATGAATTGTACACTTTTACAAATCTATCAATTCATTATTAAGTATTTTTTAAATAAATTATTTTGGAATGGCTTTAAAAGTATTAACCTAAATTACCCTCTATCAAATTTTTTTTATAATAAAGTATCTTATTTATTTATTTAAATTTATGACTTTTAATAATATATTTAATTACTAATTTAAGAGTGATAACGTTGATATTATAAAATTCAGAATTAAAATAATATATATAATTCATATATTTATTTATAAATTATAAAAATAACCATTTTGTTTAGGTATCTCAGTTTTTATTTTTTTATAATTAATTAAACTAAAAATTTAATTTTACTTCATAATTATATTATTAATTCATACTACACTAAAATCTATCTTATGTTATTAATAAAATACCATACTTATTTATTTACTATATTCATTATTGTTAATACTATATTAAATTACTAAATTAAGAGTGACAATTAAGATATTGTTAGATTAAGAATTTGATCAAGTATCTAGACATTATTAAAGTAAACATATTTTTTGAAGTATTCTATATTTTATAATTAATTAAATTAATAATTTCATTTTAACATGTAATTATTGTATTAATTTAGACTAAACTACAATCTATCTTAATTTATTAATAAAATACTCTACTTAATTATTTGTTATGTTAATGTATTTTAATATTATATTAAATTAATATTTATAAAAGTAACCATATTTGTTTAGGTATATTATTTTTTTAGGTATATTATAAAAAGTAACTCATTCTCTTGTTTCCACTACATTTTTAATTTTGTACATTAACACAAGAAAGTATTTTCCAGTGTACTTTCCATCGAGCACACTAACATGAAAAAGTGATTCATTATCCTATTCACTTTCACTAGTTCATTCATTTTTATTTTCACTTTCTATTTTCCTTCCCCCATATAAGTGCACTAACCTCCCCTGTGGTTATATTTGTCAACTTGAGTTCCCTTAATTCTTGTTTGTTTATTTTGTTCTTAATGCATTAATGACCATGAGTAGGACTTACTAGGCAATAGCTCATCTATCTATATGAACATTTTTTCAAAGGAATAAGGAAGTTGGGTACCTTGCTTCACACACTGGCGGAAGCACATAAGGAGTCATAAATAGGAGATTGGGTAGATGTAAGAATTTAAGTTGTTGAGACATTTATATGTTTTTAATTTACAGTGCAAACATGCAAGTTTCAAATAAAGGTGTTGACAATAGGCCCTTCAACGTATTAAGGTGTTGACAATAGGCCCTTCAACTTATTAAGGTGTTGACAATAGGCCCTTCAACGTATTTATATTCATTCATGATGGAGAAAATATCTCCTCATCGCTTGGACACCATTCCATAACACTTCAATATTTCAAAATAAATCATGAAAATAGAATATCATATCATGAATATACATAGAATATATCAATATCAACAAAAAAGTATACACCAATTGTTAGGTTTAGGGTTAGGGTTCGGGTTAGGTTTACAATTAGAGTTATGGTTTGGTATTAGGGTTAGAGTTAGGGTTTAGTGTTAGGGTCAAGGTTAGGAATTAGGGTTGTCATTAAGGTTTTGTTTGGGTTTGGTTATGGTTAGGGTTTGGGTTTAGGGTTTCTATTTAAATAGGGCTTAGGGTTTAGGGTTTAGGTTTGGCTTAGAGTTAGGGTTAGGTTCTAGATTTAGAATTGGGGCTAGGGTTAGGGTTGATTTAGTATTAAGGTTAGGGTTTGGGTTTGAGTTTAGGGTTAGGATTTCTATTTATTTTCTAATTTTTATTCCACTAAATAAAGAATAAATGAAATTTAAAAGAATACCCTCATCACTTTAACTTTCATAACTTACCAAACACTACTCACAAGGTATGATTTGTTTTGGCTTTTATGGTATCAAGATGTGTACAACTCTATTGAATTTCATGAAAAGAAAAAATTCACCAACTTGATGTAATTTGAGTACATAAACCTCTATTTATAATAGGGAAAAAAACAGAACCCAATTACAATTAAACTAACCTTATCCCAGTTACACCCAAAGTTAAACACTAAATGATAAATCCTAGAACAATTGAACTACTTAACATAAGTAGAAGACTAACATAACTAAAACACCTTTAATTGAGATACTTCTATGAAACCTTCTGCCATGAGACTCCTGTAAGACTCCACCATATTAATTCTAGCTTTGTGAGGCTTCTTACTATGAGAGTCATGTGAAACTCTTTTATACCTGCTCTTCAACAAGCTCTAGGAGCAATATTGTCATTAGAATCTAAATCCAAATTTAGATCCTCATCCTTACCCAAATTGATCCAGATCTAGATACGGTTTCGAATTTAGAATTGAATCCCAAACCATAACCGAATCCAAATCTAGATTGGAACTATACCCAAAGTCGGATTCAAAATAGTACCTGAAATTGGATTGTGAACTGAATCCGTACACCCTCTTCCCCTAACCTTCTGCGCACCCCTTAGGTAAAATTATAACATTTTGAAAAAATAAATTCAATAATTATAGAGGGATGACAAGACGTGGTTGAACATGAAGCAAGGGCACGATGGGGCACAAAGTTGAGAATTGACAGAGCCACAAAGAAGCAGTGGGAGTACAGTGGCAACACAGGGTGGAGTAGGAGGAAAACTAGGGTGGGGTAGCGAAATACGGTTCCTAGTATAAAAACCTAATAGCCCTCTAGCACCAAATTTTAAAAAAAAAATTCTATTACTATTTTTGAAAACTATAACAAAAAATTTAGAAATTCTCTACAAGAGTTTTCAATAAATATAACAACAAATTACAATATTCACTGCAATAGTTTAAACCCTATAACAACAAATTTTGAAATTAGTTGCTAGAGGTCTTTTATTCCAATGAATTTTAAAATTAGGAAGTCTTTTCCAACGAAAAATAAAAATTCATCAAGAAAAACATTTACTGGGAGAGGTAAAAAATTTCACGAAACTATTTCCCGAAGAAAATTGATGTTAGAGGTTATACTCTAATAGCGATTTTATATTTCATTGCTAGAGTGTAACTTTTCAATAGCAAATTTTAAATTTTGCTATTAAAGAGGTACCAACAACGAATTTGAATTCTTTGCCAGAACATTTTATTTGTAAAGCACTTTTTTTCTTGTAGAGACATTTCATATTTTGAAAAGAAGATAATTTATTTCATTTATTAGCATAGTCAACCATAAAAAGAATTTATACTCGAACAAAAAACATATAAGAGCAAAACATCTTGTTGTTGGCCCTGGCGACTTCTCAAGAGAGGGGTGAATTGAGATTTTCAAATTAAAAAACTTAACTTAGCTGTGTGTAATGATAAACATGCAATATAACGAATTCAACGTAAACAATCAATCACACATTATAGGAGACAAAAAAATTGTTATGATGTTCCCTATTGGTATCCATCGCCCAAGAACCCTTGTTTGATAAATTCCACTATTCAAAGCTCTAATAGCTAGAATTTACACAAATAATTTTTGGCTCTCTTAAGCCATGTGTAGCTCAAGTACACACTTTTTAAAATTACAATCTCCCCAAGAGATTGGCTGATTCTTCCTCTAGATTAAATGGGTTCCAGATGAACATTTCACAAAAATAAACAAAGAAATAAGAAATCTATTTACAGCCTTTCACTTGGAGAGTACCTTCTCCTCGAGATATCCATGCATCGACTTCTTTGTAGCACAATGGGTTTATGGGAGCTTGTTTATATGAAATACGAGGAAGGTTAGAGGAACGAGTAGAGAATTTGTAAGATGATATCTCTCTTTCACTCAAAAGTACTTTAAAGTAGAATTTTCAAACTAGTCATTGTTTTCCCATTTCCAAAAGTTTGTGTTTGGATTGATTGATCATTGTAAAGTGATTGATTGATCAATAGTATATAACGGCTATTTTTCTGTGATGATGATCGATCTATCAACTTAGGTTGATCGATCATGTTTTATAAACTTAGCTAATGCACTTCTAGATGATTGATCATTGACAGAGGTTGATTGATCATTCCAGTGCCAATTCAACTAAGTTGACCTTTAAAACATGTGAATAATTGAATCTAAGTGATCTAACATCTTTTAGAAGATGTACATGAAGTTTTGAAACATGTGTGAATGCAATGAATGTCCTAAAGCTCCATGTATAATATTGTACCTTAGAAGGAGTTTGAAAGTTTTCTTACATATGGACTGTTTTGTTATACATCAATGACTCCTAACTCTAGTCTTCATTTTGTCTTCTTCTTCAAGGATGCTTCTTCAAGAGTTGACTTTCCATTATGCTTGAGGTTTTGAGTAGGTCTGATTTTTTTTTTAAGCTTTAGACGTTGAGATGCATGTTTCTTGAACGTAAAGTATATAAAATGCCTAGTTTTGTAAATTGTTAGCTTTATTAAGTTTTGTTATCATAAAAAACAAGAAGGGAGTCAACTTATGGTCAACACTTGTTGCAAAACACATTTCATATTTGAAGAAGACAGATGACAAGTTCTTCAATTTGAATTCATTTTTTATTAAGTCAACCATAAAAAGCACTTACATCTTACCTAGAATATAGAAGAGTAGAACGTTCTATCGCAGAACACATTTCCTACTTGAAGAACAATAACATATGACAACTTCATCAATTTGAATTTATTTGTGAGCAAGTTTGTAACATTATCAACTAAACCATGATTTCATGAGTATTGCATGTGGAGCCTCCGCCCAAAGACTCAATTCTAAATAGAGAGTTCCATCGATGGAAAGAAAGTAGCTCCTTCAAGAAATTTTAGAAAAGGAAACAAGAAAAAAAAATCTCATTCAAGAAAAAGTTAAAATCAAGAAAAAGAAAAAGAAAATAATGGAACGAGTTTAATAGAATTTTGTATTTTGTAAAAGCCTACAATGGGACTCTTTGACATCTATAATCTTGACAAGGTTCAAGAGTACCCATCAAACAAAGCATGATAACTTTCACAAGCCTCTAAATTCTCATTGAGTGAAAGAAAAATGTGAAAAAAAAGGAAATAATGTAAAGAACCAAGCAAATTAAACAAAAATAGAACAAAGAAAGAAATGAGAAAGATTTCACATAGATGATGGGAAAGAAGCGGAAAAAACAAATGATTGGTTTGTTGAAATGGAAGATAAAAGACATGTATTTATTGCTTTGACTAGTAGGATAGTTAAAACAAAACCATTGTTCAAAATATGAAGCAAAATGAAAACATAAGAGAAAGATATAAAAAATAATAATCATAAAAAAGATCACACAAAACAAACATAATTCATCAAGAAAAAGATGTCACCTAGCAATCAAAACTCGTGTCCAAAATTCCTTTCAATTGTTGAATTTAGTCTACTTTTCTCATTATATAGCAATAAATGACATTCCTCTCAGGAAGCATCAAACCTCAAGCCATACGAAGCACCTATGGTCTAACAAGAATAAAAGAAAAACGAAGAGAAGAAGAGCATCCTCTTGTAATATATTTTTCATATTTTAAGAAGAGCAACAAATGGTAGGTAGGTCCATCAATTTGAATTCATTTTTGAGTTAATCAAACCAAAAAAAAAATACTTATAATCTACCTAGAACATATAAGAGCACATTTCATATTCGAAGAAGAACAATAAATGCTAGATTCATCAATTTGAATTCATTTCTGAAGATGGACGATTGATAGTTGATAGAGAAATAAAAAAGAAAAGATTGTGCTTGACTATATTTTATAATTTTACCTCTTTTCAGCATCACTTTAACTACAAGTAATTAAAAGATCCACGACTTACTTTACAATCTTCATCGAACATGGTTTCAAGTCTCTTTTGAAGAAAGTTTCTGGGTCTGGAACAAAACCGTTAATGAAAGGAATATGCTTATTGACGACATCATATAATATTTACATGGAAAGCTGCCCTCGAGTTGTTTCCTCGAGGCTGCAAGCAGTTCGGAAATTGATATCAAGAAAGAATTTTATGTACAAAAGCAGCATGGGCAAATGAGCTTAGGATAAAATGATGCAATCAAGTTCAATTAATCCTTGTAACCTCAGAAACAGGATTGGCCTAATGACAATTTGCCTTTTCTCCCTCACTCAGCTTCTGCTAGTCTTGCATGTATTGCCTCCGGACCCAATCCATTATTAATGCTGTAGAAACAAACCCAAATAAAATTATATCAATTATCTTATCAAAATTGAAGAAGCAACTTCGTAATTAGTTACTAGTTAGTAACTTGACTCACCGATAGACTGGGTCCCCCGTTGATATAGTCTTTTCTGAGATCCAGTCAGGCACCACTTCTTCCAATAACTTCAACAGCTCTTGAATTTCTTCTGCAATTGCCAATAGCAAATGATATTAGTTTCACTTCCATTCCCATGTTCAACATATTTTAATTCAACAGTTCGGATCTTACCTCTGTCGATTATATCAACATGATGCAAGATAATCTTGTGTATAAGCTCACATTTGGTTATAACGCATTTTTTTGCAGATTGGAATATAAGGTGAATCATGTCAATGAGCTTCGGCAACTGAGCAATCATTTGTTTCCTCTTCCTGGATTCAGCACAACCTAAATCTCTCTCCTCCTTTGCCTTCCTCTCTTTCTTTCTGATCTGTAGGAAACCAGTAGGCAAAAAAGATCAGTACAGGGCCAACTCCAGTGAATATTTCTTTTCCTAAGAATGTTGATCAACCTTTATCAATATGAAGTAAACACTTCACCATGTGATTCATGTCTCAAATCTTCCCATACAAATCAGAACAGTTGCATCACAACACCACAGTAACTCGCATTAAAAGAGTGATAGAATAGTTAAATGTAATAAAAGAAATTTTAAGATTCAGTACTTACTGATTGCAAAAGTGTCTCAGGTAGAAACTTGAGACTATTTCCATCAGCTGATGAAAGACCCTTCTCTTCCTTCTCACCATCAGCTGAAGTATTCTTTGCAGGAGAAAGAAAGTTCAAAGACCTAGGGCGACTTTGCTGCCTTGTCATCTGCACTGGTGAGTCTTCAAGGCTCAGACGACATCTCTTTGCCGGCTGTACCTCAGGTGTATGAGTCATCAACCTTATTGGTGTAGAGATGAGTCTTGGAGGAGTTCCTTTAACTGGGACATTTTCTTTGAGATAATCTTCACCATCTGTCTTGGGTTCAGTCACAGTTTCACCAAATTCCAATGACTTTTTGTTTTTCGATGGTTTACAAGTAATTTGGCTGATAGGTGAATGCACAACACTGGAGCATGATTGGGGATTTATTGGTTCTGCAGGTTTAATGGGAGTAGTTAACCCATCTAACTGAGGCTTCTCTGACAGTTGATTTGAAGATTTTTGTAAAAATCGCCTCTGAAAAGTTTGTGGCAAGTGTGAAGCAATCAAAGTGGGTTCTGGAGGAGGCACTTCAGGTAGCGGTGACCATGACCTGGACTGGACAGGCTTTTCCATGTTTGGAAGCATGCAGGGTGTAGTTGGATTAAATGGATCTGGTAGGTTTTCCTCTGGAATCTCATCTCCCTGAATGACAAGAGGCAAACTGTGAAGAATAAGCTTCACTACCATAATGACAGAAGATAAAGAATAAAATTGGTTATAAGATTGGCTATCCTCAGATTACTTACTCAGTCACCCTTACTAAGGCAAAAACTATGGAACAAATAACTGCAATTCGATCATTAACTAGGGAAAAGAAACTAGACATCGCAAAGAGAACGGAAACAACAAGAAGTATAAAAGATTTCTATAATTCCTAAACAACTCTGCTGGAAAATGGAGCAAAAGAAAATTAAGAAGGAAAAGTACCTTGGGATGAGCTCTGTAAAAATTCAATAGGCGGGCACGGAACTCTTTCCTTAAATGCAAGTAGCCATTACTTTTATCTTTTTTCACCTTTCCAAGAGGGTCAATCTGGAGTTTGATATGAAGCTCTGGCTTCATACAAAGAGTCTTCTCATCACGAACAAGGATCTTCTTAACATCAAGCTCCTCTTGTAGAATGTACTTTATTTGTGCTAAATGACCATATGTAAACCTCCTAAACAAGAAGAAAATGGACAAACGAAAAACTTTCAATGCCCAGTTTCAAAATATCCAGACTGTTAACAAGGGAGAAAATTTCAGAATATGATTTATAATTAACATTACCTTTCCGTCAAAGACTCGATTGATCTAGAGACGTTAGAGAAAGTGGAAGTAGTTTGTTTCAACTGAAGCAATCTGATTGAACTCTCCAAGCTGTCAAAGAACTTGGCTAAAATCTGGTACCTGGACAGTCAAGAAACAGACATCTATTTCAGGACAAAATTAGATTTATTTTTCACAATGCAAAATAAAGTTTTTGTCAAAAGTAAAATTTATAAGAAATGAGACAAACTTTTAGGCTTTGTGGATGACCTATATATTACCACCGATTTCAGTGAATCTTTCAAATCATGCATGTAATTTCGGGTAAAATAATACTCAAGCAGAAAAGTTAGAAACAAGCCAACCGCAAGAAAACAATATGACATAGCGATACAGGTTCATATGAGCTAGCATCACCCATGTAGTGGTCCCAAAAAAACGCATCACTGCGGAGACAACTAATTCGGTCTCAAACACTTCGGTGATAGAAGGACGAACAATAAGCAGAGTGAGACATCATTCACCTGATAGTGGGATTTTCGAGATCTAATCTACTATTAACAATTCTAAAAACGGGAATCAAAGATTACAACAGGAACTTCATGAAAATTAAGGTCAAACGAAGGTTTCATACATTTGAGTCCTCACTCTGATCTATTCCCTAAGACGCAACAATGTTATGATTCAACAAACCACTAACTTGATTTACGCTTTAATCCGGCCCCTACTTACTTTTCAGGAAGTTCACAATCAGCTTTTGCCCTCTTCGGCCTTTCGGCAGCTACAGCGGTAAAGGATTCCATATCCTTCGAATCATTGTCCACCTCTTTGCTTGACCTCTGCAGACCTTTCGCAATCTCCCTCACCTCCGTCAGAGAGAAGGCGACCCGACGGTTTCTCACCCGGCGAGGTGCCACCTCCGGCTTTTGCGGGGTTCTTGAGGTCAGATCACTCATATCGGAGGATAGGATTTTACGGCGAACAGCCGATTTGGGTGATTCGGACGCTGCAAAGGAAGAGGAGGTAGGCTTCATCTTTCCGGATTTGCAAAGGTGCAGACAGAGATGGCGGGAGAATGGCAAGTAGGGTGGAGCATATATAGGCGGTTGCTTGGCGGGAGATTTTTGGCGGGAGTGGACGTGGAGGACACTGGGGCTTAGTGCCAAGTAAGAGCCGTTACAGTGCCAAATGGCTTGGAGGTTCGGGTCCGGGGTGCCAAATCTGGAATCAAAGGGTTCGGGTTCCTGCAATCTCATAGAGGAGAGGAGACCATCATCATGCTTCACTTTTGAGATATTAGTGGAAAATGTGTTTCTGAGATATAAGTTTTACATCTTACATTTATACCATACACAAAAACTATATCATTTTATATTATTAATATGATATAATGTAATATATAAATTTACTATATTTTAATATATTCCATATATATAATTCTTTTTTTTATAACTTTTTTATGATATTTTTTTTTTGTAATATATATAGTTTACAACTTTAACAATTAACTGTTGATTAGCATTTTTATTGATGTTCTATGACTTAGATTTTATCTTGTATAGATTTCAATCTACTCTTTAGCCCGTAAGGCGAGGTAGCTAGGGTTAACCCCAAAAGTCCATACAAAGAAGAGTACGACAACATTAACCCAAAGGTTTTATATTACATATACAATTTTTAACTTTTTCGCAATGTTATAGCCTTTATAAAAAAAGAATAAAAGAAAAAAAAAAGTAAAGACCAAAAAAGGGGGAAAGTTGATTTTTTTTTTTTTTAGTTTTGAGGGCATAAATAGAACTTCTTATGGATGAGATGAGGTTAGAGGCAACTTGGTAGGAAGGATGAAGTTGAAATTCTAGTATCCTATCACATGTTTTAAGTGTGGCAAGTAGGACCATATTTCCCGCCACTTTATCAAAACCCTTAGAATCCGAGTCAACTAGGCTAATTCATTTAAATCAAATGACCTATTTTGAAACTCAAACCAGACTTCATCTCACTAATTCAAGCCAAGCATTTGCAGGATTTATGGTCTAATTGTGTGATCTTACAACTTGTATGGTCCATGACTAGATAATACAAAACAGTTTTTCTATCATTTCTGTAGAAATTATAAATTTAAATATTAGAAAGTATTACAAGATTTCCAAAAAAATTCTAGTAGAGTACTAATAAGATTTTTTTTAAATTTCCTTGGAAATCTATAATCAAGAAAAAAACATTTTAACCTTTTTTTAGATCTTTAAGATGTTATGTTGAGTATTACATGTTATGATTGTAATACATAATGTTAAAAGACTCCTTATAGGATGTTATGAAACACAAACATTGACAACTTATCAAATTTTCACATACCCAATATAGTCATTGACCCCTACAACATGCATATCAAATATCAAAGCTAGGTGAAACACGACAATATTTGATGCTCCAAGCTTCCCCATATGAATAAGTTGAGGGTTTGAATGGGAGATGTGCCCCATGTAAATTAGTTTACATTAGTAATAAGACGGTTGTCTCAATATGTTTGTTAGAATTTTGAGAAGAAATAGAAAGGCACGCACACACACATGCTCACACGCATGCATCTCTTTCCTCTCTTCCCTTTTCCTTCATTTTTCTTTTTTTCTTTAGTCCCATATTGCTAAAATAATGGGGAGCTTTTGGGTTTAAATGATTCTTCACCCTCTACCTACCTTGAGTTTGAGTGAGACTCACACACTTGCCCGTGTGAGGCTCTCATGCTTACACGTGTGTGTGATCTCACACATGCGTGCCTATCACACATTTGTTAAGTTGGATCAAGACCAGAATCATTGGATGAAATGGGTTAAGTGCTCTTCGTGTTCTTGAGAAAAAAAGGAGGAAAATCCTCTGTTTGATCTAGTTCAAAATTCAAAAATATTCGTTGTATCTTTGGAAAGGATTGCTAACATCCAATGCATGTATGAGGCAAATCTCTTTTGAAATTAGTGAATACCAGCCTCAGGCTTGATAGAGGTATTATTTAATTATTTATTATTTTCTATATGATTAGTGATCGGGTCGGCAAAAGGCATGCATTGGCAATAGGCTATTAATTTGGTTTTTATTAAGTGTTATTTAAAGTTATGTGAGTTGAATTATATTATTTCCAACATTTTAAAGAGATTTTGACTTCTAGAATGGAGAAATCCGAAAACTTACTGAACAAAACACTGAAACCCAAACTGTTTGATGGGAAGAATTTTAGTAGATGACAAAAATGAATGGAGTACTAGTTAACAACTCTAGAGTTGTTCTTTGTAGTTGTGAGTGCTCCATCAATTAGTAGATTAGAGAACCATGAACCAACGAGATCAGGTGTTAAACACAAATATGAAAAAGATTATTATTTGCGTCGTTGACTTGTATTATGATGCTAAAAGTGTGAAAGGTTTATGGAAAACTTTAGAGACAAAGTATGGGTAAGAAATTGAGTCTGAACAAAAGGTTTTCATGAAAGAGTATTTCACCTACACGATAGCAACGAAGGTGGTGAGAGAGGAGAGGAAGAAGAAGAGGTTATAAAGGAAGAGAAAGAAAAGAAGAAAAGAGATAAAGGGAAGAGATAGCTAGAAAGATGGAGAGAGAGAGAGAGCTTGGAAAAATAGGGAAAGCTAGGAACAAATTTGAGAGAAAGGGGAGAGACTTAATGATCTACCCTGTGCCTTGATCATCTATTTATAGTTGTGTAAAGATGTTCACAATGCCTTAGGGCTACATGTTTTTAAAAAAAGACATAAGTAGACACACATCATCTTCTTTAATTACACATTTGTACCATCCTTATAAGAAGACCTTTTAATTACCTCCTTTGCCATCTCTTTGACGTGGGAGAGGTACATTGATGCCGCTTCGAGATGTCTTCTGCTATGGTCTCTGGCCATGGATCGAGTAACTCGGCGTGGGATTGGTGAATCTAGCATTGTAGGAGAGAGTTGCTGCTCGTGGAAAGGACGAAAAGAGTCTCCTTTTTACAGCTTGGTTGTTGTTCTCGGTAAGGGTTGAGAAACCCTTGCTATTCTTGGATAGGAAAAGGATGGGTCCTAGCTGCTCCTATTGAGAGGGGTTAGGACCCTTCTTGCTTTTTGCTACTGCTCACAGTTGAGAGGGGTTAGGGGTCCCTAACCCTGCTGATCGCTGGACTAGAAGCCGAAGCACCTCTATTTGTGGTTGCTATTGGTATAGTGCTGAAAAGCCCCTACCTTTGCTCGGAAAGAGAGAAAGGAACCCTCTCTTGCTGCTATGGATGGATGAGAGGCTATAGCCTCTGGTTGAGGTTCGAAAAAGGGAAAGAACTTCCCCCCTTGGTTTTGGTAAGAACAAGATAAAACAGAATTCAAGAGAGAAAGAAGAAACTCAGATTCAAGAGAGAACCTGTACCTGGAGCTCGTCAAGGAGACCTCCCAAACCTTAGAGGTCATCAAGGAGAACTTCAAATCCTATTTAACATAATTCAATGCTTGCCTTATTTCTATTCATTTACCCTCTAAATAGGGTTTGACGTCATTAGAGTTTAGGGCTTCACAATTACAATTTTGCCCCTGTGGCATGTCCCCTTTAATACCTTAATGAAAAAATATTCTTAAAAGCAATAAAAAATATGAAAGTAAAAGTAATTAACTTAGTGAGTCATTGGCACCTCCTTTTGGGTGACTCGGTTAGCTATTGAGTCCTCAACATCTGCCCCTTCTTGGAGAAAGAGCTTGTCCTCAAGCTCGTAAGATGGGTAGACCTGTTTGAAGTTGGCCAACTATTCCCATGTAGCAGCTGTTGGTTCGGTATCCTTCCGTTGGACTAGAATCTCCCACTGATCATTAATAAGGTGGGAACGCAATACCGTAGCTGGAGTAAGAATAAATTGTCCATTGTCCATCGGAGGAAGTGACGGGGTTGAAGGAGGGGGTGACCCCTGAAAGGGTTTAAGTAAGGAGACATGAAGGAGACATGGAACACATCATGAAGTTTGGCCGTGGTTGGAAGTTGCAGTTGATAGGCGACTGGCCCGACGCGCCGAATAATAGAGAAAAACCCAAAGTACTTTGGAGAATTTTATGACACTATTGGCCAGCTATTGAGTGTTGGCAGTAAGGTTGGAGTCGTAACCATACGTAGTCTCCTTCCTTGTATACGATATCCCAGTGTCCCTTGTCATAGAAGTCCTTCATACGAACTTGTTCTTTGAGGAAGCGAGCCAAAATATTCTGTAGCACTTGATCCCGTTCAATGAGTACCTAATCAATAGAGTCCTATTGAATTTAGGATCCCTTTTCCATAATTCCGAGCAAGAGAAAGAAGAAAGAAAAAGAAGAAAAGGGAAGAAGAGCTCTCGGGTAGAGAGAAGAAAAAAGAAAAGAGAAAAGAGAGGTGGCACCAAGAAAAGAGAGAGAGAGAGAGAGAGAGAGAGAGAGAGAGAGAGAGAGAGAGAGAGAAATTAACTCAAGAAGGAGATGTGTACCTTGATTAATTATGAATTACAACACCTCTATTTATAGTAGAGGAAGAGATAGAGTCCTTATACAATTAGCCTTTCAATCTCCTAATTACATTCCAACTCTAACTCTCTAAGATAAGTCTATTCAAAACAATCTACAAGAAGACTAATATGAGTTGAACTAGAACTCTTTCTTCAATCACGTGAATATAAGGGAGGAGGCCAGCTTGTGGCCTTATCCTTGTAGGTCCCTCATGATCTTCCAACTTATCTTGGTAAGGTTGCCAGGTTGTGAGGTATTTGTGGGTCCCACTTGATCTTCAAGTATTCTAACTCAATTCACCTTGTGTTTCTTAACTCCTTAACTCGTGCTAGCTTGGGTGAGGACTCTTCTTGGTGTCCCACGTCCTCATGGTGGGTCTCACCAGCTCGAACACCATGGTGGGTCCCACATTGTAACACTCCCCCTCAAGTTGGGGGTGAGAAGACATCATAAATGCCCAACTTGCTGCATATGGTAGACATAATCTCATGAGTGACCGAGGTGAGAATATCTGCAACTTGACTTTGTGATGATATATGCTTTAGAGATAAGAAACCTGCTTGGAACTTTTCTCGTATAAAATAGCAGTCCACTTCAATATGCTTTGTTCTTTCATGGAAGACTGGATTCGATGTAATGTGTGTTGCTGCTTGATTATCTCAGTATAAATCTATCAGAGCTTCTTTGTAGAATCCCAATTAAGTGAGAAGAGATCTTATCCGTAGGAGTTCACTAATAGTGTGTGCCTTGGCTCTGTATTTTGCTTTTGTACTAGACCATGCTACTACATTTTTCTTCTTGCTTTTTTCCATGTAATCGAATTCCCTCCAACCATCGTACAAAATCCCGAAGTAGATTTTCTATCATCCGAGGATCCGGCCCAGTCTGCATCTGATAATCCTTCGATGTTGAAGTGACCATGGCTTTTATAGAGAAGCCCTCTTCTTGGAGCTCTTTTCAGATGTCGTAGTATTCTTTCAAGTGCTTACTAATGACTAAGTTGTGGTTTGTGCATGTATTGATTTATCACGCTTACTGCATATGAAATATCCGGCCTTGTTACACACAGGTAAATAAGTCTTCCCACTAGTCTTTGATATTTCGCAATATCTACATCTTCTCCAATGCCTCCACATAATTTTGTATTTGAGTCAATAGGAGTGTCTGCTGGTTTGCATCCCATCATTCTTGTCTCCTCTAGTAGATCAAGGGCAAACTTCCTTTGGGATAACACAATCCCATGTCTGGATTGTAATACTTCAATACCCAAAAAATATTTGAGTAGTCCAAGATCCATCGTCTTGAATTCAGCACATATTTTTTCCTTTATTTTCTGGATGCCCTCGGAATCACTACCAGTTAAAATAATATCATCAACATATACAGCCAGAATCACCTTACCTCTCGTTGTATTTTCAATAAATACTAAGTGATCTCCAGAGCGTCTGTAAAAGTTGGCCCGTATAAGGGCTTGACTAAATTTCTCAAACCATGCCCGAGGGGACTGCTTTAGACAATGTAAAGATTTTTTTAGGCGGCATATTGACTCCCCCTCAACCACATACCCAGGTGGTTGTTACATATAAATTTCTTCTTTAATATCACCATTAAGAAATGCATTTTTCACATCAATTTGATATATCGGCCATGATGAATTTGGTCGCCGGAGATAATAATATACGTACAGAATTCATTTTTGCCACTGGTCAAAAGGTTTCTTCATAATCAATTCCATAACACTGAGTATAACCTTTGGCAACCAGTCGAGCCTTCAGTCGTGCAATTGACCCATCCGGATTATGTTTGATAGTATAAACCCACTTGCAACCAATGGGTTTTTTATTTGTTGGAAGAGGAACCGGTGACCATGTATGATTTTCATTAAGTGCCTTCATTTCTTCATCCATTGTTGTCTTCCACCCTGGATGTTGTAGAGCCTCCTGATAGGACTATAGAACAAATATGGAGGAAATAGAAAAAACTGACAACATAAAGGTGAGAGGGGATGATGAGACACAAAATTTGAAATGGGATGAGAAGTAGAAGGTCTAGTGAATGATCTAGGTTCTTTCCTTATAGAAATAGGACGAGTATCATATTGAGGGCCAAAATAACTTATGATGAAGGACTTACCTTTGTTGGATCTGTTAACTCGGCAGGTGTGGTGTCATCTACTTGCTTTGGGGGTTGAATAATCTTTGTATCACGAGGCACAACCGATCGAGAAGAACTTGGTACTGAGGACAGACCGGGAGGAGCACTATCAGAATAAAATGAGGAGTCTTCAAAAAATGTTACGTCCTTGGACACAAATAAACGTTGAAGAGTGGGACTATAACAGATATAACCCTTTTGTGTGCGAGAGTATCCCAAGAAGATACACTTGGTACATTTAGGATCAAGTTGGTTGTGTCTAGGAAATGAATTATGAACATAATATTGACATCCGAAGACTTTCAAAGGTAGTGAAAATGGAACATCATTTGGTAATAATCTAGAGTAAGGAGATTTATTACCAAGAATGGAAGATGGTAGACGATTTATAAGAAAGTAAGTCATAAGGACTACATGAGGCCAATAAACGTATGGAACTTTCATGGCATATAATAAACCTTGAGCTACCTCAAGAATATGATAATTTTTCCGTTCGGCTACACCATTTTGTTGAGGAGTGTAGACGCATGATGTTTGATGGATTATGCCATTTTCTTGACAAAAAGAGTCAAGGTCTTTGGAAACATATTCTTTGACATTATTAGACAGGAGAATTTTTATTTTCTGACCAAATTGTGTGAGTATCATAGCATGAAATGACTTAAAAATAAATGGTATCTCAGAACGCTCCTTAAATATAAACAATCAAGTTGTGCGAGTGAAATAATCAATAAATGTAATAAAATACTTTGCTTGAGAAATGTTGGAGACACTCAAGGGCCCCCAAACATCAGTATGAATTAAAGAAAATAGAGTAACACTTTTGACTTCCGGACGAGGAGAGTATAAACTCCTTTGATGTTTACTCAATTGACAAACCTCACAATGAAATTCTGACCTTACTTTAAGAGAAGGAAACATATAATGAAGAGACTGTGCAGATGCATGTCCCAACCGATTGTGCCATAACATTGTCTTATTTTTAGTAGTGGAAACCATATTCATTTTTGGCACATCCAAGTAGTAAAGCCCCCCTTGTTCATGGCCTCCACCAATCACCTGCTTCGTTATAAGATCCTGAAACAGGTAACAGAGCAATTAAAATATTTTGTCAACTGGCTAACAGATAATAGAATCAAAGGAAAAGTAGGAACGAAAAGAATATCAGTGAGCTGAGTGTGATAGAAGTAGAACATTTCCCTTGGACTTTGGTATGAGAACCATCAGTTGTGGTAACAAACTTGTGTGAAAGACTCAGAGATGGAGAATGTAATAAATTTTTGTCACCTGTAAGATGCTCGGAGGCCCTGAGTCAATTATCCAGGATGAAGATGAGGTAGATAGCATACCTGAAGCGGTGGTGGTAGCAGTAGTTGCAAAGGAACTAGGAGAAGAACCCAGCATTGTCTTCATTTTCTGAAATAGCTCATACTCTTCATCAGTAAAAAATTTATGTGCTACTGATTTTGTGGCAGGTTCTTCTTTTGTATCACTTACAAAGGCTTGATTAGCCCTTGTCAATTCTAACTGTCCATTGGTTTTATAGCATATCTCTTTATAATGGCTATATTGTCCATTGTAAATGCTTGCCTTGGAATCCTTTTAATAGCATTGATCTATAGTGTGGCCAATTTTTTTACAATGAGTACACTCTTTCCCATCTGCTCTGCCAGCACCAGTCCTTCCACCTCTTCCTTTGCCTCCTCTATAACCTTTGCCTCGGCCTCAGCCTCGGCTGCTGTCAGATAATGATCCTCTATGATCGGAATACATAGAGGATGATACTTCAGTAGTGGAAGAAGAAGTGTCTTGAATAAGTAGTATTGCACATACATCATCAAACTCGGGGACAACAAAACCACTTAGTAGTTGACTCTTGGCAATCTCAAGATGGGGTTTAACATTTGCAAGGCAAATAGAAATTATTAAGGCTTCCTTCTGCTTGTCTTGGATAAAAATATCTGTGGATGAAGGTTGAGCTAACTTCCACTCTTGAAGAAAACCTCTAAAGCGGGCCAAGTACTCATGGATATTTTCTCCTTGTTTAGTATTCAACATTCTTTAGAGAATGTCATATGGTTTATGTAGAGTAGCTGGGCAAGAGTACAGTTTAGCACATGTCTCCCAAATTTGTTTAGCAGTGTCAAGATGAATGACATTGTTGGAGACATGTTCTTCCATGCTATTGATTAGCCAACTAATCACCAAAGTATCATTTTCAACCATTTGTTATAAAAAATATCATCTTCATCAATAGGTGGTTCTCATGTGATGAGGTGATCAAGTCTTTTGTTATAAGGAACCTCTGAACCAATGTGGACCAACTCATAAAATTGGATACCCCACGTAAGGATATGGTGGTTACCCCACGTAATGATATGGTGGTAATTCTCAGTATATCACTTTTGATATTCATATTCTCTTCAACCATGATAGGTCATTCTTCAAAAAATTCTAATAATAACACCAAGTAAACAACTCGATGTATGGGGAATTTTAGCATTGATGTTAAATTATCATTCTTATTTTTTTTCTCTAATACCACTCATAAGATACTAAATAACAATCTTCTATATTAGGAGACTTGTCCCCACGAAAAAGAATTCCAACAATCTGATCATGGACTGGTCTCGGTTAACAGAATTTCCAAACCGACAAAACTGTTTTGATAGCTTCTTCTAGATAAAGAGGCATGCATATCCATAATATAATAAGATGCAAGCATTCACATACTCATATTTAAATCATCTTCTAAATTTGAAAACCAGTAACATGAAGAAAAAAAATTAAGCACTTACCTCACAGCTATCTTCCTTTACAAAAGAGTCTTTTTTGAGTAGTGTTGATTATCACTTCTTTAGAGCATTCTTTTGACGAGGGATCCTAAATTTGATGCTCTGATACCATGTTGAATTTAGGATCCCTTTTCCATAATTCTGAGCAAGAGAAAAAAGAAAGAGAAAGAAGAAAAGGGAAGAAGAGCTCTCGGGTAGAGAGAAGAAAAAAGAAAAGAGAAAAGAGAGGTGGCGCCAAGCAAAGAGAGAGAGAGAGAGAGAGAGAGAGAGATTAACTCAAGAAGGAGATGTGTAACTTGATTAATTATGAATTACAACACCTCTATTTATAGTAGAGGAAGAGATAGAGTCCTTATACAATTAGCCTTTCAATCTCCTAATTACATTCCAACTCTAACTCTCTAAAAGTCTATTCAAACAATCTACTAGAAGACTAATATGAGTTGAACTAGAACTCTTTCTTCAATCATGTGAATTTAAGGGAGGAGGGTGGCCTTATCCTTGTGGGTCCCTCATAATCTTCCAGGTTATCTTGGTAAGGTTGCCAGCTCGTGAGATATTTGTGGGTCCCACTGGATCTTCAAGTCTTCTAACTCAATTCAGCTTGTGCTTCTTAACTCCTTAACTTTGTGCTAGCAGGGCTGACGACTCTTCTTGGTGTCACATGTCCTCATGGTGGGTCCCACCAGCTCGAGCACCATTGTGGGTCCAACATTGTAACAAGTCCACTCGAGTGGAGCCTGGAGTATACGAGAAAAGTCGAGGAGGATCTCTTCCATATAGAGCGGTGAAGAGAGTAGACTGCAATGCAGTGTGGAAGGAAGTTTTGTAATAATATTCAGCCCACAGTAGCCATTGAACCTAGTTTTTAGGACGATCACCCACCAGACATCTGAGATACATTTCCATGGTGTGGTTAACTACCTCTGTTTGGGCATCAACTTGGTGCCACATAGACGAAAAAGCTCCCGCCAAAAAGTACTGGTAAAGACCGCATCACGATCACTGACAATCAATTCTGGAATGCCATGTAAACGAACAATATGCTGGAGGAATATCTGTGCCACTCTGGATGCCGTATGTGGGTGTGCCATGGGAATAAAGTGAGCATAATACTGATTTTCCGAAAGATTGTGGAAGACCTTAGATTGATTCCATAGATATATCGGCCCACACTTGTGTAGGAAGTGCAAGAGGTTGCCGAAGACCCGCTAGACTTAAGTGTTCGGCCTTGTTACGTTGACACACCGGACATGATGTGACATATGCCGCAATGGAGATCTTCATAGCCTGCCAATAGAAATCCGCTCGAATGCGATGCAATGTTTTCTGTATGCTTTCATGAGTGTTGTCATGGTATACAGAGATGATGGCTGAGACTAACTCTGAAGTGTGTGGTACATATAAGTGCAATTTTTAGTAAATAAGAGAATCCCGAATGGCCCATCTACAGTCCAGTGCCCCCTCTGTAATTTTTTTGTGCAGATTGAGGAGAACCGGATTGCTGGTATTTTCCTCCTTCACCAAGTCTAAGAGAATAAAATGAGGCTGGCTAATAGCATAGAGAAGCGGCAGATTCTCAAAACTTCGTGACAAGGCATCGACCGCCTTGTTTAACCGCCTAGTGCGGTATTCCATTGTAAAGTTGAATCCCATCAATTTACTAATCCAGTGTTGTTGAGGAGAAGTTGTAAGGCGTTGCTCCAACAAATATTTAAGACTATAATTATCAGTGCGAATGAGAAATGCACGGCCCTATAAGTACGGTCTCAATGTTGGACAACTTTGGCCAACCCGATTAACTGTCATTCATATGCTACCAATTTGTGATGCCATTCTACCTATTGTTTGTTGAAATATGCAATAGGGTGAAAATGTTGTTGTAGAACAGCCCCAATGCCCCCACCGGATGCGTCTCACTCGACCTCAAATAAATCTTCAAAATTGGGAATTTTCAGAATTGGTGCAGACGCAAGAGCTAATTTGAGATCTACGAAGGACTGTGTAGCCTGGTCATTCCAAATAAAGGAATTTTTCTTGAGGAGACTTGTCAATGGTGCTGCTAACGGTCCATAATTCTTGATAAATTTTCTATAATATCCTGCTAATCCCAAAAACCTTATCAAAGCAAAGGTATTCATAGGTTGCGTCCAATTGGCAATGGCTTGAATTTTTTTGGAATCAACCGTGACCTCATCATGGGAAATAATATGGCCGAGATAGGCCACATGTGATGTCACAAATGAGCATTTAGATTTCTTTAAATATAGTTGATGTGCATGTAACAGTTGAAATATCACTCTTAAATGCTCAAAATGCTGAGTGTCGGACTGGCTGTAAATGAGTATGTCATAAAAAAAACAAGTACAATTTTATGAAGATAGTTGCAGAATACCTCGTTCATTAACGCCTAAAATGTGGAGGGTTCATTGGATAACCCAAATGGCATGACCACAAATTCAAAATGGTCGTGATGAGCGCGAAAGACAGTTTTCTCGATGTCGTCTGGATGCATACGAACCTGATGATATCTGGAGCGCAAGTCCAATTTGGCGAATGTATATGATCCATGTAATTCATCTAGAAGCTCCTCCACCACAGGAATAGGGAACTTGTCTTTGACAGTTTGTGCATTCAAATCCCGATAATCGACACAAAATTGCCATGTACCATCATGTTTCTTAACTAGGAGGACTGGTGAAGAAAATGGTGAACGGCTGCTGCAAATAAGGCCTTGCTGCAGCATGTCTTGGCACTGTCTTTAGATTTCATCTTTTTGGAGGTGTGGGTACCGATAAGGTCGAACTACCACCACCTTTGAGCCGTATTTTAAACATATCCGATGATCACAGTGCCTCAAGGGAGGCAGCTCGGAGGGCTCTTGGAACAAGTCCAAGAATTCATCTAGGAGATGTTCTATAGTGCTATCTGGATTGTCCTGTGTGTGATGTGATGTGGCTCATCCACTTGACTGCCCTATAATAGTACTTGGCGTCCACCCGTTTCAAAATTCATAGTTAAAGTAGTTAAGTCCCACAAAATAGGGCATAAGGTTTGCAACCATTTAATACCCAATACCATATCGAACCTAGCTAGAGGTATGACAAAAAATTCTGAATGAAAGAAAGTCATACCGATTGAGAATTTTAAAGCTTTGCTGATGCCATAGCTAGGAACTTTCTCTCCATTGGCAATCGAAATAGTGGCTATTGAGTGTGCAAGGATCTGTACTTGAAGGTGTTGACTAGCCGTTAAACTGAGAAAATTATGTGTACTTCCCGAATCCACAAAGCTGACAAGGTCCTGGTCCATCACCCGAGTCCGGACTTGCATAGTTTTGGCGGATTTCTAGCCAGTAATGCATGCAAAGAGATTTCTGGTGCATCTTCCTCAGTAGGATCATCAATCTGTTCTGGTTTCGTGATTTCATCGACTTCTAACCAGAACAACCTTTTACACTGATGGTCTGTCCTGTATGGTTCATCAAAGTTGTAACATAAGTTCTTTGCCCTATGGTCAGCTATCTCCAAACTAGTTATTTTCTGAATATATTGGGTGGGTGGGTTGTTGGGTCGTGTATCTGCTGCAAGAGTAGTAATAGGATTATTTCTGGCCTATTGCCCTGCTGGGAAAGTTATCTAAGGGGTAGTGTTGTGCCTCCCTTGCCAACTATTGGAAGTGTTCTGAACCATTAGCCAAGTTGTCCTCCTATTTTGAACTTTTTGTACAGTTTCCACTGCCTGAGCTAGATTCATTGCTCGAGCTAAGTCAGCAGGTTCATGGAGCTCCACCTCTAACCTTAATGACTTATTAAGGCTTTCTGAAAATAAATTGACCTGTTGGTCTACGCGAACCATCCGACTGGCTCGTGCAAATTTTTCATGATTTTTTTTTATATAGTTCCATTGGCCCAGTTTGTCATAACAACACCAAATCCCCCAAGGGGTTGCCGTGGGCGAGAGGACCAAACCTTATAGTGCATAATTCTTTAAACTCTTCCCAATCCAGCACCAATCTATCCAACTCTACTTGATGAAACCAAAGTTGTGCTTCATCGAGCATGTGGAAGGCGGCCAGTCCCACCTTATCAATTTCTGATGTTCTCTGATGGATTAAAAAATTTTCGCACCTATGACACCAAATCAAGGGGTCGTATGACCCATTAAAAGTAGGAAAATCAAGTTTTGTATACCTTGGTACGGTGCCTCCTCCCTGGTTGAAATTTCCAGTTTGGGCAGGAAAGGCAGTGTGCCCTACAAACTGGTCTCCCTGTCTGCTGTACAAGTTTTCCTCACTTCTTAGTTTTGGGGTTGAGTTCCTTCTAGCCGTAATATTTCCCATCATCCTAGAAAGTCTATCATTGTGGAGGTTCATATTTGGAAGTTGTTTCAACTTCTCCATGATTAGAGCAAACTTTCTTTCACTTTCTGCCTGTGTTTTTGCCTGCGCCTGCTACCCTCTGATCATCAATTCTTTTAACTCACCATTGTTGGGCTCCCTCGTGTTACCCTGCTCTGATACCAGGTTGTTATGGCCCCTGACCATGGATTGAGTAACTGTTATGGACCAAATAGTGAGCCGAGTCAGGCTGAGATACCATGGCTGAGTCAATTACCCTGACTGAGTCAGTTAAGTAGTCATTTAGTTTATTTTATGTTTTATGCTATTTGGGTTTAAATATGCCTCAGGGGCATTTTTGTAATTTTTGCCTAAACTCTTGTTGGAGTGAACTATTTGTATGCATCGTAAGGTAATGAATGGAAACGAAAATTCAGTAGGTTAAACAGTAGATTAAACGAGGTCAGGTTCTCCCTCTCACGAGACCTAAGGGGGAGCTCCTTCAAAAGCTCAAAACCTCACAATGATCCTTCCTATTAATCATCTTCCTCCCTGTGTTAGATCAGGGCATAACAGTAACTTGGTGTGGGATTGGTGAATCCAACGCTGTAAGAGAGAGCAGCTGCTCTCGGTAAGGAGGAAAAAAGTCTACTTTTTACTACTTGGTTGTTCTCAGTAAGTGTTGAGAAACCCTTGTTGTTCTCGAACAGGAAAGGGATGGGCCCTGGCTACTCACTGCTGAGAGGGGTTAGGACCCTTCTTGCTTCTTGTTGCTGCTCACGGCTGAGAGGGGTTAGGGTCCCTAACCCTACTGCTCGCTGGACTAGAGGCTAAAGCACCTCTATTTTTGGTTCCTCTCAGTATATGATTGGAAAGCCCCTACCTTTGCTTCGAAAGAGAGAAAGGAACCTCTCTTGCTACTATGGATGGATGAGAGGCTATATCCTCTGGTTGAGCTTAAAAAAGGGAAAGAATTTCCCCCCTTGGTTTCGGTAAGAACAAGATAAAACAAAATTCAAGAGAGAAAGAAGAAATTCAGATTCAAGAGAGAACATGTACCTAGAGCTCATCAAGGAGACCTCCCAAACCCTAGAGCTCGTCAAAGAGAACTCCAAACCATGTTTAACCTAATTCAATGCTTGCCTTTTTTTTCTATTCCTTTAACCTCTAAATAGGGTTTGACGTCATTAGAGTTTAGAGTTTCATAATTACAATTCTACCCCTACAACATGCTCCCTTTAATACTTAATAAAAAATATACTTAAAAGCAACATAAAATATGAAAGTAAAAGTAGTTAACTCAGTGAGTCATTGGCCCCTCCTTTGGGTGACTGTTACGGTCCCGGATCTAACACAGGGATTTGTAGTGAGGAGGAAGAGAAAGACGAAGATCAAGCCAAAGGGAAGCTTGAAAACCCTAGAACTCATCAAGGAGAGCTCCAAGCCTGTTTAACCTAAAAATCATTGCTTGTCTTTCTCATTACTCTTACCCCTTAAATAGAGTTCACCCTTATAGGGTTTAAGATAAAATATTACAAAAATACCCCTATAATTAAAATATTCCAAAAATATCCCTATGGCCAAAAACTGAAATAAAATAATGTAAATTAAATAAAAACAGTTAAAACATTAATGTTATTGTCTGCATAACATTACACCCCCTTGGAAGAATGAGCTTGTCCTCAAGCTCGAAAGTAGGGTCTGTATGCCGACGTCGCCATCCATTCGCAAGTGTCAACCGCGGTATCTGTGTTAGCCCTCTGGACTACAAAACTAGAGCATCCAACCAGAGAAGCAATTTTTTTTTTTAAACATCAAGACTACATAACCAACTCTCCTCAAAATTTCGGATCTCCCACTTGGAGTTTTATGTGTCCATTCTAGACCTCCTTGGTCGTGGGTCAACAGCATCTTCCTTCTCATTTTCATCTTCCTTGTCACCACTAGTTCCTTGTTTGTCACCGTCATCTTTAGAGCTTTGCTTTTCCTTGGGCGGTACTCGAACAAGAACTCGTTTCTTTCCACCATAGATAACCCTAAAATGACTGTTACAAGGACAACAACCACGGAGACCAGAATGCCAATAGTAAGGTTAGGCTGACTCCCTTCCTTCTCAATGACATCAATGATCTTGGACTTATATGCTGCTAAGAAAGGAATATCTTCAATCCGGTAGAGCACATTAAAGACCTTCTTATGAACACCAGAAAGTCCACCAGATGCTGTAACTTCCTCTACCTTCTGCGTTTCCTTCTCCAATTCCAACTTAGGCTTCCATGCAGTCACCTTGACAGATGTTGCAGTCTCCTCATCCCCAGCTATCAAAATATTGTCAAAAAGTACCCCATCCTGCATCGTCCATATCTCAATTCCAATAGCTGCAATGGGCTCAAAGTCAGGTTTATCAAGCTCAAAGTACTCAGGTGTAGGAATCTGCCTTGGCTTCCAAATACCCTTATGGTTAGGGTTATCAGTCAATGGTGCATGCCATTTACCCTTGTAAACCGGGTTTCTCTTCATAGGTCTATTTCACTCAACACAGCCAGGAGTAGACTCACACTTAAGAGTATCAATCGTTGGTGCCTCCCAATCACCATCCTCATCATCATCCAAATCTTCGGGCTTCTTAGCTTTAGGGTCGTCAATCTCCTCTGGTTCACCATCCAACCATCCATCTGGCTTCTCCACCTCCTCATCTTCAATTTCAATTGGGTCATCTTCATCCCAAGCGTCGGGCTTTATAGCTTCAGGATCTGAAATCTTAGCTCTCTCATTCCCATCCTCAGGTGTCTTATCATCTGGATCTTGTATTGTTATAGGTGGGATAAGTGGAGGCTCAAAATCAGCAGCAGATACAAAATTGATCTTTTCCTTTCCCTTGCCATCCACCAGAATCCACAATTCATTGTCAGGTTTCAGTATTGCAGTGTAAACATGGGTTAGCTTATCAGATGGAACATAAGAAGGAAATTTAAGGTGATGTTCAACAAACTCCCCAGTCTTGGGATTCTTATGCTTGAGGATGAAATGCACCTTGTTATTGGACCCACATTTATCAGGTCCCAACATGATGGTGTAGGAAGATTCATTGTCAAACTTGTTGGGTTTCCATCTTGAAGTAACACGAATGCCATCCAATTTGCCTATCTCTCTTCTGATTGAATATACATCCAACAGAGCCTGTGGAGGGTGCTGGCCTAGACCGTCCCATCATTAATAACAGGAATACCTGTTGTTGATGCAGCTCTTCTGGCAGCATCACTATCAAAGTGCCTCATGACAATTATATCAGTGTATCCTTTAACATTTCGTATGGTAGCTTCACATGTTTCTCCTTTTGTTGCTATAGAAAATTTTCGTGCCTGTTTTGTTGCCAAAACTTCAACCCCTGATATCACCTCAATAATAGAACAAATCGGTAAACTTTCACCATTTGCAATGTCATCTTTGCATACTAACTCAACACAAAGATTGCCAAATTCAATTTCAGGTTCAGTTGCAGGTTTGACATCTTCAACAGAACTAGACTTTATTTCTTCAATTTCAACTGAGTCACTTCTAATAGCATAAACATGCAGTACTAATGCACCTTTCCCAGCATACCCATCAGTAGTTGCAACACGAATAGCATAATCATTCAGCATGAATGCTTCCATAGCATTAGATACAACACTCATGCATACTTCTTGCATTCTCAAAATGAACAAATCCAAAACATTGGGATTTCCCATCTCCTTATCTCATTACTACAACACTTGTAATGTTTCCATACGCGCCAAATATTGTCATCACATCTTCACCCCTGTCCTGAATACCCAACAAAATGGCATCACCATTCATTTTAGAACCCACAAATGACCAATGGGACTTACTATCCCATCAATCTCCTATCACAACAGGGCCCTTAGAACTACCTGTTGTGGTAGCATATATACCGTTCAACACATTTCTCAAGTTCACTTCAGGAGGTCTCTGAAATTGTTGAGTAGAAATCTGAGAATCCTCGCTTGACTCATTTCCTCCATCAAGAAAATCTAACTTCAAAGGCAATTGATAATTGAACGCTTGCTTGAAAGGCATTGGTCCTGAGGCACAAGAACCCTTTCCTCCAGAGGCAGTCCACACAGAAGGAGGGAAATTTTCTTCATAATGAATGTCATCAGTCGATTAATCAAGGTTAGACATGAAGAATATGAAACCAGTCCTTCATCCATGCATGCATCAGAAATTTGAAGAGGCTCACTGTTGCTGTTCTCAGCAGTAGAAAAAGAAAACAACATCTAAAAAAACTTTTCTATCACTCCCGGCATCCCCAAAAAATTCCATCTTGGAATGCATACACACAAGCCGGAATTTCATCAAAATGTTTTTGTTTCTTTGCTTCCCGGAACAGAAATCCACCAGGCCAAAAATTCGAATTTGAAGTTCATGGCCGCGCAGCATACATGGGATCCAGAAAATTAAACACCACATCTTCAATTTGATAACTCACATCCGCACAGGTACTGTGCTCATCCACAAAAAAGCAAAGCCACCAGAAAAAAAATTTCAGACATCCCCAAAAAATTATGTTTATGGATCTCGGCATCCTCCGAAAAATTTCATCTCGAAATGCATACACCCAAGACAAAATTCCATCACTTGGGCACTGTTTCTCTACTTCACGAAACAGAGAACCTTCGTCCCAAATTTTTGGGCATCGTTGCTGCTGCTCAGCCTCTTTTAGCCACATCAACGCCTTGAAAGACTCATTTTGACCTTAAAAACGAGGGTGTTTCTGAAGCTTACCCCAAATTTTGTTGAAGATGGTTCCCCACTGGGCTGTCGTGAGTGAGATTGTGAGTGAGAGTGAGAATCCGAAAGCCAAAGACCCGCAGATTTGTTTCCGCCGACGCCTCCTCTTTTTTCGATGGCAAATAATAGCAAATCGTGGTTAAAATTTAGAACCTTTCTGCTCAACGACGAACAAGTCTTTTGGTTCTGCTACCGCAGAGTTGGTCTTCGGATTTGAGGTTTCCAAATTGTCCATTTCTGTTTTTTGCGTCGCCTATGGAAGGCGTGTGGCCTCCAGTGAGAAAGGGGTTGTGGAATACGCTCCGATTTCCAAACATCGGTGTCCCCACAGTTGGATTTCGGAAGTTCGGGGAGCTTTTCTGAGACAGAGAGCTCTCGGATTTCATACGTCTTCTGTTCGTCTGAGAGAGTGTCTCCAACGATGATTTTATCTATCGCAACAATGAGTTGAGGATTTCTGTCCAAGAGAGTGTTTGTTGCCTCTCGTTCTATAAATTTTTCGTGCTCGGAGAATTTAGGTCGTATGACCTTCTTTTCTACGGCAGCGAGTTTCTCCCTTGCAGAATGTTCAATGGAAGATGGACGCCATCTTTCATCAGATGCTCTATACCATGCAAGTAGGGCTTCCGATTCGTTGTGCATGGCAATACATAATTCTTGGAACGATGAATCATTTTCTTCCTGCGGCATCGAGTTTCTCCCTTGCTGCATCGAGTTTCTCCATTGCAGAACGTTCAATGGAAGATGCACGCCATCTTTCGTCGGATGCTCTGTACAATGCAAGTAGGGCTTCCAATTCGTTGTGCCATAATTCTTGGAACGAAGAATCATTCATTGTGTTCCCGCTCTGGTACCATTTGTTACTGTCCCGGATCTGACACAGGGATTCGTAGGGAGGAAGAAGAGAAAGACGAAGATCAATCCAAAGGGAAGCTTGAAAACCCTTCAACTTGTCAAGGAGAGCTCCAAGCCTGTTTAACCTAAAAATCAATGCTTGTCTTTCTCATTACTCTTACCCCTTAAATAGGGTTCACCCTTACAGGGTTTAATATAAAATATTACAAAAATACCCCTATAATTGAAATATTCCAAAAATATCTCATTGGCCTAAAACTGAAATAAAATAATGTAAATTAAAGAAAAACAGTTAAAACATTAATGTTATTGCGTGCATAACAGTGACTCGGTTAGCTATTGAGACTTCAACATATTCCAACACTCCCTCTCAAGCTAGGGGAGAGAAAACATCATAGATACCTAGCTTGCCGCATATAGTGGTTAAGATCTTGAATGTGGCTGGTTTCATAAGAATGTCTGCCACCTGCCCTTGTGATGAAACATGTCTAAGAGATATGATACCAGCCTAAAATTTCTCCCATATAAAGTGGCAGTCTACCTCAATGTGTTTTGTCTTCTCATGGAAGACTGGATTTGAAGTGATATGCATAGCCTCTTGGATTTGAAATTTCTCTCGTATAAAGTGGTAGTCTACCTCAATATGAAGGGATTTGATCCATAGAAGCTTACTGATTGTGTAGGTCATAGTTCTATACTCTTCTTCTATACTAGACCTTGCAATAACATTTTACTTTTTGCTTCTCCATGTAACAAGGTTACCTCCAACTAAGGTACAATACCCTAATGGGGCTTCCTGTCATCAAGTGATCCAGCCCAATTTGCATATGAAAAAACTTCTATGTTGAAGTAGCCATGATTCTTATAGAGAAGCCCTTTTGTCGGAGCCCTTTTTAAAGATCTCAGTATCCTCAAGGCTTTCCAATGTGTTCCCGCTCTGATACCAGTAGTTACGGTCCCAGATCTGACATAGGGATTCGTAGGGAGGAAGAAGAGAAAGACGAGGATCAAGCCAAATGGAAGCTTGAAAACCCTAGAACTCATCAAGGAGAGCTCCAAGCCTATTTAACATAAAAGTCAATGCTTATCTTTCTCATTACTCTTACCCCTTATATAGGGTTCACCCTTACAGGGTTTAAGATAAAATATTAAAAAATACCCCTATAATTGAAATATTCCAAAAATACCCTTGTGGCCTAAAACTGAAATAAAATAATGTAAATTAAAGAAAAATAGTTAAAAAATTAATGTTATTGCGTGCATAACAGTGACTCGGTTAGCTATTGAGTCCTCAATATCTTCCAACACTCCCCCTCAAGCTAGGGAAGAGAAAACATTGTAGATACCTACCTTGCCGCATATAGTGGTTAAGATCTTCAATGTGGCTGGTTTCATAAGTGTAGAAGTTAGGACCCCATGAGAATGATTCTAGGTAAACGTGGAAGAAGAAGGACAGAAGAGAGAGAAGAGGGTGAAAGCAGAAGGACGTTTGAGAGGAGAGTTTGGATTAAGGGAATGAGAGAATACGTCAAGAGAGAAGAGAGGGTGGCTGGACGTTTTTTCCAAATAGAGAAGAAGGATTGAATCCCTTACCTCATAAATACCTAGCTGGCCACCTATATAAGATAGAACTTTGAACGTTACCGGTTTGGTGAGGATATCAGCTAATTGCTCTTGAGATGAAACATATTTAAGAGAAATTATTCCTGTTTGAAACTTTTCCCGTATAAAATGACAATCCACTTCAATATGTTTAGTTCTTTCATGGAAAACTGGATTTGACGTAATGTGAATAGCTGCTTGATTATCACAATGTAAGCCCGTAGAACCTCCTTTATAAAATCCCAATTTAGTAAGAAGGGTCTTTATCCATAAAAGTTCACTTACAGTGTGGGCCATAGATCGGTATTCTACTTCAGCACTAGATCTTGCAACCACATTTTGATTTTTGCTTTTTCATGTGACCAAGTTTCATCCAACAAGGGTCCAATACCCAGATGTAGATTTTCTATCATCGGGTGATCCAGCCCAATCTGCATCTGAGAAGCCTTCTATATTGAAGTGACCATATTGTTTATATAGCAATCCTCTTCCTGGAGCACCTTTAAAGTATCGTAGTATTCTCTTCAACGCTTGCCAGTGAGTAATTTGTGGTTTGTGCATGAATTGTCATACCACACTCATAGCATATGATATATCTGGCCTGGTTACCATGAGAAAGATCAATTTTCCCATAAGTCTTTGATATTTTCCAGTGTCAACATCTTCTCCAGTTGTGGCAGACAATTTTTCATTCGCATCCATAGGTGTATCAACTGGTCTACAACCCTTCATTCCTGTTTCTTCAAGAAGATTCAAGACGTATTTTCTTTGAGACAATACTATTCCATGATTTGACTGAAGAACTTCTATACCTAGAAAATATTTGAGCTTACCCAAGTCTTTAGCCATGAACTCTTTACATATTATATTCTTCACTTCTTGTATACTATGAGCATCATTTCCAGTTAAGATAATATCATCAACATACACGGCCAATAATATCTTCCCTTTGATAGTATCTTTAACATAAACTGAGTGATCAACCGAGCTCCTATGAAAGCCAAATCGCAGAAGTTCTTGACTGAATTTATCAAACCAAGCCCGAGGGGACTGTTTAAGCCCATATAAAGATTTCTTTAATCTGCATACAGACTCCCCCTCAACCACATATCCTGGTGGTTGGACCATATAAATTTCTTCGCATATATATACCATTTAAAAATGCATTTTTTTACATTGAGCTGATATACTGGCCAAGATGAGTTAGCAGCAATAGGAAGGATGATACGTACTGAGTTCATTTTTCAACTGGAGAGAAAGTCTCTTCATAATCTATCCCATAGCACTGAGTATAACCTTTTGCAACCAGGTATGCTTTAAGGCGAGCAACCGACCCATCTGGGTTGTGTTTCACTGAAAAAATCATTCTGCAACCAACCGGACTTTTCCATTTTGGGAGCGATGCCAATGTCCATGTTTGATTTTCATATAATGCATGCATTTCTTCATTCATAGCCGCCTTCCAACCTGGATGCTTCAGGGCCTCCTGATAGGATTGTGGTATGGAAACAGACGAAAGAGAAGCAAGAAACTGAACACACTGAGAAGATAAAGTGATGAGAAGACATAAAATTGGATATTGGATGAGATATAGTGCAAGAACAGGTTGCCTTTCGTAATGCAATAGGCCGAGTATCAAATTCAGGCCTAAACATAGGAGGAGGAGAAAGACTTCCCTCAAATGGATCAGACAACTCCACAGGTGAGGGGACGGCCAGTGCTTCAGGGGGTTGAGTAATATCTGCATGAAACAGCACAAGCGGACATGGAGTGGTAGGAGTAGATGTAAACCCTGGATAGCCTCATGTGAGAAGTAGAAGGAAGTGTCTTCAAAGAAAATCATCCTGAGATACCATTAACCTTCAAAGTGTAGGATTATAACAAATATATCCTTTCTGAGCTAGAGAATACCCCAAAAAAATGCACCTTAGAGACCGAGGATCAAGTTTACTTTTATGTCGTGAAGTATCATGAACAAAACATGTGCAACCAAATACTTTAAGAGGAAGAGAAAATGGATCTTCACCATGAAACAAAACAGAATATGGAGTTTGATTTCTAAGTACTGATGAAGGTAACCTATTGATGAGAAAGCATGCTGTAAGAATAGCATGAGGCCAATAAAAGTAGGGTACCTTCATGGAGTAGAGGAGGCCCCGAGCAACCTCAAGGAGGTGACGATTGTTTCTTTCAGCAATACCATTTTGTTGAGGGGTATAGGCACATGATGTTTGATGAAGAAGCCCATTACCCTTACAAAACGATTTAAACTCATTAGACAAATATTCCTTAGCATTATCGAATCTAAGGATTTGAATTTTTTTCCAAATTGTGTTAGAACCATTGCATGAAAGTTTTTAAAAATAGAAAGAATTTTTTATCGTTCTTAAAATAAGAAAAACCAAGTCACTCAGGTAAAATCATCCACAAAAGTAACAAAATATTGAACCTGAGAAATGTTAGAGACCTTTAAAGGGCCCCATACATCATAATGTATTAATTCAAATGGAGCAGCACTAGTAGTTGTAAGACGAGGAGAATATGTATTCCTAACATGCTTACTTAATTGACATGCTTCACAATTAAAATTAGACAAAGATTTAAGAGATGGAACTAAAGAACGAAGTGATGAGATAGATGGATGACCAAGCCGGTTGTGCCACATTTGAGCCTCGGATGTAGTGGATGAAATAGCAGCTACTGGTGGAAGAGTAAAATAATATAAACCCCCTTTTTCATAGCCACCGCCAATCACCTGTTTCGTAGTTAGATCCTGAAATATACACTAAGATGGTGAGAAGGTGACAGAACAATTCAATTGTTTGATTAATTGACTAACGGAGAGCAAATTTAACGAAAATTGAGGAAAAAATAACACATCTCTGAGAGGAATAGACACGGTAAGAGAGGAGGAACCCTTGCCAAGCACCTTGGTTTGGGAACCATTAGCAATAGTGCCCAATTTATGAGGAAGACATGGAGACAATGAATGAAGCATGTGTTTGTTACCTTACAAGTGTTCGGAAGCCCCGGAGTCAATGATCCAAGAGGAAGGCGTTGAAGTGGAAGAAAGCATACCTGAGGCAATGTTAGTGGCAGCAGTAGGGCCTGGTGGAGTAGAAAACTGATGCAATAAGGATTTCAGCTTCTGAATTACAGCATAGTCTGCCGAAGAGATAGTCACATTCCCGGAATGAGAATCAGTCTTTTTTCTCAACATTAGCTGAGGCTGGATTGGCTGCCACCCAATCAAGCTTACGATGGAGTTTCCAGTATGAATCTACAAGGTGGTTTTGACCACCATAGTAAGTGCACAATCGAGGCTCAATGCGGGAATGGGTCAGACCCGTTCGACCACCTCTATTGCGGCCTCCTCTTGTATTTTTACGACGTCCTCGAAATGGGGATGATGTACCCTGATTACCAGAGAACATAGCTGCTGGAGCATCAATCGGTGAAGGAGGAGATGGATCAGGAATCCATAACAACGTTGCACTGATGTCATCAAAAGAGGGAAGGGTAGAGGAACTAAGAAGCTGAGTCTTAGCCACCTCTAGATACGTCTTAATATTGGTAAGGCAAATAGCCACTGCCAAGGCCTCACGCTATTTTTCTTGGACAGCAATGTCGGTAGAGTATGGTTGAGCAATTTTCCATTCTTGAAGAAGGCCACGAAACCGGGCCAGAAACTCATGAATATTATCTCCTTGTTTGGTAGCCAACATACTTTGGACAACATCATATACTCTTTGCAAGGAGGCGGTACTAGAATAGAGCTTAGCACATGTGTCCCAAATATCATTTGAAGTTTCCAAGTGGACCACATTGTTAGCAACATGCTCTTCCATGCTATTAATAAGCCAACTGATAACAATGTTATCAATTTTTACCCATTTATGGTAAACTTCATCTTATTCATCACACGGAGGAGGGATTTTGATAACATGATTGAAAAGGTCACGAGTAATGACAATCCTCCGTACCTATTGTGACTAGCTGAGGTAATTGGAAAGACCTCTTAGTGGAATTGTAGTAATTCGGAGTATGTCACTCTTATTACTCATATTTCCACTCTCCATGTTGACGCAAATCAACTAGTAAGGTCAATTGTCAAAGGGGCTCAAATAACAATTACACAACGTAATTTGAAGCACCCGTAGACCAATTTAGCCACCAAAACTAAGTAGAGAATATTTTCAAGAGAATAAGCGCCAAATCATGGAAAAATTGGTTCTTTTCTCAAGTGATAACAAGAACTGGCCACTACTCAACTTCTCTTATATTTATCAAAAAAATATAGAGAAGAGAATAGATGCAACTCTTATCCTTAATCCAAGCTCAACCACAAAACCGAGAGCAACTTTAGACAAGGCCTTTCTTGGCAAACCGAGAGAAATTTCTTGGAGAAAGAAACTCCAACTCATGGGAATACTTCAACAAAATAAAAGATTCAATTGCTGAAGTTCAAACACAACAAATAATAGGGATAAGTGAGTGCTAGAATTTCATCAAACAAATAACGGGCATCCAACAAAATGACACTCCCATGAGTAACATTAGATTATAGAATTGACAACAACGTATGCTGGAATACCATATCAACAATGTGTGATTCCCGTTACATAAAGGTAACTGAATTCAAATAACAAACCAAAAAAAGCAATCGTTGATCAATCATGCAATTGTGCTACAAGATGATCAAGACTATAATATCCTTTTAGTCATACATGATAGATCTTCACAATTTTTATGAAGATTATCTTGCCTTGACATGAATCAAAAATTCAAGAAGAGAGGAAAAAAATTGAAACCGTAAAGAGAAAATATGCAAAAAATAAAAAAAAATTTACCTATCTCTTCATGGTAGAACTCCTATACACAACTTCTTGTATGGACGACATAACTACTTGAATAGGGATCCTAACATCCAAGCTCTGATACCATGTAGAATTTAGGACCCCATGAGAATGACTCTAGGTTAACGTGGAAGAAGAAGGAGAGAAGAGAGAGAAGAGGGAGAAAGGAGAAGGACGTTTGAGAGGAGAGTTTGGATTAAGGGAAAGAGAGAATGTGTCAAGAGAGAAGAGAGAGTGGCTGGACGTTTTTCCAAATAGAGGAGAAGGATTGAATCCCTTACCTCTTAGCTAATTCTCTTATTTATAGTGTTACAAAGCCCTTAGGGTTACAACTCAATAGATTAAAAGACATACTAAGACAATGTATTTACATCTTCATGCCATCCTTATGGAACATACCATAAATAACCACTTTGCCACTCCTTTGATGTGTGGGCTTTTAGCCTTGAGCTTGTGGGCTTGAGCCCATCTTCCAACAATAAGAATGTCTGCCACCTGCCCTTGTGATGAAACATGTCTGAGAGATATGATACCAGCCTGAAATTTCTCCCATATAAAGTGGCAGTCTACCTCAATGTGTTTTGTCTTCTTGTGGAAGACTGAATTTGAAGTGATATGAATAGCCTCCTGGATTTAAAATTTCTCTCGTATAAAGTGGTAGTCTACCTCAATATGAAGGGATTTGATCCATAGAAGCTCACTGATTGTGTAGGCCATAGTTCTATACTCTTCTTCTGTACTAGACCTTGTAATAACATTTTGCTTTTTGCTTCTCCATGTAACAAGGTTACCTCCAACTAAGGTACAATACCCTAATGGAGCTTTCTGTCATCAAGTGATCCAGCCCAATCTGCATATGAAAAACCTTCTATGTTGAAGTAGCCATGATTCTTATAGGGAAGCCCTTTTGTTGGAGCCCTTTTTAAAGATCTCAGTATCCTCTCTAAGGCTTTCCAATGGGTAAGTTGTGGTTTGTGCATATACTGACTCACCACACTTACTACATACGATATATCTGATCGGGTCACTATGAGATAAATAAGATTTCCCACAAGCCTCTATTATTTACCTATTGTTGAATTTATGGAAAAGTGAAATACTTCATTAACAACAATAAATTTGTGTATTCAGAGTACATGAACCTCTATTTATAATAGAGGAAGGTAGTAGAGTCCAATTAAAATAAAACTACCCTTGTCCCAATTGCACCCAAATTCTAAGACTTAAAGATAAGTCCTAACATAATTAAATAACTCAATATAGATAAAAGACAAACATAACTCAAACTAAAACTCTTCTTTGACGTGACCATGAGATAAGATACTTTTGTGAGTCCTTCTTGATCTTCCAACTGATGTGATAAGGATGCCAGCTCATGGTAATCATTGTGGGTCATACTTCCTATGGGATTGGGCCCATCTTGTGGGCCTTCCTTGGTCGTGTGGCCCATCTTATAATAATCTTAGATATGTGGGCCTTCCTTGGTCGTGTGGGCTTGAGTTTATCTTCCAACACTCCCCCCTCAAACTGGGGGTGAGAGAACAACATGAATTCCCAACTTGCTGCAAATGATGTATAGAATATTTTTGTATAAAATGACACATCTTCCAATATGCATTCATCTTCCAACATTCCCCCTCACATTGTTGCGTCCTTCCATGAGGCCCTACTGGCATAATATAAGTGAGAGTAAAAATCACTCCTAGCCGGTAAGCCTTTGCTTCATACTCTAGTCCTGAATTTGGATGTAGGGCACACTCCATCTTTTATTGGTAGTGTGTCTATCGGCATTGCTTTGAAGTGTCCCTCCACAGGACAACGACTCTCAAGTGGTAGGAGTCATAAAAGCCATTACAGGGGTGGAGGGATAACTTAGATGTAATAATAAGTTCCTCCATCACGGTTTCCCAACCGTGATATTTTTTGACAGGGTATCCTCCATCATGGTTTCCCAACTGTGATATATATATTTTTTTTGACAAGGCCCATCATGGTTTCCCAACCGTGATATTTTTTGAGAGGGTATCCTTCGTCATGGTTTCCCAACCGTGATATTGTTGATGGGCTAAAATAAATAATTATATGAGGCCACCTCTTCTTCAATAATAATGTTCCCAAAGAGACATAATAGCAGCAACTGTATATAACACGACCATCTTCCAACACATATAACACGAACCAAATAATAAAATTTGTAAAAGAACACATGAAATAATCCAATATAAAAATTTCTTCTTAGATGCACAAGCTTCATCTTTTGTGCTCCCCCTTTCTTGAATATTTTGGTCACATAAACTTATTCACAACATATGAAATAAAATACATCTTTCTTGTACTTCTTCTACTTCTCCCCCTCAAGCCGGGAGATGGCAATGATCCTAGCTTGAACCAAATATCATAGATGTAGCAATAGGCCCAAATAACAGAGATGTATAAATAAGCCCTCAAACCAGGGAGAAGTGAGATATTTTCTTGATATATCAACTCAAAAAGTGACACAAAACAATCAGCTTAAATTCGGATTTTCAATGTAATAGAATACTAGCATGACCTTTGATTCTTCCAATGCAAATATTTCTTTAAATATAGATCAGATTAACATGAAATTTTCTCATTATGAAATTAGAATTAAATACCTTTCATCCAAGTATAACTTCTCTTCATAAAATATAATTATCAGAATATAAATAATCTGATAGATTTCGGTCTCTATCATCTGGCCGAACTAAGTATTGTTTCTCCTTTTTTTCCAGAATCACCATCGACTCTTCCAAGAACAATATCTCCTTATAAAAAAATCATACCAAGAATTGGTTAAATAGGTAAGAAAATAGACTTATGTATCTTTCTTTTTATATATATTTCTCCATATAAATTCTCTTTCTTGATAGCATAAAATACCTCAGAAGTTGAGGCTTTATACTGCAGCTCGAACCTCTTTTTCAATCTGACCTTTGCTGCTTCAAATATCGATTTCTCTTGTAGATAACTCAGATAAAAAATTGGTTGAATAGGTAAAATAATAGACTTACATATATTTATTTTGATATATATTTCTCCACATAAATTCTAGTTTTTTTAGCAAAAAAATACCTCAAAATATGAAGATTACTGCTGCTGCTTGAACCTTTTTGCAATCTGACCTTTGCTCATTCAAATATCGAAATATCTCTATAGATAACTGATTTTGGAACAAATAATTTTTCTTTGGAAAGTAGACACAAATATAATTCGTCAATATATTTTTCAATATGAAAAACTCCGTATAAAGGTAAAAATGCAAAGAAATCTACGGGTATATGGACTGAAAAAAATAACAAAGAACCTAGACTTGGGGTTTAGGGTTTAGAGAAAAGGATCACATTGCCTCCGTGAGTTGACCAAGTCAACTCACAGAACCTGGCTCTAATACCATGTTGAATTTATGGAAAAGTGAAATACTTCATTGACATCAATAACTTGTTGTAATCAGAGTACATGAACCTCTATTTATAATAGAGGAAGGTAGTAGAGTCCAATTACAATAAAACTACCCTTGTCCCAAATACACCCAAACTCTAAGACTTAAAGATAAGTCCTAACATAATTAAATAACTCAATAAAGATAAAAGACAAACATAACTCAAACTAAAACTCTTCTTTGACGTGACCATAAGTTAAGATACTTTTGTGAGTCCTTCTTGATCTTCCAACTGATGTGATAACAATGCCAGCTCATGGTAATCATTGTGGGTCATACTTCTTATGGGCTTGGGCCCATCGTATAATAATCTTAGATAAGTGGGCCTTCCTTGGTCTTGTGGGCTTGAGTTTATCTTCCAACACCTATATCAACATTTTCTCCAAAGTTTGCACATAGGTTTGCATTGGTATCCATAGGAGTGTCTGCAGGTCGACATCCCATCATCCATGAGTCCTCTAATAGATCCAGGATACAGTTTCTCTGAGATAATACAATCTGATATTATGACTAGAATTCCTCAATACCCAAAAAACATTTTAGAAGTCCAAGATTCTTTGTTTAAAATTCTTGGCATATCTCCTCTTTGACTTCTTTCAAGTTGTCTTTATCACTACTTGTTAAGACGATATCATCCACATAAAATGTTAGTAATACTTTTCTCTTCAGTGTATTCTTGATAGAGACAAAATGATATTGAGCACCGATTGAATCCAAATTGCAACATTGCTTGGCTAAATTTGCCAAACGAAACCCGAGGAGACTGTTTAAGCCCATATAAAGACTTCCTCAATCTGCATACCGCCTCCCCCTCAATGACAAAACCAGGTGGTTGATGCATATATATCTCTTCTTTAATGTCCCCATTCAAAAAGACATTTTTTACATCCAATTAATATACCAGCCAAGAGGAATTAGTAGCAAGAGATAATAAGATGTGTTCCTAAATTAATTTAGCCACTACGAAGAATGTTTCCTCATAATTCACTCCATAACACTGAGTGTACCCCTTTGCAATGAGCCGGGCTTTGAGGTGAGCAACAAAGCCATCCGAATTGTGCTTGATAGTGAAAACCCATTTACAACTCACATGTTTCTTGCCATGAGGAAGAGGAACTAGAGCCCAAGTCTGATTCTCATATTATGCATGCATTTCTTCTTCCATTGCCACCTTCCATCCTGGATATCTCAAAGTCACATGACTGTCGAATAGAGATGGAAGAAATAGATGTCTTAAATTGACAGCATGAAGAAGACAATCGATTGTGAGAAACAAAATTGGATATAAGTTGAGAAGTGGAAGGCCTACCGCAAGTCCTAGGCTCCTTCTGTAGAGCTATGGGCTGAGTATCAAATTGTGGACCAAATAAAGTAAGGGAAGAAAGGCTTAGCTCGGAGGGATCCATAAACTCCACAAGTGTGGTGTCGGCCGATGCTTCAGGGGTTGCCGGAGTTGATGAAAGACCTGGAGGAGCATATTTTAAGGAATAAAAAGATGTGTCCTACAAAAAGGTGACATCCCTAGAAACAATTAACTTCCGAAGATAAGGATTATAACAGACATAACCTTTTTGGGAATGAGAGTAACCCAAAAAAATATACTTAAGAGACTTAGGGTCAAGCTTATTCTTTTGAGTGGATGTGACATTAAAAAAATATGTGCAACCAAAGACCCTCAAGGGAAGTGAGAAGGGGTCTTCATCCGGAAATAACAATGAATATGGGGATTTATGGCTAAGTACTAAAGATGGTAGCCTATTAATAAGGAAACAGGTTGTAAAACTGGCATGAGGGCAGTAAAAATAGGGCACCTTCATAGAGTAGAGTAGGTCACGGGCTACATCAAGGAGATGTTGATTTTTTCTTTCTGCTACACCATTTTTTTGAGGGGTGTAGGCACATGATATTTGATGGATAATGCCATTATCCTGACAAAAGGATTGAAATTCACCAGATAGGTATTTTTTGGCTTTATTTGATCGAACCACTTATTTTTTTCCCAAGCTGAGTGTTCTCCAAGGCATGAAATGACTTAAATATGGAAAAAAATTTAAAATGATCTTTGAAAAAAAATAGCCATGTGACTCGAGTGAAGTCATCAATACAAGTAACAAAATACTTAGCTTGAGTGAATTAAGGAAAAGGTAGCAACAACTTTAAGTTTAGCTCGAGGAGATTATGTTATCATCCTCTGGTGTTTGTTCAACTGATAGACTTCACAATTTAAATCAAACAAGATTTTAAAATATGGAAATAAGTGATGAAGTGATGTTATTGATGGATGTCCAATCCGGTTGTGCCATAATCTTGCCTCGGTCTGAGAAGTGGAAACGGTATTCACTAGAAGCAAGTCCAAGTAATAAATGCCCCCTTGTTCATGGCCTCTACCAATCACCTGCTTCATTTTTAGATCCTGGATAACACGAGAAAAAGGTGAGAAAGTGATGGAGCAATTAAACTATTTTGTTAACTGGCTAATAGAAGACAAATTTAGAGCAAATTGGGGGACAAATAAGACATCAGTAAGCAGAAGTGATGGTGTAACAAAGGAGGATCCTTTCCTAAGAACTTTGGTTTGGGATTTGTAGGCAATGGTATAAACTTGTCTGAAAAATATGGAGACATGGAAAGTAACAAAGTCTTATTACATGTAAGATGTTCGAAGGCCCTTGAGTCGATGATCTAGGATGAAGAGGAGAAAGTAGCAGAGATCATACTTGAAGTAGTGGCGGCAACAACAATTGTAGAAGGAGAAGATACCATCAGAGTCTTCATCGTCTGCAACAACTCATAATCATCACCGATTATAGTCTTCTTGCCTTTCTGTAACTCAGTTTTGCCTTTTTTTTCTTATTATTATTAACCGAGGTCTAGTTTGTAGTGACCCAGTTTGGTTTACAATGACGCTTCCAACCGGTGCCTACTAGATGGTTTAGTCCACCACAGTGAGTGCATACCCAATTATCTAACCTTGAAGAATCGGAGCTAGTTCTACCACTTCTTATTGGGCCTCCTCTATAATTTCTACCATGTACTCTTGTGGTAGAAGATATGCCCCTATTACCTGAGTACATAGCAAATTATACTTCAATCTGAGAGGTGGAAGAAGGATCTAGTATCTGAAGTAATGTTGCACTTATGTCTTCGAATGATGGAAGTGTGGAGGAGCTGAGAAGTTGATTTTGGGCCACTTCAAGATATAGCTTGATATTTGACAAACAAATAGCAACTACTAAAACCTCTTGCTACTTTGTTTTTAACTTAAGTGTCAGTAGGATAGGGCTGAGCAATCTTCCACTCTTGAATCATAACTCTAAATCAAGCCAAATATTCATGTAGATTGTCCTCTTGCTTTGTATTGAATTTGTTTTGGAATTGTTGATTTTCAGCACTCCATGGATTTAGCTATGGAGAAAAAGAGAGAGATACCCATTGGGAGAAAATAGGAGGAAGAAAAGGGTTATGGACTTATATCTTAACCCTCTTCCTGAGCCTCAATTTATAGATGAATTAAGTTGTAATATTACAATAATACCCATGAGAATTAAACTAATTACATCAATGTCATCTCTATGAGATGACTCTTTATTTACCATCCTGCCAACAATGTGTGGGCCTGTGGGCCTTCTCCTTGGTCTATGGGCTTGATCCCATCTTGCACTTCTCTTGGGTATATGGGCCTTCCTTAGTCCTGTGGACTTGGGCCCATCTTTCACACATTTGGATGTGTGTGTCTTCCTTGGTCGTGTGGGCTTGGGCTCATCTTCCAGCACTCCCCCTAAAACTAGGGGTGAGAGAACATCATGAACACCTAGCTTGCTGTAAACGGTGTGTAGGATCTTCCCGTATAAAATGATAGTTCACCATATCTTCCAACAATCCCCCCCAAGTTGGTGGTCTCTTCTAAAAGACCCAACTAGCATAATATAAGTGAGAGTAAAATCACTCCTAGCTGTAAGACATTGCTCCATACTCCAGTCAAATGGACATAGTCAAAAATATTTCCTGCTCAATTTCACAGGCAGAAAAGTAGCCCTATGTTTTGGACTCAATATCACACCGAGTCACTTAGAGAAGGAAACAATGAATCACCGAGTCATCTAATTTAACATTCATTTTTTATGTTGCTTTTAGTTAAATTTTCATTGATTATGTAAAAAGCTTGAACGTAGGGGTATAGTTGGGATTTATAGCCCTAAACTATCATGACGTGAAATACCCTATTTAAGAGTTAAAGAAAGAGAAATAAAGTAAGTCTGGAATTAGGTTAATTAAGAGTAAGGAGGTTCCCTTGACGAGATCCTAGCTTTGGCCCTTGACGTGCATTGTTCTCATGGGGAATTTGGTAGATATCTAGAAGGATCTTGAGAGAAGAAGAACCCTACCTATTTCACGAAACAGCAGGACGAGGAGGAGAGTTTTGCATGAATCCTTGCAGCAAGGAGGAGGCTTTCAGATTGCTGGATTGGTGTGCAATTCAAGAGGTACTAAATCCCTTTTCGAGTAAAGAAGGGTTAGAGTTTTCTTTCTTTTACTTATATGATCAGTAATTGCATGGTAGAGAAACCCTACCTCTTGACGTGAATCATAAAAGAGGGGTTTCATACGGGGGTCTCAAACAGTCCATTGATTTTGTGGTTGCATCTATAATTGAGAAAAGCAAACTCCTTTTCAAGCATAATGAGGAAGGAGAGAGAAGGGAGTTCTTTTCACAATTGTGTGATCAAAATTCATCATACAGTGTTGGATTCATCAGTACCTCACCGAGTTACTAGATCCATGTTGTGGACTCAATAGCACACCGAGTCACACAACGAAGAAGACAACAACAACTCACTCAATAGGATTTAATTCTTATATTTCTTTGAGTAGGATTTATTTCTAATATTGTTTTAAGTAGGATTTATTTCTTATATTGTTTTAAGTAGGAGTTATTTCTAATTACTTTTTATGTAAGGGCATTATGGGGAATTATTGTAACCCTAACCCTAAAACTCCCTATTTAAGGGATAGGTATGAATGAAATAGGTAAGCTTTGAGATTTTAGAATAACCTAGTCTAAATAGGTTGGGATCACCTCTTGATCCCGAGTTTAGGGTTTACTCCAAAAATCCAACCTATCCTTCACCCTCCATTGCCATCCATCTTCACCCAAATTCATCCACCATCATCCCTATTAAGAAAAGGAACTTCCTGCCCCTTTTCCGAGCCCAAAGAGGAGGTCTATCCTCCTTCTTGGCAGTAGCAACAAGAGAGGCCCAATTCCTCCCTTACCAAGCAGCAAAGTGAGGATTTTTATCCTCAAATCTTGAGCAATTCCTGGTGCAACGTGGGAGCTGATCATAGCATCAAAGAAGAGGTATTAATCTATCCCAAACTCTTGTTTCAAGTTATTTAAGAAAGAAGGATTGCACTCTTAGCTAGAGCAGCAACAAAGAGGGCCAAACCCTCTTTGCCGTGACCAAGAAAGAGAGCACCTTGCTCTAGCAAGGTCAGCATAGTTGTGGGGTCTTCTACCTAGCACAACAACTCGGTAGGACCCTCAAAAGAGGATCTTTCCTCCTGGCCAAGCATTGGTTAAGGAGAAATACTCATACACAGACCCTTGACGTGAAGTGAGTAAATTCTGAGTGCTGGATTCACAAATCCCACGCCGTGTTACTCGATCCATGACTCGGGACCGTAACAATCCATGGCTAGGGACCATAATAACTTGGTATCAGAGCAGGGTAACATGGTAGAGCATATCATCAATGAATTAAAAGAGATTATGCTTAGAGGACAGGCAGAGAATGACAAAAAATTTGCTGCATTCATGGAGAGGTTCTCTAAAATTGATCTCGATACGGAGACATTGAATGGAAGGATGGATAGCATGGAGACTGGTATAACAACTGGAAGGAACACGATTCCAGAGCAAAGAGGAGGGGACCATTCGTATAACAGAGGGGGAGATGAGTTTGCTGGGCGCACTAGTTTCTCTGGCCAGCAAGGACACTTCAACCCGGGAGGACACTTCAACCAGGGGGGAGGCACTGCACCTAGGTATACTAAACTTAATTTCCCTACTTATAATGGGTCAGAAGATCCTTTGATCTAGCTGTATCGGCGCGAAAAAAAATCACCATAAAAAATAGCAGCTTATGATAGAGTACAGTTGGCTGCCTTCCACTTACCGGGGGAAGCACAACTCCGGTTTCAGCAGGTTGAGGGTGATAGAGAGGTGGTCGAATGGGATGTGTTTAAGAATTTATGCTCTCTCCATTTTGGTCCTCCGGCTTACAGCAACCCTTTGGGGGATTTGGTTCTGTTACGCCAAACTGGCTCAGTGGAGCAATATCAAACATAGTTCCAGGGAAAATTAGCACTAGCACGTAGTATGGTATAGGGGGATCAGCAAGTAGCGCTATTTACAGTAGGCCTTACTGAGTTGTTACGGCTTGAAGTAGAGTACTATGCACCTATTAACCTATCTAGCTCTATGACCCCCATGGTTAGGGGAAACTCCTTCTTCCACCTGGCAGGGACGACACTCTTATCCTCAAGGGGTTCAGTCAACAACAACTCCTCCAAGACACACTCCGAGTAATACTTTGTCAGGGGATACACGATCGAGCAGTCATCCACCTCAGTACATTAAAAATTTTACAAGTGCTGAGATGGCAGAAAGGCATTCTAAATATTTGTGTTACAATTGTGATGAACAGTTTCGGGATGGTCATCAGTCCAAAAGGTTGTTTTGGCTTGAAGTGGATGAAGTCGATGATCCAGAGGATACAGAAGAGAGGATAGAGGACGAGCCACCGGAAACATCCTTGCATACCATTACTGGGCAGAAATTGCCTACAACCATGCAAGTCAGAGCTCAGGTCTTCGATTGGGAACTCGTGGGACTAGTGGATTCGGGGAGTACCCACAATTTTCTTAGCTTAACTGTGGCTCAGCACCTGTAGTTACAGATTCTTCCACATCCGACAGCCACAGTCTCAGTGGCCAATGGGGAGAAGGTTCCTAGCTACGGAATCAGCAAGGTGGTAAATTTTTCTATTGGCACTACTTTATTTCATTCTGAATTTCTTGTCATTCCTCTAGCTGGTTTTGATATGGTGTTGGGAATTAAATGGTTACAAACCTTGGGACCAATTATGTGGGACTTCTCTGCGTTAACAATGAGTTTTGTCTGGCGTGGTAGACAAATACTCCTACAAGGAAGTCAAGAGGACAAACAACAGCAAACAACAACACATTCATTCTCTGACTGCCCAGGATAATTCAGACAACACTATTGATACTCTTATTGATGAGTTCTCTGATCTTTTCTGTGAGCCTACAGGGCTCCCTCCCTTGAGACACTGTGATCACAAGATATGTTTGAAACCAGGGTCTGATGTGGTTGTTGTTCGACCGTATCGGTATCCTCACCTCCAGAAAGATAAGATCGAGAGACAGTGTCAGGTGATGCTAGAACATGGCCTTATTCGTAGTAGCAAGTCCCCGTTCTCTTCACCTGTCTTGGTCGTGAAGAAACATGATGGGACATGGCACTTTTGTGTTGATTATCGGGATTTGAATGCGTAGACAGTAAAAGATAAATTTCCAATTCCGGTCGTGGAGGAGCTCCTCGATGAGTTACATGGATCGTGGGTCTTTACCAAATTGGACTTATGGTCTGGATATCACCAGGTTCACATGCATCCCTCAGACATTCAAAAAACAACATTCCACACACATCACGACCACTTTGAATTTGTGGTCATGCCATTCAGGTTGTCAAATGCTCCCTCCACTTTCCAGACGCTGATGAATGAGGTATGTAGCTCTTACCTTTGGAAATTCGTACTTGTGTTTTTTTATGATATACTCATATATAGAAAGTCTCGAGAAGGTCATGTAGCACATTTGAGGATTGTGTTTGAATTATTACGAGCACATCAGTTGTATTTGAAGAAATCCAAATGCTCCTTTGGGGCATCTCATGTTGCTTACCTTGGCCACATTATCTCACATGAGGGTGTAACGGTGGATCCCGAGAAGATTCAGGTCATTCGTGAGTGGCCTCAGCCTCAATGTTGCTCAGCATTCCGCGGGTCCTTGGTCTAGCAGGCTATTACCAAAAATTTATTCGGAATTATGGTCTTTTGGCAGCACCTTTAACAAACCTCCTCAAAAAGAATTCCTTTCAGTGAACCGAGAAGGCCACACAGGCCTTTGAGGCGCTTAAAGGTGCTCTTGCATCTACACCTGTTTTACAGCTTCCAAATTTTGAAGACTTATTTGTGGTGGAATGCGACGCTTCTGGTGGGGGCATTGGGGCCGTGTTACAGCAACACTCACACCCCATTGCGTATTTCAGTCGATAGTTGGTAGATCGTTATCAGAAATTGGCTGCATATGAACAAGAGTTAATCGGGTTGGCCAAGGCAGTCCAACACTGGAGGCCTTACTTATGGGGTCGTTCTTTTCTCATCCGTACTGATCATTATAGTCTCAAGTTCTTACTTAAGCAGCGCCTCACTACTTCACCTCAGCAACATTGGATCAATAAGTTGATGGGCTTCGATTTCTCGATTGAGTATCATGTGGGGAGATTAAACAAGGTAGTGGATGCCTTGTCCAGGAATTTTGAACACCAACAGCTCATATATGCAATCAGCCAGTCTTGTTTCCTCATCCTCGACATGGTGCGGGATGCACATGTCACACTTCCAGCACTACAGTAGTTGCACAGACAGATTATAGAGGGGAAGATGGATTCTAAGTGGTCAATATAGGATTCACTCATTTGTTATAAACAACGGATTTACCTTCCTCCCACGTCCGAGTTGATTCCAGCTGTTCTCTCGGCTTATCATGATTCGACCCATGAGGGGTTACAGAAAATGTTGTTGCATATTCGGGCAGATTTCTATTGGCAGGCTATGAAGACCTCCATTGCCACATATGTCTCTGCATGTCAATGAAACAAAATCGAGCATTTGAGTCCCGCGGGGCTTCTACAGCCTCTCGCCCTCCCTACTCAGGTATGGGCCGATATTTCGATGGACTTGTGGAGGGTCTTACCCTTTCAGCCGGGAAATCAGTTTTGTTCGTGGTGGTGGATCGGTTCTCCAAGTATGGTCATTTTATTCAGATGGCGCATCCCTACACGGCAGCTCGAGTGGCCCATACTTTCTTGGAGCATATTATCCGATTACATGGCATTCCATAATCTATTGTCAGTAATCGGGATGAGGTATTCATGAGTACTTTCTGGAGGGAACTTTTTCGTCTGAGTGGCACAAAATTGAAATTTTCGTCAGCATATCATCCTCAGACGAATGGCCAAACCGAGGTGGTTAATCGAACCATCGAAATGTATCTCAGGTGCTTTGTTGGAGATCGACCAAAACAATGGGTTCAGTGGCTACCATGGGCAGAATACTGTAACAATACTTTGTTCCACTCGGTCTTGCAGTCATTTCCTTTCCGAGTTGTTTATGGGAGGGATCCCCCACAACTTCTCTCTGGGATGTCTCTTATGAGGTAGTGGACTATGTTTGGTTACGCCTACGACAGTACTTGTAGCAGTCCATTGTAGGGCCGTCATGCCATAAGCTCTCCCCCAGGTACTTTGGGCCTTTTTCGCCATTATTCGACTAGTAGGACAGGTGGCCTATCAACTACAACTGCCTGACACAGCAAAGCTGCATGATGTGTTTCATGTCTCACTTTTGAAATCACACAAGGGGTCGCAGACTACTTCCCCTCCATTCCTTCCTCCAGTCGACAAGGGCTACGTCATTCTGACATCCTACGCGGTATTACTGGCGCGTTTGATCGATGATCAGTGGGACATTCTCTTGTAGTGGAACGCTCCAATGGTCATGCTAGAAAGAAAGGAAAAACAATACTTAGTTCACCTGATGACAGAGACCGAAATCTATCAGATTATTTATCTTCTGATAATTATATTTTATGAAGTGAAGTTACACCTGGATGAAATTTATTTAAGTCTAGTTTCAAAAGGAGAAAATTTCATGTCAATCTGATCTATATTTAAAGATATATTCGCATTGGAAGAATCAATGGTCATGTTGATATTCTGTTGCATTGAAAAATCAGAATTTGTGCCCTTTGTTTTGCGTCACTTTTTGAGTTGCTATATTTGGAAAATATCTCACTTCTCCCTGATTTGAGGGTTTTATTTATACAGCATCAACAACTACAACCGTGTCTCTGCAACTGTAAGTGATGTAAAGAGTTCCAGTTTTAACTTCCCATGCAACAACCATGACTCCCTTTGTGACTTTACAGGTAGCACCATTAAAAGTCACATTATCACCTTCATCATCAAGTTGCCCTACTGAGATCAGATTACACATCAATTTTGGTACAAGTCTCACCTTGTTAATTTTTCACACTGAGGTGTTTGACATCCTCAAACTAATATTACCAATACTGACAATATCCAAAAGTTCTCCATTAGCAAGATACACCTTCCCGTGATCTCCAACAACATAATTCTCCATGATCTCACGATGTGTTGTGGTGTGAAATGAAGCTCCTGAATCTAACACCCAAGAGTCAATAGGGCTATCAACCGACAAGAGTAAAGCATCTTGTACCTCTTCAGTCACCACATTTCCAGCATCATTTTTCTTTTCATCCTTCTACGGTGCTCTGCAATTCTTCTTTATGTGACCAGACTTGCCACAATTCCAAGATTCCACATTCCTTCTGAATTTGGACTTGCTTCTACCATTCCTCAACTTCCCTCTACCATTGCCCTTGTTGGAATTCCTCTTGAAGTTCCTACCCCTAGTATCGACACTTAGGGTAGAATTAGATGTCGATAATTATTTGGAGTCCTTTCTACGAACTTCCTCCGCGAGAATGGTATCCCGAACATCATTAAAGATCAAATTCTCGTTGCCTACAGAGTTGTTGATCGCAACCCTCATAGGCTCCAAAAAATGTAGCAGAGATGCCAAAAGAATCAAAGCACGAACCTCATCATCACATTTAATTTGAACAAATGTCAATTGATTGATAATCGTGCTAGAATCATGTAAATGCAATGCAATTGATGTATTTTATGTCATCTTTAAATTGAAGAGTTTTTTCATGAGATGTACCTTATTATTTATGGAAGACTTCTCATACATGTTGGACAGAATCTTCATCATCCCTGTTGTGGTTTTCTCCGACGCCACGTTGTGAGCAACGTTCTTTGACAGTGTTAACCGGACTACTCCGACTACTTGTCTATCAAGGTGATTCCACTCATCATCTTTCATACTTTTTGGTTTCATATCTAGAAGTGGCGCATGCATCTTTTTACTATATAGATAATCTTTGATTTGCATCCTCCATAACACAAAATCCATACTATCAAACTTGTTGATCCCTAGTGTCGATCCTTCTTAGCTAGTCATTGCTCTCAATCATGAACCAAAGCTCTGATACCACTTGTTAGGAATTAAATGCCCTAATTCCAAACTAACGAGAACAATAATAATAATTGTGGAAGAAAGGAAAAGCAAGCACAAAAACAAACAACAAGATTTATACAGATTCGCCTCAAGGTGAGACTACGTCCTGTCTTCCGCCGTTGTAGTAATCCACTATAAAGATGAAATAGTTTACAAGAGAAATCGTACACTTACAAGTATTTCTCTCTAACCTATCGGGATGCAACTCAAGATGCTCCTTGGATTATGATGATAAAACCCTAATAGCGGTGCCCCTCAATTATAAAGTGAAAAGTAGGGCAATCACGATACAAGAGTAAAATTCCCAAACTGTTCTTAATGAAACAACAATCAATATATCGTGGATCGGATATCCACGACCAACTCAGCATAGGGCATTAATTGGGATCCATAATTTAACATATATGACTTGTATTCTGATGCTAAAATTGTGAAAGGTTTATGGAAAATTTATGAGACAAAGTATGGGCAAGAAATTGAGTCTGAATAGAAGGTTTTCATGAGAAAATATTTCACTACACAATGGCATGTGGGAAATTGGTAATCGATCAAGGGCATGAAATTCAAAACAATGTTGTCAAGATTATCGCCAGTGGTATTCCAATAGATGATAGAATACAAGCATTTGCCCTAATAGAAAAACTTCCTCTGTCATGGTCAGACTTTAAGTTTCAGATGAAGCATAAAAGAAAACTTTCCACATTAGACGAAGTGTTGGTGTCAATTCAGTTAGAAGAAAAGCACAGAAACAACATTGAGAAAACCTTGGATAATAGATATGATGTTAGTGGAAAAGCGAATTTGATAGAATCAAAGTAAACTAACTTCATAAATAAGAAGGCCAAAAAAATACTCGGTAAGCTAAAACAGAAAATTTAGAAGGAATAAAACAAGAGGGCATGTTATGCCTATGGAAAACTGGGTCACTTTGCTAAGCAAATGAAGGGCAAGGTGATAGTACAAATCCTCAAGAAAATTGATAATCAGAACTAGCTTAGCTGGAACTAACGATAGATTAGTTAAAACTCACTTAGAAATTAATTTGGCATTTAATCCAACTAATTGGTGGGTTGACATAGGAGCAATTGTTCGTATTTGTTATGATATTTCCTCTTTTTCTTCCTACCAGGAGGTTAAAGGGAGCATTATGACAAAGGCAATTCCAATGTTGATCAAGTGACCGATGAAGGAGCAGTAGAGTTGAAATTCACATCTAGAAACACTCTCACTCTTCATAATGTACAATATGTGCTAGATGTATGGAAAAATCTTGTCAATGGTTTCCATTTGAGTCAAATAGGCTACAAGTTAGTGTTTGAATCGAATAAGGTTGTAATTACCAAGGTTGGATCTTTTGCAGGGAACGGTTATGTTTCTGACGAATTATTTAAATTAAATATAATTTTTGCCCAAAATATTAATGAGATTAAAGTTTCATTTTATGTCGTGCTAGTTGACTCTTTTGACTTATGACATGTTAGACTTAGATACGTAAATATGAATACTCTAAAAAGAATGATGACCTTAGATTTAATATCCAAAAATAATATAAAGTTAAAATATTAATGAGATATGTGTCCAATCAAAACAATCTAGAAAGACATTTAAGTCAATGAGTACAAGCTTTGACCTTCTAGAGCTTATACACATTGATATCTATGAGATGAGTTCTAAGATTTACAATGCAGGTTTCATAGGATCAATAGAAAACAACAATGTATATTGGTTTTTAGTAGTACCTAAATTTTCTATAAGTACTATTAAAGAATCCGATGATGTTGTGTTTTTTCAAATGGGTTTCCTATGGAAGAATAAATAAAATTAGAAGTAGGGAGAAACTTCTTGATACTATGATGAGGATACGGAAACACTGCCATAAATTGAACTTAGGCGGAGCAAGAGACCTAGTATAGAAAAGAACCTAGGAGATAATTTTTTACATATTCTTCATAAAGGATGATCCATTGACTTTTACCTAAGCAATGAAATCTAGTGAAGCTTATGTGGGAGGAAGCGGTTAAAAGTGAAATGGATTCAATTCATTCATACTATACATGGGAATTATCAGACTTACTTCCAGGGTCTAGGCCAATTGGATTCAAATAGATTTTCAAAAGGAAACTTAATCCTAATAGGTCTATAGAAAAATTCAAAGCTAGATTAGTTGCTAAAGGTTTTAGTCAGAGAGAAGGGATATATTTTATCAACATTTATTCACATGTCACTAGGATAACTATAATTCAAGTACTTATTGCACTAGTTGCATCATATTACCTAAAAATACATCAGATGGATGTTAAAACAACATTTCTCAATGGTGAATTAGAAGAAGAAATTTATATGGAACAACCAAAGGGTTTTGTAGTTCTTGGTTAAGAGAATAAGGTGCATAAGTTAGTCAAATCTTTATATGGTCTAAAACAAGCTCTTAGGTAGTGACATGAAAATTTTGATAGGTTAATCCTATCATATGGTTTCAAAATATGTGATTTTGAAATGTGTATATTTGAAAAGATATGATAGGTCTTTCATTATTTTATGTCTTTATGTTGATGATATTTTGATATTTGGAAATGAAAAAATCAAAATATATCTAAATATTAGAGGTAAAAAAATACCTTAATGATAACTTTGATATGAAAGACCTAGGGTTAGAGAATGTAAATTTAAGAATCAAAATAATTAAAAATAAAAATGAGATTGCTTTGAGTCAATCTCATTATATGGAAAAGGTTTTAAAACAGTTTGGATCTGAGAACTGTAAATCATTTTGCACACCATATGATTCTAACATAAAATTAAAAAAATTGTGGGGATAATGTTTCACAGTTGAAGTACTCTCAAATTATTGGAAGTCTAATGTATTTATGAAACTGTACCAGTCCATATATTTTCTACGCACTAGGAAGTCTGAGTAGGTAAAACGAGTAACCTCAATAAAACCCATTGGGATGCTATTGAAAGACTTTTTTAATATTTGAAAGGTATTTTTAATTATGAAATACATTATTTAGGATTTCCTACTGGACTGGAAGTGTATAGTGATGCTAACTGGATTCCGATTCCGCTAATTTTAAAGCTACTAGTGGTTTTGTATTTACACTATGTGGTGGCGTTCTCGCTTGGAAATCTTCCAAGCAGACCTTGATTACCAAATCTACTATGGTGGCTGAAATGATAGTCTTAGAGTTGTCTAGTGGAGAAGTTGAATGGCTTATTGATCTTTAATCAGACATTCCCATGATAGACAAGCCAATTCCAGATATCTTAATTAATTGTGATAATCAAGTAATTATTACAAAAATTAAAATTAAAATCATAATTCAAAGTTGTCTAGGCATAAAGAGCTTCAATATAAAATTTTGAGGAACCTCACATCCACTGAAGTTATAACCTTGAGTGATATTAAATCAATAGAAAACTTCACAGATCATCTGACCAAGAGCTTGTCGAGATTACAAATACAATATGCTTCGAGGGGGATGGGATTAAAGCCTATCACTTGAGTCACCGTCAGTGGCAACCCAACATATATGATTGAAAATCCTAAGTGACTAGTAGGAGCACCAAATTAAAGTGAATTTCATTCACATCCCACCTCTATGAAGTTGGTGCTCAACTGCACTAGATATAAGGTTGATGTATTACCTTAATGATATCGAGGTTATTATTGCAGGGTATAGAGATACAGTATACCCTTGGAGATATCTCCAATGTGAGTGTGATTTGGGGCCACAATCTAATAGAAAATTAATGTTTGTTCTCTAAAAGACATTCATAATAGAAGATACATGTATGTGGCCATAACGTGCTACCCTGATGGAAATCACATGCATGATTAACACTTAGTTGTTCGGTACTCTGAAAGCTTATACATAAAGTCCAAGTTCAAGAATCATTCACTTAGGACCGGTGTGGGTTCCAAAATTCCAACTAGATGAAAGTTCAAGTCCGAAAAACACGTGTCATTGAAAGCTACAATGTACTAATTGCTCGAATCTTATCTAATCTAATCATGTGTCAATTTCAATTTTTAAAAAATGGTAGGGCATGTCAAATTTTTTAGAAGAAATAGAAAGGCACGCATGTGTGCCTCTCTTTCACCTCTTCCCTTTTCCTTCATTTTTTTTTCTTTAGTCCCAAATTGCTAAAACAATAGGGACCTTTTGGCCACAATCGTTCACACATTTGTTTGGGTGGGCCCTACATGTCACATGTGCGACAAAATGATGGGATCAAGCCGATTGTTGGGATGGGTTAGATCTAAACCATTGGATCAATTGGTTATAGATCTAAACTATTTGATCGAACAGTTAAAATATTTGAATTGTTAGATTGAGTGGTTACAAATCTAAATGGTCGGATTATGTTGTGTTATTGATTTGAATTGTCAAATAAAAACCGTTACAGATAAGAACTGTCAAATCAAAGCATTTATAGATCAAACGTCAAATTGGGCATCTATAATCTTAACCGTTAGATCAAAGCAGTTACATATCAGCTTAGAGATAAAAGAGTAGTTTTTCCCAGAAGGGTTAGAAAACTCTATAAATAGAGTTGCAAACATGAGTGAGACCAAAAAAGTAATTCCAAGCTTTGAAAATTGTTCTAAAAAGTATTCTAAAAAGTGTTCTTCATGTTCCTAAGAAAGTATTAAGAGTTCTTGAAAGAAAATAAGGAAAAATCATCTATTCAATCAAGTTCAAGCAGTCAGAAAAGGTCTTACAGAGTTCATGGGCTCGCTTAGTACAGTGCACCTGTAAGAGAGCAAAAAGGTCCATTGTATCTTAAAAATGGATCGTCAGCATTTGGTTCGAAGACAATGAATACATGCCTAGGGCCAAGTAGAGGTATTATTTAATTATTTATTATTTTATGCCTAATTGGTAAAGTGGATCGACAAAAGGTACGCTTCAACACTAGGCTATTAATTTGGTTTTTATCAAGTGTTATTTAAAGTTTTATGAGTTGAATTATATTATTTCCATCAATTTTTGTGCCAATCGAAAAGTATAGGAAAAAGATAATGCCATAGGAAAATTTTCTCCATTAACTAAATTTTTTTGGCGTTTGTGTTATTTTAGAATGTTAAATTTTTTCACTTGATTCCTCTTTCTTTTAGGAAATGTTTGAAATGATAGAACAATGAATTTATTCTTGCTCTAGTAGGTAAGAATGCCAAGAAGAACTTAAATGGTTCTTGATCACTTACTTTTTACTTCAACTTATTTTTCATTGTTTGATATATAAAAAAAAAAAAAAAAACACTTTAAGGAACTAGCTCAAGTAAACTAGGTAAAAGGAATTTTTCTAATAAAAAAAATTAGTCAATGAGAAAATAATTTTCCTGACATTTTATTTACCTATGACCAATAGATCCTATCTCGGAAAGAACCGGTGGTTTAATAAAGCTGGTAGTTGGTCCTTCATTCACATGTGAAAAATAAGTACGAGACCAACCCATTCAGAAGGCCAAGACAAGTCTCCTTCACCCACCCAAGGAAAGTAGATGCTCTACAGCTCAAACCAGACCCAACTACAGTTTAGCATAACAGGATCCCTGACATTGCGAGTTCAGGCGTCATGTGAGGTAAACAGAATACTAATTAAAAAGTAAATTGGTATTCTATTACTGGGTTGATCTCAAAAAACTCAGGAAAACTAACCCATGTATGTGAATCCCAAAGAAGTGAGTTTTCTATTTGGTTCTGTGTACAATGCAAGTGAGACATTGAAGCATCTATGTCTATAATATTCCGCATCTTCAACTCTACAGTCTTCGCCTGCAAGCCTTTGCTGTTTTATTGTCAGTAGACGACGGTACTCTTCTTTCATGGTACATCGCAATTTCTTGACCAGCTAAGGTAGATCTGGTATTTCTTCATCCCCAAGTCATTCACATTCAAAACAAGGAAACTTCCTGGTAGCGAATCAAACAAAGCAGAGTCCAGTAAATAGTAGATAGTAGAAAAGAAAATGACAGTTCTGTTGAGATATGATTCTCTATGTATTTATTTGATCTGATAAGACAGATAGATGGGTCACTGCAAGGAGCCCTTTTGGAGCCTTTTTGGCCTCTACTTGTAACCAGCATCCTCAAAAGGAATTTTGTTTTTTTGCTTCTGGATCCCTCCAATCTTTTTTCTCCCTCGCTGAAACCTGCTTTTTTAATGAAAAGAATGAAGAGAAATGTATTCAAGGAGAGAGCCATAGTTAATGAGGAACACCAGACCTGAGTACTGCTTTCTTCAAATTCTGATTATTGGTGAAAGACAAAGAGTGGTTGAGGTTTCAAGAGGAAAGATGTTTTCTCTTTTCTTATTTGGTATGGTAGGTCACTGTGTGTTGTAGACTTAACTTCTCATGAGGACAATGGGATGTGAACAAATCTGGATGATTGCATGGAAGGGAAGAAATTCAAAACTGAAATAGTGGCAACAGACGGGGATGAGCCTATGAAAAAGGTTCTAGACTTTCAATTGAGCTTTTGGGTGTGGAGAGGAGGACAACTTTTCCACATTCTCTCCCTCTCTCTTTTACAATGACGCCAGTAATCATGTCTGCATTCTTGAAGACTTCAACCATTTTCATGAAAATTAACCTGATGACAAAAAAGTTAAAGCAAGTTTAAATAGAAAATAGCTTCTTCATGATTCAAGCATTGATACTTGATTAGAAAACCAGTTAACAAGCTTTGGCCTTTACCCAAAATGTACTTTACACTCATTAATCCTCTGTATATGTAACAAACTACCCAGAAGAGAAAAGCTCTACCAAAATCAAAGCCTGTGTAAAAAAATCTAGAAGCAAAGAGAAAAGAAAAAGGAATAAAATCAGGGCTCGAATTCAATTGGAAGAACAGCACTTCTAGATCCTCGGCCATGGCCAAAAGAGAAAAAGTATCTTCTGCTTCTGCTACTTCCTTCATCGGAGCTACCTGCTTCTTGTATCCGGGGATTCTGCCGTAAAACTTCCTGAACAGAGAGATACAGCTGCCTGTCAGCTGAAGAATCCATGGAGAAAGATCGCCTGATGGGCTGTACCGAAAATTGGTCATCTTTCTCTCTCACATCAAGGCACTCATCTCCCATGCTTGATACATGATGAAATCTTCTCTGCTTCTTTGATGCCAACCTCTCTTCCAACTTCCAAGGGGATGGACTGTGTCGAGCACTACCAGATTGGATGGACAACTCAATTGAAACAGCTCCGTTCAAATCTTGACTTCTTGGGATCTGATTAGTTCCATCCTCACTGACTTCAATCACAAAGTGGTTGCTGAATTGATGAGGATCTTGATAAGGGGTATCGGCCATTCCCTGATCAAATGGACGAACATTTGAAATACTGGATCTGCAGAGAGGGCAATTAGCGTTGCTTTGAAGCCATGTATCAATACAGTCTATGTGAAAAGCATGGGAGCAATCGGGCAGCAACCGGAGCCTTTCTTCTTCTTGGAATTCATTCAAACAGACTGCGCATTCACTCAGGTTCTTCTCCTTACCATCTTCCACTCCTTTCTTGAATTGGAAAATGGGGATGGACTGGATCACGGATTCATCAAGACCGCGGCTTTCGATGGTGGTAGCGTAGATGATTAAAGGGTCTCCATGCCTGGGGCCCCTCCTCCTGCTTGATATCCGTCGCAAGAAGTCGTATGTGTGCCAATTTAAGCAGCATTTGATGACAAAGATGTAGTAGCAGATGAGCAAGAAACTAGTCGCTATGATGCCGAGTATGGCGACAGCTAAGACGGGAAAATTTGCAGAGTGAGAAAGGGAGGGATGTCGGAACGGACTTTTGTAAAAGTTGGGAGGATAATAAGGTGAAGGCGTTGGATCATTGCCTCGTAAATAATGAAGACCCCCTGGATTTGAATCCATCGCTAACGGAACGGCCACAGAGAGGAACATAAATGAGAAACCCACAAGAAACAGTGCTTACACAAACTCAAAGAGAAAATCTCAAAATGAGGCTGATGAGTGAAGAAGCTAGAAAGGAACTTGGAAAATCTACAAAACTAAAAACAACCAATCAAACAAACTAAATGGGTAAGAGAATGAGTTTGGGGTACGTAGGAAAACGAAATGGGTGTTCCCAGTTTCTGAAACAAGATCAGACCCATGAACCAGAACGAAAGGAACGAAGCTATGAGAAGATAAACACAGAAATACAAGAAAGTTCTGAGAAGAACTCGTGGAAAGGGGAATTGGGTAGAAGTGAGTGGAGAAAAAATGGGTTGAGGTGATCTTCTGCAGGAAGAGTTTTGTAGGTGAGAAGAAGAGAGAGAAACGAAGTTGACTAATTAAAGTGTATAAGAAATCTGCAAGAGAAAAACAAAAACAAAAAATCAATCAAGCTCCGGTCTCCGGGGCTGCTGAGACAGACCAAAAGGCCGTGGCTAGAGGTTCAAGTTATAGCGAAATTTTGGAAATTGACCAGAAATTTCCAAAAATTTTAAGGGCGATTAGTCTTTTTTTGTTTAAGTTTTAAGTAGTTAAGAATGAATCTGCTGATTTGGTATGTTAATTTGAAATAAATTTATTATACTGAAGGCTGTAAATGGTATATAAAGGGATCCGAATAAGTTATTTATTGAAATAAATTAAACCAGTTGACAAAAACGAAATCTGCCATTGAACAGCTCCTGGAATATCTCCTGTCGGGGTTTACACGGCAAATCGTACCCCGATGAACCGGAGAGACAAAGAAGACGACCAGAGACTGATGTGAAAGCGAAACTTAACTTGGTATTGCTATTACCTCACAAAAGTAAATCGAAAACCGAATTAAAAAAACAAAGAAGAAGGAAAAAAGAAGATGCTGAAATCAGGAAAAGGGGATTCCATACTTATCTTAGTATTACTATTACCTTACAAAAACATATCGAAAACCGAATTTAAAAAAACAGAAAGAAGAAGAAGATGAAATCAGGAAAAGGGGATTTCAGACTGTATTACTATTACCTCACAAAATTAAATCGAAAACCGAATTTTAAAAAGTAAATCGAAAACCGAATTTAAAAAAGAAGAAGGTGAAGAGATGCAGAAGAAACTGAAATCAGGAAAAGGGCAATTCAAAAATCTCACGGAAGAAGTCAAAAGCGTGTGAATGAAGGAGAAGATGAGGTAGACGCAAAAAACGGGAGCAGAGAGCCTGACAAAACCGTGTTTCTCTCTCTCCCTTTCTCTCGTAGCTTGTGGGTTAGGCAAGAACGAATTGACATTCAGACTTGCCAAATCAGTTTTTGTTTTAAAAACAAATAAACAGAAAAGAGTTTCAGGGAGGTGGTCAGAGTTTCAAAAGGGTTAACACTGGTTTTTCATTAGAGATGGAAGAAGACACCAATCCAAAGTCAAAAAGCTCGGGAGAGAAAAGTTTTTTATCTCTGTGTCTCCATCTGGGTAGAGTCTTTTCTCGAGGATCCCATTATTTTACTATTCAATAATTTAACAATTAATTGCAGAAAACATCCGGTGCGACCGCAACATATCTTTCTTTCTCTCTCTACCTTACACATCATATTACTCCTTAGTTGAAGCATTCAACATTTCCTCAATGAAACAATTGACTTTTAGGGGAACCCATTATTTAAATTTCAATTGCATTCACCTATAAACAAATTTTTTAGCTAAGTCATTCATAATCAAAAGGCATATTTGAATTACAAATGTATTAAATCTCTAGATTTTGATCAAAACAGTTAAAGCAGATGAAATAATCTTTTACATGATGATTAGAACCTTGACCATGTAACAAAAAAGAAAGAAAAAGATGTCTCAATGTATGATCACAAAGGGGAAAAAATAAAATGCACTACTACTCTTGGTCCCATCTTCTGGAACAAAAATCAAAGGAAGATAGAATTTTACCTGATTACATAATTAAAAGGATTTGGAAGAATTTTTTTTTATCTATTTTATGAATTTGGTTCAACTTACCCATAAACCCGTCACCTGGTTTGTAAATAATAATCAACTTTTCACACCTGATTACCCGTTTACCTGGTTTTATATAAAACATATCTAGCATTGAAGAAGGCAAAGGGCGAAGGACAAGACACAATCTTTTAATATTAAAAAATATTTTATTAGTTTTATAATATTTTATTAGTTTTGTATGAATCTTTTATGATGTTGAAGTTTAAATTTAAAATTTAAATTATTTTTATCTATTTATTATTATATTTATATTATTTTAAAATAATATATTAAATTATCAATTTACTTACCCACTGAGTCATTTATCCCAAATAAATAGGTTAAAACAAGTTAGACACAGGAATAAACTCTTGTATATTCAAGTGAAATTTCTTAGGTAAGGGTAAGAAATATTATTTATCTCCCTACTTAGCCAATCAAGAGAGGTCCACCAATCACCGGTTGATATCAATTTATATTGGAATACTCAAAATCTAATATGATAATTTTATATATATTAAGGTAATTTTCGAATATGACCTTATTTGAGAAGGTAGTCAACTTAGATGCCATAATCACAAAAATAACACTATGATTTAAATGTAAGGGAACACCATAAATTGATCTTGATAGAAAGTTAAAAAAAAAAAAAAAAGTTAATTTGCCATTTTAAAATTTTCTTTTGGATATTTTATTAAAAAGAAAAGCTGGTCAATCTCTCATCTTGATCTTAATATAGAAGGCTTAGACCTGTTAAACAAGTCAGAAAATTGCCATCTTTCTTGAATCCAATTGGGTTTCTTCTTAATATGTTTTTTGTTGGTTATTGTGGAGCCTCTCGATTTCTTTCATCATCGATTGCGAGTTTTAAGAAAAATTATTGTCTATTGTTGTTAAATTATCAAATGTCTCGAATAACATTAATAGTATGCCTATTTATATATTTTCTCAAATAATGAGTACTTATGGTATGAATATTCATAAAATTTTCAAATCTAACCCCTCATTGGCTACCATATGTGGTGACACCCCCTTCATGAAAGAGAAGGGGGAAGAGCCATGCAACCTCCCCCTTCTATTTAAGCCATTGAGACTTTTGGGAATTGGGGGCTTGGCCTCCCCTCCCTTTCTTCCCATGTTGGTTTCGAAGGCTCTAATCTCCCTTCCATTTTTTTTTTTTAAATGTGAAACTACTAATAAAATAAAAAATATGGAAATGAACATAATTATAGATTAACAAAGAGTAAAAACACTACAAATCCATTTTTGTCTGCCAACAAAAAACTCACCAACAAAATTAATTCAGTAATGGAAAGACCTCTTCTAGTAAATTTTAAATTCGTTGTTAGATATCGACTTTTGCTAATGAATTTTAAAATTCGTTGGATGTGATGAATTTTCCCAGTCCTGAGAAAACTATCTCCAAGCTAATTTTTAAAATTCATTGTGAACATGTTGAAATTCCATGGGAAAAATGAAACTTTTATAATTTTACCCCCAACGAATTCTAAATTTGTTGGGGGGTAAAAAAGACATCTAAGTGGAGGGAAGGGATCTTACCCACTCAAGTCAATAACCCTGTCTTTGGCATCCCTCCAAGTTGTCTTTCATTAGTTCTGCAGGTGATAAACTCCTAACATTGTGACGGATGGTATAGGCATGATAATGAATTTATCATTGTACAGTTGACCGACGGTTACTACCAATTCCAGCATCATACAAGTGAGTTGCAGCTTGCAACCCGAGCAAATTGTACCCTGCAACCCAAATGATAAATTTTCTAAACGGTTCTTTTATATATAATAATATAAATAAATATCCGATATTAAATAAAAATAAAAATGACAAAGAGGTATCTTTGCTGGATGATCTCTCGTGGCATCTTGCATTTATAATTTGACAGAAAGATTACCATTCCGCAGCAGGAACTAAAACTTAGCACATGACTGTCGTTTGCCAGTTTCTCCATCTTCAAACTTGCTTTCATATCCAGTAGCTGTTGACTTCACATCCCCTCTTTGTCCGAAAATCTTAAAGCGCGTTGAAGTATTTGTAACGAGCCTCTGAGAGTAGACGTGATCGATGAGAGCATCAAGAGAAGGAGCATAGATGGCTGGGATTGAAATCCGCCGCCTCTTCAAACTTATTGTTGCCCTGTGCACCAAGCTCTTGTATTCACTGTTGCTTATCACCTGCAGAACTAATGAAAGCAATTTTAAAATTTTAATGGGAACTACATATCCATTTCTTAAACGGGCGTCCTCCTTCTGAGTTCAATCACAGAGTCATCTGTACAGTGCCATTTAGATGCTCCATTGATTTGTTGCAGTGCAATTTAGGCTGAGATGCTTTTACCTGCAATTCATCTCCATTGCTAACAAAGAAAGCTCCCCAGTGCATTGGCAATGTAGTCTCTCTCCTGTTAATGTAAATATGTATATGTAAAAGGGCATACTTGTCTTTTTCTTTGGTCCAAGGGCATACTTGTAAATTCCCTCTTCCTCTTCTTTTTCGAATAGGGTTTCTCATCAACCCGACGGATTTTGTAATCTGAAATCAGAGTTTGATAATGGAAAAACCTCTCTGAAATCAGAGAGATTTACATGGTATCAGAGCGGGAAATCGAGCGATTTTGCTTCGATTTTTCAGTCTAAGGTGATTTGTTTGTTCTCGCACTCGAATTTTATTTGTTCTGCTCGGTTTGCGCTCGTTCTGCTCGTCTGTCGCTTTTGCGCCTCTCGTCTACTCCTCGTCCAGTGATCTCTGGTGCTTGAAGACGCCTCGCCGCCCCGCAAAAGCTCTGTCGTGGGTTGAATCCTCATTTCGGCACCCTCAGAGGTTGGTTCCCCTCTATTTCTGGGATATTTGTGGCTTGTGTTACTCTGTCTCGTCGACCTCTGGTATTAGCCTGTGTGATTTCTATCCGTGGAGGGCATTACGGACTCACAGAATTTTAAAATTCCTGCAGTAGGTTTACCATTGAAATTTGTTGATTTTGGGGTTTTGGAGTGGGTTTCGGAAGTAGTTCTATTGGTGGTTGTTTGAAGTTCTCGTGTTATTGTTTTTTTTTGAGAAAGCGTGATATAGATTTGTATTTGTGAGGGAAGTTGATTATAGTGGCTGGGTTGAGAGCTGGTTTCAGTTTGGACTTACCTTTCTATGGATTCCATTAGTCATGATATGAAGGTTATTTCTGTCCGGTTAAATGGGAGTAATTACTCTCTTTGGAAGTTTGTGATGCAAAGTTTCTAGTTGGAAAATACCTATGGGATTACATTGATGGAAATATCACTGCTCCAGAACCTACATCCACTGACTTCATCAAAGAAAATAAGAAGTGGTTGACTGATAATGCAAAAATCATCACTTGGATCAACAACTCAGTGGATCAGTCTATCAGTTTGCAATTGTTGAAGTATGAAACTGCAAAAGAAATATGGGACTATTTGGAAAATCTGTATGAACAGACAAACTTTGCCAAAAGGTATCAGATTGAGATAGAACTTCGGTCCGCTAAGCAAGGTGATCGTACAATTCAAGAATTCTACTCGGTTATGATACCTCTGTGGGATCAACTATATATGATGGATCCACCCTCCTTTCGGAAGCTCCTTGAATATACCAGAGCATGTGATGATCGCAAGTTTACCGACTTTCTTATGGCTCTTCACAGTGATTTTGAACTGATAAGAGGATCTATGATCCATAGAGCTCCGCTACCCACCTTGTCTGCAGCTGTATCTGAATTGTTGGCTGAAGAAATACGATTGAGATCTTTGGGTGGGCTTTCTTCCAGTAAGACATCATCACCAGATATGTCACAGGTACTTGTCTCTGGAACACACTCTCATACTCAGTCATCAGGGGGCATACTTGGTTCTGGAACACACTCTCATACTCATCAGTCATCAGGGAAGCCTAAAGTGCCAGTTCCACAAGATGAATGTTCCTACTGTCATGGTAAAGGTCATTGGAAACACTAGTGTCCCTCATTGCAAAGCAACAATAAAACTCAAGGCAATTTCAAACCTACACAACATCATACCTCTAGTCGTAAAAAATCAAGGCCATTTCAAATCTGCACCACATCATGCCTTCAGTCGTCCACCTCCGCATAGAGGCTTTCATCCATCTACTGCCATTGGGTCTTTGGATTATTCAGATGCCCCTTCTGCCCCAGCTCCCACCAGCAGTGATTCTACGCTTGATCTCTCATCATTAGCTGTCGAGCTTACTCGCATTCTTGACAAGTCGTCTGCTCTCAGTACTCAATTTGCATTTCATATAGGTATGTCTTATTTGGCTGGCTCCAATGACACTCATAAATGGATCTTAGATTCTGGAGCCACACACCATATGACACCCCACTTATCTCTTTTACATGATTGTGTTAAACCTTCTCACCCAGTTAACATCCAAGCTGCTAATGGCTCTCCCATGCCACTAGCCTCGGTTGGAACTGTCACTCACCCTACTTGGTCTTTGTCTGATGTTTTCTATGTTTCCCATCTAGTTGTTAACCTTCTTTCAATAGGCAAACTTACTGATTTAGGTCTTACCATTCATTACCTTTGCTTCTGACCATTGTCTTATACAGGATCGCAAGTCCGGGAGGCAGATTGGGATAGGCCATAGAGAAGGTGGTCTTTACTTGCTTGATGACTTGAAATTTCCAGTATCTCTGCAGGTGTCTAGTTTTTCAGTTCAATCCATGTTGCAAGATTTACTTTCTGTAGATAACTCTTTTTACTTATGGCATACTCGTTTAGGACATGTTTCTGCTTCTCGTTTACAGTTTATGATCAAACACAATATGTTAGATTCTACTATTAAATCTTCACCTCTTCGTGATTGTGTTGGTTGTAATCTTGGCAAACAATGTCATTTACCCTTTACATTAAGTCACTCGGTTACTTCTTCTCCCTTTGATCTTGTTCACTCTGATGTTTGGGGACCTGCACGTGTATCCACTAAAGGTGGGGCTCGCTATTATGCATTGATTGTCGATGATTTTACTCGTTTCCCTTGGATATTTCTTATGCATAGAAAATCAGACTTCTATTATATTTATGTTCAATTTTGTGCTATGGTGTGAACCCATTTTTCCACTCACATTAAATTTTTTCGCTCTGATTTGGATGGTGAATATATGTCATCTTTATTGAATGATTTTCTGAAGTCTGAGGGCACTATTCATCAGTTGTCTTGTCCTTATACACCTCAGCAGAATGGTGTTGCAAAATGTAAACATAGTCATCTTATTGAAACTGCTCTCTCTTTACTACTCCATGCCTCTGTCCCTTCTGAATTTTGGGGGGAAGCCCTTCATACTGCCACTTATTTGATTAATCGAATTCCGTCATTTGTTTCTGGCAGTATCTCTCCTTTTGAACGGTTGTATGGTGTTCGTCCTACCTATGAGCACTTGCGTGTCTTTGGTTGTGCCTACTTTGTTTTATTACCCCCTTTCTGTCGCACTAAGTTGTCTGCCAAATCTACATTGTGTGTGTTTCTAGGTTATGGTTTTGGTAAAAAAGGATACCGATGTTATCATCCTGAGTCTGGTAGACTTTTTGTTTCTCGCAATGTTAAGTTTTTGGAATAGTTCTGTTACTTTCGGATTCCGTTGTCTACTCCTGGTTTGCATGATACAAAATTGTTACACATTGATCCCTTTGTGTCTGATGAGCCCCATGATGACCAGTTAATCATTCACCATCCGTCCACTGATTCACCCCTCCATCCGGAGGTCTCCTCTACTATGCCTTCACAACAGTCACATGCAGGTACTGGCTTACCTTCTCCTATGGCACCTCTCCCTCTCGACTCTCTGGACTCTGGTAATCCGCATCTTGCCACCCCTCGCATTTCCACTCGTGTCCGCCGTCCCCCTCAGAGGTATAGTCCATCTTCATATTTGCTCTCTTCCCCCTATTTGACCTTTTTGTCTAAGATTCATTCTTTTGTTGAGCCTAAGTCATACAAGGAAGTTGTATCAGATGCAAATTGGCGACAAGCTATTAATGATGAGCTCACCGCCCTACACCAAACAAGTACTTGGGAGTTGCTGCAACTTCCTCCAGGTAAGCATGCTATTGGTTGTAAATGGATTTTCAAAGTCAAAACTCAATCTGATGGTACACTTGAGCGATACAAAGCTTGGTTAGTTGCTAAAGGATTCTCCCAAACTGAAGGCCTTGATTATGATGAGACTTTTGCTCCAGTTGCTCAAGTGAAGACCATTCCCACCTTGATTTCTATTGCAGCTGTTCAAAAATGGCATCTTCATCAAATGGATGTTAACAATGCCTTTTTAAATGGTGATTTGACCGAGGAGGTATATATGCTGCCACCACCAGGCCTCCCTCATCCTGCTGGTTATGTTTGCCGTCTTCGACGGGCTTTATATGGTCTCAAACAAGCTCCCCGTGCTTGGTTTGCGAAGTTCAGTTCCTCTTTGATCTGTCTTGGCTTTGTTGCTTCCAACTATGATTCTACCATGTTCATTCGTAAAACTATTGTGGGGCATATTGTGGTACTTCTATATGTTGATGACATGATTGTGACTGGCGATGATAAAGCTGGCATTGCAGACCTTAAACAACAACTTCATTCTCTCTTTGAAATGAAGGATCTTGGATATTTATGGTATTTTTTGAGTATTGAAGTTGCCTATTCTCCTGAAGGTTATATTTTGTCTCAATCAAAATACATCTCTGAAGTGATCAGTCATGCCGGATTGACAGATGATCGGATTATGGATTCTCCCATTGAACTCAATCATCGCCTTAGCCCTACAAATGGTGACTTGTTGTCAGATGTTACCCGATACAAAGAGGTAGTTGGGTCCCTAGTTTACTTGATAGTAACCCGTCCTGATATTACCTATGTTGTTCATGTGGTTAGTCAGTTTGTTTCCGCCCCTCGTACCACTCATTGGACAGCCATTTTACGTATCTTATGTTACTTACGTGGCACTGTGCATCATGGCTTACTCTTGTCTTCCACCTCTGATTTGGTTCTCACTGGTTATTCTGATGCTGATTGGGCTGGTGATCCGACAGATCGAAAATCTGCTACTGGGTATTGTATCTTCCTTGACAATTCTTTGGTGGCTTGGAAGAGTAAGAAACAATCTGTTGTCTCTCGCTCTTCTGCCGAGGCAAAATATTGGGCTATGGCAACCACTACTGCTGAGTTAATTTGGTTTCGCCGATTACTTGAAGAGCTTGGCTTTCCTCAACTGTCTGCTAACCCTATGTTTTGTGATAATCAAAGTGCCATTCAGATTGCCAAGAATCCGGTTTTTCATGAGCGTACGAAGCATATTGAGATTGATTGTCACTTTGTGCGGCATCACTACTTACAAGGCTCTCTCAGCTTGCCCCATGTTTCCTCCACATCTCAACTTGCGGACGTCTTCACCAAATCGCATACAGCTCCTAGTTTTCATCATCTCGTAGGCAAACTTATGTTACTTGCCCCTTCATAAGTTAGAGGGGGGTGTTAATGTAAATATGTATATGTAAAGAGGCATATTTTTTTTTTCTTTGGTCCAAGGGCATACTTGTAAATTCCCTCTTCCTCTTCTTTTTCGAATAGGGTTTCTCATCAAGCCGATGGATTTTTTAATCTGAAATCAGAGTTTGATAATGGAAAAACCTCTCTAAAATCAGAGAGATTTACATCTCCAAGCCAAGGCTTTCAGAGATGGCTTCAAACAGCTTCAGAGTCAGTGTTCTCATGGCAGTCGCATATTCAACTGTGAGAAAAAAGTCCAAGTAACACTAGGACTGATGTCCAATAGTCGATGGATTTCTAGGACCAGGAATTCCAAGAACTTAAAAGAGCTATCTAGCTAAGAAAACCAAATTACCTATAAGGCCTAGGCTTGGTTGGCCAGGACTCTATGTAGTCTTCCACGGGGTGGCAAGGATGGCGTAAGTTATCTCTCCAATGCAAGGTTTCCTCTTTGCCAAACATTGAAGCTGGTGGAAACTATGGTTCTCACCGTTGTAGTTATTATAGTACAAATGGGCTCTATCTTTCATTGCCATTTCGAAGAACTCTTCTGCCACCCTCATCATTTGTTCCACTAATACTCCATGACTAGTCATCTTTAATACTTTAACCGTGAGAGAGAGAGAGAGAGATGATGATGATGAAACATAACTCTTTCTTTTATTTTTTTTCAACGAATTCCTGTTTGTTTTACAATGTATTTATAGTACAAGAAGAGAAGAGAACTTGGAAGATGACAGACTATTCTTCTTGATTTCAGAAGACATATCGTAATTGATCCGTTACAGCTTATCTTTGACAACTCATGCTACCATAAGTGAATTATTTCCTTCTTCTATTTGGCAACTCATTCTAACACTCCCCCTCAACTTGGTACATAGATATCTATCAAGCCCAACTTGTCAAGTTAGTTGTAGAAGGTCTTGCTACAAATTTTTTTTGTAAGTATATCAGCCACCTGATCTTCAGACTTAACAAATAGAAAATGAATTAGCTTGGCTTCAAGATTCTATTTGATGAAATGTCAATCCACCTCAACTTTGGTTTTGTCATGTTGGATTGGGTTATGAGAAATATCAATGGCTGCTTATTATGACGAAACAAGTTCATTTCGCCTCTAAGAACAAATCTAGACTTGGTTATCAGCCTTTTAAGCTACAATAGTTTACAAAGACCCTTGGCTATTCCCTGAAACTCGGCTTTGGCCCTAGATAACGAGACTACCTTTTGCTTCTTACTTTTCCATGTAATCAGATTCCCTCCTACAAAGGTAAAATAACCTGAGGTCGACTTCCTGTCAACAATATTTCCAACCCAATCTGCATCTGTGTAACCCTCAATGTTTATATGATGATTCTTGGAGAACATAAGCTCTTTTTCTAGAGAGGACTTTAGATAACGAAGAATCTGAGAAAAAACTTCCATATGGTCTTTACTAGGAAAGTGCATAAATTTACTTACTATGCTTACAACATAAGCAATATCTGGTCGAGTATGAGACAAATAGATTAGCTTACCAACCAATTTTTATATCTTTCTTTTTTACTTGGTACTTGACTTGCATACTCTCCAAGTTTATGATTTTGGATAATTGGAGTGTTAACATGCTTACAATCTAGTAATCTTGCTTCTAATAGCAGATCTAACACATATCTCCTTTGAGATAGAAATATACATTTTCTTGATCTTACTACTTCAATTCCCAAAAAATATTTGAGTCTTCCCAGATTTTTCGTTTCAAATTCAGATGTCAGTTGTTCCTATATTCCAGAGATCTCTTCCATGTCATCCACTGTAATAATCATGTCATCTACATAGATTATTAGAGCTATTATCTTTCCGAGTCGATGTTTTAGGAATAGGGTATGGTCTGAGTTACTTTGTTTGATGCCATTTTTTCTCATAGCCAAGCTAAACCAACTAAACCATGCATGAGGTGACTGTTTTAGCCCATATAATGCGCATTACAACTTACACACAACCTTAGTTTCTGATGATGCAATAAACCCTGGTGGGATATCCATGTAGACTTCTTCCTCAAGATTACATGAAGAAAGACATTCTTTGTGTCAAACTGATGCAATGACCAATCTAGGTTGCTGCAAGGGACAACAATACTTGAATGGTATTTAGTTTTGCCACTGGTGAGAAAGTCTCTTGATAGTCAATGTTATATGTCTGTATATACCCTTTCCCCACAAGTCTCACAATATATCTTTCAATGGAGCCATCTGCCTTGTGCTTAATGGAGAAGATATGCAATTGACAATTTTCTTTTCTTTTGGTGATGAGACCATACTCCATGTATTTTTTTTTCAGAGCCTCCATTTCTTGTTTTATGGCTTGAACCCACTTTTGATCAATTAAGGCTTCTTCTATTCCACTGGGAACATTGCATGAGTATAATGTATGCACAAAGACTTTAAGAGGTTCTGACAATATTTGGGTAGACACGTAATTCACAATCGGGTATCATGAACTCCTTTTTTTTTAAGATCAGGGGAGTATCTATTTGGTGGCTTGCCACGATTGTGTCTAAAAGGTAAATTATAATTAACAGATGTATCCAATTTATCAACAAAAGGTGTAGTAGGAGAGCTTACTTCAAGAATATTATCACAAGATTGATATGGGTCTTCAGGTACATATGAGTGTGGGGGTTCATTCTTGGATTCAGATCCATGAAAGATATTAGCACAAATAGTTCTTTCTTCTTCACTGATTGTCGATAAAATTTCTTCATTTATCAAATTTTCCTCAAACCCTAACCACTTCTGTCAAATATGCTCTTCATTTTGGATCTTCCCTTGAAGAGGAGACATGAGTATCGAGGAAGGATAAAATGTCTCAGATTCCAAGAAGGTAATATCCATAATGACATAGGAGCACTTAGTGATAGCGTTGTAACATCGATAACCCTTTTTATGTGTGCCATATCCGAGAATAATACAGTGCATTGAGTTTTATGAAGATGAACAAATGCCACACATCCAAAGGTTCATGGAGGAATTACCAAAATAGTAGGTAAAGAAACATGGTTGGAAAGAACTTGTAATGGGGTCTTAAAATCTAACAATTTTAATGACATTTGATTTAACAAGTGAATGGTTGTGGTTACAATATCTTCCTAGTTTTTGTTGGGCATATGTTATCCAATTAAGAGGGCTCGAGCTATTTCTAAGATATGCCTATTCTTCTATTCAACAACTCCATTTTGTTGTGGAGTATGGGTACAAGAAGTTTTATGTAGAAGACCATGATTTTGAAAATAAACTTGAAATTCATGATTGACATATTCTCCTCCATTGTCAGATCAGGGATGTTAGAAGGTGGGACCAAACCCACCATGCGTATACGAGGTGGCATGATGAGTCATCACATGAGGTGGAATATTTGGTAATCTTCCTTGATTAATGTAATTGAATGAACTTCCTTTGATTGATGTAATTTATCTAATCATGATTGATGTAATTAGGGATCCTATTGATTGAGAAGTTTCCCTAAATATGTGATGGAAATAGTATAAGCAGGGGCCTTGGTTGAAGGCTTCAATAAAGCTCTCTTCTTCTCAAATTCGTGGAAGAATCTTTCACCTACCCTAAAGTCTATCTTCTCTCCTCTCTACACGAGCTCTCTCTCTTTGCTCTTTTTTTCTCTTCTCTCTCCCCTTCTTGTCCATCTCTCATCTTACTCGAGGTTTCAAGCATGCTGTCCTAAATTCAACATGGTATCAGAGCATTTAATTTAGGATCCCCACATTAAAAAGATGCTCTAAGAAGTTATGATCAAAACTACTCGTAGAAGGTTCTTTGTGAAGCAAGATTGAAGCTTGTTGAGATAAGTTTTTTTTTATTCTTGTTATTATGGCTTCATGCTTTTGGTTTTATTACCTCTAGAATATGGTTTAGAGATTAATTTATTATTCTTTTCATTATATGAAAGTATTGAGATTTATGCTTCTTGGATTGGAAGAAGTTTGCAAGGCTGTTTTTGTCGGTTTGCAAGTTTTTGGCTGAAAATAGGTTTATGTTGAGATTTTTTGCATGTAGAGTTATTATTTAGTTGGAAAAAGATTTTATGATGAAGAAAAATTTTCTTGAGCCCATTATGAGTGGGTTTTTTCCATTGGATTTCGGTAATCTAATTACTTAGCGTCTATGCTAAGCTTCTCCATTAACCGAGTTGTTTGAAGAATTGGAACTCTACTTAGTTTTGTGACTTTTTTTTGGGGAATGTTTTTGAGGTCTCGGTCTTCATATGAGAATTACAGAGATATGCTCATCTCTCATGCCAAGGTTCATCAGTTTTGAATAAAAAATAAAGGGAAAGCTGAAAGAAGAAGGCTGTTTTTTGTGCAATGTGTTGTGCAGAGTTTTTTAAAAACGGGGAGGCCAGACCTTGTTTGATTCAAAGCCACGAGTTGGATGATTTTTATTGAAAAATAAAGATTATAAGATGATGTTTTACATAAAATTAAGACAAAACAAAATAATTAAGGAAGTGCTCCTTTGAAAGGTCAGTTGGCATCAATCTATTTGAAGAAAGATTGTTGTTTTTTGATATCTCATATTCAATCAATATCTTCTTGATTAGGCCTGATTTTTTTTAATGTAAAATCAATCATATCTTGCCTAACTCATGAGGGATTTAATCTAGATTGGTTTATTCCAATCTGGAGTCAAATATATTTTGGAATGATCTTACTCAGAATGTCACCTTACCTTACTTGATTTCATGCTTGTTGATTGATTTTTGCTATTCTCTAAAAGGAAGACTAGAGAATTGATTATAGATATTTTTGGTCAGCAAGTTTACTTTCTTAATAGGGTTCCCTCTTTGTCTAAAAGAATTTATAAGCTCAAGTTCTGCTCCCATATACACGAAGTAGTCTTGGCTTCACTTGATTCTACAAACCGCTTACTTAGGCTATTTCACATTTGAGTACACTATTACCCTTGAATTGCCTCTTATGGGTGAAGAATACATCAGTAAAAAGAATGATTTTCTCAAGATTACTACCATACCCTTGCGAGGGATATCAAATTACTTGAGTTGGTCCAAATCAGTTCAACGATTTCTTATTACAAGGGACCTACTTGGTATCCTAACCAAACTTGGGCCATCCATTGATGTAGAAGATGTTGCTTATGCTAAGTGGTTCAAAAAAGATACTTTGGTAATTATTTGCCTCATCAATAGCATGGAAGAACTTGTCTCCAACAATGTTGTTCACCTTGACATCGTTAAGCAAATTTTGGAGACATGTGCTAAGTTTTACTCTTGCTCTGACAACTTAAAACGGCCATATGATATTCTCCAAAGTATGTTCAATAATAAACAAGGAGAAAATATCCATGAATATGTGTCTCAATTCAGAGGCCTTCTTCAAGAATGGAAGCTAGCTCATCCTAACTCCTTTGATGTCTCTATCCTAGACAAGCAGTAGGAAGCCTTAGCCACTGCCATTTGTCTAGTAAATATTAAGCCATATCTTGAGGTTGCTAAAACTCAACTCCTTAGCGCCTCTACTATTCCTACATTTGATGATGTTTGTGCCACATTACACTGCATTCCAGACTCCTCTTTTCCATCTCCCACTGAAGTATCATCTGCTATGTACTCCGGGAATAGGGGAATATTAACCAACCACGGCCGAGGCTGTAGAAAAAATTATAGAGGAGGATAAGGAAGAGGTGGAAGGAATTATTCATCTAGAACAGAAGGCAAGGAATGCATCCATTGTGGGAAATATGGCCTCACTATCGATCAGTGTTGGAAAATCCATGGCACACCGGAATGGACCAAGGCTAATCAAGCCTCAGTAAGTGGTACAAAGGAGGACAAGTATAACCAACAATAAAGAAGACCCTTACTGATGATGAGTATGACTTATTCCAGGCCAAGGCTAATCAACCCTTAGTAAGTCGTACAAAGGAGGACAAGTATGCTCACCAACAATAAAGAAGACCTATACTGATGATGAGTATGACTTATTCCAAAAAATGAAAACTCTGATGGTATCTCCTCCTAGTTCCTCCTCAACAGTTGCTGCCACCTCCACTTCAGGTATGCTCTTTGCCACCTCGTCCTCTTCATCCTGGATAATTGACTCAGCGGCCTCCGAGCATCTAACATGTAACAAAAATCTATTTCACTATGTCTCTCCTTGTCTCTCGGATAAATTTGTTACCAAAATTGATGATCCACATCTATTATTCCATCACTTCCGCTCATAGATATTCTTTTTGTTCCTACCTTTCCCTTTAATATTTTATCTGTTAGTCAAATTACACAACATTTCAATTTCTCCATCACCTTCTCACCCACTTCCTGTGTGTTTTGGGATCTTACAATGAAGCAAGTGATTGGTGGAGGCTGTGAACAAGGGGGCTCTACTACCTGGATGTGACTCAAATAAATGCCATCTCAACCATGCACACTGAGACAAGTCTATAGCACAATCGGTTGGGACATCCATTCACTCAATCTCTTCATCTTCTTTTTCCAACCTTTAAGGATATGTCAAGTTTAAATTGTGAAGTGTGTCAACTGAGTAAACACAAGAGGACCACATACTCTCCTCGGCTTGAACTTAAAAGTGTTGCTCCCTTTTCATTGATTCATGCAGATGTGTGGGGACCCTTGAGCGTCTCAAATATTTCCCGAGCTAAGTACTTTATTTCCTTTATTGATGATTTTACTCATACCACATGGTTATTTCTCTTTAAAGAGCGATCTGAAATACCATCAATTTTTAAATCCTTTCATGCTATGGTGGTCACTCAATTCGGTCAAAAAATAAAATACTTAGGTATGATAATACCAAAGATTATATCTCCAGTGATCTTGACTATTTTTGTCAAGAGAATGACATTATACATCAAATGTCTTGTGTCTACACCCCTCAACAGAATGGTGTAGTAGAATGGAAGAACCATCATCTTCTTGAGGTAGCTCACAACTTATTGTAGACCATGAAATTACCATACTTATATTGGTCGTATGCCATCCTTAATGCATACTATCTTATAAGTAGGTTACCCTCTTCCATTCTCTGTCATAAATTCCCATATTCCTCATTGTTTCCACATGGTGATCCTTTTTCGCTTCCATTGAAAGTCTTCGGGTGTACATGCTTTGTTCATATTACCTCCCCACACGTAGTAAACGTGATCCAAAATCTATCAAGTGTATCCTCTTAGGATACTCTTGCACACAGAAGGGTTATGTTTTCTACAATCCTACTCTCCAAAGGTTACACTTGTGTCTAGGGATGTAACATTTTTTGAAGACTCTTCATACTATTCCAAAAATGCCCCTCTATGTCTCTCCTCTATACCAGCATCTCCTCGATTGGTTGTGCCCCGTGTTGTAAAAATTGTTCAACCCCTTGAAGCACTGGCTGACACCACACCTACGGAGTTTGAGGATCCCATCTAGGTAAGTCCATCTTCTCCAGTTCCTTTTGGATCACAATATGATACTCGACCCATCGCCTTAAGAAAAGAACCCAGAGCTTGCACTAGGCCCTCTACTTCTCACCCCATATCCAATTTTGTGTCTAACCATCTTTTATCTTCTTCATGTTGTCAATTTCTTGCGTCTATCCCCTCCATCTCTCTCCCACAATCCTATCAGGAGGCTCTGAGACATCTAGGGTGGAAGGCGACAATGGAAGAATAAATGCAGGCACTTTATGAGAATCAAACATGGGCTTTAGTTTTTCTTCCATCAAGTAAAAAACCAGTTGGTTGTAAGTGGGTCTATATGGTTAACCACAATCTGGATGGGTTGGTTGCTCGCCTTAAAGCCCACCTCGTTGCCAAAGGCTATACTCAGTGCTATGGGATTGATTATGAGGAAATGTTCTCTCCAGTGGCACAAATTGAACTCGGTATGTATCTTATTATATCTTGTTGTTAATTCTTCTTGGTTGATTTATCAGCTTGATGTGAAAAATGCTTTCCTCAATGGGGATATAAAGGAAGAAATTTAATTGCATCAACCAAATGGATTTTGGTCGAGGTGGAGTCGGTATATCGATTAAAGAAATCCCTCTATGGTGTAAAACAATCTTCTCATGCATGGTTTGATAAATTCAGCCAAGCACTAATATGGGTTGGATTTCACAGATGATTCGTAGATCACTTTGTGTTTCTTAAAGACAAACCTAAAGGGAAAATGCTTTTGGCTGTGTATGTTGATGGTATTATCTTATCATGCAGTGATCTAGAGGGCATTCAGAAAACCAAGGAAAAGAAATATGAAGAGTTCAAGACAAAATATTTTGGACTACTTAAATACTTTTTGGGTATTGAAGTACTACAGTCCAAACATGGGATTATACTATCTCAAAGAAAGTATGTCCTTGATCTACTAGAGGAGACAAGAATGATGGGTGTAGACTAGCAGAAACCCCTACGGATCCAAATGCAAAATTATCTAAAGGCACTAGAGAAGATGTGGATATCGTAAAATATCAAAGACTTGTGGGGAAACTCATTTATATCTATGTAATAAGGCCAAATATACCATATGCAGTAAGTGTGGTGAGTCAATACATGCACAAACCACAACTTACTCATTGACAAACACTAGAAAGAATATTGCAATACTTGAAAGGACCTCCACGAAGAGGGCTTCTCTATAAAAACCATGGTCACTTCAACATAAAAGGGTTCTTAGATGCAAACTGGGTCGGATCCCCAGATGACAGAAAATCTACTTTAAGATTGTACAATGGTTGGAGGGAACTTGGTTACATGGAAAAGTAAGAATCAGAATGTAGTTGCTAGGTCTAATGCAGAAGCAAAATATAGGGCCATGGTACACACAGATAGTGAGATTCTATGGATCACGTCCCTTCTCATTGAACTGGGATTCTATAAAGAAGCTCCTATGGATCTATTTTGTGATAATCAAGCGGTGATTCATATCACCTCAAATCCGGTTTTTCATGAGAGAACAAAGCACATTGAGGTGGACTACCACTTTCTATGAGAGAAATTCCAAGTCAACATATTATCTCTCAAACATATCTTCATCACAAGGGTAAGTTACAAACATTCTCACCAAACTAGCCGCTCATAAAATCTTGTCCACCATTTGTAGCAAGTTGGGCATCTACGATGTTTTCTCACCCCAACTTGAGGGGGAGTGTTAGAAGGTGGGATCAAACCCACCATGTCCATATGAGGTGGCATGATGTGTCACTAGATGAGTTGGCATGATGAGTCATCACACGAGGTGGAAGATTTGGCAATCTTCCACTTCATGTGATGAGGATTCCACCTAACAATCTTCCTTGATTAATGTAACTGATCAATCTTCCTTAGATTGATGCAATTTAGCTAATCATGATTGATGTAATTAAGGATCCTAATTGATTGAGGATTTTTCCTAAATATGTAATGGAAATAGTATAAATAGGGGTCTTGGTTGAAGGCTTCAATAAAGCTCTCCTCTTCTAAAATTCGTGGAAGAAACTCTCTCCTAGCCTAAATTCTTTCTTCTCACCTCTATACCCGAGTTCCCTCTCTTTGCTCTTTTATTTTCTTCTCTCTCCCATCTCTTCTTCCTCTCTCATCTTGCTTGAGGTTTCAAGCATGGGGTTCTAAATTCAACATGATAATCTGAATTTTAGATGAAAACTGTGTTTGAACCATTGTATGAAAGGATCGAAAGACACGAAAAAAGATCTTCATTTTGTTTTAATAGGTACAACCAAGTCATTCAAGTACAGTCATGAAAAAATAAAATAGACCGTCGGACTCCAGAAGTAGTGGTAGTAGGAGGACCCCAAACATCAAAGTGAAATTAAGGTAAAAAGAATTTCACTTTTATGCAAGCTTACTAGATAAGGTACACAATGACTTTTGGCCAAAATGCAGGTTTGATATTTTATCTGATTCATGTAATTTTGAAAAATAAATATGGAAACAAGTGCTTCATGTACCTGAATGATGGATGCCCCAGATGGCAATGCCATAGCCAGATCTATCGCTCCTTGACATTAGTTGCATGTTGCATATGATTAGCTTTGCCAGAGCTAGAATCATCCATGTAGTCCAACCCTCCATCTTAGTACCACTCCTAATGATCTCCTTGGTAAGAATATCCTGAAGAAGAGAAAAAGTGGGATAGTGTTATGTCCTGGATCTAACACGCGATGAAGACGATGAATAGGGAGGATTGTTGTGATGTTTTGAGCCTTCGAAGGGAGCTCAACCCTGGACCTCAAAGGGAGAATCCGACCTAGACCTCAAAGGGAAGAATCCGACCTGATTACAACTAATTGATTCAATGCTTACCTTCCTTCATTCATCTCATGTCCCTATATAGGGAATTGGGGAAAACATGCCAAAGGCCATAAGTTCAACAAATTACAAATAAACCCCTAATGAATTGAAATTACAATTAAACCCCTAATGACTTGAAATTGCAAATAAACCCCAATCTATCCTCTCTAGATGCTATGGAGTCCATAACATCACTCCCCTCCTAGAGAACGAGCTTACCCTCAAGCTCGAATGTAGGTCTACTTGGCCGTGCCGACGTCTGGATCCCTGCATGCCCAGTGTCAACCGCGAGATCGGAGGCAATCTTCTGGACTACAAAACTAGAGCATCGAACCAGAGGAGCAAAAAACAAAAACTTTTTTTATTTTTATTTTTTACCATCGAAGGTTGATCACAACAACCTCACTTGGAGGTAGGGTATTTGAGTAGTTATTCCCGAACAGTAGCATCATTGCATTTTGGCAGCTGAGGAGCGGCATGGAGTCATGGAGACAGTTACCACCATGGAACCTGGAGTAAGAGCTGGCAGTTGCTGTGATCATAGTACCATTAGAGAAAACGCAACAGGTTGAGCAGGGGCATGTCTGCTTCTTCCCCATCGAACTTGCGAAATCCTTTAAACCTCCCAAGCTTCTCTCTACCTCCAATAAAACCTGCCAAAATTCACTCCAGACAATGAACCCTGAACTGCATAAATGGTCAAGCTTTTCAGCGGGCAAATTGATCTTTGCTTTTCTGAGGACTTGGTGGATGCCCTCAACACTAATGAAACCTCCTTCACCACTTTGATCTTGTGCATCAAACCCCCTCTAGAGTAGAGATTCCCGCTGTTCCAATTCATTTTCATCGTGCACGGAGTTATGCAGGGCCAAGAGCACCGTATAGTGGGATTCATGGCCAACAACCCAGAGGTGCCACCTGGGGCATTTCAGGAGTTGCCCAACCTTGCAGAAATTCAGAGAGTCCAACAGACTAAGGAATCCAACCTCCACACTTGTTGGTATTCCATTCAGAGACATGCCTACTCCTAGATCCATACAACCATCAAACACATTTGGAACACCTCGTCCACAGAGCAGTAGGTTCACAATTTCCTGGGAAGCAGATATAAGAAACAACAATGCCCCCAAACGACTTTGGAAAATGAGAAGCACAAATTTAAGGGGATGAAATGTCTCTATTCTCAGAGTGACAACATTCACTGGTAACGCTTTCTGTAAGTATGAAGCTGAGTCAATTTTAAGACCGGCCAAGGCCGTAACCTGTGTCTCAAGTGCTGCCTCTGCTGCCCTGTTAATCTTCGTTGCAGGTAGTAGTGGATAAACTTCCATGGGAGTTGCAGTAACATGTGCAAAAGAACCTATTAGAATTTTCTCCTTCCTTGCCTGTGCAGGAATACTTCCAAGCTCACTTGCTGCACAATGGCTATAACCAGCCACCTTGAACTGCACTCCTTCGAGCCACTTGCAAACTGGTAAAGCTGCGTCCCCCAAACGTTCAACATATTGAGTCTGTCGGATCCATGTTAGCTTTAGAATCATGCAAACTTGTTCAGGAACCAGGATGACAGTTTTAGCATCATCTGCATGCATCCACAGGAAGAAAAGTGGCATTATCTCCACTCCCAATAGACACTCACAGTGGATTTTTCCCGCCAACCCACCTTCTGGACAGCTATACAATGTGTCGGATAATTCTTGGAAGGCCCTTTCTGAAGATGCCAATCTAGCACAACAGAGGCAGAAGTCCCTTATTTCACTTTGGAGCAAGCTGTCAATGTTTTCAGCAATCAATGAGGAGTCTTGCTGGGGGAGGAGAGATTCTAGCACTGATTGACGTGGAAAATTTGGACTTTCTGGCACATTGATACTGGTCTTTGAAAGGGATTTTGTTAATAGATCATCTGGAGAGAAATTGAAAACCTCATTTCACAAGTGGTGTGTCTCATCACGAGTCAAGATCGCATGAACCTTAGTGCGATAGCCACCTATGTCAAGTCCAAACATAATGCTGTATGGAGGCTCTCCACCAAAGTTCTTTTGATCCACATCCCTGCTTAACAACTGCAGGTAGGCAGCACAATCCAGCTGCTGCTCATGGTTGACAGAAAATTGAACATCACCACTGCTGTTCCCATAAATAAACTGTTTTGGAACATGTGATTGAACACACTGGCCTGCTTGAGTGGCTTGCAAAACACAAGTCAACAACTAATCTCTTGGTATTCGCTCATGATCAACCCGCAGGATACCATTATCCATGGTATTGTAAGCTCCATTTCCAAATTGCATCCTCATATCACCAATTGTACTACCTGGAAGAGGGGATTGAATTTCCAAACTTCGTAGTTGCACAAGAAAACCATTCACTTCATGCTCTTGTCCATCGATGAGCAGCTGAGCATAGAGAATAGCATGTGTGGAAAATTTACCCAAGCCACTGTGCTTATCAATAGTGAAATAGACCCTTCCCCAAAGAATTTTCAGCATCACAAAAAGCACAAATAAATACAGGACATGCACATTGGTCTCAGCAATTGAAAAAATACAGAGCTTCACATTCTCACCTGGACAACAAATAGATGCATTGGTGTTGTACGCAGCAGTAGAACAACCAAGCCACCAGAAAAAATTTAGAGGTCCCCAAAAAAATAATTTAATGGAGCCCAACATCCTCCCAAATTTTTTATCTCTACTTGCATATACCCAAGCCGAAATTCCCCCATTTGGCCACTGGTTCATTGCTTCCCAAAACAGAGAGCTTTCCTTCCCAATTTCTGAGCAGCGTTGCTGCTGCTCAGTACATTGGAGGCCCTTCCACTGCATGGAACCACCGATTTGAACTAAAAATAGATGGCGTTTCAAAATCTTACCCCAAATTTCGTTGGATATGGTTCCCCGCTGGGCTTCCGAGGGCAAGGTTGAGGCTGAGAATGAGAATCCGGAAGCTAGAGGCCACCGGATTTTTTTTCGATGGCACCGACAGAGCCTCCTTCGTGTTTGATGGCGAAAGACAAACCTACGCTGATGTGGCGAATATGGCTGGCGCTCGTCGGCCCGTTCCAACGGAATTTGTGCCCCATAAACTGCCAGTTCAGCCAGTGTCGTGGTTTTCGTCCCCGGTGGAAGGTGTATGGCTTCGTGGGAGATAGGGGTGGGGAAAAACCCCTATGATGTGCACAATTTGGGGGCACCACCGTTTGATGTGCCGGTCAAAATAGTCACCGAAAGATTTTCCTTTTGCAGATCTGGATGGGGTTCCACTCGCCGTGAGTCGTGTTGGTGTACTTCCGGATTTGAGGTCGCCCCAAAAATCTTCCACAGGTATTTCGGCTGGTAAACAGGACGTCGTGTTTGATTTTTCTGGGCCGTGGCCTGTTTTCCTGTCTAAGACTGCTTCTCCAGCGAATGCCTCTCGATACTCCGTTGATAGCCAATACTTCACCCAAGAAGCACACCATTTCTGTATCTCTTCCACTGCAATGCCTGCTGCAGCCATTTCTCCGATTTTTCTGTGCATCGCCAACCATGGGTCTTCGTGGCACATCGTGTTCCCGCTCTGATACCAAGTTGTTATGCCCCGGATCTAACACGCGATGAAGACGATGAATAGGGATGATTGTTGTGATGTTTTGAGCCTTCGAAGGGAGCTCAACCCTGGACCTCAAAGGGAGAATCCGACCTAGACCTCAGAGGGGAGAATCCGACCTGATTATAACTAATTGATTCAATGCTTACCTTCCTTCATTCATCTCATGTCCCTATATAGGGAATTAGGTAAAACATGCCAAAGGCCATAAGTTCAACAAATTACAAATAAATCCCTAATGAATTGAAATTGCAATTAAACCCCTAATGACTTGAAATTGCAAATAAACCCCAATCTATCCTCTCTAGATGCTATGGAGTCCATAAAGATAGATTAGTGCAATGCAATTTAATTCCTCAATAGCTTGACCAACTGACATTAATTTACCTGAGATGGATGGAACTAGCAAGGTATTAGATAAGGAGAGTGAGGGTGATAAAACAACATTTCCAATTCATGTAACAAGATATGTAACTCCATTAGCATTTGCAATGCTAGTTCACCTTGGTTGAGTAACTTGGATAACATCATTAGAATCAAATGTCACATGGCTGGTTGTCCTTGAGTTAATTATCCAACCACTATAATCATTCCTTTTTGAACTAAGTAATGAATACCCACAATTACCTTGGTCATTGATAGTATATGTTGTTGATTCCATATGTGAGATGAAAGGTAACCGAGGTTCCGCATTCACTAGAGCAGCCCATGTAACTTCAAAAAGTTTCATGAGTATGCTTCATTTTTCCACAATGAGTACATCCTCTTTTTGATTTTCCTTTTTGTTGGAAGATATGGTGGACTGCCATTTTATATGATAATATTTGTTAAAATGGGTCGAAGGTCCTATCCCAAAATGACTAGCCACTTAGGAAACCTCTTCTTCCAACTAATAAACATGCATGTGGGACTATCCTTAACACCCCCTCATGTGTAGGCACATGGATAATTTGGGTGGAGGCCCTCATGTGGTGGCACGTGGATAATTTGGGTGGATGTCCACATATGAGAACCTTGCTCTGATACCATGTTAAATTTGGTCCAGGGACTTATCCTAAAATGACTAGCCACTTAGGAAACCTCTTCTTCCCACTAATAAACGCAAGATCTTTGTACTCACTAATGTATGTGGGACTATCCTTAACACTCTCCCTCACGTGTAGGCACGTGGATAATTTGGGTGGAAGCCCTCATGTGGTGGCATGTGGATAAATAAGACCAAGGAAGGCCCACATATCCAAGAGTGTTGGAAGATGGGCCCAAGCCCATAAGATATGGGACCCACCATGATCACGTGAGGTGACATAAGAAGTCTTCGTACACAAGAAAAAGTCTTACAAAGCCACAATTATTATGGAAGGAGGTCTCACAGAAGAGTTTCAGTTTAAAGGTGTTTTAGTCATTTTAGTCTTCTATTTATATTGGGTTATTTAATTATGCTAGGACTTATCTTTAAGTGTTAGAGTTTGGGTGTAATTGGGACAAAGGTAATTTAATTGTAGTTGAACTTTACTACTTTCCTCTATTATAAATAGAGGTTCATGCACTCTGATTATAATAAGTCAATGAAGTATTTCTCATTTCCATAAATTCAACATGGTATTAGAGCAGATTCTGTGAGTTGACTTTGTCAACCCACAGAGATAATGTAATCTTTTCATGATCTATTATCTCTAGCAGTTTAGGTTTGTATTTATCTTTTTTTTTTCTAGTCCCTATACCCGTTATTTGCTTTATGTATTCATGTGCCCTTATTACTCTTAAGGATTTTCATTATTTACTAGTTATCTACTACTATACTATTGTAAATTTGGTACATGTTATTTGGGCATTGGCTCATTTTCGTTGCTGTTATTGTGTCTCTTTGATTGAGATATTATTATGAAAGAAGGACTCCTCAGTTGCTATCTATTGTTAACATTAGTTATCCTGATGAAGAGTTGAATAAAGAACAGTGTGGCCCCATCATCTTATCTTCCTTTGATTTCTGTTATCATGTTATTGTTATATTTATTATTACATCATTTGGTTCAAGTTGGGACCACTGCCATTACCTCCTAGTTTGAGGGGGAGAAGTAGAAGAAGAAGTACAAGAAAGAGGTATTTTATATGTTGTGGTAATTTTAATGTGATAGAAATATTCAAGAAAAGGGGGAGAACAAAGATGAAGCTTTTGCATCTAAGAAAAAAAATTTTGTAGCAAAGAAAATTGAAGACCAAGAATCCTGACTCGCCATAATAATTGTGGTAATTATTGGTGATACCTGACTTGGCTCGACTCGATTCTATTTCTCTAGCTGGATTATTATTTTGAGGTATTCACAACATATTCCTTGGTCAACATATTATTTGGTGCAGATACTCACATCAGATTAATTCCAGGGTCCTTTTACAAGAATTTTTATTATTTTGGTTCGTGTTTTATGGGCTCAGACCCATTTCAGCTATAGCTATTGTGTCTCTTTGGATGAGACATTATTATTGAAGAAGTGGTGGTCTCAACATCCTATCTTTCTGTTTACCCATTACCTATTGGTTATTTGATTACCTTACTCCTACATTCCTTTATTTGACTCTCACCTACATCTTTGGGCCAACCTTTTGTGTGTTGCTTCGGTTGGGAGTTTAAGTCCATACATATATACATATGGGTGTTTTAAGTCAATTGAGACATTTTATATATATAATCGTGGGTCTTTTATCGTCGTCTTGTGAATGGTAGTCATTACCCACTTACCATGTTTGAGAGTCGGTGCCCGGGTTGGGACACCGTGATGGAGGATGTTGGAAGTAAGATCAAGCCCAAATGACCAAGGAAGGCCCACATATATAAGATTATTATAAGATGGGCCACATGATCAAGGAAGGCCCACAAAATGGGCCCAAGCCCATAAGAAGTAGGACCCACAATGATTACCAAGAGTTGGCATCCTTATCACATCAGTTGGAAGATCAAGAAGGACTCACAAAAGTATCTTTATCTTAGGGTCAAGACCAAGAAGAGTTTTAGTTTAAGTTATATTTGTCTTTTATCAATATTGAGTTACCTAATTATGTTAGGACTTACCTTAAGTGTTAAAGTTTGGGTGTAATTGGGACAAGGTTAGTTTTATTGTAATTGGACTCTACTACCTTCCTCTATTAAAAATAGAGGTTCATGTACTCTGATTACATCAAGTTATTGATGTCAATGAAGTATTACTCTTTTCCATAAATTTAACATGGTATCATAGCAGATTCTGTGAGTTGACTTGGTCAAATCACTGAGGTAATGTGATCCTTTTCTCTAAACCCTAAACCCTATGTCTAGGTTCGTAGTTATTTTTTTTTCAGTCCCTACACTCGTAGTTTTCGTTGCTATTTTCACCTCTATACATAGTTTTTAATATTACAAGTTATATATATTTAAGGAAATATATTTGAGTCTACTTTCCAAAGAAGAATGATTTGTTCCAATTGGAGTTATCGACATAGATATATCGATATTTCAATGAGCGAAGGTCAGTTTGAAAAAAGGTTTGAGCAGCAGCAACAATATTCAGATTCCGAGGTATTTTTTGCTATCAATAACTAGACTTTATATGAAGAAATATATATCAAAAGAAATATATGTAAGTCTATTCTTTTAGCTATTCAAAAATTTTTTTATCTGAGTTATCTACAAAGAGAAATGGATATTTGAAGCAAGAAAGGTCAGATTGAAAAAGAGGTTCGAGCGGCAGCAAAAAACATCAATTTCTGAGGTATTTTATGTTGTCAAGAAAGAGAATTTATATGGAGAATTATATATCAAACGAAATATAAGTAAGTCTATTTTCTTACCTATTTAACCAATTCTCGGTATGATTTTTTTATAAGGAGATATTGATCTTGGAAGAGTCAATGGTCGTTCTGGAAAAACAAGAGAAACAAAACTTAGTTCTGCCAGATGACAGAGACCGAAACCTATCAGATTATTTATCTTCTGATAATTATATTTTATGAAGAGATGTTATACTTTGATGAAATTTATTTAAGTCTACTTTTAGAAGGAAAAAATTTCATGTCAATCTGATCTATATTGAAAGATATATTCGAATTGGAAGAATCAAAGGTCATGCTGGTATCCTGTTGTATTGAAAAATCCGAATTTTTGCTGATTGTTTTGGGTCACTGTTTGAGTTGATATATCAGGAAAATATTTCACTTGTCCCTGGTTTGAGGGCTTATTTACAAATCTCTGTTATTTGGGTTTTCTGCTACATCTATGATATTTGGTTCAAGCTGGGATCGCTGCCATTACCTCCCAGCTTGAGGGGGAGAAGTAGAAGAAGTACAAGAAAGAGATATTTTATTCCTTATGTTGTAGATAAGTTTATGTGACCAAAATATTCAAAAAAGGTGGAGCACAAAAGATGAAATTTGTGCATCAATGAAGAAAATTTTATATCGGATTATTTCATGGGTTCTTTTACAAAGTTTATTATTTGGTTCATGTTATATGTGTTGGAAGACGGTCGTGTTATATTCAATTGCAGCTATTATGTCTCTTTGGGGACATTACTATTGAATAAGAGGTGGCCTCATGTCATCATTTATTTTACCTCGTCAAAAATATCAAAATTGTTTGTGGTTGGGAGTCCACGACGGAGGAACTTCAACCCCGTCAAAAAGATGAAAATTATTTGTGGTTGGGAGTCCACGACGAAGGAACTTTATCCCCGTAAAAAAGATGAAAATTATTTTTGGTTGGAAGTCCATGATGGAGGAACTTCATCCCCGTCAAAAAGATAAAAATTATTTTTGGTTGGGAGTCCATGATGGAGCAACTTCATCCCCGTCAAAAAGATAAAAATTATTTGTGGTTGGAAGTCCATGACGGAGGAACTTATGATTACATCTAGGTGATCCCCCAATCCCCCTTCCCCGCCTCCTGTAATGGGTTTTATGTCTCCTACCACTTGAGTGTTGTTGTCCTGTGGAGGGACACGGTGGTGGACACTTCAGAGTGAAGCTGATAGACACTCTACCGATAGAAGTGGAGTGTGCCCTACATCCAAAATTAACACTGGAGTATGAAGCAATGGCTTACTGGCTAGGAGAGATTTTTTACTGGGCCTCATGGAAGGATGCAACAACGTGAGGGGGAATGTTGGAAGATGAAGACATATTAGAAGATGTGCCATTTTATACAAATATTTTATACATCATTTGCAGCAAGTTGAGAGTTCATGTTGTTTTCTCACCCCCAGCTTGAGGGGGAGTGTTGGAAGATAAGATCAATCCCAAACGTCAAAGGAAGGCCCACATATGTAAGATTATTATAAGATCGGCCACATGACCAAGGAAGGCCCACAAAATGGGCCCAAGCCCATAAGAAGTAGGACCTACAATGATTACCAAGAGCTGGCATCCTTATCACATCAGTTGGAAGATCAAGGACTCACAAAAGTATCTTTATCTAAGGGTCACAACCAAGAAGAGTTTTAGTTTAAGTTATATTTGTCTTTTATCAATATTGAGTTACCTAATTATGTTAGGACTAACCTTAAGTGTTAGAGTTTGGGTGTAAATGGGACAAGGGTAGTTTTATTGTAATTGGACTCTACTACCTTCCTCTATTATAAATAGAGGTTCATGTACTCTGATTACAAAAAATTATTGATGTCAATGAAGTATTTCTCTTTTCCACAAATTCAACAGAGGAGCTTATTACTACATATATGTTACCCCCCTAATTGGAATTTATTACTCCTACCACTTGAGAGTCATTGTCTTGTGGGGGGACACGGTGATGGAGGAGTTTTACTACACTTCTGATCACTGTGTATGGACCCACTACCTGCGAAAGAAATACCTGCGAATGATAGGAGTGTGCGCTATGTCTTGCATGGGTTATGACTGGAGTATGGAGCGATGTCATACGGCTTGGAGTGATTTTAATCTCACTTATCTTATGCCAACTGGGCCTCATGGAAGAGAGCACTAGCATGAGGGGGAGTGTTGGAAGATATGGAGGACTGCCATTTTATAAGAGAAGATCCTATACATCATTTGCAGCAAGTTGGGAGTTCATGATGTTCTCTCACCATCAGCTTGAGGGGGAATGTTGAAAGATGGACCCAAGCCCACACGACCAAGGAAATCCCACATATCCAAGTGTTAAGCACGTAGCCAATACTACCCAAAAGACCGGCCTGTTAGGAGCGGAAGGCATAAGTACTTAACCCCAGGACCATAACAGTACACCCCACCTTCGCGAGCTAACGTCCACTGCGGCTTAACACTTAGCAACGGGAGCCGGGTCAGGATCCCATAATCCCTTACGGCCACTGCATCCGGGGTTCGCGATCACCCGCTCTGGGGAACTCCCCTTAGGGATTAGAACTTGCGACGTGGGAGCCCGCTCTGATACCAAATATTTAGCACCTAGTCAATACTACCCAAAAGACCGGTCTGTTAGGAGCGAAAGGCATAGGTACTTAACCCCAGGACCATAACACCAAGCGTGTTGGAAGATGGGCCCAAGTCCATAAGATATGGGCTCACCATGAGCATACGAGCTGGTGGGACCCACCATGATCATGTGAGGTGGCATTATGAGTCTTACACAATAAGAAGTCTACACAAGAAGAAGTCTTACAGAGCCACAATTATTATGGAAGGAGGTCTCACAGAAGAGTTTCAGTTTAATGGTGTTTTAGTCATGTTAGTCTTCTATTTATATTGGGTTATTTAATTATGCTAGGACTTATCTTTAAGTGTTAGAATTTGGGTGTAATTGGGACAAAGGTAGTTTAATTGTAGTTGAACTCTACTAATTTCCTCTATTATAAATCTGGGTTCATGTACTCTTATAAGTCAATGAAGTATTCTCTTTTTCCATAAATTCAACACTTTTGTCTTGGAAGTAGTATTTGATTTTCCATTCCATTTAGAAGGGGATATCCGAAGAGAGGATGGTTGTTGTTGTCCCATCTTGGTTCCTTTAGAAACCATAATAGCACCAATTGTATTTTTGGTTCTCGTTATGATAACTTCCTATCTCATATCTTCTTTTCTTACATAGGCATATGCTTGTTCTACCGTAGGAAATGGTTGCATGTTATGGACTCAATAAGACTGAGTCATCTACTTTACTTTTATTATTTATGTTGCTTTTAATTTCGAATTTTATTGATTTGTAATAAGACTTAAAGGTAGGGGTAGAATTGGGTTTAATAACCCTAACCTATGTTGATGTTAATTACCCTATTTAAGGGGTAAGGATGGAGAAATAAAGGAAGTTCGGAATTAGCATAAACTAGGGTAATTTAGGTTCCTTCTAGGCTCTCTATTCTAGGGTTCTTGGTGTGAACTCTCTTGGGGGTTTGCTGCATCCATTGGGGAGTCTTTGAGGAGATCTTGGAAGGAAAAGGAGGAGGAATCAGCCTTCTCTTCCATGCTGCAATAGTCATCCATCTCTTCCACGAACCAGTAGTGAGGGAAGGAGGATTTGGTTGAGTCTTAGCATCAAGAAAGGGATTTTCGAGTTGCTGAATTGAAGGAGGTCTTCAAGAGGTATTTTTATCTATCTTTTCCGAGTTTACAAGAGCTAGAGACTGCCCTCTTTACATTCAGCATTGGTAGTTGCATGAATTCAGAAACCCTACTCATTGATGTGAGGTATAAAGTGGGGTTTCATAATTGGATCCTTAAAACAGTCTCTTGCTTGAATTGGTGCATTCATAATTAAGAAAAGGAAACTCCTTTTCAAGGGGAATGAATTCAGTAAAGGGAAAGGGGTTGTTCTTGAGTAATTACAGCAAGTAAAACCCTCTTCACATGAATCATAAAAGAGGGGTTTCATATCTGAGTGCTTAAACAGTCCTTTAACTTGCTGGTTGCATCTATAATTGAGAAAAGGAAACTCCTTTTCAATTATAACGTGTGAGGGAAGAAAAAGATAGTTTCTTTTCACAAAAATGTGTTAAGAAACCCTCTAACAGTGCTGGATTCATATTCAACTCGCCGAGTTACTAGATCCATGGCTAGGGACCATAACATTGCAGTTGTAGAACATCACTTCAAATCTTATCTAGCCGATCATCCAACTCGTCAAGAAAAGAGTAGACTCTATCTTCTTGTAAAATAGAATATATTTGATATATCAACCTCACACTCCATCGAGTTTGGTCTACGAAAATTAATTTCTCTCCATAACCCTTGAAAATCATTGTAATATTATTCAATAGACCCCCTTGCTTGCCTCATTCTAGTTACCCGTCTTTTTAAATGATATAATTGGGAAGCATTAGTGCCATCATAAAATATTATAGTAATAGAATCCCATACCATATTTGTAGTTGGAAATCAAATAAATTTGCTAATCAAGGATGGTTCCATTGAGTTGATTAGCCATCCCTTTTCAATTGCATTTTTGGTTCTCCATTTTTGAAAAATTGGGGTTTGTTGGTTGAAGCTGTGGAAAATCTCCATTAATATATCCTAATTTTTATTTCCTCTTTATGTACATTTCAACAATTTGGGACCATAAGGCATAATTAGTTTTGTCCAGCTTGACACTGATTTGTAGAGCACAAGAGTCCAAAGTTTGGTGAAGGAATCTATGTTTGAGTTAAGACTTGCATCATTCTTGTTGTCATGTCTTCTAAGATGTTTCATACCATTTTCTAGTCCAAGAAATGAATCAACTTCTATTCCCTAGCCCAATAAAATTGAGGAATAAAAAATGAGAGGAAGTGCCACTTACCAGTGAGGAGGCTAAGACTCATTGTGGAGGAAAATACCAAGTATGCCGAAATAGCCTTTCTGTTTCAAACCCAAATGAATATAGCTAGTAATCATCAATGCAGATAGTGGCTCACTTTAGTCATCCAACATGAATGATCCCAGGTGCCTACTTGGACTTGGATCAAAGAAGGAACCACTCGGTGGCGACTTTCATTTTCCAAGGAAAAAATTAAGCTTCAATCCGAGCCTCGTATAGCGATAGATAAGGATCACTTGGCTGTTGGCATTTGTGTGGGGCTTAGTGCTATAAGACCATTTTTTGTTGGAATAGCTATGCTTTGCTTATCGCTCTCAGCCTAAAAAATGGGAAAGCATGGGAGGAAGTAGAAGCACAAACAGAGGTCTTGGCGCTAGTATGACGATGGTGATGATGAGACCAATTGCATACCTTCCTCCCTTATAATCACTCTACTCCAAGCGCTGAAACAAGAGAGCAAGAATTAGAAGAAGAAGGAGATGCCCAATATTTGGTGGTTTTAATTGGGAACATGTCAGAAGAGGTGCTTCTAGGAAGATTTGGGGAGACCCTGGTGTTGAATTTATGGAAAAGAGAGATAGTTTATTAACTTATTATAATAAGAGTACATGAACCTTTATTTATAATAGAGGAATTTAGTAGAGTCTAATTACAATTAAACTACCCTTGTCCCCTTTACACCCAAACTCTAACACTTAAAGATAAGTCCTAGAATAATAAAATAACCCAATATAAATAGAAGATTAACGTGACTAAAATACCTTTAAACTGAAACTCTTTTGTGGGTCCATATCTTATGGGCTTGGGCCCATCTTCCAACATTCTTAGATATGTGGACCTTCCTTGGTCGTGTGGATTTGGGCCCATCTTAAATGGGCCTATATCTTATGGGTTTGGGCCCATCTTCCGACACTCTTAGATATGTAGGCCTTCCTTGGTCGTGTGGGCTTGGGCCATCTTTCAACACTTGGCAGGTGGCTATCTTTATCTGGACGTTTTTGAAGTTGGACAAGCGGCATGGGATGGTGATTCCACCTTGGTGGTGGTAACCAAACTCTTCTTTTACTTCTCTCAAAAGTTGGTAGAAGAGGGGTGTCGTCGTCTTTCTGGCCAACCTATACCACCAACAACAAGCTTTTGGAGGTCCTCGGTGGACAGGAAGAGGAGGACCGCAAGGGGAGGGGGTGCGTAGGGGGACTTGGGGTAACCGAAGACCGAAGGACAGCAGTTGTGGGACATTGGAGGAACAATGTATTGTATGTCTGAGGCTCAGCCAAGTTTGTAGTAAAAGCAGAGGTCTTGGTCGACAGACTCGCACAAGGATGAGGCTTAGCTGAGGAGGACTTGTACACGGACAAGTAGTCGATTATCGAGAAGTCTGTTCCAAAGATGACCTCAGAGGATGAAGAGAAGACAAAAAATGATTTGAGGATGAAGATGAAGATGATTTCCTCATGCTCTCCGTAGCCTGGTATGAGATCATGAAGAAAAAAAACTTTCTTTTATTTTTCTTCAATGAATTTCTCTTTTGTTTACAATATATTTATAGTACAAGAAGAGAGAATTTGGAAGATGACAGACTATTCTTCCTAATTTCAGGAAACATATCGGAATTGATCCATTACAGATTCTCTTTGATAATTCATGCTACCATAAGTGAATTTTTTCCTTCTTCTATTTGACAACTCACGCTAACAAAAGAGAGAGAACCTCAAAATTCCCGTCATGCTTGCATGCTAGTCTGAGCTTCTCAATGGTCTGAATTCGAGTTCTTCAATTTCTATCATTGAGACATGGGTAAGAGTGCAAAGACCATGGAGCGATTTACTTTCTTCATCAGAAATTAGGTACTTTATTGAAACTCTTTGCATACTGTTTGATAGCATTTCCTCAATTCCTTTCCCAAATCTCAGTGCTTCAACGACTATTATTGTTCTACAAAAAGAAATGTTGAGAAAATCACAGTTGAAATCAACGATTAGCTCAACCATTGTAAATGGATTGTACAAAATCACGAGAATTACAATTATAGATTGTAAAACTCATGTACAAACTTTCCTGTTGTACATGGTATTTGAGCAGATACTCTACCTTGTCTCTACCGCTTTCGCTCCCTCGTCCGGCCAAGTGGTTGAGCGATTTTAGCTTTTTCTTCTCTCGGAAATTTCATCGAGTTTTTTCTCTCAGTTCGCCGAGTTTTTTTTCTTGCCGTTCGCCGAGCTTCACTGCTGTTTTCTGCTTACTATTTTCTGTCGCTGCCTTGCTGTATCGTCACCTCACTGTTCACCTGCTATTTGCTGCTTCTTCTATTTTTTTTCTCTCACTCTGCTACTAAGTGAGAGGTGAGAAGACGAAGATTTACAGAAAACCTTGGCACTGCTGCGCTGAATTAAATCAGCGCCTTTTCCCAAGGTCCGAGCTGATCCAAGATCCGAGCCAAGCCGAGTTGATACAGATCTGAGCCAAGCTTTGGTCGGCTTGGACTTTGGGAAAAGGCGCTAATTTAATTCAGCGCAGCAGCACCAAGGTTTGCTGTAAATCTTCTTCTTCTCGCCTCTCACTTTGAAGTAGAGCAAGAGAAAAAAAATTGAAGAAGCAGCGAACAACATGTGAATGATGGCGAATGGTGGGGTGATGAACCACAGCGTGGCAGTGGAAAATAGTGAGTAGTGAAGCTCGGCGAACGGCGAGAAAAAACTCGGTGAACAGCAATGAAGCTCGACGAACGACAAGAAAAAACTCAGTGAAATTTCTGATAGAAGAAAAGGCTATAATCGCTCAACCTCTTGGCCAGAAGAGGGAGCGAGAGCGGTAGAGACAGGGTAGAGCACATGCTCTGATACCATGTAAAACAGGGAAGATTATTTTTTTGTGTGTTAATTTCTATTGAATGAAGAGCTAATTTATGCAAGATTTTTACAATCTATAATCGCGATTCTCGCGATTTTATGCAATCCTTTTACAATGGTTGCGGTTATCTTTGATTTCAACCGTGATTTTCTCAACACTCCCCCTTAAGTTGGAGAATGAATATCAAGAACTCCCAACTTGCGTATCATAGTTGAGAAGGCTTTCTTTCCCAATGGCTTGTGAACACATCCGCAAGCTGATTTATTGGAGCAACGTACTTGGTTACAACTGAACCATCTTGTATTTTGTCACAAATAAAATGACAATCCATTTCTATATGTCTGGTTCTTTCATGAAAAATGAGATTGGTTGCTATCTGTAAGGCAGTAGTGTTACCACAATATAATAGTGCTGGCTTTGGATGTAATATTCTCAATTCTATCAACAATGACCGTTGCCAAGATAATTCACAACTTGTACCTGTAATGGCTCTATCTTCAGCTTCTGTTGAGGAGAGATACAATTTTCTACCTTTTTGTCCACCGGGAAATAAGAGAAGATCCCAAAAAAACACAATAATCCGTAGTGGATCTATGAGATATTGGACAACCAGCCCAATCCGAATTAGAAAAAGCTCGCAAGGATAAATCGTTCTGAGAAGGGCATTAATTAGGCTCCACAACTTAAAAATCTCCCACTTGGATACTAATCCATCATCAATATCTCCTTTGTAATGACAACAATTTCTCAATCCTCAAAGAGAAGTCCAACTAAAGTTGTACTTTGTTATAGCATGATAAACAAGATTCTTTGCTAAATCAATAGCACTCTGTCAGTCACAATACAACACATTCTTCCCATGCTTGAGACCTAGTTCTTCCCAGAAAGACTACAACCATACAATCTCTTTTGCACCCTAAACATGCTTTAACAAGGCCTATTCAAGGAAGTACTCCTTTCAAATGCAACAATAGTCATCAGTCTTCTGTCAACAACATCAAGGAGGGTCCAATATTGCAAGAAGTACCATCAGTGACGAATGGTCTCTTTGCTTTGCAAATCCAGCAAACCTTATCTATTATGTAAGGAAAAGGGACAACATAATCCACCAATCCTAAAGCTAATGATGTTGCCGCTTCCTCAGGTTAGTTACAAACATTATTGCGACTCCATCGATTGATTATCGAGATTGGTGCAACATACCACATTTCTTCATCTCCAACTTTACTCATCAACAGTAGCAAGAACACTCTTTTCCGACTAGTTGTTATGCCAAGTGGAGAACAGGTACCAATTACTGTAATTGGGAATTTACCTTTGACATCCACTGTTACTTTTAAAAATGTGCTTGGTGTGAAGGTGGATTTAATGTCTGTGAGTCAAGTTACCAGAGATCTCAATTGTTCAGTAACCTTTTTCCCTCATTGGTGTATTTTTCAGGATTTGATGACAAGAATGATGATTGGTTTGGGTGACAAACGAGATGGACTTTATCATTTGGTTGTGTTAGCACCAAAGAAGCCACCACCTCCACGTCCATCTGCAGCAACCACTTCCTGTCGTTCACTTGGTCATCGGGTCACCTCCTCCACCGCCTTGTGGCATCGCTGATTGGGGCATTTATCTTCCTCCAGATTAGATTTCTCTTTCTAGTCTAATAATACTTGTGATGCTTGTGCTTTTGCAGAACAAAGTAGACTTCATTTTTCTGTTAGTTCAATTTTTTCTATTAGACCTTTTGAATTAATTCATTGTGACATTTAGGGCCCCTATAAAACAACCTCTCTTTTTGGTGCGAAATATTTTTTAACTATTGTGGATGATTAGTCTAGATTCACATGGGTATTTTTTATGCATCACAAAAGTGAAACACAAAATTTACTTGTCAAATTTTTCTCTTTCGTCCAAACACAATTTCATGTTTCTATAGCCAACATTTGGGTTGATAATGGTGGAGAATTATTTTCCATGGATGATTTTTTTAAATAAAAAGGGACCACTTATCAGCATTCTTCTGTCTATACTCCCCAACAAAATGGGGTTGTAGAGCATAAGCATTGCATATTCTTGAGTCAGCTCGAGCTTTTCATTTTCAAGCCCACCTTCCTTTACATTTTGGGCAGAATGTGTTTCTACTGTTGTTCATATAATTAATCATTTGCCCACACCACTCCTTTCTCGCCAAATTCCTTTTGAACGACTTAATGGCAAACTCCCTTCTTATTACCATCTTCGAGTTTTTGGGTGTCTTGCTTATGCTACTGATGTGCATGACCCCCATAAATATTCTCCTCGAGCCAAACACTGTATTTTTCTTGGTTATCCAGTTGGTTAGAAGGCTTACAAGCTATATGATCTTACAACTCATCAAATGTTCACCAGTCGTGATGTTGTTTTTCATGAAAATAATTTTCCTTATGAGTCCATTCCATCCACTCCCTCCAATTCAGCCCCAGTGATTCCTCTTTTTGTACCCAATCCTTACCAACAACCGTTACCACCGAGTCCACTTCCTCCTCCACCATCATTTGCTACTCCTCCTTTTGAACCCATTTTAAGCCATTCCCAGTGTCCCCATAACCCTCCCTTGGCTTTACGTGACTATGTCTGCAACCAAATGACGTCTCCTGACCATTTGTCGCCTTTGTCATTAGGTTCACAAAAAGGTACGCGTTATTCTCCTAGCAATTTTGTCTTTTATCATCATTACTCACCACAACATTACTCTTATAGTGCTGCTATCAGTCAAGATATTGAGCCTACATCTTATACGGAAGCAGCTTCTCATTCCCATTGGCAAGAAGCAATGCAATCTGTATTGGCCACTTTGGTTGCCAACCACAATTGGTCCCTCACTTCTCTTCCTCCTAGTAAGAAACCCATTGGTTGTCATTGGGTTTATAAAATCAAAAGGCACTCAGATGGTACTATTGAGTGTTCCAAAGCTTGTTTGGTTGTGAAAGGTTACACACAACTGGAAGGTAAAGATTACCATGACACTTTTTCTCCCACTACTCAAATGGTTACTATTTGTTGTTTATTGGCTTTAGCAGCAGCCCAAAATTGGTCTCTTCACCAACTTGATGTCAACAATGCTTTTCTTCATGGTGATCTCCATGAAGAAATTTATATGTCTCCATTTCCTGGTCTTCGGAGACAAGGGGGGAATCCTGTATGTCGTCTTCACAAGTCGTTATATGGCTTAAAACAAGGTTCCCGACAATGGTTGACCAAATTCTCTACAGCTATCCAAGTTTTTGGATTTGTTCAATCCAAAGCAGAATAATCATTATTCACATATCAGAAAGGAAAATCTTTTATAGCTCTGTTGATATATGTTGATGACATTCTTATTACGGGTAATGATGTCAATGACATATGAGCTCTCAAGATATTTCTTCATAGCCATTTTCGGATTAAAGATTTGGGTGATTTGAAGTATTTTCTGGGCATCGAAGTTTCTCGGTCAAAGAAAGGTATTTCCATCTCACAACGAAAATATACTTTGGTAATTTTAAAAGATGGTGGATTTTTGGGTGCTAAACCTGTGAACTTTCCAATGGAGCAAAACATAAAGCTTTCAGATTCAGGAAAATTGCTTAATGATCCATCTTAGTATAGGTGACTTGTTGGATGCCTAATTTATTTGACTATCACCCAGCTGGATATTACCTATTCGGTTCATGTGTTAAGTAGATTCATGCATGAATCACGCAAACCACACGTGGAAGATGTCTTGCGTGTGTTGCATTATTTAAAAAGTAGTTCAGGACAAGGTTTCTTTTTCCCTTCTCAGAACGATTTATCCTTGTGAGCTTTTTCTTATTTGGATTGGGCTGGTTGTCCAATATCTCGAATATCCACTACAAGTTATTGTGTTTTTTTGGGATCTTCTCTTATTTCCTAGCAGACAAAAAGGCAGAAAACCGTATCTCTCTCCTCAGCAGAAGCCGATTATAGAGACATGATAGGTACATGTTGTGAATTATCCTGGCTACGGTCATTGTTGACAGAGTTGAGAATATTACATCTGAAGCCAACACTATTATATTGTGATAACACAATTGCCTTACACATAGTAGCTAATCCCGTTTTTCATGAAAGAACTAGACATATAGAAATGGATTGTCATTTTATTCATGACAAAATAAAAGATGGTTTGGTTGTAACCAAATATGTTGCTTCAACAAATCAACTTGCGAATTGTTGAATTTATGGAAAAGAGAAATACTTTATTGACTTATTATAATTAGAGTACATGAACCTCTATTTATAATAGAGGAAGATAGTAGAGTTACAATTAAACTACCTTTTTCCCAATTACACCCAAAATCTAACACTTAAAGATAAGTCCTATCATAATTAAATAACCCAATATAAATAGAAGATTAATATGACTAAAACACCTTTAAACTGAAACTCTACGGTGGCTCCATATCTTATGGGCTTGGGCCCATTTTCCAACATTTTTAGATATTTTTGTGGGTTCATATCTTATGGGCTTGGACTCATCTTCCAACACTCTTAGATATGTGGGCCTTCCTTGGTCGTGTGGGCTTGAGCCCATCTTCCAATACTCCCCCTCAAGCTGGGGGTGGGAGAACATCTTGAACTCCCAGCTTGCTGTAATTGATGTATAGGATCTTCTTGTATAAAATGGCAGTCCTCCATATCTTCCAACACTCCCCCTCACGTTGGTGGCTCTTCCATTAGGCCCAGGTAGCATAAGATAAGTGAGAGTAAAATCATTCCAAGCCGTATGATATTGCTCCATACTCTAGTAGAGCACACTCCTATCTTTTGTAGGTAGTGGGTCTATACATAATGCTCAGAACTGTAATAAAACTCCTCCATCACCGTGTCCCTCCTCTAGACAACGACTCTCAAGTGGTAGGAGTAATAAATGCTAATTAAAGAGGGGGGGGGGGGGTGGGGGATAACATAGATATAGTAATAAGCTTTTCCATCATGGTGTCCCAACCTGGGTAACATAGATGTAGTAATAAGCTCCTCCATCACGGTGTCCCAACCCGGGCACCGACTCTCATAGGTAGAAATGGGTGATAAGTGGATAATGCCTGTCATTCATAAGACCCATGGTATATATATAAAAAAGTCTCAATGGACTGAAAACACCCATATGTATACATGATGGACTTAAATTCCCAACCAAAGCAACACTCAAAAGGTTACAATAACGGTTGGCCCAAAGATATGTGTGTGAGTCAAATAAAGGATAGTATGAGAAATGATACTGAGGCCACCACTTCTTCAATAATAATGTCTCATCCAAATAGACACAATAGCAACAGCTGAAATAGGCATGGGCTCATATAACACGATCCAAAATAATAAAAATCCTTGTAAAAGGACCCATGAAATAATTCAATGCGAGTATCTGCACCAAATAATATGTTGACCAAGGAATATGTTGCGAATACCTCAAAATAATAATCCAGCCAAAAAAATAGAATCGAGTAACGCCGAATCAGGTATCACTAATAATTACCACAATTATTATTACGAGTTAGGATTCTTAGTCTTCAATTTTCTTTGCTGCAAAAATTCTTCTTAAATGCAAAAGCTTTATCTTTTGTGCTCCCCTTTTCTTGAATATTTTGCTCACATAAAACTTACCACAACATATGGAATAAAATACCTCTTTCTTGTACTTATTCTACTTCTCCCCCTCAAGTTGGGAGGTAATGGCAGTGATCCCAACTTAAACCAAATAACATATATGTAGTAATAAGTTCATCAATAAAAGCAACTCAAAGAAGTGACGCAAAACAATCGGCTTAAATTTTGATTTTTCAATGCAACAGGATACTAACATGACCTTTGATTCTTCCAATGCAAATATATATTTAAATATAGAATATATTTACATGAAAATTAATAATTATTATAAAAGACTTAAATGCCTTTCATCCAAGTATAAATTCTCTTCATAAAATATACTTCTATTGAGATATATAATCTGATAGATTCCGGTCTCTACTAAACTAAGTACTCTTTCCCCTTTTCCAGCATGACCATTGACTCTTCCAAGATCAATATCTACATATAAAAAACTCAGATCGAGAATTGGTTGAATAGGTAAGAAAATAGTCTTACAGATATTTCTTTCAATATATAATTCTCCATATAAAGTCTCATTCTTGATAGCATAAAATAGCTCGAAAGTTGAAGCTTTCTGTTGCAACACAAACCTCTTTTGCTATATGACCTTCACTGCTTTAAATATCGATTTATCTTTGTAAATAACTCTGATTGGAAAAGACATTTTTCCTTGGAAAATAGACTCGAATATTGTTTCGTCAATATATAATTTGCAATATGAAAATCTCAGTATAGAGGTGAAATGTAAATCAAATCATGTGTATAGGGACTAAAAAAAAAATACAAACCTAAACAGCTAGAAATAATAAATCAGAAAATGATCACATTACCTCTTGTTGGAAGATGGGCTCAAGACAAGAAGCCCACATGTCAAAGGAGTGACATATGTGTAAAATATGGTACTTTCCATAAAGATGGCATAGAAGTGTAAATATGTGTTCCTTTTATGTCTTTTGTTTTATCAAGTTGTAGCCCTAAGGGCAATGTAAAACTATAAATAAAGGCATTGGCTAAGAGGTAGGGCATTGAAGCACTCTCCTCTCTTTCCACAAATTCGTCCAGCCCTCATTTTTCTTTTTGACGCAACCCTCTTCTCCCTTAATCCAAACTCTCTCCTTCCACGTTCTTCTTCTTCTCTCCTTCTCTCTTCTTCTTCTTCTTCTTCTTTCTTGTTGATCTAAAGTTCCTTTCATGAGATCCTAAATTCTACATGGTATCAGAGCAAGGAGTTTAGGATCTCTCTCCATGGAGTTATTATGAAATCTGTTCAAGAAGTTGTAAAAGGAGTTCAGTCATGAAGAGATAAGTTCATGCTCTTCTTATTTAAGTTTTTTTTTGTTTCCTTTTATATTTACTTACTCCTTTTACTGTTTTTCTTTACTTCTTGAATTTTGAGTCATATCAAGTCAAGATAAATCTTTATATGTTGTAAAGATTTATTTCTATGAATAAATTGATGTTATAATCTTGACTCCTTGTAAATCAATTACAAGAGTGATCAAGATCATTTTCTGTTTGCATCTTATTAAGATTGATGGGTGAAATTCAATTACCTTTATGTAATTTGGATCCATCTCATTTGTGGTAGAATTCCAGCATATGTTGCTGTATCTTCTCCTACTTAAGGTTGCTCATGGGTTTGTGTTATGTTGTTGGATGCCCATTATATGTTTGATGAAATTCTAGCAATCATTTACCCTTTGTAGTTCCATTTTTTTAACTTCAACAATTGGATTTTTTTTTTACGTTGAAGTCTCCCATGAGCTGAAGATAAATCTCTTCCAAGTGTCTTGGTTTGCTGTTAAATCTTCTCTAAATTTTTGTCTATTGCTCGTTTGTGTTGGAGTTTGGATTAAGGCCTTGCATCTACTTTTTTCTCTTCGTTCTTATGAATATAAGAGAAGTTGAGTTATGGTTGGATGTTATTATCACTTTCTAAAGGCACAAATTTGTTGATAATTTGGTGCTTGCCCTTGTGAAAGAAATTGGTTCTTGTTCTCTTTTGTTGGTGACTGACTTCGTCTTCTTCAAATTACATTGAGTAATTGTTCTTTGAAGAAGGTCTTTTCCCTTGACCTCCGTATGTTACTTGCCTCATCATGGAGATTTGATACAATAGTAATAAGAGTGATATACTCATTACTACAATTTCACTTAGAGGTCTTTCCAATTAAATGAGCTGGTCACAATCGGTTCGGAGGGTTCTAATTACTCGTGACCTCTTGAGCCATGTTGTTAACTTTCCTCCTCCGATTGATGAAGAAGATGCGTCCTACCACAAGTGGGTTAAGGATGATAACATGGTGATAAGTTGGCTCATTAATAGCATGGAAGAGCAGATGGCCAACAATGTGGTCCACTTGGAAACCGACAAGAACATATGGGACACTTGTGCCAAGCTTTACTCAAGCACTGCTTCATTACAAAAAATATATGATGTCTTACAAAACATGTTGCATATGAAACATGGAGATAATATTCATGAATTTTTGGCATGATTTTGAGGTCTTCTTCAAAAATGGAAACTAGCTCAGCCATATTCCACTGATATTGCCATTCAAGAACGACAAAGAGAAGCTTTGGCAGCAGCCATTTGCTTATCGAATATTAAAGCATACCTTGAGGTGGCCAAAACTCAGCTTCTAAGTTCTTCTGCTCTTCCATCCTTCGATGATATTAGTGCTACATTACTTCGGATACCGGATCCATCCCCTCCTTCTCCTATTGATGCTCCATCAGCGATGTTCTCTGGCAATCGGGGAACATCTTCCTCATCCCGAGGACGGGGCAGAAATATGAGAGGCGAACTATGAGAGGGGTTGAAAATAGAGGTGGTAGAACGGGTCAAAATTCTTTCCGTACTGAGCCTCAACTTTGAACTTATTGTGGCCGTCAGAACCACCTTGTGGCATCATGCTGGAAACTTCATGGCAAGCCTGATTGGGCCACAGCTAACCCAGTCTCGGTTAACATTGAGAAAAATGAAGATAAGGCTGAATCATCATCCAGAAATGTGACTCTTATGGCTAAGGACTATGCTGCATTTCAAAAAATGAAGTCCTTCATGGAATCATCTATTGCTGCCACTACTATTGCCTCAGGTATGCTTTCTTCCTCTTCTTCCTCTTCCTCTTGGATCATCGACTCCGGGGCCTCTGAACATCTATCAGGTAACAAACACTTGTTGCAGTCCTTATCTCCTTGTTATACTCATAAATTCGTTACTATTGCTGATGGTACGAAAACCAAGGTCCTTGCTAAAGTTTCCTCCTCTCTTACTTCTTCTATTCCCCTTCAACATGTTTTGTTTGTTCCTCAATTTCCTTTAAATTTGCTCTCTGTTAGTCAATTGACCAAACAATTTAATTGCTCTATCACCTTCTCACCGTCTTCTTGTGTCTTTCAGGATCTCACTACGAAGCAGGTGATTGGTGGCGGCCATGAAAAGAGGGGTTTGTACTACTTCACTCTTCCACCATTAGTTGCATTATCGTCCATTACATCTGAGGCCCAACTTTGGCACAACCGACTAAGTCATCCGTCTACCCCTTCACTTCTTTCTTTGGTTCCATCTTTCAAAGGACTTTCTAATTTCAGTTGTGAGGTTTGTCAATTAAGTAAACATGTCAGGAGTACATATTCTCCTCGTCTGACAACTACAAGTATTGCTCCATTTGAGCTAATACATTATGATGTATGGGGCCCTTTATGTGTCTCAAATATTTCCCAAGTTAAATATTTTGTCATTTTTGTTGATGATTTTACTCGAGTGACTTGGTTATATCTTTTTAAAGAGTGTTCCGAAATTCTTCCTTTGTTTAAAAATTTTCATGCTATGGTCTTGACCCAATTTGGGAAGAAAATTCAAACCCTTAGATCTGATAATGCTAAGGAATACATGTATCATGACTTCAAATCATTTTGTGAGAGTAATGAGCTTATTCATCAAACATCATGTGCCTATACTCCTCAACAAAATGGTATTGCTGAAAGGAAGAATCGTCATCTTCTTGAAGTTGCTCGGGGCCTCCTCTACTCCATGAAGGTACCCTATTTCTATTGGCCTCATGCTATACTTACAACATGCTTTCTCATTAATAGGTTACCTTCATCAGTCCTTCATAATAAAACTCCTTATTCTGTGTTATTTAATGGTGAAGATCTTTTTTCTCTTCCTTTGAAAGTGTTTGGATGTATGTGTTTTGTTCATGTTACATCCCCACATAAAAATAAACTTGATCCTCGGTCTATGAGGTCCATTTTTTGGGGTACTCTCGCACCCAGAAAGAGTATGCCTGTTACAATCCTACCCTTCAGAGGATGTTTATCTCTAGGGATGTGACTTTCTTTGAGGACACCCCCTTCTACTCCTCCCCTGATGCTCCTCAAGGATGGGCTTGTCCTTCTACTACTCCTTGTTTGTTTGTGCCGTTCAATCTTGAAGTGGATCCATCCCCTAATGCACCGGCCGTACCTTCACCTGTGGAGTTGTCGGATCCACCCGAGGTAAGTCCTTCTCCTCCTATGTATGGGCCTGAATTTGATACTCGGCCTATTGCTTTAAGAAAAGAACGTCGCTCCTGTACTACTTCGCATCCTATCTCAAATTTTATGTCTCACCATCGCTTGTCTTCCGAGTGTTTTCAGTTTCTTGCATCCCTTTCTTCTACTTCCGTTCCACAGTCGTATCAGGAGGTCCTCAGACATCCAGGATGGAAGGCGGCTATGGATGAAGAAATGCACGCCTTATATGAAAACCAAACCTGGTACTTAACATCACTCCCGAAAGGTAAAAGACCGGTTGGTTGTCGATGGGTTTTTTCAGTGAAACATAATCCGGATGGATCGGTTGCTCATCTTAAAGCTCTACTGGTTGCTAAGGGCTATATGCAGTGCTATGGGATAGATTATGAGGAGACCTTCTCTCCTGTTGAAAAATTGAATTCGGTACGCATCATCTTATCTATTGTTGCTAACTCCTCATGGCCCATCTATCAGTTGGATGTTAAAAATATTTTTTTAAATTGTGATGTCTGTGAGAAAATTTATATGGTTCAACCACCTGGTTATGTGGTTGAGGGGGGGTCAATATGCCGGTTAAAAAAATCTTTATATGGGCTTAAGCAGTCCCCTCGTGCTTGGTTTGATAAATTTAGTCAAACACTCCTATGGTTTGGTTTTCATCGGTGCTCAGTTATTCATTCCGTATATTATAAAGATACGGTCAAAGGGAAAATATTATTGGCCGTATACGTGGATGATATTATTTTAACCGATGATGATGCTTTGAGCATACAAGAGGTGAAACAGATGATATGTCAAGAATTCAAGACTAAAGACCTTGGTATGCTTAAATATTTTTTGGGTATAGAAGTTCTTTAATCCAAACACAGGATAATATTGTCTTAAAGGAAATATGTCTTGGATCTCCTTGAAGAAACAGGAATGAAGGGTTGTAGACCAGTTGACACACCTGTGGATACAAGTGTAAAATTATGTGCCACAAATGAAGAAGATATTGATATTGGCAAATATCAAAGACTCGTGGGAAAACTGATTTATCTCATGGTAACTAGGCCAGACATATCATATGATGTAAGTGTGGTGAGTCAATTCATGCACAAACCACAAATTACCCACTGGTAGGCTTTAGAGAGAATATTACGTTATCTAAAAGGAGCTCCAGGAAGAGGATTACTGTATAAAAAACATGGGCACTTCAACATAGAAGGCTTCTCAGATGCAGATTGGGCTGGATCTCCTGATGATAGAAATTCTACATCAGGATATTGTACTCTGGTTGGGGGAAACTTGGTTACATGGAAAAGTAAGAAGCAAAATGTGGTTGCAAGATCTAGTGCCAAAGCAGAATACAGAGCTATGGCCCATGCCGTTAGTGAACTTTTATGGGTCAGGACCCTTTTTACTGAACTAGTTTTTATAAAAAGGGGTCCATGAATCTGTATTGTGATAATCAAGCAGCTATTCCTATCACTTCAAATCCATTTTTTCATGAAAGAAATAAACATATTGAGGTGGATTGTTATTTTATACGAGAGAAGTTTCAAGAAGGAATAATCTCTCTCAGACATGTGTCATCTCAAGAGCAAGTAGCTGATATTCTCACTAAACCCGTTACATCTAAAATCCTATCATTTATATTTGGCAAGCTGGGTATTTATGATGTCTTTTCTCCTCCAGTTTGAGGGGGAGTGTTGGAAGATGGGCTCAAGCCCAAGAGCTCAAGACAAGAACCCCACACGTCGAAGGAGTGGCATATGTGTAAAATATGGTACTTTCCATAAAGATGGCATAGAAGTGTAAATATGTGTTCCTTTTATGTCTTTTGTTTTATCAAGTTGTAGCCCTAAGGTCATTGTAAAAATATAAATAAAGGCATTGGCTAAGAGGTAGGGCATTGAAGCACTCTCCTCTCTTTCCACAAATTCGTCCAGCCCTCATTTTTCTTTTTGATGCAACCCTCTTCTCCCTCAATCCAAACTCTCTCCTTCCACGTTCTTCTTCTTCTCTCCTTCTCTCTTCTTCTTCTTCTTCTTTCTTGTTGATCTAAAGTTCCTTTCATGAGATCCTAAATTCTACACCTTTGTGGGTTGACCAAGTCAACTCACAGAACCTGCTCTGATACCATGTTAAATTTATGGAAAGGAGAAATAATTTATTGACTTATTATAATCAGAGTATATGAACCTCTATTATAATAGAGGAAGGTAGTAGAGTCCAATTACAATTAAACTACCTTTGTACCAATTACACCCAAACTCTAACACTTAAAGATAGGTCCTAGTATAATTAAATAATCCTATATAAATAGAAGATTAACATGAATAAAACACCTTTAAACTGAATCTCTTCTGTGATAGATCTATGGTCTTGGGCCCATCTTCCAACATTCTTAGATGTGTGGGCCTTCCTTGGTCGTGTGGGTTTGGGCCCATCTTTTGTGGGTCCATATCTTATGGGCTTGGATCCATCTTCCAACACTCTTAGATATGTGGGCCTTCCTTAGTCGTGTGGTTTTGGGTCCATCTTCCAACACTCTTAGATATGTGGGCCTTGGTCATATGGGCTTGGGTCCATCTTCCAACACTCCCCCACAAGTTAGGGGTGAGAGAACATCATGAACTCCCAGCTTGTTGCAAATGATGTATATGATCTTCTTGTATAAAATGGCAGCTCTCCATATCTTCCAACCCAGATGTATTCACAAGCCATTGGGAAAGGAATCCTTCTCAACTATGATACGCAAGTTAGGAGTTCTTGATATTCATTCTCCAACTTGAGGGGGAGTGTTGAGAAAATCACAGTTGAAATCAAAGATATGATCAACCATTGTAAATAGATTGTATAAAATCGTGAAAATCATTATTATAGATTGTAAAACTCTTGTATAAATTAACTCTTCATTCAATAGAAATAAACACACGGAAAAATAAACTTCCCTGTTTTACATGAAAACTGGTAGACAATAAATTCAAGATATTTCACAAACCGAATGTAGCTGCCTGTGTAAGAAGAAGATGATTTAAAATTCTTGAATAGACTTCAATAGATTATATTAGTCAAAAGGGGGGCAGGAGAGAGAGCCTTTGTCGAACAAGGAAGTCTAGTATAATATCTCATCTTCCTCGAGTCACCCAAAACAGGAAGAAAAAAGGGAGGCACTAGAACATGAAAACCTCTTATGTGGAAGTTCATATTTGCTTAGACGGAGTTCTAGCAATGAACTTGTCCCCTAAGTGGTATTTTCGGTAGAGATAAAGAGTCAAGGCCCTTAAGATATCGTGTTGATCTCATGTGAATCGATGACTCTGATTCCGTTGCAGCTCAGCAAATCTGAGGAGAATGCCTTGCACTATCTGGCTGTGATCCATCCCATGGCTTATTTGCTGACGATAATGATAGATTAAGTAGCTTCATTTGTCCATGTTTCTCTTAACAAGTTATGTTTAAAAAAATGAATAATAGGTCGTTCTGTGCAATAGCTTCTAGTATACAAACTGAACCTGATAACAACATTAGGTGGTTGCATTAAAAAAATAATCAAAATAAATGCCTAGATGCACACCCCTACTTCCTAAGCTTTTCTTGTTACATCTGATCCTAAGTAGAAAACAAGAGTCGATGCTCATTGGCAACAAGTATATTTAAATTATGTCATAAAAGAAAGTTCCCTATGGGCACGGTTGTTGAACTGTAAGGACACAAGATTCAAAACAATGGATGAGAAAGGAGAGATCGATAGATGGGGAGAGAGATTAGGGTTTTTGGTTGATTCCTCTCTCCTTTTATAGTCTAAATTATTTAAATATTATAAAAGTAACCCCATTCCCCCTTACACGGATAGAAATAAAGTTGAATTCAAGAAGAAAATATTATCCAAAATTTTAAAATATAAAAAAAAACTTCAGCTACAATTACTACTCACCCTCATAATAGAACACATATATCAAGCAACTTCAGGCTTTTATGAAATAAGTCAAATTGTTTCCCTACTACAAGAATAAAATTTATGCCAATAAAAAATCTATTAGCAAGCAAAAAGATCTATCCCAAAGAAGTCCTATATTTTCTAAGAGAGACAAAATTTCTCCAAGTGAATACTAAGTTCACTGGCAGAGATCAACTTAGTTGCAATTTTAAAATTTGATGGTAGAGATCTTCCCAGATTTTAGGAATTTTAAAATTTTCTGATTTTCATTGGAAATGTTCATTTAGATTCAATTGTCTTTAAAGCCAATTAGAATGTTGTTGACACAAGGACTTCTGCCACACAATTGACCATAACAAAAAACTTGCAAAAGCTCACCCTCTCTTAAGAACACAATAACAAATTAGGTTATGTAACCTAGACCAATCAAAGAATTTTCTAGTAACCAACTAGGCAATCCTGCCTAGACCCAAATAGGGATTTGCGGCAGTACCTCATTAGGTATACTATCCTAAACCCAAAAATTTAATTTTTAGTAAAATTTGTGTACACACAGTATAATGGATCAGGTATTTTAACTATATAAGCTTTGTAGTCAAGGATTTGAACTAGATTACTTTGATTTTAGATATGCTCGACAGAGATCTGTCATACAATCTTAAAGTACAAGCTCAATGATACATCGTTTATTCTACCATTATAATCAATATTGTGTAAACACCTTTTTCAAATGCCCCAACAAGTCATTTCTCATTCAGTTTCATTTGAACTATCGTTCGTTTAGTTGGACAAATGACGTTGAATGGAGACTTTTCTGTCTCCACTTGTCCAGTTGACTTGACATCGGTTGGTCAACAATCTTGAGTGATTCTTTTTTTCATGCTTTTGTGTGCCTTACTCTGTTTTCTCTGGCATACGACTTCCAAAAGATATTTTCCTGTATCCAGTCATTCAGTCAAGTATCAATTGACCAATCAACATTCTTCATCTCCTCTTGGAATTTTTATATGTGATGTATGGTTGATTTGATTTAGATGTGTTAAAACTTAGGTTTCCATGATGTATAATCACACTAGAAGAGGATTAAGGGGTGAGAAGAAGAAGAAGAATTGTGGAGAGAAGGTGTTAGGAGGAGAAGAGGAAGAGTTGTGAATTAGGAGAAAAGAGGAGGAGGATTAGGTGATGGACTTATCCAAACCCTCCCCCTTAAGTAGTATTTATAGATATCAAAAGTACTAATATTACAAGAATATCCTTCACCCTAGTAAGAGTGAATAAGAGGCATAAATCATAAACTAATTGCATCAGTGCCACCCCAATTACACCATATCTTCCAACACTCCCCCTCAAGCTGGGAGGTAATGGCAATGATCCCAGCTTGAACCAAATAACATAGATGTAGTAATAAGCTCTTCCATCAAGGTGTCCCAACACCGGGCACCCACTCTCAAAGGGTAGAAATGAGTAATAAAATATAAGTCAAAACCAACCTCAAAGAATTTTGACCAAATATAGTGATAATACTCACTAAAGTGGGTAATGACTATCGTTACAAGGTGTGAGCCACCATGACCACACGAGCTGGCATGGTGAGTCACCACATGAGGTGGCATGATGAGTCATCACAAGAGCTGGAATCCTTATCACATGAGTTGGAAGATTTGGCAATCTTCCTTGATTAATGTAATTGATTTATCTTTCCTTGATTTATGTAGATTTGGATAATCATGATTGATGTAATTAGGGATATTAGAGATCCTAACTTATCTCTGAAGTTTTTCAAAAATATGTAATGGAAATAGTATAAATAGGGGTCTTGGTTGAAGGGTTCAACCAAGCTCTCCACTTCTCAACTCGTGGAAGAATCTCTCTCTCGCCTAAAGTCTTTTTCTCTCTTTTCTCTTCTCCTCTCTACCCTAGCTCTCTCTCTCTCTCTCTCTCTCTCTCTCTCTCTCTCTCTCATTGCTCCTTTTCTTCTCCCTCTCTTATCTTGCTCGAGGTTTCAATCATGGGGTCCTAAATTCAACATGGTATTAGAGCATAAAATTTAGGATTCTCACATCAAAATAATGCTCTAAGAAGTTATGATCAAAGTTCCTCATAGAAGGCTCTTTGTAAAGCAAGATTGAAGCTTGTGAGATAAGTTTTTCATTCTTGTTATTATTACTTTATGCTCTTGGTTTTTGGATCTTTAGAAGATGGTTCAGAGATGATCTTATTTCTGTCTTCATCTTATGAAATTATTGAGATTATGCATATCGGGTTAGAAGAAGTTTACCAAGGCAGTTTTGTCGGTTTGCAAGTTATTGGCTGAAAATCGGTTTATGTTGAGATTTTTGGCATAAAAAGTTATAATTTTGCGGGAAAAAGATTTTCCTGATGGATAAAAATTTTCTTGAGCATATTATGAGTGGCTTTTTATCCATTGGATTTCATAAATTTAATTACTTAGCTTCTATGCTAAGCTTCTCCATTAACCAAGTTGTTTGAAGAACTCTGCTTGGTTTTGTGATTTTTTGAAGAATGTTTTTGAGAGCCACGAGTTGGCTGATTGTTCTTGGAAAATCAAGAATAGAATATTGCATTTTACATAAAGGGAATCAAGCACAAAATAAAAAAGGAAGTGGTCCTTTGAAAGTCTAGTTGACACCAATCCATTTGAAGAAATATTGTTGTTTTTGAAGATCTCACAATATTTTCTTGATTAGGCCTGATTTTTTTTGATTTTAGATCAATCATATCTTGCCTAATTCATGAGGAACTGAATCTAGACTGGTTTATCCCAATCTGTACTCCAATATATATTTGGAATGATCTTGGAAAAATCTAATTCGGAATTGTTACCTTACCTTACTTGATCTCATGCTTATTGATTGATTTTTGCTACTCTACAAGGAAGACTAGAGAACTAATTATAGAAATTTTTGGCCAGCAAGTTGACTAGCCTAAGAGGGTTCCCTCCTTTCCTAAAGACTTGATAAGCTCGGGTTCTCCTCCTCTCTACCTGGGCTAGACTCGGGTGTACTTGAATCTCCAAGCCGCTTACTTAGGCTACTTCAAATTTGTGTACATTATTACCCTTGAATTGCCTCTTATGGCTGAAGAATACATGGGTAACAAGAATGATTTTCTCAAGATTACTACCATACCCTTGCAAGGGATATCAAATTTCTTGAGCTGGTCCACATCGGTTTGACAGTTCCTTATAACAAGAGACCTACTTGGGCCACCCATTAATGAAGAAGATGTTGCTTATGGTAAGTGGTTAAAAAGCGACACTTTGATAATTAGTTAGCTCATCAACAACATGGAAGAACCTGTCACCAACAATGTTATTCATCTTGACACCGCCAAACAAATTTGGGAGACATGTGCTAAGTTGTACACTAGCTTCGACAACTTACACAAGCCATATGATATTCTCCAAAGAATGTTCAACACTAAACAAGGAGAAAATATCCGTGAAGATTTGGCTCATTTTAGAGGCCTCTGTTCAAGAATGGAAGCTAGCACAACCTACCTCCACCGATGTCTCTATCGAAGACAAGCAGAAAGAAGCCTTAGCCACTGCCATTTGCCTAGCAAACATTGTTGAATTTAGGACCCCATGACTGAAATCTCGAGCAAGGTGAGAGAGGGAGAAAAAGAGAAGGAGAGAGAGAGAGTTCTTGGGTAGAGCAGAGAGAAGAAAAAAAGGAAAAAAAAGAGTTTAGGTTAGAGAGAGATACTTCACGAGTTGAGAAGTGGAAAACTACTTGACTTCATTATAATTTGAGTAAATGAGACTCTATTTATAGTAGAGGAAAGTAGTAGAGTTCAAATACAATTAAACTACTCTTGTCCCAATTACACCCAAAATCTAACACTTACAGATAAGTTCTAGCACAATTAAATAACTCAACATAACTAGAACTGAAACTCTTCAATGAAGCATGTGATCATGTGATAAGGATGCAACTCGTGGTTATCATGGTGGGTGCACTTGATCTTCCGACTCATGTGATAAGGATACCAACTCATCGTTATCATGGTGGGTCCCACTTGATCTTCAAATCTTACAACTGATACCAGCTTGTGTTATGATATGGTGGGTCCCACTAGCTCGTGTAACTATGGTGGGATCCACTTTGTAACACTCCCCCTTAAGCTAGGGGTGAGAGAATATCGTAAATACCCAACTTGTTGCAGATGACGAACAAGATCTTATGAGTGCATGTTTTGGTGAGAATGTCTGCAACTTGTCCTTGTGAAGATATATGTTTGAGAGATACTATGCCGGTTTAAAATTTCTCTCGTATCAAATGTGTTGAATTTAGGACCCCTTTACTGAAATCTCGAGCAAGGTGAGAGAGGGAGAAAGAAAAAGAAAGAGATAGAGAGCTCTCAGGTAGAGAGGAGAGAAGAGAAAAAAAGAAAGAAGAGTTTAGGCTAGAGAGGAAGAATTCATGAGATGAGACGTGGAGAACTACTTGAATTTCTTCTTTTAATTCGAGTACAAGTACCTCTATTTATAGTAGAGGAAAGTAGTAGAATCCAAATATAATTACTCTACCATTCTCCTAATCACACCATAACTATAACTCTTAAAGGTAAGTCTATCATAATTAAATAACTCAACATAATTAGAAGACTAACATAACTCAAACTAGAAGTCTTTGTTGGAAGATGGGCTGCAGCCCACACGATCAAGGAAGGCCACAAGATAGGCCCAAGCCCATAAGAAGTAGGACCCACCATGATTACGACAAGCTGGCATCCTTATCACATAAGTTGGAAGATCAAGAAGGACTCACAAAGGTTTCTTTATCTTTATGTCACGTCCTAGAAGAGTTATTGTGGAGGGATCAATTACACCGAGTCACAGAAAGGAGGTGGCAATGACTCACTGAGTTTATTACTTTTAAATTTCATATTTTATGTTGCTCTAAGTATATTTTTTCATTAATTATGTAATAAGCAAAAACGTAGGGGCAAAATTGTCAGTTTTAGCCCCAAAACACTTATGACGTCAAGCCCTATTTAGAGGGTAGAGAAATAGAGAAAAGGCAAGTATTGAATTAGGTTAAACAGGGTTTGGAGTTCTCCTTGACGAGCTCTAGGGTTGGGAGGTCTCCTTGACGAGTTGTAGGTATGGTTCTCTTGATTTGAGTTTCATTCTTTCTCTCTTTGAATTCTGGTTTGCATTGATATTATTCAAGCCAAGAGAAAGGGTGGAATTACTGTTTTTCAAGTTCAAGTTGAGGTTGTGGCCTCTTCCATGTTCACAACAGCAAGAGGGAATAATTTGCAAAAAGGGAGGTTCTTGAGTTCCTACCCAAGCAAGGGAGGGTAGGAAGTCTTAATCCCTCCGATATGAATAGCAGCAACCTTTCTAGAGGGTCCCTACGCTCTTAGACGTGAGCAGCAAAAAGGGTTTAACCCTTCCTGGCTGAAAAAAGCAAGAGAAGTCTTCTCTTAACCAAGAAGATTAAGAAAAGGAAACTCCTTTTCAATCTTACCGAAAACAGGTAAGGAAAGGAGGTTCTTTTCTTCATTACCGAGACCAACAACCTTGATATAGTGCTGGATTCAAAATTCCCACGCCGAGTTACTCGATCCATGGCTAGGGACCATAACAACTTGGTATCAGAGCAGGGTAACACGGTGGAGAACAACATTAATGAGTTAAGGGAATTGGTGCTTAGAGGTCAACAGGCACTGGTAGAGACTGATAGAAAAATTGCTCAACTCATGGAGCAAATTCCAGATATAAATATTCAGATTGAGAGACTTTCTAGGATGATGGAAAATATGACGACTGGAAGGAACTCAATTCCGGAACAAAGAGGAGAGGACAAATCGCACAACAGAGGGGGATATCAGTTTGCTGGGCGCACTAGTTTTCATGGCCAGATTGAAAATTTCAACCAGGGAGGAGGCACCGTACCAAGGTATACAAAACTTGATTTTCCTACTTTTAATGGGTCAGAAGACCCTTTGATTTAGTTACATAGGTGCGAAAAAAATTTATCCATTAAAGAGCAGCAGCTTGTGATATGGTAGGGCTGGTCGCTTTCCACTTGGAGAAGCACAACTTTGGTTTCATCAAGTTGAGTTGGATAGATTAGTGCTAGATTGGGAAGAGTTTAAAGAATTATGCACTATAAAATTTGGTCCTCCAGCCCACAACAACCCCCTTGGGGGATTTGGTGCTGTTACGACAAAATGGTCCAATGGAGCTCTATCAAAAACATTTCCAGGAAAAATTGGCAAGAGATAGCCGGATGGTTCGCGTAGACCAGCGGGTCAATTTATTTACAACGGGCCTTAATGAGTCATTAAGGTTATAGGTGGAGCTACATGCACCTACTGACTTAGCTCGAGCAATGAATCTAGCTCGTGCATTGGAACTTCGACTAAAAGTTCAAAACAGGAGGCCAACTTGGCAAAGGGACTAGAGCACTTCCACTAGCTGGAAAGGGAGGCACAACACTAATACTCAACAAGCTTCTCAGGTAGGGCAACAAGTCAAAAATTATCTCAGTATTAATCCTACAGTAGATACATGGCCCAACAACCCACCCACCCAGTATATTCTGAAATTAACTAGTGGTGAGATTGCAGAGCGTAGAGCAAAGAACTTATGTTACAATTGTGATGAAACATACAGGGTAGGCCATCAGTGTAAATGGTTGTTCTGGTTAGAGGTCGATGAAATCATATAACCACTATAGATTGATGATACTAATAAGGAGGATCCACCAGAAATCTCTTTGCATGCCATGACATGACAGAAATCTGCCAAAACGATGCAAGTCCGCACTCGAGTGATTGACTAGGACCTTGTAAGCCTTGTGGATTCAGGAAGTACACATAGTTTTCTCAGTTGGACCGCTGATCAACACCTTCAACTACAGATACTTCCACAGTCAACAACAACTGTTTCGATTGGCAATGGAAAAAAAGTTCCTAGCTACAGCATTAGCAAAAAAGTTAAGTTTTCAATCTGTACGACTTTCTTTCATTCTGAATTTTTTGTCATACCTCTAGTTGGGTTCCATATGGTTTGGGTATTAAATGGCTGAAAACACTCGGCCCTATTTTATGGGATTTTACTGCTTTAACTATGATTTTTTCAATGGGCAGACAACAAGCATTATTACATGCCAGTCACGTGGACAAGCCCCATCATATTCATACGATTCACTCACAGGACAATTCAGACAGCAATATAGACAATCTTCTGGATGAATTCTCAGACTTGTTCCAAGAGCCATCGGGGCTGCCTCCCTTGAGGCACTGTGACCATCAGATATGTTTAAAACAGGAATCAGAAGTGGTGGTTGTTTGACTTTATCGGTACCCACATCTCCAGAAAGACGAAATTGTTCGATAGTGCCAAGCAATGCTACAACAAGGCCTTTTTCGTAGTAGTCATTCCCCATTCTCATCACCAGTCCTCATAAAAAAATATGATGGTACATGGCGTTTCTCTGTTGATTATCAGGAATTGAATAGCCAAACTGTGAATGATAAGTTCCTTATTCCGGTGGTGGAGGAGCTTTTAGATGAATTGCACGGTTCTCATATATTCACCAAATTGGACCTGCGCTCTGGATATCATCAGGTTCGTATGCACCAAGACGACATCGAGAAAATGGCTTTTCGCACTCATCATGGCCACTTTGAATTTGTGGTCATGCTATTTGGGTTATCCAATGCCCCATCCACATTCCAGGCATTAATGAACGAGGTTTTCCACAACTATCTTTGTAAATTTGTACATTTATTTTCTTTGATGACATACTTTTTTACAACCAGTCTAGACATCAACATTTATAGCATTTACGATTCATATTTGAATTGTTGCGTGCCCATCAATTATATATAAAGAAATTGAAATGCTCATTTGCGACATCATATGTGGCCTATCTCGGCCATATTATTTCACATGATGGAGTCACAGTGGATTCCGAGAAAATTCAAGCTATTGCAGATTGGCCGCAACCTATGAATACCTTAGCTTTGAGAGGGTTTTTGGGATTGGCAGGTTATTACAGGAAATTTATCAGAAATCATGGACTGATTGCTGCACCATTGACAAATCTCCTCAAGAAAAATTCCTTTGTTTGGAATGAACAGGCTACCCAGTCCTTTTTAGATCTCAAATTAGCCCTTGCATCTGCAACAGTTCTGCAACTTCAATTTTGAAGAGTTATTTGAGGTCGAGTGTGACGCATCAGGTGGGGGCATTGGGGCTGTTCTACAACAACACTTTCACCCTATTGCATATTTTAGTCGATAGCTGGCAGCACGACATCACAAATTGCCTACATATGAACGAGGGGTAATCGGGTTGGCCAAAGTTGTACGACATTGGCACCTGTATTTATGGGGTCATGCATTTCTTATTCGGATTGATCATTACAACCTCAAATATTTGCTAGAGCAGCGCCTCACAATTTCTCCTCAACAACATTGGCTACGTAAATTATCGGGATTCGACTTTACGGTTGAATACCACATTGGTAGATTAAACAAGGTGGCGGATGCCTTGTCCTGACATTTGGAGACCCCACCACTTCTATATGCTATCAGCTAGCCTCGTTTTCTTCTTTTAGACTTGGTGAAGGAGGAAAATGCCAGCAATCCGATTCTTCTCAATACACACAAGAAAATCATAGAGGGGGCCATGGACTCTAGATGGACCATTCAGGACTCTCTTATTTATTATCGCTCGCGCTTATATATCCTACACACTTCAGATTTGGTTTCAGGCATCACCTCAGCATACCATGACAATACTCATGAAGGCATCTAGAAAACCTTACATTGCATTCGAGCAGATTTCTATTGGCAGGGTATGAAGACCTCCATTGCAGCATATGTAAAAATGTAACATCATGTCCGGTGTGTCAATGTAACAAGGCTGAACACTTGAGTCCAGTGGGTCTCCTGCAACCTTTGGCACTTCCTACACAGGTGTGGGCCGATATTTCTATGGACTTCGTCGAAGGTCTTCCACTATCTTCCGGCAAGTCGATATTATTTGTGGGGGTGGATCGATTCTCCAAGTATGCTAACTTCATACCCATGGCTCACCCGTATACATCATCCAGAGTGGCACATATATTTCTCGAGCATATTTTTTATTTACATGGTATTCCAGAATGGTATTCCAAAATCGATTATTAGTGATCGGGATGTAGTTTTTACTAGCACTTTTTGGTGGGAACTATTTCGTCTCTATGGCACCAAGTTAAAGTTTTCATCATCATATCATCCTCAAACAGATGGACAAATAGAGGTCATTAACCGCACTTTGAAACTGTAACTCTGATGTCTTGTAGGCGATCGTCCTAAAACTTGGGTGCAATGGCTACCGTGGGCGGAATATTATTACAACACCTCCTTCCACACCGCTTTACAGTCTACTCCATCCATCATTCTCTATGGCAAAGGTCTGCCTTGGCTTCTATTGTATACTCTGGGCTCCACTCACGTGGACTCTATTGATCGAGTACTTATGGAACGGGACCAGATGCTACAAAATATTTCGAATCGCCTACTCAAAGCACAGGTTCGTATGAAGGACTTCTACGGCAAGGGACACCGGGATATCGAATACAAGGAAGGTGACTATGTCTAGTTACGACTCCATCCGTACCATCAACACTCATTAGTGGGGCAACAATGTCATAAACTTTCCCCAAAATACTTTGGGCCTTTCGCAATTATTCGGCTCATCGGAACAGTAGCCTATCAATTGCAACTTCCCTCCACGGCTAAACTTCATGATGTGCTCCATGTTTCTTTACTTAAACCCTTTAAGGGTCCACCTCCATCGACAATTCTTTCTCTTCCTCCGGTGGACAATGGACAAGTTATTCTTACTCCAACTACGGTATTGCGGGTCCGTTAGATTAATCACCAATGGGAGATTCTTGTACATTGGAAGGACACCAAAAAAGAAGATGTGACATGGGATCAGCTAGCCTACTTTCAACAGGTCTACCTATCTTACAAGCTTGAGGACAAGCTCTTTTTTCATGAGGGGGGGGGGGGGGGGGGGGGGGGGGGGGGGGGTGTGGGGTGCAGATGTTGGGGACTCAATAGCACACCGAGTCACCCAAAGGAGGCAGCAATGACTCACTGAGTTTATTACTTTTAAATTTTCATATTTTATATTGCTTTAAGTATATTTTTCATTAATTATGTAATAAGCAAGGACGTAGGGACAGAATTGTCAGTTTTAGCCCTAAAACACTTATGACGTCAAAACCTATTTAGAGGGTCTAGAAATAGATAAAAGGCAAGTATTGAATTAGGTTAAACAGAGTTTGGAGTTCTAGGGTTGGGAGGTCTCCTTGACGAGCTCTAGGTTTGGTTCTCTTAATTTGAGTTTTATTCTTTCTATCTTTGAATTCTGGTTTGCATTGATATTATTCAAGCCAAGAGAAAGGGTGGAATTACTGTTTTCCGAATTCAAGTTGAGGTTGTGGCTTCTACCACGTTCACAGCAGCAAGAGGGAATAATTCTCCTTCAATTCGAGCAAGAAAAGGGAGGTACTTGAGTCCCTACCCGAGCAGCACATCTAAAAGAGGTAGCTTTAGCCTCTAACTAAGCAAGGGAGGGTTAGGAAGTCCTAATCCCTCTTACATAAATAGCATCAACCTTTTTAGAGGGTCCCTACCCTCTTAGACGTGAGCAGCAAAAAGGGTTTAACCCTTCTTGGTCGAGAACAGCAAGAGAAGTCTTCTCTTAACAAAGAAGATTAAGAAAAGGAAACTCCTTTTCAATCTTACAGAGAACAGGCAAGGAAAAGAGGTTCTTTTCTTCATTATCGAGACCAACAACCCTGATACAGTGCTGGATTCACAATTCCCATGCCGAGTTACTCAATCCATGGCGAGGGACCATAACAGTTATGTTTGCCTTTTATCTATATTAAGTTATTTAATTATGTTAGTACTTATCTTTAAGTGTTAGAGTTTGGGTGTAATTGACACAAAGGTAGTTTTATTGTAATTGGACTCTTCTACCTTCCTCTATTATAAATAGAGGTTCATGTGCTCTAATTAAAATAAGTTAATGAAGTCAATGAAGTATTTCTCTTTTACATAAATTCAACATGGTATCAGAGTAGGTTCTGTGAGTTGACTTGGTCAACCCATAGAGATAATGAGATCCTTTTCTCTAAACCCTAAACCCTAAGTCTAGGTTCATAATTATTTTTTTTTCAGTCCCTATACCCATAGTTTGCTTTGCATTTTCACCTTTATACTTGTGGAATTTAGGATCTCATGAAAGGAACTTTAGATCAACGAGGAAGAAGAAGAAAAAGAGAGAAGGAGAGGAGAAGAAGAAGGACGTGGAAGGAGAGAGTTTGGATTAAGGGAAAAGAGATTTGAGTCAAAGTTAAAATGAGGGCTGGATGAATTTGTGGAAAGAAAGGAGAGTGCTTCAATGTTCTACCTCTTAGCCAATGCCTTTATTTATAGTCTTTACAATGCCCTTAGGGCTACAATTTGTTGAAATAAAAGACATAAAACGAACACATATTTACACCTCATGCTATCTTTAAGTGAAGTATCATAATTCACACATGTGCAACTCCTTTGATGTGTGAGTTTCTTGCCTTGAGCTTGTGGGCTTGAGCCCATCTTCCAACACTCCCCCTCAAGTTGGAGGAGAAAAGACATAAAAAATAACCAGCTTGCCACATATAAATGTTAGGATTTTAGATGTAACGGGTTTAGTGAGAATATCGGCTACTTGCTCTTGAGATGACACATGTTTGAGAGAGATTCTTCCTGCTTGAAACTTCTCCCGTATAAAATGACAATCCACCTCAATATGTTTAGTTCTTTTATGAAAAACTGGATTTGAAGTAATATGAATGGCTGCTTGATTATCACAATGCAGACCCATGGACCCTTTTTTATAAAAAACCTAGTTTGGTAAGAAGGGTCCTAACACATAAAAGTTCACTAATGGTATGGGCCATAGCCTCTGTATTCGGCTTTGGCACTAGATCTTGAAACCACATTTTGCTTCTTACTTTTCCATGTAACCAAGTTTCCTCCAACCAGAGTATAATATCTTGATGTAGATTTTCTATCATCAGGTGATCCAGCCCAATCTGCATCTGAGAAGCCTTCTATTTTGAAGTGCCCATGTTTTTTATACATCAATCCTCTTCCTGGAGCTCCATTTAGGTAACGTAATATTCTCTCTAAAGCTTGCCAGTGGGTAATTTGTGGTTTGTGCATGAATTGACTCACCACACTTACAACATATGATATGTCTAGCTTAGTTACGATGAGATAAATCAGTTTTCCACGAGTCTTTGATATTTGCCAATATCAATATCTTCTTCATTTGTGGCACATAGTTTTTACATTTGTATCCATAGGTGTGTCAACTGGTATACAACCCTTCATTCCTGTTTCTTCAAGGAGATCCAAGACATATTTCATTTGAGATAATATTATCCCATGTTTGGATTGAAGAACTTCTATACCCAAAAAATATTTAAGCATGCCAAGGTCTTTAGTCTCGAATTCCTGACATATCATCTTCTTCACCTCTTGTATGCTCAAAGCATCATCACCGGTTAAGATAATATCATCCACATATACGGCCAATAATATTTTTCCTTTGACCGTATCTGTATAATGTACGGAATGATCAACCAAGCACCGATGAAAACCAATCCGTAGAAGTGTTTGACTAAATTTATCAAACCACGCTCGAGGGGACTGCTTAAGCCCATATAAAGATTTTTTTAATCGGCATACTGACTCCCCCTCAACCACATAACCAGGTGGTTGGACCACATAAATTTCCTCCCTTATATCACCATTTAAAAAAGCCTTTTTAACATCCAATTGATAGACAGGCCATGATGAGTTAGCAAAAATAGACAAGATGATGCATACCGAATTCAATTTTGCAACAGGAGAGAAGGTCTCCTCATAATCTATCGGACAAGGAGTAGTAGAAGGACAAGTCCATCCTGGAGGAGCATCATGGGAGGAGTAGAAGGAGGTATCCTCAAAGAAAGTCACATCCCTAGAGATAAACATCCCCCGTAGGGTAGGATTGTAACAGACATAACGTTTCTGGGTGCGAGGGTACCCCAAAAAAATGCACCTCATAGACCGAGGCTTAAGTTTATTTTTATGTGGGGATGTAACATAACAAAACACGTACATCCAAACACTTTCAAAGGAAGAGAAAAAGGATCTTCACCATTAAATAACATAGAGTAAGGAGTTTTATGATGAAGGACTGATGAAGATGACCTATTAATAAGAAAGCATGTTGTAAGTATAGCATGAGGCCAATAGAAATAGGGTACCTTCATTGAGTAGAGGAGGCCCTGAGCAACTTCAAGAAGATGACGATTCTTCCTTTCAGTAACACCATTTTGTTGGGGAGTATAGGCACATGATGTTTGATGAATAAGCCCATTACTCTCACAAAATGACTTGAATTCATGAGACATGTATTCCTTAGCATTATTAGATCTAAGGATTTGAATTTTCTTCCCAAATTGTGTCAAGACCATAACATGAAATTTTTAAACAAAGGAAGAATTTTTGAACGCTCTTTAAATAAATATAACCAAGTCACTCGAGTAAAATCATAAAAAAATGATAAAATATTTAACTTGGGAAATATTTGAGACACATAACGATCCCCATACATGTTATGGACTCAATAGTACACCGAATGACTCAGAGGAGGAGACAATGACTCACCAAGTCACCTACTTTTACTTTTATTACTTATGTTGCTTTTTATTTCGAATTTGATTGATTATGTAATAAGACTTGAAGGTAGGGGTATAGTTTGGATTTATAAACCTAAGCCTAATATCTTGGCGTGAATGACCCTATTTAAAGGGTAAGGAATGAGAAATAAAGTAAGTTCGCATTTAGAGTACAATATAGTAATTAGGTTCTTGCTAGGTTCCCTATCCTAGGGTTCTTGGCGTGAACTATCCTTGGTGGTTTGCTGCATCCATTGGGGAGTCTTTGAGGAGACCGTGGAAGGAAAAGGAAGAGGAATCATCCTTCTCTTCCAAGCTGAAATAGTTATCCATCTATTCCACAAACCAGCAGTGACGGAAGGAGGTTTGGCGTGAGCCTTAGCATCAAGAAAGAGGTTTTCGAGTTGCTGATTGAAGGAGGTCTTCAAGAGGTATTTTTATCTATCTTTTCCGAGTTTAGAAGAGCTATAGACTGTCTTCTTTACATACAACATTGGTAGTTGCATGAATTCAGAAACCCTACTCATTGACGTGAGGTATAAATTGGGGTTTCATAATTGGATCCTTAAACAGTCTCTTGATTGATTTGGTGTATCTATAATTGAGAAAAGAAAACTCCTTTTAAATTATAACGTGTGAGGGAAGTAAAAGAGAGTTTCTTTTCACAAAAAACGTGTTAAGAAACTCTCTAACAGTGTTGGATCCTTATTTGACTCGCCGAGTTACTAGATCCATGGCTAGGGACCATAACAACTTGGTATCAGAGTAGGGTAACCCGACAGATATCAGCAGCCATGAATTGCTTGAAGCTATCCTCAAAAGCAATGCATATAATGAGAAAAGATTTGCTGAATTGGAGGAGAGGTTTTCTAAGGTTGATATCGGTATGGAGACCTTGAATGGAAGAATGGATAGCATGGGGAATCATCTGACTACTGGAAGGAACACAACTCCAGAGCAAAGAGGAGGGGACCATTCATATAACAGAGGGGGTACGAGGCGCACGAGTTTCTCTCGCCAGCAAGGACCCTTCATCCCGGGGGGACCCTTCAACCAGGGAGGAGGCACTTTACCTGGCCAGCAAGGACCCTTCATCCTGGGGGGACCCTTCGACCAGGGAGGAGGCACAGTACCTAGGTACACTAAACTCGAATTTCCCACTTAGAATCGGTCAGAAGACCCGTTGATATGGCTATATCGCTGCAAAAAATTGTTTGCCCATCAACGAGTACCAGCGTATGATAAAGTGGGGATGGTTATTTTCCACTTACTGGGAGAAGCACAACTCTGGTATCAGCAAGTTGAGGCGGATAGACCAGTTGTGGAGTGGGAAGAATTTAAGAATTTATGCTCTCTTCATTTTGGTCCTCCGACGTACAGCATAACCTTGGGTGATTTGGTTTTGTTATGACAAATTGGTTTCGTGGAGCAATATCAGAAACTGTTCCAGGAAAATTTAGCACGAGCAAACGGTATGGTATGAGTGGACCAGCAGGTGGCGTTATTTATAGCAGGCCTGACGGAGGCGTTAAAGCTTGAGGTGGAGCTCTATGCACGGATTACATTATCACAGGCGATGAATGTAGCATGTGCATTAGAACTGCTATAGAAGGCCTTGCACAGACAACCCACTTGGTCAAGGAAGAGGAGCACTTCCTCCACCTGGCAGACCAGACGTAATTATCCTCAGGGGATTAAGACCACAAAACCTCTTCCCAAACACACTCCGAGCACCACTTTACTAGGGGATACAAATCCGAGCAGTCATCCACCTCAGTACATAAAAAAATTGACAAGTGCTGAGATGATGGAAAGGCGGTCCAAAAATCTATGTTACAACTGTGATGAACCATATCGGGTTGGTCATCAATGCAAAAGATTGTTTTTAATTGATACGGTTGAAGATGATGATATCGAGGTGACCGAGGATATGATAGAGGAAGCACCACCAAAAATTTCCTTGCATGCAATTACTGGGCAAAAGTCGCCCAAAACCATGCAAGTTAGAGCTCAGATCTTCGATCGGGAACTCGTGGGCCTAGTGGACTCGGGGAGCACCCACAATTTTCTTAATTTGATGGCGGCCTAGCACTTGCAGTTACGGATTCTTCCCCATCCGACAACCACGGTCTCAGAGGCCAATGGGGAGAAGGTTCCTAGCTACGGAATCAGCAAGGCGGTAAATTTTACTATTGGCACTACTTTGTTTCATGCTGAGTTTTTTGTTATTCCTCTGGCTGGTTTTGATATGGTGTTGGGAATCAAATGGTTAAAAACGTTGGGACCCATTTTGTGGGACTTTTTTGCATTGACAATGAGTTTTGTCCTACGTGGTAGCCAAGTGCTCCTACAAGGAAGTCAGACAGAAACACAACAGCACATTCATTCTCTGACAGCCCCGGATAATTTAGCAGGCAGTATTGATGGTCTAATTGATGAGTTCTCTAATCTTTTCTGTGAGCCTACAAGGCTCCCCCCCCGCTTAGATAGTATGATCACCGGATATGTTTGAAAGCAGGGTCAGATGTGGTAGTTGTTCATCCGTATCGGTATCCTCACCTCTAGAAAGATGAGATTGAAAGACAGTGTCAGGCGATGCTACAACAAGGCCTTATTCGCAGCAGTAGGTCCCCCTTCTCTTCACCAGTTCTACTCGTGAAGAAACATGATGGGACTTGGCGCTTTTGTGTTGATTATCATGAGTTGAACGCGTTGACAGTGAAAGACAAATTTCCCATTCTGATGGTGGAGGAGCTCCTCGATGAGCTACATGGATCGTGGGTCTACACAAAATTAGACTTACGGTCTAGGTATCATCAGATTCGTATGCATCCAGCAGATATTGAAAAGATGGTGTTCCGAACACATCACGGCCCGTTTGAATTTGTGGCCATGCCTTTTGGGCTATCAAATGCTCCTTCTACTTTCCAGGGGCTAATGAATGAGGTATTTAGCTCTTACCTTCGAAAATTCGTACTTGTTTTTTTTATGATATACTCATATATATCAAATCTCGAGATGATCACTTAGCACATTTGAGAATTGTATTTGATTTATTGCGAGCACACCAATTATATTTGAAGAAGTCCAAATGCTCCTTTGGGGCATCTCATGTTGCTTACCTGGGCCACATTATTTCCCATGAGGGGGTCATTGTTGATCCTGAGAAGATTTAGGCCATTAGTGAGTGGCCACAACCTCAGTCTTGCTCAGCATTACGCAGATTCTTGGGTTTGGCAGGCTATTATCGGAAATTTATTCGGAGTTTTGGTCCGTTGGCAGCACCTTTGACAAACCTCCTTAAAAAGAATTCCTTCCAGTGGAACGAGGAGGCTTCCATGGCATTTGACACACTCAAGAATGCTCTTGCATCTACACCGGTGTTACAGCTTCCAAGTTTTGATGACTTGTTTGTGATAGAATGCGACGTTTCTGGTGGGGGCATTGGGGCCGTGTTGCATCAAAACTCCCACCCCATTGCTTATTTTAGTCGATAGTTGGCCTCTCGTTATCAGAATTGGCTGCATATGAACGCGAGCTGATCGGGTTGGCCAAGGCGGTCCAACACTGGCGGCTGTATTTATGGGGACGTACTTTTCTCATCCGTACTGATCATTATAATCTCAAGTTCTTACTTGAGTAGTGTCTCACGACGTCACCACAACAACATTGTATTAGTAAGTTGATGGGCTTTGATTTCTAAGTGGAGTATCGTGCGGGCAGATTAAACATGGCGGCGGATGCCTTGTCTAGACGTTTTGAACATCAGCAACTCATCTATGCCATCAGCCAGCCGCGTTTTCTCATTCTAGACATGGTCTGTGATGTGCATGCCACACTTCCAGCACTACAAGAGTTGCACCGCAAAATTTCCAATGGGGAGATGGATTCTAAGTGGTCCGTTCAGGATTCACTAATTTGCTATAAGCAGCGGAATTACCTTCCAACCACGTCCGAGTTACTTCCAGCCATTCTCTCGACTTATCATGATTCTACCCATGAGGGGTTATAGAAGACGTTGTAGCGTATTCGGGCGGATTTCTATTGGTTGGCTATGAAGTCCTCCATTACTACATATGTCTCTGATTGTCAGGTATGTCAAAGGAACAAATCAGATCATTTGAGTCCTGCAGGTCTTCTCCAGACTCTCGCTCTCCCTACTTAGGTATGGGCAGATATTTTGATGAACTTCGTGAAGGGTCTTCCCCTCTCAGCCGGGAAGTCTGTTTTGTTTGTGATGGTTGTCGCTTCTCCAAGTATGGTCATTTTATCCCGATGGCTCACCCCTACACGACATCTCACATGGCACAGACCTTCTTGGAGCATATTGTACGTTTACATGGCATTCTTGAATCTATTGTGAGTGACCAAGACACGGTTTTCACGAGTACTCTCTACAGGGAACTGTTTCGACTGAGTGGAACGCAATTGAAAATTTCCTCCGCATATCACCCTCAAACGGATGGCCAAACCGAGGTGGTTAATCAGACCATCGAGATTTATCTCCGGTGCCTAGTGGGAGATCGGCCAAAATATGGCTTCAATGGCTACCCTGGGCAGAATACTGTTATAACACTTCATTCCACTCGGCCTTGCAGTCCTCTCATTTCTAGGTTCTTTATACGAGGGACCCCCCAAGGCTTCTCTCTTATACCAGAGGCACCACCCGCATGGATGCCATTGATGAGGCACTCATGGATCGAGATCAGGTGTTGAAGACGTTTACAGACCGGCAACAAAAGGCTCAGGACCGGATGACTACGGCTTACAACAAGGGCCACTGGGATGTCTCATACGCGGTTGGGGACTATGTGTGGCTATGTCTCTGGCACTACCGACAACACTCTCTCACCGGGCCAGCGTCCCATAAGCTATCCCCCAAATACATTGGGCCCTTTGCCATTATTCGACACGTCGGGCAGGTGGCGTATCAACTACAATTTCCGGACACAGCGAAGCTGCATGATGTGTTCCATGTCTCACTACTGAAACCTCACAAGGGGCCAGCCCCTTCTTCTCCACCGTTCCTTCCTCTAGTGGACAATGGCCACGTCATTTTGACACCCTACGCAGTGTTCCGGGCAAGTGTGACGAATGATCAGTTTGACATCCTCGTGCAGTGGACTGCTATAGACCCCGAGGTAGGAACAAGGGAGCTGTTAGAGACCTTCAAACAAGTCTATCCAGCTTACGAGCTTGAGGACAAACTCTTTCTCCAAGGGGAGGCAGATGTTATGGACTCAATAGCACACCGAGTCACTCAACTTAAGGAGACAATGACTCACCAAGTCACCAACTTTTACTTTTATTACTTATGTTGCTTTTAACCCTAACCCTAACCTATCTTGGCGTGAATGACCCTATTTAAAGGGTAAGGAATTAGAAATAAAGTAAGTACGAATTTAGAGTACAATAGAGTAATTAGGTTCTTGCTAGTTCCCTATCCTAGGGTTCTTGGCAACTATCCTTGGTGGTTTGCTGCATCCATTGGGAAGTCTTTGAGGAGACCGTGAAAGGAAAAGGAAGAGGAATCATCCTTCTCTTCCAAGCTGCAATAGTTATCCATCTATTCCACGAACCAGCAGTGAGGGAAGGAGGTTTTCCGTGAGCCTTAGCATAAAGAAAGAGGTTTTCGAGTTGCTGATTGAAGGAGGTCTTCAAGAGGTATTTTTATCTATCTTGCATGAATTCAGAAACCCTACTCATTGACATGAGGTATAAAGTGGGGTTTCATAATTGGATCCTTAAACAGTCTCTTGATTGATTTGGTGCATCTATAATTGAGAAAAGGAAACTCCTTTTCAATTACAATGTGTGAGGGAAGTAAAAGAGAGTTTCTTTTCACAAAAACGTGTTAAGAAACCCTCTAACAGTACTGGATCCTTATTTGACTCACCGAGTTACTAGATCCATGGCTAGGGACCATAACAATACATCAGAATGTATTAGCTCAAAAGGAGTAGTAGTTGTAGTTGTAAGACAAGGAGAATATGTACTCCTAATATGTTTACTTAGAAAGTTCTTTTAAGGACGGAATCAAAGAAAGAAGTGAAGGGGTAGACGGATGACCAAGTCGGTTGTGTCAAAGTTGGGCCTCAGATGTAGTCGATGATAATGCAGATAATGGTGAAAGAGTGAAGAAGTACAAACCCCCCTTTTCATGGCCGCCACCAATCACCTGCTTCATAGTGAGATCCTGAAATATACAAGAAGACGGTGAGAAGGTGATAGAGCAATTTAAATGTTTGGTTAATTGACTAACGAGAGCAAATTCAAAGGAAATTGAGAGACAAACAAAACATCTTGAAGGGGAATAGATGAGGTAAGAGAGGAGGAACATTTGCCAAGGACCTTGGTTTGGGTACCATTAGCAATAGTAACGAATTTCTGAGGATAACAAGGAGACAAGGACTGCAACAAGTGTTTGTTACCTGATAGATGTTCGAAGGCCCCGGAGTCGATGATCCAAGAGGAAGAGGAAGAAGAGGGAATAGATGATTCCATGAAGGACTTCATTTTCTGAAATGCAACATAGTCTTCAGTAGTAAGAGTCACATTTCCAAAGGATGATTCAGCCTTATCTTCATGTTTCTCAACGCTAATAGAGACTGAGTTAGCCGTGGCCCAATCAGACTTGCCATGAAGTTTCCAGCATGTTGCCACAAGGTGGTTCTGACCACCACAGTAAGTGAAAATTCTAGGCTCAGTTGTTAAGCACCTAGCCAATACTACCCAAAAGACCGGCCTGTTAGGAGTGGAAGGCATAGGTACTTAACCCCAGGACCATAACATCACACCCCACCTTCGCAAGCCGACGTCCACGACAGCTTATCACTCAACGACGGGGGACGGGTCAAGATCCCATAATCCCTTACGCCCACCACATCCGGGGCTCGCGACACCCGCACCGGGGAACTCCCCTTGGGGATTCGAACTCGCGATATGGGAGCCCGCTCTAATACCAAATGTTAAGCACCTAGCCAATACTACCCAAAAGACCGGCCTATTAGGAGCGGAAGGCATAGGTACTTAACCCCAAGACCATAACATCAGTACGGGAAGAATTTGGACCCGTTCTACCACCTCTATTTTCAGCCCCTCTCATAGTTCAACCCCCTCTCATATTTCTGCCATGTCCTCGGTATGAGGAAGATGTACCCCGATTGCCAGAGAATATCGCCGATGGGGCATCAATAGGAAAAGGAGGGGATGGATCCGATATCCAAAGTAATGTAGCACTAATGTCATCGAAGGATGGAAGAGCGGAAGAACTTAGAAGCTGAGTTTTGGCAACCTCAAGGTAAGGTTTAATATTCGATAAGCAAATGGCTGCTGCCAAAGCTTGTCGTTGTCGTTCTTGAACGACGATATCAATGGAGTATGGCTGAGCTAGTTTCCATTCTTGGAGAAGGCCTCGAAACCGTGCTAAAAATTTGTGAATACTATCTCCATGTCTCATATGCAGCATATTTTGTAAGACATCATATATTTTTTTGTAATGACGCATTACTTGAGTAAAGCTTAGCATAAGTGTCCCATATGTCCATGGCGGTTTCCAAGTGGACCACATTGTTGGCCACATGCTCTTCCATGCTATTGATGAGCCAACTTATCACCATATTATCATGCTTAACCCACTTGTGGTAGGTCTCATCTTTTTCATCAATTGGTGGAGAAAATTTCATAACGTGGCTTAAGAGGTCACGAGTAATAAGAAACTATTTGGTGCAACAGTGTGGCTGTTTCGGATTGGAAGAAACTATTTGGTGGGTGTGGAAACATTACATGCGCTGCACTAATGGGAGAAGGGGATGGGAAATCCAAATGTTTTGGATTTGTTTTGAGAATGCAGAAGTATGCAGGAGTGTTGTATATGTTGATAGGAATGCATGCTTGTTCATTGATTATGCTATTCGAGCTCAACCTACTGTTGGGCATGCGGAGAACGAGGAATCAGGGCTGCATGTTGCTGCTAGTAGTAGTGCCTCAGTTGAGTCTGCAAAAATAAAGTCTAGTTCTGTTGAAGATGTCAAACCTGTAGCAGAACCTGCAATTGCATTTAGCAATCTTTTTGTTGATTTAGAATGCAACGATGATGTTGCATATGGTGAAGGTTTTCCAATTTTTTCTATTCTTGAAGTGATATCATGGGTTGAAATTGTGACAACAAATTTGACTCAACAATTTTCTATAGCACCAGAAGGAGAACCGTTTGAAGCTACCATACACAAGGTCGAAGGATATGCTGATATAATTGTCATGATGCACTTTTCTAGTGGTGCTGTCAGAAGTGCTGCATCAATAGTAGGTTTTCCTGTTCTTCTTGCAGGGGATGGTCAAGGCCATCATCCTCCACAGATTCTGTTGGGTGGGGACATAGTTCATATGCATATTGCTAAGAAAGATGTTTTGCATGAGATGGTGAGGATTGTGAAATAGAAGCCTGACTTTCATGTAAAGGAGAAAATAGTGGTCCTAGTAGATACATGGCTAGAGGCTTTTGGTGGTTCCAGAGCAAGATATCCACAATATTATGTTGCATATCATATCAGGAGCTGTTGCGTGCTGGAGCAGTATTTCCTCAGAGACCCGATAGGGCAGCACCACAGTGACTATATACAATGGGCAGGTTGGTGAGCTCTTATCAAAAGGAGTCAACATGAGTATATGCAATGGGCAGGTTGATGTCATATGTGCAACTAAGGAAACTGATGCATGGATGTTTCTGCCATCTTTGATGGCTACTAGTGCTTCTAAGGGGCTTGCTTACATGGATTTCAGTGGTGATGGGATTTCTCTCAGGCCTCGGAACTCAACGGTTCAGATATAAATGGCTACAAAATAACAGTGGAAGAGGCTAGGCCAATGGGTGACACACATGATGGTTTCAAACCTCTAAGTGTTTCCAAGTGCAGCAACTGGAGGGATTCAGTGCTGCTGAGTCTTCTCCATCCCAGGGGGTTGGTCCTGATGTTGTTGCTGCTAGGTTGGCAAAGGGTAGGCCATGCAACCTAGCCAATGGGGGGCCGCCATGGGGGGCTGTTTCACACCAGTCTAGGATTGCGGAAGGACAGAGCTGCTGCCTGGGGAGATGTGGCGACATTCGGCATGCATCCCTACAGTCCACCATAAAAAAAAAAATCTTGGGTTGAATGCTCTCGCGTTGGGGCGCCTAGAGAGCAAACATAGCGATCGCGGATGCTACTTGGGCACAGGTGGAGACGTCAGTATACAGACCCTACTTTTGAGCTTGAAGACAAGCTCATTCTTCTAGGGGGGGTGTAATGCTATGCACGCAATAACATTATTATTTTATTTTTTTTCTTTAATTTACTTTATTTTATTTCAGTTTTAGGTCACAAGGGTGCTTTTGGAATTATGTATTCATAGGGATATTTTTGGAATATTTTATTCATAGGGATATTTTTGTAATATTTTATTAAACCCTAATAGGGTGAACCCTATTTAAGGGTTAAGAGTAATGAGAAGGACAAGCTTTGAGAATTAGGTTAAATCTAGGGTAAACAGGCTTGAAATCACCTTCTTGATCTCGAGGTTAGGGTTTTCCTCAAAAACCCACGTATTCTCTCATCCTCCATTGATCTTCGTCTTCCCCATATCTTCCTACTCTTCCTACAGTAATGCATGGCAAACCCATAACCCGTGGCAGATCCAAGATCTTCCCAACGAATCCTTGTGTCAGATCTAGGACCGTAACAACATCCTCATCACATAAGTTGGAAGATCAAGAAGGACTCACAAAGGCATCTTTATCTAATGGTCACGTCCTAGAAGATTTATGTTTGCCTTTTATCTATATTGAGTTATTTAATTATATTAGGACTTATCTTTAATTGTTAGAGTTTGGGTAATTGGGACAAAGATAGTTTTATTGTAATTGAACTCTACTACCTTCCTCTATTATAAATAGAGGTTCATGTACTTTGATTAAAATAAGTTAATGAAGTCAATGAAGTATTTCTCTTTTCCATGAATTCAACACTCTTCTATGAGGCACATGATCATATGATAAGGATGCCAACTCGTGGTTATCATGGTGGATCCCACTTTATCTTCCAACTCAGGTGATAAGGATAGCAGCTAGTGGTTACCATTGTGAATCCCACTTAATCTTCAAATCTTTCAACTCATGCCAGACCGTGTGATGACCCATCATGCCATCTCAAGTTCTCATGTGGTCTCACCAGCTTGTGCTACCATGGTGGGTCCCACTTTGTTACACTCCCCCTCAAGCTGGGGGTGAAAAAATATTGTAAACGCCCAACTTGCTGCAGATGATGGACAAGATCATATGAGTGACTGGTTTGGTGAGAATGTTTGTAACCTGGCTTTGTGAATATATATGTTTGAGAGATAATATGCTGGTTTGGAAATTTTCTCTTATGAATTGGTTGTCTACTTCAATGTGCTTTGTTCTCTCTTGGAAGACCGGATTTGATGTGATACGTATTGCTGCCTGATTATCGCAATCTAGATCCATAAGAGCTTCTTTATACAATCCCAATTCAGTGAGATGGGAAACCATGACGGAGGATACCCTGTCAAAAAATATCACGATTGGGAAACCATGATAGAGGAACTTAATACACTGCAAAAAAATATCACGGTTGGGAAACCATGATAGAGGAACTTAATACCCTGTCAAAAAATATCACGGTTGAGAAACCATGATGGGCCCTGTAAAAAAATATCATGATTGGGAAACCATGACGAAGGAACTTATTATTACATCTATGTTATACCCCCTAAATTGGCCAGCTGGGCTTCATGGAAGAGAGCACCAGTGTGAGGGGAAGTGCTGGAAGAAGGGAGGATTGCCATTTTATACAAAAAGATTCTATACGTTATTTGCAGCAAGCTGGGAATTCATGATGTTCTCTCACCCTTAGTTTGAAGGGGAGTGTTGGAAGATGGGCTCCAGCCCACACAACCAAGGAAGACCCCCATAACTAAGAGTATTATAAGATGGGTCACACGACCAAGAAAGGCCCACAATATGGGCCCAAACACTTAAGAAGTAGGACCCACCATGGTTACCACGAGCTGGCATCCTTATCACATAAGTTGGAAAATCAAGAAGGACTCACAAAGATAACCACAAGCTGGTTGGAAGATCAAGAAGGACTCACAAAGATAATCACGAGTTGGGATCTTTATCTTACGGTTACATCATAGAAGAGTTCTAGTTTGAGTTATGTTTGTCTTCTATTTATATTGAGTTATTTAATTATGCTAAGGCTTATCCTTAAGTATCAGAGTTTGGGTGTAATTGGGACAAATGTAGTTTTATTGTAATTGGACTCTACTACCTTCATCTATTATAAATAGAGGTTCATGTACTCTGATTATAATAAGTTAAAGAAGTCAATGAAGTATCTCTCTTTTCCATAAATTCAACTTGATGGATAATGCCATTTTCTTGAAAAAAAAAGTCAAGGTCTCTAGAATTATATTCTTTGGCATTATCAGACCGAAGTACTTTGATGGAATGGTTCTGTCAGAACAGATGGCAAGGAATGCACTTAGTGTGGGAGATATGGCCACACTATAGATACGTGCTATTACAAGGAATACACCCATTGTGGGAAAACCGGATTGGATGAAGGCTAATCAAGCCTTAGTAAGTAATACAAAGGAGGACCAGTCTACCACATCAACAGAAAAGAAAACCCTTACCAATGATGAGTATGACTTATTCTAGAAAATGAAAACACTAATGGTCTCTTTTCCAAGTTCCTCCTCAACTGCTGCTGCCACCACCGCTTCAGGTATTCGATTTGCCTCCTCTTCATCTTGGATAAGTGACTCAGGGACCTCTAAGCATCTCACAGGTAACAAAAATCTACTACATTCAGTTTCTCCTTGTCTCTCACATAAATTTGTTACCACAGCTAACGGCTCTCAAACTAAAGTTCTCGGGAAAGGATCCGCCTCTGCTACACCATCACTTCTGCTTACTTTTCCCTTGAATCTTTTATCTATTAGTCAGCTCAAAAATATTTTAATTGCTTCATCACCTTCTCACCCACTTCTTGTGTGTTTTAGGATCTTATAATGAAGCAGGTGATTGGTGGAGGTCATGAACAAGGGGGGCTTTACTACCTGGACGTGCCTAAAATAAATACCATTTCAACCAGTGATATTGAGACAAGTCTATGGCACAATCGATTGGTACATCCATCCACATAATCTCTTCATTGTCTTTTCCCTACATTTAAAGATAGGTCAGATTTAAATTGTAAAGTCTATCAATTCAGAAAACACCAGAGCACTACATACTCACCTCGTCCAGAATTTAAAAGTGTTGTACCTTTTTCATTGATCCACTGGGACCCTTGAGAGTCTCAAATATTACACAAGGGCATGAATTAATAAAAAAAAATTATATAATGAGCTTCAATCTTGCTTCATAAAGAGGTTCTATTAGTAGCTTTGATCACAACATCTTAGAGCATTCTTTTTTGCGTGGGGATCCTAAATTTGATGCTCTGATACCATGTTAAATTTAAGACCACTTTATTGAAATCTCGAGCTAGGTGAGAGAGGGAGAAAGAAAAAAGAAAGAGAGAGAGAGAGCACTCGGGTAGAGAGGAGAGAAGAGAAAAAAAGAAATAAGAGTTTAGGCTAGAGAGGAAGACTTCACGAGATGAGAAACGGAGTACTTGACCTTCTTCTTTTAATTCAAGTACAAGTGCCCCTATTTATAGTACAGGAAAGTAGTAGAATCCAAATAAAATTAAACTACCATTCTCCTAATTACACCCAAACTATAACTCTTATAGATAAGTCTATCATAATTAAATAATTCAACATAATTAGAAAACTAACATAACTAAAACTAGAACTCTTCTATGAGACACGTGATCATATGATAAGGATGCCAGCTCGTGGTTGTCATGGTGGGTCCCACTTTATCTTCCAACTCATGTGATAAGGATACCAGCTTGTGGTTATCATTGTGGGTCCCACTTGATCTTCAAATATTTCAACTCATGCCAGCTCATGTGATGACCCATCATGCCATCTCACGTTCTAATGGTGGTCCCACCAGCTCGTGCAACCATGACGGGTCCCACTTTGTAACAAAATGGCAGTCTACTTCAATGTGTTTTGTTCTCTCATGGAAGACCGGATTTGATCTGATACATATTGCTGCCTGATTATCACAATATAGATTCATAGGGGCTTCTTTAAAGAATCCCAGTTCCTTGAGAAGGGATCTGATCCGTAGGAGCTCACTAATTATGTGTGCCATGGCCTTGTATTATGCATCTGCACTAGACCTTGCAACTACATTCTGCTTCTTGCTTCTCCATGTAACCAAGTTCCCTCCAACCATTGTACAATATTTCGCAGTAGATTTTCTGTCATCTAGGGATCCGGCCCAGTCTGCATCTAAGAATCTTTCTATGTTGAAATGACCTTGGTTATTATAGAGAAGCCCTCTTCCTAGAGCTCCTTTCGAAGATCGCAATATTAAAAATAGTTCCCCACAAATCTTTGATATTTTTCAATATCTACATCTTCTCCAGTACCAACAGATAATTTTGTATTAGAATCCATATGGGTTTTTGCTAGTCTCCACCCCATCATTCATGTCTTCTCTAGTAGATCAAGGACATACTTCCTTTGAGATAGTACAATCCCATGTTTGGACTGTAGCACTTCAATACCCAAAAAATATTTAAGTAGCCCAAGATCTTTTGTCTTGAATTCTTCACATATCTTTTCCTTGGTTTCCTGAATGCCCTCAGGTTACTACCAATCAAAAAAATATCATCAACATATACGGCCAAAATTACTTTGCCTTGAGATGTGTCTTTAATAAATACGGAGTGATCTGTAGAATATCTGTGAAATCCCGCCCGTATGAGTGCTTGGCTAAATTTATCTCACCATGCACGAGGAGATTGTTTTAGACCATAAAGGGATTTCTTCAATCAAAATACCGACTCTCCCTCAACCACAAAGCTAGGTGGTTGTTGCATATAAATTTCTTCCTTGATATCCCCATTGAGAAAAGAATTTTTCACATCAAGTTGATAGACCTACCAAGAAGAATTAGCAACAAGAGATAATAAAATATGTACCGAGTTTATTTTTGCCACTGGAGAGAATTTTTCCTCATAATTGATCCCATAACATTGTGTATATCCTTTAGCAACGAGGCGGGCCTTAAGGTGAGCAACTGACCCATCCAGATTGTGTTTCACAGTTAAAATTCACTTACAACTCACAAGTTCTTATTTGATGGAAGAGGAACTAGAGCCATTGTCTGATTCTCATAGAGTACCTACATTTCTTCGTCCATTGCCGCCTTCCACCCTGGATGTTTCAGAGTCTCCTCATAGGACTCTAGGACTGAGATGGAGGAGATAGATGAAAGATTTTGACAACATGAAGGAGATAAACAATGGTGAGATACAAAATTGGATATGGGGTGAGAAGTAGAGGGCCTAGTGCATGTTCTGGGTTCTTTTCTTAAGGCAATGGGACAAGTATCATATTGTGGGCCAAAAAAAATATGAGAAGATGGACTTACCTCATTGGGATCCGTAGACTCTATAGGTGCAGTGTCAGCCAGTGTGTCTGGGAGTTGAACAATTTTTGTAGTATGGGGCACAATCGGTCGAGGAGAAGTTGGTACTGGAGAGAGACCCAGAGGAACATTGTCAGAGTAGTATAAAGAGTCTTAAAAATAAGTTACATCCCTGGACACAAGTAACCTTTGGAGAGTGGGATTATGTTATGGACTCCATAGCATCACGAGTTATCAACAGGCGTAGGAATTAAATTATGTTAATTTCCTTTTAATGTAATTCCATTTGGTTTGGTTTGGTTTATATGTAATATGGCATGAACCAGTTGACCCATGGGTCTAACTTGTATTTTCGTCCTCAACCCTATTTAGGGGGACGTCAAGGTGAATCAAAGTAAGCATTGAGAAAATTAGAATTAAACAGGTCAGATTCTCCCTCAGAGGTCTAGTTCGAATTCTCCCTCTGAGGTCCAGGTTGAGCTTCCTTCAAAACTCAATCATTCCATTCCGAATTCTACCATTCCACGTTCTAGAAACAAGAATCCTCTTCTAGCGTCAAGATTCAATATGGAGGGAAGAGAGGAAAGAAGGGTGACTCGATCCATGGCTCGGGAAGATTCTAATATCTTGGTATCAGATAGGTCCACCCTTGGGGATTCCTCTCCCCCTGAGGATTTACGACAATTAGTTGAGGACAATCGTCAGAGGACAGACGTTCAGGCTCAATCCCTTGAAGAAGTGCGTCAGACCACATCTAACCTATGTGAGGCTATCAAATCCATGGACGCAGCAATCCAAGCCATCCTCCGGTGACAAGACGACAGTGGTCTTCGAGCACCACCGCCGGCAGCCTACTCTCCACCGGCCGACCACCATCACTACCAGCCACCACCACCTCCTCCACCACCATTGCGATACAACAATCCCCATATGGGGCCTGCCGTACAGGGACCAAATACAGTTCCCAGGTATTTCAAACTCGATTTTCCTACATATGATGGGTCTAAGGACCCCTTGATTTGGTTAACCAAGTGTGACCAATTATTTTATCATAAAAAAACACCTGCAAATGAGAAGATTTATTTGGCCGCATACCACATGCTCGATGAAGCGCTCCTATGGTACCACCAATTCCGAAATGACCAATTGGTTCAGGATTGGGCAACCTTTAGACAATCATGCATGATGAGGTTTGGTCCTCCAGCTAGTAGTAATCCATTGGGAGAATTAATCAATTATAAATAGAATGGATCACAACAGGTGTACCAAAAGACCTTCCAGGAACATTTGGCCCGCGCTAGTGAGTTTGTCAGTCACTCCCAGTATGTTCACATCTTTACTGCTGGTTTGACAGAAGCTCTGTGACTGGAAGTTGAATTACATGGTCCTACAGAATTGGACTACGCTATGAATTTAGCCATGTCAATTGAGCATAAGCAGCGAATTCTGAAGGATTCACTGGCCAAAAAACCAGTTTGGCCAGGCAGGCACAATGCCACTACACAAGCACCCTATTCTGGGCCTCCACGTTCTGGAGCCAGTGCAGCACCGCATCCAAAAAGTTCTAACTCTATGCCACTAGCCCCTTAAAAAAATTGAATAGACAGGAGATGGAATAGAGAAAGGCCAAGGGTCTTTGTTTTAACTGTGATGACCAGTATGTCCAGGGTCACATATGCAAAAGATTATTCAGTGTGTCTGTGGGAGGATTGTGAGGACATACTACCAAAGGAAGAGATTGTGGAGACAGACCAAGAGGATCCAGAAATTTCACTTCATGCCATGACTTGCCTGCGCAGTTCTAATACCATGCAAGTTCAAGCCCAGTTACATCATCTGCAATTACTAGCTTTAGTTGACTTTGGCAGCATGCATAATTTCATCAGTCAACCAGTGGCCGAACAACTTGGGTTAGTTATCCATCAGTAGGCAGGCCTCTTTGTCTCAGTCGCCAATGGGGCCAAAATTTCCAGTGTGGGCATACTCCAACCACCCACTTTGATATTGAGGGACACTCCTTTATTGCAGATTTCTTGGTGATTCCACTAGCATGATTTGATTTGGTACTTGGAGTTAAATGGCTCCAACTGTTGGGGCCTATTTATGGGATTTTCAGGCTCTGACCATGACCTTCATAGAGGACCAACGTCAAATCACATTGGATGGCACCCAGGCACCAGTGCCATGCGCACTTTAGGCTGTTCAGGTCCATAACACCGACAACTATAAGTTATCTCAATTACTTACAGACTTTGAGGATATATTTCATGAACCTATTGCTCTTCCGCTTATTCGGCATTGTGATCACTGCATCCGATTGAAGATGGGTACTGAACTTGTGGTGGTGCGGCCTTACCATTATCCCCACCTACAGAAGGACGAAATTGAAAGGCAGTGCCAAAATATGCTCGCCCAAGGAATTATTCAGCCAAGCAGGTCTCCTTTCTCCTCCCTGGTACTACTCATCCGAATGCATGATAAGTCGTGGAGGTTTTGTGTGGATTACAGGCAACTCAACACTCACACCATTGAAGACAAATTTCCCATCCCAGTGGTGGATGAGTTGCTAGATGAGTTACACGGTACCACTATTTTTACCAAGCTGGACTTGAAGTTTGGCTATCATCAGTTCTGCGTTCATCCATCAAATGTGGAGAAAACAGTATTCCACACGCACCACGGTCATTTCGAGTTCCTCGTGATGCCATTTGGACTCCTCAATGTGCCTTCCACATTCCAGGACTTCATGAATGAGGTATTTTCCTCTCTCTTGAGGAAATATGTTTTGGTATTTTTTTATGATATTTTGGTGTATAGCAATAATTGGGACGAGCATCTTCAACACCTTCACCAGGTATTTACTCTTCTCCGCTCACATCATTTGGTTTTAAATCAGTCCAAATGTTCTATGGGCACCTCAGAGGTGGCATACTTGGGCCACGTTATTTCAGTAGTAGGGGTGATGGTTGACCAGAGTAAGATTTAGGCCCTCACAGATTGGCCTCCTCCCACCTCCATTACAGCGTTAAAGGGATTTTTGGGCCTCGCTGGGTATTACAGGAAATTTATCTGCAGCTATGGCCAAATTGCAGCTCCACTCAACAACCTACTCAAGAAAAATGCCTTCACCTGGTCCGAGACAGCGGCTCATTCCTTTCAGCAGTTGAAAGAGGCATTATCATCAACATCGGTTTTGCAGCTACCGGACTTTGATGAGTTATTTGTGGTGGAATGTGATGCTTCGGGGGCGGTATCGGTGCAGTGTTACACCAACAAGGACACCCAATCTCTTATTTCAGTTGCCAGCTTGGCCAACACCACCACAAATTAGCAGCTTATGAGAGGGAATTGATCGGTTTAGCTAAGGCAATACAACATTGGTGGCCTTGTCTCTGGGGGTGTCCATTTCTGATTCGCACCGATCATTGCAACCTCAAGTATCTTCTTGAGCAGCGCCTCACCACCTCCCCTCAGCAGCATTGGTTAAGTAAACTAATGGGGTTTGACTTTACTATGGAGTATAAACCTGGGAGTTTGAATGTGGGGGCTGATGCTTTATCTCGTCGGGACATTCCAGAGCTGCAATTACATGCCATCAGTCAGCCCAGAGTTCTCTTGTTGGATTCTATTCGAGAGGAGACACAATAGTATCTGGAACTTATTGCATTATATCATGAGATTCAGCAGGGGAGATCGGAGAAACATTGGACTGTTCATGATCGTCTTGTCCTATTCAAAAACAGGATTTTTCTGCACCACACATGTCACCACTTATTCACAACATTCTAGCCTCGTTCTATGACAGTACACATGAGGGCCAACAAAAAAATATATTTCCGGATCAGTCGAGATTTTTATTGGAAGGGTATGAAGCGTAGTATAGCAAATTATGTGGCGGCTTGTCAGATTTGTCAATGGAATAAAGCTGAATCATTAAGTCCAGCAGGTTTGCTCCAACCACTTCAGCTGTTGTCACAAGTCTGGTCAGATATTTCCATGGACTTCATAGATGGCCTTGCCTCGTCGTTCGGCAAATCCATTATATTTGTAGTGGTTGATCGTTTCTCATAGTATGGCCATTTCCTCCCTTTGGCGCATCCTTACACTGCAGCTCACGTAGCTCAGCTCTTCATGGATAATATTTTTCAGTTACATGGGATGCCTACCTCAATTACAATTGATGTCTTTAAGTTATTCAAACTACAAGTCACAACGTTAGCATTCTCTTCCGCCTACCATCCACAAACTGATGGTCAGGCCGAGGTCGTCAACTGGACGATTGAGATGTATCTTCGTTGTTTCGTGGGGGACTCACCTAAACGGTGGGTTAAATGGTTCATCTGGGCTGAATTCTGTTACAACACCTTCTACCACAGCGCACTCGGAACTACTCCATTGAAGGTAGTATATGGCAGAGATCCGCCTCGACTTTTATCGTATGAACCAGGTGCATCCAAGGTAGCCACTTTGGACCAAGCGTTAGTAGAAAGAGACGCCATGCTCAGTGAGGTGCGCATTCATCTCCAAAAGGCCTAGAATACTATGAAATTATATTATGATAAGAAGCACCGAGCAATATTCTTTTTTCCAGGAGATTAAGTATGGTTGCGTCTCCAACATTACAGGCAGCTGTCACTGACAGTCTCCAAATGCCACAAGCTCTCTTTGAAGTATTATGGTCCCTTTTAGGTGATGGACCGCATTGGCACAGTCGCCTACCACTTGCAACTTCTGCCAGAGGCCAGGATTCACAATGTGTTTCACGTCTCCCAATTGAAGGCCTTCCAGGGTGACTCTCCCTTGATGCACACCCCTCTGCCCCCACTAAATGAGGGACGTGTCCTTTCTACTCCAACACAGGTGTTGCAGACTCGTCGCATTCAAGGCGATTGGGAGATACTAGTGCAGTGAGCTGATGTTGACCCCAGTGACACTACACGGGAGCCCTTAGTAGCTTTCAGAGCCCTCTACCCCCATTTTCGACCTTGAGGACAAGCTCTTTCTCCAGGAGGGGGTGATGTTATGGACTCCTTAGCATGACGAATTATCAACAGGCGTAGGAATTAAATTATGTCAATTTCCTTTTAATGTAATTCCATTTGGTTTGGTTTAGTTTGGTTTAGATGTAATATGGGATGAACCAGTTGACCCATGGGTATAACTTGTATTTTCGTCCTCAACCCTATTTAGGGGGACGTCAAGGTAAATCAAAGTAAGCATTGAGAAAATTAGAATTAAACAGGTCGGATTCTCCCTCAGAGGTCTAGGTCTGATTCTCTCTCTGAGGTCCAGGTCGAGCTTCATTCAAAGCTCAATCATTCCATTCAAAATTCCACCATTTCACATTCCAGAAACAAGAATCCTCTTCCAACGTGAAGATTCAATATGGAGGGAAGAGAGGAAAGAAGGGTGACTCGATCCATGGCTCGGGAAGATCCTAACAGATTATAGCAAATATAACCTTTCTGTGTGCGAGAATATCCTAAAAAGTTACACTAGACAGATTTTGGATCAAGTTAATGTGTTGTGGGGAGGTAATATGAACAAAGGACATACACTCAAAGACTCTCAAAGGAAGCGAAAAAGGATCATCATGTGGCAAGAATAAGGAGTATGGGGATTTATAACCGAGAACGGAAGAGGGTAGCCTATTTATAAGAAAGAAAGTAGTAAGGATGGCATGAGGCCAATAAAAGTATGGGACTTTCATGGTATACAGTAAACTGTGAACTACCTCAAGAAGGTGACGGTTTTTCCATTATGCTACACCATTTTGTTGAGAGGTGCATACACACGATGTTTGATGGATAATACCATTCTCTTGACAAAATAAGTCAAGGTCTCTAGAAGTATATTCTTTGGCATTGTTAGACTAAAGTACTTTGATTTTCTAGCTGTTGGAAGAGCCCACATATCCAAGAGTATTGTAAGAGGGGCCACAAGACCAAGGAAGGCCCTCATATCTAAGAGTATTGTAAGATGGGCCCAAGCACATAAGAAGTAGGACCCACTATAATTACCACGAGCTGGCGTCCTTACCACATAAGTTGGAAGATCGATAAGGACTCACAAAGATAACCACAAGCCTGTTGGAAGATCAAGAAGGACTCACAAAGATAACCACAAGCTGGTTAGAAGATCAAGTGAGACCCACAAAGATAGCCACGAGCTGACATCTTTATCTTATGGTCACGTCGTCAAAGAAGAGTTCTAGTTTGAGTTATGTTTGTCTTCTATTTATATTGAGTTATTTAATTATTCTAGAACTTATCTTTAGGTGTTAGAGTTTGGGTGTAATTGGGATAAAGGTAGTTTTATTGTAATTGGACTCTACTACCTTCCTCTATTATAAATATAGGTTCATGTACTATGATTAAAATATGTCAATAAAGTATTTCGCTTTTCCATAAATTCAACATAGTATCAGAACAGGTTCTATGAGTTGAGTTGGTTAACCCACAGAGATAATGAAATCCTTTTTTTTTATCTATTATCTCTAGCAGTTATGGTTCGTATTTATCTTTTTTTTTTCTCTTTTTAGTCTTTAAACCCGTTAGTTGTTTTATGTTTTTCACCTCTATAATGAGCTTTTCATATTGCAAATTATATATTGACAGAAATATATTCAAGTTTAATTTTCAATAAAAAAATATTTTTTTTCCAATCGGAGTTATCTATAAAGAGAAATCAATATTTGAAGCAGCGAAGGTCAGATTGCAAAAAAGGGTTCAAGCAGTAACAGAAAGCTTCAACTTTTGAGGTATTTTATGCTATCAAGAATAAGACTTTATATGGAGAATTATATATAAAAATAAATATTTTTAAGTCTGTTTTCTTACATATTCAACCAATTCTCGATCTGATTTATCTACAAAGAGAAACTAACATTTGAAGTAGCAAAGGTTAGATTGCAAAAGAGGTTCAAGCAGTAGTAGAAAGCTTAAACTTCCAAGGTATTTAATACTATCAAGAATGAGACTTTATATGGAGAATTATATATCACAAGAAATATCTATAAGTACATTTCTTACCTATTCAACCAATTCTCTATCTGAGCTTTTTATAAGGAGATATTGACCTTGGAAGAGTCAATGGTCATGTTGGCAAAAGGAGAAACAATACTTAGTTCGGCCAGAATACAGAGTCTGAAATCTATCAGATTATTTATCTTTTGATAATTATATTTTATGAATTGAAGTTATAATTTGATGAAATATGTTTAAGTCTAGTTTTAGAAAAGATATATTCACATTGGAATAATCAAAGGTCATGCAGGTATCTTGTTGCATTGAAAAATCCAAATTTAAGCCAATTATTTTGCGCCATTTTTTGAGTTGCTATATCAGAAAAATATCTCACTTCTCCCTGGTTTGAGGGCTTATTACTACATCTATATTATTTGGGCTTATTGCTACACCTATGATATTTGGTTCAAGCTGGGATCACTACCATTACCTCCCAACTTGAGGGGGAGAAGTAGAAGAAGTAAAAGAAAGAGGTATTTTATTCCTTATGTTGTGGATAAGTTTTATGTGACCAAAATATTCAAGAAATGGGGAGCACAAATGAAACTTGTGCATCTAAGAAGAAATTTTTATATCGGATTATTTCATGGGTCTTTTTACAAGGTTTATTATTTTGGTTCGTGTTATATGTGTTGGAAGATGGTCGTGTAATATGGGACTAAACCCATTTCGGCTGTAGCTATTGTGTCTCTTTGGATGAGACATTATTATTAAAGAAGAGGTGGCCTCAGTATCTATGTTACATCACCGTGATGGAGGAGCTTATTACTACATCTATGTTACATCACCGTGATGTAAGAGCTTATTACTACATCTATGTTATACCCCCTGAATTGTCATTTATTATTCCTACCACTTGAGAGTCGTTGTCCTATGGAGGGACACGGTGATAGATGAGTTTTATTACACTTCTGAGCATTGCATATAGACCACTACCTACAAAAGATAGGAGTGTGCCAAGAGCACTGTCATACGGCTTGGAATGATTTTACTGTCACTTATCTTATGCCAGCTGGGCCTCATAGAAAAACTAGTGGAAGACTGGAAAAACCACCAGCGTGAGGGGGAGTGTTGGAAGATATGGAGGACTGCCATTTTATAAAAAAATATCTTATACATCATTTGCAGCAAGTTGGAAGTTCATGATGTTCTCTCACCCCCAGCTTGAGGGGGAGTGTTGGAAGAGCGAACATATCAGAGTATTGTAAGATGGACCACACAACCAAGGAAGGCGCACATATATAAGAAACTGTAAGATGGGCCTAGGAACATAAGAAGTAGGACCTACCATCATTACCACGAGCTAGCATCCTTATCACATAAGTTGGAAGATCAAGAAGGACTCACAAAGATAACCACAAGCCCGTTGGAAGATCAAGAAGGACTCACAAAGATAACCATGAGTTGGTTAGAAGATCAAGTGAGACCCACAAGGATGGCCACGAGCTGGCATCTTTATCTTATGGTCACGTTGTTGTGGACTCAATAGCACACCGAGTCACACAACGAAGGAGGCAACAACAACTCACTCAATAGGATTTATTTCTTATATTACTTTTAGTAGGATTTATTTCTTATATTGTTTTAAGTAGGAGTTATTTCTAATTACCTTTATATGTAGGGGAATTATGGGTATTATTGTAACCCTAATCCTAAAACTCCATGACGTGATCTATTTAAAGGAAAGAATGAATAAAATAGGTAAGCTTTGAGGGTTCCTTCACCCTCCATTTTCATCCATCTTCATCCACCTTCATCCTCCATCATCCATAGCTGGAAGAGGAGCTTCCTGCCCCTTTTCCGAGCCAAAGAGAGGTTCTTCCCTCCTTCTCAGCGTCAACAGCCAGCAAGGGTTCTAACCCTCTTGACGAGCAGAAAAAGGAAGGGTTTTCTGGCTCTTCCTCGTGAAGGTCTGGTGCATCCCTTCCTAGCTTGGAAGCATCATGGAATTCTAGCATCCACGTCCACCAAGGTGAGCCAAGAGCTACACCTAAGCTATGCCTTCAATCCTAGCACGAGCAGCAACCAAACCTGAGTTGAAACCCAGGTTTCTGGGAGCAACAAAAGGTATTTCTACTTGTCCCTTCTCTATGTGAATTAATGCAATTCTAGTTATAACTTTAGCACTAGAGTGGATACATAAAAAGGGGAATTGATCACGTGTGGAAGAACCATCAAAGAAGGGAGCTTTAACCCTCATTATCGAGTCCAGCAACTCGGTACAAGTGCTGGATTCTCAAATCCCACGCCATGTTACTCGATCCATGACCCAAGACCGTAACACACGTTCTCAAAGAAGAGTTCTAGTTTGAGTTATGTTTGTCTTCTATTTATTTTGAGTTATTTAATTATGCTAGGACTTATCTTTAAGTGTTAGAGTTTGGGTGTAATGGGGACAAAGGTAGTTTTACTATAATTGGACTCTACTACCTTCCTCTATTATAAATAGAGGTTCATGTACTCTGATTATAATATGTCAATGAAGTATTTATCTTTTCCATAAATTCAACACTAACTAAATTGAGTGAACACCCTAGCATGAAAGGATTTAAATATGGATGGTATTTCAGAACATTCTTTAAAAATAAGCAGCCATGTGGTACGAGTAAAATCATCAATAAATTTAATAATGTACTTGACTGGGGAAATATTTGAGACGCTCAAGGGTCCCCATAAATTTGTGTGGATCAATGAAAAAGGAGAAACACTTTTAAGTTATGGACGAGGTGAGTATGCAGTCTTTGTCTTAGTTTCACTGGTTGAAATGGTATTTATTTTAGGCACGTCCAGGTAATAGAGCACCCCTTGTTCACGGCCTCCACCAATCACCTGCTTCATTATAAGATCCTGAAACAGACAAGAAGTGGGTGAGAAGGTGATGGAGCAATTAAAATATTTTTTATCTAACTAACAGATAAAAGATTCAAGGGAAAAGTAGGAACAAAAAGAATATCTATGAGCTGAAGTGATGGTGTAACAGAGGTGGGTCCTTTCTTGAGAACTTTAGTTTGAGAGCCATTAGCTATGGTAACAAATTTATTCGAGAGACAAGGAGAAATTGAGTGGAGTAGATTTTTGTTACCTGCGAGATGTTTGGAGACGTTTGAGTCAATTATCCAGGATGAAGAGGAGGCAGAGAGCATACCTAAAGTGGTGGTGGCAGCAGAAGTTGAGAAGGAACTTGGAGGAGAGACCATCATTGTTTTCATTTTCTAGAATAAGTCATACTCATCATCGGTAGGGGTTTTCTTTTTTGTTGATGGGGTAGACTAGTCCTCCTTTGTATCACTTACTAAGGCTTGATTAGCCTTCATCCAATCCGGTTTGCTATGGATTATATAACATGTCTCTATAGTGTGGCTATATTTCCCACAATGGGTGCATTCCCTGTAATAGCACGTATCTATATTGTGGTCATATCTCCAACACTGAGTGCATTCCTTGCCATCTATTCTAAAAAAACTAGTCCTTCCAATCTTCCTCATCCTCATCTATAATTTCTTCCATAGACTCGGCCGCGGTCGATTGATTTTTGTTATGGACTCCATAGCATCGAGAGTAGTTGATAGACATAGAGGGTGATTTGTGTAATTTTTGGATTTCATGTTGTGGCATGTGGATGTAATTTTTTTGAAACTTATGTCTTTTGACGTTGGCTGTGTAAGGCACACCCTGATTTAATAAGGGGCGTGAGTGTAATGAAAAAGCAAGCAATTTCAGTAGACTAAGTGGGATCAGGTTCTCTTGTTATACAAGGCCTAAGGTGGAGCTCCTTGGAAGCTCAAATCTCTTCACGCATTTACCCATCTCCCTCACTGAACTCGCCAGCATCACACCAACAGCTATTAGACGTTCAAAGAGAACTACAGCCCTTCCTTCATCGTCTTCAACACTGGAATCAAGAGGGGAACATCGGGTGACACGATCCATGGCTAGAGAACCCAACATCGTGGTATCAGACAGGACCACCTTGGATGATTCTTCCTCTTAATCTGATCTGCGTACTGCCCTTGATGCAATACAAGCTTCCTACACTGCTTTGAATGCACGGTTGGACCAACTGCAGGAGACTATGATCTAGGTTCTCCAAGCTCAGTGCCCCCGTGAAGCTCCCCATCCAAATAGTTTCCCACGCCTAGCAAAACACTCTTCTCCGTCCCCCCCACCAGTGCCTCCCATGCGTCCTCATCAATTCAACCCAGGGGCCTCTCACAGCACTGGCACTTCCAGCGTGCCAAGGTACACAAAATTACAGTTTCCCTCCTATGATGGTTCCACCGATCGCCTAATGTGGTTGCATCGCTATGACCACTTCTTTTGGCACCAACGCATTCAGCCAGAGGAGCGGTGTTAGGATCCTCACGAGCCATGGATCTTGTCACCCTCCTCTCTTCTCTTCCTTCCATTATCTTGCTTGACGTTGAGATGGAATGAGGGGCTGAAGGGGATTGAATTTCGGAAAGGAGAATTGGGGAAATTCGGAAGAGAGCTTGAAGGAGCTCTTGACCTGTTTATCTAACTTACGTTAACTAGAGTGAACTCAATTCATAATCTTCATTACCCTAGCCGTCCCCTTAAATAGGGTGGAGGACGTCCAAAACCCTAAAGGCCTCTTGGGTCAATGGTTCAAACCAATAAATGCTAAACCAACCCAAACCAAAGACAAAACCAAACCAAAGACAATTACATGGAAATTGAAAAACACATTAATTAATTCCTACGCCTGTTGGTAACTCGTGATGCTATAGAGTCCATAACATCACCCCCCTCCTGGAGAAAGAGCTTGTCCTCAAGGTCGAAGGAAGGATATAAAAGTCGAAATGTTGATAACTGCTCCCATGTGGTGTCACTGGGATCGGCATCGGCCCATTGGACTAGAATTTCCCAATCCCCTTGAATGTGGCGTGCTTGTATTACCTGAGCTGGAATAGAAAGGACTCTGCCCTCATGTAGTGGCGGCAGTGGAGTGTGTAGTAGGGGCGAGTCACCTTGGAAGGGCTTCAATTGGGAGACGTGAAATACATTGTGGATCTTTGCTTCCGGTGGGAGCTGCAAACGGTATGCCACGGGCCCAATTTTGTCCAATATCGGAAATGGACCATAATATTTTGGAGACAGCTTATGGCGCTTGGCTGCAGTCAGGGACAGCTGGCGGTAGTGTTGAAGCTTTAACCACACATAGTCTCCAGGGCAATAAGATGCCTCCCGGTGCTTCTTATCATAAAAGCGTTTCATAGAGTGTTGGGCCGCTTGCAGATGTGTACGTACCTCAGTGAGCATAGCATCTCGTTCAGCTAATGCTTGGTCCAAAGTGACGACTTTGGATGCCCCCGGTTCATATGGTAACAAACGAGGTGGATCTCTGCCATAAACTACCCTGAACGGAGTAGTACCCAGTGTTGTGTGGTAAGATGTGTTATAGCAAAATTCGGCCCATGAAAGCCATTTCACCCATCTTCTAGGTGCGTCCCCCACAAAACAACGAAGATACATTTCAATAGTGCGATTGACAACCTCTGTTTGTCCGTTCGTTTGTGGGTGATAGGCTGACGAAAATGCCAATTGGGTGCCCTGTAATTTGAATAATTCCTTCCAAAAGAGACTGGTAAAAATTGCATCCCTGTCACTGATAATGGATGAGGGAATTCCATGTAATCTGACAATGTTGTCCATATATAATTGAGCGACCTGAGCAGCAGTATATGGATGCGCCAAAGCAAGGAAGTGCCCATATTTTGAAAACCGATCAACGACGACAAAGATCACCGATTTACCTGATGAAATGGGAAGTCCAACAATGAAGTCCATGGAAATATCAGACCAGATTTGAGATGGTAGAGGTTGCAGTAGGCCGGCTGGACTTAAGGATTCGGCCTTATTTCTTTGACAAATCTGACAAGCAGCTACATAATCAGCAATTGTGCTCTTCATGCCCTTCCAGTAAAAGTCCCGACTGATTCGGAAATATGTTTTCTGTCGACCCTCATGTGTGCTATCATGGATAGAGGACAGGATTGTGTGAAGAAGTGGTGATGTATTATGTAAAAATATCCTGTTTTTGTAGTGAATGAGACAATCCTGAATCGTCCAATGAGGAGCAGCTGTCCCCTGTTGAATATCCTGATATAAAGACATAAGATCCGGATATTGATTTACTTCCTCACGAATAGAATCTAATAGCAGTGCACGTGGGTGACTGATAGCATAAATTTGAGTGGTGGAAATATCCCGACGGCATAAGGCATCAGCCCCCAAATTCGAACTACCTGGCTTATAATGAACCGTAAAATCAAAGCCCATGAGTTTAGTTAACCAATGCTGCTGTGGGGATGTGGTGAGGCGCTGTTCCAGAAGATACTTGAGGCTGCAATGATCTGTACGAATGAGAAATGGTCTTCCCCAAAGATACGGTCGCCAATGTTGGACAGCCTTGGCTAACCCAATCAATTCCCTCTCATATGCAGCTAACTTATGGTGGTGTTGTCCCAACTGACGACTGAAATAAGCAATGGGGTGCCCCAATTGTTGTAACACTGCCCCTATACCTCCCCCGGAGGCATCACATTCCACCACAAATTCTGCCTCAAAATCTGGTAATTGTAGGACTGGCGCTGAGGCTAAGGCCTCCTTTAACAGGTTAAATGCCTGTTCTGCTGAAGAAGACCAGTGGAAGGCATTTTTTTTGAGCAGGTTGTTGAGTGGTGCTGCTATCTGTCCATAAGATTGAATAAATTTTCTATAATATCCCGCTAAGCCCAAAAAACCCTTTAATGCTGTAGTGGAGGTGGGAACCGGCCAATCTGTAACTGCCTGAATCTTGCTCTGGTCAACTTTCACGCCCCCAGCTGATATGACGTGGCCCAAATATGCCACCTCAGATGTACCCATAGCACATTTTGATTGATTCAAAACCAAATGATGAGAGCGTAGAATGGTAAATACCTGGTGGAGGTGGTGGAGATGTTCTTCCCAATTTTTGCTGTAGACCAGAATGTCATCAAAAAAGACTAACACATAGTGGCGCAGAAGTGATGAAAAGACCTCATTCATGAGGGCCTGAAAGGTGGATGGTGCATTGGAGAGACCGAAGGGCATGACGAGGAACTCGAAATGACCGTGATGTGTGCGGAAGGCAGTCTTCTCCACATCCGCCTGGTGAACTCTTATTTGATGATATCCCGATTTCAAATCTAATTTGGTAAAAATTGTAGCACCATTAACTCATCCAGCAACTCGTCCACAACTGGAATGGGGAACTTGTCCTTAACTGTGTGCAAGTTTAGTTGCCTATAGTCGACACAAAATCTCCAAGATTTATCTTTTTTACGTACAAGTAACACTGGTGAGGAGAAAGGAGATCGACTGGGCTGGATCACACCCTGAGCGAGCATATGCATGCACTGTCGTTCTATTTCATCTTTCTGGATATGTGGGTAACGATAAGGCCGCACCACTACTGGATCAGTTCCCAACTTTAAACGAATGCGGTGATCGCAATGACGCACTGGTGGTAGACCTGTAGGGTCATTAAATAAATCCGCAAATGCTGTAAGTAAAGGAGCTAACTGATCATCACCCGTGTGTTGAATATGCAAAGTGTGAAGTGCGTCAGGGACCTGTGCCACAATGCCTTGTAATGTAATCTGGCCCTATGGTGCTGAAAATGTCATAGTCCGAGCCTGAAAGTCCCATAATATCGGTCCTAATAACTGGAGCCATTTGACCCCGAGCACCAAATCAAATCCAGCCAATGGAATGACTAGTAAATCTGCCTGAAAGGAATGCCCCTCAATGGTGAAAGGGGTGTTAGCACATAACCCCACGCTAGCAATTTTGGCCCCATTGGCCACTGAAACTGAGAGACCCCTTTGTTGTTGAATTTCCAATCCCAATTGTTGCGCGGCTGGTTCACTGATAAAATTATGTGTGCTGCCCGAATCAACTAAAGCAAGTAGCATGAGATGATGTAACCTGGCCTTTACCTGCATGGTATTAGAACTACGCAGGCCATGCATGGCATGGAGGGAGAGCTCTGCTTCCTGTTGTACCTCTTCCACAATTTCATTTTCAAGAAGCTCTTCTGAATCTTCTTCCAATAATTCAATACTCAATAAACGTTTACAGGTATGTCTGGGCAAGAATTGTTCGTCACAATTAAAACATAGGCCCTTTGCCTTTCGAGCATCCATTTCCTGTTTAGTCAAAAATTTACGTGGCATAGAGTGTGGAGGAACATTAGTAGCCTGATCTGCTCGGTTAGGGGCAGAGGACCCAAAACGTGGACCAGATGCAGTACCCTGTGTTCTGTTTTGCCAAAATGGTTTTCTTTGTAAAGACTCTTTTAGAACTCTCTATTTGTGCTCCACAGCCCTGGCATAATTCATTGCAGAGTCCAAATTTGTTGGACCTAGTAATTCCACTTCCAATCTGACTGCCTCTGTCAATCCAACATTAAAAATCTGAACATGTAGGTGAGGAGGAACAAATTCACTAGCTCTGGCCAACCGTTCTTGGAACGTTTTTTGGTAAACCTCTAAGGTGCTGGTCTGTTTGTAGTTGATCAATTCCCCCACTGGGTTGCTGCTAGCTGGAGGTCCGAACCTTAACTGGCAAGCATGTTTAAAGTGCAGCCAATCCTGAATGGAATGGACATTTCGGTAGTGATGGAACCACATGAGCGCTTCATCGAGCATGTGGTAGGCGGCCAAAGTAACCTTGTCCATTTCCACCGTTTGTTGATGATAAAAGAATTGTTCACATTTCGTGAACCACAGTAAAGGATCTTTAGAGCCATCATATGTAGGAAAGTTAAGTTTAAAGTACCTGGGAACCGTTGATGGTGCTTGTGCGTGAGTGGTCATTGAACCCATTGGTTGGTGCAAGGGTGGATTTGGTGGTGGCGTGAATTGTTGGTGGGGAACTGGTTGTTGTTGAAAATTGGTTGCTGGTGGTGGCGTTGGTGCTTGAAGTGCAGCAAGTTGTCGTAGGATGGATTGTAGAGATGATTCCAGAGTTTGTAAGGTAGTATTGATGTGAGAAATTTCAGTACCTTGAAGAGTGGATCATTGTTGAAGGTCTGAAAGGACTTGACGTATTTCCTCTGGAGAAGAGGAATCACCGAGGGTGGACCTGTCTGATACCACGTTGTTAGGATCCTCACGAGCCATGGATCTTGTCACCCTCCTCTCTTCTCTTCCTTCCATTATCTTGCTTGACGTTGAGATGGAATGAGGGGCTGAAGGGGATTGAATTTAGGAAAGGAGAATTGGGGAAATTCGGAAGAGAGCTTGAAGGAGTTCTTGACCTGTTTATCTAACTTACGTTAACTAGAGTGAACTCAATTCATAATCTTCATTACCCTAGCCGTCCCCTTAAATAGGGTGGAGGACGTCCAAAACCCTAAAGACCTCTTGGGTCAATGGTTCAAACCAATAAATGCTAAACCAATCCAAACCAAAGACAAAACCAAACCAAAGACAATTACATAGAAATTGAAAAACACATTAATTAATTCCTATGCCTGTTGGTAACTCGTGATGCTATAGAGTCCATAACAAGCGGGTCTCTTTAGCCGCCTTCCACATGCTTGACGAAGCGTTGTTGTGGTATACCCAGTTTGATTCGGACCATCAAGAGTATGATTGGGACATGTTCAATGCCGAATGCATGACTGCGGTTTGGTCCCCCTGCCCGCAGCAACCCACTTTGGGATTTGGTTAATCTTAAACAAACCAGCTCCATTGAGGCATATCCGAAACAGTTTCAGGAATGACTCACCCGCGTCGATGCCCTTGTGCATCCCAACCAGCACGTTCCTTTGTTTACTGCTGGGTTGGCGGAGGCTCTACACCTTGAAGTGGAATTGCTTGGCCCATCCTCCCTCACCCATGCAATGAATTTGGCCCGGACTCTGGATACTAAATACAGAATTCTCAAGGACTCCTTGCTGTCCCCACCCACTTGGCCGAACAGAATGTCCACTGGTACAGCCCCAGCTCCCAGCCCCCCCTGTGCCCAGCCCCTCCCCCCTCCCATCCAGCGGTGACTTCTGGCTCCACTATTCAGCCTCAATATTTTAAATGTCTCTCTAAATCTGAAATGGATTAGCTGTGGGCACAGGGCCTATGTTTTAATTGCGACGAGAAGTACGTCCAAGGCCACTTCTGCAAGAGATTGTTTTGGTTAGAGGTTGAGGATCCCGAAGACAACCCTTCCCTCGAGGACGAGGCCGGCCCCTAAGAAGAAGAACCCTCCATCTCCCTCCATGCCATGATGGGGTTACACGGCACTAATACGATGCAGCTATATGCTGGCATCCAGGCTCGTATGTTGCTTGCACTAGTGGACTCGGGCAGCACCCACAATTTCCTGAGCCAACCAGCAGCACAGCAGTTGGGGTTACCACTTCAGCATAACTCGGGTTTGTTCGTTGCAGTGGCTAATGGAGCAAAACTTACCAGCGTGGGGGTCTGCTCCGCCATTCCATTTGTGATTGACGGCCACACCCTCACGGCAGATTTTCTGGTGATTCCGCTTGCTGGTTTTGATCTAGTGCTCGGCATTAAATGGCTGCAGCAGTTGGGCCCGATCTTGTGGGACTTTCAGTCCCTTACTATGAACTTCACCCAGGGTCCATAGCAGCTCACACTCCAGGGCACTCATGCCCCATTCCAGCGCACTCTGCAAAATCTCCAAGTACTGGATTCCGATGGCCAGCAGCTCATCCAGCTAATTGAGGACTTCCGCTGATTTATTTCAGCAACTTGCTGCTCTTCCGCCGATACGGTCATGTGATCATCGTATCCGGTTGAAGTTGGGCACTGAACCAGTGGTCATGCGCCCCTACCGCTATCCTCACTTGCAGAAAGATGAGATCAAGTAGCAGTGTCAGATCATGTTTACTCAAGGACTCATTCAGCCCAGCCGTTCGCCCTTCTCGTCCCCAGTGGTGTTGGTAAAGAAAATTGAGTAGGGCACTGTGGACAGCAAGTGGACAGTTAAGGACCGCCTCATCTTCTACAAGAACCGTCTTTTTCTACAGCACAAGTCCCCTCTCATCACCAGCATTGTCTCTTACCTCCATGATAGTACTCACGAAGGCCAGCAGAAAACTTACTTTCATCTCAGCCGGGACTTCTATGGGTGGGGGACGAAACGAATGGTTGATGAGTATGTTGCTGCCTGTCAAGTTTGCCAACGAAACAAAGCTGAGTCACTACACCAGCTGGCCTGCTACAACCTCTCCACCTGCCATCCCAATTCTGGGCCGATCTCTCCATGGATTTTATTGAAGGCCTTCCCACGTCTTCTGGCAAAGCTATTATTCTGGTTGTGGTGGACCGCTTCTCTAAATACAGCCACTTCCTGCCCTTGGTGCATCCGTGTACAGCAGCCCAGGTCGCCCAGCTTTTCATGTATCACATTGTCTGCCTCCATGGCTTACCCAAGTCCATCACCAGCGACCGCGACGCTATCATCATGAGTACCTTCTGGAAAACTTTCTTCACCTTACAGGGTACCAAATTGGCCTTCTCCTCCACCTACCACCCTCAGTCTGATGGGTAGACTGAAGTCGTGAACCGCACTCTTGAGATCTATCTACGGTGCTTCATTGGGGATCAGCCCAAACGTTGGGTACACTGGTTAGCATGGGCAGAGTATTGTTACAACACTTTGAACCATACAACGCTGGGTACTACCCCCTTCCGAGTGGTATATGGTGTTATGGACTCAATAACACTGAGTCATCTACTTTACTTTTATTATTTATGTTGCTTTTAATTTCAAATTTTATTGATTTGTAATAAGACTTAAAGGTAGGGGTAGAATTGGGTTTTATAACCCTAACCTATGTTGATGTTAATTACCCTATTTAAGGGGTAAGGATGGAGAAATAAAGCAAGTTCAGAATTAGCATAAACTAGGGTAATTTAGGTTCCTTCTAGGCTCCCTATTCTAGGGTTCTCGGCTTGAACTCTCTTGGGGGTTTGCTGCATCCATTGGGGAGTCTTTGAGGAGATCTTGGAAGGGAAAGGAAGAGGAATTACCTTTCTCTTCCGAGCTGCAAGAGAAGATCATCTCTTTCACAAAAATTCCAGAAAAGGAGAGGTCTTGATGTGAGTCTTCCCAGGAAGGAGGACGAGTTCTTGTTGCTGGTTGGGTGTTGACGTCCAGAGGTATTTGCTAATCTTATTCCAAGCATTGAGATTAGATTTATGTTTCTCTTTTATGTAAGGAACCAGTGTTGCATGAAATTGGAAACCCTATCTTGACGTGAGCCATAAGAAAGGGGGTTCAACGTTGGGGCCTCAAAGAGCTTCCTTGACTAGCTGGGTTCGTTCATAATTAAGAAAAGGAAACTCCTTTTCAAGGGGAATGAATGCAGTAAAGGGAAAGGGGTTGTTCTTGAGTCATTATAGCAAGTAAAACCCTCTTGACGTGAATCATAAAAGAGGGGTGTCATATCTGAGTGCTTAAACAGTTCTTTAACTTGCTGGTTGCATCTATAATTGAGAAAAGCAAAATCCTTTTCAATCCTAATTTGAAAGGAGAAGTATAAGAGAGTTCTTTTCACAAAAATGTGATAAGAAACCCTCAAATAGTGTTGGATTCATATTGAACTCCCAGAGTTACTAGATCCATGGCTAGGGACCATAACAACTTGGTATCAGAGCAGGGTAACCCAATAGAGAGAAGCACCAATGAATACTTTGAATTGCTTGAAAGAAAATTTGATATTGTCCTAGAGAGGTTCTCAAAAATTGATTTCGATATGGAGACCTTGAAGGGAAGGATGGATAGCATGGAGAATGGTCTAACTACTGGCAAGAAATTTGCTGCATTGGAGGAGAAGTTCACTCTCAGTTTGAAACCTTGAAAGGAAGGACGGATAGCATGGAGACTGGTCTGACCACTGGCAAGAACCCAATTTCAGGAGACCATTCGCAGATCAGAGGGGGAGATGAGTTTACTAGACACACGAGTTTCTCGGGTCAGCAAGGACCCTTCATTCCGGGGGGACACCTCAACCAAGGGTGAGGCACTGTACCTCTCATTCTAGATCAGAGAGGAGGGGACCATTCGTATAACAGAGGTAGATGAATTTCCGAGGTGCACGAGTTTCTCGGGACAACAAGGACCACTCATTCCGGGTGGACACTTCTACCAGGGGGGAGGCACTGTTCCGAGGTATACTAAAATGGAATTCCCTACAGATAATGGGTCAGAAGACCCTTTGATATGGGTGTATCGATGCAAAAAAAAATTTAGCCATTAGCAAGTCCCAACCTATGACCAAGTCAACGTAGCTGTTTTCCACTTACTGGGGAAGCACAACTTTGGTACCAGCTAGTTGAGGTTGATAGCGAGGTGGTAGATTGGGATGAATTTAAGCGACTGTGCTCTCTCCGTTTTGGTCCTCCGGCTTACAGTAACCCTTTGGGAGATTTGGTTTTATTACGCCATACTGGGGCCGTGGAGAAATATAAAAAATTGTTCCACGAAAAATTAGCACGAGCCAGCAGTATGGTACAAGTGGATCAACAAGTTGCGCTGTTTACAGCAGGATTGACTGAGGCGTTAAAGCTTGAGGTGGAGCTCTATGCACCAGTTGACTTATCCAGCATTTTGAATATAGCTCGTGCTTTAGAACTGCAACAGTAGGCACAGCACAGACGACCTCCATGGTCAGGGGAGCGCATTCCTCCGAGAAACAACCCAGGTATTACTTTGACAGGGGATCCGAGATCTAGTCATCCTACACCTCGTTATATAAAAAAATTGACAAGCGCTAAGATGGCGGAACGGCGGGCTAAGAATTTGTGTTACAACTGTGATGAACCATATCGGGTTGGGCATCAATGTAAAAGATTCTTTTTGATCGATAAGGTTGAAGATGAGGATATCGAGTTGACAAAGGATATGATTGAGGAAGAACCACCGGACATCTCCCTGCATGCCATTACTGGGCAGCAATCGGCCACAACTACGCAGAATGGGAGCGGCTCGACAACTTCCACCAGTTCTACCCAGCTTCCGAGCTTGAGGACAAGCTCGATCTCCAGGGGGGGCAGATGTTATGGACTCAATAACACTGCGTCATCTACTTTAATTTTATTATTAATGTTGCTTTTAATTTTGAATTTTATTGATTTGTAATAAGACTTAAAGGTAGGGGTAGAATTGGGTTTTATAACCATAACCTATGTTGATGTTAATTACCCTATTTAAGGGGTAAGGATGGAGAAATAAAGCAAGTTCGGAATTAGCATAAACTTGGGTAATTTAGGTTCCTTCTAGGCTCCCTATTCTAGGGTTTTTGGCGTGAACTCTCTTGGGGGTTTGCTGCATCCATTGGGGAGTCTTTGAGGAGATCTTGGAAGGGAAAGGAAGAGGAATTACCTTTCTCTTCCGAGCTGCAAGAGAAGATCATCTCTTTCACAAAAATTCCAGAAAAGGAGAGGTCTTGACGTGAGTCTACCCAGGAAGGAGGACGAGTTCTTGTTGCTGATTGGGTGTTGACGTCCAGAGGTATTTGCTAATCTTATTCCAAGCACTGAGATTAGATTTATATTTCTCTTTTATGTAAGGAACTAGTGCTGCATGAAATTGGAAACCCTACCTTGACGTGAGCCATAAGAAACGGGGCTCCACGTTGGGGCCTCAAAGAGCTTCCTTGACTAGCTGGGTTCGTTCATAATTAAGAAAAGGAAACTCCTTTTCAAGGGGAATGAATTCAGTAAAGGGAAAGGGGTTGTTCTTGAGTCATTATAGCAAGTAAAACTCTCTTGACGTGAATCATAACAGAGGGGTTTCATATCTGAGTGCTTAAACAGTCCTTTAACTTGCTGGTTGCATCTATAATTAAGAAAAGCAAAATCCTTTTCAATCCTAACGTGAAAGGAGAAGTATAAGAGAGTTATTTTCACAAAAACGTGATAAGAAACCCTCAAACAGTGCTGGATTCATATTCAACTCGCCGAGTTACTAGATCCATGGGTAGGAACCATAAAAACTTGGTATCAGAGCAGGGTAACCCGACAGAGAGAAGCACCAATGAATACTTTGAATTGCTTGAAAGAAAATTTGATACTGTCCTAGAGAGGTTCTCAAAAATTGATATCGATATGGAGACCTTGAAGGGAAGGATGGATAGCATGGAGAATGGCCTAACTACTGGCAAGAAATTTGCTGCATTGGAGGAGAAGTTCACTCTCAGTTTGGAAACCTTGAAAGGAAGGATGGATAGCATGGAGACTGGTTTGAGCACTGGCAAGAACCCAATTTCGGGAGACCATTCGCAAATCAGAGGGGGAGATGAGTTTACTAGACACATGAGTTTATCGGGTCAGCAAGGACCCTTTATTTAGGGGGGACACCTCAACCAAGGGGGAGGCACTGTACCTCTCATTCTAGATCAGAGAGGAGGGGACCATTCGTATAACAGAGGGGGAGATGAATTTCCAAGACGCACGAGTTTCTCGGGACAGCAAGGACCCCTCATTCTGGGGGGACACTTCTACCAAGGGGGAGGCACTGTTTCGAGGTATACTAAAATGGAATTCCCTACTTATAATGGGTCAGAAGACCCTTTGATATGGTTGTATTGATGCGAAAAAAATTTTAGCCATCAGCGAGTCCCAACCTAATACCAGGTCAACGTAGCTGTTTTCCACTTACTAGGGGAAGCACAACTTTGGTACCAGTTAGTTGAGGTTGATAGCGAGGTGGTAGATTGGGATGAATTTAAGCGATTGTGCTCTCTCCATTTTGGTCCTCCAGCTTACAGTAACCCTTTGGGAGATTTGGTTTTGTTACGCCAAACTGGGGCCGCGGAGCAATATCAAAAATTGTTCCAGGAATAATTAGCACGAGCCAGCAATATGGTACAAGTGGATCAACAAGTTACGTTGTTTACAGTAGAACTGACTGAGGCGTTAAAGCTTGAGGTGGAGCTCTATGCACCTATTGACTTATCCAGCGCTATGAATATAGCTCATGCTTTAGAACTGCGACAGCAAGCACAGCACAGACGACCTCCGTGGTCAGGGGAGCGCATTCCTCCGAGAAACAACCCAGGTATTACTTTGACAGGGGATCCAAGATCTAGTCATCCTACACCTCCTTATATAAAAAAATTGACAAGTGCTAAGATGGTGGAACGGTGGGCTAAGAATCTGTGTTACAACTATGATGAACCATATCGGGTTGGGCATCAATGCAAAAGATTCTTTTTGATTGATAAGGTTGAAGATGAGGATATCGAGGTGACAGAGGATATGATTGAGGAAGAACCACCGGACGTCTCCCCGCAGAATGGGAGCGGCTCGACAACTTCCACCAAGTCTACCCAGCTTTTGAGCTTGAGGACAAGCTCGATCTCCAAGGGGGGCAGATGTTATGGACTCAATAATACTGAGTCATTTACTTTACTTTTATTATTTATGTTGCTTTTAATTTCGAATTTTATTGATTTGTAATAAGACTTAAAGGTAGGGTAGAATTGGGTTTTATAACCCTAACCTATGTTGATGTTAATTACCCTATTTAAGTAAGGATGGAGAAATAAAGCAAGTTCGGAATTAGCATAAACTAGGGTAATTTAGGTTCCTTCTAGGCTCCCTATTCTAGGGTTCTTGGCGTGAACTCTCTTGGGGGTTTGTTGCATCCATTGGGGAGTCTTTGAGGAGATCTTGGAAGGGAAAAGAAGAGGAATTACCTTTCTCTTCCGAGCTGCAAGAGAAGATCATCTCTTTCATGAAAATTCCAGAAAAGGAGAGGTCTTGACGTGAGTCTACCCAGGAAGGAGGATGAGTTCTTGTTGCTGGTTGGGTGTTGACGTCCAGAGGTATTTGCTAATCTTATTCCAAGCATTGAGATTAGATTTATGTTTCTCTTTTATGTAAGGAACCAGTGCTGCATGAAATTGGAAACCCTACCTTGACGTGAGCCATAAGAAAGGGGGTTCCACGTTGGGGCCTCAAAGAGCTTCCTTGACTAGCTGGGTTCGTTCATAATTAAGAAAAGGAAACTCCTTTTCAAGGGGAATGAATTCAGTAAAGGGAAAGGGGTTGTTCTTGAGTCATTACAGCAAGTAAAACCCTCTTGACGTGAATCATAAAAGAGGGGTTTCATATCTGAGTGCTTAAACAATCCTTTAACTTGCTGGTTGCATCTATAATTGAGAAAAGCAAAATCCTTTTCAATCCTAACATGAAAGGAGAAGTATAAGAGAGTTATTTTCACAAAAACGTGATAAGAAACCCTCAAACAGTGTTGGATTCATATTCAACTCGCCGAGTTACTAGATCCCTGGCTAGGGACCATAACATATGGTCGTGACCCTCCTTGCCTCATCTCTTATGAACCTAGGTTGTCTCCCCTCCCACTGATCGACCAGGCCTTGGGTGAACGGGATACTATGCTGGCCCAAGTCAAGGCGAACTTGCGAAAAGCTCAGACCACTATGAAGCTCCACTATGACAAGCGTCACAGGAACCTTTCTTTTGCACCGGGAGATTATGTTTGGTTGAGCCTCCAGCCTTACTGACAGCGGTCACTTACAACAGCTCACTGGCACAAATTTTCTCCCAAGTATTATGGGGCTTTCCATGTATTGGCTCACATTTGCAGTGTTGCGTATCGCCTCCAGCTCCCACCAGACGCCAGTCTCCATGAGGTCTTCCATGTTTCTCTCTTGCGGCCCTTTCGCAGTGACTCTCCCCTGTTGCATATGCCCTTGCCTCCACTCCATGAAGGGCGTACTCTTCCTTGCCCGACACAGGTCTTGCAGGCTCACCACACCCAAGACTCATGGGAGCTGCTCGTCCAGTGGTCTGACGGCGCACTGCTTCCAGCCTCATGGGAACCCCTCGATCAGTTCCTAACCCTTTACCCCACCTTTGAGCTGCGGACAAGCTCTTTCTCTAGGAGGGGGTGATGTTATGGACTCCATAGCATCGAGAGTAGTTGATAGACATAGAGGGAGATTTGTGTAATTTTTGGATTTCATTGAGTGGCATGCGGATGTAATTTTTTTGAAACTTATGCCTTTTGACATTGGCTGTGTAAGGCACGCCCTGATTTTATAAGGAGCATGAGTGTAATGAAAAAGCAAGCAATTTTAGTAGACTAAGTGGGATCAGGTTCTCTCCTTATACGAGGCCTAAGGTGGAGCTCCTTTGAAGCTCAAATCTCTTCACGAATTTACTCATCTCCCTCATTGAACTCGCCAGCATCACACCCACCTCTGTTCTATCTTCTCTCTGAACTCACCAGCAGCTATTGGGCGTTCCAAGAGAACTACAACCCTTCCTTCATCGTCTTCAACACTGGAATCAAGAGGGGAACGTCGGGTGACACGATCCATGGCTAGAGAACCCAAAATTTTCCCCAATGCTTGAAGTACATAGCGGATGACACTTCAGTAATAGAAGAAGAAGAAGAGTCTAGAATACGAAGTAATGTGACACATACATCATCAACAATGGGAATAACAAATGAGATAAGGAGTTAACTTTTAGCAAATTCCAGATATGGCTTAATATTTGCAATGCAAATGTCGAATTTATGGAAAAGAGAAATACTTCATTGACTTATAATAATCAGAGTACATGAAACTCTATTTATAATAGAGAAAAGTAGTAGAGTCCAATTACAATAAAACTACCATTGTCCCAATTACACCCAAACTCTAATACTTAAAGATAAGTCCTAGCATAATTAATTAACTCAATATATATAGAAGACAACATAACTCAAACTAGAACTCTTCTATGAGGACATGACCATAAGATAAAGATGCCAACTCGTGGCTATCTTTATGGGTCCTACTTGATCTTCTAACCAGCTCGTGGTTGTTAGAAGATGGGCTCAAGCCCATGAGCTCAAGACAAGAAGCCCACATGTCAAAGGAGTGGCATATGTGTAAAATATGGTACTTTCCATAAAGATGGCATAGAAGTGTAAATATGTGTTCCTTTTATGTCTTTTGTTTTATCAAGTTGTAGCCCTAAGGGTATTGTAAAACTATAAATAAAGGCATTGGCTAAGAGGTAGGGCATTGAAGCACTCTCCTCTCTTTCCACAAATTTGTCCAGCCCTCATTTTTCTTTTTGACGCAACCCTCTTCTCCCTTGATCCAAGCTCTCTTCTTCCACGTTCTTCTTCTTCTCTTCTCCTTCTTTCTTCTTCTTCTTCTTCTTTCTTGTTGATCTAAAGTTCCTTTCATGAGATCCTAAATTCTACATGGTATCAGAGCAAGGAGTTTAGGATCTCTTCATGGAGTTATTATGAAATCTGTTCAAGAAGTTGTAAAAAGAGTTCAGTCATAAAGAGATAAGTTCATCATCTTCTTATTTACGTTTTTTTTGTTTCCTTTTCTTATTTACATACTCCTTTTTACTGTTTTTCTTTACTTCTTGAATTTTGAGTCTCATCAAGTCAAGATAAATCTTTATATGTTGTAAAGATTTATTTCTATGACTAAATTGATGTTATAATTTTGACTCCTTATAAATCAATTACAAGAGTGATCAAGATCATTTGTTGTTTGCATCTCTTCATGGAGTTATTATGAAATTTGTTCAAGAAGTTGTAAAAAGAGTTCAGTCATAAAGAGATAAGTTCATCATCTTCTTATTTACGTTTTTTTTGTTTCCTTTTCTTATTTACATACTCCTTTTTACTGTTTTTCTTTACTTCTTGAATTTTGAGTCTCATCAAGTCAAGATAAATCTTTATATGTTGTAAAGATTTATTTCTATGACTAAATTGATGTTATAATCTTGACTCCTTATAAATCAATTACAAGAGTGATCAAGATCATTTGTTGTTTGCATCTTATTAAGATTGATGGGTGAAATTCAATTACCTTTATGTAATTTGGATCCATCTCATTTGAGGTAGAATTCCAGCACATGTTGTTGTATCTTCTTCTACTTTAGGTTGCTCATGGGTTTGTGTTATGTTGTTGGATGCCCATATTATGTTTGATGAAATGCCAACAGCCATTTACCCTTTGTAGTTCCGTTTTTTTTAACTTCAACAATTGAATTTTTTCTTATGTTGAAGTCTCCCATGAGTTGAAGATAAATCTCTTCCAAGTGTCTTGGTTTGTCGTTAAATCTTCTCTAAATTTTTGTCTATTGCTCATTTTTGTTGGAGTTTGGATTAAGGCCTAATCGGTTGCATGTACTTTCTTCTCTTTGTTCTTATGAATACAAGAAAAGTTGAGTGATGGCTGGAAGTTATTATCACTTTCTAAAGGCACAAATTTATTGATAATTTGGTGTTTGCCCTTGTGAAAGAAATTGTTTCTTGTTCTCTTTTGTTGGTGATTGATTTGGTCTACGGGTTCTTCGAATTACATAGAGTAATTGTTCTTTGAAGAAGGCCTTTTCCCTTGACCTTCATATTTTACTTGCCTCATCATGGAGATTGGATACAATAGTAATAAGAGTAATATACTCCGTATTACTACAATTCCACTTAGAGGTCTCTCCAATTACATGAGCTGTTCACAATCGGTTTGGAGGGTTCTTATTACTCGTGACCTCTTGAGCCACGTTGTTAACTTTCCTCCTCCGATTGATGAAGAAGATACGTCCTACCACAAGTGGGTTAAGGATGATAACATGGTGATAAGTTGGCTCATTAATAGCATGGAAGAGCAGGTGGCCAGCAATTTGGTCCACTTGGAATCCGCCAAGAACATATGGGACACTTGTGCCAAGCTTTACTCAAGCACTGCTTCATTACAAAAAATATATGATGTCTTACAAAACATGATGCATACGAAACATGGAGATAATATTCACGAATTTTTGGCACGGTTTCGCGGTCTTCTTCAAGAATGGAAACTAGCTCAGCCATATTCCACTGATATTGCCATTCAAGAACGACAAAGAGAAGCTTTGGCAGCAGCAATTTGCTTATCGAATATTAAATCATACCTTGAGGTGGCTAAAACTCAACTTCTAAGTTCTTTTGCTCTTCCATCCTTCGATGATATTAGTGCTACATTACTAAGGATACCAGATCCATCCCCTCCTTCTCCTATTGATGCTCCATCGGTGATGTTCTCTGGCAATTGGGGAACATCTTCCTCATCCCGAGGACGGGGCAGAAATATGAGAGGGGGTCGAACTACGAGAGGGGGTCGAACTATGAGAGGGGTAGAAAATAGAGGTGGTAGAACGGGTCAGAATTCTTTCCGTACTGAGCCTCAACTTTGCACTTATTGTGGCCGTCAGAACCACCTTGTGGCATCATGCTGGAAACTTCATGGCAAGCCTGATTGGGCCACAGCTAACCCAGTCTCAGTTAACGTTGAGAAAAATGAAGATAAGGCTGAATCATCATCCGGAAATGTAACTCTTACAGCTAAGGACTATGCTGCATTTCAGAAAATGAAGTCCTTCATGGAATCATCTATTCCCTCATCATCTACTGCTGCCACTACTATTGCCTCAAGTATGCTTTCTTCCTCTTCTTCCTCTTCCTCTTGTATCATCGACTTTGGGGCCTCAGAACATCAATCAGGTAACAAACACTTGTTGCAGTCCTTATCTCCTTGTTATCCTCATAAATTCGTTACTATTGCTGATGGTACCCAAACCAAGGTCCTTGGAAAAGGTTCTTCCTCTCTTACTTCATCTTTTCCCCTTCAAGATGTTTTGTTTGTTCCTCAATTTCCTTTAAATTTGCTCTCGGTTAGCCAATTGACCAAACAATTAAATTGCTCTATCACCTTCTCATCGTCTTCTTGTGTCTTTCAGGATCTCACTACAAAGCGGGTGATTGGTGGCGGCCATGAAAAGGGGGTTTGTACTACTTCACTCTTCCACCATTAGTTGCATTATCGTCCACTACATCTAAGGCCCAACTTTAGTATAACCGACTTGGTCATCCGTCTACCCCTTCACTTCGTTCTTCGGTTCCATCTTTAAAAGGACTTTCTAATATCAGTTGTGAGGTTTGTCAATTAAGTAAACATGTCAGGAGTACATATTCTCCTCGTCTTAGAACTACAAGTACTGCTTAAATTTGAGCTAATACATTCTGTTGTATGGGGCCCTTTATGTGTCTCAAATATTTCCCAAGTTAAATATTTTGTCATTTTTGTTGATGATTTTACTCGAGTGACTTGGTTATCTATTTAAAGAGCGTTCCGAAATTCTTCCTTTGCTTAAAAATTTTCATGTTATGGTCTTGACACAATATGGGAAGAAAATTCAAACCCTTAGATCTGATAATGCTAAGGAATACATGTCTCATGACTTCAAATCATTTTGTGAGAGTAATGGGCTTATTCATCAAACATCATGTGCCTATACTCCTCAACAAAATGGTGTTGTTGAAAGGAAGAATCGTCATCTTCTTGAAGTTGCTCGGGGCCTCCTCTACTCCATGAAGGTAACCTATTTCTATTGGCCTCATACTATACTTACAACATGCTTTCTCATTAATAGGTTACCTTCATCAATCCTTCATCATAAAACTCATTACTCTGTGTTATTTAATGGTGAAGATCCTTTTTCTCTTCCTTTGAAAGTGTTTGGATGTACGTGTTTTGTTCATGTTACATCTCCTCATAAAAATAAACTTGATCCTCGGTCTATGAAGTGCATTTTTTTGGGATACTCTCGCACCCAAAAAGGTTATGTCTGTTACAATCCTACCCTTCAGAGGATGTTTATCTCTAGGGATGTGACTTTCTTTGAGGACACTCCCTTCTACTCCTAACAGGATGCTCCTCCAGGATGGACTTGTCCTTCTACTACTCCTTGTCCTCTTGTGTCGTTCAATCTGGAAGTGGATCCATCCCCTGATGCACCAGTCGTACCTTCACCTGTGGAGTTGTCGGATCCACCTGAGGTTCCTTCTCCTCCTATGTATGGGCCTGAATTTGATACTCGGCCTATTTCTTTAAGAAAAGAACGTCGCTCCTGTACTACTTCGCATCCTATCTCAAATTTTATGTCTCACCATCGCTTGTCTTCCGAGTGTTTTCAGTTTCTTGCGTCCCTTTCTTCTACTTTCGTTCCGCAGTCGTATCAGGAAGCCCTGAGACATCCAGGATGGAAGGCAGCTATGGATGAAGAAATGCACACCTTATATGAAAACCAAACCTGGTACTTAACATTACTCCCAAAAGATAAAAGACCGGTTGGTTGTCGATGGGTTTTTTCGGTGAAACATAATCCGGATGGATCGGTTGCTCGTCTTAAAGCTCAACTGGTTGCTAAGGGCTATACACAGTGCTATGGGATAGATTATGAGGAGACCTTCTCTTCTACTACAAAATTGAATTCGGTACACATCATCTTATCTATTGTTGCTAACTCCCCATGGCCTGTCTATCAGTTGGATGTTAAAAATGCTTTTTTAAATGGTGATATCAGTGAGGAAATTTATATGGTTCAACCACCTGGTTATGTGGTTGAGGGGGAGTCAATATGCCGGTTAAAAAAGTCTTTATATGGGCTTAAGTAGTCCCCTTGGGCTTGGTTTGATAAATTTAGTCAAACACTCCTCCGGTTTGGTTTTCATCGGTGCTCAGTTGATCATTCCGTATATTATAAAGATACGGTCAAAGGGAAAATATTATTGGCCGTATACGTGGATGATATTATCTTAACCAATGATGATGCTTTGAGCATACAAGAGGTGAAACAGATGATATGTCAGAATTCAAGACTAAAGACCTTGGTATGCTTAAATATTTTTTGGGTATAGAAGTTCTTCAATCCAAACATGGGATAATATTGTCTCAAAGAAAATATGTCTTGGATCTCCTTGAAGAAACAGGAATGAAGGGTTGTAGACCAGTTGACACACCTATTGATACAAATGTAAAATTATGTGCCACAAATGAAGAAGATATATATATTGGCAAATATCAAAGACTCGTGGGAAAACTGATTTATCTCACGGTAACTAGGCCAGACATATCATATGTTGTAAGTGTGGTGAGTTAATTCATGAACAAACCACAAATTACCCACTGGCAGGCTTTAGAGAGAATATTAAGTTATCTAAAAGAAGCTCCAGGAAGAGGATTGTTGTATAAAAAATATGGGCACTTCAACATAGAAGGTTTCTCAGATGCAGATTGGGTTGGATCTCCTGATGATAGAAAATCTACATCATGATATTGTACTCTGGTTGGGGGAAACTTGGTTACATGGAAAAGTAAGAAGCAAAATGTGGTTGCAAGATCTAGCACCGAAGCAGAATACAGAGCTATGGCCCATACCGTTAGTGAACTTTTATTGATTAGGACCATTCTTACCGAACTAGGTTTTTATAAAACGGGGTCCATGAATCTGCATTGTGATAATCAAGCAGCCATTCATATCACTTCAAATCCAGTTTTTCATGAAAGAACTAAACATATTGAGGTGGATTGTCATTTTATACGGGAGAAGTTTCAAGCAGGAATAATCTCTCTCAAACATGTGTCATCTCAAGAGCAAGTAGATGATATTCTCACTAAACTCGTTACATCTAAATTCCTATCGTTTATATGTGGCAAGCTGGGTATTTATGATGTCTTTTCTCCTCCAGCTTGAGGGGGATTGTTGGAAGATGGGCTCAAGCCCACGAGCTCAAGACAAGAAGCCCACACGTCAAAGGAGTGGCATATGTGTAAAATATGGTACTTTCCATAAAGATGGCATAGAAGTGTAAATATGTGTTCCTTTTATGTCTTTTGTTTTATCAAGTTGTAGCCCTAAGGGTATTGTAAAACTATAAATAAAGGCATTGGCTAAGAGGTAAGGCATTAAAGCTGTTACGGTCCCGGATCTGACTCAAGGATTCTTTGGGAGGATCTGAGGTCTACCACGGGTTACGGGTCTTCCAAGCATTACCGTAGGGGTAGTAGGAAGACATGGGGAAGATGAAAACGAAAGATCAAGCCTAAGGGAAGCTTGAAAACCCTAGAGCTCGTTGAGGAGAACTCTAAGCCTCTTTACGCTAGATTTAACCTAATTCTTAATACTTCAATGCTTGTATTTCTCATTACTCTTACCCCTTAAATAGAGTTCACCCTGTTAGGGTTTACAATAAAATATTCCAAAAATATCCCTATTAATAAATAATTCCAAAAATACCCCTGTGACCTAAAACTGAAATAAAATAAATTAAATTAAAGAAAACACTAAAATAATAATGTTATTGCGTGCATAACATTACACCCCTCTTGGAAGACGAGCTTGTCCTCAAGCTCGGAAGTAGTGTTTGTATGTCGACATCTTCATCGGTGCCCGAGTAGCATCCACCATAGCCATTTGCGCTCTCTGGACGCCCAAAAACTGGAGCAAACTTTCTAGGACTTTTTTTTTTTTTTTCAAGTAGAGTGAAAAAATAAATAAATAAATAATTTGCTTGGACATTCTACATTTCGCTGGCCGGTAAACAAATATTCGATGGCTGAGAAAGCTAGAGCCCATGAACCAGTGCTTGTTTGGAGTTGTATAAGGTGAGTTCTGAGGCTACTTTCCTTCACAGGAATTTCTACTATTGAAGCTAATAGGTCTCCACATGCGTCAAGCAGGACACTCTCCAGTACTGCTATGGTAGTAAGTGCTGACACCAGAAAATTCAGCTCCTCTGCCCTTGACAGTAAATGATACATTGAGGAACCCATGGCTAGCACAACATGAACAACTGAACTAATTGAATCCTTCACCAGCTGTACATCTGCCCTCACCCCTTCCATGACAGGAAGGTGGAGAGGACATGCTACCAATGCTGCAGTAGCCCCAGCCAAAGACAGTGAATGCTCTCTATCCCGTACAGCCCAATCATCAAGGTAGGTAATTTGATCAATAAGTAGTGAAGCCAACGTCATATCCTGCCTGAGTTGCTGGAGGGTGCTCCTCTTCATGGGGACAGAATCAAGCTGCTACTCATGTTTAACAGAAAATTGAAATTCCAAGGTCTTGTCTTTGGTAGAGAGCTGAGGAAACTGTGAAGAGAGAGCAAAAATTTCGTAGGCTGGAGAGGTTTGGATGCCTTTGTCAGTGGGATTACCACTCCATTTTCCAGAAGTGTGCACCCAGGCACCTGCCATTCTTTCATCTTTATTCCAATCTGATTTCACCCAGTAGAGTTGTTGGAGCCGCTCTCCTACCATTAGTTCCATTGAGCTGGGGTAGTGACCAAATCTGTTTGGTTCCAGAAACCCGCCGAGATGAAAATCTCTTGCCCTTTGCACTACTGTGATATCGTCGATTCTCTCACTAGAAGGTTCATACCACAAGAAATCTAACATGATTCCAATGCTGATTGGAATAGCAGCAGACCCAGCAGTAGTTACTGCACTAATAGCAGAACCATACAACACAAATGCATCCTTAGCAGTAGATACAGGTGCCCAGTAGTAGAAGTTCTCAAGCTTGAGATCTCGGTGCATGATCTCATGCGTAGGACACATCTGCACTACTGCCACAACGGTTCTGGTAAGCCCAGCAGCAGTCCTTTCTGTAAAATGTCTCCGAGCAACCATACGATCAAACAAGTTACCTCCTGCACACAATTCCAGCACAAGATGCACGGCAGTATCATCCTCGTAAGTATCCCTCAAACACACTATGTTTGGAAGTTGAGGTAAATGCTTCATAATCTCCACCAACATGCCACTTGGAGCCCACATAATCCCTCGGTGATAATTAAGCTCTTTCCCAAACAGAACAGGAACAACTGCGTTGATCCCATTATCAATGGCATGCGGCTCCCTCCATGACACTCCAGAAATTCCAATAGAAATTCCAACAAGCAACTGAGTCATGGAAATTCCAACAAAATTTCCAGCACGTCCTGTCAGCTGCACCTGGATGGTATCTTTAGGTAGCCGATACATGTGGTAACTTTCCGGCACATCATGACTTCGCATTGTGCCAACAGCACAATTCACAGTGCTAAAAGGCATAGCCATGTATACTTGCAGGCCACTTTGCAGGGCAGGTGTGCCTGAAGCACTCAATTTCTTATCCAATGCCATGTCCAAACCATGGACCTGTTTCTGTACACCATATAGAGCTGCATAATATGTTGCAGTGTGTGGTTGCTGCTGGGGTGCCCATATCATCACTGCAATTGCAGCAGGAAAGGGAGAGAGCAGAAACATCTTGGCCTCATCAGCGCAAGCGCCATATGTCACTGCTGCAACTACTTTATGAATAAACAGCACTGGTTGCAGCAGTGCCACTGGTGGCAGCACTGGTGGCTGCAGAACTGCAGCAGCAGCACAAAACGATTTCTAGAAGAACCACGCGGCAGCAAAACTAGCACAAATAACCTCCAGTACAGCACCTTTCTCAAACCTCCCTCGATAATCCTCTTGCACACGGTGGCAAACACTCTCCTGCACCCAATAAATGAACTCAGCTCTACGAACAAGAGGGTAGGCCTCAGGATGCAAGTCCCTTGGACCATCCTTGACATCATCAATCATATCCCTCCCCTCATCCACAGCGGCATCTACATGCTGTGGTTGAGATTGGCTACTGATTTCCCATGCTGAAAACAGAACCTGGATCAACTCCCACCCCATGTCCTGGTGCAACAAATACATAGAAGAAGAAGCAAAAGACCCATGAGGTTCATCATCAACGTCCAATTCTTCCACCCCAGTGGTTCCCTGTGGCTCCTGAACCAGAGTATCATCCATGATAATATCAACCTCAACCTGCTCAGCATGCAGTCCAAATCTACTGAAATGGCAAACAAAAAATCTCCATTCACCCTTTGAAGGATCAAAAGAAATAAATTTATCGCCTTGCCGTTGGTTCGTGATTCGAGATAATCTAAGAGGTGGATCTTGTTTGACTTTGTCTGAAACTTGTAATTTCTTTTGGAGTAGTAGTGTAACTTCAGCCATCAACCTTTTATTTTTTGAAGCTGGCTTGGCACCGGGTTTGGTGCTGGAACCTAGTCCCACCATTTCTGAAACTATAATAAGACCATCTGCAGGCCCCCCATGAATACAGTGTCCCCGATTCATTGCATACCAGTACACGACATTTTTCTTGGGCAATTCATCAAACAGCTACAATGCCTCATACATCTTCCCTTTCTTCCCCACAGATTGCAAAACAAATAGTGGACGTGTTCTAATACCACTGCCTAATGAAGCAACCTGGTCCAGATAATAAGCAAAGGGAAGCAAGACTATGCAATCCACAAACAAAATTGTGAAAACTGCTTTGATCCTAAGATCGACCTCATTCAAATCTCTCCAACGAATTCTAGCAGGCAAATTAGTCAGGGACCACAATTGAAAAGAAGAGGGAAAACTCGATTCCAATTTCTGAGACACATACCCAACCACACCCTCAATGTCTAGAATAGCAACATCTGCAGTCTCTAATTCACCTTGCTTATCATGTAGGATCATCCCAGTAAGCACAAACCGATATGGGAAATCCACCCTACTGGTGGTCTCATCAACAGAAAGAATAAACAGCCCCACAATTTCAATTGGGCAATGACCATACACAAAAGTATTGTGCGCATCAACATAAAAACAAAGTTCCTTCAAAAAAAATTTGCCGAGACGCTTACCCCCCCCCCCCCCCCAAATTGGAATTTGGGTTTGCGCTGGTCTGCCGAGAAGTAGATTGCGAGTGGGATGTGTTGGCCGGAAATCCAATCCCACCGGAGTTGTGTCCGACGGCGCCGACGGAGCCTCCTCCATGTCCGGTGGCAAAGGGCAGCCCTTTGGGGCTTCGCCTCTTGGTTATTTTCCGAGACCAAGGGCTCTCGAAAACGCCTCCTTATCGGACGAATTGCTTCTGCTGGCCGTGAGGAGGGGTTTGTTGAGGATGAACCCAAATCAACCCTTACCGACGGGTTTGTGGTCGTATACCCCTCCGATTTCTGGTTTCCAAGGTCCTTCTTGGTGTCTGCCTCTTCTACAGGGACGTCGGCCGGAAAAGAAGATAAAATCTTCGAATTTTCTGGGTGGCCATTGTGCCCGTCCGAGATAGTTTCTACTACCTCTTTTGCGCATATTTCATGGTCGGATATTTGAGGTCGTGTGACCATTTCTGCTGAAGCTACGAGTTCTTCACTTGCATAAATTTCAATGGAAGCATCTAAGCGTGCTAGTATTTCTTCCAATTCCTTACCCATAGCCATCCATCTTTCTTGGGATATAGAATAACCCATTGTGTTACCGCTCTGATACCAGTTGTTACGGTCCCGGATCTGACACAAGGATTCTTTGGGAGGATCTGGGGTCTGCCACGGGTTACGGGTCTTCCAGGCATTACCGTAGGGGAATTAGGAAGACATGGGGAAGATGAAAACGAAAGATCAAGCCTAAGGGAAGCTTGAAAATCCTAGAGCTCATTGAGGAGAACTCTAAGCCTCTTTACGCTAGATTTAACCTAATTCTTAATACTTCAATGCTTGTATTTCTCATTACTCTTACCCCTTAAATAGGGTTCACCCTGTTAGGGTTTACAATAAAATATTCCAAAAATATCCCTATTAATAAATAATTCCAAAAATACCCTTGTGACCTAAAACTGAAATAAAATAAAGTAAATTAAAGAAAACACTAAAATAATAATGTTATTGCGTGCATAACAAAAGCACTCTCCTCTCTTTCCACAAACTCGTCCAGCCCTCATTTTTCTTTTTGACGCAACCCTCTTCTCCCTTAATCCAAACTCTCTTCTTCCCGTTCTTCTTCTTTTCTTCTCCTTCTCTCTTCTTCTTCTTCTTCTTTCTTGTTGATCTAAATTTCCTTTCATGAGATCCTAAATTCTACAATGGTTATCTTTTTGAGTCCTTCTTGATCTTCCAACTAGCTTGTGGTTATCTTTGTGAGTCCCACTTGATCTTCTAACTTATGTGATAAAGATGCAAGCTCGTGGTAATCATGGTGGGTCCTACTTCTTATGGGCTCTGATCCATCTTCCAACAGTCCCCCTCAAGTTGGGGGTGAGAGAACATCATGAACTCCCAGCTTGCTGCAAATGATATATAGGATCCTTTTGTATAAATGACAGTCTTCCCTATCTTCCAACACTCCCCCTCACGTTGATGTCTCTTCCATGAGCCCAACTGGCACAAGATAAGTGAGAGTAAAATCACTCAAAGTCGTATGACATTGCTCCATACTCTAGTAGGTTGGACCACATTCATATCTTCTATAGGTAGTGGGTCTATACGCAATGCTCAGAAGTGTAATAAAACTTTACCATCGTTGTGTCCCTCCATAGGACAACGACTCTCAAGTGGTAGGAGTAATAAATGCCAATTAAGGGGTGGGGTGGGGGGAGGGGGTTAACATAGATGTAGTAATAAGCTCTTCCATCATGGTGATGTAACATAGATCTAGTAATAAACTTGTTCATCATGGTGTCCCAACCCGGGCACCGACTCTCACAGGTAGAAATTAATGGGTAAATTTTATGTAGTAATAAGCTCCTCCATCATGGTGTCCCAACCGTAGCGACACTCATAAGGTTACAATAGGGTTGGCCCAAAGATATTTGTGAGAGTCAAATAAAGGATGGTATGAGAAAGGATACTGAGGCCACCACTTCTTCAATAATAATGTCTCATCCAAAGTGACACAATAGCTACAATTGAAATAGGACTAGGCCCATATAACACGAACCAAAATAATGAAAATCCTTTTACAAGGACCTATGAAATAATTCGATGCAAGTATCTTTGCAGAATAATATGTTGACCAAGGAATATGTTGCAAATGCCTCAAAATTATAATCCAACCAAAAAAATAGAATCAAGTCAACCCGAATCAGGTATCACCAATAATTACCACAATTATTATTACGAGTCAAGATTCTTGGTCTTCAATTTTTTTCTACAAAAATTTCTTCTTAGATGCAAAAGCTTCATCTTTTGTGCTCCCCCTTTCTTGAATATTTAGGTCACATAAAACTTACCACAATATATGGAAAAAAATACCTCTTTCTTGTACTTCTTCTATTTCTCCCCCTCAATCTGAGAGGTAATGGCAGTGATCCTAGCTTAAACCAAATAACATAGATGTATTAATAAGTTCATCAATAAAAGCAATTCAAAAAAGTGACGCAAAACAATCGGCTTAAATTCAAATTTTTCTATGCAACAGGATACCAATATGACATTTGATTCTTCCAATGCAAATATATCCTTAAATATAGATCAGATTGACAAGAAATTTTCTCATTCTGAAACTATACTTAAATACCTTTCATCCAAGTATAAATTCACTTCATAAAATATACTTCTATTGAGATATATAATCTGATGGATTTTCGTCTGTGCCGAACTAAGTACTCTTTCCCATTTTTCTAACATGACCATTGAATCTTCCAAGATCAATATCTCCATATAAAAAACTCAGATCTAGAATTAGTTGAATAGGTAAGAGAATAAACTTACAGATCTTTCTTTTTATATATAATTCTACATATAAATTCTCGTTCTTGATAGCATAAAATAGATTGGAAGTTGAAGCTTTCTGTTATTGCATGAACGTCTTTTGCAATCTGACCTTTGCTATTTCAAATATCAATTTCTTTGTAGAAAACTCTGATCGGAAAAAATCATTTTTCTGTGGAAATAGACTTGAATATATTTCAGTAAGTATATAATTTTCAATTTTAAAAGCCCATTATAGAAGTGAAAAACGTAAAGAAAATAATGGGTATAGGGACTGAAAAAAAGATAAATACGAACCTAAACTGCTAAAAATAATAACTCAGAAAAGATCACATTACCTCTATGGGTTGACCGAGTCAACTCACAGACACTGCTCTGATACCATGTTGAATTTATGAAAAATAGAAATACTTCATTGACTTATTATAATTAGAGTACATGAAACTCTATTTATAATAGAGGAAGGTAGTATAGTCCAATTACAATTAAACTACCCTTGTCCCAATTACATCCAAACTCTAACACTTAAAGATAAGTCCTAGCATAATTAAATAACTCAATATAAATAGAAGACAACATAACTCAAACTAGAACTCTTCTATGTGGACGTGACCATAAGATAAAGATGTGTTATAATGTGGGACCCACCATGAGGACATGATATGACAAGAAGAGTCCTCACCCAAGCTAGCATTAGTTAAGAAGATATGAAGCACAAGCTGAAATGAGTTAAAAGACTCGAAGATCAAGTGGGACCCACAAAGATACCACGAGCTGGTAACCTTATCAATATGAGCTGGAAGATCATATGGGACCTACAAGGATAAGGCCACGAGCTAGCCACCTCCCTTATGTCCATGTTATTGAAGAAGAGTTCTAGTTCAACTTATATTAGACCACTAGTAGATTGTGTTATCTTTTCATGATAGACTTATCTTAGAGAGTTAGAGTTGGAATATAATTAGGAATTTGAAAGGTTAATTGTATAAGGACTCTATCACTTCTTATACTATAAATAGAGGTTTTGTAATTTGGAATTAATCAAGTTACACAATTCATTCTTGAGTAAATCTTTCTCTCTTTGTTTGGCGCACATCTCTCTTTTCCTCTTCTCTTCTCTCTACCCGAGAGTTCTTCTTCCATTTTCTTCTTTTTCTTTCTCCCTTCTCTTACTCAGAATATTGGAAAAGGGATCCTAAATTCAACAAGATGCCAGCTCATGGCTGTCCTTATGGGTCTCACTTGATCTTCTAACCAACTCATGGTTATCTTTGTGAGTCCTTGTTCTTCCAACTTATGTGATAAGGATGCTAGCTCGTGGTAATCATGGTGGGTTCTACTTCTTATGTGCTTGGGCCCATCTTACAATACTCTTAGATATGTGGGCCTTCCTTGCTCGTGTGGCCCATCTTACAATACTTTTAGATATATGGGCTTTTCTTGGTCATGTGGGCTTGGGCACAACTTCCAATAGCAAATGGTAGTGACTAATGCTTCCTTCTGCTTGTCTTGGACAGAGACATCCGTGGAGGCAGGCTGAGCTAGCATCCATTCTTGAAGAAGGCCTCTAAAAAAAACAAAATATTCATGGATATCTTCTCCTTATTTAGTGTTGAACAATCTTTGGAATCAAATGGCCTGTGTAAGTTGTTGGAGCTAGACTACAACTTAGCACATGTCTCCCAAATTTGTTTAGCGGTGTCGAGATGAATAACATTTTTGGAGACATGTTCTTCCATGTTGTTGATGAGCCAACTAATAACAAAAGTATCATTTTTTAACCACTTAGTATAAGAAATATCTTCTTCGTCAATAGGTGGCCCAAGTAGATCCTATGTTATAAGGAACCGATGAACCGATGTGGTCCAACTCATGAAATTTGATACCCCTCGCAAGGGTATGGTAGTAATCTTGAGAATATCACTCTTGTGACCCATGTTGTCTTCAGCCATAATAGACAATTCAATGTACTAAAAAAATTCTCCAAAAATAATAATCACAAAACCGAGTAGAGTTCTTCAACCAACTCGGTTAACGGAGAGGCTTAGCAAAGAAGCTAAGTAATCATATTTTTGAAATCCAATGTATAAAAAAAAATGACTCATAATAAACTCAAGGACAATTTTCTTTATCATGGAATCCTATTCCCACAAAATTATAACCTTTTATGCAGAAAATCTCAACATAAACTGATTTTCAGCCAAATACTTGCAAACCAACAAAACTACCTTGGTAAACTTCTTCTAATCCGAGATGGATAAATCTCAATAATCTCATAAGATGAAGACAACCATAAAATCATCTCTAAACCATCTTCTAAATCTAAAAAACATGAGCATAAAGTAATAATATCAAGAGTTAAAAACACTTATCTCATAAGCTTCAATCTTGCTTCACAAAGAGCCTTCTATGGGTAGCTTTGATCATAACCTTTGAGAGCATTCTTTTGACATGGGAATCCTAAATTTGATGCTTTGATACCATGTTGAATTTAGGACCCCATGACTAAAATCTTGAGCCAGGCGAGAGAGGGATAAAAAGAGAAGGAGAGAGAGATCTCTCGGGTAGAGAGGAGAAGAAAAAAAAGGAAAAAAAAAAGTTTAGGCTAAAGAGATACTTAACGAGTTGAAAAGTGGAAAACTACTTGACTTCAATATAATTCCAGTACATGAACCTCTAATTATAGTAGAGGAAAGTGGTAGAGTTCAAATACAATTAAACTACCCTTGTCCCAATTACACCCAAACTCTTACACTTAAAGATAAGTTCTAGCATAATTAAATAACTCAACATAACTAGAAGACTAACATAACTAGAACTGAAACTCTTCTATGAAGAACACTATCATGTGATAAGGATGAAAGTTCATGGTTATCATGGTGGGTCCCACTTGATCTTCAAATCTTCCAACTCATGCTAGCTCGTGTGAGCCATCTCACGTTATCTTGGTGGGTCCCACCAGCTCGTGTAACCATGGTGGGTCTCACTTTGTAACATACAGTAAGCCATATCTCGAAGTTGCTAAGATTCAAATCCTTAGCACTTCTATTATTCCCAAATTTGATGATGTATGTTCCACATTACTTTGCATTCTAGACTTTTCTTCTCCTTCTCCTACTGAAGTGGTATCCGCTATGTACTCATGGCATAGGGGAACAACAACCAACCGCGGCCCGTGGAAGAAATTATAGAGGAGGATGATGAGAATGCAAAATGTCATATTTTTCTAACTTAATGCTTAGGTTTTTATAATTATTTGGTGCTTAAATATACTCATTATTCTAATATTTTGACTTAGGATGCAAATGGAGGTGTTAAGTGCAAAACGAAGTTAATTGGGCAATTTTGGATAGTTTCAATGTTGCTTCGTAATCTGGGCATAAATCTCTCATCCGAACTCTGATTGAGATGATTCAAGATGCTATGGAACTCCAAGAAATATTTCTACAACTTTTATGTTTATAATTTCGATAGATAATGGCTTAATACATGTATAAATATGGCTTGAAGTCACAGCATGTGCACTGTGACGTCCTTGAACTCACTTTCCTAGTCAGGGTAGTATCGTATTTTATTTTTTATTGATTTTAGGGTTTTTTGGGCAAAGGGACGGAAAGCACAAAGAGATTTAGGTCCAGCCTCTTTTTCTCCTCCAGCCGCCCTCCTCTAGCTCTCTTCTCGAGCTTTTCCTCTTCTCTCTAGTTTTTCCCTCAGTTTTCTTCATGGCCCTGCGTGGCTAAACTTTCGACTTGGTCAAAGGAAATTGAAGCCTCGGAATCAATACAAATGTGAGATCTATTTTTTTTTTCATCATTCAATTTATGTTTTGAGTATCCGATGCTCTTTTGTAAATTTTTTTCATGATTGTCTCGTTTAATCACTAGGAGGCCTACTAGTTTACTACTCGTTGCAATCTACTGCTAGGTTAAAAGTCAAATATGTAATTGTTTGATCCCTCTAACTTGAGGTGCAATTGAGATTTGATGATTTGTTGCGTCAGGAATTATTAGATATTAAGAAGAATGCTAAACTAAATTAAATGCAACCACTTGTGTTGTTTAGTTTCATCGATCTCACTAATTCTTAAGGTTGTTGCTAGATTAAACCTTTAGCGCTTATCTTGGGTTATTTAGTAGTTAGGATTAATTGGATTTCTTGTTTTCTAATTAACTATGAAAGGACAAATAGGAAGATAGTTCCAACAATAAATATTCAAGTGCGAATTGATATATGCTTGCATCGATGATCAGTTGTGAAATTTCGACGGAGGATGTTGACTTAGACCAAGGTTTGTTCTTTTGATTGATTTTGAGCCTTTAATTTGAATTTTTTTTCTTAAAATTGTTTTTCGTTATAATCAACCCCCCTCCCCCCCCCCCCCCCCCATCCTTGTTCATGGAGGATAAAATTAGACTAATCACTCTTCGTGGGATCGATCCTTACTCGCACTACTACATATATTTTTAGGAGTATAGGTTTTTTTTTGGGTGCCTGCGACAACACACCAAATTTTGGTGTCATTGCTGGTGAGTGATTCTAGTTGATCTTTGTGCTTCTTGTGACCCTTAGTTCGTTCTTAAAATTAAAAAAAAAATTGTTAGTTTTTCCTAGTTAGGGTTTTTAGAAATTTTTCTTTTATTCTAGATTTTCCATATTTTTTTTCATGTTATAGTAGAGTTCCCTTGATTGTTTATGATTGTATCTCGAGATTCTAATCAAGGTGATTTGCAGTGCGTTATAGAAATAGAGAGAACTTCAGGTAGGTTAAGGAGAGAAACTCGTCTCCTGCCCACTTTTTATGGTCTTCCAGATGAAGATCCTCACAAGCATCTAAAGGAGTTTCATGTGGTATGCACGAGTATGAAACCCACGGGGGTGACCGAAGAGCAAATTAAATTACGAGCCTTTCCGTTTTCTTTGAAGGATTGGCTCTATTATCTAGTCTTCGGGAGTATTACCACATGGGACGAGATGAAAAGATTTTTTTTGGAGAAAAATTTTCCAGCTTCAAGGGCGGCCAACATTCGGAAAGAAATTTGTGGTGTAAGGCAACATAACGGAGAGTCCATACACGAATACTGGGAACATTTCAAGAAATTATGTGCAAACTGCCCCCATCATCAAATTAGCGAGCAACTTCCTATGAGGGCCTTCTACCCACTGATAGGAGGATGATTGATTCTTCTAGTGGATGAACTTTGGTGGATAAAACTCCCAAGGCCGCAAAAAACTTGATTGCAAATATGGTGGCCAATTTTCAACAATTTGGCACTAGGCTTGACCTTCCATCTAAGAATGTTAATGAGGTAAATATTTCCTCCCATGAAAAACAAATTGTAAGTCTAACTTCTCTTGTTCGTCAAATGGCTGCAGGTAATATGCTAACGGCGAAGGCTTGTGGGATTTGTTCAATAGTAGGGCATCCAATCGATATGTGTCTAACTCTTCAAGAGGAGCCTGCTAAGCAAGTGAATGTAGCGGGTCATTTTCCTACACAACCACAAAGGAAGTATGATCCCTATTCGAACACGTGTAACATGGGATGGAGGATCATCCCAACCTTAGCTATGGGAATCCACAAGTTAATCAGCCCGCGACTCAAAATCACCCAAGTTACCAGCAATATAAGTAGCCATATCCACCTAGACAACAATCGGGTCAAACTTCCAATTCTGGTATGTCGTTAGAAGATATTGTTAAGTCTCTTGCTACTAATACTTTACAATTTCAACAAAAGAAAAGGGCCAGTATTCAAAGTTTGAACAATCAGATGGGCCAGATGGCAACCGCAATTAGTTGTCTTGAGGCGCAAAGTTTGGAGAAATTACCCTTTCAAATGGTAATAAATCCAAGAGAAAATGCAAGTGCAATCGTTTTGAGAAGTGGTAAAGAGGTCAAGATTCTAGTAAAGGCAGCCCCTGCATCGTTGGAGCAAGAAATGGAGAACAACGTCATTGCAGACAGGAACGTTCCCAATGATGATGACGTACTTGAGTGTAAGTTTCTACCTCTTTCTGATTAAAAACTAATTCCTCCTTTTCCTCAGGCTTTGGCAGATTCTAGAAAGTATGAGCAAAATAAAGATTTATATGACACTTTCCGTAGATGTGAGGTAAATATTTGACTTTTAGATGCTATTAAATAAGTGTCTCGTTATGCTAAATTCCTGAAAGAACTGTGCACAATTAAGAGGAAACAAAAAATTAAAGGATGTGAGAAGGTGAGAGTAGGGGAGTGTTGGAATATGTGATATAATTAGGGTGGCACTGATGTAATTAGTTTACATTTTTTATCTCTTCTTCACTTTTATTAGGGTGAAGGTATACTTGTAATATTGGTAGTTTTGATATCTATAAATATGCCTTATGGGGGAGGGTTTGGATCAAGTCCATAACCTCCAGTTTTCTCCCAATGGTGTCTCTCTCATTTTTCTCATGGTGTCTCTCTTATTTTTCTCCATGACCTAAATCATGGAGTCCTGAAAATCAATGTGGTATTAGAGCATTGATTTTCAGGACTCACATCTATGGTTCAAGATTGAAAAAAAAAACCATCATTTTTTTATTTGCTCATATTGTTGTTTTGTTTTTCGTCATTACTAGAAGTCCCTTTCTGTTGCTGAGTTTTTCATATTTTTTCTGCTTGGGGAATGAGTTTGTAAAGCAGAATTAGAATCTGCTCAGTGGATGATCGATCTGTGGATGATCATGGTTTTGGTACATACATCTTTGTCCCAACCCGTTGGTTTGACCCAGCCCTGTATCAACACCACCTTCAATATTATTTCTGGAAAGTTATGAAACTTATCTTCATCGGAGAAATAATGTTGTTGGTTGGAAGTTTTTCGGCTAAAAGTATAGAACATGTTACTGCTGATTCTGCTGTCCGAGTTATTGCATTTCCTCACTCAAACCAGAATCTTAATCCAGCGAGTTACTGCTATTGGTGGCGAGTTAATCTTAATCTTACTGGTTCCATTGCCGGGACAATCATTTTGTTATTGGTTCCATTGGTAACAGACTGTGCAGTGAAATCCTCTACATCTCTGCTTGTCAGTGACAGTACTCTATTTTTACACTTCTCAGCGAAGATTAATGCTTTGTTGTCTCTGCTATTCCATCTCTCGGTTGCTATCATCTTTTTCGTCGGATTTGCCGTAATTATTGTCGTAATTGATCAACAATCTGTTGGAAGACAGTGTTACGGTCCTGGATCCAACACAAGGATTCTTTGGGAGGATCTAGGATCTACCATGGGTTACGGGTCTTCCATGCATTACTGTAAGGATAGTAGGAAGACATGAGGAAGACGAAAATCAATGGAGGATGAGAGAATACATGGGTTTTTAAGGAAAACCCTAACCTCAAGATCAAGAAGGTAGCCTGTTTACGCTAGATTTAACCTAATTCTTAATACTTCAATCTTCCTCTCTTGTTATTACTCTTACCCCTTAAATAGGGTTCACCCTGTTAGGGTTTAATATAAAATATTAAAAAATACTCCTATAAATAAAATATTCTAAAAATATCCCTATAAATAAAATATTCCAAAAAATACCCTTGTGGGCTAAATTGAAATAAAATAAAGTAAATTAAAGAAAAAAAATAAAATAATAATGTTATTGTGTTCATAACATTACACCCCCTGGAAGAACGAGCTTGTCCTCAAGCTCGAAGTTAGGTTTGCATGCCCGTGCCGATGTCTCCATCCCTTCTCAAGCATCAACCCAATATCTGTGGCAGCCCTGTGGACTACCAAGCTAAAACATCCACCTAGAGAAGCATGTTGTTTTTTTTTTTTTTCATTCGGATCTCCCACTTGTAGTTTTATGTTTCTCTACTAGACCTCATCCCCAGGTGGTAGTAATTTCAAAATACCTAGGGTGATGATTGACTAAGAGCACAACTGTCCTACAGTTGGAGAGTGGTCCAGCCCATAGCGTAAGATCTCCCTCCATGCGAACCTTCGTAGCTTGAACACCAAGATGATCTTGGTTCACTGCTACCACTTCCTTATTGCCAATAATTTTCAAGGTTTCCTTGGTGGCATTCCGCACATCACATCCGATTAGGAGAGGTGCCTTAGAGATAGCCCACAAACTGAAGTGTGTGATGTATTCATCATTGGTCATACCTCCATTTCCTACCTCAAGCATGTCTGGATCATTCCAACCACCAAGCAGTGCAAGCTCAGCATACACTTCCTTCATATCAGTGCTGGAGACCATGCCCTCTTCAAGTTTTCTAGCAGTCCGCAAAGCACTCAACCCTAGTTCTTTTGGCCTCTCCAAATCCTTAGCATAGCCCCCCGAATCATGAGTAGCAATCCCAAGGAAGTGCCCAAGACCATGAAGCATGAAAACAGCACCCAATCTCTCAGCCATCATATCATCAACATCACCATTAATTAAGCCACCAACAACCAATGACTCGAGAATAACTTTCTCTGCTAGCTTGTGCATGTCCATCCAGCATACTCCAGGTCTCATTGTAGAGACAACGTCATTATGGGCCTTAATGACTGCATTATAGATAAGATGTTGATCACTCATAAATTTACCATTCACAGGAAAAGAACAAGTTATGTCAGAACCATAAAAATGGTATTCAGCTCCCATATCTAGAAGTGCCATGTCACCATCGTGTAAGATCCTATCATTTGGAGCAGCAGCATGCCCATAATGAAGAACAAAGCTACTTTCACCAGTAGCACATATGCATGTGTATGAACAATATCTACAGCCTCCATACATGTACACAGGATGGAAAAACATGCTCTCCAACTAATACTCTTTCATGCCCACTTTTGTTTTGGACATAGCCTCAATATGAGCCTCCAAACTTATATCATTACCATACTGTATGAGTTCAAGCTCCATTCCCAACTTAAATATACGGCATTCAGACAAGATAGGATGCAATGTACTACGATCTGTTTCAAACTTCTCCATTTCCTCAAGCTCTGCAGGTTTGGAAAATTTGTTGCTATCAGTATTAAGCTCATACAAGAGAAACAAAAATGGATTTCCCAATCCTTGGTAGTGATCATAAAGCACCTAATTACATGGCGAAATTCATACACACAAACCCTAATTCCACCAATTAAGCATTGTTGCTCTGCAACAGAGGACAAAAAACCTTTGTCCACAATTTTCGAGCAGCGTTGCTACTGCTCAACCTCTTGGAGGCCCTTCAACCGCATGGAACCACCGATTTGACCTAAAAATAGATGACGATTCAGAAGCTTACCCCCAATTTCGTTGGAGATGGTTCCCCACTGGGCTTCAAAGGGCGAGGTTGAGAATGAGAATCCGGAAGCCGAAGCCCACCGAATTTGTTTTCGACGGTGCTTCCTCTTTTTCTGGTGAACTCTTTTTTCTGTCGGTGCTTGTAGATTGTCGGAGACATGTTAAGCACCTAGCCAATACTACCCAAAAGACCGTCCTGTTAGGAGCAGAAGACATAGGTACTTAACCCAGACCCATAACCAGGATGTCCCATAACATCACACGCCCCTTCGCAAGCCGAAGACCACGACAGTGCAACGACACAGGCCCGACCCGGGTTTTTATCCTACGGCCTACCTGTATTTTAATTCAGCCTTTGCGTGAGACGCAGCGACACTGGCCTGACCTGGGTTTTTACCCTACGGCCTACCAGTATTTAAATCCAGCCTCTACAACGTTGCCGGGAATCGAACTAGCGACCGAGGGTCGGCTCTGATACCAAATGTTAAGCACCTAGCCAATACTACCCAAAAGACCAGCCTGTTAGGAGAGGAAGACATAGGTACTTAACCTAGACCCATAACCAGGATGTCCCATAATAAGACAGTGGAGGGATGGCCTAAATGATTTGCCATGACCGAGTTAGATCGGAATGCTTCCGTCTGCTGTGCGGAAAAATTTCTTGTTGGCCGTGAGAAGGGGATTTGTAAGGTTGAACCCAAATCAGCCTGTACCAAGGAGATTTTGGTAGAAAACCCTTCCGATTTCCCCAACTCTTCATCGTTGTTGTTCGGCTTTCGATTTCCTTGCACGGAAATCTTGAATTTTTCTGAACCCTGGCCTTTCCGCTTGTTCGATGTTGAGGTTGCCCTCGCAGGGACTTCGGCTGGTAAACGAGACGAAATTTTCAATTTTTCTATTGCTTTTCCTTCATTGCGTACCTCTTGCTCGAAAATTTCAGGTCTTGTGACCTTTTCTGTGGCAGCACGTGGTTCCCTAGTCCAACATTCCATGAAAATTTCATACAATGCTCATGATTCTCCTAATTCTTTGCATAATGTTTCCACTGAAATATGTATCTTTTCCATTAAAATGTGTACCTTTTCCATGCGATCTTGTACCTCGTGCTATTTTTGGGATACATAACCCATTGTGTTCCCACTCTTATACCAGTTGTTACAGTCCTAGATCTGACACAAGTATTCTTTGGGAGGATCTGGGATCTGCCACGGATTACGGGTCTTCCATGCATTACTATAGGGATAGTAGGAAGACATCGGGAAGACGAAGATCAATGGAGGATGAGAGAATATGTGGGTTTTTGAGGAAAACCCTAACCTTGAGATCAAGAAGGTGATCTCAAGCCTGTTTACGCTAGATTTAACCTAATTCTTAATACTTCAATCCTCCTCTCTTCTCATTACTCTTACCCCTTAAATATGGTTCACCCTATTAGGTTTTAATATATAATATTACAAAAATACCCCTATAAATAAAATATTCCAAAAATACTCCTATAAATAAAATATTCCAAAAAATACCCTTGTAGCCTAAACTGAAATAAAATAAAGTAAATTAAAGAAAAATAATAAAATAATAATATTATTGTATTCATAATAGACAGAGCCCAAACCCATAAGACCAATGAAGACCCATAGATCCAAGAGATATAGAAGAAGGGCTCAAGGCCCACATACATTGATGGCAGAATGGTAAATGAAGGATCATCTCATAGAGATGGCATTGATGTAATTATGTTAAAGTTCTAGGGTTAAAACTCTAAACCATAAACTCTAAGTTCAGGGATATTATTATAATATAGTAGTTTCATAAATCTATAAATAGAGCTTAAGGGGGAGGGTAAAAAAAAAAATCAATTCCATAACCTTTCTTCCCACTCTTATACCAGTTGTTACAGTCCTAGATCTGACACAAGGATTCTTTGGGAGGATCTGGGATCTGCCACGGATTACGGGTCTTCCATGCATTACTATAGGGATAGTAGGAAGACATCGAGAAGACGAAGATCAATGGAGGATGAGAGAATATGTGGGTTTTTGAGGAAAACCCTAACCTTGAGATCAAGAAGGTGATCTCAAGCCTGTTTACGCTAGATTTAACCTAATTCTTAATACTTCAATCCTCCTCTCTTCTCATTACTCTTACCCCTTAAATATGGTTCACCCTATTAGGTTTTAATATATAATATTACAAAAATACCCCTATAAATAAAATATTCCAAAAATACTCCTATAAATAAAATATTCCAAAAAATACCCTTGTAGCCTAAACTGAAATAAAATAAAGTAAATTAAAGAAAAATAATAAAATAATAATATTATTGTATTCATAATAGACAGAGCCCAAACCCATAAGACCAAGGAAGACCCATAGATCCAAGAGATATAGAAGAAGGGCTCAAGGCCCACATACATTGATGGCAGAATGGTAAATGAAGGATCATCTCATAGAGATGGCATTGATGTAATTATGTTAAAGTTCTAGGGTTAAAACTCTAAACCATAAACTCTAAGTTCAGGGATATTATTATAATATAGTAGTTTCATAAATCTATAAATAGAGCTTAAGGGGGAGGGTAAAAAAAAAAATCAATTCCATAACCTTTCTTCCTCTAGTTTTCTCCCAATTGGTTTCTTTCCTTTTTTCTCCATGAGCTAAATTCATGGAGTACTGAAAATCAACAGGGTATCAAAACTTTGATTTCTAAGACTCCGACTATGGTTTTTCATATCTCATTCTCCATCGGGTTCGTATAGTTTTTATGATTCCAAAAACCCATTATTTTTTCTTTCTCTTATTGATGGTTTTTTTTCATAAGTTTATGGACCTTTTGTTGGAATTCACTTTTTATTTTATTTTTTGTTTTTTTCATACTGCACATCGTTGTTCTTTAATTCTTCCCTCATGTCCGAGTTGAGCCGAGTTGACTTGGCAGAACATCATCTTGCAAGCAGAAGACTCTCACGGTGATGGGAGTTTATTCCCTGGAAAAACCAGAGACGTTATCTGTGCTGAAGACGATGACTCGTGGCGAGGAAGTCGCATTGCCATCTGAAAGGCCGGAGAAGACGATGACACAAAAACTCTACCGAGTTCCCAGCCGACCCGAGATTTGGTTCTCTGCTACTGCCGAGAACAAAGACAAGTTAAGGAAGAGAGAAAGAGACTCTCTGCCACCACTGGATATCCTCCCGAAGGTCTGAAATTTCGGATTTGTTCGGCCGATAGGAAGCAGGGAGGAGGAAGACGAGTTGTCGTTGCTGCTGCTCTATTAACAGAGGAAGCTTTCCTTCACTACTGCCGCCATTTTTTTTGTAGATAGAACGTCATAGAAAATCATCTGAGTTCCTTCTATTGCTAGACTATCTTCAGAAAGATTTTCTGGAAAGCAGCTCTCTGGTTTATTCCGGAAAGTTTCCCGTTGTTGTTTCGCTCTGTTTGGAAGCCGATCGTTGCCATGGGGAAGAAGGAATGAGTTACCTTTTCTGGACGATGATTTCATTGTGGTTTAAAGAGTTTCTATCCGGAAAGTTTCCTCCTGAAGATCTGGTTTTTCGTCTCTTCCGCGCGGGGAAGAAGGATTGTTTCCCTCACTGTTCGGTGCCGAGGAGAAGTTGTGTTGCCGTTTTTGGAAGGATGGATCAGGGAAACCAACTACTGTTATTCGGAAACTTTCCTTCCGAGTTTTCGCACTGTTCGGCACCGAGAAGAGGAAGATGAAGTATTGTTCATCAATTTGTCCTAAGTTTGGAAATTTAATCAGGCTTGCCGTGACCCGGACTCGACTCGCCCGAGTCAACTCAAACCAGTGCGCCAAACTTCCAGTTGATCGAGCGTGACTTCTGTTCCAGGCCAAATCAACTCGGACCAACTCGTTCCGGGTCAACCTAACTCGGGCCACTTATTTTATGCCTCGGTAAATGTGCTCATGATTTCAGCGCTACTCAGTAAATTTGTTTTCTAGCTGGATTATTATTTTTGAAGAATTGAAAGATTATTCCTTGGTCTGCATATTATTTGGTCTAAATATGTGCATTGGATTATTTCATGGGTTATTTTACAAGGATTATTTTGGGTCGTGTTAAATGGGCCCAAACCAAGCTCATTTCAGCTACTGCTATTGTGTCTCTTTTAATGAGACATTATTATTGAAGAAGAGGTAGCCTCTTACCATTATTTATTGTCAACCCCGTCAATAATATCAATTTTTTTTTGTTGGGAGTCCATGACAAAGGAACTTAATCCCTGTTAAAAATATCAAATTTATTTTTGGTTGGGAGTCCATGACAGTGAAACTTCATCTCCGTAAAAAATATCAAATTTATTTGTGGTAGGGAGTCCACGACGAAGGAAGTCCATCCCTGTAAAAAAATATCATATTTTTGTGGTTGAAAGTTTTTGAATTTATGGGAAAGAGAAAAACTTCATTGACTTGTTGTAATCTGTGTACATGAACCTCTATTTATAACAGAGGAAGATAGTAGAGTCCAATTACAATAAAACTACCTTTGTCCCAATTACACCCAAACTCTAACACTTAAAGATAAGTCCTAGCATAATTAAATAATTCAATATAGATAAAAGACAAATCTAACTCAAACTAAAATTCTTCTAGGACATGACCATTAGATAAAGATACTTTCTTGAGTCCTTCTTGATCTTCCAACTGATGTGATAAGGATGTCAGTTCATGGTAATCATTGTGTGTCCTACTTCTTATGGGCTTGGGCCCATCTTGTGGGCCTTCTTTGGTCATTTGGCCCATCTTATAATACTCTTAGATATGTGGGTCTTCCTTGATCGTGTGGGCTTGAGCCCAATCTTCCAATAGAAGTCCATAACGGAGGAACTTATTGTTATATTTATGTTAATTCCCCCCATTAATATCATATATTACTCTATCACTTGAGGGTTGTTGTCCTGTGGAGGGACACGGGGGTGGAGGTGGACACTTCAAAGCAATGTCTTAGCGGCTAAGAGTGATTTACTCTCACTGATATTATACCAACTGGGCCTCATGAACAAGAGCACCAGTGTGAGGGGGAGTGTTGGAAGATGAAGACACCTTATACAAAAAAAAGATTTTATACATCATTTGCAACAAGCTGGGAGTTCATACTGTTCTCTTTCCCCCAACTTGAAGGGGAGTGTTGGAAGACAAGGCCCAAACCCACACAACCACAGAAGGCCCACATATCAAAGTGTATAAGAAGATGGACCCGAGCCCATAAGACCAAGGAAGACCCATGGATCCAAGATATATAGAAGATGGGCTCAAGGCCCACAGATCAAGGAGAAGGCCCATAAGCCCACATACATTGATGGCAGGATGGTAAATAAAGGATCATCTCATAGAGATGGCATTGATGTAATTATGTTAAAGTTCCAGAGTTAAAACCCTGTTGAATTTATGGAAATGAGAAATACTTCATTGACACCAATAACTTGTTGTAATCAGAGTACATGAACCTCTATTTATAATAGAGGAAGGTAGTAGAGTCCAATTACAATAAAATTATCCTTGTCCCAATTCCACCCAAACTCTAACTCTTAAAGATAAGTCCTAACATAATTAAATAACTCAATAATGATAAAAGACAAAAATAACTCAAAATAAAACTCTTCATGGTCGTGACCCTAAGATAAAGATACTTTTGTGAGTTTTTCTTGATCTTCCAACTGATGTGATAAGGATGCCAACTCATGGTAATCATGTGGGTCCTACTTCTTATGGGCTTGGGCCCATCTTGTGGGCCTTCCTTGGTCATGTGGCTTATAATAATCTTAGATATGTGGGCCTTCCTTGGTCGTGTAGGCTTGAGCTTATCTTTCAACACTCCCCCTCAAGCTGGAGGTGAGAGAACAACATGAACTAGCTTGCTGCAAATGATGTATAGAATATTTTTGTATAAAATGGCACATCTTCCAATATGCCTTCATCTTCCAGTACTCCCCCTCACACTGTTGCGTCCTTCATTGAGGCCTTGTGGCATTATATAAGTGAGAGTAAAAATCACTCCTAGCCTGTCATTGCTTCATACTCCTGTCCTAATGCTGGATGTAGGGCACACTCCACTTCTATCGGTAGTGTGTCTATCGGCATTGCTCTGAAGTGTCCACCACCGTGTCCCTCCACAAGACAACGACTCTCAAGTGGTAGGAGACATAAAAGTCATTACAAGAGGGGGGGGGGGTTGGTGGGTGTGACGGGGATGACGGGGATGAAGGTCCTCCATCATGGACTTCCAACCACAAATAATTTTGATCTTTTTGACGGGGATGAAGTTCCTCCATCATGGACTTCTAACCCCAAATAATTTTGATCTTTTTGACAGGGATGAAGTTCCTCCGTCATGGACTTCCAACCCCAAATAATTTTGATCTTTTTGACGGGGATGAAGTTCCTCCGTCATGGACTCCCAACCCCAAATAATGTTGATCTTTTTGACAGGATAAAATAAATGATGACATGATGCCACCTCTTCTTCAATAATAATGTCCCCAAAGAGACATAATAGCTGCAGTTGAATATAACACGATCATCTTCCAACACATATAACACAAACCAAATAATAAACTTTGTCAAAGAACCCATGAAATAATCCGATATAAAAATTTCTTCTTAGATGCACAAGCTTCATCTTTTGTGCTCCCCTTTTATTGAATATTTTGGTCACATAAACTTATTCACAACATATGAAATAAAATACCTCTTTCTTGTACTTCTTCTTCTCCCCCTCTAGCTGGGTGGTAATGGCAATGATCCTAGCTTGAACCAAATATCATAGAGGTAGCAATAAGACCAAATAATAGAGATGTATAAATAAGCCCTCAAACCAGGGAGAAGTGAGATATTTTTCTGATATATCAACTCAAAAAGTGACACAAAACAATCAGCTTAAATTCGGATTTTCAATGTAACAGAATACCAGCATGACCTTTGAATCTTCCAATGCGAATATATCTTTAAATATAGATCAGATTGACATGAAACTTTTTTCATATGAAACTAGACTTAAATACCTTTCATTCAAGTATAACTTAATTTCATAAAATATAATTATCAGAAGATAAATAACCTGATATATTTCGGTCTCTATCATCTGGCCGAACTAAGTTCTGTTCCTCCGATTTTTCCAGAACGACCATTGACTCTTCCAAGATCAATATCTCCTTATAAAAAATCATACAGAGAATTGGTTGAATAAGTAAGAAAATAGACTTACATATCTTTATTTTCATATATAATTCTCCATATAAAGTCTCTTTCTTGATAGCATAAAATTCCTCAGAATTTGTGGCTTTCTGCTGCCGCTCGAACCTCTTTTTCAATCTGCCCTTTTCTGCTTCAAATATTGATTTCTCTTTGTAGATAACTCAAATAAAAAATTGGTTGAATAGGTAAAAGAATAGACTTACAGATATTTCTTTTTATATATATATCTCCATATAAGTCTAATTCTTAATAGAAAAAAAATACCACAGAATCTGAAGATTGTTGTTGCTGCTCGAACCTTTTTGCAATCTGACCTTTGCTCATTAAAATATCAATATCTCTCTGTAGATAACTCTGATTGGAAAAAATAGGTTTTCTTTGGTAATTAGACTCAAATATATTTTCGTCAATATATAATTTGAAATATAAAAAACTATGCATAGAGGTAAAAAATGCAAAGCAAACTACGGGTGTAGGGACTAAAAAATATAACTACGAACTTAGAGTTTAGAGAAAACAATCACATTACCTCCGTGAGTTTACCAAGTCAACTCACAGAATGTGCTCTGATACCATGTTGAATTTATGTAAAAGAGAAATACTTCATTGACATCAATAACTTGTTGTAATCAGAGTACATGAACCTCTATTTATAATAGATGAAGGTAGTAGAGTCCAATTATAATAAAACTACCCTTGACCCAATTACACCCAAACTCTAACTCTTAAAGATAAGTCCTAACATAATTAAATAATTCAATATTGATAAAAGACAAACATAACTCAATCTAAAACTCTTCTTAGTCATGACCCTAAGATACAGATACTTTTGTGAGTCCTTGATTTTCCAACTAATGTGATAAGGATATTAGCTCATGGTAATCATGGTAGGTTCTACTTCGTATGGGCTTGGGCCCATCTTGTGGGCCTTCCTTGTTCATGTGGCCCATCTTATAATAATCTTAGATATGTGGGCCTTCCTTGGTCGTATAGGCTTGAGCTTATCTTTGAATACACCCTAAACCCTAAGTTCAGGGGTATTATTGTAATACAGTTGTTTCATAAATCTATAAATAGAGCTTCAAGGGGAGGCTAAAAAAGTAATCAATTTCATAACATTTCTTCCTCCGGTTTTCTCCCAATGGGTTTCTTTCCCTTTTTCTCCATGAGCTAAATTCTTGGAGTCCTGAAAAATCAACACAGTCCATCTTCATTCTAGCGGTATCATTTGTTATTGTCATGCTGCCCGGTATCTTCTGTTATCTATATTATCGTGCTGGTTGTTTTTATGTAGAGGTATCCAGCAAGTCTCTCAACCGCAATTCAGCTTTGTTTCTGCCGGTATTATCTCTGAGCGTTGTTGCTATTAATCCGGAAGATAATCTCGAACTGCTGATTTCTCGGCTACATTGCTATTCCACTCTATTTGGAGATCTCTGCATTTTTTGGCTGGTTGGTATCTTTCTGGACTGATCTTATTTATGAGTCTCTGTTTGCTGGATTACTTACATTCGGTTGTGGCTCATTGTTGTCCCGTTTTGTTTGAAAGCGGGGACGATGACTGTCATATTTCTCCCTCTACCAAGAATCAGTCTTGTTGCCATTGTCGAAGAAACGACACTGTGTTGTGGACTCAATAGCACACTAAGTCACACAACGAAAGAGGCAACAACAACTCACTCAATAGGATTTATTTCATATATTACTTTGAGTAAGATTTATTTCTTATATTGTTTTAATTAGGAGTTATTTCTAATTACTTTTATCTGTAGGGGCATTATGGGAATTATTGTAACCCTAATCCTAAAACTCCATGACATGATCTATTTAAAGGAAAGAATGAATGAAATAGGTAAGCTTTGAGATTTTAGAATAACCTAGTGTAAACAGGCTGAGATCACCTCTTGATCTCGAGTTTAGGGTTTACTCCAAAAATCCAACCTATCCTTGACCCTCCATCCTCATCCATATTCGTCCATCTTCATCCTTCATCATCCATAGTTGGAAGAGGAGCTTCCTGCCCCTTTTTATAGCTCAAAGAGAGGGTTTTTCCTCCTCACCAGCGTCAACAACACTCAAGGGTTTCTAAGCCTCTTGACGAGTAGAAAAGTACGGAGCTTTCTACTTCTTCATGTGCAGAAGGGGTGCTGCTGCTCCTAGCTTGGCGCCAGCAAGGAAGGAGAGAATAATTAATCCATTCACGTGGGTCAAGGCTTCTACAAGCCAGGCTGAGCATTCCAGCACAAGCAGCAATCAAAATCAGGGTTGAAACCCTGATTTCCGTGAGCAACTAAAAGGTATTTCTTCAGTTTCTTCTCCACGTGAATTATTTGCATTCTAGCTATAACTTTAGCACTAGAGTGGATTCTTAAAAAGGGAGACTTATCACGTGTGGAAGATCAATCAAAGACCGAGTCCAGCAACTCAGTACTAGTGCTGGATGCTCAAATCCCACGCCATGTTACTCGATCCATGACCCGGGACCATAACAACGTGGTATCAGAGCAGGCGCTACGTCGCGAGTTCAACTCCCAAAACCCCGAACGCAGGTCATACTATGATAATGTAACAGATCCCCTCGTCGCTATGTGTTAAGCCGACATGGTTGTCGGCTCATGACAGTGGGTATATTATTGTGGTACTGGGTTAAGTACTTATACCTTCCGCTCCTAATAGGCTGGTCTTTTGGGTAGTATTGGCTAGGTGCTCAACATTTGGTATCAGAGCGGACTCCCACGTCGCGAGTTCGAATCCCCGAGGGAGTCCCGACTGCCACCGTCATCCGACAACCACCGTCTCAGTGGCCAATGGCGAGAAGGTCCCTAGCTATGGGATTAGTAAGGCGGTAACTTTTTCCATTGGCTCTACTTCATTTAATGCTGAATTTTTTGTTATTCCCCTGGCAGGATTTGATATGGTATTAGGCATTAAATGGTTACAAACATTGGGGCCCAATCTGTGGGACTTTTTGGCTTTAACCATGAGTTTTGATTTGGCCAGGAGTTGGGTGCTCTTACAGGGCTGTCAGGTGGACAGGGCCCCCCGCATGCACACTTTGCAGATACAAGAACAGACTGATAGTACTAGTGATGGTCTGGTTGAGGAGTTCTGTCCACCGTAACCCCCTCATGTGAGATAATGTGTCTCAGATAAGCCACATGTGAAGCGGGTGCCCTGTCCACCTGACAGCCCTATATGACCACCCGACTCCCGGCCAAATCAAAGCTCATGGTTAAAGCAAAAAAGTCCCACAGAATGGGCCCCAACATTTGTAACCATTTAATGCCTAATACCATATCAAATCCAGCCAGGGGAATAACAAAAAATTCAGCATTAAACGAAGTAGAGCCAATGGAAAAAGTTACCGCCTTACTAATCCCATAGCTAGGGACCTTCTCGCCATTGGCCACTAAGACGGTGGCTATCAGATGAGGGTGTATCTGGAGCTGGAGGTGTTGTGCGGCTGTCAAACTCAAAAAATTGTGTGTACTCCCCTAGTCAACTAGTCCCACCAATTCTCGGTCGATGACATGAGCTCGGACTTACATTGTGTTAGGCGATTTCTTCCAGTAATAGCATGCAAGGATATCTCTGGTGGTTCCTCCTCGATAATATCCTATGGCTCCTCTGGATCCTCTGAATCCGCCACCTCGAGCCAAAACAATCGTTTACATTGGTGCCCCATCCAATATTGCTCATCGTAGCTATAATATAAATTTTTGGACCGCCGTTCTACCTTCTCCGCACTCGTTAATTTTTTGATAAAGTTCGATAGGGGATTACCAGGGCGGGGATCGGCTACCCGATTTGTAGTCGGAGTGTGTCTGGAGGATGGTGCTGCTGGAGATGCTCCCTGAGATGAAGTATAGCGGCGCCCTTGCCACATAGAGGAAGTGTTCCTCTCACCCGACCAACCCATCTTACATTGCTGCAACTGTTGTCATTGTTACATTTTTCGGGCCATATTCATTGCATGAGCTAAATTCTTAGGCATAAGGAGTTCCATCTCTAGCTGTAAATACTCATTGAGACCCGCTGTGAATAGGGAGACCTGTTGGTCAACCAATACCCTCTCACCAGCACAAGCCAACTTTTCCTGGAACAGTTTTTTATATTGTTCCACAGAAACAATTTGTCGCAATAGGACTAACTCCCCCAGGGGGTTGCTGTTGGCGGGAGGGCCAAATCTAATTGTGCATGGATTTTCAAATTCCCCCCAATTCATCCCTGGTCTCTCTTTTTCTACTTGAGTAACCCATAACATGGCTTCATCTGTCATATGGAAAGAGGCTAGTTGCACCTTATCCCATTCAGTAGTCCCTTGGTTTAAAAAAAAAATTCACATCTATGCAACCAAATTAAGGGATCAACTGAACCATTGAAAGAGGGAAGCTCTAACTTGGTGTACCTTGGAACTGTGCCTCCATGCTGGGGTCCTTGGACAGCAGTGCGCCTCGGCCACTACTCCCCTCTTCTGTGATATGGTTGAGCCACCTCTCTCGCCTCTGGACTCTGACGTCTCTCTGCCTTCAGCTCAGTTAGCATGCTGATGACTCGGCTCATCTCTTCCTCCAAACCACAAACCTTCCCCAGCACTGGTTGTGCTGTTTCAAGGTTATCTTCTATCTTTTGTATCCAGATTTGGATTTCTTCATTGCTGAGAGTATCCCCCATGTTACCCTGCTCTGATACCACGTTGTTACGGTCCCGGGTCATGGATCGAGTAACACGGTGTGGGATTTGAGAATCCAGCACTTGTACCGAGTTGCTAGACTAGATAAGGAGGGTTAAAGCTCCCATCTTTGATTGATCTTCCACACGTGATCAATTCCCCTTTTGATGTATCCACTCTAGTGCTAAAATTATAGCTAGAATTGAATTAATTCACATGGAGAAAGGACTGAAAGAGATACCTTTTGTTGCTCATGGAAACCAGGGTTTCAACCCAGGTTTGGTTGTTGGTTGTGCTAGGATTGAAGGCCTAGCTTATGTGTAGCTCTTGGCTCACCTTGGTGGACGTGGATGCTAGATTTCCATGATGCTTCCAAGCTAGGAAGGGATGCAACAGACCTTCATGTGGAAGAACCAGAAAACCCTTCCTTTTTTTGCTCATCAAGAGGGTTAGAACCCTTGCTGGCTGTTGACGCTGAGAAGGAGGGAAGACCCTCTCTTTGGGCTCGGAAAAGAGACAGGAAGCTCATCTTCCAGCTATAGATGATGGAGGATGAAAGTGGATGAAGATGGATGGCAATGGAGGGTGAAGGATACGTTGGATTTTTGGTGTAAACCCTAAACTCGAGATCAAGAGATGATCTCAGCCTGTTTACACTAGGTTATTCTAAAATCTCAAAGCTTGCCTCATTCATCCATTCTTTCCCTTTAAATAGATCACGTCATGGAGTTTTAGGGTTAGGGTTACAATAATTTCCATAATGCCCCTGCATATAAAAGTAATTAGAAATAACTCCTACTTAAAACAATATAAGAAATAAATCCTACTCAAAGTAATATAAGAAATAAATCCTATTGAGTGAGTTGTTGTTGCCTCCTTCGTTGTGTGACTCGGTGTGCTATTGAGTCCACAACACCAAGACCCTCAGGTTGTTGGTTCGCTAGCTCGTTGGCTTGACTCGGGCGAGTCTGGGTCTCAGCAGAACAAGAGCGGCCCGACTAATTAGTTGAGGTTTCCCAACTTAGGAAACAATTTAAATCGGCAACAGTGCCTTCTTCCCCCGAAGCACGAAAAATTTGAGCTCTTCGGAAGGCAACTTTCCATATTGCTGGTGTGCTAGTTTGTCGCCAAAGAAACGGAAAATCAATTTGACTGACATCTTCATCCTTCAAAATGGCAACCCATCTGGCGTAGGAAAGGCCAGCGAAGAATAATATTCTATCTTCAGTGAGGGTGGCTTCCGAATAGAGTGGAAAACTTGAGAGGTGTAGCCGGCAATGAAAGGAGTTTTCGGAATAAGAAACATAATCGGAATATCATCACCGAACATATATTCTCAGATGAATTTCCGTCAACACATAACGGGCTGAGTGATAGCCCTGTGACGTCGGCAACATCTGCAAAAAAAGTAAAGTAGGCAAGCCTTCGGTCTCAAAAAACATAAATGTTTGATCGGTTTGCTAGCGAGTAACAGAATAATACGGAGGCTATTGATAGCATCAGGAAGTCGGCTAAACAAAGTTAGCAATGCAATACGACTTCCAATGGCAGCAATGGCACCGAGCAAGCCGGCCATACAATGACAGGCTTGAAGATGCACTCATTAGATATTTGGCCATCACGTAAGACGCCGAAGGCTCGCTCTTCCCTCTCATCGATTATGAGATCACCGGTGTATTCGAGTAGGGCTAGTAGGATTTCGTGCAGACAAATTGATGGAGAGGCTCCTCCTGATTTTTTACGCAGTGATTTATCAATGGCTGGCAATGTCCATATTGGGGGAGACTGTTATGAACGCAAAACCATTATTATTTTAATTTTTTTTCTTTAATTTACTTTATTTTTATTTCATTTTTAACCCACATGGATATTTTTGGAATATTTTATTTATAAGGGTGAACCCTATTTAAGGGGTCAGAGTAATGAGAAGGACAAGCATTGATTTAGGTTAAAGAAGGGTTTTGAGTTCTCCCCAATGAGCTCAGAGGTGTGCATTCTCCTTAACGAACCTAGGGTTATCAAGCTTCCCTTTGGCTTGATCTTCGTCTTTCTCTTTTTCCTCCCTACGAATCCATGTGTCAGATCTGGGACCATAACAACTGGTATCAGAGTAGGAACAAAATGGGCTATTATATATTGGGCTATCCTATATCCCAAGAAAAATGGATTGCTATGCGTAAGGAATTGGAAGAAATAAGCGCATCATTAGCAACTTCCATGGAACGTTTTGCAAGGGAGAAACTCGTTGCCTCGGAAAAGAAGGTCATACGACCTAAATTCTTCGAGCATGAAAAAATCACAGAACTAGAGATAGCAGAAGACACAAAAAATCAGAGAACCCTCTGTCTCTCCAGCAGCGACGACATTCGAAATGGGGGACTCAGAAATTCTGAAATCGGAAGGGTATTAAGCACACCCTTCGTCAGAAAATCCGGATGGGGGTTCGACATCAAACCCTTTCTCACTGGACGTCATCTCTCTCCCCAAACAGAAGATGTATGAAATCCAAGAGCTCTCTGTCTCAAAAAAGATCCCCGAACATCCGAAATTAGACGGCGGCGACCCCAATTTTTGGAAATCGGAGGGGTTTTCCCCCAACTCCCTTCTCATGGGAGGCCACACGTCTTCCACAGGCGACGAAAAAAACTCTGAGACACCTCCTTCTTGAAAAATTGAAAAGTGGAGAAGCCCCAAAGGGGTGTTGTTCACTGTCGGAAAAAGCCTAACGCAATTCCTTTCCGTCGGGGTCCGTCGTTCCGGCAGCCGGCATGGCGAGGAGAGAAAGGAAGAAAGGGCGACGGGAGCAAGGGGAGCCAGAACGCCTCTCAGCCCATGAGACGGAAAATCCCCAAGCGGAGAAGCCACGACATCCTCCTGTTAGCCACCGGAGAAAGAGGAGGCTCCGGCGGGGCTGTCGGACAAGATTCCGGGGGGGTTTAACTTCCGGCCACACCTCTCACTCTCAATCCACCTCTCGGCAGAACAGAGGGAAACCAATTTCCAAATTTGTCAGGGTAAGTATCAGCAACCTCAATTTTGCATTCAATCTTTCGGTTAGATGAGAAAATTTGTGAAACCGTGTGAAGAAGTGTCTGTAATACAAGATAAAGATTTTTTGGGGATCCGGGAAGGGACAAAAAAATTGAATGGATGTTGTTTTATTTTTCTATTGCTGTGAATTGCAGCGTGTCTCAAAAATATTTTTTTGGGGGACTTTGTTTTTCTGTTGATGAGCATAGTCCCTGTGCATATGTTCGTTGTCAAATTGAAAATGTGGGGTTTAATTTTTTGGGTCCCATGCATGATGCTCGGGCCCTGTTCGAGCTTAATGAGATGCTCCTGAAGGATAAGCAAGTCTTTGAGGAGATGGAAAAACAGCAGGGGTCCAGTTTTGAAGAATTTGTGAAAGCAACAACTGCTAATAATGAAATTCAGTTTGTTGTTACTAGCTATCCTGAGGTTGCTGTTGTTCTTTTCCCTGATTTAAAGTCAAAGGATAATTTCATTGGTCTCGTAAAAAAAGAGCATGAGTAGTTCGTGCCACATATAAATAGTTTTGAAGAAGGCATAATTTTAGAGTTCGTGGAGTATAACAAGTTCCCACTAGTGACCACACTCACTAAGCTTAATTACTTAAAAGTCTACTCTAGTCCCGTGAAGCTCCAGGTATTTGTTTTTGCGGAAGCTAATGATATGAAAGACCTGCTTGTGCCTCTTCAAGATGTTGCTCGAAAATTTAAATCAAAGATAATGTTTGTATATTTGAACGATGATAACCTTACAACACTTTTGACTTTGTTTGGGCTCGATTCAGAAGATCCTCTTGTGACTGCTTTTGACAATGCTATTGGCTCTAAGTATTTGTCGGAGTTAGCTCCTACAAGCAATTTGGAAGAATTTTGCTCAAAGTTGTTATAGGGTACTCTTCCATCTTATTGCAAATCAGATCTGATATCAAATACTAAAGGAATTGTAAAAGCTGTTGTTGGGAGAACACACTGGATTCGGTGATATCTTGCAGCACTTGGGTTCTTCCAAAACTTGTTTTGTGCTGTTGCTGTGGCACTGTAGCAACCAGTGATGCTACCAATGGTGTTGTTGAAACCAGTGCTGCCAGCTAGCCAAGCAAACAATGTTGTTGTGGCAGTCTAGCATACATTGCTGCTAGGCAGCCACGCCAAGGTGCTTCTTCAGGATGTAGATGGCTATTTTCATGCAATCAAGGCACTAAACCAGAGTGCTGGAAAAGGAAAGTATGATTCCAATGGTGCTGCATCTAGTTCTTATGCATCGAGGGCCGGGGGGAGGGGGCAGGCGCGGGGGGCACGGGGGCACTTGAACCACTTGCAGGAACTCTTACTTTTTAGGTGTTGAACTTGATAAATTTGGTACTGGCATTGTGATTTTTTTTTCTACTCATGGTCTGGATTTCAAACGTCAAAGGTGAGTTCCCTGTTTAGTCATGTTAATGAGATGGAAGATATATTGCAACAGGACATAAATGAATATGAAAAGGCCTTTAGTCTCGGTTGTACTCCTTTATTGGTCTCATTGACCTCTCGCATGATCAGTAAGGGTTCTCGATTGCTTTTGCCACTAACTCGCTCCAATATTGTTGTACTTGCTATTTTTTACAATGAAGGGGTTGATAAGTGTGGGTAGTGCAACTTTGCCAATGGGGGGCCGTTGTGAGCGGCTATTTCACACCAGTCCAGGACTGATGGAGGGTAAAAAAAATAAAAAATTTTTCTTATCTAGTTGGATGCTCCAGTTTTGTAGTCTAAAGGGCTGACATAGATACTGCGGTTGACACTTGAGAACGAATGGAGACGTCGGCACGGGCAAGCAGACCTACCTTCGAGCTTGAGGACAAGCTCTTTCTTCCAGAGGGTATAATGATATGCACGCAATAACATTATTATTTTAATTTTTTTAATATTTAATTTGTTTTATTTTAGTTTTAAGCCACATGGGTATTTTTGGAATATTTCATTTATAGGGGTATTTTTGTAATATTTTATCTTAAACCTTGTAAGGGTGAACCCTATTTAAGGGGTAAGAGTAATGAGAAAGATAAGCACTGATTAAGGTTAGAGAAGGGTTTTGAGTTCTCCTCAACGAGCTCAGGGGTGTGCGTTCTCCTTAATGAACCTAGGGTTATCAAGCTTCCCTTTGGCTTAATCTTCGTCTTTCTCTTCTTCCTCCCTACGAATCTATGTGTTAGATCTGAGACCATAACAGAGACAAATGACAAGGATTTTCTATTTTTTCTTGTGAAGACCTGAGGATGCCAATGACTAGGTCCCACATCAATGCAAACTTCATCGACCTAATAATGGCCAGCGTCAGAAGTGGAACATGGGTTGGGAAAGGACCACATCATAGAAGAAGTCCTCTCTCCAATGGAAAAAAAAAGTAGCACCATTTAATATTCAACGGAAAATGAGCAACAAAATTTAAAACTGAAATTATTTACTATAAAAAAACAACATGGGTTTCTGGAATCCTAAAAACCATAGCTACGAGTCCTGAAAATCAAAGCTCTCATACCATGTTGATTTTCAGGACTCTAGGAATTTAGCTCATGGAGAAAAAGGGAGAGAGACCCATTTGGAAAAACCAGAGGAAGAATAGGTTATGGACTTGATGTCCTAACCCTCCCCTTGAAGCTCTATTTATAGATTAATGAAACTACTATATTACAATAATACCCCTGAAATTAGGGTTTAGGGTTTTAACCCTAGAACTTTAATCTAATTAAATCAATGCCATCTCTATGAGATGACCTCTTACTTACCATCCTATCATAATTGTGTGTGGGCCTATGGGCCTTGTCCTTGATCTTTGGGCCTTGAGCCCGTCTTCTATATCTCTTGGACATATGGGCCTTCCTTGGTCTTATGGGCTTGAGCCCATCTACCTACACACTAGGATATTTGGGCCTTCCTTGGTCGTGTGGGTATGGACCCTATCTTCCAATACAACTAATTAGCAACCAATGACATAAGTGTCTTGTTTCTGATTATAGTCCACACATAGATATGTAATTACAAAAATGAAATAGATTCTTAAAGGCAAGATAAAAAATTGAAGGCAAAGCTTGAGGTTAGACCAGTTATAGCTTGAAAGGATTTCACCCAGTGATAAGCTGAGTGAGGCTGCTCACTTCATAAGGGGATAAGCACACAAAGTGCTGCTCCAACATGCTGGTAATATGCTACAAGGATTTTTCATAACCAGAGAAGAAACACACGTTTTGAACCTGATCTTAGATCAGAATCTCCTTACATAGATACTTCTATAATTTGCAGCTTTAAATTAAGTAACTACTTATTTTGGGAAGTTTCCATAATTCAAAATAGGAACACTTCTTAACTTTAACAAATAAATCAAGGAAAGTTTCTTAAAATAAGATAATCTTGAAAAGATTCTTTCCAGATATTGTTAGTTAACAAACAAAAACTTTCCTAGGGTAGTTCATGAGATACTTTCCTGATATTGTTGATCAATAACAGTAACTCAAAAAATGAAGCAAAACTTTCGGATCTTCCAATGCAACAGGATACCAGCATGACCTTTGGTTCTTCCAAAGTGAATATCTCCTTAAATATATATCAAATTGGCAGAAATTTTCTCCTTTTGAAACTAGACTTAAATACGTTTCATCAAAGTTTAACTACTCTTCATAAAATATACTTATTTTTGGATATATAATCTGATAGATTCGTACTCTGTAATCTAGCCGAACTGAGTACTCTCTCTTCTTTGGCCAACATAACCATTGATTCTTCTGAGATTGATATCTCCATATAAAAAACTCAGGTTGATATTGGTTGAATAGGTAAGAAAATAAACTTACATAAATTTATTTTTCTATGTAATTCTCCATATAAAATCCCGGTCTTGATGGCATAAAATGGCTTGAAAATTGAACCTTTCTGCTATTGTATGAAACTTTTCTTCTACTTGACCTTTGTTTCTTTAGATGTCGATTTATCTTTCTAGAAAATATGATTTCAATTATTCTTTTTGAGTTGGAAACTAGACTCAAATAAATTTCCAAATATATATAATTTTATATTTTAAACATAAATTAAGAGACTTAAAAATCCAATGAAAAATATGAATTGGAAAAGAAGATAAAAGGAAAAACGAGAAATTTCTCTTTTTTTTTTTTTTTCTTCTTCTTCCTCTTCTTCCATCTCAAATCTTTGCACGCTCTAATACCATGTTAAAACTTAGGATTCATGATTTATAATCACAGTACATGAGGATTAAGGGCTGAGAAGAAGAAGAAGAATTGTGGAGAGATGGTTTAGGAGGAGAATAGGAAGAGTGGTGAATTTTGAGAAAAGAGGAGGATTAGGGTAATGGACTTGTCCAAACCCTCCCCCTTAAGTTGTATTGATAGATATCAAAAGTACTAATATTACAAGAATACCCACCCTAGTAAGAGTGAATAAGAGACATAAATCATAACTAATTACATCAGTGCCACCCCAATTACATCATATCATCCAACAAGGCGGATGGCTTTCTTTCTCTTCCCTTCTTTTCTAACTTGTTTGCAAGGATCTCCATGTCGACTTTGGTTGGATCCCTTGCTTTTTCTATCTTCTTTTCTCTCTTTTTTTTTTTTTTTTTACCTATGTTGGGCTTTGCTTTCTTTAGTCTAGTCAGAGGAGGGATGTTTGGCCAGACAACCTTCTCTACTTGGTTTCTTTTCTATTCTTTCTTATTCTTTTCTTTTTCTGTTCTTTCCTTCTCTATCTTTTTATTGGGTTCTTGCTTAGTCAAATAGTGCTACTAGGTTGTTTGGGCGATATATTTTTTGGCATGAGCTACTTGATTTCCTATTTTTATAAGGGTTGTCTACTCGATCATGTGTCTGTTTAATGAGTATTTTGCTACAAATTTCCTTCAGGAGGTTTTTGAGCTGCAAGTTATTCTTAATGCACATTATTAGTGTGACAAGTGCTTGTTATCATCAAATTTATCTCAATGAAAATCTTGAGTCTAACATGTAGGGTACAAAAGATATGAAACAACATTTGGAAACATTTTTTGACCAAGGATTTGAGATATTTCTTTTCTATTTCAAGTAGCTTGGATTCAGTTTGGGATATCATGCCCAATGAAAGATTTAACTAATCTCTTGGTAGAAATTGGGTTGCTAGGTGCTAAACCAGATACTATGATAGAAAATGGACAATTTATATTATGAGACACCCATTGTTGCAAGATTAGACTCAAGACTATAAACTAGTAGCTAAGTTTTTACATGATACAATAATTCAATTGGATATTTCCTTTCCCGTTATGTCAATCAGTTTAAATTGTTCATTGTTATGCAGTGTATAGGATTTGAGGTAGTTGAAACAATCACTTGGAAAGAGACTATTGTGTAAGTCTCATGGAACCCTTGAGATTAAAGATTTTTCATATGCTGACTATGCTGGGTTTAAATAAGAAAGACAATCTACTAGTGGCTTTTGCATATTTGTTGGAGGAAACTTGGTAACATGGAGTAACAACAAAAAGAAAAAAAAAATAGTAGCAATATCTTGTAAAAAAGCGGAATACAGGGTGATGACTCCCATGCTGTGTGAACTTATGCAAGTAAAGTCATTAATGAAAGAGTTTGGTTTTCAATTAAAGTTACGGTGGAAAAGGATTTTGACAACCATGTTGCAATTTTCGTTGCAAGCAACCCCGTTTCCATGAAAGAACAAAACATAATCAAAGTGGATTTTTATTTTATTAGAGAGGTAGTGTTGGGTAGGAAAAGACAATTAGTTGAAAGTCACCTTTTATAATAAAATGTGCCATCATATATGGCCCGAAAGGTTATTTGAACCTTGGTCTTGTAATATGAAGTTGATAACAACACAAAGAGTTGGGAAACCAAGAAGATTTAGTATCACCCTTCTTGTGCCACAAATACATAAGTAGCTCAATGGTGAAAGATTCTCAAAGTCACAAAATTAGGATTTTATAATTATATGTTGGCATGTGTATGATATTTTAGTCAAGGATTTAATTGAGAAATTTTTAATTATTGATTCTCATAAATGTCATACTTCTAAATGTGGTAATATTATTAAAATCTAATAGACAGCCATCATCATCTAAATTTGTTCATATTTTACCCTCATAGTTAATGGGCTCTAATGTATATGTTAAAAATTTGTTCATATTTGAAAATAAGATATTCATATTCTTGAAGTTGGAAAGATGGGATTGAAAGGGGCTATCTTTTGAAATATAATCCCTTTGGATGTCATATTTCCAAATATTCAATCTAGATATCTTATTCCAAGTATAGTTAGATTTCAAATAGGGGCACTTTTTACCTTAAAAAAACCATTATTGACGGTGTTGACTGTATTTTAATTATTAAAATTATATCAAATACCTACAGCAAATAGTTTTCATTTGATGAAACAAGATGAGGGCTTCTCTCTTGTTGTATAGGCAAGGGGCGGGGTACAAGGAGACGCCCTTCTGTGAAACACCCAATACTATCATTGGAGTTGAGGGGTTTCAAGTTTTCTAGAACAATCCCCTATATGACTTTGTATATTGTATTTGATGATGATTATTGATGGTTTGGATTGTTTGTAAGTGGACACATTATCTCTGTATGGGCCTAGTAAGATTGAATCTTAAAATAGAAGTTCATAAGATTTCATTTAAGTAATGTCTAAGAGTCCATGATTAAGTATACGACCAAGATGGAGGCAAGAGGGATTTTTTTCCCTCAAGGATTGTGTTTAAGAGCATATATGAAAGAGTCTTACATGACTCTCACAGTAAGAAGTCTCACAGAGCTAGTATTAATATGGTGGAGTCTTATAGGAGTCTCATAGGAAGAGGCCTCAAGTTAGTGATATTTGGTATCAAAGCAGGTTCTATGAGTTGAAATGGTCAACCTACAGAGATAATGTGATCCTTTTATGATCTATCATCTCGAGTAGTTTACGTTCGTATTCTATGTTTTTTTTCTTTCTTGTCCCAGTATCTGTTAGTTTCTAGGTGTTTTCTCCTCCATACTCAACTTTTCATATTAAAAACTATATAATTATGGAAATATCTTGGAGTCTACATTCCAACTGAAAAATAATTTTGGCAATCAAATTTTTTTACAAAGAGAAATCGATATTTGAATAAAAAATATAAGACTACAAGAGAAGTTCGACCAACAACAGAAAGCTTCCACTTTGGTTCGATTTAAGCCATAAAAAATGAGACTTTATAGGGAGATTTATATGTCAAAATAAATATATATACGTTTGTTTTATACCTTATCAAACCAATTCTCAATCTGAGTTTCAATTTTGCAAGGGTCAATTCATCGTGTTGGCCAAAGAAGAAAGAGTACTCAATTCGGCCAGATTACAAAGTTAGAAATCTATTTGATTCTTTATCTCAAAAGAAGTATAATTTATGAAGAAAAAGTATAGTTGGATGAAATTTATCAAAGTCTAGTTTCAGAAGGAGAATATATCATGTCAATTAGACCTATATTTAAGGAGATATTTCCATTGGATTCGACTAGGGTCAAGCTACAGAATGAAGAAATAAAGAGCTCATAAAATATTCAAGAACGATTTTTTTATGTCAAATTAGGCATAAATATCAATATCTTTGACTCTATTTTTTTTAATAATAAACCATTTGTGATTTTGAGTTATATTTTTGGAGAGATCGACATCAAAAGTGCCAAATGTCAGTTCTGCCAAAAATCTCTTTTTTTCCCTATTTTTTCTCCTATATGCATTGACGTGAATTGAGTTCCCTTTCTTCATAAAATCTGAGTTTTTTAGTAAAATTTCTCTTCTAATCAAAGAGTTTTGGTCAGACTTAATCACTCCATGATATACACATTCAAGGTATACAATATCTTACTTCAATGTTGTTTTCAAGTTTTGCGTTTTTTATTACTTGGTTGTGCATCTTCTGCATAATTAACTCCAAAAAATTATGGTCACCCAAAAAAAAGTTATACTTGGTCAACTTTACTAAGTTTATCAATATAGTCTCCCCTAGTTTTTTTAAAAAGGGTCACTTTGGAAGTTTGAGTGTTGCATAGTCGCCTCCTTCCGGTTAAAGTTGTTTTCCTCTAGTATTTCTTCAGTTTATCATCTTGTGTTTTTATCACTTCAAAACAATGCCTAGACCCTCTACCTAAATAGTATAGGAGTTTGCCCAACATCCTTCTTGAGTCAAGTCTTTTGTTCTTCACCCAAGAGATGATTTGTATTTGATCTACCCTTAAAAAGAGAGTAGTCTCTTTGTAAAGCTCTAAAATTGGGCAGTTTTTTTGCCTTTAAAATCGAGCTGAGTATTTCTAGACTATGTCCATTTTGAATGGGGTATGGATTATCATACGGATAGAAGCAATTTTCTTCTTCCACATTGTGTTTTATCCAAGCTGGATCCATATGTCCATTTTATCCCTAGTTTGAAGGGGAGAATTAGATGAAGAAGTACAAGAAAGAAGTATACATGTTGTGGTAATTTTTATATTACCAAAATATTCAAGAAAGAGGGAGCAAAAAAGATGAATTTTTTGCATCTAGGAAGATTTTTTTTTAGCAAAAGGAAATTGAAGACCAAGAATCCTTTTTATTGCAAGCTAAAGTTATAAACTCCAACTTGAGGAGGAGTGTTGAAGAGAAATTATGGAAGAGTCTTACATGACTTTCATAGTAAGAAGTTTCACAAAGCAAACATTAATATGGACGAGTCTTATAGGAGTCTCACAGGAGGTCTCATAGAAGAGTCTCAATTAAAGGTGTTTTAGTTATGTTAGTCTTCTATTTATGTTGTTCAATTGCTCTAAGATTTATCTTTTAGCGTTTAACTTTGGTTGTAACTGAGACAAAGGATAGTTTACTTATAATTGGACTATACTTGTTTCTTCTATCATAAATAGAGGCTTATATACTCAAATTACATCAAGCTAGTGAAGTATTTCTCTTTTCCAAAAAATTTAACAAGCTGCCATAAGTGGGTCACAAAGAAATGTCTAGATTCAAGGTATCTACAGGTGGAGCATGGATCAAACTACTAGGTGTCCAACTACTAATCCCAAATAGAGTACAAAGAGGATGTTGCTCAATAAGTTAGTCAATAAATTATAATCTTTATGAGCTTCTGAATCAATTAATCAATAGAATAACTCTATTGGCTTTGACCACCCAAAGACATTTGACCTATGGTAAAAAGGTCTCAAGTTAGCTAATCCCTTATTCAAGGGTTTCTATTTGGTGTATCGATTCTCATTAAATGAGGACAACCCGTGGCAAAGGCATTAGTCCTTGGTACTAATCCCCCTCCCCCTTAGTCACTTCACTTCGCTATCCATCCGATTATATTCCCTTAGCAGAGGAGTAGATCCAAGGTACTTCTCTTTGGCTCTTTTTCCCATCCATTTCATTTGTTATCTTAGCTCATCACCTGCATTAGCTTAATCACCCTACCCAACCAATATTCCAATTAACCCCGGACTACACCTACATATATCTCCATCCGCACGAGTTCCATCCATCCATCTCAGCCATCTCCTCCCTAGTTGCATAGTCAAGCAACCTTACCCTTACAGTCCACCCATCTTTGGATTACACATCCTCTCGACATTCATACCACTCAAGTCACTTCCTCGACTATGCAACCACTCAATTCCTCACCTACCCTAGTCCACCCTCCATGTGAGTCATCTCCATCCCCAAAATACCCCTTTCTTAAGTAAATCTCTTTATCTTCTCCTATTTTCTCTCTCAACCTCCTAACATCTCTCCCAACTACTCAAAACCCTTAACTGCGTCTCTCTTCTCTCAAGTTCTCCTTTCAAGCTCTCCTCCCCCCACCCCCCTCTCTCTCTCTCTCTCTAATTCACCCTACCTGATTCTTCTTCACAAAGTACCCCTTATACCATCCTCCTTGCACTCTAAACTACCAACCAAACTCCTAGAAACCATCCCCTATCCTTTTCACACATCCCTTAACCTAGTCAAACCTCAAAACCCTAATTCTCTCTATATCACAGCCTTAACCTTCCCAAAGCAAAACACTCATAAAAAAATTACCTTCTCTCTTATATGTAACATGTCCATTAGGCCTACCAAGCCCTAAACTAAACCCTCCTATCTTTGCATGTAACTTGGATTGTAACATATGATTGAATGATTGACTTTTATCAATGAATTTCTTAATTTTTAGGTCATTAGTATTCACTAGAATGAATGGAAGGAAGAGTTCAATTTTTACAGCATGTACTAACGAGCATAAATTTTGAAATATTAAGGATGATCACATTATAATAAGACATTCTAAAATTATTTTAACAACGTGAATATGCATATAATATAGAATATTTAGGATATGCTCATAATTATGCAATGTTCTAAGAATATTTATATAAAATTGTTGCTATCACTTCCTTTAATGAGGCAACAATTTGATGATGTTGAGTGAAGTCTTTTAGTTCAGGTAAAAAGTTCATTTGCCACACAATTTGCTGCTAACTATGTTATAAAACAAATAAAGTTCAAAATGAAAGGAAGTGATTTGCCTCTTTCCTTCGATCATGATTTTATATTTTACATATTTTATTTTTTTCTATAAATTTAAGGTCTATATGATGTCTTGCTTAAGTCTATACTAAGGTTGAATACTGGGATTTTTCCTCTAGATCATAAGCAAGGGTGTTTATTTATCTAATCTAATATATAAGAAAATGGGTAAATAAGCAAATAGATATTCCAACTAGAGATGGCAGCTATGTGGGTTCAGACTCGGTCTAAGAAAACCCAATTTGGCCCTACAAGCCTATGTTGAAGAATAATAACACATGGATTAGTGAGTATAAATATCTTGGATTTATTAGTTGGGAAAAAGACTTCCTAACTTGGGTAGTCCTTTCGGGATGGGCTTTGGATTCAACTTCACATGGTATAAACCAGATGCTCATACGTGGACCTCCACCCAAACTATCTACATGTAGGTACCACAAAAGAGAGCCTAAACTTGAGGGGGATGTTAAAGAATAGTCTCACATGGATTAGTGAGGACATAGATCTTGGGTTTATTAGTTGGGAAAAAAAGACCTCCTAACTTGGCTAGTCATTTTGGGATGGGCCATGGAACCAATTTCACACCCTAGCCCCACCCCACCCTATTCCTATTAAGTTAATTTCTCAACCTCATTTCTACGACCCATTCTTTGTGTATTAGAAAAAAGGTGTCCAATGATTTTAAAAATAAAAAAGGTATCTACTTCTTAACCCATTATTATTTGAATATTAAAATTTTTAAAAATGTATATTGATTAAAGAAGTACATAATCTAACATATATTTTTTAAATTATAGGGTTTAATCCATAGGAACTAAGTTTAAGAAGAAGAAGAAGAGAGAAGAAGGAGTGAAGAAAAGAAGATGAAGAGAAGAGAGCTTGTGGGAGGCAAGATTTGGAATGAAGATTAGGGTTTACAAAAGAGCTCTAATGAGCCTCCTCCTCATCACTATATTACTTATATAGGAGGGCTAGAATGCCCTAAAACATAAGCAAGTCCAAAAATAACTCTCAACTTATAACTATTTACAACCTATGCTACTTAATCTCTTAATTACATGATATACCACTTGAATGTCTTCAACACTCCCCCTCAAATTGATAAAAAAACATAAAATATTCCCAACTTGGTGCATGTATCTGTGAGTGACTTTGCAAAAATAGCTTTGTAAAGATGTCTACCAATTGATTCTTCGAAAGTATATATTGCATAGATACTAATCTGACGTGGAGTTTTTTCCCAAATTGAGTATCAATCTATCTCAATATGCTTGGTCCTTTCATGAAAGATTGGATTGGATGCAATATGGATAGCTACCTGATTATTTTATGACATACAAATATTGTAACTTGGATGTGATTTCTCATTGCAATAATTTCTAGACATTCAACCACACAATCTGGTTTTTGTTCCATAAAGAATGCCATCTACAAGTTTTGTTTCAGATCAAGGTTCAAAATCTCAGCCACATCAACGAATATGCTTTATAAATCATGCTTTCATATATTTGATGCTTAACTAACCCCATCTTAAGCTAGAATTTCAGATAAAGCGTGTCTTCTCACAATCTCACTAGGCACTTGTAGTTCTGCTATTAACAAGAACTTGTGTAGCAAGTAAACATAATAGCTATATGAGCAAGAATAGCAACGAATGAAAATTCCCAAACCCTTAGACATTGGAGACAACATATTGTTATGGATCAAGGCATAACACAGAATGATGTTCTCCAACCAATAAACCACATAAAATTCAATCAAAATGATAGAAAATCAAGTTGTATTTTTTTTTTATATAAAAGAGATAAACAATGATAGGACCAGTCATCAAAGGTGCAGTTTCTACTATGATAGTATTTAGAAATTGGGGATCCCTTCCAACTGTATAAATTACCTGTACCAAAGGAAATAGCATGTTGAAAATCTATACCAAAGTAATTGATGTAAGCACAAACAATAATATGGGCCGAGTCTATTTTTATTTAAACAATCTAACCGTAGGAAGGCCTTCATTAGATAGAAAAAGAAAAAGGATAAATCAAAATAGGTGTAGGAGATAATTGCATAATGTTTCCCCTTCATTCAGAAAGAGCTTAGGAACCTCAATACCAGCCTACAAGATGAGTCAAATCAAACTCTAAACCCATTAATGGAACATTTAATTGAACCCAAAAGAAGATTTGAAGACTACATACAAGTGGCACACTAAAATATTCAAAAGACTACACTAGCCCACCAAGATTCTCTCATTTGGGAATTTCATCACCCAAAACCAAGAAGCAAAAATAAAGACATTACTAGTTGAACCCAATGAAAAGCAACCTATATTCAGAAGTTTATAAAATTTAACTACTCAATCATTTCTCATATAATGCCAAAGTGTGCCAAAGTGTGTTGTTGAATTTATAGAAAAGATAAATACTTCATTGACTTCATTGACTTATTATAATCAAAGTACATGAACCTCTATTTATAATAGAAAAAGGTAATAGAGTCCAATTACAATAAAACGACTTTTGTCCCAATTACACCCAAACTTAGAGAAGTCCTAGCATAATTATATAACTCAATATAGATAAAAGACAAACATAACTCAAACTAGAACTCTTCTAGGACGTGACCATAAGATAAAGATGCCTTTGTGAGTCCTTCTTGATCTTCCAACTCATGTTATAAGGATGACAGCTTGTGGTAATTATGGTGGGCCCTACTTCTTATGTGCTTGGGCCCATCTTGTGGCTTTCCTTGGTCGTGTAGCCCTTATAAGACTCTTAGATACGTGGGCCTTCCTTGATCATGTGGGCTTGAGCCTATCTTCCAACATGTGCCAAAGTGAACAATGCAAAAGAGTAATTCCAACATATAGAACCATACACATGCATACTTCAGCATACGTATAGATGAGTTTTTACATTGTTGGCATTAAAAGAGAGCAACACAACATATCCTTTAACTTTTTGTCTAATAGTAGAGCTTTAAATATATCTAATAGTACCATACACATATCCCACCTTGCAGTATGGCCACGTTATAAATCCATTATCACATCATATCTTCTTTAAGACACTACTACCTACATCTACACAGACCAATACTAACATGAGACCATAAAATTCTTCTGGTCACAATATACCTTTTACATAAGATAAATCATGCTAGGAGATAATGATCATTATTCATGATCTTCAAAGAGCATGACATTTATTATAAAATTACTAGATTTAATAGTGGATATGATTTCAGCAGCTCATTCACATGTAATTTTATGAAAAAATCATCATGATCGTGTTCTTTACTTAGTTTTTAATTCATCAAGTGAACTTATTTTCATCCACTTAGATCTCTCCTACATCCACCGTTAGAAAAGGAGACAAAGGTAACCAGGTCAACCTTTTTAGTGCATAAATTTCGTGTCAATGCTTGAATATTAGAAATATTCGTTCCAAATGCATATTGTATTTTACCTTCAAAGCAAACATCCTGAACAATGAAGAACCCTTAAGTGCACAATCTGTATTATGAGGGACACCAGGTGAAACATTACAGATAAAAGTCCATAAAATCTCATACCAAATATTAACAAGATAGTGTGAACTAGATAGACATTTGCATCAAACATCCCGAACAAGAAAGAACCCTTGAGTGCACAATCAGTATTGGGAGGGACATCGAGTGAAACATTATAGATAAAAAGTCCATGAAGGCCCATGCCAAATATTAATATGACATTGCCAACAAGATAGAGATCTGCATGTGAAAATTAAAATCAATTAATGAATTTAATGTCCAAATTGTAGATATTTTCAATTTTTAGTACTCTTGATCCCGTGTTCTACATATCATGATCAGGACATTTATCTCATTATTGATGTTTAAGGTGTAAGGATCTCCTTGTCTACTTTTTTTTTGCACCAGTCTACCAGTCTTAGCCATAATACTGCCATCTCTTTTCATTTGGCTGTCTTTAACCTTCTATTCCACTTGGATGTACATCTTTCAAATGCACATAGTAGAATATCCTAAAGGAACATGCATGACCAGAAAACCACAAGAAAGTAATCTTACCTGGAAAGCATAATTATCAAAAAAATATTGTTAAAGAAAACCAATTTGGATTATATCTTTAAAAAGACATCAAATGTCTTCCATTTTACTAAAATGTAAAAAAAAAAAAATTATGGATGCTAATTTGGAAACTGAGTTGCTCAAATTCTTGTGCCTAAATCTAGCTATGCATAAGTTTTTTTGAAACAAACGAGCATAAAAGGTTATTGTTGTCCTCTTCAAAGATGACTTCCACAGAGATCCATCCACAAACTCATAGCAACACAAGCATTCATAGGAATAATATACAACACGATTGATCCAATACAATAAGACATTTGGTGTGAAACATGCGAAACAACTATCTTAGTCGTCCGATCATAGTCAGACTATTAGGAATTAGATGCCCTAATTCAAAACTAACGAGAGCAATAATAATAATCGTATAGGAAGGAAAACAACAAGCACGGAGAACACAAGATTTATATAGGTTCGCCTCAAGGTAAGACTATGTCCTATCTTCCGCCACTGTAGTAATTCACTATGATGATGAAATAATTTATAAGAGAAATCACACACTCTCTTGTTTTTTTCCAACCTCTCTCAGCCGCAACTGATGACCCTCCTCAATGATCTTACTCCGGGTGATAAAATCCTACCAACGACGCCCCCCATATATAAAGAGAATTAGGGCAACCGGATTACAAGTGTGAAATTTCCAACTATCCTTAATGAAATAGCGGTCAATATATCGTGGATCTGGCGTACCGACTCAGCAGTTAATGAAACTACCCCTAATGATCCGCTTACTGACTCAGCATAAGGCGTTAATTAGGCTCCAAAACTTAACAATCTCCAATTGGAGACTAATCCATTATAAATATCTCTACTGCAATAGCAATAGTTTTTCAATCATCAAAGAGAAGTCCAACTGAAGTTGCACACAACTTCAGTTTCTCAATCGTAACAGTCTTTGTCAACATATCAGTTGGATTCTTACTCCCTTGAATCTTCTCAAGCTCTAATACTCCAATCTTCAAGAGCCGATCTAATGAAGTGATAATGCACCTGTATGTGCTTTGTTCTAACATGATAAACAAGGTTTTTTTCTAAATGAATAGCACTCTGACTATCACAATACAACACATTCTGCCCATTCTTGAGACATAATTCTTCCAAGAAAGACTACAATCATACCATCACTTTGTTGGCTTCAGTCACGGAGACATATTCTGCCTCAGTAGTGGAAAGAGAAACTATCTTCTACAACTTAGAGACCCAACTAACTGTTGTACTACCCAATATGTATACATATCCAGTGGCTTTCTTCCTACCATCAATATCTCCAGCCATGTCGGCATCTACATAACTTAGTAATCCCAAGTCTGACTTTCTAAAACATAAACTTGAGTATGCAGTGCCTCTCAAATAACTAAGATTCCACTTCACTGCTTCCCAATGTTGTTTACCTAGATTACACATATATTTTCTCACAACTTCCATTGCATGAGCTATGTCTAGTCTAGTACACACCATAGCATACATGAGGCGCCAATAACAGAAACATAAGGCACATTGGCCATGCAGGCTCGCTCCAGCTCTATAGAAGGTGACTGCTCCTTAGATAGCCTAAAGTGACTAGCCAAAAGGAGTACTCACTGGTGTTGCATCATTCATGTTGAATTTGCTCAGCACCTTCTTCACATGTACTTATTGTGACAGTTTCAACACATCAGTGTCCCTCGTAATCCTAATCCCAAGGATTTGTTTTGCAACACCCAAATCCTTCATTGCAAACTTCTTGGACAACTCCCTTCTCAACTTATCTATTTCCTATTTACAAACATCTTCTATTAACATGTCATCAACATATAGAAGTAGAATGAAGTAGGAGTCATCAAAGTTCTTCACATAACAATAATTATCCACCAAGAACCTCAGGAAACCAATACTACTTATGAAGATGTCAAACTTCTTATACCACTGTCTTGGAGCCTATTTAAGATCATACAAGCTCTTTTGAAGTTTGCACACCAATTTATCCTTTCCTTGTGCTTTGAAACCCTGTGGCTACATCATATAATTTTCTTCCTCCAAATCACTATGAAGAAAATTTGTCTTTACATCCAATTACATCCAACTGCTCTAAGTGCAAGTCTTCATTTGTGACTAGTCCAAACATTGTTCTACTAGTAGTCAATTTCACTACTAGAGAGAAAATCTCAATATAGTCAATGCTTTCTTTTTGTTGAAAGCCCTTAACAACCAGTCTTGCTTTGTATCGCTTGCTACCATCATGTTAGTCTTTGATTCGATAAACCCATTTATTCTGCAAGGACTTCTTCCCTTTTGGTAAATTAGTCAACTGCTATGTTCGATTGGATAATAGTGAATCCATCTCATCCCTCATGGTCAACTCCCACTTGATTGATTCATCAACTGACAATGCTTCCTCATAACTCTCAGGTTCACCTTTATCAGTCTACAAAATATAAGTCAATGCAAAGGAGTATCTCTTTGGTGGTCTACTAGTTCTAGTAGATCTCATGAGTTCAATCACAAGAATGTTTTGATTTACTTCTGGGGGTATGTTTTTCTGGTCTTCCTGACCAATATTCTTCATCTCAATAACTGGAAGATCTCTTAAATCACTTCAAACTTCTTAGCTTTATTACTTGTGATCTAATAATCTGTTCTCAATCAGCCTTTATAAAGGGCACCTTCATTGAAGATCACATCCTTGCTCTTGATAATCTTACGAATTTGGTCATCCCAGAAGCGATAACCAAACTCAGTACCACCATAGCCAATAAATAAACATACCTTAGATCTAGCATCAAGTTTACTTCTAACTGCATAATCAATCTGAATATAAGAAACCCAACCAAATACTTTCAAGAAAGGTTTACCTCTTTGTCGCTCCAAACCTCTTCTGGTATTTTGCAATCCAACGGTGTTAAAGGACCTTTGTTGATCAAATAGGAAACAGTGCTAATAGCCTCAGACTAGAACATCTTTGGTAATCCCGCATGTAATCTCATCCTTCTATCTCACTCGTTGAAAGTCATGTTCATCCTCTCAGCCACACCATTCTGTTGAAGTTTTCCAGGAATGGTCTTCTTCATCTTGATTCCATTATTAGCACAGTACCAATTGAAGTCATCATATATGTATTCTCTCCCATTATCGAACTACAGGCAGCTCACCTTCAAATATGTCTCATTCTCAACCATTTCTCTCCATCTCTTGAATGTATTAAAAACATCAGATTTATTTTTAGTAAATAAACACATATCTTTCTACTTGCATCATCAATAAATGTCACAAAATAATTAGAACCACCAAAGGACGTAACAGTTGATGTCCCCCACACATCTGTATGAAATAACTCCAATTTTGATGCTCCTTTCCAGATTTAGAAAGTTAACTCTTTTTTACTTTGCTAAATTACAGCCTTCCCACAAACCGTTTTTTACAATTTTCAACCATAGTAGCTTCCCTTTGGACTGATGCACTTTCATTCCCTACTCGCTCATGTGACCGAGCCTATAATGCCACAAATCAGAATCAATAACAACACTAGCAACTGTAATTGCGTCTCTACAACTGGAAGTGATGTAAAGAGTTCTAGTTTTAACTTCTCATGCAACAACCATGGCTCCCTTAGTGATTTTCCAGGAAGTACCATTAGAAGTCACATTATGACCTTCATCATCAAGTTGTCCTACTGAGATCAGATTACACATTAGTTTTGGCACATGTCTTACCTTGTGAATTTTCCACACTGACTCGTTTGACATCCTCGTTTTTCTTTTCAACCTTCTTCGGTGCACTGTAATTCTTTTTTATGTGACTAGACTTGCCCCACATTCCTTCTGAATTTGGACTAGCTTCTACCATTCCTTGACTTCCATCTATTGTTGCCCTTGTTGGAATTCCTCTCAAAGTTTCTGCCCCTAGTATCGACATTTAGGACAGAATTAGATGTCAACGATTCTTTGGGGTCCTTTCTACGAACCTCCTCAGCAAGAATGGAATCCTAAACATCATTAAATACCAACTTCCCATTGCCTACAAAATTGCCCTCATAGGCTCCCTACAAGAATTAAGGCACGATCCTCATCATCAAATTTAATTTGAACGGAGGTCAATTAATGGGCAATCATGCTAAAATCATTCAAATACGATGTCACTATCATCATCATTAAATTGAATATTTTTTTCATGAGATGTACCTTATTATTTGCAAAAGGGTTCTCATACATGTTGGACAAAATCTTCATCATTCCCGTTGTAGTTTTCTCTGACGCCATATTATGAGCGATGTTCTTCGACGATCTTAATAGGACTACTCCTATCTATCAAGGAGATTTCACCCATCATATTTCATATCTTCTGGTTTCATATGAAGAAGTGGTAAGTGCAGTTTTTTATTGTACAAATAATCTTCGATCTGCATCCTCCAGAAAGCAAAATACATACCAGCAAACTTGTTGATTCCAAGTGTCGATCCTTCTCCGCCAACCATTGTTCTCAATCACGAAACAAAGTTCTGATACCAATTGTTAGGAATTAGACACCCAAATTCAAAACTAACAAGAGCAATTATAATAATCGTAGAAGAAGGAAAAAAATAAGCACGAAGAACACAAGATTTATATAGGTTCGTCTCAAGGTGATACTACATCCTGTCTTTCGCCGCTACAGTAATCCACTATGAAAATTAAATAGTTTACAAGAGATATCGCACACACTCGTGTATTTCTCTAACCTCTCTCATCAACTGATGATCCTTCGTGATGATCTTACTTTGGGTGATAAAACCCTAACAACGGCACCCCAAAATATAAAACAACAGTCAATACATCATGGATCTGGCGTATCGACTTAGAAGTTAATGAAACAACCCTTAATGATCCGCTTATCGACTAAGCGTAAGGCGTCAATTAGGCTCCACAACTTAACATGGACGGCTAAGATAGTTGTTGATCAAATGGTTGAGATAGTCATTAATCGAATGTCTGAGATAGCCGTTTGATCAGACAACAGAGATAGTTGTCGATCATGATCTGATGGTTGGGATAGTCAATGATCGGATGGCTAAGATAGTCATTGATCATAATTGGACGATTGAGATAGCCGTTTTGCATGTTTCTCATCAAATGTCTTTTCATATTGGATCAACCCCATATATATATATATAAGAGAAAGAAAAATCATTGTATTTTGGAAGAAAAGAATTCTTTTTGTTCTTGTGTTCTTAAGGAGTTCTTCGGTTCTTGATAGAAAATAAGAAAAAAACCTTTATTTGATTTGATTCGAGTAATCATAAAAAGTCTTGTTGAGTTCATGTTAGTATTGTGCACATTTAAGGAGGCATAAATTTTGTTGTACCATGGGGAGTTAATGTTCGGTGTACTGTAGGAATTGAATCTCTTCCGAGTGAATACATGCCTTGGACCTATTAGAGTAATTATTTAATGTATTTAAATTTTATGTGATTAGTGAAAACGGTTTGACAAAGAGGTACTCATGAAAACCAATATAAATTATTTTTGGCTTATTAGTGTTATTTATAGTTTTGTGAGTGATATTTTTCTAACAGTGGCAACTCTAGGAAGGAGAGTTCTCAATGCCTAATGGGAGCTTTCTGTTATGAACTCGCTAGCTAGCCGTGTAACTCAGCGGCACTGTGGCTGAGTCACGGGGTGCTGAGTCCTTTAGTTATATTTCTGTTTTTTATTTCAGTCAGGATTAAATATGCCTCAGGGGTATTTTTGTAATTTTGCCCTAAACTATGGTTGGCTTGAAGTATTTGTAGGAGGGAAGATTGGAATAAGAAGGGACAAGTTGAATTTGGCCAGAAACAGGATTCGAGTTCTCCTTCTCGAGCTCAGGGTTGGAGTTCCCCTTGAGCTCTAGTTATCCCCCTCCAATCTCCCTCTTTTCACCGCTAGATCTCCCGTTTTTACAGATCCCATCCCGGAACAGCAGCACGAACCTTCGCTGGTCTTTTTCTGCTGTTGTTCGGAGTAGTTACAGCAGAAACGAGAAGCTTTGGAGACGGAACAGCACCTCGGGGTGTTGTTGCTGGGTTGGTCAGAGAACAGCAGGGAGGTTGTACTCTCTCTACAGCAGAGCAGGTACACCGAGGGGAGTTTCTGAGTAAGACTACAGCAGGGAGGTGCTGCCGAAATTCCTCCACGAACAGCAGGGGACTGCTGCTCAGACCTCGACCAGCCAACAGTCCCTCGTTGTTCTGCCTCCGAGTACAGCAGGGGAGGATAGCCAGTCCACCGAGAGCAGCAGAGAACTGTGGTTCCGATTTGGCCAACTTCCAGCAGTCCCGACTGCCATCAGTGACACGGGTACCAGGGGTTGATAATCCCTTCAGCCGAAGAACAGCAGTGACTACTGTTCAGATCGGGTTTGGTAACCCAAGAAAGGGTTCTGCCCTGACCCAGACCAGACCAGATTAGGAGGGCCCACTCCCTATCAGCACTTCATTTGTCCTACGCGGTATTACGCCATCCATGACTCGGGACCTAACACTTTATCCTTGGACGGTAAAAGGGCTAGAGTTAGTATTGTTGCCCCTATGTCAAGGATAGGATATCCTACAAGAGGCAAAAAAAGGGCAGAGTGCCTCTCTCTTTCACCCTCTTACCCCACATCATCATAAATGAAGGGAGAGGGGGAAAAGGGTCCCCTCCGTTTTTCTAGTGATGTCTGGAGCTCCCATCGCTAGGCAGGAGCAACAATCAAATAAATGGAGGATAGGGGTCCTCCCCCTCTCACTTCCCAATGTCATCGTGAAGGGAGTGGGAAGAGGGGAAGCCCCCTTCCCCTTTTCCAATCAACGATCAGAGCTTCTGCCAAAGAAAATTGGGGAAGGGCCCTTTCCATTCCATGTTTGGAGCTCCCATTGTGTGGTTGGAGCTCATGGTTCACAAGAAAATTGGATACACTAAACTATTGATCCAATATTTTCAATTTTTTTTAAAAATTATTTTAAGTCTAGAGGTCGTGCTCAAAGTTAACAAATCGATACATGATTGATCCCTCTCATTGTTTTTCATTTGAAATCTATCAAGTCCAAGTAATTTTGTCATTTGCAAAGTTTTGAAATGAAAGTTTCGTGTGTCGTTTTCCAATATTTTCAATTTTTTAAAAAAATTATTTCAAGTCTAGAGGTCGTGCTCATAGTTAACAAATCGATACATGACAAAAAAAATTGAAAAAGCGTACATACATGGATAATACATATGAATAAATTGATCTAAAAATTGCAAATGCTCAAAATTTTGAAAATGGATAAATACAAGTATAGTTCATTTATTTTTCAAATATTTAGGATGAAAATATGGTTAAAATATAAATCATTTACCTTAGTTTGCTATTTAAGAATACTTAATTCCCATAACATAAATAATAATTTTAATCCATATAAACTCATAACTCCCAGGAAATGTCTTTTGACAAAATGTAAATCAAAATGGGGTTTGTATCTTCAACATACTCCCAAAATTTATCTTTTGCCCTCACCATTCTATAAGAAAATAAAAGATAAAAAATATAAATACTAGGATCAACTTCAATAAAATGAATTTTCTCTAATTAGTTAAAATTAAAGCACACCTAATCAAACACAATAAAAGCTAAAACAAAAAACTTAAACTTTACCTTAAAAATAAAAAATAATATATAAACTTATGACCTAAACCTTCCATTTTACTTGTAGATGTCATATTGTCACTTATTTTAAGGGTGAGAAAGAAGTCTTAAAAATTAGTGAAATATAATAAAATATTGTTTTTGGAAGGACATTGCTCTCAAGATCACTTGGAAACTAACCTAATGCATTCAGATGTTTTGGACAGCTCTTAAAACTCATTTTAGGACTCTACTAAATATTTCGTCAAGAGATAGACGTTCTAACAAACTACTACCATTTGGATGCCCATAAGTAGAAAACTCAGTCTTGAAATTGTCTACCAATCCATCTTGACGCCTAGAAGTAGAAAAACTCACTATTCAAAACTTTCTAAATAGCCTAATCAATGGACTCGTGATAACACAAACAGTCTGACTTCTGAACCTCACTTCGGGCTTGTTTAATGTACAAAATTTTAAAATAGCCTATTGTTGCAATCAAAATCTCAAGGAGAACATTTTAGTTACTTTTAACAAAAAATTAATCAAGTGTTTGACATATTTTTCTAGTAGAAAAAAATCTCTTTTAAAGCCTAACCATTGTATTTTAGAACATTGGAATTTTGTTTTTAGGTTGATTTTTGTTTCATTTTGGATAAGAAGATCTCCATCGTAGTCACAACCATTTCCAATGCATTTCCACAAATTTGAAATCATCTTTGGAGGTTGATTTTGGGATTGAAATCTCATATTTTGAAATCTTAAATATTTATTAGCTTGGATTCATGCTAAAGATAATTTTTATAAGGTATTAGTGGCATATTTTGTCATTATGTAGATCAATGGCACTACTTTTAATTTTTTAAGACATTATGTCCATCTTTTCTTTCACTTGTTTTAAGGTTTCTAACCCACAACTATAAGTATGTATTAAGGGGGAGAGGCTCCATACACAAGCTCTCATTGTTTGTGAGAAAACCTGTATTAAGCCTCGAGCTCTCCTAAACTAGCTTCCTCTCCTTCATCTCTTGCTCTTCTTTGCTTCCCCTCCTTCTCTCTTACCCTAGCCTTCTTTACACATGAAATCTTAGAATCTAACATGGTACTAGAGCAAGGATTCTAGGGTTTTTATTAGTTGTTCAAATGACTCGTCTTCATCGACTCTAAGGGCTAGAAAAAATTCCAACGGATCTCTTGTTCAAACTAGGTTTCAAAGTCATCCTTTTCTAGGTTTTGAATTATCAATTGTTCATGCTTATACTCCCCTAACTTGAGAAAAACTTTTGTTTCTATTGATGTTGCATTCTTTGAAGATCAACCATATTTTTTGGTTTGTTCTCCTCCTTGTTTTCCACTTCTATAGGAATGTCCAGACTAGTTATACTCAATGGATCAACTCTTGAGACTTCTCCTTCTCCTGTTGCAAATCAATCACCTGTGGAGCCTTCAAATGTTCCAGAGGTACCATCTTTTCCTCCCTTTCCTATTATATATGGACCTCCTTGTGACACTTGACCTATAGTTCTTCATAAAGAACCCCGATCTTGCACATCTCATCCTATTGAACAATTTATTTCCACTCACCATTTGTCTTAGTGTTGTGCTTCATTATTAGCTATAGTATCATCTTCTTCATTCTACTTATGAGGAAGCCTCCAAAGATCTAAGGTGGAAGGTTGCCATTGATGAAGAAATAGAAGTCATGTATAAGAATTATACTTGGTAGTTAACTTCCCTTCCACCATCTAAGAAAACAGTCGATTGCAAATGGGTGTTTATTCTGAAACACAACTCTAGTAGCACAATTGCTTGATACCAGGCCAGACTAGTTGCTAAAGGTCGTACACAGTCATATGGTATTGACTATGAAGAAACATTCTCTTTAGTGGACAAATTGAATTCAATACAGCTTCTTATTTCTCAAGCATCAAATTATAAATTGTATATATATCAGCCAAATGTTAAAAATGCTTCTTAAATAGTGATTTATCAATGGGTGTTTATATGATTCAACCACCTGGTTATGTGGTTGAGGGGGAGATAGTCTGTCATCTGAATAAAGCTATTTACGAGTTAAAAAATTCCCCTCATGTTGGTTTGACAAGTTTACAATGGTTATTATTAACCTAGGGTGGTGTGAAAGTGATCACTCAATGTTTGCATAAATAACTACAAAAGGTATGATTCTTATAGCCATTTATGTTGATGACATTATTGTCATAGGAAGTGATATTGGGGGGATTCAACAGGTGAAGAAAGATCTGAACAAGAAATCTCAAACCAAAGACCTAGGACTACTAAAATATTTCTTGGGTATAGAGTTCTTTCAATCTAAGTAGAGCAGATTGTTGTCTCAAAGAAAGTATGATCTTAAACTATTAAAAGAAACTAGGATGCTTGGGTGTAAACCGCTTGATACACCAATGGAACCCATTGTTAAGCTATGTACAGAATCAGATAACAGTGTTGATGTTGGCAGATTCCAATAGTTAGTTGGAAAACTGATCTATCTCACAATTACAATACTGGATATATCTTACTCTCGAAGTCTCATCAACCAATTTATGCATAAATCCTGTTACAATGTGGGACCCGCCATGGTACGCGAGCTGGTGGGACCCACCATGAGGACGTGGGATACTAAGAAGAGTCATCACCCAAGCTAGCATGAGTTAAGAAGATAAGAAGCACAAGCCGAAATGAGTTAGAAGACTTGAAGATCAAGTGGTACCCACAAAGATACCACAAGCTAGTAATCTTATCAATATGACCTGGAAGATCATGTGGGACCCACAAGGATAAGGCCACGAGCTGGCCTCCTCCCTTATATTCAGGTTATTGAAGAAGAGTTCTAGTTCAACTCATATTAGACCTCTAGTAGATTGTGTATCTTTTCATGATAGACTTATCTTAGAGAGTTAGAGTTAGAATGTAATTAGGAGATTCAAAGGTTAATTGTATAAGGACTCTATCACTTCCTCTATTATAAATAGAAGTGTTGTAATTCGGAATTAATAAGTTACACATCTCCTTCTTGAGTAAATCTCTCTCTCTTTGCTTGGCGCACATCTCTCTTTTCTTTTTTTCTTTTCTCTACCCGAGAGCTCTTCTTCCCTTTTCTTCTTTTTCTTTCTCCTTTCTCTTGCTCAGAATATTGGAAAATAGATCCTAAATTCAATATGGTATCAAAGCATTAAATTTAGGATCCCCCGTCAAAAGGAATGCTCTAAAGAAGATATGATCAATACCACTCAAAGAAGGTTCTTTTGTGAAAGATCGCAAACCGTGAGATAGGTGCTTAATTTTTTTTACTTCATGTTTCTGGTTTCTAAATTTAGAAGATGATTTAAAGATGAGTATGTGAATGTTTTTCATATTATGATATTGTGGATATGCATGTCTCTCTATCTAGAAGAAGCTATCAAAACAGTTTTGTCGGTTTGGAAATTCTATTAGCTGAGATCAGTCCATGATCAGATTGTTAGAATTTTTTTTTTTTTGTGGGAACAAGAGTACCTTGATATAGAAGATTATTATTGAGTCTCTTATGAGTTGTATTAAATTAAAAAAATCAGGATAATAATTTGGCATCAATGCGAAAGTTCTCCATACATTGAGTTGTTTGAAGAATACTACTTTGTGTTATTGTTAGAATTTTTTTTGAAGAAGGGCCTATCATGGCCGAAGAGAATATGAATATCAAAAGTGATATATTGAGAATTACCACTATACCCTTACATGGGGTATAAAATTTTATGAGTTGGTCCACTTCGGTTCGGAGGTTTCTTATAACAAAAGACATACTTGGTCACCTCACCACCCGAGGACCACCTATTGACGAAGATGATATTTTTTATAACAAATGGTTGAAAAATGATACCTTAGTGATTAGTTGGCTAATCAATAGCATGGAAGAACATGTCTCCAACAATATCATTAATCTTGACACTGCTAAACAAATTTGGGAGATATGTGCAAAACTATACTCTTGCCCGGATACTCTACGTAGACCATATATTCTCCAAAGGATGTTGAATACTAAACAAGGAGAAAATATCCATGAGTACTTGGCCCGCTTTAGAGGCTTTCTTCAAGAGTGGAAATTAGCTCAGTGTTCAACCATAGATATTTCTATCCAAGACAAGCAGAAGAAAGACTTAATTACTGCTATTTGCCTTGCAAATATTAAACCCCATCTTGAGATTTCCAAGACTCAACTTTTGAGTGCTTTTGTTGTCCCCAAGTTTGATGATGTCTGTGCAACACTACTCCGTATTCCAGAAACTTCTTCCACCACCACTGAAGTACCATCCACTATGTATTCAGATCATAGAGGAACATCATCTGACCGCGGTTGAGGTCGAGGCAGTGGTTATAGAGGAGGCTGATGAGAATGCAAAATGTCATATTTTTATCTCTTCATGCTTAGACTTTTATAATTATTTGGTGCCTAAATATACTCATTATTTTATATTTTTATTTAGGATGTGAATGGAAGCGTTAGGTGCAAAACGAAGTTAATTGGGCGATTCTGGACAATTTCGACATTGATTCGTAATCTAGGCATAACTCTCTCATCCGAGCTCGGATGGAGATGATTCAAGATACTATAGAATTAAACAAAAACTTTCTATAACTTTTAGGTTTTCCATTTTGCGCAATACGGGCTGAATCTAGGTCGAAACAGGGCTTGAAGTCGCGAAAAGTGCACTGTGACCCAAACTGGATGCACGAAAAGAAAAACCCTAAATGGGGAGAAAGAAGGGGATTAAAAGGAAAAAAAAGGAGTTCGGCGCCCCAGACCTTATTTTCTCTTCTCCAGGTTTTCCTTTCTCTTTTCTCTAGTTTTCTCTTCAGATTTCTTCATGGCCCTACGTGACTAAATTTTCAGACTTGGTCAAAGGAAATTGAAGCCTCGGTATCAATACAACTGTGAGATCTGATTTGTTTTCATCATTCAATTTATGTTTTGAGTATCTGATGTTCTTCTAAAATTTTCGTTAATGATTGCCTCATTCAATTCCTAGGAGGCCTACTAGTTTATTACTTGTTACAATCTACTGCTAGGTTAGATGTCAAATCCGTAATTGTTTGATCTCTCTAACATGTGAAGCAATCGAGATTTGATGATTTGCTGCATCAGAAATTATTAGATCTTGGGAAGAACGTTGTACTAAATTATATGCAGCCGCTTGTGCTTGTGTTGTTTATCTTCATCGATCTCTCTAATTCTTAAGGTTGCTGCTAGATTAAACCTTTAGTGCTTGTCTTGGGTTGTTTAATAGTTAGAGTTAATTGGATCGCTTATTTTCTAATTAACTACGGAAGGAGAGATAGGAAGATAGTTCCAACGGTGAATATTCAAGTGTGAATTGATATATGCTTGCATCGATGATCAGTTGTGGAATTCCAATGGTGGATGTTGACTTAGACCAAGGTTTGTTCTCTTGATTGATTTTTATTCTTTTAATTTGAATTGTTTCTAAGTTTTTTTTTTTAAAAAGTGTTTTTGTTATACTCAACCCCCCCCCCCCCCCCCCCCCCCCCCCCCATCCTTGTTCACGGAGCATAAAAGTAGACTAATCACTCTTGATGGGATCGATCCTTACTCGCACTAGTACATATATTTTTAGGAGTATAGGTTTTATTTTTGGTTGCCTACGACAGCACACCAAAGGCCAAGGAAGAGGTGGAAGGACTGGTGTTGGTAGAGCAGATGGAAAAGAATGTACTCATTGTAAGAAATTTGGCCACACTATAGATAAATGTTATTACAAGGATTACAAGGCATGTAGTTACTTTGGACAATATCGTCATTATCAAGAAATATGTTATAAAGCCAATGGACAATTAGTATTGACAAAGGCTAATCAAGCCTTTGTAAGTGATACAAAAGAAGAACAACCCAAAAAATTAGCAGCACAAAAAACTTTTAGTGATGAAGAGTATGATCTATTTCAGAAAATGAAAACAATGATAGGTTCCTCCGCAACTACTGCTACCACTACTGCTTTAGGTATGCTATCTGCCTCATCTTCATCCTGGATAATTGACATAAGAGCCTCCGAGCATCTTATAGGTAACAAAAGTTCATTACATTCTCTATCTTTGTGTCTTTCACACAAGTTTGTTACCATAGCTAACAATTCTCAAACCAAAGTCCAAGGGAAAGGATCCACTTCTATCACACCATCACTTCCTCTTAGTGGGAGGTTAGTCCACAATGAACTTAAAATGAAGTAAAGAATTCAATTCATCTTAAATGAATTGATTCAACTTCAACTCATCCTTGGGTGTTAGTGTAGACGAGTTCAAGTGCACTGGAATACAGATTCCAGTGTTAGTGCTCCCAAATGAAAAGTATGATATAACCAAGAGAATGAATAACCTTTTATAATATACTTAAATAGAACATATACCTAAATAGATAATTAACCAAAATAAACATGGTTACTACACTTATAAGTGATTTAACGTGTAGTATTAGAATATATTAATATCCGAATTAATGAAAAACTATATTATATTACTTAATGATTATAGTTTATTATAAATTAATACAATAATTACCTGTGACTAGAATAAATTACTATAAATAAATAAATAAATATAAAAATAACATAATCAAATATAATAAATAAATAAATTATTTTTTAATAACATAAGATATGTTTTAACATTAAAAACCACTAATTTAATACAATAATAAAAATTAATATAATAAATATATATATATATATATATATATATATATATATATATATTTATAAATAGCATAATATATATTTTTATGTATTATTAATTAATAATATATTGTTACAAAATTTAAAACTAGTGGTTTAATTAATTATAGCAATCGGATAATTAAACCAAAAAAAATTATCAAATATTTATTTTAACAATATTTTAATTATGACTATTAAATCACTAATTTAATATAGTAATTATAAAATGAATATATTAAATAAAATAATAATTATTATTTTATAAATAAAAAATATAAATTATTATTTTTATGAATATGGTTTAATTTTTCCTAACTTAGGAAAAATTAATCCATCGTCTTCATCACAGCGCGTGTCGTCTTCCTCTACAGCGGGAGACTACAGCGACAGAGGCGGCAGGCCAGCGGGCAACGACGACTGAGGCGGCACTCCGACGGTACGCCGAGAGGGAGAAGAGAGGGAGGCCGAGAGATAAGAGAAGTCGGGAGGCTAAGAGGCTCGGCCTCCCATGCTCAGCGACGGAGGTAGAGAGGGAGAGGAGAGGGAGGAAGGCCGACGGGAGGGGAAGGGGGGGTGTCCCGTGCTCTTCAATCGTTTGATTCGCAAAACAGGTCGAACTCCAAATTACCCTTTTTTTGCCTGAGCGAATGAATTGACGTGATTCACTTGAAGTGTAATTCATTGTACACTAACCCCTTAATCTAATGAACTAAGTAATGCAGGAGTAATTCATCTCACTTCATGTTGGACTAACCCCCCCATATTGATATTCTTTTCCTACTTTCCCTTTGAATCTATTATCTGTTAGTCAGTTGACAAAATATTTTAATTGCTCTGTTACCTTCTCTCCACTTCATGTGTATTTCAAGATCTTTTAATGAAGCAGGTGGTTGGTGGAGGCCATGAACAAGGGGGGTTTTACTACCTGGACATGCCAAATATGAATATGGTTTCCACTACTGAAAATGAGACGAGGTCATGGCACTATTGGTTGGGACATCCATCTACACAGTCTTTTCATTATATGTTTCCTTCTCTTAAAGTAAGGTCAAAATTTCATTATATGTTTCCTTCTCTTAAAGTAAGGTTAGAATTTCATTATGGGGTTTGTCAATTGAGTAAACATCAAAGGAGTACATACTCTCCTCGTCCAGAAGTCAAAAGTGTTACTCCATTTTCTTTAATTCATACTGATGTCTAGGGGCCCTTGAGTGTCTCAAACATTTCTCAAGCAAAATATTTTATTAAATTTATTGATGTATTCACTCACACAACTTGGTTGTTTGTATTTAAGGAGCATTCTGAGATACCATTTATTTTTAAGTCATTTCATGTTATGGTACTCTCATAGTTTGGTCAAAAAATAAAAATACTCCGGTCTAATAATGCCAAAGAATACGTTTCCAAAGACCTTGAATCTTTTTGTCAAGAAAATGGCATTATCCATCAAACATCATGTGTCTACACTCCTCAACAAAATGGTTTAGCTGAATGGAAAAATCATCATATTCATAAGATAGCTGAATGGAAAAATCATCATATTCATAAGATAGCTCGAGGTTTATTATATGCCATGAAAGTTCCCTACTTTTATTGGCCTCATGTAGTCCTTACGACTTGCTTTCTTTAAATCATCTACCATCTTCCGTTCTTGGTAATAAATCTCCTTACTCTAGATTATTACCAAATGATGATCTATTTTCACTACCTTTGAAAGTCTTCGTATGTCAGTGCTTTGTTCATAATTCATTTCCTAGATACAGCAAACTTGATCCTAAATCTATCAAGTGTATCTTCTTGGGATACTCTCGCACACAACAGGGTTATGTTTGTTATAGTCCCACTCTTCAACATTTATTTGTGTCCAGGAATGTAACATTTTTTTAAGACTTCTCATTTTATTCTGACAGTGTTGTTCCTTGTCTGTCCTCAGTACCGGGTTCCCCTCAACCAGTTGTGCCCCATGATATAGAGATTATTCAACCCCCAGATCAAGTGAGCAACACCACACCTGCCAAGTTAACAGATCTCACAGAGGTAAGTCCTTCATCCCCAGTTATTTTTGGCCCTCAGTATGATACTCGTCCTATTGTAATAAGGAAAGAACCTAGATCATGCACTAGACCTTCTACTTCTCATCCCATTTCAAATTTTGTGTCTCATCATCACCTTGTTATGAACCCAATAACATGCCGAGTCATGCAGATGTCGTGGATGAGTCAATTATGCTAGTTGAGTTAGTTACTGAGTCATTTAGTTTGCTTTTCAAGTTAAATGTCGTGGAGGGGCAAATCCGTAATTTTCCCTTGAACATTTTGTTTTTCAAGTTAAATGCCGTGGAGGGGCAAATCTATAATTTTCTCATGAACCTTGTGGACAATTTAGAGGGGAAATGGAATGAAAAGAAGGAAGTCTGAATGGAGGTTAAATAGAGGGTTTGAGTTCTCCTAAACGAGGTCAGGGTGTGTGTTCCCCTTAATGAACCTAGGGTTTTGAAACCCCCCTTTGGCTTTTTTTTCTTTCTCTTCTTCTTCTCTATGAATCACTGTGTGAGATCTTGGACCGTAACAATGTGGTATCAAAGCTTGAACATGGAGATTTGGATAGAAAATGAAATGTGGGCAAAAGGGCGAGCAACATGGCAGGTAGAAGATGAGGCGAGATACAGCATCGAAGACCAGATTTAACAAGCAACTTGACCTATTCATGAGTAGGTTGACGGAGATACTGGCTGGAATAAACCAACACCCAGACCGAAGAGGGGAGGGAAGCCAAGCGCCAGCACGCATTACAGCCATGGTTTCTTCTTCCGAAGAAACCTCCAATGTGTTTCCCTCGGTTCTGGAACTCCACAAAATCCAAACCAAGGAGGGAACTCTGGCGGGAAGGCAGACACGTCATTTTTTAAAGTGGAGAAGGACAATAATGTGGAGGAAGAGGAAATTTCATGGAACGTCAGCTCTGTTTCCCAAAATAATCCAAAACTGAAGTCCTGTGTGGGAATCATTGAGGGGGTGACTCTCATTCAAGAGCGAACCTCCTTCTAGAAAATCTTGGAACATAAAAGGGGCCAATGGAGGCTGAGGTTCTGGATGCCACTGATATCTCAAGTGAGTCTTCGAATCCATCTATTTGGCATGTAAAAATTTTGGAAATCCACACTTTGTCATGGGATACCGGTCAACAACAGTATGAGGAAAAATTGGCTTCAAAAATTGGGGAAGCTTCTTCTTGTGGTGATGGAAAAATTGGCTTCAAAAATTTCATTGGGAATGAGTTGGGTGTTCCAGGAACAATGACTACAATGGGTTCTTGGAATTCTAGTGTGGACGGTGATGTGGATAATGGCAGTGGCGAAGGTGGCTATGGTGCCCCACCTAGCACTGTTGGTGGTTTGGGTGGTGATAACTTTGGGAGCATGGTGGCCTTCTTTCGTTACTCACCTATTGATATTCTCTTTGTTCATCTGCCACCTCTGATTTTGGAATTTAAGTGCCAATATCCACATGAGTGGATTCAATAGAAGCTATCGAGGTCTCAAAGAACATGGAATTTATGTATAGTGAGGTGTTTGATATACTTAAAGACATTGAACAGAAGCTTGTGATGCTTGGATTTGAAACTTCAAAAGTGAGTACCCAGCTTAGGCATGTTAATGAGCTGAAAGATGTATTGAAGAAGGAAAGAAATGAATATGAAGGATTGCTACAGTTGTACACTCAGGATAATTCAGATTTGGCCGAGGTGGTTTCAGATATTTTGGAGCTCATTCGGGTTAGGCACTGCCTCCTCATTGATTCATACATGTGGGGCCGACAACTCTCTTTACTGGATTCATTTCTCAAGTCAAAAAAATCATCTTTCTATAACTACAACAATTGCATCTCCCAAACTGAAAATGTCTCGAAAGGAATCCTTCTCTTCTGATCGCAGTCTAATCAGTAGGCCTGAGGAACATGACATGAAGTCTTTACGCATTTCAGAAAATTCCAATGAACAAGTTTTGTTGAGAAAGAAAGATGAACATAATTTGGAACTGTCAGAGCCTGTGTCAAATGAACATGTCAAAGTGAAAATCTCTCCTGAAGTGGTAGAAACAAATGGTTGTGACGCTTTTATTGAGAAAAATTCTTTGGATAGCTTGACTTTCCTTGCATCAAACCTTTCAGATAAAATAGATTTGGCGTGGACTGGTTTAGGGTAACCTAGTGAGCCTGAAGCTGCTTCGATGAGCCCAACAAAATGTTTAGAGAATATGCATCATAGGATGGTTATGGCTCCAGTTCGAGTGCTCCCATTTGATTCTGGATTGAGATTTCATGATAAAGTTCCTAAAGGATTGTCTCCTACATCATTGCATTTGTCATCCATCAGGTCTCTTCATGCATCTGGAGATTTTGGAAGTTTAGCGCAAAACCCAATTTTAAATAGAGGAAGAGCCTATACTCAGACCTCTCCACTAGCCAACCAAAAATTGAACTTCATTATCGGTTGTACTCCATTCTTTGTCTCATTGACCTCTTGCATGGTAAGTGATGGTGCTCGATTGCTTCTGCCACTAACTGGCTCCAACAATGTTGTAATTGTTGTTTATGAAAATGAACCAACTAGTATAACAGCTTATGTCCTTAGCTCAAAAGAGAATATGGATTACATGACTGATAGGTTCGAGTGGCCTGAAATCTGGAATGATAATGATAATAGCAGAGAAGATGATCTTGGACATGTATTAGGCCCCCAGCGTGGTCTCCCCACATTATCACCTTGGTAATCTTTTAGTTCTGTTGACTCAAATGATGTGCAGTTCAGAAGCTACAGAAGTTATGAATCAGATGATGCGTCCTTGATGAGAGGGGCTCCAATTTTTCCAGATTCTAAGCGAAACAACATGTCTAGATTTCTTTTGCAGATGAGTCTTCTTTGACTTCTGCAAAAATTACGTTATCAGTGACTAGTTATTTTGCCAAGCAATTTGATGCATTGAAGAAGAAATGTTGTCCAAGTAAAGTTGACTTTCTGAGGTCCATTAGTCGCTACAGAAGATGGAGTGCGCAAGGAGGAAAGAGTAATGTTTACTTTACGAAGACACTGGATGAGAGGTATATAATAAAGCAAATCACAATGTCAGAACTGGAGTCTTTTGAGGATTTTGCTCCCCAGTACTTCAAGTATTTGATGGATTCCCTCAGTTCTGGTTGCCCCACTTGTCTTGCAAAGGTCTTTGGAATTTTTCAGGTAACTATGCAGTATTTGAAAAGAGGCAAAGCAGTTAAGATGGAGATATTGTGGTGGGGATTGTTTTGGCTCCAAGTGTTACGGTCCCGGATCTGACACACGGATTATTTGGGAGGATCTGGGATCTGACATGGGTCTTCCAAGCATTACCATAGGGGTAGTAGGAAGACATGGGAAGACGAAGATCAATGGAGGATGAAAGAATACATGGGTTTTTTAGGAAAACCCTAACCTCGGATCCCACCTCTTTACGCTAGATTTAACCTAATTCTTAATGTTATTGCGTGCATAACATTACACCCCCTAGGAAGACGAGCTTGTCCTCAAGCTCGAAAGTAGTGTCTGTATGCCGACGTCTCCACCGGTGCCGAAGTAGCATCCGCGATAGCTATGACCCCCCTACTGGACGCTAATTTTTTTTTTTTTGGCCTGGTCCGAGTTAACCTGGGTTGACTCAGTTCAGGAACCCCGGTCCGGTGCACGACTCAGCTTCGTGCGCAGATGAAATTTTCCTAACTTAGGAAAATTTGCATCAGACCCATCTTCTTCCTTCGGTGGAAATTTCGTCGACGATTCTTCGGAAATCGGAATCCAGCCTTATCCTCCTGCCGATCCCGAGCATAGAGGCCTTCAGTAAGTGCGGAAACCTTCCATCCACACGGCTCCGAACAGAGCGGAAAGTTCGTGGTTGAACAGCATACAGGGGATCTAGAAAATTAAATCCCACAACTGCAATTTGAAGATCCACATCCGCACAAGTATTGTGCTCATCCACAGAAACACAAAGCCCCTCAAAAAAAAAAAATCTGATACACTTACACCCCCCCCCCCCCCCCCCCCCCCCCCAATTTGGAACAATGGTTTGCTCTGTTTTGCCGAGAGGTGGATTGAGTGTGGGAGGTGGTGGCCGGAAGTCGAATCCCACCGGAGTTGTGTCTGACGGCGCTGACAGAGCCTCCTCCGTGTCCAGTGGCAAAGGGCAGCCTTTTGGGGCTTCATCTCTTGATTATTTTCCGCGACCAAGGGCTCTCAAAAATGCCTCCTTGTCGGACGAATCGCTTCTGCTAGCCGTGAGGAGGGGTTTGTTGAGGATGAACCCAAATCAACCCTTACCAATAGGTTTGTGGTCACATACCCCTCCGATTTCTAATTTCCAGGGTCCTTCTTGGCGTCTGCTTTTTCTGCAGGGATGTCTGCCTCTTCTAGGATGTCGGCCGGTAAAGAAGATAAAATCTTTGAATTTTCTGGCCAGTGGCCGTTCTGCCCGTCCGAGATAGTTTTTGCTACCTCTTGTGCACATATTTCATGGTCGGATATTTGAGGTCGTGTGACCTTTGTTGCTGCAGCAACGAGTTCTTCCCTTGCATAACTTCCAATGGAAGCATCTAATCGTGCTTGTATTTCTTCCAATTCCTTACCCATAGCCATCCATCTTTCTTGAGATATAGAATAACCCATTGTGGTTCTGCTCTGATACCAGTTGTTACGGTCCCGGATCTGACACAAGGATTCTTTGGGAGGATCTGGGATCTGCCACGAGTTACGGGTCTTCCAAGCATTACCGTAGGGGTAGTAGGAAGACATGGCGAAGACGAAGATCAATGGATGATGAAAGAATACGTGGGTTTTTAAGGAAAACCCTAACCTCGGATCTCACCTCTTTACGCTAGATTTAACCTAATTCTTAATACTTCAATGCTTGTGTTTCTCATTACCCTTACCCCTTAAATAGGGTTCACCCGGTTAGGGTTTAAGATAAAATATTACAAAAATACCCCTATAAATAAAATATTCCAAAAATACCCTTGTAGCCTAAAACTGAAATAAATAAAGTAAATTACATAAAACACTAAAATAATAATGTTATTGCGTGCATAACACCAGGCTTTCAAAGGGCAAGTGAATGCAGGATGGTAGCTTTCTATGCTAGTTTTTCTAGAAATTGTGCCGATCAAAACTGTGAACCGGCATTGTTCTTCTGGCCTCCAGATTGTTGCCGATGTCGCTGCATCTATAAAATCTGGCTTCTATGACATAGGAATTGAAGTTGGATTAGAATCAATGACCGCAAATCCTATGGAGGGGGAAGGCTCAATAAAGCCTAAGAGAACGAATTTCTAGCAAGCTCAAGACTGTCTTCTTCTTATGGGTATTACTTCTGCAAATGTTGCTCATCGATTTGGTGTCACCAGGGAAGAGCAAGAGCAAGTTGTTGTTCTATCACATAAGAAAGCTATTGCAGCAACTACGTCAAGACAACTCAAAGAATACATCATCCCTGTAGCTTCAAAGATCATTGACCCTAACACCCAGGATGAGAAAAATGTTGTGGACGTTTCGGCATCCCTACTTTCGATCTTGAGGACAAGCTCATTCTCCACAGGGGGGGGGAGAGGTGTAATGTTATGAACCCAATAACAGGCCGTGCAGACGCCATGGCTGAGTCAATTACACTAGCTAAGTCAGTTACTGAGTCATTTAGTTTACTTTTCAAGTTAAATGCCATGGAGGGGAAAATCTATAATTTTCCCTTAAACCTTTTGCTTTTCAAGTTAAATGCCGAGGAGGGGAAAATCTGTAATTTTCTCTTGAACCTTGTGGACATGAACCCTATTTAGAGGGGAAATGGAATGACAAGAAGGAAGTCTGAATGGAGGTTAAACAGAGGGTTTGAGTTCTCCTAAATGAGCCCGGGGTGTGCCCCTAACGAACCTAGGGTTTTCAAGCTCCCCTTTGGCTTGATTTTCTTTCTTCTCTTCTTCTTCCCTACGAGTCGTCATGTTAGATCCAGGACCGTAACACGCCTCTCACCTCTATGTTGTCAGTTTCTTTCTTCTATTTCCTCCATATGTTCCACAGTTCTATCAGGAGGCTCTACAACATTCAGGGTGGAAAGCAGCAATGGATGAAGAAATGAAGGCACTTAAAGACAATCAAACATGGTCACTGGTTCCTCTTCCTACTAATAAAAAACCTGTTGGTTGCAAGTGGGTTTATACTGTCAAACATAATTCGAATGGGTCAATAGAACGACTTAAGTCTTGAGTGGTTGCTAAAGGTTATACTTAGTGTTACGGAATTGATTATGAAGAAACCTTCTCTCTAGTGGCAAAAATGAACTTGGTATGTATATTATTATCTCTGGCGGCCAATTTATCATGGCCGATATATCAACTTGTTGAATTTATAGAACAGGGAAATACTTCATTGACTTCATTAACTTATTATAATCAGAGTACATGAACCTCTATTTATAATAGAGGAAGGTAGTAGAGTCCTGTTGAAAGATAAGTTCAAGTCCACATGACCAAGGAAGGCCCACCTATCTAAGATTATTATAAGATGGGTCACACGACCATGGAAGGCCCACAAGATGGGCCCAAGCCCATAAGAAGTAGGACCCACAATGATTACCATGAGCTGCATCCTTATCACATCAGTCAGAAGATCAAGAAGGACTCAAGAAAGTATCTTTATCTAATGGTCACGTCCTAGAAGAGTTTTAGTTTGATTTAAGTTTGTCTTTTATTAATATTGAGTTATTTAATTATGCTAGGACTTATCTTTAAGTGTTAGGGTTTGGGAGTTATTGGGAGAAAGGTAGTTTTATTATAGTTGGACTCTACTACCTTACTCTATTATAAATAGAGGTTCATGTACTTTTATTACAATAAGTTATTGATATCAATGAAGTATTTCACTTTTCCATAAATTCAACAAGTCTAATTACAATAAAACTACCTTTGCCCCAATTACATCCAAACTCTAACACTTAAAGATAAGTCCTAGCATAATTAAATAACTCATTATAGATAGAAGACAAACATAACTCAAACTAGAACTCTTCTAGAACGTGAACATAAGATAAAGATGCATTTATGAGTCCTTCTTGATCTTCCAACTTATGAGATAAGGATGCCAGCTTGTGATAATCATGGTGGGTCCTACTTCTTATGTGCTTGGGCCCATCTTCTGGGCCTTTTTTGGTCGTGTGGCCCATCTTATTATACATTTAGATATGTAGGCCTTACTTGGTCTTGTGGGCAGGAGCCCATCTTCCAACACAACTTGATGTGAAAATGCATTTCTGAATGGGGATATTAAAGAAGAAATTTATATGCAACAACCACCTGGGTATGTTGTTGAGGGGGAGTAAGTATGTCGACTAAATAAAACTTTGTATGGTCTCAAGCAGTCTCCTGGGGCATGGTTTGAGAAATTTAGTCAAATCCTCATACGTGCCGGCTTTTACAGATGCTCTGGAGATTACTCAGATTTTATTGAAAACACACCGAGAGGGAAGGTAATTCTGGTTGTATATGTTGTTGATATCATTTTAACTGGTAGTGATTCCGAGGGCATCCAAAAAACAAAGAAATTTTTTTTGCTGAATTCAAGACAAAGAATCTTGGACTACTCAAATATTTTTTGGGTATTGAAGTATTACAATCCATACAATGGATTGTGCTATCCCGAAGAAAGTATGCCATTGATCTACTAGAGGAGGAAGGAATGATGGGATACAATGAGGCACTGGAGAAGATGTAGATATTGGGAAATATCAAAGACTAGTGGGAAGACTTATTTACCTGTGTGTAACAAGGCCAGATATATCATATGCAGTAAGTGTGGTAAGTCAATACATGCACAAGCCACAACTTAGTCATTGGCAAGCACTTGAAAGGATACTGGGATATCTGAAAGGAGCTCTAGGAAGAGGGCTTCACTATAAAAACCATTGTCACTTCAACATCGAAGGATTCTCAGATGCAGATTGGGTCGGATCCCCGAATGACAGAAAATCTACTTCAGGATGTTTTACAATGGTTGGAGGGAATTTGGTTACATGGAAAAGCAAGAAGCAAAATATAGTAGCACGGTCTAGTGCAGAAGCAGAATACAAAGCCATGGCACATACTATTAGTGAACTCCTCTGGATAAGATCTCTTCTCAGTGAATTGGGATTCTACAAAGAAGCTCTGATGGATCTATATTGTGATAATCAAGCAGCCATACACATTAAATCAAATCCAGTCTTCCATGAAAGAACAAAGCATATTGAAGTGGATTGCCATTTTATACGAGAAAAGTTCCAAGCAGGCTTTTTATCTCTACGGCGTATATCATCACAAAGTCAAGTTGCAGATATTCTCACCAAACCGGTCACTCACAAGATTATGTCTACCATCTACAAGAAGCTAGGAATTTATGATGTTTTCTCACCCCCAACTTGAAGGGGAGTGTTACAATGTGGGACCCACCATGGTGCACGAGCTTGTGGCACCCACCATGAGGGTGTGGGATACCAAGAAAAGTCCTCACCCAAGCTAGCACAAGTTAAGAAGATAAGAAGCACAAGCTGAAATGAGTTAGAAGACATGAAGAACAAGTGGGATCCACAAAGATACCACGAGCTGGTAATCTTATCAATATGAGTTGGAATATCATGTGGGACCCACAAGGATACGGCCACGAGCTGGCCTCCTCCCTTTTTTCACATTATTGAAGAAGAGTTCTAGTTGAACTTATATTAGACCTCTAGTAGATTGTGTTATCTTTTTATGATAGACTTATCTTAGAGAGTTAGAGTTGGAATGTAATTAGTTAGAATTGAAAATCAACAACAATGGTTGGGGAAAAGTTGGTAACATGAAGAAACAAGAAGCAAAATGTAGTTACATGGTCTAGTGTAGACAGGGTCATGGCACACACAACTAGTGAGCTTCTATGGATCAAATCCTTTCTCAATGAATTGGGATTCTATAAAGAAGTCCCTATGGATCTACATTGTGATAATCAGGTAGCAATACATATCACCTCAAATCCGGTCTTCTATGAGAGAACAAAACACATTGAGGTAGATTGGCATTTCATACGAGAGAAATTCAAAGCCAGCATATTATTTCTAAAACATATCTCCTCACAAAAACAAGGGGCAGACATTCTCACCAAACCAGTCACTCATAAGATCTTGTCTACCATCTACAATAAGCTAGGCATTTACGATGTTTTCTCACCCCCAGCTTGAGGGGGAGTTTTACAAACTGGGACCCACCATGACCACACGAGTTGGCATGATGAGCCACCACATGAGGTGGCATAAAGAGTCATCACACAAACAAAAATCCTTATCACATAAGTTGAAAGATTTGGAAATCTTCCTTGATTAACATAATTGATTTATCTTCCCTTGATTTATGTAGATTTGGATAATCATGATTGATGTAATTAGGGATCCTAACTTATCTTTGAAGTTTCCCTAAATATGTAATGGAAATAATATAAATAGGGGTCTTGGTTGAAGGGTTCCACCAAGCTCTCCACTTCTCAACTCGTGGAAGAATCTCTCTCTAGCCTAAAGTATTTTTCTCTCTTTTCTCTTCTCTCCTCTCTACCCGAGATCTCTCTCTCTCTCTCTCTCTCTCTCTCTCTCTCTCTCTCTCTCTCTCTCTCTCGTTGCTCCTTTTCTTCTCCCTCTCTCATCTTGCTTGAGGTTTCAATCATGGGGTCCTAAATTCAACACCTGTCATTCACTTGATGACAATAAAAGACCCAAGGGTACCAATAAAAAGTAGAGTGGGTGATTCCTATCATTCACAAGATGGCGATAAAAGACCCATGGGTACCAATAAAAAGTCTCAAATGACTTAAAACACCCATGTAAATTGTTACAATGTGGGACCCACCATGGCCCCACTAGCTGGTGGGACCCACCATGAACTCGAGAGGTGTCAACAAGAGTCCTCATACAAAGTGTCTATAGCTAATAGATAAGGAACAAGTGCTGAAATTAAATAGAAGATTTGAAGATCAAGTGGGACCCACAAAGATACCAAGAGCTGGTATCTCTATCTACATGAGCTAGAAGACCATGTGGGACCTATAATATAAGACCAAGAGCTAGCTCTCTAGCTTGATTCACTTCCTTAAAGAAGGTGTCTGTAGTTGAATTAAATTAGTCACTTAAATAGATAATGTAATCTTATCATGATAGGCTTATCTTGGAGACTTCTAGTTGGAATGTAATTAGGAATCCTAAAATTACTTGTACATGGACTCTAGCACCTCCTTGACTATAAATAGAGGTAATTTTAACTCAGAATTCATCAAGAAAGTTCTTATTTTTTTTCTTTTCTTTCGTGTGAAGGGTTCTCTCTCTACTCTCTTTTATTTTCCTTCTCTTCTCTCTCTACCAGAGAGCTCTTATCTTTTTCCTTTTTTCTTTTCTCTCTCGCCTTGCTTGAGGTATTATTCATAGTATCCTAAATTCAACATGGTATCAGAGCTACCAATTTAGGATCCCCATTATGCTCTATGAAGATATGATTAAAAGCTGCTCATAGAAGGGTCATTATTAAGCAAGTTTGAAGCTCAAGAGATAAGTATTTATTTATGATATTATTAATTTTATGCTACTAGTTTTTGGTATTAAGAGGTTATTTTGAGATGTCCTTATGCATTTTTTCATCTTATGAAATTATTAGAATATATGCATCTTTGATTATCTTTGATTAGAAGAGATTATCAAGGCAATTTTTGTCGGTTTGCACAATACTTTGACCGAGACCAGTGCATATTGGATTTTTTTTATAAATCTATGGGAAAAAGATTCTTGGATAAAGAAGGATTATTTTGAGCCTTTTATAATTCATTATCCATTAAAATTAATTACTTAGCATTTATGCTAAGCATCTCCATTAACCGCGTTGGTTAAAGCCTTCTATTTGGTCATATTTTGATTACTTGATTGGAGAACTATTTTACTTGATTTGCGTACTATGGCTGAACATAAAATGAGTCACAAGAGTGACATACTCAGAATCACCACTGGACCCTTACAGTGGGTATCAAATTTTATGAACTAGTCCACATCGGTTCGTCGGTTTCTTAATACAAAGGACCTAGTTGGTCATCTCACCAACCTTGGACCACATATTGATGAAGATGATATATTCTATACCAAATGGTTAAAGGAGGATACATTGGTTATTAGTTGGTTTATCAAAAGTATGGAAGAACAAGTCTCCAATAATGCCATTCATTTAGAGATGGCTAAACAAATTTGGGAGACATGTGCCAAGTTGTATTCAAGTTCCGACAACTTACAAAAGCCATATGATATTTTACAACGGATGCTTACCACCAAACAAGGAGACAATATACATGAATATTTGGCCCGCTTTCAAGGCTTTCTTCAAGAATGAAAACTTGCCCAACCAACCTCTACAGATATCTCTACCCAAGATAAATAGAAAGAGGCCTTGATAACAGTCATTTGCCTTGCTAACATTAAACCGCATCTTGAAGTTGCTAAGACTCACCTTCTTAGCTCTTCCGCGGTTCCCATTTTTTATCATGCATGTGCTACACTTCTCCGTATTCCAAATGCTTCACCCTCTACTACTGAAATTTCATCCGTTATGTACTCTGGACATAAGGGAACACCATCTGACCAAGGCCAAGGTTGAGGCTGATTATATAGAGGAGGAAGAGGAAGAGGTGGAAGGACTGGTTTGACCAAACAGATGGCAAGGAATGCACCCATTGTAAGGTATATGGCCACACTAGAGACACATGCTTTCACCTAAAAGAATGCTCTATATGTGGTAGATTGGGCCACTCTCGCAAAAGATGTTATAAAGCTAATGAGAATACGGCTAACCAAGCCTTAGTGAGTGATACAAAGGTAGAGCAATCTACCACAACAACTCCAAAGCATACTTTTACTGATGAAGACTATGACTTATTCAAGAAAATGAAGACCATGATGGGGTCTTCCCCAAGTACTTTTTCACCAACCGCTGCCACCACAGCTTCAGGTATGTTTTCTACCTCATTTTCATCCTAGATAATTGAGTCAGGAGACTTCGAGCATCTTACATGTAACAAACATCTTATATACTCAGTTTCTCCATGTATTTCACATAAATTTGTTACCATTGTTGATGGTTCACAAACTAAAGTTCAAGGGAAAGGATCCACTTCTGTTACACCATCACTACCACTCACTGATATCCTTTTCGTTCCTACTTTCCCTTTGAATCTTTTATTGGTTAGTCAACTCACCAAACATTTTAATTGCTCTGTCACTTTCTCACCACTTCAGGTGTGTTTCAGGATCTTACAATGAAGCGGTGATTGGTAGAGGCCATGAACAAGGGGGGTTCTACTACCTAGATGTGCCACAAATAAATACTGCATCCACCTATGGCACTGAAACCAGGTTATGGCACAACCAGTTGGGACATTCGTCCACCCAATCTCTTCAACATTTTTTTCCTAAAGTGCGATCGGACATTCATTGTGAACATGTAAAATGAGTAAACATCAGAGGTCTACATATTCACCTCATCTAGAAATTAAAAGTATCTCTCCTTTTTGATTAATTCATACTGATGTTTGGGGACCCTCGAGTATCTCCAACATTTCTCACGTGTAATATTTTATTACATTCATTGATGACTTCAATTGTACAACTTGGTATTTTTTGTTTAAAGAGTGTTCTGAAATACCATTGATATTTAAATCTTTTCATGCAATGGTACTCACTCAGTTTGGGCAGAAAATTAAAGTCCTTCAGTCGGATAATGCCAAAGAATACACATCCAAAGATCTTGACTCGTTTTGTGAAGAAAATGGCATTATTCATTAGACATCATGTGCCTACACCCCTTAAAAAACATGGTGTAGCCGAATGGAAGAATCGTCATATTCTTGAGGTAGCTCATGGTTTACAATATGCCATGAAACTTCCATATTTTTATTGGCCCCATGCAGTTCTTATCGCATATTTTCTTATAAACCGATTACCCTCTTCTGTTCTTGGTAAAAAAATCTCCGTACTCTCTATTATTACCATTTGATGATCCTTTTTCACTACCTTTGAGAGTCTTTGGCTGTCAATGTTTTATCCATATTTCCTCCCCAAAACATAGTAAATTTGATCCAAAATCTGTGAAGTGTATCTTCTTACGATACTCTCAGACACAAAAGGGTTATGTTGCTATAATACCTCTCTTCAACGTTTACTTGTGTCTCGGGATGTCACTTTTTTTTATGACTCTCCATATTATTCTGATAATGTTCCTCTAGATTTATCTTCCGTACCAAGTTCTCCTCGACCGGTTGTGCCCCGTGCTACAGAAACCACTCAGCCCCCCAGAAACACTAGCTGACACCACACCAGTTGAGTTGTCGGATCCTACTGAGGTGTGTCCATCTTCTCTGATTATTTTTTGCCCAGAATATGATACTCGTCCTATTGCTATTAGGAAAGAGCCCAGATCATGCTATTAGGAAAGAGCCCAGATCATGCACCATGCCTTCTACTTCTCATCCCATAACAAACTTTGTTTCTCATCATCATCTATCCCCTGTTTGTTGTCAATTTCTATCGGCTATTTCCACTATACATGTACCACAATCCTATCAAGAGGATCTCAAACATCCAGGGTGGAAGGTGGCTATGGATGAAGAAATGCAGGCTCTTTATGAAAATCAATCCGGATGGTTCCGTGGCTCGGTTGAAAGCTCGCCTTGTTACTAAAGGCTATACACAATGTTATGGCATTTATTATGAAGAAACCTTCTCTCCAGTGGCTAAATTAAACTCGGTACGTTTGTTAATATCTCTAGCAACTAACTCATGGAATTTCTCTCGTATGAAATGGCAGTCTACTTCAATTTGTTTTGTTCTCTCATGGAAGACTGGATTTGATGTGATATGTATTGCTGCCTAATTATTGCAATGTAGATCCATAGGGGCTTCTTTATAGAATCCTAGTTTAGTGAGAAGGGATTTGATCCATAGAAGCTCACTAATTGTGTGTGTCATGGCCCAGTATTCTGGTTCTGCACTAGACCTTGCAACTACATTCTGCTTCTTGCTTCTCCATGTAACTAAGTTCCCTCCGACCATTGTACAATATCCCGAAGTAGATTTTCTGTCACCTGGGGATCTGACCCAGTCTACATTTGAGAATCCTTCTACGTTGAAGTGGCAATGGTTCTTATAGAGAAACCCTCTTCCGGGAGCTCCTTTCAAATATCGTAATATTCTTTCTAGTGCTCGCCAATGACAAAGTTGGGGTTTGTGCATTTATTGACTCACCACACTTACTAAATATAATATATCCGGCCTCGTTACACAAAGATAAATGAGTTTCCCCACATGGCTTTGATATTTTAAAATATCCACATCTTCTCCAGTACCTATAGATAATTTTGTATTGGAATCCATAGGGGTTTATGCTAGTCTACACCCCACCATTCTTGTCTCCTCCAGTAGATCAAGGACATACTTCCTTTCAGATAGTACAATCCCATGTTTGGACTTTAGTACTTCAATACCCAAAAAATATTTAAGTAGTCCAAGATCTTTTGTCTTGAATTCTTCACATATTTTTTTCTTGGTTTCCAGAATGCCCTCGGGATCACTACCGGTTAAAACAATATCATACGGCCAAAATCACTTTGCCTTTAGATGTGTCTTTAAGAAATACAGAGTGATCTACAGAACATCTATGAAATCTGGCCCGTATGAGTGCTTGGCTAAATTTATTGAACCATGCACGAGGAGACTGTTTTAGACCATAAAGGGATTTCTTCAATCGACATACCGACTCCCCCTCAACCACAAAGCCAAGTGGTTGTTGTATATAAATTTCTTCCTTGATATCCCCATTGAGAAAATTATTTGTTACATCAAGTTGATGGAACTGCCAGGAAGAATTAGCACCAAGAGATAATAAAATACGTACAGAGTTCATTTTTGCCACCGAAGAGAATGTTTCCTCATAAAAGATCCCATAATACTATGTATAGCCTTTAGCAATGAGGCGGGACTTAAGGCGAGCAATTCACCCATCCAAATTATGTTTCACATTAAAAACCTACTTACAACCGATAGGTTTCTTATCTGATGGAAGAGGAACTAGAGCTCATCTCTGATTCTCATAGAGTGCCTGCATTTCTTCGTCAATTACCGCCTTCCACCTTGGATGTTTCAGAGCCTCCTGATAGGACTGTGGAACTGAGATGGAGGAGATAGATGAAAGAAATTGACAACATAAAGAGAATAAACGATGGTGAGACACAAAATTGGATATGGGGTGAGAAGTAGAGGGATTAGTGCAAGTTATGGGTTCTTTTCTTAAGGCAATGGGATGAGTATCATATTGTGGACCAAAAAAAATAGGAGATGATGGACTGACCTCATTGGGATCCATAAACTCTGCAGGTGTGGTGTCAGTCAGTGTGTCTGGGGGTTGAATAGTTTTCGTAGTACAAGGCACATTCGGTCAAGGAGAAGCTGGTACTGAAGATAGACTTGGAGGAGCATTATCAGAGTAATATGAAGAGTCTTCAAAAAAATTTACATCCCTAGACACAAGTAACCTTTGGAGAGTAGGATTATAGAAAATATCTCTTCTATGTGCGAGAGTATCCTAAGAAGATACACTTGACAGATTTTGGATCAAGTATACTGTGTTGTGGGGAGGTAATATGAACAAAGCATGTACACCCAAAGGCTTTCAAGGGAAGAGAAAAAGGATCATCATGTGGCAACAATAAGGAGTATGGAAATTTATGACCGAGAATGGAAGAGGGTAGCCTATTTATAAGAAAGCATGCAGTAAGGATGGCATGCGGCCAATAAAAGTATAGGGCTTTCATAGTATACAGTAAACTACAAGCTACCTCAAGAAGGTGACAGTTCTTCCATTCTGCTACACCATTTTTTTGAGGGGCATAGACACATGATGTTTGATGGATAATGTCATTTTCTTGACAAAAAAAATCAAGGTATCTGGAAGTATATTCTTTGGCTTTGTCAGACCGAAGTACTTTGATTTTCTTACCAAATTGAGTGAACACCGTAGCATGAAATGATTTAAATATAGATGGTATTTTAGAACATTCTCTAAAAAGAAATAGCCATGTGGTACGAGTAAAATCATTAATAAATGTAATAAAGTACTTGACTTGGGAAATATTTGAGATGCTCAAGAGTCCCCATACATTATGTGGATCAATGAAAAATGAGCAACACTTTTAAGTTCTGGATGAGGAGAGTATGTAGTCCTCTGGTGTTTGCTCAGTTGACAGACTTCACAATTTAAATCTGACCTATCCTTAAAAGTAGGGAAAAGATGATGAAGAGATTTTGCAGATGGATGTCCCAACTGATTATGCCATAGACTTATCTCAGTTTCATTTGTTTAAATGGTATTTATTTTAGGCATGTCCAGGTAGTAGAGCCCCCTTTATTCATGGCCTCCACCAGTCACCTATTTCATTATAAGATCCTGAAATACACAAGAAGAGGGTGAGAAGGTGATAGAGAAATTAAAATATTTTGTTAGCTGACTAACAGATAAAAGATTCAAACAAAAAGTGGGAGTAAAAAGAATATTTGCGAGCAGAAGTGAGGGTGTAACGGAGTTGGATCCTTTCCAGAGAACTGTAGTTTGAGAGCCATCAAATTTATTCGAGAGACAAGGAAAAACTAAGTGGAGTAGAATTTTGTTACTTGTGAGATGCTCGGAGGCCCCTGAGTCAATTATCCAGGATGAAGAAAAGGCAAAGAGCATACCTGAAGCGGTGGTGGCAACAACAATTGAGGAGGAAGTTGGAGGAGAGACCATCAGTGTTTTCATTTTCTGGAATAAGTCATACTCATCATTGGTAAGGGTTTTTTTTTTTTTTTGATGGGGTAGACTGGTCCTCCTTTGTAGTTACTAAGGCTTGATTAGCTTTCATCCAATCGGCTTTGCCATGGATTCCATAACATGTCTCTATAGTGTGGCCATATTTCTCACAATGGGCGTATTCCCTGTAATAGCACGTATCTATAGTGTGGCCATATCTCCCACACTGAGTGCATTCCTTGCCATCTTTTCTGACAAAACCAGTCCTTCCACCTCTTCCTCGTCCTCCTCTATAATTTCTTCCATGGTCGTGGTTGCGGTCGCAGTTGGTTGATGTTCCCCTATGCCCAGAGTACATAGCGGATGACACTTCAGTAATAGAAGAACAAGAAGAGTCTAGAATACAAAGTAATGTGGCACATACATCATCAAAAGTGGGAATAGTAGAAGCGCTAAGGAGTTGACTTTTAGCAACTTCGAGATATGGCTTAATGTTTGCAAGGCAAATCGTAGTGACTAAGGATTCTTTATGCTTGTCTTGAATAGACACATCCATGGAGGTAGGCTGAGCTAGCTTCCATTCTTGAAGAAGGCCTCTAAAATGAGCCAAAATTCATAGATATTTTCTCCTAATTTAGTGTTGAACAGTCTTTGGAGAATATCATATGGTCTGTGTAAGTTGTCGAAGCTAGAGTACAACTTGGCACATGTCTCCCAAATTTGTTTAGCGATGTCGAGATGAATAACATTGTTGGAGACAAGTTATTCCATCTTGTTGATGAGCCAACTAATAAGTATCTTTTTTTAACCACTTAGTATAAGAATATCTTCTTCATAAATAGGTGGCCCAAGTTTGGTGAGGTGACCAAGTAGATCCTTTGTTATAAGGAACCAGCGAACCGATGTGGACCAGCTCATGAAATTTGATACCCCTCACAAGTGTATGGTAGTAATCTTGAGAATATCACTCTTGTGACCCATATTTTCTTCAGCCATAATAGGCAATTCAATGTACTAAAAAAATTCTCTCCAAAAATAATAATCACAAAACAGAGTAAAGTTCTTCAGCCAACTCGGTTAATGGAGAGGCTTAACATACAAGCTAAGTAATCATATTTCTAAAATCCAATAAAAAAAACCACTCATAATAGGATCAAGGACAATTTTCTTTATCAGGGAATCTTGTTCCCGCAAAATTATAACCTTTTATGTAGAAAATCTCAACATAAACGGATTTTCAGTCAAAAACTTGTAAACCGACAAAACTGCATTGGTAAACTTCTTCTAATCCAAGATGCATAAATATCAATAATCTTATAAGATGAAGACAACCATAAAATCATCTCTAAACCATCTTCTAAATCCGAAAACCAAGAGCATAAAGTAATAATATCAAGAGTTAAAAAAAAAAAACTTATCTCACAAGCTTCAATATTTCTTCACAAAGAACCTTTTATGAGTAGCTTTGATCATAACTTCTTAGAGCATTCTATTGACGGGGGGATCCTAAATTTGATGCTCTGATACCATGTTGAATTTAGGACCTTATGACTGAAATCTCGAGCTAGGTGAGAGAGGGAGAAAAAGAGAAGGAGAGAGAGAGAGAGCTCTCAGGTTGAGAGGAGAGAAGAGAAAAAAAAAAAGGGAAAAAAGAGTCGAGGCAAGAGAGAGATACTTCACGAGTTGAGAAGTGGAAAACTACTTGACTTCATTATAATTCAAATACATGAACTTCTATTTATAGTAGAGGAAAGTAGTAGAGTTTAAAAACAATTACACTACCCTTGTCCCAATTACACCCAAACTCTAATACTTAAAGATAAGTTCTAGCATAATTAAATAACTCAACATAACTAGAAGACTACCATAACTAGAACTAAAACTCTGCTATGAAGCACATGATCATGTGATAAGGATGCTAGTTTGTGGTTAGCATGGTGGGTCCACTTGATCTTCCAACACATGTGATAAGGATACCAGCTCGTGGCTATCATGGTGGGTCCCACTTGATCTTCAAATCTTCCAACTCATGCCAGCTCGTGTGATGACCCATCATGCCATGTCACATAAAAATTACCACAACATGTGGAACAAAATTCTTCTTTCTTGTACTTATTCTGCTTCTCACTCTCATTATAAAGATGAAGTTTTTGCATCTATGAAGAATTTTTTTTCAAGCAAAATAAAATTGAAGACTGAGAATTATTTTTATTGCAAGCTGAAGTTATAAAAACCAGCTTGAGGGAGAGTGTTGATAAGTAGATATGGAAGAGTCTTACATGACTCTTACACTAAGAAGTATCTCAAACCATAATTAATGTGGTCGAGTCTTACAAGGGTATCACAGGAGGAGGTCCCATAGAAGAGTCTCAGTTGAAGGTATTTTAGTTATGTTAGTCTTCTATTTATGTTCAGTTTTAGGACATATCTTTTAGTGTTTAACTAGGATAAAGGTAGTTTAATTATAGTTGGATTCTACTTGTTTTCACTATTATAAATAGAGGCTCATGTACTCAAATTACATCAAGTCAATGAAGTTTTTTCTCTTTTCCAAAAATTCAACAAGTTGTTTAAAATCCCTTTGTAGATCTAGACTTGTGCCAAATAAGCTAATAAAAATTCCCTTGTAGATCTAGACTTGTGCCTAATTAGCTGATAAAAATTTCTTTGTGGTCTAGACTTGTGTAACTTAGTGAGCTATTGAAAGTTACTTACGGGTCTAGGCATGTGTAGCTTAGTTTGCTACTTAAAAAAATCTCTTTGTGGGTCTAAGTTTGTGTGACCTACTTTGCTACTTAAACTCCCTTTATGGGTGTAAAATTATGTAACATAGTGAACCAACAGAATCTCTTTGTGGGTCTAGGCTTGTATGACTTAGTTTGCTACTAAAAATCCCATTGTGGATCTAGGTTAGAGAGCTTAGTAAGCTACTACAAATCTATGTCAGAGTGTGTGTTGCAAATTGGGTGTTGTGGTCAGTTGAGTGACATAAGTCCCTAATGTGAGCAATGTTGTAATTGGCCCTTATGGAAATTTGATTAGATTTTGTATGGCTTTGAAACATAGTTACACTCCAAGGTAAAAAAAATACCTTAGAAGTGGATTATCAGTCCCATAGAGAGCATTGTGAACCTTTTGGATAAGTCCCCCCACCCATCTTTAGGTTTATTCCTCTTGATAAATTAAAATTATATTAATAAAAAATTAAAAATACTTATCAACTACCGTGTATCACACACAAAGTACCAACACATTGCAAAAATTATTTGCAAATAAAGAACTCAAAAAACACTTCAGCATAAAAGAGCATCGACATTGCATAAGGTGTTTGTGGATAAGTAACTCAAAACTTCTCTTCTCCGCTTCTCTCGATCTCAGTTTGGATAGAAGGTGAGAGAAGGTGTGAGTTCTAGTGGATGATCAAGGTTTACATAAAGAAAGACAAAAAACAAGGCATTCATAAAAATCGATAGAGGAATTTCCAAAGGAATAAGCTAAACAAAATCAATGAACAAGAAAAACTAAAAAACTAAGAATCAAATTGTTACAGTTATGAAGAATCAACCTGTTAAAATTTTATTGACTTGGCTCTGATTCCATGTTGAATTTTCAAGAGAAAAAAAGTTTAGAGATATTAGGACTTTTAGCCTCTCTCACGTTTGTAATTTAAAACTATAAAAATTACATCTATGTCCTTACATGTAGGGGTAGCATCAAGTCAAGCTAGCACAAACCTATGTAGATTTGAGCTTGAAGACTTCAAGCTCAAGCTGGCCTCTATCCTCAAATTGAACTTGAGCTCGAGCTCAATAATTTAAAATAATTTTGAGCTCAAGATCGTACGAGGTTTGAGCTTGTCATGCATTCAAAATTGACCATAATTTTGACCAATGCATGTATAATAAATCTTCAAATATTACATTCAAACATTTACATTATATACAACCTGTTTATGTATATAATATACAACATTCAAAGATCTATTCATCCTTATACTTGTATACAATATACAACAATCAAAATTCCAAAAAAAATCTTTCAAAAGGGACAATAGACTAGCAAACTATATATTTACATTAAGAGACTTCAACAAGCTCTCTCCCTTGTTGTTTAGCCACGCACCTAAGCATACAATAACATAAATAAAATTATCATATAATAGAAACACTTATTATCAAAACTAATCTACTACTTAATCTCATATAACAGAAGTGATGGTGTAACAGAAGTGGATTCTTTCCCGAGAACTTTAGTTTGAAAGTCGTCAGCTATGGTAACAAATTTATGTGAGAGACAAAGAAATTCTGAGTGTAGTAAATTTTTGTTACGATGATTGGAGGCCCCTGAGTCAATTATCCAGGATGAAGCGAAGGAAAATAGTATACCTGAAGAGTTGGTGGCAGCAACAGTTGTGGAGGAACTTGGAGAGGAAACCATCAATGTTTTTATTTTCTGGAATAAATCATACTCATCATCAGTAAGGGTTTTATTTTCTAGTGATGTGGTGATTGGTTCTCCTTTGTATCACTTATTAAGGCTTGATTAGCCTTCATCCAATCCGGTTTGCCATGGACTCTATAACATGTCTCTATAATGTAGCCATATTTTCCACAATGGGTATATTCCCTATAATAGCACGTGTCTATGGTGTGGCCATATCTCCCACACTGAGTGCACTCTTTGTCATATGTTCTAATAGAACCATTCTTTCCACCTCTTCCTCATCCTGCTCTATAATTTCTTCCACAACCTTGGCCGCGGTCGGATAATGTTCCCCTTTGCCCGGAGTACATAGAAGATGATACTTCAATAATAGAAGAAGAAGTGTCTAGAATACGGAGTAATGTGGTACATACATCATCAAATGTGGGAATAGCAGAGGCACTAAGAAGTTGACTTTTAGCAACTTCGAGATATCACTTAATGTTTGCAAAGCAAATGGCAGTGATTAAGACTTCTTTTTGCTTGTCTTGGACAGAGACATCCGTGGAGGTAGGCTGAGCTATTTTTCATTCTTGAAGAAGTCCTCTAACATGAGCCAAATATTCATGGATATTTTCTCCTTGTTTAGTGTTGAACATTCTTTGGAGAATATCATATGGCCTGTGTAAGTTGTCGGAGCTAGAGTACAACTTTGCACATGTCTCTCAAATTTGTTTAGCGGTATCAAGATGAATAACATTGTTGGAGACATGTTCTTCTATGTTGTTGACGAGCCAACTAATAACCAAAGTATCATTTTTTAACCGCTTATTATAAGAAATACCTTCTTCATCAATAGGTGGTCCAAGTTTGGTGAGGTGACCAAGTAGGTCCTTTATTATAAGAAATCGGCGAACCGATGTGGACCAACTCATGAAATTTGATACCCCTCGTAAGGGTATAGTAGTAATTCTGAGTATATCACTCTTGTTACCCATGTTTTCTTCAGCCATAATAGGCAATTCAATGTAAAAAATAATTCTCTGACAAATAATAATAAAAAAACCAAGTCGAGTTCTTCAACAAACTCGGTTAATGGAGAGGCTTAGCATAGAAGCTAAGTAATCATATTTTTGAAATCCAATGAATAAATGGATACTCATAATAGGTTCAATATCAATCTTCTTTATCAGAAAATCTTGTTCCCACAAAATTATAACTTTTTTATGCATAAAATCTCAACATAAACTGGTTTTCAATCAAAAAATTTCCAAACCAACAAAACTGCCTTGGTCTTCTTCTAATCCGAGATGCATAAATCTTAATAATCTCATAAGGTGAAGACAACCATAAAATCATCTCTAAACCATCTTTTAATCTGAAAACCAGTAGCATGAATTAATAATAAGAATAGTAAAAATAACTTATCTCATGAGTTTCAATCTTGCTTCACAAAGAGCCTTCTATGAGTAGCTTTGATCATAACTTCTTAAAGCATTCATTTTGACGTGGGGATCCTAAATTTGAAGTTCTGATACCATGTTGAATGAGGATCCATTTACTAAAATCTCGAGCAAGGTGAGAGAGGGAAAAAGGAAAAGAAAGAGAGAGAGAGAGCTCTCGGGTAGAGAGGAGAGAAGAGAAAAAAAAGAAAAGAAAAAGAGTTTAGGCTAGAGAGGAAGTCTTCACGATGGAGAACTACTTCACTTTCTTATTATTAATTCAAGTACAAGCACCTCTATTTATAGTAGAAGAAAGTAGTAGAGTCCAAGTACAATTAAATTACCATTCTCCTAATTACATCCAAACTATAACTCTTAAAGATAAATCTATCATAATAAAATAACTCAACATAATTAGAAGACTAACAAAACTCAACTAAAACTCTTCTATGAGGACATGATCATATAATAAAGATGCCAGCTAGTGGTTATCATTGTGGGTCCCACTTGATCTTCTAACTCATGTGATAAGGATACCAACTCGTGGTTATCTTTGTGGGTACCACTTGATCTTCAAATCTTTCAACTCAATCCAGCTCATGCTTCACATCTTCCAACTCATGCCAGTTCGTGTGATGACTCATCATGTCATCTCACGTTCTCATGGTGGGTCCCATATTGTAACGCAAAAGTTTATATTTTTTAAGAAAGATTTTAAATCTTCTAGTACTGATGTTCGTGATCTTTTAAGAATTGACTTCTTTCTTCTTTTAATTGCTACATCAACTCATTTTTTAAAGAGTTTAAAGTTTTTGGGTTGTAAGTTTTCTATAGTCCTTTTAAGTTCTTCTTGCACCCTTCCAATTTCTCCTAGGGTGCTTGATTCAGTTATAATTTCTCCCACAACGTTTTAAAAGAATAAGATTTGTCCAATCTCCACCTATTAGCATCATTTTGTTCTTATCAAGGGTGCAAAATTTGCAACATTCCAAGCTGCATGTTCTTTACTAAGCAAAGTTCAGAATATATCATCCATTCTTAAGTTCCAAAGGGACTACTAACCATTCATAATTTCTTTGAGGGAATACCAAACACACACAGTTTTCTTCTAACCTAATTCACCAATATCCTAATTCACAATCAAACTTATTTATATATTTTTTCCTTACATAAGTACTTGTTTATTTGGGATGAAGTACCCATCAGACTTGCTTTATTTATTTATTTCTTCATAATTTATTACCTTCCTACTTTTCTGGGTTACTATGAGCCCTTAGCTTTTCTAATAAGCTTCTTTTCTATTAGTTCTTGAATTTGGATTTTGAATGCTTCTATGTTTTCATTGCAATATCTCATTGCTTTATCCAAATTATTTTAGAAGGATCTTTCAAGTTCTATTTTTTCTATGGCCTTATCTCTTTCCCAAAGTTCTTGAGGATCTTCTATATAAGTCTTTTTCAACATTCTTACTAAGTCTTTAGCAATTGGAAAGTTAAATTGGAATGTAAATTCCACTCATTTAAGTCACAAATTTGTAAATTCCACTTATTTAAGTCACAAATTTGCACCATTGCACTTCACCCAAGGAAAGTAAATCATTTCGTTCCCCTCACAAGTGAAATCCACTTTCCTTTCCATCTTTCCCTTTTGTTATTTCTTCCTCCTTGTCTCTTCCTTCTTCCTCTCTTTATTTTTTCACTGATTTTTATTTTTGTTGCTCTAAATAAATTTTATCATTGATCTTAAAATATATTTATGGATAAAATTTAACTTATTATTTTAATTATGTATAAATTGTTATTACGTAAATAACATAACTATTTTCAATATTAGTAACTTCAATATTTGATAATTATTTAATTTATGAGTACACATTATTTTATTTTGAGTAAATAAATTTATTATGTTTTTCATTAATGATTGTTATATAAAATAAAACCTACATTATCTTATAATTATTAAATTAAATTACTTAGAAAGTTCATAATTATTTACCTTACTAGTGTAATTCATAGTCATATAAAAATTATGTTAGACAATTTAAAAGTACTAATAGATTTAAGATTAAATTAAATTATTATTTTAAATATATTATATTATTGAATTACTAAATTACTAAATCATATTTATGTTATCAAATTAAAAAAATATTTTAATATAGAGTTGTCAATAATTATATGTGACCTTTTTCTTAGATATTTCATACTAAATCTATTTTACTAATAAATTATTTTAACACTTTCTATAAGGTTATATTAACACAATAAACTATATCTCTCCGCACTTTCTATACCGCATACTAACACAAAAAATACTATTATATAGAAATTATATCACTTTGAAATTTACATTAACTTTTTTTTTTCTCGATTGATCTACTTTCTCATTGCACAAACTTTTAGGCTCTATTTGGAACCCACAAAAAAAGAAAAAAAAAGAAAAGAAAAGAAAAGGGGAAGAAAGTTATTTTTCTATTGTTTGCCAGCAGAGAATCATTGAGAGAAAGTAAAATAAGAAATAAAATAAAATAAATAGGAACTTGAGAGAAAATCTTAATCATCAAAATTTTAAAATATACTATTTTTTATTTTTCATGTATATAAAAAAAAAAAACTATATTTCTCTCATATGTTCTCTCTTATTTTTCCTAGGCATCTAAACAAGAGTTTTTTTTTTTTTTTTTCTCTCCACTTTTTGTGTTCTAAACACTACCTAAATTTTGTTCTTTCCCAAAATCACCCCGATGCTCTGATGGTAATTTACTAAGTTTTGGTAGGCAATGCTTTTTGGCTGTCGTTAGCCTCCTAGTACGAACCTTTGGCTAAGAAAGGTGCATCTTTGCAAGGTTGTATGGATTTGGTATGATTTTTTTCTTTTGCTCCTGGGATTCCCATCTGTTTACCTCAACAGCAAACTCAAGTAACGGATACTAGAGAAAGATGTCACCAAGAGAGATTTCATTTTCTGGTTAGGGCCTGACGGTCTGCTCTCTCTGTGCTAAGGAGTTGCAACAGAGAAATAAACAGCGCTCAGGTGCTGAAGGAAACATAAACATGGCAGCAGTTAGCTGTGCACTCCTCTTTCAGCCCCGTCTGGGTCTCTCCTTTCTTCCTGCTTTATCTCTTCCGAACCGTATCTCCGTTTATCGGTTAAGCCTGTCACTATGCTCTCAAAAGAATCCTTCTCCTGCTGCAACAGCCCAAGGTAGCAGTGTGGAAAACACAGAGCAAATACAGAAAATATATTTATCTTCTGTCCTCCAAACTATTGACTCTTCATGCAATTTTCAGAGAAATCCTTTGGTCGTTCCGGAGGCCTTTCTTCATCCCCTGTCAATGAAAACCAAACGGTTATTGATGTCAATCCTCCGAGAGGAACAAGGGATTTCCCTCCAGAGGACATGCGTCTTCGAAATTGGCTTTTTCAGAACTTCAGAGAGGTACGCTGTTTTGATGTAAATCAGAGTAAACATGTTATGATGTTTGATGGAATTATAATTTTGGTGTAGTTAGTTGGCTTTGTAATATTTTGACAGGTTTCACGTCTGTTTGCATTCGAAGAAGTTGATTTTCCAGTTCTCGAGTCTGAAGCACTCTATACAAGGAAAGCTGGAGAGGAAATCACTGATCAGGTTAGTAATATAAGCGTAAAGTTCTCTTAGTTGGTTTATTATTTGGATTTGGTGTTGTTTAATTGGTAGTTCTTCACTAAGTGTTTTGCCCTTAGGAGGAAATTTATTATCATTATAGTAAGTTCTTTTCAAAGGAAAGAATTACAGTTCAGTAAGTGAGGTTACTAAATATTGAGGAGAAAATGCCCAGATTTAGGTGGAAGCACTTAGCCCTGTTTTATGCTAAAAACCGTCTTCATTTAGATGCCATTTTTAAAGTTGAATTGACATTTCTATTTGAAGTCTAAAAGTGGAGCAGAATGCCCTAATTTTACTTGATGAGCGATCCTAAGAGTTTTGTTTATTGCTGCAATTAAAGGAGGGCAATTTGTACTTTTTAAAGTTTCCTGTTTCCTTTATTACAGTGATCATTTTTTACTTGCTGTATATCAATGTATACTATTCTAACAAAGGGTTTTCTGTAAGCTTTTCCTAATTAAAAAATTCTAACTAAACATGAGTCAAGGAACTGTAAGCTTGATTCCATGGTTTCTTCACTCATCTGGCAATCTCCTGTCTTTCCTCTCACTTCTCTCTTCTTCTTCTCGTCAAATTGAGAACCTATTCCCTCTTTTGTCTTTCTTTTCATTTGACTTAGTGATTTGTCTTCAAAGTACATAAAGCCCTAATTACCTGCTCTATTAAGCTAACAGTATCTAAACATGCTCCAATGACAAAATTACAACAATAAAAGTTTCACATCTGTTAGTAACATTTTCTTGATGAGTTGGTAATTCCATGAGTGTATGTTTCTAGCAAATATAATAGAAAAATGCAGATTGTGGAGTGGATGAATAATATTGTTAAAACTTTGCCTATTCAACGTGTTTTTTTTTTTTTTTTTTTTTAACTTTGCCTTGTTTTCTTGGGCCCTTTTCTCTCAGAATTACTTTTTTAATTGACTAAGCTGGATTTCCATAAGGTACATTAATAGGCATATGAGCCTATTCTTTGGAGGGGGTGTACAAACAATTTTCAGCCATGTAAAAGACAAAAATAACTTTGATGGAGCAAACCAGTTATTATCTGTTAAAGTTGGCTCTAGGTCCATCAAAAAATGATTAGCTGAGTTAGGAGGCCTTTCCTCGGTAATAACCACAAGGTCTTTATGATTTTGGGTTCTTGTGGGACTATTCTTAGTACTCTCCCGCACGTGTAGGCTTTATTTATGGAACCTATATGTGACAATTTTGGGTGGAGGCCCACTGACATGTAGTTGCTCTAGTAGCATATTAAAGTTGGGTCCTAGGCCATCCCAATATGGCTATCCAAAGTCAAGAGGCCTCTTGCCATGTAATAAGTACATGACCTTCTAATCCTGGGTCCAGGTGGGACTATTCTAAACATTTTCATTTACATTATGTGCCCAATCACCATTCTCCCCTCCCACCCCTCATAAATCTCATATTCTCAGGTTTATATTTTTTCATTTTCCTCTTTTATTTGTATTTCAGCTCTATGGTTTTGAAGATAAAGGAGGGCGTCGTGTTGCCTTGAGGCCTGAACTTACTCCATCACTGGCTCGCCTTGTGATTCAGAAGGGGTACTTAACCACTATTTTAGTTGCATTTCCCTCATTTTTGTTTCTGTTAAATTTTGAAGTTGTCAGATATTTACCTGTCTTGAGGATGGAGAATATAGACTTTAGATCCTGTTCTTTAGATTATTCTTCTTTAAAGTTTTGCCTTGAAAATTGGATATTTGGATTTGAAATTAGGAAAATGATGGATTGGGCCTTTGGCTCAATAGCTACATGTGGGTTTTTACTGTGAGGTATTGGTTTCAAGTATCACCAAAGTATGAGGTTTAACATTCAAAAGAAAGAGGAGAAAGGTGAGAAAATTATCTACTTTAGGAATCCCAAATGAAACAATTGTTTGCCTTTTTGGCACCTAGAAGTGTACTCCCCTAAGATTTGCAGTTGCAAGTGCTCCTCTTTGTTGTGGCCATATAAATATTACATTTTATCCTTGATAATGCAAAATGAAAATATGTTTTGCAGAGTTGAGAGGATTGTACAGATAAGTTGTGGGGTTGTTATTCTTTTTTGTAGGTTTAAAGTTGTTAGTTATCTTTCAATTGTTTATGGACATGTTACCTTTTTTTTTTCTCTGCATTGTATAAGATTGTTTGCAGTTCCAGCACATAACTTTTCTATTCTTTTAAGACCTGCAAAATCATTTTTTTTAATTTTTAAAATGTTGAATACACATGTACAAATACCCCTTGTCCTTTGGCGAGACTTGAGTCAATACATCACACTAGAAACCCCTCATGTGAGTATTGTGCCAAAGGCCCAAGTCACAAGACATGCAAAATTATTGCAAATAGAAGTATCTTAGAGAAATGGTGTGAAAAATTAAGTCTCAAAATTCAGATTATCTCAAAACATTATTGTAAAGATGTTGCACCTTATCATCAAAATGTGTGAGGACTGAGTTGCAAAGTGACCCATATTTTCAGCCTTTTCAGATAATTTGCCTTTTTTTTTTTTTGAAATGGTGATAATATTAATTCAAGAAAGAAAAAGATACATCAAGGGAGGCCTCCCCTTACAACAAGGGATTGAAGGGAGGGATCCAACTTAGCACAAGATAATTCACCTTCTTTGATCTGAAAAAGCTGACCTGGTTGAGTATAATTGTCAGTTTGTCTTCCCAATGGAGGGTTTGCAAGTACAAGTTATATAAGAGGCTCGTTGATGTCTCCAGCACTAATGAAACTTTTCTTTGAACCTTCTATGAAATAGTTGAGCTTTTTCGTCTGTTTTCCTTTGCAATTTAAATTCACCATATCTTTTTTGATTCTTTTCTTCAGACAGTCTCTTCCTCTTCCAATAAAGTGGTTTGCCATTGGACAGTGCTGGCGTTATGAGCGAACTACTCGAGGACGTCGTCGTGAGCATTATCAGTGGAATATGGACATTATTGGTGTCTCCGAGGTTACGGTCTGTTCACAGAACTTTAGAACTTATTACGCACTTGTATTTTATATGGGTCTGTTACATAATAAAGATGGTGCTTTGCAAGGTGTAGTTCTCACCAAGACTTATATGAGGTTGCAAATGCTGGACTGCCTGAGTTTCTGATCACTCAACTTACTCTTCATTCTTAGACTGATTTTGTGTAACTTGCAGAACTGAGACCTGGCCATTCAAAATACTAACTCTGGCAGCACATTAAGTGTATAGTGAGGCCAGTGGTCTATAGATATTAATCCTTCCACATAGCATGTTGATTCTACATGCCTTGCCTATTGCTTTCTACTTCTAAATTAAAGAAACTTTACTGTGATTCCTAAAAAGTTTTGACATATACTTTCTATTACATTTGTTGGAGTTCAAGGGTATTATTATCTTTTTGTATGTGTACATGTGGTCCCTCTTAGTTTGAAGTGGTAGGATGTTATTGAATGTCTTTTATTTAACTTACAAGTATATCAATGTAGAAAGCACGTTACTACAAATGATGGTGAAGAGGCTCCTAGGAAGTCTTTGTTGCCTTCTCATGATTCTTCTCATGATGCAACACAGGATAGGCAACCCACGCTTCATCCCATTATATCTCCTTTGACATCTGATAATCTTGAGATATCTCTTTGAGATCTTTTCATTTCTTAAGGAAGGGGTTCTATCATGCACTAAAAAAGGTAACCACCACCAGTTTCGCTCATTCACTACTTCTTTGTCTATGGTTTCTAATACTCCCATTGTCTAGAGGCATTGAAATATTCAAAGTGGAAGGCAACCATGCATGTTGAAGTAGAAGCTTTACTTTCACGAGGTACATGGAATTTGTGTGACCCTCCTCCCTATCCAGTCATTATGGGATGTTTTTGGGTGTACAAAGTAAATACAATGCAGATGGGTCAATTGAGCGTTATAAAGCTTGACTTGTTGTCAAAGGGTACACCCATACTTATGGTGTAGATTTTTTTGATAACTTTTCTCCTATGGCACAACTAAGTTCTATTCGTATCCTTATTTATGTGGCCGTTAATCATGGATGGCCACTACATCAGTTAGACATTAAAAAGGCCAAATTGTATGGAGATCTTTAAGATGATGTCTATATGGAACCCCCTAGTATGTTGCTTAGGTGGAGAATGGTAAGATGTGCAAATTAAACAAGGCAATTTATGGATTAAAATAGAACTCCAAAGCGTGGTTTAGGGTTTAGGTGTTTTTTCTTTTTTTGAAGAAGTGTGTAAATAGATTAAAAAGAGAAGAGAAAGTACAAACAAACCTCGGTCGGAGGGCCTTCCTCCACAACAAGGTGTTGGAGTGAAATGCCCGCCTTGGCTTGGGTGTCTGCCAAGTGATTGGCAGAGCGAGGAATGTGCTTCCAACTACAATTCAATTGATAAATTAAATTACATATTTTCGAATGCATATCCCAGTGATGCCACGGGCCTGTTGGATTTTGCACACCAGTTAATAACCACCTTTGAGTCACCTTCAATGCAGAGTGGATCTGATAGATGATTTGAAATTTTTTTTATTCTGTTCAGCAGTCCCGTTAATTCAGCTGTTGTGGAGTCAGAGTTACCAAGGGGGACCGTATAAAATTTTTTAGGGTTCAGGTGTTGATTGTTTATGTGGATGACATTATCCTTTTAGGAAGTGAGAAAGTGGGTATTGAAGAAGCAAAGTACTATCTGAAACAAAATTTTCAAACAAAAGACCTTGGAAAGTTGAGGTAATTTTTGGGTATAGAGGTGGTTCGAGGTGAGGATGGAGTGATGTTATCTTAGTGAAAATACATTACATCTGCTGCAAGAGTATAAACTTTTAGGTGCTAAACCAGTTGATACCCCTATGGAGGTTACCCAAACCTCGATGATGATCATAGTCCAGTGATGAAAGATAAAACAATACCAAAGATTAGTCGATAAGCTTCTCAATGCCACAAGGACTAGACTTGGCATTTCCTTCACGATTAGTGTGGTAAGTCAATTTATGGAGAATCCTACAAAGTCTCTTTCTTAGCTGAACAAAGAATTTTGAAATGTTTGAAAGGAGCTCCATGTCTGAGACTTTTATATAAGTCTCATGGGCACATTAACATGATGCTAATTATACTGGGTCAAAATGTTAACCGAGGTATTCTTCAAGAACGAGGGCCGACGAATTAGTCGAGACCAGTGTCCACGCAGTGGACTTCTCGGGGACGAAACACCACGCCGCAAGGCTTGCGGCTCCTCTCGCTCCGAGACCACTAAACTCCGTTGATGGTGGACGGAACCACCAAGACCTCCGTGGACTGACGGCACAGTCCCGACAGAGAACCTCACACTCGTTTCTCGGCGAGGACGACGGTGAGGAGGGAAGGCGAAATATTTGAGGATGGGAATGCAATGCCCCTTCCCTCTCTTTTCTTTCTTATTTATACTTAGGTTTATCACATATTACATATCAGCCCATGGGCCCACCACAATCCCACCCAGCCCATTAAGCTATGTACATAATACAACATACAACAAACATAAGTTATACCTAATATACATTCCAAAATATTGTAACATCCACTCTCAAATTGATGCTGGTGAATCAACTAGCAACAATTTGTCAACTAGAAAATTATGTCGTAGATGAGACAATGCTTTGGTGAAGATATCAGCCACTTGAAGATCCGAAGAAACGTACGGAAGAGATATTACTCGGCGCTCCAAAGTGTCATGGATAGAGTGACAGTCCACCTCAATGTGCTTGGTGCGCTCATGGAAAACAGGGTTGGCCGCAATCTGAATTGCACTCATATTATCCGCATGAAGTGGTGTAGCGGAGGTTTGAGGAAATTGGAGCTCAGTAAGAAGGCCGCAGAGCCAAATAACTTCAGAACAGGCAATAGACATGGTGCGATACTCAACCTCGATGGATGACTTGGATACCCGGTTCTGTTTCTTACATTTCCAAGAAATCAGCGCATCCCCTAAAAACATACACCAACCTTAGTAGATCGACGGGTATCTGGGCATCCAGCCCAATCTACATCACTGTAGGCAACTAGTCGTAGTGTGGAGCCTGTAGGAAAGAATAACCCACGAGTAGGAGAACCACGCAGATAGCGGATGATGCATTGAACGAGATGAAAGTGCTGAGGAGATGAGATAAACTGACCTGATGCACAACAAAGGAGATGTCCGGGCGAGTAGTAGTCAAGTATATGAGACTCCCAACCAGTCGCCGATAGATAGTAGGATCATCAAGAAGAGTCCATCTTTTCTGTATTTGACATTGACCTTCATAGGAGTAGTAACTGAAGATGTGTCCTCCAATCCAGCTAGAGAAATAAGATCTTGAGTATACTTATGCTGGTTTAAGAAAATACCATTGGGACGGTGATGTACCTCCAGCCCTAAGAAGTATGTGAGGTGTCCAAGTCCTTCATATGAAAGGTGGCATGCAACATGTGTTGAAGCTTGGAAATCAGGCCCGAGTCAGTGCCAGTATTGATGATGTCATCCACATAAACCAAGAGAATAACCATGCCGGCGGCAGACTTATGATAAAATAGAGATGAATCATACTGACTCCGTGTAAACTTGTGAAGAATAAGTGTGCTGCGAAACTTCTCAAACCAAGCCCAAGGAGCTTGCTTTAGCCCATACAGCGGACGACGTAGCTTGCAAACAAGATCAGGAGATGAAGTAGTCATACCCGAGGGGAGCTTCATGTAGACATCTTCCTGTAGGTCACCATGTAGAAAGACATTCTTCACATCCATTTGATGCAGTGGCCAGGACTGGGAGGCTGCAATGGCTAATATAGTGCGGACGGTGGTCATCTTGGCAACTGGAACAAATGTTTCCTCATAATCAATCCCATATTCTTGCTTATTTCCTAGGGCCACAAGGCAGGCTTTGTATCTATCCAACGATCCATCTGAACGCAGCTTGACAAGAAATACCCACTTACTCCCAAGAGGCCGAATGGCAGGTGGGCAAGTCACAATGTCCGAAGTGTGATTCTCCTTCAGTGCTTGCAGTTCTGTTGCATTGCATGTTGCCAACACTCATGTGCCATAGCCTGTTTGTTGCAAGAGGGAATGGAAATAGAGGATAAGGTTGCCACAAGTGATATAGGGGAGGGGAAACCATACCTATCAGGAGGGCAAGATGAACGAGATCTGCGAAGGGTGATGGGGGTAGGAGTAGAGAGACGAGCAAGAGCAAGTGCCATGTCAGAATCAGAAGGGGGCAACGAGGAAGTGGGGTGAGACTCATCAAAGCTCGACAGACTAGACGGAGATGCAGATGCCAATGTAATGTTGTGAGATGGAAAGAAATACTGGGTTTCAAAGAAGACCACATTTCGAGAAACACGGACTCGACGCGCTAGGGGATCATAGCAAACATACCCTTTTTGAGAAATGACATATCCAAGAAACGCACACATCACTGATTGGGCGGTGAGTTTATGTCCTTCATGATTAGAGATATGTACAAAACAAACACAATTGAACGTCCGAATATCAGTGTATGATAGAGAATAACCAAATAACTTAACGAATGGAGAGACATGTTGCAAGGTAGGCGAGGGCAGGCAGTTGATTAAATAAACTGAGGTAGAGAGTGCCTCACACCAAAAACGGGGAGGAACGGATGACTCAAGAAGTAGGGTGTGGACCATATCGTGACGATTTTTCCGCTCAGCAACCCCATTTTGTTGGGGGTGTCGAAGGACAAGAACGTTGAGAGATAATGCCTTTTGCTTTGAAGAAAATCCTGGAACTCAGTGGACATGTACTCGCCTCCAGAGTCGGAGCGCAATACTTTAATATGATCAGAGAATTGCGTTTCAAGAAGCACAAGAAACTTCTTAAAGATGATAAAAACTTCAGACTTAGCCCGTAAGAAGTAGACCCAGGTAAACCGACTAAAATCATCAATAAATGTAACGAAGTACTTATATTGTGCATGAGAGATAACAGGAGCAATTCCCCAGATATCACTATGAATAATATCAAAACAGTAGGAGGTATGTGAGGCATGATGAGGAAACGGTAAAACTTTACTTTTGCCAAGTTTGCGTGATGAACATTCAAAAACAATATCGAGAGAGGTACATTTTTTACTGCCTAATAAACCAGATTTAAGCAATATATGAAGAACATCCGAGTTTGGGTGGCCTAGATGTCTATGCCACATCTTAGGGCCAGAGCCAACAACATTACATGCAAAATAAAGTATAGGAGTACGTGGAATGATGGTGGAGAGAAAGACTTTAAGAGGAAATAACCTCCCCACTTTAGGCCTCTTCGTGATCACCTTCCCTGACACTTGATCCTGCACAACACAACCAAAGCGAGAGAACTGAACATTACAATTTTTATCAACCAGTTGACCAACAGACAGAAGGTTTGTTGATAGGTCAGGAGACGAAGACATCGGATACGGAGGGGGAGAGATCACTAACAACACTGATAGGCAGAGAGCTGCCATCAACAGTGTTGATGTGTAGGTTTCCATCATACTTTCTGATGTTATAGAGAGACACAACATTGTTGGTCATATGGTTAGAAGCACCGGAATCAAAATACCATGGCTGAGGAGAGATTTTCTGCTTACCTGAGAGACCAAAAGTAGAAAAAGCAGATATGATCATTTGTTGTACCATTTCAGGGGTGAGTGGGGGTGAACTTGCAGGTGTGGAGGAACAAGAACAGTTGTAGCTGGCATGGCAGTCGACAATGCTGCAGAACTAGAAGTACTAGTGGAGGTATGATAAGCTGTATTCTTTTTCTTTTCAGTGCGAGTAGGGCAAGTTGTGATGAGATGGCCCGGCTTCTTGCAGTAGTTACAGGATTTCTTGGGGCATTCCCGAGCAAAGTGACCATATGCCTTGCAGTGGAAGCACTGAACAGAACTCATGTCTCGGCCCTTAGAGATATCAGCCTGGACTCGATGTTCCATACCGGCCTGAGTAGCAATGCGTTGCTCCTCCCTAAGGAGTTCACTCAAACAGGCATCCAGAGACGACATTGGATGACGATTCATCAGATGTGACCGAGCAATCTCAAATTTTGGATAAAGCTTCATCAAGAACTGATCCCTCTTATGGGTTTCGTGTACTGCTTGCACTGCTGAGAGAGCAACAACTGGGACGCTCTCATAAACAATATCAGTATAGTCAGCCCATAGATTTTGAAACCCCGAGAAATATTCTTCAATGGAACTGCCTCCTTGCGTGAAATTTGCCAGTTCATATTCGACTTGAAACCGCCGGGCCGTGCTGTTTTGATGATACACCTTGTGGAGGAAATCCCACATTTCCGCGGCAGTTTTGTAGGGCCTCAGATTAAGGACAAGATGAGGCTTGATGGATCCAAGTATCCAGGTCATGACTTTAGCATCCATGGTGGTCCACTTTGACAATGCTTCAGCCCATGACAAATAGTCGGAACTAAAATGCCCAGGTACTATAGTTCTTACCCATGAGACGAATAGGAGAGAAATCTAACCTGCCCGTTGACATGATTCCCGCTAAAAATTCCAGATTTGCCCCTATGGCTGCCAAAAAGTCCAGATCTGCCCCACAATTTCAAAAATTCCAGTTCTGTCCCCACAATCTCAGAAATTCCAGTTCTGTCCCCACAATCTCAGAAATTCCAGTTCTGTCCCCACAATCTCAGAAATTCCGATTCTGTCCCCACAATCTCAAAAATTCCAAAAACGACCTTAGGCACATAAATCATTTCATAACTTAGGAATTTTTTTTTTTTAGACCTATCGTAAAAAAAACTCACGACTGTTCACCTTCTCGGCGCGAGAATGGACTCTGAGCTCGGTCGGTGGTTTCTGACCACTCCTTTGAGCTCGGATGGATGTTTCCTATCTCGCCTGAGCTCCGGTCGACCTGTGAGTTGTCGGACAGCAGCTCGTTGATCGGAAATCTTCGGATGAGAACCGGGCAGCAAGGACGCTTTGTCTCACTCCTCTGAGCTCGGTCGGTGGTTTCCGACCACTCCTTTGAGCTCAGACAGAAGTTTCCGACCTCTCCTGAGCTCCGGCCGATCTTTGAGTCTTCAAACAGTAGCTCGTCGGCAAGGATGCGTCCGACGGAGATGGCTTACCTCAAAACGCTCCCACCAAGCTCCGATACCATGTTAACCGAGGTATTCTTCAAGAACGAGGGCCGACGAATCATTTGAGACCAGTGTCCACGCACTGGTCTTCTCGGGGACGAAATACCACGCTGCAAGGCTTGCGGCTCCTCTCGCTCCGAGACCACTAAACTCCGTTGATGGTGGACGGAACCACCAAGACCTCCGGGGACTGACGGCATAGTCTCGACAGAGAGCCTCACACTCTCGTTTCTCGGCGAGGAAGACGGTGAGGAGAGAAGGCGAAACGTTTGAGTGCGGGAATGCAATGCCCCTTCCCTCTCTTTTCTTTCTTATTTATGCTTAGGTTTATCACATATTACATATCAACCCATGGGCCCACCACAATCCCACCCAACCCATTAAGCTATGTACATAATACAACATACAACAAGCATAAGTTATACCTAATAACATGATAGAAAATATACTTCAGGATGTTGCATATTTATAGGTGGCAACCTTGTCTGTTAGAGAAACAAAAAACTAACAATAGTTGTGCGATCGAATGCTGAAGCAGAGTATAGAGTTATGACTCATACAACTGCTGAACTTATTTGGGTTAAAGTTGTACTCGTTGGAATAGACATTTAAGGACCTATGATAATGGGATGTGATGATCAAGCTGCTATCTTTATTGCAAATAATCCAGTATTTTATGAGAGGATAAAACATATAGAAGTGGATTATCACTTTATTGGGGATGCTGTGATGAGTGACAAACTCCTTATGTGAAGTCAGCTGATCAACTTGGTGATCTCTTTACATTACCTGTGGGAAAACATTAGCTCAAAATATTTTGTGTGATCATTTAAAAAAATAAAATAAAATTTTGTGACAAGTGGGCCTTCATGACATTTATGGTCCAACTTGTGAAGGAATCTTGGAGTTCAAGAGTATTGTCTTTTATATGTGTACATGTAGCCCCACTTAGTTGTTTAATTTTGGTGAAGTGGTAGGATGTTGTTGGATGTCTTTGTTATAGTTAGTTTTTAAGTAGTCCTAGAGGGCAACATGGTCAATTCATGTACTTTTAACTTAAGCTGCTTAAGTAAATATGATTAGGGATGATTTTTGTCTCCTAATCAGGTGCTGACTCTCGCACGTTTTTGTCTTGTCAGATTCATTAAGAATCTTTTTGGTATAGCCAAATGAAATTACAAACTATAATTTGATTATGATTGTATGTCAAAATCTTGTTTGGAGCCTACCTTTTGACCCTGAACCTTGGTCCCAATGTGCATCCTTGCCAGATTGCTCCAGCTATCACGAATGGAGGTGCCCTTGAAAGAGCAAAAAGACTTCTTAGTCAGAAGCCAGGTGGAAATTTGCTCCGTCACTCTTTCTGCTACTCATGCCTCAGATTCACTTTTAGCATCAAACCGCCTTCTATTACGTTCATTCCAAAGTCCCCACGACACGAAACTGGTGTAGGCGGAAATCATCATTTTACTGAGACCAAGAAGGGGATAGCCAATGATCGACTTGCTAAAACATATCAGATCAGCAGATATACAGAATTGCACCCCAACTTGCATAGGACAGAGGTCCACACATTCCATGAGAACTAGCACAGGAGCAGAATATGGCTGGCAGATTTTAGTGGATCTATAGATGGGTGACCCCTTCTTCGAAGCACATCTGCCGTAAGAATCTTTCTTTGGCAAGTACTCCACATGAAAATTTTTATCTTTGGAGGGGCACAGAGACACCAAACGACGTAGATATTGTGTTCACTTTGCGTCGAAACCCGATCATTAATGTATCTGTATGCAAATGAAACTGAGAATTTTCCGTTTTTGTCAGGCCACCAAATGAGCTTGTCTGCATTGGGAGGCCTCACTCTGACGTAATTCAAAGAATCCAATAAACAACTTGCTTCCATAGTCTCCGTGTCTGAAAGACCCCTTCGGGGATGTAGGCTCAGACCACCCCCCTCAAAGGCATCGGCTACTGAAATCTCCCTTTGTGTGGAGAGAAGGAAAAGATTTCTGAAAGAGTCCTCAAAGGTTCCTGCCCTGTCCACCAATCATCCCAGAATTTGAGAGATCTTCCGCTGCCAACAAAGAATCTACAGGCTGAGGAGAATTTATGAAGAAGCAAGTAAAGATATCTCCATATTGAGGATAGCCCTCTCCGATTTCTTCTGGACATCCACCATGACGAATTCCAACCCAGCTTGGCACGAACCATATCTTTCCAAAGGTTAAGAAGAATTTGTGTTGAACTTCCATATCCATTTAAGGTGCAAAGCTTTGTTCATTTCTTTTGATTTCTGAATCCCTAATCCACCCAATCTCTTAGGCAAACATACTTTATCCCATCTGACCAAGTGATTTTAAAAGAATCACTTGATCCTCTCTAGAGGAATCTTCTTTTCATTTTATCCATGACTTTGCACATAGAAGAGGGGCAAGGCATAAAGGATAAAACATAGTTTGGGATGCCAGCAATACATGACTTAAGGAGGATTAGTCTGCCCACCCTGTTGAGGAGGCGCCCCATCCAAGTTGCTAACCGAGACTCAATCTTTTCGACTGCTGGCTTTCATAAACTTTGGGAAATACACCCATGGAAGAGTGGGAGGCCAAGATACTTTGGTGGAAGAGTAGTCGTAGAGCAACCAAATAAATTTGCCATCTCTGCAAGATTCTCAAGGCCCACATTAAATCCTATGAGAGAGGTTTTCTCCCAATTAACTTTCTGCCCAGATGCTATTTCAAAAAGCCCCAATATTGCTTTTATCCTCCTTGCACTATTTATATCACCGATTCCAAAAATAAGTAACATCTGCATACTGCAAAATTGGTATATTAAACGCTTGGTGGGGGCTTGTTGGGAGGGCCATCCAAGGTCAACCGCCGAATAGAACATAGCAGAGAGGATTCTGCTACTACGTTGAATAAGAGCGGAGAGAGAGGGTCACCTTGCTTGATTCCTCTAGTTCCTTTAAAATATCTACAGACCGAACCGTTGAGGATCAGGGAGTAGGATGTTGAGCCCACACAACTTCTGATCCAAAATCACCATTTTTCTCCAAATCCCACTTTTTCCATTGTCTCATCAAGCAGGATCCAATTAACTCTGTCAAAAGCTTTTTCAAGATCAAGCTTAAGGGCGGTTCTCGGGTCCTGGTTACGCCTGAAGTGGTCCATAGGCTCATGCGCAGCCATTGTGGAATCTAAAATTTCTTTCCCCTTAAGGAAAGCGCCTTGCCCTTTGTGGATGATGATGGGGAGCAATACCTTTAAACGATGGGTTAGGATTCTCGTAATAATTTTGTATGCACTTGTAAGAAGACTGATAGGGCGAAAATCCTCTGGTTTCTCCACACTTGCTTTTTTTGGAACCAAAGTGATAAATGATGCACCAATGCTGTGAAATATGATGCCATTTCTAAAGAAGCCATGGATCATAGCACTGATATCTTCCTTAAGACGAGTCCAATTTTTTTTCAAAAAGTCTCCATTAAAACCATCAGGGCCCTGCCATTTTCCATGCCCAAGACGGCCCGCTCAATTTCATCCAAAGAGAAAGGAGATTTTATAAGTGAGGCAGCTGCTGTGGAGATACGAGAGAAGCTAATGTGTGGAAACTTCGGCCTATTGGTACACTCCTCCGAATATAAATCTGTAAAAAACTTATCCAACTCATTAGTAATTGAGGTCCGACACGACGTTACCTCATTATTAATGCATAATGAGGTAATTTGATTGGATCTCCTCTTTGCCGAGGCGATGACATGGAAAATTTTTGTATTTGCATCTCCCTTCTTTAGCCATTTAAATCTGGCTCTTTGCTTCCTCCGAATCTTCTCTTGGTGTAATTTAATATTGAGTTTATAATTTAGAGAATCTCGGAACGAAAACTCATCAGAAGTTTAAGTACTTTTGCTCCTCTACTAGATCCAGAGCTGCGATCTGAAAGAGAAGAGAAGCCTTCTCGACAACCAAAGAGGCATGGCGACTAGTGGCCCACTCCTTAATTTTTCCTATTATGAATTGTAGCTTTAGAGGGAACGCCCACTCCCTTCTACCAAAGCTCGAACCCACACCCCACATCCATCAATAAGAGCTTCAAAATTTTCCTCCATTAAACATGAGTTTTCGAAATGGAAAGGCGAGGGCCCCCATTTTTCGAAAACAGTAGTCAACTAGATAGGCCAATGGTCAGACCTACCTTATTGAGAACTCTCCCAGTGACATTCCCAAACATTTGCAGCCAGTCATGGCAAGCCAAGAAACGGTCCAATTTTGATAGTATGGGCTGCTGCTGGCCGTTAGTCCACGTGTAATTCTTCCTGGACAGGGGAATCTTATCCAACCCACACCCACCAATGAAGTCTGAGAAGCCTCGCATAGAGGCCACAATTCGGACTGACGGAGGTTTCTTCTCATGACAATGTCTGATAGCATTGAAATCCCTTGCAAAGATCCACGGGAGATTCCAATTTTGCTGAAGCGAACTGAGCTCTTCCCAGAAAAGGCTACGATCCTTGTATCTGGTTGGACCATACACTCCACCCACACACCAAATTCTGCTGGAGGAGAGATCTCTAAACTGAATACCCAGCGAGAAGCGGCCCTCAATGACATTAATAGAGTCAAAATTTGCCGAGTCCCAAGCTACAAATATACCTCTGGAGTGGCCAATAGCATTCACAGCTGCCCACAGGTATTTGTTTCCTTTTATACTCTTAGTGTAATATAATTGGACTTTATCCTAACTATATATATATCAAAACAATGTATTTGACACAGTAGATAATGGGATGTTATACTATTTATATGAATTTGGCAACCTGACCTCATTTTTAGATTGTGCTCGTCAGGTTTGAGTAGCTTTCTGGAGCTATGTTTGTGTTGTTTTTGGAGTTGATGTTGTTTGCTAGGTTGTAGTTAGTGCCGTCTCAGCTCAACCTTGTATTACCCCCTGCTATCATTGCATGAGATGCATTTTCTCAGGCTTGATGACCTCGAGTGTCTTGAGCTTCATGGTATTTGATGTGGGTGTTTAACTATTAGATTTTAACTTTTTCCAAACTTAATTAAATTAAATTGAATTTATTTATTTATTTTTTGTAAGGTCCTTTTGACTGAGAATAGACTTTGAGTAGTCTAGACGTTTTTAAATTCCATGGGAATGTTGTCAGCTTGTTAAGTAGAAGTTGATATGGGACATTTACTGGTTTTGTAGACATAGGATTTGACTGTGAAGACATATTCTTTGCAATCCTATTTGTTATTTTTATGAAAAAAAGTTGTAAAATGCTTTATTCAGTAGGGTTCTTTATGAAAAATAAATGTGATCAAATTGTTCTGTCTAGTGGAAAAGAACAAAGCTAATGATTATGTTCTGCGGTTACCTAATTACTGGTAAATTGAGATGGGGATGTATTTGAACTCATGTAGTCTTATTTCTTATAAAAGGTTCTGATGCTTTACTAATTTGAATAGTTTTATTTTCGTCAACAGGCAGAAGCAGAGCTTATTTCTTCCATTGTGACATTATTTAAGCGATTGGGACTCACTGAATCAGATGTCGGGTTCAAAGTTTCTAGTCGAAAGGTTTACATTCTAAGTGGTTCTCTTCAATGATGTCAAATTGGGATAAAAAGAGGTTCTACTTTTTTTATCTGCCTGTGATTCTGATTTCTCATTTGAAGAATTTCCAAGTCAGTTGTTTTTCTCAGCTTATAAAAACAAGTTGATGTCACAGCATTGCCATAATTATATATATTTGGTTAGGAATACTAGCAAGTTTTTAGTAATGCCTCCCGTTATTTTAGATGCATTCTTGTTGCTGAATCCCTGCAAATTCCTAATAATGTCTTCTTTGTTATTTCATATGCCCTTTTTGTTTTTCTAAATCTTAGGAGTTCCAGTAATTTGAAGGCAGTTATATCAAGGAGAACTGGAGTCAGATTGCTGCTAGCTCGGCCCTGAAGCTCACCTGCCTTCAGCAGTGGCTTCGTCCTCCTCCTAGCTGCTTTAAACTCAACTTTGATGGCAGTTCCTCAGGGAACCCCAGCCCTGCTGCCTTTGAGGGGGGGGGGCACGTTTCTGTTCTAGCAGTGGTGAGATCCTCCTCTCCTTTGCCAGTCTCCTTGGCTTGACGGATTACACGTTTGCTGAGATATCTGTGCTAGAGCATTGATTAAAGATTTTTAAGGAAAAGTTGGGTGGTTCTCTTATTGTCGAAGGAGACTCCCTTGTTGTTAACAATTGGTGCAGAAATTGGGCTTCCCTCGGCGTCTCTGTCATCTGTTTTTGAGATTATGGACTTTTCTGTTAATGTTGTTCGCTTGTCCCATGTTTTCAGATCAGCCTACTCTATGGCTCTCCCTACTCCAATAAGGGGTCTCCCTATGGTCCCTTGTTTAAGGGACCCTCCTTTCTTGTGTAGCTGTTTACCTTCAGGCCTTCTTAATGAAGACACTCTGTTTCTTTAAAAAAAACTTAGGAGTTAATAATCATTGGTATTAGCTAAGAAAGGCTCAATGCTCTAACTTGGATCCCATAGAGTAGAATAAGTTCAAAGGCGTCCAAATATTACTAACCAAGTTAGCGTGCCTTTTCCTATTGTAGAATTAGGAGAGCAATGCTGGAAGAAGAAGAAAGTTGAAGGAAGCAGCAGGGCAGAAACCTACATTCTCTTAATTCTCATCAATTAGGGTAGAAATAGAGTCCTCTCCTGCTTTAAGTAAAAGTCAATGGCTAAAAGATATAGAAGCCCATCTACGTATGAAGAAAATAAAACGACTTTAAGTGATCTAACTACACTACACTAGAGTAATTGCATATAATAAAGAAACCCACTGCCCTACATTCTGTTTCAGCACTGGAGCAAGCCACTATAGTTTGTTTCTTGCTTTTCCATGTCACTAAGTTTCCTCCTACAAATTTATAATAGCCGGTTGTAGAGCTTCTATCTATTTTAGAACCAGCATCGTCTGCATTAAAATAGCCAACCATGTTTAATTGTTTGTATGGGCAAAAACTCAAGCGTTTACCAGGAGCTCTTTTGAGATATTATGATTCTAACCACTGCATCATGACGGGCTTTCCTTGGTTCCTCCATAAAGTTGCTGACAACTCCCACTGCATAAGCTATACTTGACGAGTTATATAGTAGCATATAGCAACTTGTTTGAGATGCTGTTGTGCATTGTCACCACTTTCTCTAGTCTCATTGATATCTTCCTTGGCTCTCCTCTTCCCATTCTATGAAAGATCATGTGTCATCTTGTGCTGCTAGCTTTTGACATATCTGGTTTGAGAGGAACCAAAGGATCTACCCCTCGAACCGGAGGGGGCGGCCTCCTTGCTGGAGACCGCGCTGGAGAGAAGCTCCGAAGAGCTATAGCTAGATCCTTCCAGCCGAAACCTGTAATTGTGGCCTCGTGTATGAAAATTATGGCAAGCACAGAGGATCCTCGTCGATGTACGGTTCGACATTCCCTTTGACCGTGGAAAGCAAGTCACCGAGAAGAGAAAAATCGAATCCCGCGACTAGAGTTCACGGGATCGATTTGCTTCGCTCGTCGCTCTTTGAAATTGATGGGTGAAGTTCGATATTGCCTCTACTGGAACATAGATGAAGGCGAGTTTCGATCCGATTGGAGAGGAGATGCGGATCACGTGGCCAGAGCTCCGGCCAACCCTCTCCACTGTTACTTTGCATTTTCCGTAGCCGAAACGGAATGGGTGATTTCACTTCTTGTGTCGGGAGATCGTTGTCCAGCTGGTGCCGTCGGATGAGATGACGGTAGTCTTGCCGGAGGTACGATGTCCGGTGGGTGGGTTCCGGTCGCCGGCCGTGGGGATGGTAACCGGCAGGGGGGGTTGGGTTTTCTCACTCTCGGGTTCTCACCTGCACGCAGAGGCTCATTTCAAAACAAAGTTAGAAACTAGTATTACTAAAAAAAAAAGAAAGCATTTGTAGGGTTTTGTAACACTAGGTTAGGTAACATTGCTAGATTGAGAGCTGTTTGGAGGGAGGAAATGGCTACCTAATCTCGAGTGAAATTTGTTAGAGACTGGGCCACTTTGCCTTAGGAGGTTAATCCATAGAACTACCTAGTGGCAGAGTGAGAACCACCTCAAAGGTGACAATGTCTACTTAGATCTAAAGTGAAAGCTCTCATAGAATAGCTGCCACAAATATTGGCACAGAAGCATGGTGGAGTATTATCTGCTTGTGGTGCACAACTTGGGTTAAGAGTGTTTAATAGGCCAACTTAATATGACAGGGGTTTATTTGCCTAGTTTTTTGTGTTCGTAAGTTTAGAACTTTGACTTATTTGCTATGCACTTGACAATTTTAGTCTCTTTAACAACATAAAGATGTTTTTTTTTTTTTCACTTTATTCACTCAACCTGGTCCAGCCACATTTTGGGGAAAAAAAAAATTCTATGAATGGTTTTCAATCCAATTCTAGGGAAGCATGAATGGTAGGACATTTGGTTAACATCATAGAAAATAATCAATTTAAAATAGTCAAAAGGTCGTTGTTTCTCTCTCTGTATTTCCTCTGGAGGCATAAACTCTCCTACCAATTGACTGCTGAACGTATATATTTGTTGTGCCCTAGTACATTGATTTTATCAATTTGCTTAAGAAAGAGATCCAAGATTTGCACTTCTATGTTATTTCCTGTTTCATTGTTTGTTGTTTGTTCTTGCCAGGAAATGTATACTATCATTGATTTTATTTTATTTGCTTCCAGGAAATGTTTGTTTCTGCTAGTAATATCCATTTGTTGAAATTTATCAATTTTGCTACTCTTCCAGGTTTTGCAGGCGGTTCTTCAACACTATAGTATACCAGAAGAATTGTTTGGCGAAGTTTGTGTCATTATTGACAAGGTTAGTTCAATTTAAAATTTGAGTCTCCTCTCTTGGGGGTCCTAAGGCACATGATTCATTGTGTCCTTTGCTTGCAACTTCTTACCCTCTGAATGCAGAGGTTTTGATTGTTTCTTAACTGTTTTTTGTTATGTTAAAACTTCGCATTGAACCATTGTATAACTTACTTATTTGCTAGGGATTAAGTGTGAACTAGTTTTAAGTTGTTATTTTTGTCAATGACAGATTGTTCTTTATATTTGTTTTCCTTTAGATACAGGTTAGTTTTGTAGATTGCTATTAAAGGGCTCTTATTGGTGCTGTCTTCTTTTGAATTCTGTTAGGAACCTGTACTAACTTGAGAGAATAAAAGTGAGAGAAAGTCTCACACATAAGAAAAAGGAGATTTAAAACAGGTTTAGAGTCTAAGCATGCCCCTTCCCTTTGAGCTCTTCAATTTTTAAATGTCTTACATTCATGAGGATTTTGTTGAGCGAAATCCATTTCCGACTTTTTCCCCAAAATGTACTTCTCATCCAATATCCTAATATGTGTCTCTTGATTTTTTGTCCCCATCCTTCGAATCCTTTACTATGTCATTGTCTACTTCCCATGTACCTCGTTCAGTGCAGGAAGCTTTGTGCTCTCCAAAATGGAAACAAGCTATGGATGATAAAAGGAGTGCTTTGGTGTCTTGGGGAACATGGCGTCTATGTGATCTACATGCAGGAACATCTATTGTAGGGGTGTCGTTGGGTTTATACTATCAAATATAATGCTGATGGATTTATTGAATAGTATAAATTTCAGTTGGTATCGAAGGGGTATAGGCAAATTTTAAGAGTTGATGTCTTTGAGACATTCTCTCTCGTGGCCCGACTTTCTTCTGCACGTATCTTAATATCTGTGGCTGTTAATAAGGGTTGGCCTGTCTTTCAGCTTGATGTGAAGAATGCCTTTCTATATGGTGATCTACATGAGGAAGTGTGTAGCAACCTCCTGGGTATGTTGTTTAGGAGGAGACAGGAAAAGTATGTAAGCTGCAAAAGGCTAGTTATTTTGGGATGGGCCTTGGACCCAACTTCACAACTTTAACTTCTATTGTCATTCTAACTCTTACTTTGACTAATACTATGACTCTAACCAAGATTAAGATGTCCTGATATCCAAGTCAACCCCTACTTTCTCTTCTAATTACTAATTTATCCTTTTAATCGTGTTAAAATACCTTAAATTCTCTAATTACAATTCTGAAGTCTTTTACCTCATCCTTGAGGTTTGGCTATGACTAGTGCTGCATATGCCACCCATTATCTCCATGTTGTTGACTTTTGTAGTCGTTTGCTCCCAATTGAGAACCAAATTGGTCATTTGTCCTTGATCATCAAAAGTCATTGGCATCTCTTGATACGAACCACGTCAACCCATGACGAAACCCTATACCAAATCTGGAAATCGTCCCTAAGATCTTTCAAGTTTGATGGAAACCGTGACCCGTTGCTTAGCAAAGCAAGAACCTTGGTATAGTGAAGACACCACAAACTGGGATGGAAAATCCGTTTGATAAGTCGATATTGAACGCCACAAGGAAACCTTGATAAGTTCAGAAAAGTGAATCACTCACAATATCAATAATCATCAAAAACTTTTACTCCCCTTAATCTGTGTACAAGGTCCTCTATTTATAGTGGAGAACGTGGTAGAGTCCTAATTACATTCAAATTCTAACTCTTAATGATAAACCTATCATAATAAGATAACTCAATGTAAACTAAAATTCTAACATAACTCAAACTCTCTCTCTCTAAGAAAAGCATATCTTGAAAAGATAACATAATCTACTAGAGATCTAATATAACTAAAATTTTAACTCATGAGGACTCTTCTTGGGGTCCCACGTTCTCATGGTGGGTCTCACCAGCTTGTGCCACCATGGTCGGTCCCACATTGTAATAGGGTAAATCCAGCCGACGTCCTCATGGTGGGTCCCACTAGCTTGTGCTTCCATAGTGGGTCCCACAATATAACAAAGTAAAACCAACCTTTGTTCGCATCATTCCCCCCCTCTTGAGAAGGATTTATCCTCAAATCCTCCCCAGGGTCGACCTTACTCAATTGTTGCAACCTCACTTGATCCTCATATACTTGTTGTGGTATCATCGAAACTAGAGTGATTGTTCGCTGGTTGTGCGCGAATGAGTACTTGTTGGTGAAGCCGTCATGCTGCACATGTCTGTCAAATTGCCATGGTCTTCCTAAGAGGAGATGTCCAACTTGCATTGGTACCACATCACACAATACCTCATCCTCATATTTATCGATTTGTAACGGTACAACAACTTGTGTCGTAACCCTTACTTCACCACTATCATTCAACCATTGTATTATGTATGGACGAGGGTGGTTAAGAGATGTGAACCCTAGCTTTTCAATCATGGAAGTACTAGCACATTAGTGCAACTATCGCCATCAATAATAACACTACATACCTTGTCTTTCACATGGCAGTGAGTGTGAAAGATATTCTCCCGCTGTACTTCTGCTTCCTCTTCTTTAGTTGGCAAGCTTAAGGCATGTCGTGCGACTAGTCCAAGCATCTCACCATTATCTGCCTCGAACTCCTCATCTCCGATGGGGGCGTCCTCCAATGGTGGCATGTCATCTAGATCAGTTTCGTCTTCAGAATCAATTTCACCATTTTCCCGAATCACCATAACTTGCTTGTTTGGACATTGGCTAGCTATGTGTCCTCTCCCCTGACATTTGAAACATATAATCTCACTAGAATGAGTTGAAATAGGGGCTGATTTACCTTGATAATCCATGGTAGTGGTGACTATTTTGGGCTCATGTTTGGCCTTGAAGGTGGATGGATTTTCTTCTTTCGTTGGGTAGTTTGACCTCCAAGGTGATGCACTCGAATTCTCTGGTCTTGGCCGTATACCACCCCTCCTAAGTTGCCTCTCAACTTTGATTGCCATATGCACCAAATCCTCCAATTCCACATAATGGTGTATCTCGATTGTGTTAGCAATCTCTCTGTTTAAACCATTCAAAAATCTGGTCATTGTCGCCTCTCGATCCTCCTTCACATTGGCTCTAATCATAGCCATCTTCATCTCTTTATAGTAAACATAAACGCTTTGGTTACCTTGATAGAGACCTTGTAGCTTGAGGTATAGATCCCGATAGTAATGACTTGGTACAAATCGTCGTCTCATCAGATTCTGCATCTCATCCCAATTTTCAATAGGACGTTCTCCATTCCCCTCCTGTTGATGCACAATTGGTCCCACCACACAATAGCATAATTAGTAAATTCAATTGCAGCAAGTTTTACTTTCTTGAATTCGGAGTAGTCGTGACAATTGAAAACCAACTCCATCTTCTTTTCCCACTCGAGGTACGCTTCAGGATCACTTCTTCCTTGAAATGCAGGAATTTTCATCTTGATAATTCCCAAGTTGTTATCTACCCGGTTCCTAACTTCTCTATTCCAGCCACATCTCCTATGGCTGCCCACTGACATCCTATCAGACTCCTCATCTAAATCGTCAAATTCACCCATATACTCAACTTCTCTTCGATACAACTTGTTCCTCCTTGGGTTGTTCAGAACAAATGATGGTTGCCCCCGTTGTTTTCCCTTTTCTACCTTATCCAACCTCCCATGTATATCTTTTAACTCCTCCCTCATCATCCATCTCATCTCCCCTATTAATGCTTGTATTTGCAAATTCGGAACATCGGATGATGGAATCTCTTGCTCATGCGACATGGTTAAAAATATGCGAACAAGGTTAGAATAATATGCAAAAGAGAATGGGTCTAGCAGTCTTTTTATTTTTATTTTTGCTTTGACCTGAGTTGACCCGGTCCGAGTTGGCCTGGGTTGACTCGATTCAGTCGCCTCGGTCTGGCGCGAAACTCAGCTGAGTTGATCCGGTTCCAGTGCTGATTAAATTTTTCCTAAGTTAGGAAAAATTTAATTGGGTCGTCTTCTTCCTCCTTATGCTGATCTCGAATAGTGCGGGCGACGGTAAGTTCAGAACTTATCTTTCAACGTCGTTTTTCTCACAACACCGAGCAAGGCGGGCGACGGTCGTTTTTTTTTTTTTCCTCACGACACAGAATAGAGCGGTCTTCGTCTTCCTCACGGCACCGAACAGAGCGGGAGACAGTCTTCGTCTTCCTCACAGTGCCGAGACCAGAGACGGCAACCCGGTAGTTCTCTGAGGATAAAGGAACGTCAGACTTACTTGGAAGAACCAGACAAGAGCTCGGTGATAATCCGACGGGCTCAGAGGCCGTCTTCTTCGTTGGCGCAATTTTTTTTCTCCGGCTTCTTCGGCAACGACGCCGAACAGAGCTTCTCCTTCTTTGGCGACGGCGTCGAGAAGGCTTCTTCGGCGACAGCGCAAAGCTTCTATCCTCCTTCGGCATTGGCACAAATAGAGAACCAGTCGTTCACCCTTTTTTTTTTCTTCTTCTCGGCAACGACTAGCTTCAGTCGTTCGTTTTTCTTCTTATTTTTTCTTCCGCAACGGCGCCGAACAACCTCCTTCTTCGGCGACGGCACGAACGGAGACCCAATACCTTCAACAATTCCTGGATTTGTTTTTTTTTTTTTCGAAAATTTGTTTTTTTCGGAATTTATTTTTCGGACTTTTTTTTTCTTGTTCTTCTCAGCAACGTCTAAATCAGATGTTCGTCTCTTTTTTTTTTCGGATTTTTTTTTTGTTGGCTGAAAAAAATACGAACGAGAAGAAAAATAAATAAAAAAAAGGATAGGCAAACCTGATGAACCAAAGCTCTGATACCAACTGATACGAACCACATCGACCCGTAACGAAACCCGATACCAAATCTGGTAATCATCCCCAAGATCTTTCAAGTTTGGATGGAAACCGCGACCCGTTGCTTAGCAAAGCAAGAACCTTGGTATAGCGAAGACGCCACAAACGGGGATGGAAAATCTGTTTGATAAGTCGATATTGAACGCCACAAGGAAAACCTTGATAAGTTCGGAAAAGTGAATAACTCACACAATATCAATAATCATAAAAAAACTTTCAACATTCTTCAATTTGTGTACAAGTTCCTCTATTTATAGTGGAGGACGTGGTAGAGTCCTAATTACATTCAAATTATAACTCTTAAAGATAAACCTATCATAATAAGATAACTCAATGTAAACTAGAATTCTAACATAACTCAAACTCTATCTCTCTAAGAAAAGCATATCTTGAAAAGATAACATAATCTACTAGAGATTTAATATAACTAAAATTCTAACTCATGAGGACTCTTCTTGTGGTCCCACGTTCTCATGGTGGGTCTCACCAGCTTGTGCCACCATGGTTGGTCCCACATTGTAATAGAGTAAATCCGCCCGACGTCCTCATGGTGGGTCCCACTAGCTTGTGCCTCCATGGTGGGTCCCACAATATAACAGAGTAAAACCAACCTTTCTTTGCATCATCTCTGATACATAAGGGCCAAGATGTCAACAAGCTCGAATGATCATCCATCAGTTGGTGTAGCTTTGCTTCTTTTTTTTGTTTTTTTTTTTTTTTTTGAATAAGATGCTTTATTAATATAAGGCAGAAAGATACAAACTGAAAGAAAGTTCCCCTAACAACAAGAGATTGTAGGGTAACTCCTTGTTTAGCTAAAGAATCAACAACATCATTTGTTGATCTAGGTACATGAGACCAAATGTAATCAAAACAAGAAATAATCTTAATAATTTGATGAAAAATTCTCCAATGCCGCCAAGTAGGATCAACAACTTTTGAACACCAGCCAATTACAACTTTTGAATCTTCTTCAATAATAAGAGGGATATTAAAATTCTCCCGAAAAACAGTAAGTCCTTGAAGAAGAGCAGACAATTCAGTTGTAGTAGAATCTGAAATTCCTCAGAGCCCTCACGAACTCTGAAGCTTTGATGGCCTCCAACCTCCTCTCCTGCCTTACGAATCTAAAAATCTGCGACCACATCCCGAACACTCTTATCTGGATCCCTTGCGCTAAAGGTTCCTTCATTGTGGCTTCAACTTATAATCTTCTGCATGGACCCAACACCTCTTAGCCTCACTACCCTGTTGCTCTAGCCTGGTCTTTTCTTGCTCCTCTTTGTGTCAACTTCTTTACCTAGTGTGCCTGTTGAAACAAAATCCTCACCTTTGATGCTCTCATCAGATGAGGAACTCATGTTTCGGATCCAACTCGTCCCCTTTGTTGTTGCACCCCATAATCTGCCACCCATGTCATACTCCACTGCTACTTTGCCCAAGCCATCTAGGCCAACCTCCTCAATAGAATTGGTGTGCAATATTGTGTTTCCCACAACTTGCCATCTATGATTCAATCCATCAACTCTCGGCTTCCTAAGCTTGGAAAAATGCTTTTCTCTAGCCACACTGGAAAGAGAGAAATAACCAGAAATTCTAGTTCAAATTCTCTCCTATCGAGGTGCTTGTTGAGAGCATCGCTGGCTCCTTAGGAAGAAAGAATTCCTCCACTTTAAAAGCTCTGATTTTTGAGGAAATTGGCACCTGATCGCTGCCATGGCTTGACCCTCTCGCGCCCCAAATATGGCAATGTGGTCCCCTCCCCCTTCTTGTCACTTCAAGTATAACTTCAATGGCAATGCTTTTGGCTGCCCTGGGCCTGCTGGATTTGGCGGAGTAATCTACGATGATAATGGTAGCCTCCTCTTCTCCTTCGCCGGTCCTTTCGGTATCTCCGATTCAACAAACGCTGAGCTTGCTGGGCTGCTCCAGGGCCTCAAGGTCTTTCGAGATCGTCTGTTCGAGCCACTTATCATTGAAGGTGACTCCAAAGTTGTCATTGATTGGTGTGCTACGTTGAAGCCCCACCCCCCCTCCCCTTCCCTCCCCTCACCTCTGGCGGCACTGGGATGCTTTCTTTGAAATCTTTTTGATGAAATTTGTAATATATCTTCGTACCTGAATTGTATATGGACCTACACCACTAGATCTGCCAACCACTTGGCGGACTCTCATGCTAAATGGAGAACCTCCCCTCTCTATAGGTTATATTTTCTTCTCTCTGTCTATAATATTCACATTTCATAAAAAAAAAGTATATTTCAAAGCATATTTTCATACCAAGGACCTTGAGGCATTGAAATACTTTCTAGGAATTGAGATTGCCAAGAGCAAGGACGGTGTGGTGTTATCTCAAAGAAAATATATTACTGACATGTTGCATGAGTTTGGTTTGCTAGGAGCTAAACCAGTTAGGCCACCTATGGAAGGTGGTCATAATCTTTTTGATGAAGAGAGTCCCTTACTACGAGACAAGACAATCTAAAGGAAACTAGTTGGTCAATTGATTTAGGTGATAGTTGATGGACTCGATATCTTAGTTAGTTTATTGAGTCAATTCATGAAGAATCCTTGCAAGGTTCATCTGGAAACAACTTATAGAATTCTACGCTATTTGAAAGAACCTCCTAGTAAAATGTTTTTCTATAAACTCCATAAACTTTTGAATATTGAGGGATACTTAGATGCATATTATTCAGTTTCTAGGATGGACAAGAAATTTGCTACAGGTTTTTGTGTATTTGTTGGAGGCAATTTCATAAACTGGAAGAGCAAAAAGTAGAGTATTGCTGCCCTTTTGAGTGCAAAGGCTGAGTACTGTGCTAGTGAGTGGGTGAAATTAGTTTTAGAAGAGTTTAGATTTGCTTCTGATGATTCGATGGTATTAAAGGGTGATAATCAAACAACAATCTTTATTGTTAGCAACCTGGTTTTTAATGAGAGTACCAAGCATATAGAATTTGATCTTTATTTTGTACATGATGCTGATATAAGTGGTGAAGCTGTCACCCCTTGTGTCAAGACCACAGATAAGATTGGAGACATGTTCACAAAGCCCCTTGGAAAATGAGAGTTTGGTAATCTTTGTAACAAGTTGGGTTACTTGATATATATGCTCTACTTCGAGGGGGAGTATTGAAGTTCAAGGGTATTTCAGTCATTACACAAGTGAAAAGTTGAGTCATTTGAGTTGATTAAGGTCGGTCTGTCTTTATGATCTATTTATGTGAGACAAGGGTGTAATCTTTCCTCTTTTTATAAGCTGCTGGTTATTATGTAATTTTTCACCTAAGTGATATTAATAAAAAATGTTAGGGGTCATGCTTTGGTCCCCAACGAGACTGCTGCCTATCGCAGCTTTGCTCATTTCTTCTCTTCTTTTCTCTCTTTCTTCTCTTTTTTTGAGAAATCTCTCTTTCTTCTCTTACTTCTATTGATTTTACATATACAAGCTAAGACTTCCCTCATGGGCTTCAATGTTAGTCCTGAGATTCTTATAGAGATGGCAAGTATATTTGGGTGCTCAACAAGTCACCTTCCAGCAATCTACCTTGGTCTGCCACTATTCAATGGCCGTATATGTAAGAGTCTCTGGAATCCGGTGGTGGAGAAAATTGAAGCCCGGCTTGCATCCTGGAAGGGACGTCTGCTTAGTAAAACGGGTAGGCTCATTCTTCTCAAGTCTTGCATTGCAGGAATTCCTTACTTTGCATTATCTTTTATGCCCTATCCTATCTCCATCTGTAAGGCTATGGATAGACTCAAAAGAAGATTCCTATGGAGGGGTACGAGTGATGTCTTCAAGTATCATTTGGTTCGATGGGACAATGTATGTTTGCCAAAGAATATGGGTGGCTTGGGATTTCGGAAATCCACGAATATGAATCAAGCGTTGCTTCTAAAATGGTTATGGAAGTTCAATACCCATTTTTCAAATCTCTGAAAGGAAATGGTTCTTGCTAAGCTTGGTGGGGACACTCATTGGTGGATGTCAGGTGGTAATCGTAGAGGTCTATCCTCAATATGGAGAGCACTATACCTCCTGCTTCCAAAATTTTATTGCGCAAATAGATTTTATGTTGGCAACAGTAGATCGCTCAAGTTTTGGGAAAATTTGTGGATAGAGCAGGTGCCATTGCAGGATGCTTTCAAAAGTCTTTTTCTCCTCACATCTCGTAAAGACATATCAATAGTAGAAGCTTTCGAGGGGGGTGGTATAAACCTTCATCCTAGAAGGGGTCTCTCAGATAACGAGGCCCTAGAGGCTTGTCGTCTGATGGATTTTGTTGCATCGGTCAAAATTCGCCCTTCGGAGGCTAACAAGCTCATTTGGTGGCCAGATAAAAGGGGCATATTCACTGTTTCATCTACATATGGCTGCTTAAATGGCTGGAATTTGTCTTGGAGGGAGAATGAAATTAACTTCTTATGGCGTATATGTGCCCCCCCAAAGATAAAGTTCTTCATGTGGAGCGCCTGTCAAGGCAAGATTCTCTCAATAGATGTTCTTAGAAGAAGAGGCCATCGCTCAATTGACCCCCTGTGCCCATTCTGCAACTCTGAAGGTGAAACCACAAGCCACATTCTGCTTCAATGCATATTCTCTTGGAAGGTGTGGACCCTCATTCCCAGTAAGTTTGGGTTACAATTCTGCATGGCGGCTGATCTTCTCTCGTTCAGTAAGTCGCTCATTGGTACTCCTCTGCCTGGCATTGGTAAAATGATGCTCTCTGCTTGCGTTAGTTTCATCCCGTGGGGGCTTTGGAATGAGCGCAATAGAAGACGATTTGATACAAAATGTGAATCTGCAGATCAGGTAGCGGATTGAGTGGTGGGTCATATATCTACTTGGCTTCTGACTAAGAAAGCTTTCTCTTCCTTTTTGGGCACCCTTATCCGTGAAAACTGGAGAAATATGGCTATGATGCATTCTGGGACAAAGATCCCGGTTTTGCAAGAATGAACTCCTCCTGCTCCTGGTTACCTTAAGTTAAACTTTGACGGTTCGTCTCTTGGTAATCCAGGGATTTCGGGTATTAGAGGAATTATTTCAAACCATTTCGGCAATCAGCTTTTCTCTTATGCCGGCCGGCCCTCTGGGCATATCTGACTCTACGTCTGCAGAGCTACATGGCCTCCTCCCCGGTCTCTGCGTCTTCAGAGACAATTGCAGCGGCCCTCCTCATATTGAAGGAGACTCAAAAGTGGTTATCGGATGGTTTGAGAATGCTTCTCCTCCCCCGTGGCGGCATTGGGATACTTTTCGCGAAATTTTAGATATTACCTCAATTGTTTCTTGTATTTGGATTCACATTCTGAGATCCGCTAATTCGGTAGCAGATGTGCTTGCTAGGCAGGGAGCTAACCTACAATCGCTGGTTGTAAGGGAATTGTTCCCCCAAATTTTGTAATTTTCTCTCGTTTTATTAATACATCTTTTTCAAAAAAAAAAAAAAAAGATTTTTACTCTGTATGTTTCAGTAATGAGTGGGTTGGCTGATATTTTCAGAGTCTTTCCACAACAATCTAATTGAGGAAACTCATAGCAAGCTGGGAATGACAAATATCTACTTGCCAACTTAAGGGGGTGTTAAACTCAATATTTTAGCCTATTTGTTGGGGACTTTATTTCAAATAGTTATAAGTTAGCTCCATCATTCTATTTTTGTAATGACATATGCGCCCCTTTATGTAAAAAAATTATTACCTTCATAAACACATAAAACTGTGCATGGCAGAACTGTTTTTGCTGCACTCTCTATTTTCACAAAAGATTTTTATGGCTTCTCAAGTCTCTCTTTGATTCTTTTTGCTGCTGCTTCAAAGTCATGTATTTTTCCTATTATTCAGATTCTCAGCATCTTTTGTTTTTAATGCAAAAATATTGAGCTAATTCCTATTGTTGAGTGCAGATGGAGAAAGTTCCCATGGAAGAGGTTGAGAAAAAATTGATTTCATCAGGGATATCAGTGGAAGCAATCAATGGGCTTTTGCAAGTTCTTGCCCTCAAATCATTGCCTGAGCTTGAAGGTTGTTCTTGATCTTCTCTTTTAATGATGTTGTAGTGTACTACTTGAGCAAAATTGTTCAATAGCAGAAGAATTAGGATGCTTCTTTTGTTTACTTGTGTCAATCTGAACTTTTTAATTTTGGTCCTTTGCTCATGGACAATGAGAAGTTACATAAAGGAAAAGGAGAGATGGAGACGTCCAGGAGGGCAAAAGAATGACAGAAGAAAAGAAGAATCTCAAAGAAACCAGCAACAACTGTATGGAAGAGAATACGTCACAAGAGTGTGCTGGCTGGTTATTACAATTTCTATGTCCATTAAGCTGTTTGCTCATCTGTTTCATCCTATTGTTAGTGTGGCTGGTGATGTTCTTGATTTCATTGAAAATGTGACTAAGGCACCAAGGAGAGGCTACTTGATTTAATCCAACTAAAGACAGCAGAGGAATCCTTAACATTATAACCCAAAAATGCGAACTTGGCTGTGGGGATAGAGATGGTTTCTCTTCTCTCCTCCACTGCCCCTTCATCTTCCAGGTCTGGGGAATCTTGCCATGCAAATTTGGACGCCAATCTGGGTTCTCCTCACCTTTTTTATCTTTTCTTTAATTGCTCATGTGTCCATAATTCCAACATATAAGTTGGTTAAAAAGTTATAGATTTTGTTAAAGTTAGGTTTAGGTCCATCCCAAAATCATTAGTGGAAGTTAGAAGGCCTCTTCCTAAGTAATAAGTATGGGATCTTTCTAATCTTGAATCCATGAGGGATAATTTTTTATATTCTTCCTCTCATGTAGACTACTTTTATAGCTCTATACGTGGACGATTTTGGCTAGGAGGTAATGTACGAGTATCTACTCTACTATCTTGCTAAAGTTGCGTCTAAGTCTTTCCCAAAATAACTAGCTAGAATTAGGAAGCTTTTTCGGATCCAAGTGGAAATATTTTAGGAGCAAAGGAATTCGTGAGCTATTAACAAGATATTCATACATGAAGGCATCATACTTCAAGCACTACTAGTAAACAATGACGAAGTTAAAAAAACTAAGAACAGGGCTCCTCCTCACGTCAGATTGCACAACCTTTGATATTCCGATTCTCTTGTTTGCGGATGATACTATTTGCTTCGGAGTTGGTACTATGGATCAGATCAGAAAGTTGTGTGTCGTGTTGGGATTATTTGAATTGGCTTCCAGTTAAAACATAAACTGGGGAAAAATCACTCTTCTTAGCTATCACATTGATCCAGCTGGGCTTTGGGATATGGCGGACTACTTGGGATGCTCTGTGGGAAATATGCCAACTACATATCTTGGGTTCCCACTTTTTTATTCTCGGCCTTCGGCGTCACTATGGTCCCCCCTCATTGAGAAATTTGAAAAGAGGCTAGCCACTTGGAGGGGTAAACTCTTATCAACAACGGGCGTCTCACTCTCCTCAAGTCTTGTCTGGTTGGGTTGCCAAATTATCTGTTATCATACATGCACTGTCTGGCCTCCGTTTGATCCAAAATTGATGTCATCCGTCGACGATTTCTATGGAGAGGTTCAGAAGACACCTTCATATATACCATTTGGTTAGTTGGAAGGATATTTGCATGCCTCGTAATAGGGGAGGATTGGGCATCCGGCTTACACAAGAAATGAACAAAGCTCTTATGCTTAGATTTGGAATTTCAACAACAAGCATAACAATTTATGGAGGAATATGGTGAAATTCTACCTTCAATTTTCGGGTGCCTGGTGGAGAGGGTGGCGCCGCTCGCCTCCTATCCTCGATATGGAAATCAATTTTCAAGCTCCTTCTAGTATTCAGAGATACTACCTCGTTTCACACGGGCAATGGAAGGACCCTTCTCATCTGGTTGAACGAATGGTGTGTCCCCTAATCCCTCTCGGAGGAGATTCTGGGGCTGCATAGGGTGGCAGGCGACCTCTCTTGCTCTATGGCTGATTCATGGAGTGATCACTTGTGGAGTCTCCCGTTCTGTCGGGGATTAAATGATGAAGAATCATTGACATTTTGCTCTCTCCTTACCAGACTCAGCAGTACTATTATTCGAGAGCACTCAGTTGATAAGTTGATTTGGAAGCCTAGTAATAATGGCCGATTCACTGTCACTTCGGCTTACTCTCATATTAGAAAGCAAGACTACAATATTCATGAGCAGAAGGCGAATCTGGCTTGGACACTCTCAGCGCCAAGCAAAATAAAATTTTTCGTGTGGTCAACCATTAGAGAACAAATTCTTACTTCAAACAACCTTCATAGAAGAGGCTTCACTGCCCCCGATCTTTCTTGTCCCCTTTGCGGTGAGTGTGAAGAGACAGTCCGACATGTCCTCTTACACTGTGGAATTTTGTCGCAAGTTTGGATGAAGATTTTTCAAAAACTTGGGCTCCAAGTGGGGCTACATCAGGACCTCTTTGGCACCTTTGAGATGGTTCGAGGGATTCTCCTTCCTTGGTTGGGCAAATTAATACTTTCAGCCTGTCTTGCGCATGTTCCATGGTGTATTTGGCTCGAGCGGAACAACCGGAGATTCAACTCCAAAGCTAGCACCCCGGACAACACGGCTTCTCATGTTGTTGGCCTCATCTCGAGCTGGCTTCATACAAAGAAGGATTTTGCCACTCTATCGAGGGTTTCCTTTCGGGAAAATTGGAATTTGATCGCTCATATGTCTGGCCCTAGCAGAACTCCGAGTATGGCTATCTGGGATCCTCTCCCTTGCGATTGCATTAAGCTGAATTTTGATGGTAGTGCTATTGGATGTCCTGGGCTAGCTGGAGCAGGTGGTGTGTTCAGAGGTTACAATGGAGACCCTATTCTTTCTTATGCTGGTCCGGTGGGCATTGCCGATTCTAATACTGCTGAAGTTAGTGCTCTGATATTCGGCCTCCAAATCTTCAGGGATCGTCTCCATGGCAAGTTAATCATTAAAGGCGACTCAAAGATGGTTATTAGTTGCTGTTCCAAAGACAACTTTCCCCCTTGGTGCCACTGGCCCATCACTGATAGTATTGCTGACATTGTATCTTCTACTCATTGTAATTGGAATCTCATTCCTAGATCAGCCAACTCTTTGGCTGATAAATTGGCAAAATTCGGAACTTCCCAGCAATCTCTCATTGTTTGGGAAGGTTTGCTTCCTTTGTAAATTGCTCTTTTGAGCTTTTGTCTTAATAAAAATCAGTAAAATTTTAAAAAAAAACTAAGAATAGAAATAAGAATTTTCGTTAAAGAGGGCAGGGAAGGATAACAAAGAGAAAAACCTATGAATCATAATGTTAGGTTTGAATGCAACATATGATGGGAATGAATTATTTGAAGTTTCTAACTGGTTTAGATATTGGTAGGGAAATTGATTTTTCTATGACTAGACCAAATGGCCATTGGAGAGGGTACTGATGTATTTGAAAAAGTTTCTAGGATAGGGGTTGTTATATATGTCACATGATTACATTTATTTGGAAGGTTTTGCTCAAGTTGATTGGGCATGATATCAAGATGATCGATTCATCAAAAAAAAAAAAAAAAAAAAAAAAAAAAAAAAAGATATCAAGATGATCGAAAATCTACTTCTCACTTTGCATGGCAAGAAATTGAAGTTTTGTAGGAAGATCTAATGCCAAAGCTGCATAAAGAGCTATGAGTCATGTTATATGTGAAATGGTATGGTTGAAAACATTAGCAGAAGTAATGCATTTGAAGGTTGAAAAACCTATGGTACTATGCTATAACAATTAGGGAGCTAGTGCTATAGCAAACAATCTAATGTTTTGTAAGCTAGCGAAACACATCAAAGTAGATTATTGCTTCCTACAGGCTAAGGTCAAAGGTGGACTAATCTCTATTGAGCTTGTTTCTTCCTAACCGATTGCAGATATCTTTACCAAGGCCTTGGCTCTAGTCCAGTTGATTGCCGCATATAGTAAGCTGTACATCTAGGATATATATACATCACCTTGAGGGGGAGTGTTGGAGAATAAGGAGTTGACTTATTTGATTTATGAAGTCCCTGTTTATTATTTTTTGTTACTGTTGTTTAAGTTCTGTAGTACTCTTGCTTGAAGTTGTTATGTGATGGGTAATACTGTCATCATTGTTAAATTGGGTCCAAGGCCTATCCCAAAATGATTAGCCAACTTAGGAAATCTCTTTCCCAACTAATAAACTCAAGATCTTTGTACTCACTAATCCGTGAGGGACTATTCCTTAACACTCCCCCTCACATGTAGGCGTGTGGATAATTTAGGTGGAGGACCTCACGTGTAGGCACGTGGATAATTTGGGTGGAGGCCCACATACGAGTTCTTGCTCCGCTATCATGTTAAATTGGGTCCAAGGCCTATCCCCAAATGACTAGCCAACTTAGGAAACCTCTTTTCCAACTAATAAACTCAAGATCTTTGTTCTCATTAATCCATGTGGGACTATTCCTTAACAATCATGTTAGTGGAAATTTAGTAAAAAGATTAGGGATTGAGCAATTGAACTGGTGCTTGTGAACCCTCTCTCTCTCTCTCTCTCTCTCTCTCTAACTCTCATATTATGATCTCTCATGGCTCCTCTATTCCTTTTCTTCCATATTCACTCTTCTCTCTCTTGTCTATCTTCTCTAATCTCTAGAACAACAATTCTCTTCCTCTTTAATTGTTTTCTACAAGAGTATTATGATCTCTCATGGCTCCTCTATTTCTTTTGTACAAGGTGGTGATTTCATTAAAACAGAAATAGAACAAGATTCGGCAAGCCTCCTCCTTACAAGAGGAGCATGGAAGGAGGCCCCCTGCTTAGCACAACCGTCTGCAACAGAATTTGCAGAATGGGGAACATGGGGCCCAATACAGGTAATAAAGGGGAGAATGTCCAAAATAGAATGGTAAACATCCTAGTGACGCCATGGCCGGGGAGAGGGAGAGGAGAACCATCCGATGATCACCGCAGAGTCTCCCTCATTGTGGAGCGGCCTAGAGAAATGCTCACAAAAGATGATGAGGCATCTGAGGAGGATCTGAAGCTCAACAGTAGTGGAGTCCGCAATGCCCATGGGACCGGAATAGGACAAAAGCTAGGTACCGATCGAATCATGGAAGGCCCCACCATAGCCAGCCAAACCAGGGTTAATATTATATGTAATCTTGTTCTGCATGTTAAATTATATTAGTGGTTAAATTTTCATGTACATAGGATGTGTAGTTAGGGAGATATGAGGAGATTAAGGATTATTAAGTGTATAGGGGCATTTTTGTAATTTGTAACTCAAAACACTTAGTGAATGAGTCTGGGAATTCGTGCACAGTTCCCAAAGATGCCATTTAGGCTCTTTAGAGAGCTCTTCTTCTCTTTTGTCCTTTTTCTCTCAATTTTCTCTTTTTCCTTCACCCAAATCTTGATTTTTACAATTTCTTATTGAAGATTTTTTTAAGTTTCCTCAATCATCACGTTCATAGAGGAATTATTTTTTTACCTTTCTCTTGAGTCAAAACTTGGTCACTTTTTATCCATATATTGGTCTAAAAGCGCCTCCTTACTTGGAAGTATGAAGAGCTACATTGTGTGCCTCCTTTCTTTTGAAGTATGAGAGTTGCTATCTTTTTTTTTACACCCTTAATTCCTCAAAAGTACTTTCTTCAATTTGTTTTTTGTTAAAATCACTTCAAAGCAATGCCTATAGACCCACTACCTAAAAAGTATAGGAGTGTGCCAACATCCAACTTGAGTCAAGTCTTTTTATTCTCTACCCTAGAGGTGTTTTTTGTTGAGCTACCCTTAGAAAGTGAGTAGTTTCTTTGTTGTACCTTAAAGTTGGGTTATTTTTCTGCCATTGAAATTGAGTGGAGTCTATTTAAGACTATGACTGTTTTGATTGGTGTATGGGGCTTTGTTGTACGGTTAGGAGTGATTTTTCTTCTCTTAGCATTATGATGTGCAAGATGGGTCTCTTGGTAAAAGAATAAAGAGATCCTCAGCTTGAGTGGAAGAAGTAGAAGAAGAAGTACAAGAAAGAGGTAACCAATAATGAAGAATTCCATGTGTTGAGGTAATCAAATTTTATGTGACTAGAATATCCAAGGGGGAGACAAGATGAGAACAAGATGAAGATTACAAGCAAGATGTGAACAAAGAACAAGGTGAGTCAAAGTAAGGCAATCAATTTTTTTTCTTTTCAAACACAAGTTTTTTTACCAAGATTATTTGCGGGTGAAATTACAAACACCAGTTTGAGGGGGAGTGTTAAGAGACACCTACTTGTGTAGGGGTGGCATGGCTAGTAAATAAGGTGAACTTTCATAGAGATGACATCGAATTGTAATTATGTAAGCTGGTGTATGTCCTCTTTTGTCTTTTTTCTTTTGAAGCATGTTGCGCTAAGGGTATTATAGTCATTGTAAATACCTTCACACAACTATAAATACAACCTCAAGGTATGGGGTAGAGCATTTAAGCTTCTTCCTCTTGGCTTAAATTCGTCCATACACCTCTCTCTTTTCCTCTTATTTCTCTCCCTTAGTTTCTTCTCTCCTCTCTCCCAAGAGCTAGAGTTCCTCTCTTCTCTCCTTCCCTTGAGATCTCTTGTGTTTATGTGATGGCCCTTGAAATCAACACTTATTGAGTTCTGTACTTCAGCACACAAAGAGGTCAAGCATGTCCAGTCTAGAATTTGAGTGCTTCTATCTATCCCCTAAGTGGCACGCTAGCTCAATTTGATAAGAGTTGTCACTAAAGTCCATGAAAAATTTTGGTGTCTCATTAGAAATGGTTTGGTCTGGCTGTGATGTCCAAAGCTGGCTTACTGATATCTTAGCTCCTGCTTTCTAATCTACTGATAGGGGGAAAGTAGCAATGTTATCTTGTTGATTGAAGCAGAAGCTGAGTGGCCTGGGAGGTCTCCAAGTAATAGTTGGATGATTGTAGCCACATCAAAATTTTCTAGTGCCTTTTTCAAGGGGAAGTGACTTATGAGATTGAGCATCTCCTTCTTAAACTTGTTGTTCTTTTTAACTTTTTATCCACTAGAATTGTGGATAAAGAAAGTCATTAGCAATTTCAAGTTCCTTTCCTGTTTTCAGCTTAGCAACTTTTGTGAGAAACATAGAGTAAAATTGTGTAGCAAGTCCATTTCAGTTTGATTCTATAATACTTAAAAATGAAAATTGTAAGCTTGTTAGGTGACTCCTGTGGTTTTTAGTTAGGAAATGCCTCCTGACTTTGGTTAGTCATTCTGGGATTGACTGGACCCCGTTTTAGTATGGTGTTAAAGCAAGGTGTTTGTTCTGCTGGGCCCTACTTCCTGCCCTATTTAGTTTGTACCTCATTCGTATTCTTGCTTCTTTGACCAGTTGCCTTTTTGTTTACTTGGATATGAGGCTGATTGCTAATGAGAATAATGTCATAGAGTTTAATGTAACTATTAATGGGGAAAAAACCACGAAAAGACATTCTAACTTCGGCAAGTCATATAAGGTCGGAATCAACATCATACTTGTGAAGCAGGTTATGTCACACTTAGTTGTAATTTTTGTTGTTTTGACTGATATGATTTCTAATCTTGCATCCACAGAAGCACTTGGGTCTGCGGCAGATGCTGTTGCTGACTTGAAGCAGCTTTTTTCACTTGCTGAGCAATATGGATATTCTCAGTGGATTCAGTTTGATGCATCTATTGTTCGTGGGCTGTCCTACTATACTGGAGTAGTTTTTGAGGTAAACTTTCTATTCCTCTCTCCTTCCTATTCCAAGAGCAGGCATAAGATTCATTATAGTTAATGGTCTTCTAAATTGTTTCATTATTCAGGGGTTTGACCGAGAAGGAAAGTTACGAGCCATTTGTGGAGGTGGAAGATATGACCAGTTACTCTCTACATTTGGAGGGACTGACACTCCTGCTTGTGGTTTCGGGTTTGGAGATGCTGTCATAGTTGAAGTAAGATTACATCTGTACCTTTTTTTGTTCCGTCATAATAGGGGACTTGATGAACTTGGACTTGTCAGTGATCAATCTGGGCAACTACTTGATTTTTGAACTGTGAACGGAGGTGTAAAGTCTAACCATTGGGATGATTAAACAAGAGAATAATTCTGTGAATGTGATTGCGACTGTTTTTAGTTTTTGTTTTTTTTTCCTCCATTGGTCTTTGATTTCTTTTTCTCTAGGGTTTTCTTTGTCTTTTTCATTTTTTGTTCTCTTTTTGTTTCTTCCTTTTTGTTTTCGATTTTCTGATGGTGATTCTTGGTCAGAGAGTTTGCTTCATATGAATCAAAAGACTTTTTGTCTTTTTATTTATTCTTTTGTTTCCAGCTTATTTATGTACTTACAAGTGCAACAAAGTAACTGTTAGTGACTGTTTCTGACAGAAGCTATAATTTAGACGTTATGGTGTCTTATTTATTTTCTAGGGAAGTCTTTTCTTGTAAAAAATAGTTTTCTAGTGTTTAAGAAGAGTACATGTGTTAAACAAGTCCAGGGGTATTTTGGTCATTTTCCATATTTTCCACATTACTTTTTTCTCTTATAGTATGGCTATTATATAGAGAATGTCTTATTTTATTTCTAGTTAAATTTTCATTCAATTTAGACTTGTATTTTAGGAGATATATAATTTTGAGTATTGAGGGGTATTTTTGTCCTTTGTTAAAGTTCACTTAAATCTGATTACAAAGAATCTGGACCTGCCTTTCTGGTTCGGATTCCAAGTCAGAAAAGCTGCTCCTCTTCCAGAACTCTTTTTCCTCTTCTATTTTCTCCCCAAATCACATTTTTCATGGTATTAGAGTAGTAATGCAAGTCTTGGGAAGGTTTCTTTCGATTTTGTAGATCTTCTTTCCATTTTCAGCAATCTCCTTGAAGGTTTTTCCCTCTGGACTGTTAGGGTAAAAATTCCATTTTAGTTCGGATTCCAAGGCAGAAAAGCTGCTCCTCTTCCAAAACTCTTTTTCCTCTTCTATTTTCTCCCCTAATCACATATTTTTCATAGAATTGCAGTAGTAATGCAAGTTTTGGGAAGGTTACGATTTTGTAGATCTTCTTTCCATTTTCAGCAATCTCCTTGAAGGTTTTTCCCTCTGGACTGCTAGGGTAAAATTCTATTCTTTTCCTTTTTCTTCCTATTGCTTCTATTTGATTGATTGTTGGGATTTTAGAAGTGTTTGATGATCCCAGTTTGATGAAATTTCACAAATCTGCCTGCGTCATCATCTATATAGTTTGTATCATCTTGGTTTCTTGCAATTAGGTTATTCTTTCATTGATTTATGGTCTCAATTGCTGAAATTGATCGCTATTGGTTCGAAATTGAGTGAATTGGGTGTTGAATTGCCCTAATTGAATTCAATGTGGGGCCTACTTGACTGCAGAAGCATAGAAATTTAGGGAAAGTGTTTCCCTTTGATTAATTGATGCTCTAGTGTACTGAGTTGTGGTGTTTGGTGATATTTAATGACTGATTCCAGCACACGGGTTTGTTAGGAATTAAACGCCCTAATTCCAAACTAATGAGAATAATAATAATCGCAGAAGAAAGAAAAAGCAAGTACGAAAGCAAACAACAAGATTTATATAGGTTCACCTCAAGGTGAGACTACGTCTTGTCTTCCGCCGCTGCAGTAATCCACTATGAAGATGAAATAGTTTACAAGAGAAATCACACACTTACAGGTGTTTTTCTCTAACCTCTCGGGTTGCAACTCGAGATGCTCCTCAGATTAAGATGATCAAAACCCTAATAGCGGCGCCCCTCAATTATAAAGAGAAAATTAGGGCAACCACGATACAAGAGTAAAATTCCCAAACTGCTCTTAATGAAACAACAATCAATATATCGTGGATTAAGTCGATCCGCGACCAACTCAGTATAGGGCATTAATTAGGCTCCACAACATAACACTGGAGACTAATCCATCATCAATATCTCCTTTGCAACGACAACAACTCAATCCTCAGAGGGAAGTCCATCTGAAGTTGCACACAACTTCAATTTCTCGATAGTAACAGTCTTTGTCAACATATCAGTCGGATTCTGACTCCCTTGAATCTTCTCAAGTGTTAAGACTCCATCCTCCAGAGCTGATTTGATAAAGTGATAACGCACCTGTATGTGCATTGTTTTGGCATGATAAACATGGTTCTTTGTTAAATGAATAACACTCTAACTGTCACAATACAACACATTCTTCCTAGAAAGACTGCAACCATACCATCTCTTTGCTGACTTCAGTCATGGAAACATATTTTGCCTCAGTAGTGGAAAGAACAACTATCTTTTGCAACTTAGCAATCCAACTAACTGTTGTACCACCCAATGTGTATTCATATCCAATGGTACTCTTCCTGCAATCAATGTCTCTAGCCATGTCAGCATCTACATAACCCTGTAATCCCAAGTTTGACTTTCTGATAAGGCTGAGTTTGCAGTGCCTCTAAAGTACCTGCGAATCCATTTTACTGCCTCCCAATGTTGTATACCCAGATTACTCATATGCTCACTACTCCCACTGCATGAGCTATGCCTGGTCTAGTATACACCATGGCATACATGAGATTGCCAATAGCAGAAGCATAAGGCACATTGGCTATGTTAGCTCACTCTTATTCTGTAGAAGGTGACTGCTCCTTAGATAGCCTAAAGTGACTAGCCAAATGAGTACTCACTAGTTTTACATCATTCATGTTGAATTTGCTCATCACCTTCTTTACATATTCTTCTTGAAACAGTTTCAAGACATTAGTATCTCTAGTAATCCTCATCCCAAGGATTTGTTTTGCAATACCCGAAATCCTTCATTGCAAACATCTTCGACAACTCCCTTTTCAAATTATCTATTTCCTGTGTGCAAACACCTGCTTCACATAACAGCAATGATCTGCCTGGCACCTTAAGAAACCATTCTTCTCATAAAAGTGTCAAACTTCTTATACCATTGTCTTGGAGCTTGTTTAAGACCATACATGCTATTTTGAAGTTTGCAAACCATTTTCTCCTTTCCTTGTGCTTTGAAACCTTATGGCTGCATCATGTAAATTTCTTCCTCCAAATCATCATGAAGAAAGGTTGTCTTTACATCCAATTGCTCTAAGTGCAAGTCTTCATTTGCCACTAGTCCAAGCACTGTTCTAATAGTCAATTTCACTACTGGAGAGAAAATCTGTGTAGTCAATGCCTTCTTTTTGTTGAAAGCCCTTTACCACCAATCTTGCCTTGTACTGCTTGCTGCCATCATGTTCGTCTTTTATTCGGTACACCCATTTATTCTGTAAGGTTTTCTTTCCTTTTGGTAGCTCGGTCAACTGCCATGTCTGATTGGATAACAATGAATCCATCTCATCCTGCATGTCTAACTCCCACTTGGTTGATTCATCAACTTGCACGGCTTCCTCATAACTCTCTGGTTCACCTTTATCAGTCGACAAAATATAATTAAGTGCAGGGGAGTACCTTTGTGGTTGTCTGCTAGGTCTGCCAGATCTCCTGAGTTCAGTCATAGGAATATTCTGATTTACTTCTGTGGGTATGTTCTCCTGGTCTTTCTGAGCAATATTCTCCATCTCAATAGCTAGAAGATCTCTCAACCGAATCACTTCAGATTTCTTGGCTTCATCACTTGTGCTCTTAGACTCTGTTCTCAACCTGTCTTTATACAAGGCACATTCATTGAAGATCACGTCCTTACTCCTGATAACCTTACGACTTTGGTCATCCCAGAAGTGAACCAAACTCGGTACCACTATAGCCAATAAAGAAACATAATTTAGATTTGGCATCAAGTTTACTTCTAGCAGTAGAATCAATGTGAATATAAGAAACACAACCAAACACTTTCAAGAAAGAAAAGTTTTACCTCTTTGCCGCTCTAGACCTCTTCTGGTATTTTGCAATCCAATGGTGTTGAGGGACTTTTGTTGATCAAATAGGTAGTAGTGCTAATAGCCTCAGACTAGAACATCTTTGACAATCTCGCATGCAATCTCATGCTCCTATCACGCTCGTTCAAAGTTCTGTTCATCTTCTCAGCCATACCATTCTGTAGAGGTTTTCTTGGAATGGTCTTCTTCATCTTGATTCCATTATCAGCACAGTAAATCATGATTTAGGTATTCTCCCCCATTATCTAACTGCAAACTCTTCACCTTCAAATCTGGCTCATTCTTAACCATTGTTCTCCATCTCTTGAAGGTATCAAAGACATCAGATTTCTTTTTCAGGAAATAAACTCGTACCTTTCTGCTTGCATCATCAATAAATGTCACATAGTAGTTAGAACTACCAAGGGAAGTAACAGTTGAAAGCCCCCATACATCTGTGTGAACTAACTCCAATTTTGTTGTCTTTTACTCCTTTCAAGCCTTAGAAAAGCTAATCCTTTTTTGCTTGCCGAAAATACAGCCTTCACACAAACTATTATTTACAGTTTTCAACCCTAGTAGCTTCCCTTTGGACCGAAGCACTTTCAATCCCTTCTCACTCATGTGACCGAGCGTATAATGCCACAAGTCAGAATCAGTAACAACATCAGCAACTGCAATTGTCTCTGCAACTGGAAATGATGTAAAAAGTTCTAGTTTTAACTCCTCATGCAATAACCATGGATCCTTTTGTGACTTTCCAGGCAACACCATTAAGGTCACATTATGACCTTCATTATCAAGTTGCCCTACTGAGATCAGATCACGAATCAGTTTTGGTACATGTCTCGCCTTGTGAATTTTCCACACTGACCCGTTAGACATCCTCAAACTGATATTACGAATACCGAAATATCCTAAGGTTCTCCATAAGCAAGATACACCTTCCCGTGATCTCTAGCAACATAATTCTCCATGATCTCACGATATGCGGTGGTGTGAAAAGAAGCTCCTGAATCTAACACCCAAGAGTCAATAGGGCTATCAACTGACAAGAGTAAAACAACTTGTACCTCTTCAATCACCGCATTTGCAACATCGTTTTTTTTTTTCCATCCTTCTTCGGTGCTCAGAAGTTCTTCTTTATGTGACTAGACTTGCCACAATTCCATCATTCCGCATTCCTTTCGAATTTGGACTTGCTTCTACCATTCCATTCCCTCTACTATTACCCTTGTTGGAATTCCTTTCGAAGTTCCTGCCCTTAGTATCGACACTTAGGGCAAAATTAGATGTCGATGATTCTTCGGAGTCCTTTCTATGAACTTCCTCCACGAGAATGGTATCCCAAACATCATTAAAGATCAACTTCCCGTTGCTTACAGAGTTGCTGACCGCAACCCTCATAGGCTCCCAAGAATTTGGTAGAGATGCCAAAAGAATTAAAACATGAACCTCATCATCAAATTTAATTTGAACGGATGTCAATTAATTGATAATCGTGCTAAACTTATTCAAATGTGATGCAACTGATGTATTTTTTGTCATCTTTAAATTGAAGCGTATTTTCATGAGATGTACCTTATTATTTGCGGAAGGCTTCTCATACATGTCGGACAAAATCTTCATCATCCCCGCTGTGGTTTTCTCCGACGCCACGTTGTGAGCAATGTTTTTTGATAGTGTTAACCGGACTACTCCCAACACTTGTCTATCGAGGAGATTCCACTCATCATCTTTCTTACCTTCTGGTTCCATATCCAGAAGTGGTGCGTGGAACTTTTTATTGTATAAATAATCTTCGATTTGCATCCTCCAGAACGCAAAATCCATACCATCAAACTTGTTGATCCCTAGTGCCGATCCTTCTCCACTAGCCATTACTCTCAATCACGAACCAAAACTCTGATACCACTTGTTAGGAATTAAACGCCCTAATTCCAAACTAACGAGAACAATAATAATCATCACAGAAGAAAGGGAAAACAAGCACGAAAACAAACAACAAGATTTATACAGGTTCGCCTTAAAATGAGACTATGTTCTGTCTTCCGCCATTGCAGTAATCCACTATGAAGATGAAATAGTTTACAAGAGAAATCGCACACTTACAGGTGTGTCTCTCTAACCTCTCCTAGATGCTCCTTGAATTAAGATGATTAAAACCCTAATAGCGTCGCCTCTCAATTATAAAGAGAAAATTAAGATAAGCTCGATACAAGATTAAAATTCCCACACTGCCCTTGATGAAATAACAGTCAATATATCGTGGATCGATCCGCGACCAACTCAGCGTAGGGCGTTAATTAGGCTCCACAACTTAACAGGTTTGTCCTCCAGAGGACTCCTGAGAGCTCAAATGTAAAATTCTTTCAGTCTATTCAGAGAACTACGATCAAGTTGAATGGATCAAATTATGTAAATTGGTCCAGATTAGTTTTGATGTATTTGAGGGCCAAAAGAATGGCAAAATATATAATCAATGATCTCCTGGTGCCTGTTACTGAAGATTGGGTGGCAAAAGATAATTTAGTAATAACCTAGTTGGTCAAAAGTATGGAATCCAGATTTAGTGAGTAGATTTTGAGTTGCAGTATTGCTAAGGTAATGTGGACTACCTTGGCTTCCATTTTGTCCCAAGAAAGTAATTTGTCAAGGATCTATGAGTTATATGTGAAGTTCTTTAATATGAAATGTGGAGGTAGATTAGTGACACATTATTTCACTGAGATGAGGGGAGTACTATAGGAGATTAGTACATTCCATCCTTTTACTCGAATGTTGAAGACATTCGTAAGAAAGAAAATCAGATTCAAGTAGCCCGATTTTTGGATGGTTTGGGGCCTGAGTATGATGCAATTAGAGCCCAGTTGTTGGTCAATGAGGATGACTACCCTTGAGCAAGCCTTTAACAGAGTTCTTCGAGCTGAATGTGCAATTGTAAATAAGAATGAGTCAGGTGGAGCTCTCTCAAAAGCAAATGCTCTTTAACCATCAGTCTTCTACTTGTAAGCTTGATGGTTAGTTTCATGGTGGTAATAATAGAGGTAGAAGTCGTTCTTAGTTTACCCATGGCTATGGCTGAAATGATTGGGGGGATTGGAAATGTGTTCATTATGGTAGGACTAATCATATTTTTGAGAAATGCTGAGAAAATTTTGGTAAGCTTACTTGGGCCAACTTTATAGTCATAGATAAGGACGCCTCTTCACACTGGATCCAATGAGTAAATTCAGTACTTATTACAATGACTGGGTTAACTGACTACTTCATCTACTGCTTCTTGGGCTACTGAAACTCCTTCAGCTAGTGCCACAATGGCTAGTATAGGTATGAATGTATTGAATGTGTCTCATTCCCCCTCTTGGATCATTGATGCAGGAGCCTCTACACACTTGTCAAGTATGCCTTCCTTATTTCAGTCCATTAGTCCATCTCATTCATATTGTCGACTTACCTTAGTTGATGGATCCACCTCTCCCATTCAGGGGGAAGGTACAGTTCACATTACTCCACAAATATCCTTAGATTATGTTTTATTTGTACCAAAGTTTCTAGTTAATCTCTTGTTTGTGAGTCATATAACTGAATCCTTAAATTGTTCAATAACCTTTTATCCTACTTCTTGTGTTTTTCAAGACTTGCAAACGAAGAAGACGATTGGTTTAGGACATGAGTAGGGAGGGCTTTACATGCTAGATGATGTATCCGTTTCTCGAGCTATGGCTCTCACTAGTGCAGATTGTTCTTACTTGTGTCATCTGCGCTTGGGACGTCCCTCACAAGCTAAGTTGTGTCAGTCTTTTCCTTCTTTGCCAGCCGATATTTTATTTGATTGTGAATCCTATCAGCTGGGAAAACATCATTGCTCTAGTTTCCTAGTTAGTTCTAGTCAAAGCACCAAGTTGTTTGAATTTGTCTACTCTGATGTATGGGGTCCATGTCGGGTTCCTAGCCCATTTGGTTTGAAGTATTTTGTGTCGTTCATTGATGATTTCAGTAGAGTCACTTGGGTGTATCTCCCATGGGAGAAGTCTGAAGTATTTGATGTATTCCTCAATTTTTTCAATGAAATAAAAAATCAATTTGGTGCCTGTGTTTATGTGCTTCGTATCGACAGTGGTTTGGAATATCTTAACCATAAATTTTCAGTATTTTGTGTTTCTCATGGTAGTAACCATCAAACGTCTTGCCCTTATATACCACATCAAAATGGGGTAGTTGCACGTAAAAATAGACATCTCCTTGATGTTATTAGGACACCATTATTGCAAATGAATGTTCCTAAATCATTTTGGGAAGATGCAATTTTAGCTTTGTGCTATTTGGTTAATCGTATGCCCTGATCTGTTTTGAGTGGTCAAGTTCCTCTTCAGGTTGCCCAATTGTAAATTGTTTGATGTAGTTCTTCGTATTTTTGGATATACTTGTTTTGTTCATATGTTTGGAACTTTGATTGATAAGTTGTCATTTCGGTATGTCAAATGTGTGTTTTTGGGATATTCTCGTTGACAAAAAGGGTACAAATGTTATGATCCCATTCAATGGAAGACTTGTTTCAATCACTCCTTTGAACATACTCCACATTTTTCATCATCTACTGAGCTTCTTGTATCACTTGAAACTCCTTCAGACAGTCCTGTTCCTGTTGCACTTTGGGATGTACCAGCATCATCGAGTTCTTCATTGCCTCTTTGAGTTTTTTGTCATTACTCTCATGCTCCTGCAATGCCTTTAGCTGTTACCTCTATAGAGCTCTTTTCTCATGATCCACCAACTTCCTCATTGCCTGCAGATCCTGTTGTCTCTGATTTGGACCTGCTTATTCGTCTACGAAAAGGTAAACGATCTTGTACTTCTCATCCGATATCCAAATATGTGTCTCTTGATTTTTTGTCCTCATCCTTCAAGTCCTTTGCTATGTCATTGTCTGCTCCCATATACCTCGTTCAGTGCAGGAAACCTTGTGCTCTCTAGAATGGAAACAAGCTATCGATGATGAGATGAATGCTTTGGTGTTTCGGGGAACTTGGGGTCTATGTGATCCACCTGCAAGAGCAGCTATTGTGGGGGTGTCGTTGGGTTTATACTATCAATTATAATGTCAATGACTCTAGTGAATGGTACAAAGCTTGGCTGGTAGTGCAGGGGTATACGTGGACTTTTGGAGTTGATGTCTTTGAGACATTCTTTCTTGTGGCCCGACTTCAATATGTATCTTAATATTTGTGGCTATTAATAAAGGTTGGTCTCTCTTTCAGCTCATGTGAAGAATGTCTTTCTATATGGTGATATACATGAGGAAATGTATATGGAGCAACCTCTTGGGTATGTTGCTCAGGGGGAGACAAGAAAGGTGTGTAAGTTACAGAAGGCAGAATCCACGAGTCTGGTTTGAAAAGTTTAATGATGTGGTACTATAGTTTGGGTTCTATAGGAGCCATTGTGATCATTCTATGTTCCTACTTAAATGGAAGACTGGTATGGTGGTTTTGGTTGTCTATGTAGATGACATTTTGTTATCTGGTAATGATCTTGATGGTATTATAGAAGTTAAACAATATCTGACCACATATTTTCAGACAAGGATTTGGGCTCTCTCAAGTACTTCCTTGGCATTGAAGTTGCTCGTAGCAAGCGAGGTATTATTCTTTCTCCAAGAAAATATATATCAGATATGTTACAGGAGTATAATTTATTAGGTGCTAAACCCATAGACACCCCCATGGAAGTTAATCATAGTTTACATGACACCCAGGGTCCTACACTAGGATAAAACTCAATACTGAGAGTAATAGGTAAACTGATGTATGCTACAGTTACCAGGCCGGATATCTCATTTGCTATGGGAGTTGTCAGCTGATTCTTGGAAAATCCTTAGAAAGTCCATTTAGAAGTTGCTCAAAGGATTTTGAAGTACTTGAAGGGTGCACCTGGAAAGGGCTTTATGTTGACTCAGAATGGGAAAGTTGATGTACTTGGGTATTCTGATGCCGATTATGCTGGGTGTAAGATGGATAGACGTTCCACGTTAGGCTACTTTTGTCTTGTAGGAGGCAACTTGGTAAGCTGGAAAAGTAAGAAAAAAATAGTTGTGGCTAGGTCCAGTGCAGAGGTTGAGTACTGATCAATGACTCATACAATTAATGAGTTTATGTGGATTAAGTCTGTGCTTCTTGAGTTTGGTTTCAAGTTACCTGACCCTATGGTTATGAATTGTGATAACCAGACAACTATTTTTATTGCCAATAACCCTGTATTCCATGAGAGAATGAAACATATAGAGGTCGACTGCCACTTCATTAGAGATGCATTTATGCAGGGGAAGGTGGTAACTCCTTATGTAAAGTCTTCAAACTAGTTGGGAGATATATTTACCAAGCCTTTGGGAAGACGTAAACATGTATCCATTAGTGACAAGATGGGATTGTTTGATATTTACTCTCCAACTTGAGGGGGAGTGTTGAAGTACAAGTCCAGGGGTATTTTGGTCATTTATCATATTTTTCAATTTACTTTTTTCTCTTATAGTATGGCTATTAGATAAAAAATGTCTTATTTTATCTATGGTTAAATTTTCATTCAATTTAGACATATATTTTAGGAGATATAATTTTGAGTATTGAGGGGTATTTTTGTCCTTTTGTAAATTTTCACTTAAACCCTGATTATAAAGAAGCATGTTGGGCCTTTCTGGCTTGGATTCCAAGGCATCAAAGTTGCTCCTCTTCCAAATTTCTTTTTCCTCTTCTATTTTTCAACATGATTGTAATTATTGAAAAACTAATACAAGGGCATTTTGGTTATTTTACCTTACCCTCACTCTCATATTTTGATGTAATCTTGTTCCCTACATTGAATTATGTCTATAGTCCAAGTTCTATGTACATAGGACATGTAGAATGGGAGATATAAGAAGATTAGGGTTTCACTTAATTGAGGGGCATTATTGTACTTTTATGAAGCCATTTAAATAAATAGGTTGGCGGTCGTGCACAACCCCTAACACAACTCATATTTCTGAGCTTTCTCCTCAAACTTCTCTCTTTCTCTCATTCTCTCTCCATCTCTCTCTCTCATTTTTTTCATGGTATCATAGCAGTAGATCACTTCTGGGTAGGTCTTTTGTTCATCCTTTTTTTTGTCGACCTTTATCAACCTTTATCATATTTGAAGTCGACGATTACAAAATAGAGGGATCTCCTTAGTTTTTTCGGCTATTGGTTGGTAAAAATTCAAATTTTCCTTTCTTTTCCTTTGCCTCATCCCTACAGTTATTGGTTCTACTATTCCTAGGACATTTCCTTATGATTTCAATGGCCCAAAAAGGGTTTTATGCTAGTCTTGGGATGAGTGCTAACTCTTTCTCCTACCCATGCTGATGTCATCCCTAGTCTATGCTGTTGTCAGCCCTCATTGTTGACTATTTGGGTTATTTTATTTGAAATTTGAAGTCTATGCTATGATTTGTGAAGTTTGAAGTGCCCACATCACAATAATTGCCCTAACCCTAATTTTATGTAGTGGGGCCCACCTAGACTGATCATACATAAACTTTTGGAAAGTAAAATTGACCAGATTTGTGTTTCTATACAACCATTTTGGCTGATTTTGGTGAGGTACCCTAGGTAGATATTAAGAATGTTTTCTTGTATGGTGTTCTGGAAGAAAAGCTGTACATGGAGCAACATTTGGGGTATAGGACTCAAGAAAGCTATGGCTTAAAATAGAATCCACGAGCATGGTTTAAAATTTTAGCCAAGTGGTTATGTGCATGGGATTTTTCTGAAGCCACTGTGATCATTCCTTATTTATTATGAAGAGATCGTCTAGGATTATTGTCATACTAGTATATGTAGATGATATCATCTTATTAGAGAGTGATAGTTAAGGCATTGAAGAAGTCAAATCTCACGTGGCGACTCATTTTCAGACTAAGTATTTGGGTCAACTAAAATATTTTCTGGGCATCGAACTTGCAGGAAGCGAAGAGTAAACTGCTTTGACTCAAAGGAAGTATGTAACTGACATGCTTCAAGAGTATGGCAAGAGCCAAACCAGTTAATACACCTATACCGGTAGGGCATGATCTTCATGACAATCAGAGTCTAGAATTGAAAGATAAAACAATGTATCAGAGATTAGTGGCAAACTTATATATGCTACAATTACTAGACCAGGTATCTCATTTGCAGTTAGTATAGTGATTCAGTTCATGGAGCATCCAAGTAAGATTCATCTAAAGGTTGTATAGAGAATCTTAAGATATCTGAATGGAGTACCGGGGAAAGGTTTTCTCTTTCAACCCAATGATCACTTCAAGATTGAAGTTTTTTTATGCTGATTATGTAGGTTTGAAGCTTGACAAAAAATCAACCATTTGGTATGTATATTTTTAGGAGGAAACTTAATCAACTGGAAGAATAAGAAACAAAATGTTGTTGCTCGATCTAGTGCAGAAGAGGAATATAGAACAATGACTCATATTGTAAGTGAATTAATGTGGGTGAGATCTGTTGCCCAGGAGTTAGGCTTCTATTAGAAGGAATCTATGACTATGTACTGTGATAAGCAGGCTGCAATCTTCATTGTTAATAATCTGGTATTTCATGAGAGAACGAAACACATAGAGGTAGATTGTCATTTCATTTGAGATGCGGTGATGAAGAAGGAGGTGACAACCCATATATTCGATTTGGTGATCAACTTGGTAATGTTTTCACTAAAGCACCGGAGAAGCGTGAATTTCTGAACTTCTGTAGCAAGTTGGGTCTCTTTGAATTAGACACTCTAGCTTGAGGGGAGTGTGTTGAAAAAACTAGTATAAGGGTATTTTGGTCATTTGACCTTACCCTTGTTCTCTTATTTTGATGTAAGTTTGTTCACTATATTGAATTATGTCTATAGTCCAAGTTTCATGTATATAGGACATGTAAAACGGGAGATGTAAGATGGTTTTACTTAAGTGATAGGCATTATTGTAATTTTACGAATGCCACTTAAATAAATAGGTGCATGGAGCTTTCTCCTCCCTTTCTTTCTCATATTTTCTCTCCAGCAGATTTAACAGTTTCTTCCCCCTCATAGCTGTTGTATCTCTCTCTAGATAAATTTCCAACTTCAGGAAATAAAGGAGTACGTGTTAGTGTGATAGGAGTTCCACATCTTAAATGCTTGGAGTCTTGTTATGTTTATAAGTTTGGGCAATAGACCTCGGAGTACCCAATAATTTTGAAGTGGAACTGAACCCAATTTTATCATGGTAGCAGAGCTGGGTTCAAGTCCAATCTGTGCTTCATCTGTACAGTACATGTTTTAGGTTCATTAGTTTGTATTTTATATTAGTCCTACATATAATAGGGGGTGTGGTATGGTAAAAGTCTCAAATCTCAAATGGCTTAGGTCTTATTAGCCTAATGAGTTTGAGCAATATACCTCCTAAGTGGTTTGTAGTTAGGGGATGGAACTGGACTAAACTTATCACTAAAGAATTAAAGGAAAATGAAATATTTAGTTTATTGCACAACAGTATTCATTGCTTTATTGTTCTAAAAAGATGATTAAGACTATTTGATTTGTGCAGCTGCTCAAAGATAAAGGTCTTCTACCAGACCTAAGCCCAGAAGTGGATGATATTGTCTTTCCGATTGATCAACAGCTTCAGGGATCTGCGTCAATGATTACGTCTCGTCTCAGGCAAAAAGGCCGAAGTGTTGATCTTGTCCTTGAACAAAAGCGCCTTAAATGGTATGTGTCAAACAACTTTTCCAGGCAATCAGTGGACCAGTCCCATATGATTTGCTGGTACCAAGGAAAACAACCTGTTTCAAGCAGGGTATAGAAAAACAGTTTATGTGAATATTCCTGATACACAATGGATCATTAAGATATTGATCGGTCTCGCGAGGGATGCTGAACAATATCAGAACATATTTAAGTCTACATGGATGTGTATCTAAAACTCTCTCATCTCTTCTTCAGGATTTTCAAGCATGCAGAGAGAATTAAAGCAAGCAGGTTAATTCTGGTTGGGAAGACCGAGTGGGAAAGAGGGATGGTTCGTGTAAAGAACCTGTCCACAAGGGAAGAGCAAGACGTCAAAGTTGATGAACTGAATTAGTAACTAACAATTTTTTGTTCGAAAGAAAATGATTTCCATTTTCATCACTCATCTCCTTATTTATGTGAATTTTGTTGAGGTTAAAGGGTTATATTGAATTCATTTGTATCATTTGAGCTGGAAGGTTTTGCTCGAGTGTTTTGCCATAAATCTATTTGTGGCTTTTAGCTTTTTAGCCCAAAGCGTATCCCGTGTGTGATTATGTTGATTCTCCATTTCGTACTTATTCCAGTCGGAGAAATCATGGATGGGCATCTCATCGATACATTACATATTGTGCCAATGTGTGGATATTTATTTCATTGTTATTATTATTATTGTTGTTGTTGTTGTTATTGTTGTTGTTGTTGTTATTGTTGTTGTTATTGTTGTTGTTGTTGTGTAGGTTTTATTTTTGGGGGTTACCAGTGAAACTCGAGAAAATTTTTATTACTTCCATACTTCTGATGATTTTTCTCATCAATGCCTTAATCTAGTATATATTTTGTCTAATATGAATGTCCAGCTTAGATCATTATTAAGTATAACTAGTAATTAGTGAAAGGTAAAGAGTGACATTTGTTAATTATTTAAAATTACTTAATAAAATAGAACATTTAGCTATCTAAAATTATTAATAACGTTAATTACTATTGAATTATTTATTAGAATTTATTGAGTCAATTATTAATTAATAAATCGTTTAAACATTGTGAAAATAAAATTCATTAATTAAATATTGGTTAAACCAGATTGATCTCAAGTTGGTCCAAGTATGATTGTTCTCTCCCTAATTCTGGGATGATGGAAGGGATGCCCCATTAAGTAGTAGTGAAATAGACCAGTGGCCGCCCTTGGCTTCCACCTCAACCTAGCTATGTAGAAAGAAAAGGACTAAGGGGACCATATGTGTTAAGTCCGTGTCAAGAACAAACTTGGGGGAAGGGGGTTTGGGTAAGTGCAGAAACAATACGGTAAAATGTATACAAAAGATTTATAATGGCTCATTATCAAATCTTTGATTGTTAATCCACACCCATAGTCTTTGTATTGTAAAGTTCCATTAAGTTTGGGGTTGCCTTATGACATTTACTGCAAATTGTTTCTAAGACCAATTAGGATGCTCTCCGTACAAGGACTTGGGCTTCTCAATTTACTATAACAACCAATTTACAATAGTGTACCTTAGCCTACAGCAGCTCACTAGGCTTCTAGCCTAAGCCCAACAAAGGGATTTTCATAATATATATTAGACAATCCAACCTAGACTCACATTTGGGAATTTCAGCAGTAGCATACTAGGCCCACAAGGCCTAGACCCAACTAACGGATTTTCAGCAATGCCTACCTTCTAAAGGACTTACCGCTCATAGTAGCAACAAACAACGTTTACCAATCTCTTCCTACAACTTCAAGGACTCATCTCACCTCAATTGTCTTGCTAAGGCATGTCCAAATAAGCAAAAGTGACTTGGTTTCACTAAAACCCCAATACAATTTAGACACAATAAAAGGCATACCAATCTTAAGTACCTATTCAATGTAAATAACAGCTCAAAGGTCCTTGAATAACCAGATTTTAAAATCAAACCATGGTGAAGGATTAGTTTTTCAAATGGGAGATTGCCAATCAATGCTGCTTGACTCAAAAATGATTTTATAATTCAGGCTCACTAGCCAAGTATCTAAATCTTTGACTTTAGATTTGTTCTACCAAGTTCAATCAAATTATTTTGAAGTGTAAGAATAACAAAAGTTGATTTTTTGGAAAATTGCCTCCAATCAATCGGTTATATGCAACAACTCTATAGAATTTAGGATCTCATGTGGAGGATTTTAGATCAACGAAGAAGAGGAAGAAGAAGAGAAGAAGGAGAGGAGAAGGAGAAGGAGAAGAACCAAGATGGAGAGAGTTTGGATTAAGGGAGAAGAAGGGAGGCTGGACGAATTTCTTGAAAAAAGAGGGGAAAACTTCAATGTTCTACCTCTTAGCCAATGCCTTTATTTATAGCTTTACAATGCTCTTAAGGTTACATCTTGATAAAACAAGAGACATAAAAAGAACAAGTATTTAAACCTTTATGCCATCTTTATGGAATGTATCCTATTTTACCCATATGCTACCACTTAGACGTGTGGGGGGGCTTACTCGCCTTAAGCTTGTGGGCTTGAGCCCATCTTCCAACACTCCCCCTCAAGGTGGAAGAGAAAAAACATCATAGATACCCAACTTGCCACATATAAAGGATAAGATTTTATAGGTAACTGCTGGAAGAGAAACTCAAGCCCACACGACCAAGGAAGGCCCACAAGATAGGCCCAAGCCCATAAGAAGTAGGACCCACAATGATTACCTTGAGCTGACATCCTTATCACATAAGTTGGAAGATCAAGAAGGACTCACAAAAGAATCTTATCTTATGGTCACGTCAAAGAAGAGTTTTAGTTTGAGTTATGTTTGTCTTTTATCTATATTGAGTTATTTAATTATGTTAGGACTTATCTTTAAGTGTTAGAGTTTGGGTGTAATTGGGATAGGGTAGTTTTATTGTAATTGGACTCTACTACCTTCCTCTATTATAAATAGAGGTTCATGTACTCTGATTACAACAAGTTCTTGATGTCAATGAAGTATTTCACTTTTCCATAAATTCAACTTGGTATCAGAGCAGGTTCTGTGAGTTCACGGAGGTAATGTGATCTTTTTCTCTAAACCCTAAACCCTAAGTCTAGGTTCGTAGTTATTTTTTCCAGTCCCTATACCCATAGTTTTCATTGCATTATTTACCTCTTTATGGAGTTTTTCATATTGTAAATTATATATTGGCGGAAAGATATTTGAGTCTACTTTCCAAAGAAAAATGATTTGTTCAAATCAGAGTTATCTACAGAGAGATGTTGATATTTGAATGAGTGAAGGTCAGATTGCAAATAGGTTCGAGCAGTAGCAACAAGCTTCAGATTCCGAGGTATTTTTTTTGCTATCAAGAACTATACTTTATATGGATAAATATATATCAAAAGAAGGATATGTAAGTTTATTCTCTTACCTATTCAACCAATTTTTTATCTGAGCTATCTACAAAGAGAAATCGATATTTGAAGCGGAAAATGTCAGATTGAAAAAGAGGTTCGAGTGGTAGCAGAAAGCCACAAATTCCGAGGTATTTTATGATATCAAGAAAGAGACTTTATATGGAGAATTATATATCAAACAAAATATATGTAAGTCTATTTTCTTAAATATTCAACCAATTCTCGGTATGACTTTTGTATAATGAGATATTGGTCTTGGAAGAGTCAATGGTCATGCTTGAAAAAAAAAGGAAACAGTGCTTGGTTCGGCTAGATAACAGAGACCAAAATCGATCAGATTATTTATTTACTGATAACTACATTTTATGAAGTAAAGTTATAATTGGATGAAAGGTATTTAATTCTAGTTTCATAAGGAAAACATTTCATGTCAATCTTATCTATATTTAAAGATATATTCTCATTGGAAGAATCAAAGGTCATGCTAGTATTCAGTTGTATTGAAAAACCCGAATTTATGCCCCATTGTTTTGCGTCACTTTTTGAGTTGATATATCAGAAAAATATCTCACTTCTCCCTGGTTTGAGGGCTTTTTTATACATCTCTGTTATTTGGACCTATTACTACATCTATGATATTTGGTTCAAGCTGGGATCACTGCCATTACCTCGCAACTTGTGAGGGAGAAGTACAAGAAGTGCAAGAAAGAGGTATTTTATTTCATATGTTGTGAATAAGTTTATGTGACCAAAATATTCAAGAAAGGGGGAACACAAAAGATGAAGTTTGTGCATCTAAGAAGAAATTTTTATATCGGATTATTTCATGGATTCTTTTACAAAGTTTATTATTTGGTTCGTGTTATATGTGTTGGAAGATGGACGTGTTATATACAACATCTGCTATTATGTCTTTTTGGGGACATTATTATTGAAGAAGAGGTGGCCTCATATCATCATTTGTTTTATCCCGTAAAAAAATATCACGGTTGGGAAACCATGATGGGCCCTATAAAAAAAAAAATATATATATATATATATATATATCACAATTGGGAAACCATAACGAAGGATACCCTGTCAAAAAATATCACTATTGGGAAACCATGACGGAGGAACTTATTATTACATCTATGTTATGACTCTTACCACTTGAGAGTCGTTGTCCTGAGGAGGGACACGGTGGTGGACACTTCAGAGCAATGCTGATAGACACACTATCGATAGAAGACGGAGTGTGCCCTACATCCAGCATTAGGACTGGAGTATGAAACAGTGGCTTACGGGCTAGGAGTGATTTTTACTCTCACTTATAATATGCTAGTAGGGCCTCATGGAAGGACGCAACAGAGTGAGGGGGAATGTTGGAAGATGACGGCATATTGGAAGATGTGCCATTTTATACAAAAATATTTTATACATCATTTGCAACAAGCTGGAGGTTCATGTTGTTCTCTCACCCCCAGCTTGAGGGGGAGAGTTGGAAGAGAAGCTCAAACCCACACAACCAAGGAAGTCCGACAAGATGGGCCCAAGCCCATAAGAAGTAGGGCCAACAATGATTACTATGAGTTGGCATCCTTATCACATCAATTGGAAGATCAAGAAGGACTCACAAAAGTATCTTATCTTATGGTCACATCAAAGAAGAGTTTTAGTTTGAGTTATGTTTGTCTTTTATCTATATTGAGTTATTTAATTATGTTAGGACTTATCTTTAAGTGTTAGAGTTTGGGTGTAATTGGGACAAAGGTAGTTTTATTGTAATTGGACTCTATTACCTTCCTCTATTATAAATAGAGGTTCATGTACTCTGATTACAACAAGTTCTTGATGTCAATGAACTATTTCACTTTTCCATAAATTCAAAAGTAACTAGTTTAGTGAGGATATCTGCTACTTGTTCTTAAGATGAAACGTGTTTGAGGGTGATTATTCCTGCTTGAAACTTCTCCCGTATAAAGTGACAATCCACCTCAATGTGTTTAGTCCTTTCATGGAAGATTGGATTTGAAGTAATATGAATGGCTATTTGATTATCACAATGTAGACCATGGGACCTCCTTTATAAAATCCTAATTTGGTAAAAAGGGTCCTGATCCATAAGAGTTCACTAACTGTGTGGGCCATAGTTCTGTATTCTGCTTCCCCGCTAGATCTTGCAACCACATTTTGGTTCTCAAGTTCCATCCAACAAGAGTGTAATATCCAGACGTAGACTTCCTATCATCAAGGTGATCCAGCCCAATCTGCATCTGAGAAGCCTTGTATGTTGAAGCGTCCATGTTTTTTATAAAGCAATCCTCTTCCTGGAGCTCCTTTTAGGTATTGTAAGATTCTATCTAAAGCATGCCAGTGGGTAAGTTGTGGTTTGCGCATGAATTGACTCACCAAGCGTACAACATATGATATATCTAGTCTAGTTACTATGAGATAGATCAGTTTTCTCACAAGTCTTTGATATTTGCCAATATGAATATCTTCTCTAGTCGTTGAACATAATTTTATATTTGTATCCATAGGTGTGTCAACTGGTCGACACCCCTTCATTCCTGTTTCTTCGAGGAGGCCCAAGATATATTTCCGCTGAGACAATATTATCCTATGTTTGGATTGAAGAACTTCTATGCCCAAAAAATACTTAAGTAGTCCCAGATCTTTTAGTTTTGAATTCCTGACTTATCATATTTTTCACCTCTTGTATGTCATGTGCATCATCGTCAGTTAAGATAATATAATCAGCATATACAACAAATATTATTTTTCCTTTGACAATATCTTTAAAATATACCGAATGATCTACCAAGCACCGATGAAAACCAAACCGTACAAGCGTTTGGCTAAATTTATCAAACCAAGCCCGAGCAGACTGTTTAAGCCCATATAAGGATTTTTGTAACCGGTATACTGACTCCCCTTCAACCACATTACCTAGTGGTTGAACCATATAAATTTCCTCGCGTATATCAAAATATAAGAAGGCATTCTTGACATCCAGTTGATATACGAGCCATGATGAGTTTGCAACAAGAGATAAGAGGATACATACCAAATTTAATTTTGCAACAGGAGAAGATCTCCTCATAATCTATCCCATAGTACTAAGTGTATCCTTTAGCAATGAGTTGGGTTTTAAGACGATCAACGGACCCATCCAGGTTATGTTTAACAGAAAAAACCCATTTACAACCCACCATTTTTTTTCCTTTTGGGAGCAATGCTAAGTACCAAGTTTGATTCTCATATAAGGCGTGCATTTCTTCATCCATAATTGTCTTCTATCTTGGATACTTCAGGGCCTCATGATAGGACTGTAGAATGGAATTTAAAGAAAGAGATACAAGGAACTGAGAGCAATCGAAAGACAAACGATGGTGAGACATAAAGTTGGAGATAAGGTGAGAAGTAGTACAAGAATGACGTTCATTTCTTAAAGCAATAGGCCAATTATCAAATTCTAGCCCAAACATAGGAGGAGAAGGACTTACCTCGGGTGGATCCAACAATTCCATAGGTGAGGTGGTGGCCGGTGCTTCAGGGGGTTGAGTAATATCGACATTGAAAGGCACAAGTGGACAAGGCGTGGTAGGAGGAAATGACAACCCCAGAGGAGCATCATGCGAGGAGTAGGAGGTGTCCTCAAAGAAGGTCACATCCCAAGATAAAATCATCCTCTGAATGGTAGGATTGTAACAGACATATCCTTTCTAGGTGCGAGAGTACATAAAAAAAAATACACCTCATAGAACGAGTATCAAACTTACTCTTTTGTGGGGAAGTGACATGGACAAAACATGTACATCCAAAAACCTTAAGAGGAAGAGAAAAGAGATCTCCACTATGGAATAAAACAAATTAAGGAGTTTTATTGCTAAGAACAGAGGAAGGTAACCTATTGATAAGAAAATAGGCCAAAAGTATAGCTGGAGCCAATAAAAGTAGGGTACCTTCATGGAGTGGAGGAGGCCCCGAGCGACTTCAAGAAGGTGACAATTCTTTCTATTAGTAACACCATTCTATTGAGGTATATAGGCACACAATGTTTGATGGATAAGCCCATTACCCTCACAAAATGATTGGAACTCACTAGATAATTATTCCTTAGCGTTATCAGACCTAAGGATTTGAATTTTCTTTCCAAATTGAGTCAACACCATAGCATGAAAGGTTTTAAAAATAAGAGGGATTTTAGATTGTTCTTTAAATAGATATAACCAAATGACTCGGGTAAAGTCATCAACAAATGTAACAAAGTATTTAACTTGAGAAATATTAGAGACACACAAAGGCCCCCATACATCAATGTATTAAAGCAAAAGGAGTAGTACTTGTAGTTGTAAGGCGAGGAGAATATGTATTCCTATGGTGTTTACTTAATTGACAAACCTCACAATTGAAAGTAGAAAGTGGTTTTAATGAAGGAAGAAAATGATGAAGTGAAGATGTAGACGGATGGCCAAGCCAGTTGTGCCAAAGTTTTGCCTCGGATGTAGTGGATGATAGGGCAGCTAATGGAAAAAAAGTGAAGTAGTACAAGCCCCCTTTTTCATGGCCGCCACCAATCACCCGTTTCGTAGTTAGATCCTGAAATGTACAAGAAGAGTGTGAGAAGGTGATAGAGCAATTTAATTTTTTTATTTGATTAACTGAAAACAAATTTAGAGGAAATTGAGGGACAAACAAAACATCTTGAAGAGGGATAGAGGATGTAAGAGACGAGGAACTCTTGCCAAGTACCTTGGTTTGGGTACCATTAGCACTAGTAACAAATTTATGGGGAAAACATGGAGATAAGGAATGAAGCATGTGTTTGTTATCTGATAGAAGATCGGAGGCCCCGGAGTCGATGATCCAAGAGGAAGAGGATGAAGAGGAAGAAAATATACCTGAGGCAATGGTGGTAGTAGCAGTAGGTAACGGTGGAATGGAGGACTCCATTAGAGACTTCATCTTCTAAAATACGGCATAGTCTTCAATAGTGAGAGTCACTTTCCCGGGAGTCAACCTTTTCTTCCCGTTTATCAACATTAATAGAAGTTGGGTTAGTCGTGGTCCAATCAGGCTTGCCATGAAATTTCTAGCAAGTTTCCACAAGGTGATTCTGACCACCACAATAAGTACAAAGGCGAGGCTCAGTGCAAGAATGGGTCGAACATGTTCTACCACCTCTATTGCGACCCCCTCTAATATTTTTGTCATGCCCTTAGTATGAGGATGATGTACCCTATTGCCGGAGTACATAACAGATGAAGCATCAATGAGGGAAGTAGGAGATGGATCAGGGATCCGTAGCAACGTGGCACTGATGTCATTGAAGGATGGAAGAGTGGAGGAGCGAAGAAGCTGGGTCTTAGCAACCTCAAGGAAGGGCTTGATATTTTTCAAGCAAATGGTTGCTGCCAAGGCCTCCCGTTGCCTTTCTTGAACTGCAATGTCTTTTCAATATGGTTGAGTGATTTTCCATTCTCTGAGAAGGCCCCAAAATCAGACAAAAAACTCATGAATGTTCTCCTTGTTTAGTATTCAGCATACTTTGTAAGACATCGAATAATTTTTGTAAGGAGGTTGGACTGGAGTATAGCTTAGGACATGTGTCCCAAATGTCCTTTTCTATTTCCAAGTAGACCACACTGTTAGCTACATGCTCTTCCATGCTATTGATGAGCCAACTAATAACCTGGTTATCATTTTTAACCCACTTGAGGTAGGCTACATCTTCTTCATCAATCGAAGGAGGGAGTTTGAGTACGTGAGTGAGAAGGTCACGAGTAATAAGAACCCGCCGTATTGGTTGTGACCAACTAAGATAATTGGAGAGACCTTTTAATGGGATTGTAGTAATGCAGAGTATGTCACTCATACTACTTACTTGTATGTCCAATCCCCATCATGAGGTAATTCAAATTCTGAGGTCAATTGCAAGGGGCATCTTCAAATTACAATTACGCAATGCAATTTGAAGAAACCGTGGACCAAATCACGTCACTGAAATGGAAAGAATAGAAATTTTCCACGAGAGCAAACACCAAATCATCAAGGAATTTGTGTTTTTTTCAAGTGGGGACAAGATCCAGCTATCACTCAATTCCTCTTATATTCTTATAGAAAAACAAAGAGGATAGGATAGATGCAAACTTTTATGCCTTAATCCAAACTCCAACACAAGACCATGGGCAAACATGTGAGAACCACTCTCTTCTTTAGAAATACTTTGAGGCAAATTAGGACTGTAGGAAGCAAAATTTTCTCATCTCATGGGAACACTCCAACGTAAGAAAAAAGGCAATCGTTGGAGTTCAAGAGCAGCAAAGTAATAGAGATAAGTAGGTGCTGGAATTTTAACCATTTGACGGTCATCGAACAACATAACAAGATCCCATGAGCAGCTTCAAGTGAGAGAATTTACAACAACATGTGATGAAATTCCACCTAAAAGAGAATTGATCCAATTTACATAAAGGTGATCGAATCGCAAATCATCAATTTATCAATCTTGATAAGACACTAGCAACAACTAATCTTGATCATGCTTGTAATTTAGCTACAAGAATATCAAGATTATAACATCTTCTTAGTCAAAAGAGATAAATCTCCACAACCTCTCATATGAAGATTATCTTGACTTGATGTAATTAAAAAATCAAGAATTCAATAATTAAAGAAAAAGTATGTAAATAATGGCTAGAATTGACTTATCTCTTCATGGATGGAATCCTTTTTTATGAACAAATTCTTGGATAGACTTCATAAATAATTCCTTGTATACTTCACCAAGGGGGATCATAAACTCCTTGCTCTGATACCATGTAGAATTTAGGAACACATGTGGAGGATTTTAGATCAACGAAGAAGAGGAAGAAGAAGAGAGGAAAGAGAGGAGAAGGAGAAGGAGAAGGAGAAGGAGAAGAACCAAGATGGAGAAAGTTTGGATTAAGGGAGAAGAAGGTGCACCGACCAAGTGAGGAGGGAGGCTGGACAAATTTATTGAGAAAAGAGGGGAGCGCTTCAATGTTCTACCTCTTAACCAATGCCTTTATTTATAGCTTTGCCACCCCCTTAGGGCTACAACTTGATAAAGGAAGAGACATAAAAAGAACAAGTATTTACACCTTTATGCCATCTGTATGGAAAGTATCCTATTTTACCCATATGCCACCACTTTGATGTGTGGGCTTACTAGCCTTGAGTTTGTGGGCCTGAGCCCAGATTCCTACCAACTCCTTTTTCAATGCCCCAATCAAATTCAAATTTCACAACCACTTCAAATTCTCTTGTTAGACTAATCCAAATAATTTTAAAGTAATAAGACAAGAATTAAAAATGGGGATTAGGCTAAACAAATAAGAATTTAAAATACTAGCACAAAAAATGCATAAGTTCTTTCCTGTATGGATTTTCATATCACGACTTAGTCTCCAAATTTTGATTTCAAAGCATGGGAGACCTTTAGAGTCATACTTTTCTTCTAGGAGTCGACAAACCTAGGTCTAAACATCTTTAAATAATTGAGCCCTCAACTTTCAAAAATTTTTGTTGAGCTCAAAAGGGAATTTTCATCCTTTTTAAAAAAATCGTGATTAAGCTGAACTAAAAATCTAGAAAACACTAAAAATATTTGACATGAGTTCTTACTCAATTGTTGATTTCTAGGAACAAGACATAAACATAAGAGATCTCAAGGGAATGAGAGAAGAGAGGAATTCTAGCTCTTGGGAGAGAGGAGAGAAGGAAGAGGAAAAGAGAGAGGGGTGCATGGACGAATTTGAGCCATGAGGAAGAGGCTTAAAACGCTCTACACCATGCCTTGAGGTTCTAGTTATAGTTATGTGAAGGTGTTTACAATGACTATAATGCCCTTAGGGCTACATGCTTCAAAAGGAAAAAAAAATATAAGAGGATATACACCAACTTCCGTAATTCTATGTCATCTTTATGAAAGTTCTCCTTATTTACTAGCCATGTCACCCCTACACACGTGGGTGTCTTTTAAGATTCCCCCTCAAGTTGGTGTCTGTAACTTCACTTTTCAAATAATCTTGGTCAAGAAACTTGTGTGCTTGAAAAAAGAAAATTTGATTGCCTTGCTTGACTCATCTTGTTCTTGTTCAGATCTTGCTTGTAGTCTTCATCTTGTTCTCATTTTATCTCCCCTTTATTTGGATATTCTAGCCACACAAAACTTGATTACTACAACACGTGGAATTCTTAATCATTGGTTACCTCTATCTTGTACTTCTTCTTCTACTTCTCCCCCTCAAGTTGGGGTTCTCTTTGTTCTTTACCAAGAGACCCAACTTGCACAATATAATGGTGAGAGAAGAAAAATCACTCCTAGCCACACACAAAAAACTCCATACACCAGTTAAAATGATCATAGTTTGAAGCACACTCCGCTCAATTTCAATGGCGAAAATATAGCCCAAATTTCAGGCACAACAAAGAGACTAGTCACTTTCTAAGGGTAGCTCAAACAAAAAACACCTCTTGGGTGAAGAATAAAAAAACTTGAGTCAAGCTAGATGTTGGGCACCCTCTACTTTTTAGGTAGTGGGTCTATAGGCATTGCTCTGAAGTAATTTTATCAAACACAAATTGAAAAAACGTACTTTGAGGAATTAAGGGAGTGAATAAAAATATAGCAACTCCCATACTTCAAAAGGAAGGAGGCGCACAATGCAGCTCTTCATACTTCCAAGTAAGAAAGATGCACTTTTAGACCAATAGAAGGATAAAAAGTGGCCATGATTGACTCAAGAGGGATATTAAAAAACTCTTCTCTGATGATGATGAATGAGGAAACTTAAAAAAATATCTTCAATACAAAATTTGTGAGATGGGAAATAATAATGAAACTTTCTAAAAATAGACTTATATAATAAGGCAATTACTTTTTAACACAACTTGACCAATTTGCAAAGAGAATATTCAAGAGATTATTTCTTTAATGAGAGAGGTTTTATGACACTAAGATTTGAAATTTAGAAAGAGCAAACAAGACTTTCTAATTCAAAAATTTTCAGACTTTATAAAAAATGGAAACTAAACTCATAATGGGAAAGACTTCTCTTAAGAAAACTATTGTAATATGAGATCAACAAAATAATCTTTTAAGGAAGGAAAGATATTCAAGTTGGTAAAATATTTACTAGAGTTTGAAAAAAATTTGAAACTTAACCAACATTAGCAAAAGCAACTGAGTTTAGACATTTGTCTATTACACTTGAGCTCTAGTTTTCTTGTTGTCTTCTTCCTTGTGGGTGCTTCTTCTAGAGATGTTCTTCAAATGTGTTTGAGGTCTTGAGTTTTGGCTTGATGCTTCAGATCTTGAGATGCATTTACTCTTGAAGATCAAGTATCTAAAATACTTAGATTTTTAAGTTGCTAGATCAATTAAGTGTTGTTGTCATTAAAAACAATACTGGAGTCAACCTACGGTCAACAATCTCCCCCTTATTGATGATGACAAAATGTAACTTGGAAAAATAAAAAAAATACATGTCCCTATGGGTTGGAGTTAAGTAAATGATGCAAATTTAACATAAGCTCTCCCTCAATCTTTGTATAGCATGTTTTAATCCTTTTAAGCACACGATTTTTAATTTTGTGAGTGCCTAGGTCTTTTTATCTAAGTTCCCAATTTTCTCCCCCTTTTGTCATACTCAAAAAGATAGGCAATGAAATGCACAAGATATAACAAAAAGTGGGTCAAAGGCTTTTCAAAACAATGTGTACACAACATATAAGTGAATACATACAAATATATCATCAAAACATGTACACAAGGAGTAAAAAAGATGGGTGGATCCTATGACAACTAAGTTGGAGGCGGGAGTCGGCTGAGGATTGTCTCGTGGTGGTGCTCTATCCTCTATTATCTGGCTTTCAACTCATCCAAAGTGGATAGGATTGCTACCTGGGTAGCCCTTACATCATCCATGACATCCTTTAATGTTCATATCTGATCAGTGGATGACGAGCCGCCTTATTCCATTCTTCTCCTTTTCACAAATTCAAATTGATCCATTGGAGGCTCTGAACTGAGCTCATCTCTAGAAGCTGTAGGTTGAGGGTAGATTCCTTCAGTATCTTCCCCTTTAGAATCCACTGACCTCACCACTTGTCGAAGCTAAACTTTCCAACCTTAATCTCCTCGAGGGACATCTTCTTAGTTATGTCCACCAACACCTCATCTGAGAGGTCCACTCTGCTATGTAGGAGGATGCCTATGATCTCCTGAGTGAATGGTAGATTATCCACTATCGAGCTTACTGCAATATTGGCCATCCTGCTAGCCATGAAGTATCCAAAGTCGAGTGGAGCCTTCTAGAAGATCGCCACCAACCAGGAAATGTCGACCATCGTGAGCCTTGAGATGGTGCACTTTCTTGGATGAAGCACATGAGTCACAATCTCCATGTAACTCTCTGAGGCATGGTGAGGTCTCGTATCCTGATATCATAGGAACTCCCAGTTATCTAACCAAAGACTGAGAGGATAGCATCTTGAATATTTTGTGGGAGGTCCTCATGGAGATCCATCAACCAATTTTCTTTAACATACCTTGTCATGCCTGTGACGGTGGAGTCGAGGAGGTGATTCAGAGCAGGAGTCTGAATGAAAAAAAAAGTGTTTTCTTCACATAGGAAGAAATCCAAAGGCTATGAGGCCCAAGATCCCCAATTTCTAAATTTGTCTAAAACACCTTCACAAGAAGGGGATACACATGCTCCTCTCTCTCCAATAAGCCTCTATATGGCTGGAAAAGCTCTTTAAATCCATCAATTTCCCTCTCACAAAAGGAAATATCATTGTTGTCTCATATGAAAGTTCCCCCCTCCAATTTGGCATTTCTTCACAAGAATCACTCTCCTTCCTTGGCATCTTCTTCTTGATGATGACCTTGGTCCCAACCATTGTTGCTTATTTCGGTTTTGGAGAGAAAATGTGAAAAATGAGTGTTCTAGCTTCAGATTTGATGAGAAATTACTCAAAAACGAAAGTGGAATGGAGGATTCAGGTCACTGGAGCTCTGGAAATTTCTTGGAAAGAGGTTTGGAATGATTTGAGATGAAGAGATGGGTAAAAATTAGATTTTGACTCTTCTTCTCTGTTTATGCTGTGAATGATCTATCATTCTGTTTTGATTCATCGATCAATTGCTTTAGTTGATCGATTAACCAATAGGTGTTGATTTTCAAGACTCCTTGGATTAGCTCATGGAGAAAAGGAGAGATGACATATTGGGGAAAAAATAGGAGGAAGAAAGAGGTTATGGACTTGTGTCCAACCAATCCCTCCCCCCCCCCCCCCCCCCCCCCCCCCCCCCCCCCCCCGCCTGAAGCTCTATTTATAGATTAATAAAACTAAAATATTTTAATTATGACCTTGAAATTTAAAATAATTATATTAGTGCTATATTTATTAGATGACTTTTTATTTACCATCATGCCACTACTGTGTGAGCCTTCCTTGATCTATGGGCTTGAGCCCATCATCCACCCCTATTGGATGTGTGGGTCTTCCTTGGTTGTGTGGGCATGGGCCCATCTTCTAACACACTTGGACATGTGAGCCTTCCTTGGTCGTGTGGGCTTGGGCCCAGCCCATCTTCCAATACTCTCCCTCAAGTTGGGGGTGAGAGAACATCATAAACACCTAGCTTGCTGCAAATGTTGTATAGGATCTTCTTGTATAAAATGGCAATCCACCATATCTTCCAGCACTCCCCCTCAAGTTGGTAGTTTGTTTGTTCTTGTCAAGAGACCCAGTTGGCGTAATAATGGTGAGAGAAAAGATCACTCTTGGCCGCATGACAAAGCTCCATACTCTAGTCAATGTTCATAGTTATAAATACTCCTTGCTCAATTCAAAGGCAGAAAAGTAGCCCAACTATGGGACACAGAGTCTACCCACTTTCTCAGGGTAGCTCAAAAAACACCTCTTGGGTGAATAATAGACTTGACACACACTGGATGTTGGGCTCATTCTTATCCTTTGTAGGTAGTGGGTCTATAGGCATTGTTTTGAAGTGATAATAATAGGGTAATGGAGAATCACCAGAAGATAATATGATGGGACCACCATGTGCTTTCTTCTTCACTAGAATAACTAATGCTGACAATAGTCAACAACCGAGAAGTCCTTCAATAATAATTTTTTAGTCAGAGAGACATAATAACAACAATGAAATTGGGTCTGGGCCAAAATAGAACGTACAAAATAATGAAAGTCCTTAATAGGGACATAAAATAATCCAAAAAGTGTCCATCCTTGAATAATAAACCAAATAATAAGCTGTTAATAATTCAAGATAATAATCCATTCGGAGCCAAGGGACCGAGTCAGACTGAGGCAAGCGACCGAGTCTAGCTGAGTCAGGTATCATACTAATATAGCCGAGTCATGGAAGAATTGGTATAGAACTCAGGACCCGGACCCATATAAATGAGGTAGAAAACAAGTGGGATGAGTCAATTTGACCCGGTCCGAGTTGAGTTGAAACCAGATCTACTTGACCTGACTCCGTGGGTAGACTCGAGGGTTCTTTGGTTCGGGTCACTCGATGGATTAAATAATCTTAACTTGTCTTCCCTGCAATGCTCGCTTCCAAACAGATCAGGACAACAATGAAAATAAACTTCCGAAGATAGTTTCAAGATCTTTCTGAATAGAGATGACAACCAATGAAGGATAAGGTGCCAGATCAACAACGATGCCAGCTGGTTTCTTACACCATAAACTGTTGAATTTAAGGAAAAGATAAATACTTTCCTGACCTCATTAACTTATTATAATCAAAGTACATGAACCTCTATTTATAATAGAGGAAGGTAGTAGAGTGAAATTACAATAAAACTACCTTTGTCCCAATTACACCCAAACTCTAACACTTAAAGATAAGGCCTAGCACAATTAAATAACTCAATATAGATAAAAGATAAACATAACTCATACTAGAACTCTTCTAGGATGTGACTGTTACAATGTGGGACCCACCATGGTGCTCGAGCTGGTGGGACCCACCATAAGGACGTGAGACTCCAAGAAGAGTCCTCACCCAAGCTAGCACGACTTAAGGAGTTAAGAAGCACAAGCTGAAATGAGTTAGAAGACTTGAAGATCAAGTAGGACCCATAAATATCCCACGAGCTGGCAACCTTATCAAGATAAGTTGGAAGATCATGAGGGACCCATAAGGATAAGGCCACGAGCTGGCCTCCTCCCTTATATTCACGTGATTGAAGAAATAGTTCTAGTTCAACTCATGTTAGTCTTCTAGTAGATTGTTTTGAATAGGCTTATCTTAGAGAGTTGGAATGTAATTAGGAGATTGAAAGGATAATTGTATAAGGACTCTATCTCTTCCTCTACTATAAATAGAGGTGTTGTAATTCAGGATTAATAAAAGTTACACATCTCCTTCTTGAGTAAATATCTCCCTCTCTCTTTGTTTGGCGCATACCTCTTTTTCTCTTTTCTTTTTTCTTCTCTCTACCCAAGAGTTCTTCTTACCTTTTCTTCTTTTTCTTTCTACTGTCTCTTGCTCAAAATTTTGGAAAAGGGATCCTAAATTCAACATGGTATTAGAGTATTAAATTTAAGATCTTTCGTTAAAGGAATGCTCTAAAGAAGTGATGATCAACACCACTCAAAGAAGGCTCTTTTGTGAAGGAAGATCACAAGCCGTGATATAAGTGCTTAAAATTTATTTTTCTTCATGTTACTAGTTTCCAAATTTAGTAGATGATTTAAATATGAGTATGTGAATGCTTTAATGTTATTATATTATGGATATGAATGCCTCTCAATCTAGAAGAAGCAATCAAAACAGTTTTGTCGGTTTGGAAATTCTGTTAACCGAGACCAGTCCATGATCAGATTGTTGGATTATTTTTTCATGGGAACAAGAGTCCCCTAATATAGAAGATTTTTATTGATCCTCTTATGAGTGGTATTAGAGGGGAAAAAATCAGAATAATAATTTAGCATCAATGCTAAAATTCCCCATACATCGAGTTGTTTGAAGAGTACAACTTGGTGTTATTATTAGAATTTTTTGAAGAAGGGCCTATCATGGCTGAAGAGAATATGAATATCAAAAGTGATATACTGAGAATTACCACCATACCCTTATGTGGGGTATCAAATTTTATGAGTTGGTCCACATCGGTACGGAGGTTCCTTATAACAAAAGACCTACTTGGTCACCTCACCACCCGAGGACCACCTATTGATGAAGATGATATTTTTTATAAAAAATGGTTGAAAAATGATACTTTGGTGATTAGTTGGCTAATCAATAGTATGGAAAAATATGTCTCCAACAATGACATTCATCTTGACATTGCTAAACAAATTTGGGAGAAATGTGCTAAATTATACTCTTGCCTCGTGACACAGAGATTATTCAATGTTAAGCACCTAGCCAATACTACCCAAAAGACCGACCTATTAGGAGCGGAAGACATAGGTACTTAACGCCCAGGACCCTAACATTACACCCCCCTTCGTGAGCCGACGTCCACGGCGGCCAGCACCAGCGGTGGCCCACTCAAGCGGCTGCCCCACTCCTAGTGCCCCATCGCAGTTCTCCAGGTCGGCCCCTTCCACTTGGTCGCCCCTTCCGCTTTGGTAGAACACACTGGGATTCGAACTCGCGATCGAGCGCTAGCTCTGATACCAAATATTAAGCACCTAGCCAATACTACCCAAAAGACCGACCTATTAGGAGCGAAAGACATAGGTACTTAACGCCCAGGACCTTAACATTCAACCCCCATAGCAAGTGGACAATACCACACCTGCCGAGTTAACAGATCCAACAGAGGTAAGTCTTTCATCACCAGTTATGTTTGGCCCTCAATATGATACTCGTCCTATTGCTATTAGGAAAGAACCTAGATCATGTAGTAGACCTTCTACTTCTCATCCCATTTCAAATTTTGAGTCTCATCATCGACTCTCACCTTTATATTGTCAGTTTCTTTCTTCTATTACCCCCATATCTGTTCCACAGTCCTATCAGGAGCCTCTACAACATCCATGGTGGAAGGCAGCAATGGATGAAGAAATTAAGGCACTTAATGACAATCATACATGGTCACTGGTTCCTCTTCCAACAGATAAAAAATCCGTTGGTTGAAAGTGGGTTTATACTGTCAAACATAATCCAGATGGGTCTATAGCATGACTGAAGGCTTGATTGGTTGCCAAAGGTTATACTCAGTGTTATGGAATTGATTATGAAGAAACCTTCTCTCTAGTAGAAAAAATGAACTCGGTACGTATATTATTATCTCTGGCGGCCAATTCATCATGGCCGATCTATCAACTTGATGTGAAAAATGCATTTCTTAATGGTGATATTAAAGAAGAAATTTATATGCAACAACCACCAGTGTATGTGGTTGAGAGGGAGTCAATATGCCGCCTACAAAATTCTTTATATGGTCTAAAGCAGTTCCCTTGGGCATTGTTTGAGAAATTTAGTCAAGCCCTCATACGAGCCGGCTTTTACAGATGCTCTAGAGATCACTCTGTATTTAATTAAAATACACCGAGAGGCAAGGTGATTTTGGTTGTATATGTACATGATATCATTTTGACTTGGGCATCCATAAAACAAAGGAAAAAATGTGCTGAATTCAAGACGAAGGATCTTGGACTACTCAAATATTTTTTGGATATTGAAGTATTACAATCTAGACATGGGATTGTGCTATCCCAAAGGAAGTATGCCCTTAATCTACTAGAGGAGACATGAATGATGGGATGCAAACTAGTAGACACTCCTATGGACTCAAATACAAAATTATGTGGAGGCACGGGAGAAGATGTAGATATTGGGAAATATCAAAGACTAGTGGGAAGACTTATTTATCTATATGTAACAAGGCCGGATATTTCAAATGCAGTAAGTGTAGTAAGTCAATACATGAACAAGCAACAACTTAGTCATTGGCAAGCACTTGAAAGGATACTACGATATCTGAAAGAAGCTCTAGGAAGAGGGCAGACTGGACCGGATCCCTGGATGACAGAAAATCTACTTCAGGATTTTGTACGATGGTTGGAGGGAATTTGGTTACGTGGAAAAGCAAGAAGCAAAATGTAGTAGCACAGTCTAGTGCAGAAGCAAAATACAGAGCTATGACACACACTGTTAGTGAACTCCTATGGATAAGATCTCTTCTCATTGAATTGGGATTCTACAAAGAAGCTTTGATAGATCTATATTGCGATAATCAAGCAGCGATACACATTACATCGAATCTAGTCGTCCATGAAAGAACAAAGCATATTGAAGTGGACTGCTATTTTATACGAGAAAAGTTCCAAGCAAGTTTCTTATCTCTAAATCATATATCATCACAAAATCAAGTTGCAGATATTCTCACCTAGCCGGTCACTCACAAGATTATGTCTACCATATGTAGCAAGGTGGGCATTTATGATTTATTCTCACCCCCAGCTTGAGGGGGAGTGTTACAATTTGGAATCCACCATGGTGCTCGAGCTGGTGGGACCCACCATGATGATGTGAGACACCAAGAAGAGTCCTCACCTAAGCTAGCACGGGTTAAGGAGTTAAGAAGCACAAATTGCAATGAGTTAGAAGACTTGAAGATCAAGTGGGACCCACAAATATCCCACGAGTTGGCAACCTTATCAAGATAAGCTGGAAGATCATGAGGGACCCATAGGGATAAGGCCACGAGCTGGCCTCCTCCCTTATATTCACGTGATTGAAGAAATAGTTCTAGTTCAACTCATGTTAGTCTTCTAGTAGATTGTTTTGAATAGGCTTATCTTAGAGAGTTGGAATGTAATTAGGAGATTGAAAGGCTAATTGTATAAGGACTCTATCTCTTCCTCTACTATAAATAGAGGTGTCGTAATTCAAAATTAATAAAAGTTACATATCTCCTTCTTGAGTTAATCTCTCCCTCTCTCTTTGCTTGGTGCATACCTCTTTTTCTCTTTTCTTTTTTCTTCTCTCTACCCGAGAGCTCTTCTTCCTTTTTCTTCTTTTTCTTTCTTCTGTCTCTTGCTCGAAATATTGGAAAAGGGATCCTAAATTCAACAGTGACCATAAGATAAAGGTGCCTTTGTGAGTCATTCTTGATCTTCTAACTTATGTGATAAGGACTTCAACACCTTCACTAGGTATTTACTCTTCTCCGCTCACATCATTTGTTTTTAAATCAGTCCAAATGTTCTATGGGTACCTTAGAAGTGGCATACTTGGGCCATGTTATTTCAGCAGTTGGGGTGAAGGTAGACCAAAGTAAGATTCGGGCCGTCACAAATTGGCCTCCTCCCACCTCCATTACAGCATTAAGGGGATTTTTGGGCCTATCTGGGTATTACAGGAAATTTATCCGCAGCTATGGCCAGATTGCAGCACCGCTTAACAACCTACTCAAGAAAAATTCCTTTACCTGGTCCGAGATAGTGGCTCATTCCTTTCAGCAGTTGAAAGAGGCATTATCATTCGCACCGGTTTTGTAGCTACCGGACTTTGATGAGTCATTTGTGGTGGAATGTGATGCTTTGGGGGGCGGTATTGGTGCAGTGTTACACCAACAAGGACACCCGATCACTTATTTTAGCCGCCAACTTGGCCAACACCACCACAAATTAGCAGCTTATGAGAGGGAATTGATCGGTTTAGCTAAAGCAATACAGTATTGGTGGCGTTATCTCTGGGTTTGCCCATTTCTGATTCGCACCGATCATTGCAGCCTCAAGTATTTGCTTGAGCAGCGCCTCACTACCTCACCGCAGCAGCACTGGTTAAGTAAACTTATGGGGTTTGACTTTACCGTGGAGTAAAAACCTGGGAGTTTGAATGTGGGGGCTGATGCTTTATCTCGTCGGGACATTCCAGAGCTGCAATTACATGCCATCAGTCAGCCCAGAGCTCTCTTGTTGGATTATATTCAAGAGGACACACAACAGTATCCGGAAATTATTGCCTTCTATCATGAGATTCAGCAGGGGAGATCGAAAAAACATTGGACGGTTCAGGATAGTCTGGTCCCCTTCAAAAACCGGATTTTTTTACACCACATGTCACCACTTATTCACAACATTTTAGCCTCATTTCATGACAGTACACATGAGGGCCGACAAAAAACATATTTTCTAATCAGTCGAGAATTTTATTGGAGGGGTTTGAAGCGTAGTATAGCCGATTATGTGGCGGCTTGTCAAATTTGTCAACGGAATAAAGCTGAATCATTAAGTCCAGCAGGTTTGCTCCAACCACTTCAGCTGCCATTACAAGTCTGGTCAGATATTTCCATGGACTTCATAGATGGCCTTCCCTCGTCGTTTGGCAAATCCGTTATCTTTGTAGTGGTTAATCGTTTCTCAAAGTATGGCCATTTCCTCCCTCTGGCGCATCCGTACACTACAGCTCACGTAGCTCAGCTCTTTATGGATAATATTGTCCGATTACATGGGATGCCTACCTCCATTACCAGTGACAGAGATGTCATCTTTACCAATACATTCTGGAAAGAACTATTCAAGCTGCAGGGCACAACGTTAGCATTCTCTTCCACCTACCATCTGCAGACTCATGGTCAGACCGAAGACTTCAACCGGATGATTGAGATGTATCTTCGTTGTTTCATGGGGGCTCACCTAAACGATGGGTTAAATGGCTCGCCTGGGCAGAATTCTGTTACAACACCTCCTACCACAGCGCACTCGGAACTACCCCATTCAAGGTAGTACATGGCAGAGACCCACCCCGCCTTTTATCGTATGAACCAGGTGCCTCCAAGGTCGCCACTTTGGACCAAGAGTTAGCAGAAAGAGACACCATGCTCACTGAGGTGCGCACTCATCTCCAGGAGGCCTAGAATCCTATGAAGTTTTATTATGACAAGAAGCACCGAGAAGTCTTCTTTTCTCCAGGAGATGTATGGCTGCGTCTCCAACATTACAGGCAGCTGTCACTGACAGACTCCAAATGCCACAAGCTCTGTCCGAAGTATTATGGTCCCTTTAAGGTGATGGACCACATTGGCACAGTTGCCTACCGCTTGCAGCTTCCACCAGAGGCCAGGATTCACAATGTGTTTCATGTCTCCCAACTGAAGGCCTTCCAAGGTGACTCTCCCTTGCTGCACACCCCTCTGCTCCCACTACATTAGGGACGTGTCATTTCTACCCCAGCACAGGTGTTACAGGCTCATTTTATTCAGGGTGATTGGGAGATACTAGTGCAATGGGCTGATGTTGATCCCAGTGACACGACATGGGAGCCATTAGCCGCGTTCCGAGCCCTCTACCCCTATTTTGAGCTTGAGGACAACCTCTTTCTCCAGGAGGGGGGTGATGTTATGAACTCCATAGCATCACGAGTTATCCACATGCATAGGAATTAAATTATGTCAATTTACTTTTAATGTAATTTCATTTGGTTTGGTTTGGTTTAGATGTAATATGGCATGAACCAATTGACCCATGGGTCTAATTTGTATTTCCGTCCTCAACCCTATTTATGGGGACGTCAAGGTGAAGAAAAGTAAGTATTGAGAAAATTAGAATTAAACAGGTCAGATGCTCCCTCAGAGGTCTAGGTCGGATTCTCCCTCTGAGGTCCAGGTCGAGCTTCCTGCAAAGCTCAATCATTCCATTCCGAATTTCACCATTCCACGTTCAAGAAACAAGAATCCTCTTCCAATGTCAAGATTCAATATGGAGGGAAGAGAGGAAAGAAGGGTGACTCGATCCATGGCTCGGGAAGAACCTAACAGAAAGCTCGTGGTAATCATGGTGGGTCCTACTTCTTATGGGCTTGGGCCCATCTTGTAAGCCTTCCTTGGTCATGCGGCCCATCTTATAATACTCTTAGATATGTGGGCCTTCCTGGGTTGTGTGGGCTGGAGCCCATCTTCCAATACTTCCCCTCAAGCTGGGGGTGAGAGAACATCATGCACTCCCAGCTTGTTGCAAATGATGTATATAATATTTTTGTATAAAATGGTAGTCTTCCAATCTTTCAACACTCCCCCTCATGTTGGTGCTCTCTTCCAGGAGGCCCAGTTGGCCAATTCAAATATTTTTGACTGGGTATTAAGTTCCTCCGTCATGGAATCCCGACCATTGACATTTTTTATATTTTTGACGGGGTATTAAGTTCCTTTGTCATGGAATCCCAACCATTGACATTTTTTATATTTTTTTACAAAGATTATTTCAGTTGAATATAACACGAGCCAAATAATAAACTTTGTAAAAGAGCCCATGAAATAATCTGATATAAAATTTTCTTCTTAGATGAACAAGCTTCATTTGTACTCCCCCTCTTTTGAATATTTTGGTCACATAAACTTTATCCAAAATATCTAGAATAAATACCTCTTTCTTGTACTTCTTCTACTTCTCCCACTCAAGTCGGGATGTAATGGCAGTGATCCTAGTTTGAACCAAATATTATAGATGTAGCAATAAGCCCACATAACGGAGATTTAGTAATAAGCCCTTAAACTAGGGATATGTGAGATATTTTCCTGATATAGCAACTCAAACAGTGACGTAAAAAAATCGGCTTAAATTCGGATTTTTCAACACAACAGAATACCAGAATTCTTCCAATACGAATATATATATATTTAAATATAGATCAGATTGACATAAAAAATTCTCCTTATGAAACTAGACTTAAATACCTTTCATCCAAGTATAACTTCTTTTAAAAAAATATAGTTATCAAAAGATAAATAATCTGATAGATTTTGGTCTCCATCATCTGGCAGAACTAAGTATTGTTTCTCCCTTTTTTCCAGCATGACCATTGACTCTTCCAAGATCAATATCTCCTTATAAAAAAATCATACAGAGAATTGGTTGAATAGGTAAGAAAATACACTTATATATATTTCTTTTGATATATAATTCTGCATATAAAGTCTCTTTCTTGATAGCATAAAATACCTCGGAAGTTGAGGCTTTTTTTGGGCTTCTTGAACCTCTTTTGCAATCTGACCTTTGCTCATTCAAATATCTATATCTCTCTGTAAATAACTCCGATTGGAAAACATCATTTTTCCATGGAAACTAGACTCAAATATCTTTCCATCAATATATAGTTTTCTATATGAAAATGTTGAATTTAGGATCCCTTTTCCAATATTCTGAGCAAAAGAAAGAAGAAAGAAAAAGAAGAAAAGGGAAGAAGAGCTCTCGGGTAGAGAGAAGAAAAAAAGAAAGGAGAGATGTGAGACAAGCAAAGAGAGAGAGATTTACTCAAGAAGGAGATGTGTAACTTTATTAATTCCGAATTACAATACCTCTATTTTTAGTAGAGGAAGAGATAGAGTCCTTATACAATTAGCCTTTCAATCTCCTAATTACAATCCAACTCTAGGAGAAGAACCCAGCATTGTCTTCATTTTCTGAAATAGTTCATACTCTTCATCAGTAAAAAAATTCCGTGCTGCTGATTTTGTGGGTTGTTCTTCTTTTGTATCACTTACAAAGGCTTGATTATCCTTTGTAAATTCTAACTATCCATTGGCTTTATAGCTTATTTCTTTATAATTACCATATTGTCCACAGTAACTGCATGCCTTGTAATCCTTGTAATAGCATTGATCTGTAGTGTGGCCATTTTTTTTACAATGAGTACATTCGTTCCCATCTACTCTGCCAACACCAGTCCTTCCACCTCTTCCTCGGCCTCCTCTATAACCTCTGCCTCGGCCGCCTCTATAACCTCTGCCTCGGCCTCGGCCACGGTCAAATGATGGTCCTCTATGATCTGAATACATAGTGGATGATACTTCAGTAGTGGAGGAAGAAGTATCTGCAATACAGAGTAGTGTTGCATAGACATCATCAAACTTGGGGACAACAGAAGCACTCAGAAGTTGACTCTTGGCAATCTCAAGATGGGGTTTAATATTTACTAGGAAAATAGTAGTAATAAAGGCTTCCTTCTGCTTGTCTTGGATAGAAATATCTGTGGTTGAAAGCTGAGCTAACTTCCACTCTTGAAGAAAGCCTCTAAAGCGGGTCAAGTACTCATGGATATTTTCTCCTTGTTTAGTATTCAACATCCTTTGGAGAATATCATATGGTTTATGTAGAGTATCCGGGGAAGAGTACAGTTTAGCACATGTCTCCCAAATTTGTTTAGCAGTGTCAAGATGAATGGCATTGTTGGAAATATGTTCTTCCATGTTGTTGATTAGCCAACTAATCACCAAGGTATCATTTTTTAACCATTTATTATAAAAAAATATCATCTTCATCAATAGGTGGTCCTCGGGTGGTGAGGTGACCAAGTAGGTCTTTTGTTATAAGCAACCTCTAAACCAATGTGGACCAACTCATAAAAATTGATACCCCACGTAAGGGTATAATGTTAATTCTCAGTATATCACTTTTGATATTCATATTCTCTTCAGCCATGATTGACCCTTCTTCAAAAAAAATTCTAACAATAACACCAAGTAGTATTCTTCAAATAACTTTAGCATTGATGCTAAATTATTATTCTGATTTTTTTTCTCTAATACCACTCATAAGAGACTCAATAACAATCTTCAATATTAGGGGACTCTTGTTCCCACAAAAAAAATCCAACAATCTGATCATGGACTCGTCTCAGTTAACAAAATTTCCAAATCGACAAAACTGTTTTGATGGCTTCTTCTAGATGGAGAGGCATGTATATCCACAATATAATAAGATGAAAAGCATTCACGTACTCATCTTTAAATCATCTTCTAAATTCTGAAACAAGTAACATGAAGGAAAAAAATTAAGCACTTATCTCACGGTTTGTGATCTTTCTTCACAAAAGAGCATTCTTTGAGTGGTGTTGATCATCACTTCTTTAGAGCATTCCTTTTGATGAGGGATCCTAAATTTAATGCTCTGATACCATGTTGAATTTAGGATCTATTTTCCAATATTCTGAACAAGAGAAAGAAGAAAGAAAGGGAAGAAGAGCTCTCGGGTAGAGAGAAGAAAAAAAGAAAAGAGAGATGTGCGCCAAGCAAAGAGAGAGATATTTACTCAAGAAGGAGATGTGTAATTTGATTAATTCCGAATTACAACACCTCTATTTATAATAGAGGAAGAGATAGAGTACTTATACAATTAGCCTTTCAATCTCCTAATTACATTCCAACTCTAACTCTATAAGATAAGTCTATCAACACATTCTACTAGAAGTCTAATATGAGTTGAACTAAAACTCTTCTTCAATAACGTGAATATAAAGGAGGAGGCCAGCTCGTGGCCTTATCCTTGTGGGTCCCACATGATCTTCCAGCTCATATTGATAAGCTTACCAGCTCTTGATATCTTTGTGGGTCCCACTTGATCTTCAAGTCTTCTAACTCATTTCAGCTTGTGCTTCTTATCTTCTTAACTCATGTTAGCTTGGGTGATGACTCTTCTTGGTGTCCCACGTCCTCATGGTGGGTCCAACCAGCTCATGCACCATGGAGGGTCCCACATTGTAACAGAAAATCTCAGTATGGAGGTGAAAAATGTAAAGAAAACTACGGGTGTAGTGATTGAAAAAAAAAAACTACGAACCTAGACTTAGGGTTTAGGGTTTAGAGAAACGGATCTCATTGTCTCTATGGGTTGACTAAGTCAACTCACTGAACCTGCTCTGATACCATGTTGAATTTATGGCAAAGAGAAATACTTCATTGACCTCATTAACTTATTATAATCAGAGTACATGAACCTCTATTTATAATAGAGGAAGGTAGTAGAGTCCAATTACAATAAAACTACCTTTGTCCCAATTACACCCAAACTCTAACACTTAAAGATAAGGTCTAGCACAATTAAATAACTCAAACTAGATAAAAGACAAACTTAACTCAAACTAGAACTCTTCTAAGACGTGACCATAAGATAAAGATACCTTTGTGAGTCCTTCTTGATCTTCCAACTTATGTGATAAGGATGTCAGCTCGTGGTAATCATGGTAGGTCCTACTTCTTATGGGCTTGGGCCCATCTTGTGAGCCTTCCTTGGTCGTGCGGCCCATCTAATAATACTCTTAGATATGTGAGCCTTCCTTGGTTTTGTGGGCTGGAGCCCATATTCCAACATAAACATAAATGAATTAACAACACTTATATCCCAGAGAGGGAGCTTTGTAGAGAATCAAGAGTTTCAGAAAAATAGCATCGCAGCAACGTAGAAAATGAGAAATCATCAGCATAGACAGTAACAAGAAATAGGAAGATGCCAATAGATAGAAGAAACTTCCAGGAATAGAATAGCGAGATAAACAAAATGATACTACTATTGTAACGAACTGTTAGAGCAGTCTTCGGCAGTAACAATCTCAGAATGTAATCTGTCAGCATATAATGGGTTGGGGATAAACTTTTGCTTGGAATGGAAGATTCATAGAGCATGCCAGCCGGGAAATTGTCCACCAATGCATCAGTGACTTCGACAGATTAACACCGCAAAACTAGCAGAGAGGTAGTCAGCCAACAATGCGGAAGATTTTATGATAGTTGGAATAATATCAGGAGGGCGACTGTTGTATTCTTCTAGAAATAAATCATGGAAATAAATCTTCCAGTTGTTGTATCTGCTCAATCACGGAGTAGATTAGTTAGCGAGAGTCTAGAAAACCGATACTCTCGTCACATAGTAGTGGTTGCCCGAGAGATCTGTTCCATCAACTGTCATGTAAGATTCATCACGACCATCAATTTGTAGTTATAGAATCCTCCAAAGCCAATTCCCCAGCTTTGGAGCACCTTCTCTACTTGGAATCTATTTGGCTACAGAGATACTCTGAATCATGTTATAGATTTCTACAATGAATTGAAGAGATTAGCCTCCAGCGCCTAAGAGAAGGATAAATCCAACATAGCGAGAGAGAAACAGCCCATGATCGTAGAGGATAAGACCATTGCTTGTAAAATTTCGGACAATAAAAAAGACAAGGCACATCCATTAGACATTTCCTCATTGCAAGTGAGGTCATGAGGGGCTCCATCCTCTAGCTGAAGAACTGGTTAATGAAGGAGAGAAAAACACTCGATAGCACTCCAAGGAACAACATATGAAACGTTCACATTGGGAGACTCGTATCGTCCATCGTTGAGTCTCATTATTTCAGGGTTGTTGACATCATATTTGAGAATACAACTTTGATGCCTTCTCCTGGAGCAATAGGTGCTCAGGCAGAGAAATATGAGCAAAACTAGTGCAACTATTTGTATGTTGAGTAATGTGGACGGAAGAGGAAACTATTGGGATGTGAAGTTATAAACAAAATATGAGCAATATGAGCAAAATAAAAGAAAAATCCATGGGTTTCTAGAATCTTGAAAACCATACCTTTGAGTCCTGAAAATCAATGTTGATTTTCAGGATTCCGTGGATTAGCTCATGGAGAAAAGAAGAAATGACATATTGGGGAGAAAACTAGAGGAAGAAAGAGGTTATGGACTTGTGCCCTAACCCTCCCCCTAAAGCTCTATTGATAGATTAATAAAATTATAACATTACAATTATGCTCCTAAAACTTAAACTAATTACATCAGTGCCATCTTTATGAGATGTGTTACAATGTGGGACCCACCATGGTGCACGAGCTGGTGGGTGTTACGGTCTCGGATCTGACACAAGGATTCTTTGGGAGGATCTGGGGTTTGCCACGGGTTACGGGTATTCCAAGCATTACCGTAGGGGTAGTAGGAAGACATGGGGAAGACAAAAACGAAGATCAAGCCTAAGGGAAGCTTGAAAATCCTAGAGCTCGTTGAGGAGAACTCTAAGCCTCTTTATGCTAGATTTAAGCTAATTCTTAATACTTCAATGCTTCTCTTTTTTCTCATTACTCTTACCCCTTAAATAGGGTTCACCCTGTTAGGGTTTAATAAAATATTACAAAAATATCCCTATCAATAAAATATTCCAAAAATATCCCTATTAATAAATAATTCCAAAAATACCCCTATGGCCTAAAACTGAAATAAAATAAAGTAAATTAAATAAAACAACTAAAATAATAATATCATTGCGTGCATAACATTACACCCCCCTTGGAAGACGAGCTTGTCCTCAAGCTCGGAAGTAGTGTCGGTATGCCGACGTCTCCACCGGTGCTGAAGTAGCATCCGCGATAGCTATGACCCCCCTTCAGGATGCCAATTTTTTTTTTTTTTTTTTTTTGCCCGGTCTGAGTTAACCTAGGTTGACTCGGTTCAGGAACCCCGGTCCGGCACAGACCCCCCTTCTGGACGCCAATTTTTTTTTCTTGGCCCGATCCGAGTTAATCTGGGTTGACTCGGTTCAAGAACCCCGGTCTGACGCATGACTCAGCTTCGTGCGCTGATGAAATTTTCCTAACTTAGGAAAATTTGAATTGAACCATCTTCTTCCTTCAGCGGAAATTTTGTCAATGATTCTTCGGAAATCGGAATCCGACGTTATCCTCCTGCCGATCCCAAGCATAGCGGCCATCGGTAAGTGCCGAAACCTTGTCGACAACTGCTCCTTCCCTCAAGGCGACGACAAAGGCGGGCGACGGTCGTCTTCCGTCCACACGGCTCCGAACAGGGCAGAAAGTTCATGGTCGAATAGCATACAGGGGATCCAGAAAATTAAATCCCACAGCTGCAATTCGAAGATCCACATCCGCACAGGTATTGTGCCCATCCATAGAAATACAAAGCCCCTCAAAAAAAAAATATTCTGATACACTTACCCCCCCCCTCCCCCCCCACAATTTGGAACAATGGTTTGCTCTGTTATGTCGAGAGGTGGATTGAGTGTGGGAGGTGGTGGCCGGAAGTCGAATCCCACTAGAGTTGTGTCTGACGGCGCTGACGGAGCCTCCTCAGTGTCTGGTGGCAAAGGGCAGCCTTTTAGGGCTTCGCCTCTTGGTTAGTTTCCTCGATCAAGGGCTCTCAGAAACGCCTCCTTGTCAGACAAATCGCTTCTGCTGGCCATGAGGAGGGGTTTGTTGAGGATGAACCCAAATCAACCCTTACCAACAGGTTTGTGGTCGCATACCCCTCTGATTTCTGATTTCCAGGGTCCTTCTTGGCGTCTGCCTCTTCTGCAGGGACATCTGCCTCTTCTGGGACGTCGGCCGATAAAGAAGATAAAATCTTTGAATTTTCTGGCCAGTGGCCGTTCTGCCCGTCCGAGATAGTTTCTGCTACCTCTAGTGCGCATATTTCATGGTCGGATATTTGAGGTCGTCTAACCTGTTTTGCTGCAGCAACGAGTTCCTCCCTTGCATAACGTTCAATGGAAGCATCTAACCGCGCTCGTATTTCCTCCAATTCCTTACCCATAGTAATCCATCTTTCTTGGGATATAGAATAACCAATTGTGTTCCCGAAAACGAAGATCTAGCCTAAGGGAAGCTTGAAAACCCTAGAGCTCGTTGAGGAGAACTCTAAGCCTCTTTACGCTAGATTTAACCTAATTCTTAATACTTCAATGCTTCTCTTTTTTCTCATTACTCTTACCCCTTAAATAGGGTTCACCCTGTTAGGGTTTAATAAAATATTACAAAAATATCCCTATCAATAAAATATTCCAAAAATATCCCTATTAATAAATAATTCCAAAAATACCCCTATGGCCTAAAACTGAAATAAAATAAAGTAAATTAAATAAAATAACTAAAATAATAATGTTATTACGTGCATAAAAGTGGGACCCACCATGAGGACATGGGATGACAATAAGAGTCCTCACCCAAGCTAGCATGAGTTAAGAAGATAAGAAGCACAAGCTGAAATGAGTTAGAAGACTTGAAGATCAAGTGGGACCCACAAAGATACCACGAGCTGGAATCTTATCCATATGAGCTGAAAGATCACGTGAGACTGTTAGGGTCCTGGGTTAAGTACCTATGCCTTCCGCTCCTAACAGGCCAATCTTTTGGGTAGTATTGGCTAGGTGCTTAACATTTGGTATTAGAGCTAGCACTGCATCCCGACTTCGAATCCCGGTGTCCCCAAGGCGGATGCGGGTGGTCATGGACCTGGACTGACCCGGGTTCAACCCAGCTCCGGTTGCTCTATTGTGGTAGCCTCCGCGATCGTCGGCTTGGGGAAGGGCGGGGTACTATTAGGGTCCTGGGTTAAGTACCTATGCCTTCCGCTCCTAACAGGCCGGTCTTTTGGGTAATATTGGCTAGGTGCTTAACATTCATTGTTAGGATCCTCACGAGCCATGGATCTTGTCACCCTCCTCTCTTCTCTTCCTTCCATTACCTTGTTTGACGTTGAGATAGAATGATGTAAAGATGAAGATTGAATTTCAGAAAAGGGAATTTCGGAAAGGAATTGGGGAAAAACGGGAGAGAGCTTGAAGGAGCTCTCGACCTGTTTATCTAATTTACTCTAGCTAAAGTAGACTCAATAGCTATCCTCTCATTACCCTAGCCGTCCCCTTAAATAGGGTTGAGCACGCCCAAAACACTCTAGACCCCTTGGGTCAATGGTTCAAACCAATAAATGCTAAACCAACTCAAAAACAATTACATGGAAATTGAAAAACACATTAATTAATTCCTACGCCTGTTGGTAACTCGTGATGTTATAGAGTCCATAACATCACCCCCCCTCCTGGAGAAAGAGCTTGTCCTCAAGCTCGAAGGAAGGATATAGGAGTCGAAATGCTGATAACGGCTCCCATGTGGTGTCACTGGGGTCGGCATCTGCCCACTGGACGAGAATTTCCCAATCACCTTGATTGTGGCGTGCTTTTAAAACCTAAACTGGAATAGAAAGAAGTCTGCTCTCATGTAGTGGCGGTAGTGGAGTGTGCAGTAGGGGCGAGTCACCCTGGAAGGGCTTCAATTGGGAGACGTGAAATACATTATGGATCTTTGATTCCGGTGGTAGCTGCAAGCGGTATGCCACGGGCCCAATTTTGTCCAATACCTGAAATGGACCATAATATTTTGGAGATAGCTTATGGCGCTTGGATGCAGTCAGGGACAACTAGCAGTAGTGTTGAAGCTTTAACCACACATAGTCTCCAGGGAAATAAGATACCTCCCGGTGCTTCTTATCATAATAGAGTTTCATAGAGTGTTGGGCCTCCTGGAGATGAGTACGTACCTCAATGAGCATAGCTTCTCTTTCAGGTAACGCTTGGTCCAAAGTGACGACTTTGGATGCCCCAGGTTCATATGATAACAGACGAGGTGGATCTCTGCCATAAACTACCCTGAAAGGAGTAGTTTCCAGTACTATGTGGTTAGATGTGTTATAGCAAAATTCTGCCCATGAAAGCCATTTCACCCACTGTCTAGGTGTGTCCCCCACAAAACAACGAAGATACATTTCAATCATGCAATTGATGACCTCTGTTTGTCCGTCCATTTGTGGATGATATGCAGACGAAAATGCCAATTGGGTGCCCGATAATTTGAATAATTCCTTCCAAAAGATACTTGTAAAAATGGCATCCCTGTCACTGATAATGGATGTGGGAATTCCGTGTAATCGGACAATGTTGTCCATAAATAATTAAGCGACCTGAGTAGCAGTATATGGATGCGCCAAAGCAATGAAGTGACCATATTTTGAAAATCGATCAACGACGACGAATATCACAGATTTACCTGAGGAAACGGGAAGGCCAACAATGAAGTCCATTGAAATGTCTGACCAGATTTGAGATGGTAGTTGCAGAGGTTGCAGTAGGCCGGCAGGACTTAAAGATTCGGCCTTGTTTCGTTGACAAATCTGACAAGCAGCTATATAATCAGCAATTGTGCTCTTCATGCCCCTCCAATAAAAGTCCCGATTGATTCGGAAATATGTTTTCTGTCGACCCTCATGTGTGCTATCATGGATAGAGGCCAGGATGGTGTGAAGAAGTGGGGATGTATGATGCATAAAAATCCTGTTTTTGTAAAGTATGAGACGATCCTGAATCGTCCAATGAGGAGTTGTTGTCCCCTATTGAATATCCTGATATAATGACATGAGATCCGGATATTGATGTATTTCCTCACGAATAGAATCTAGCACCAGTGAACGTGGGTGACTGATAGCATAAACTTGTGTTGCTGAAATATCCCGACGTGATAAAGCATCAGCCCCCAAATTCGAACTACCTGGCTTATAGTGAATCGTAAAATTGAAGCCCATGAGTTTAGTTAACCAATGCTGCTGTGGGGATGTGGTGAGGCGATGTTCAAGAAGATACTTGAGGCTGCAATGATCTGTACGAATGAGAAATGGTCATCCCCAGAGATAAGGTCACCAATGTTGGACAGCCTTGGCTAACTCAATCAATTCCCTCTCATATGCAGCTAACTTATGGTGGTGTTGTCCCAACTGACGGCTGAAATAAGCAATGGGGTGTCCCAATTGTTGTAACACTGCCCCTATACCTCCCCCGGATGCATCACATTCACCATAAAGTCTCCCTCAAAATCTGGTAATTGTAGGACTGGCGCTGAGGCTAAGGCCTCCTTTAAGAGGTGAAAGGCCTGTTCCGCTGAAGAAGACCAGTGGAAGGCATGTTTTTTGAGAAGGTTGTTGAGTGGTGCTGCTATCTAGCCATAAGATTGGATAAATTTTCTGTAATATCCCGCTAGGCCCAAAAATCCTCTTAATGTTGTGATGGAGGTGGGAATCGGCCAATCTGTTACTGCTTGTATCTTGCTCTGGTCAACTTTCACGCCCACAGTTGATATGACGTGGCCCAAATATGCCACCTCAGATGTACCCATAGAACATTTGGATTTATTCAAAACCAAATGATGAGAGCGTAGAATGGTAAATACCTGATGGAGGTGTTGGAGATGTTCTTCCCAATTTTTGTTGTAGACCAGAATGTCATAAAAAAATACTAACACATAGTTGTGCAGAAGCGATGAAAATACCTCATTCATGAGGGCCTGAAAGGTGGAGGGTGCATTGGAGAGACCAAAGGGAATGATGAGGAACTCGAAATGACCGTGATGTGTGCGAAACGCAGTCTTCTCCACATCAGCTGGGTGAACTCTTATTTGATGATAGCACGATTTCAAATCTAACTTGGTAAAAATTGTAGCACCATGTAACTCATCCAGCAACTCGTCCACGACTGGAATGGGGAACTGGTCTTTAATTGTTTGCAAGTTGAGTTGCCTATAGTCAACACAAAACCTCCATGATTTATCCTTTTTATGTACTAGTAACACTGGTGAGGAAAAAGGAGATCGACTGGGTAGGATCACTCCGTCTTCCTTTCTTGGTAATAAATCTCCTTACTCTATATTGTTACCAAATGATGATCCATTTTCACTGCCCTTGAAAATATTTGGGTGTCAATGTTTTGTCCATATTTTCTCCCCAAAACAGAGTTAACTTGATCCTAATCTATCAAGTGTATCTTTCTAGGATACTCTCATACACAAAAGGGTTATGTTTGTTATAATCCCACTCTTCAACATTTACTTGTGTCCATGGATGTCACATTTTTTTAAGACTCTCCATACTATTTTGACAATGCACCTCCAAGTTTATCTTCAGTACCAAGTTCTCTTCAACCGGTTGTATCCCGTGCTATAGAAACTTCTCAGCCCCCATAAACATCGACTGACACCACACCTACTGTGTTTATGGATCCCACTGAGGTAAGTCAATCTTCTCTAGTTGTTTTTGGCCCACAATATGATACTTGTCCTATCGCACAAAGAAAAGAACCCAGATCATGCACCATACCCTCTACGTCTCAACCCATATCAAATTTTGTGTCTCATCATCATTTGTCCCTTACTTGTTGTCAATTTCTCTCTATTATTTCTTCCATATCTCTACCACAGTCCTATCAGGAGGCTCTCAAACATCCAGAGTGGAAGGCCGTAATGGATGAAGAAATGAAGGCACTTTCTAAAAATCAAACATTGGCTCTAGTCCCAATTCCATTAGATAAGAAACCCGTCGATTGCAAATGGGTGTTTACTGTGAAACACAATCCGGATGGGTCTGTGGCTCGGATGAAGGCTTGCCTTGTGGCTAAGGGCTATACACAATGTTATGGAATTGATTATGAGAAACATTCTCTCCAATGGCAAAAATGAACTCTGTGCGTGTGTTATTATATCTAGCAACTAACTTTTCCTGGCAGATATATCAACTTGATGAGAAAATGCCTTTCTGAATGGGGACATCAAAGAAGAAATTTATATGCAACAACCACCTGGGTATGTGGTTGAGGGGGAGTCAATATGTCGACTAAAAAAATCTCTATATGGTCTAAAACTGTCCCCTCATGCATGGTTTGAGAAATTTAGTCAAGCCCTCATATGGGCAGGATTTTATAGATGCTTTGGAGATCACTCAGTTTTTATTAAAAACATACCTAGAGGCAAGGTAATTGTGGCAGTATAAGTTGATGATATCATTTTAAGTGGTAGTGATTCCGAAGGCATCCAGAAAATAAAAGAAAAAATATGTGCTGAATTTAAGACAAAGGATCTTGGACAACTCAAATATTTTCTGGATATTGAAGTATTACAATCCAGACATGGGATTGTGCTATCCCAAAGGAAGTATGCCCTTGATCTACTGGACGAGATAGGACTGCTGGGATGCAAACTAGCAGACACTCCTATGGACTCAAATACAAAACTATGTGCAAGTATTGGAGAAGATGTACATATCGGGAAATATCAAAGACTAGTGGGAAGACTTATTTACCTATGTGTAACAAGGCCAGATATATCATATGTAGTAAGTGTGGTGAGTCAATACGTGCACAAACCACAACTTAGTCATTAGCAAGCACTTGAAAGGATATTACGATATCTTAAAGGAGCTCCAGGAAGAGGGCTTCTCTATAAAAATCATGGTCACTTCAACATCGAAGGATTCTCAGATGCAGACTAGGCCAGATCCCCGAATGACAGGAAATCTACTTCGGGATTTTTTACGATGGTTGGAAGGATTTTGGTTACATGGAGAAGCAAGAAGCAAAATGTAGTAGCACGGTCTAGTGCAGAACCAGAATACAGAGCCATGGCACACACTGTTAGTGAACTCCTATGGATAAGATCTCTTCTCACTGAATTGGGATTCTAGAAAGAAGCTCTGATGGATCTAGTCTTCCATGAAAGACCAAAGCATATTGAAGTGGACTGCCATTTTATACAAGAAAAGTTCCAAGCGGGTCTTTTATCTCTAAAGCATATATCATGACAAAGTCAAGTTGTAGATATTCTAACCAAGCCGATCACTCACAAGATTATGTCTACCATCTATAGCAAGTTGGGCATCTATGATGTTTACTCACCCCCAGCTTGAGAGGGTCTGTTACAATGTGGGACCCACCATGTTTCACAAGTCGGTGGGACCTACCATGAGGACATGGGATGCCAAGAAGAGTCCTCACCCAAGCTAGCATGAGTTAAGAAGATAAGAAGCACCAGCTGAAATGAGTTAGAAGACTTGAAGATCAAGTAGGACCCACAAAGATACCATGAGCTGGAATCTTATCCATATGAGCTAGAAGATCACATGGGACCCACAAGGATAAAGTCACAAGCTCACCTCCTCCCTTATTTCCACGTTATTGAAGAAGAGTTATAGTTCAACTTATATTAGAACACTATTAGATTGTGTTATCCTTTCAAGATAGACTTATCTTAGAAAGTTAGAGTTGGAATGTAATTAGGAGATTTAAAGGTTAATTGTATAAGGACTCTATCACTTCCTCTACTATAAATAGAGGTGTTGTAATTTAGAATTACTCAAGTTCTACAATTCTCTCATGAGTACATCTCTCTCTCTTTGCATGGCGCACACCTTGTTCCTCTTCTCTTCTTCTCTCTACCCAAGAGCCTTCTTCCCCTTTTCTCCTTTTTCTCTCTCTTCCCTTGCTCGGAATATTGGAAAAGGGATCTTAAATTCAACAAGATGACTCTTTATTTACCATCATGACACTAATGTGTGGGCCTTCCATGGTCAGTGGGCTTGAGCCCATCATCCACCTATCTTGGATTGTGGGCTTGAGCCCATCTTCTAACACAGTTAGATGTGTGGGCCTACCTTGGTCATGTAGGCCCAATGGACCCATCTTCCACAAATAGGCATTGATCGATCAATGAGCTTCGTAGAGTGACAAAAATGTAATCTTTTGACTTCCACTTCATTCTATTGACACTACACTCATGAGATGTGTTCATTAAGCTCAAAATTTTTAGCCTAAGTGTATGAAGGTGGGTTGCTCATGCCTAGTTCTACTAGAAGCTTAGAGAAACAGTCAAATCCTAATGGCTTTTAAAGATATCCGCTAATTGATTTTTGGTGGGGACAATTTCAATCTTAATAACCTTGGTTTAAACTAGTTCTATGATATAGTGATGTCTAATTTCTCCATGTTTTGATTGAGAGTGGTGAACCGGGTTCTTACTTAGACTTATGGCACTCATGTTTTCACAATGGATTGGAATTTCTTTATGCTTTTTGAGCCGTAGTCATTTAGTTGTTGTTTCATCCAAGGAAGTTGAGCGACTGAATGTTGTTTCTTGGAAAACCAAGAGACAAACATATTTCTGAGTAATTGGCAACTACTACTACTAGTACTCTTTCAGTCAATTTTGCAATTGAAAAAATCAGCATCCAAGTAACCGACTAGATCAATGGTTGAAGAGTTTGAGTACCAAAGACCAAAGTTAGGTGTCCCAAGTAGATAACTGAAAATTCTTTCACTGCCACTAAGTGAAATTCTCTAGAATCAGATTGAAATCTAGCACATAGGCATACCGAGAATATTATAACTAGTCTACTGGAAAAAAGTTATAGTAGGGATCCTGTCATATTTCAATAGAGTTTTTTATCTATGGCCCTACCGAAGTTGTCCATGTGAAGTTTCAACGAAGAACTCATGGGTGTACTAATTGACTGAAGATTTTCTATATTGAATCTCTTAAGCAATCCCTTAGTGGTTTTTGACTGATTTATAAATTTTCCTTTTCGGTTTGTGTACTTGAAGTCCAAGGAAGAATAAGTTCACCCGTTAAACTTATTTCAAGCTCATTCTTCATTACACTAGCAAATTCTTGACATTAAGAGGGGTTTGTAGAACCAAATATGATATCATCCACATAAATTTGAACGATAATCAAATCGTGATCATGGTTCTTAGTAAAAAGTGTTTTATCTACTCTTCCTCTCTTATACCCATTATTTTCTAAGAATTCGCTGAATCTTTCATACCATGCTCTAGGAGCTTGCTTTAACTCATATAAAGCTTTATGCAATTTGTACATATAGTCAAACTTGCTCATATCTTAAAAATTTTCAGGTTGTTCCACATTTAATTCTTCTTGAATGTACCCATTTAAAAAATGCACTATTTACATCCATTTGATACAATTTGAACTTCATGTGACAAGCATAGGCTAGAAGGATTCGAATTGCCTCTAATTTTGCCACGGGTGCATTAGTTTCTTCGAAATCAATACCTTGTTCTTGGTTGTATCCTTTGGAAACTAACCTAGTTTTCTTCCTCACTACTTGGTTTTCTTCATTTTCTTTGTTCCTAAAGACCCATTTTGTTCCTATGACGTTGATTTTCAGGTCTACATACAAGAGTCCAAACTTTATTTATTTTATATTGATTCAATTCTTCTTGCATTGCCATAATCCCAAAAACATCCTTTTTTGATTTAGCAAAAATTTTGGGCTCTATTTGAGAAATGAAGGCACTATTTGCCACGGTCTCATGAGTTGCTCTTCTAGTTGAAATTTTACCTTGAGGGTCAACAATAACTTTTTTCTAGAGGATGATAAGCCATGGACTTGTAGTTATTTGGCTCTATAGGTGGTTCTTCTTGGTTATTAGGTTCATTTTGATTCTCTTCAAGATTTTGGTCTTGAGGTTGAGATCCAAGGGATGAATCAAAGGGGTTTCCCTAGTGGTCATAAAAAAATGGAGTTGGAGTTGGATTTGGTAAATCAAATTCGTCAAACTCAACATGAACCAACTCCTCCACTCTCATAGATCTCTTGTTATAAACTCTATAAGCTTTGATATGAGTAGAACAACCCAAGAAAATTCCTATATCAATGCTAGAGTCAAATTTCCCTAATGTTTCATGTGGTTCTTTGAATAGAATACTTTGCATCCAAAGATTCTAAAATATGTAATGCTGGGAAGGGTGCCCATATACAACTCATATGGAGTTTTGTTGAGAAGTGGCCATATGCTAACTTGGTTAAGGATATAACATGTGGTGTTTACAGCTTTGGCCCAAAACCTATGTGGCATGTTGTATGCACAAAGCATACCTCTAGCCATTTCAATTAAGGTTCAATTTCTTCTCTTAACAACACCATTTTGTTGTGGAGTTTGAGGAGTTGAAAATGTATGCTCTATACCATGCTTTATGAAATATTCCTTGAAGTGTGAATTTTCAAATTCTCCTCCATGTCCACTCCTAATTTTGACAATGTTATAGCCTTGCTCTTTTTGAAATTTTTACATAGTTTATGTTACGGTCCCGGGTCATGGAGTAACACGGCGTGGAACTTGAGACTCCAACACTCAGAATTTAAGCTCACTTCACGTCAAGGGTCTGTATATGAGTCTTTCTCTTTGACCAGTGCTCGGCCAGGAGGAAAGCTCCTCTTTTGATGGTCCTACCGAGTTGTTGTGATAGGTAGGATACCCAAAGCAACGCTGAGCTTGCTAGAGCAAGCTACCCACTTTTCTTTCTCACGGCAAAGAGGGTTTGGCCCTCTTTGTTTCTACTCAAGCTAAGAGTGCAACCCTTCTTTCTGAATTAACTTGAAACATGAGTTTGGGATAGACTATTACCTCTTCTTTGCTGCTATGATCAGCTCCCACCTTGCACCAGGATTGCTCAAGATCTGAGGATGAAGATCCTCACTTTTCTGCTCAATAAGAGAGGAATTGAGGCCTCTCTTGCTGTTGCTGCCGAGAGGGAGGACAGACCTCCTCTTTGGACTCAAAAAAGGGGCAGGAAGCTCCTTTTCTTAGTAGGGATGAAGGTGGGTGAATTTGGATGGATGGCAATGGAGGGTGAAGGATAGGTTGGATTTTTGGAGTAAACCCTAAACTCGAGATCAAGAGGTGATCTCAACCTGTTTATACTAGGTTATTCTAAAATCTCAAAGCTTACCTATTTCATTCATTTCTTTCCCTTAAATAGATCACGTCATGGAGTTTTAGGGTTAGGGTTACAATAATTCCCCATAATGCCCCTACATATAAAAGTAATTAGAAATAACTCCTACTTAAAACAATATAAGAAATAAATTCTACTCAAAGTAATATAAGAAATAAATCCTATTGAGTGAGTTGTTGTTGCCTCCTTCGTTATGTGACTCGGTGTGCTATTGAGTCCACAACATCTGCCTCCCCATGGAGAAAGAACTTGTCCTCAAGCTCAAAAGCTAGGTAGACTTGTTTGAAGATGTCCACACATTCCCATGTTGCCGTGTCGGGGTCAGTGTCCGTCCACTGAACGAGAATCTCCCAATGGTCATTGGTCAGTCGATCCCATAACACTGCAGTTGGGTTAAGAATAACCTCGCCATTATCAACGGGTGGTAGGAATGGAGTGGATGTAGGCTACACCCCGGAATGTGGCTTCAATAGAGAGACATGAAACACATCATGAATTTTGGCTGTGTCCGGTAATTTGAGCTGATAGGCGACTGGTCCCACACGTTGAAGAATTGGAAACGGCCCAAAAAATCTGGGAGAGAGTTTATGTCGTGAAGGTCCCGCAAGAGACTACTGACGGTAGGGTTGGAGTCGTAGCCACACACACTCCCCAACCTCAAAAGAGACCACACGGTGGCCTTTGTCGTAGACATCCTTCATCCGAGCTTGGGTGCGTCGTAGCCGTTCTGTGATATTCTGTAGCAACAGATCCCGGTCCATGAGTGCCTGATCAATTGCGTCCACGCGGGTGGACCCTGGGTTGTACGAGATAAGGCAAGGTGGATCCTGGCCATATATAACCCGGAAAGGAGTGGATTGCAAGGCAAAGTGGAACGAAGTGTTGTAACAGTATTCGGCCCACAGAAGCCATTGAACCCATTGCCGCAGACTATCACCCACCAAGCACCGTAGATACATCTCGATGGTGTGGTTCACCACCTCTGTCTGCCCGTCTGTCTGTGGATGATAGGCGGAGGAGAACTTCAATTTAGTCCCGCTCAAGAGAAAAAGTTCCCGCCAAAAGGTGCTCGTGAAAACTGCATCTCTATCACTCACAATGGATTCTAGAATGCCATGTAAGTGGACTATCTGCTCCAGGAAAGTCTGAGCAGCCCGTGTTGCTGTATAAGGATGAGCCAGCGGCATAAAATGTCCGTACTTGGAGAATCTATCAACCACCACAAAAATTATGGATTTGCCGGAGGACAAGGGTTAGACCTTCCACAAAATCCATCGAAATGTCGGCCCAAACCTGCGTAGGAAGGGCCAAAGGCTAGAGAAGACCGGCTGGACTCAAGTGCTCGGTTTTGTTGCACTGGCAGACCTGAAAGTCGCCCACATAAGTTGCAATAGAGGGTTTCATGGCTTGCCAGTAAAAATCAGCTCGAATTTTGTGCAAGGTCTTCTGTATCCCCTCGTGTGTACTGTCATGGTAGACCGAGAGAATAGCTGGAATCAACTCGGACTCAGGTGGAAGGAAAAGTTGTTGCTTGTAATAAATAAGTGAATCCTGGATGGACCACTTCGAATTCATTGTCCCTTCCGAAATCTTCTGATGCAGTTCCTGCAGTGCAAGGTCAGTGGCATGTGCGTCTCTCACCAAGTCCGGAATGAGAAATCTCGGCTGGCTCATCGAATAGACCAACTGCTGATCCTCAAAACACCGTGACAAGGCATCTTCCGCCTATTTAATCTCCCCGCGCAATATTCCACTGAGAAGTCAAACCCCAACAACTTACTAATCTAGTGCTGCTATGGCGACGTCGTCAAAAGCTGTTCTAGTCAGAATTTAAGGTTGTAGTGATCCGTGCATATGAGAAAAGCCCTACCCCAGAGATAAGGCCTCCAATGTTGGACCGCCTTGCCCAACCCAATCAATTCGCGCTCATAGGCTGCCAGCTTGTGATGACGGACTGCCAACTGTCCGCTAAAATACGCAATAGGATGGCCCAGCTGCTGTAAAACGGCGCCAATGCCCACGCCCGAAGCATCACACTCTACCACGAACAATTCGTCAAAGTTGGGAAGTTGTAATATTGGCGCAGATGCGAGGGCAGCTTTGAGTGCCACAAACGACTTAGTGGCCTCCTCATTCCAAATAAAGGATTTTTTCTTGAGTAGACTGGTCAATGGTGCTGCCATTGGCCCATAGTTCTGAATAAATTTGCGGTAGTAGCCCGCAAGACCCAAAAAAACCCGTAATGCATAACACAATTGTGGCTGCGGCCAATCGTGAATAGCTCAGATCTTCTCGGGATCCACCATAACCCCCTCATGTGAGATAATGTGTCCCAGATACCCCACATGTGAACACACAAAAGAACACTTGGAATGTTTCAAATAGAGTTGATGTGCTCGTAACAAGTCAAAAACAACCCTCAAGTGTGCCAAGTGCTCCTCAACCGAGTTGTTATATATCAACATATCATCAAAAAATACAAGAACAAATTTTCAAAGATAGGGGCTAAATACCTCGTTCATCAAAGCTTGAAAAGTGCAGGGTGCATTGGATAACCCAAACAACATGACGACAAACTCAAAATGGCCATGGTGCATGCGGAACGCCGTCTTCTCGATATCAGAGGGGTGCATCCGGACCTGATGGTATCCCGAATGGAGGTCGAGTTTAGTGAATAACCACGACCCATTTAACTCATCTAGGAGCTCATCCACTACCAGAATCGAAAACTTGTCTTTTACTGTCTGCACGTTCAACTCCCGATAATCCACGCAGAACCTCCATGTCCCATCATGTTTCTTCACAAGTAAGACGGGTGAAGAGAATGGGGAGCGTGTTAAGCACCTAGCCAATACTACCCAAAAGACCGGCCTGTTAGGAGCGAAAGACATATGTACTTAACTCAGGCCCATAACCAGGATGTCCCATAACATCACACCCCCCCTTCGCGAGCCGACGACCACGGCGACGCAACAACACAGGCCCGACCCGGGTTTTTATCCTATGACCTACCTGTATTTTAATCCAGCCTTTGTGCGCGATGCAGTGACACTGGCCCGACCCGGGTTTTTTTATCCTACGACCTACCAGTATTTAAATCCAACCTTTGCAGCGTTGCCAGGAATCGAACTTGCGACCGAGGGTCGGCTCTGATACCAAATGTTAAGCACCTAGCCAATACTACCCAAAAGACCGGCCTGTTTAGAGCGGAAGACATAGGTACTTAACTCAGGCCCATAACCAAGATGTCCCATAACAGAGCGACTGGGACAAATAAGACCTTGTTTCAACATCTCCTGGCACTGACGCTCTATCTCGTCCTTGTGAAGGTGTGGGTAACAGTACGGTCGCACGACCACTACCTCAGATCTTGTGGTCACAGTGCCTCAGGGGAGGCAACCCCAAAGGCTCCTGGAAGAGGTCAGAGAAATCCTCAACAAGACCCTCACTAGTATTGTCAGGTTGTTCCTGTGTCTGCAAAGTGTGCATGTGGTGGGCCCTGACAGCCCTGTAAGAGCACCCGACTCCCGGCCAAATCAAAGCTCATAGTTAAAGCCAAAAAGTCCGACAGAATGGGCCCCAATGTTTGTAACCATTTAATGCCTAATACCATATCAAATCCTGCCAGTGGAATAACAAAAAATTTAGCATTAAACGAAATAGAGCAAATGGAAAAAGTTACCGCCTTACTAATCCCATAGCTAGGGACCTTCTCGCCATTGGCCACTGAGACGGTGGCTGTCGGATGAGTGTGTATCTGAAGCTGGAGATGTTGTGTGGCTGTCAAACTCAAAAAATTGTGTGTACTCCCCAAGTCGACTAGTCCCACCAGTTCTCGATCGATGACATGAGCTCTGACTTGCATTGTATTAGGCGATTTCTGCTCAGTCTATGTAGAGTATCCGGGCTAGAGTACAGCTTAGCACATGTCTCCCAAATTTGTTTAGCAGTGTCAAGATGAATGACATTGTTGGAGACATGTTCTTCATGTTGTTGATTAGCCAACTAATCACCAAGGTATCATTTTTCAACCATTTATTATAAAAATGTCTTCTTCATCAAAAGGTGGTCCTCGGTTGGTGAGGTGACCAAGTAGGTCTTTTGTTATAAGAAACCTCCGAACCAATGTGGACCGACTCATAAAATTTGATACCCCTCATAAGGGTATAGTGGTAATTCTCAATATATCACCTTTGATATACATATTCTCTTCGGCCATGATAGGCCCTTCAATGAAAATAACTCTGCAAAAAAATTCTAACAATAACACCAAGTAGTATTCTTCAAACAACTCGATGTATGGAGAATTTTAGCATTGACGCTAAATCGGTATTCTGATTTTTTTCCTTAAATTTCACTGATAAGAGACTCAATATCAATCTTCTATATCATGGGACTCGTGTTCCCATGAAAAAAAAATTCAACAATTTGATCATGGATTGATCTCGGTTAACAGAAATTTCAAACCGCAAAACTGTTTTGATAGATTCTTCTAGATAGAGAGGCGTGCATATCCACAATATCATAAGATGAAAAGCATTCACATACTCATCTTTAAATCATCTTCTAAATTCATAAACCAATAACATGAAGTAATAAAAAGAATGAAGAACTTATCACACGGTTTGTGAGCTTTCTTCACAAAAGTCTTCTTTGAGTGGTGTTGATCATATCTTCGTAGAGCATTCCTTTTGACGAGGGATCCTATATTTAATGCTCTGGTACCATGTTGAATTTAGGATCCCTTTTCCAATATTCCGAGGAAGAGAAGAGAGAAAGAAAAAGAAGAAAAGGAGAGAAAAGCTCTTGGGTAGAGAGAAGAGAAGAGGAAAAATAGAGAGGTGTGTACCAAGCAAGAGAGAGAGATTTACTCAAGGAGTTGTATAACTTGATTAATTCTGAATTAAAACACCTCTATTTATACTAGAGGAAGTGATAGAGTCCTTATACAATTAACCTTTCAATCTCCTAATTACATTCCAACTCTAACTCTCTAAGATAAGTCTATCATGAAAAGATAACACAATCTACTAGAAGTCTAATATAAGTTGAACTAGAACTCTTCTTCAATAACGTGGCCACAAGGAAGGAAGCTTAGCTCATGGCCTTATCCTTATGTGTCCCACATGATCTTCTTGCTCATATTAATAAGATTATCAGCTCGTGGTATCTTTGTGGGTCCCACTTGATCTCCAAGTCTTCTAACTCATTTCCGTTGGTGTTTCTTATCTTCTTAACTCATGCTAGCTTGGGTGAGGACTCTTCTTGGCATCCCACGTCCTCATGGTGGGTCCAACCAACTCATGTACCATGGTGGGTTCCACATTGTAATAGAAATCAACACATTTTTCAGTGCCTTGGCTCAAAGACATACCTGCACCTTGAAAGATTTAACCCTTAGAGATTGTGTTAGAAGGCACCCATGTGAAGTGTAGCACAACTGGTAAAAAATAGGAACTCCTCACCCACATCTAGAGGTGGAAAAGGAGGTAAATAAAGTAATCTTCATAAGGATGGCATAAGGGTGTAATTATGTAAGATTATGTATGTCCACTTATGTCTTTTCTTTCATAAAGTTTGTAACCCTAAGGACATTATACTCATTGTAAACCTCTTCCCACAACTACAAATAAGAACCTCAAGGCATGGAGTCAACGTATCAAGCCTCTCCCCTTCTCATAATTCGTCCATGGCCTATTCTCTCTTTTCCCAAGAGCTCTCTCTCTCTTTCTCAACCTGTCATCACATCTCTTGCTCTTCTCTTCTTCTCTCTGCTTCCTTTTTTCTCTTCTTTTTCCTCCTCTCTTTCTCCACCACCTTGATCGAGGAATTCCACCATGGAATCCTAAATTCCATATGGTATCAGAGCAATGGTTTTTGGATTCTAAGTCCCTTGGTTAAGGTGTTAATCATATGAGTTTATGAAGCTTACCAAGTTGGAGTTTCGGTTGAAGCAAAATTGAGCAACTCGTGCTCATCCAAGATAAGTGTTCTTTTTTTTTTAGCTGAGATGATTATTTATGATTAATCTCGTGAAGAAGGTTGGAGGATGAGTATTCTCCTCTTATTTTTCATTAACATTAAGTGCTGCTACTGTATATGAATCAACTTAAGGGTATTTTATTTGGTTTCCTCTCATTCATTCAAGTTTCGGTTAAGGAACAACTTTATATCTTAATGATGTTTTTTTTATCTTTGGAATCAATATGAGTAGATTCTCTACTGAAATCATGATTTATTAAGCTTAGTACCATGGTAAAAATAGCCCCTAGAAGACTGCTACTCTTGGTAGTTTGTTGCTTGTTTTCCTCTACCTTTGAGTTCTTGGTTGATGCAAGGCAAGGAAGATTTATTTATTTTTGCAACAAGGGTTGCTGAATTCTGAAATGTTTAGGTCCTTCTAATTAGGACTATTTCCTAAGATTTATTTCTCTAAGTACTCAAGAGCCAAAAGAAAGTCCAAAGGCTGATATTTCTTTACATATGGGGCATGCACTTAAGGAGGAAGATTTCCTTCTTTCGAATTGACTTGATTTTAAACAAGATTTTATGATTTTAATTGTTCTTCTTTTTTATTTGGAGATTATGTCTTGATTAAGAATGATATGAGACTCCTTATAGATTGAATGGGCCAGCATGTGGAAGGATTATTCTTGTTGGATGCATGCATTAGGATTTAAGAAAAACAATAAACGGTATTTGTTCTCCTTGTTTCATTTGTTGCTCTCTTAGCTTAATTATGGATTGTATCATCTTATACATGAATCTATGTTTGTTATCTCTTTGTTTACTTCATCTTTGGCTTTAAAACCAAGAGGAAGTGCGGTTAAGAGATTGTTGTCCCGTGTCAAAAGGAGAAAAAAGGTGCTGAAATTTCTGTAAGTGTAATAGATTCTTGAAGATACAACTTCAGCCCATACATTCTTTGTGGGATTATTTGTTTAGTGGTTAACCTTTAATGTCTGAAGATATTGGATTTAATATGGCTGAAAAAAGTAACCTACTCAAAATCAAATTACTTGAGTTGGCCGCAATCTGTGAAGAGATTTTTCATCACTCATGACTTTGAATAAGCCACCACCTCTTTTAGATGAGGAAGATAGTGTATACACCAAATGGCTTAATGAGGATACACTTGTCCTTAGTTGGTTGATTAACAGCATGGAAGAGACTATTGCAAATAATGTGATGCATCTTGAGACTGCTAAACAAGTGTAGGATACTTGTGCAAAGCTATACTCTAGTGCCAACAACTTGCAAAAATTATATGGTGTTTTCAAAACAATGACTATCATGCGTGGTTTAGAGGTCTGATTGAAGAGTACAAAATTGCTCAACCCTATTCCACAAATATTTTAGTTCAAGAGAAACAAATGGAAGCATTAGCAGTAGCTATCTATCTCGCCAATATCAAACTGTATCTTGAGGTAGCCAAAACTTAAATCCTCAGCTTAGGAATTTTTCCCTCCTTTGATGATATAAGTGCTACACTTATACGTATCATGGATCCATTCACCAACTCCCAAGTGATGTCTCATCGGCCATGTAATCTAATAGTAAAGGTGGTAATTCAAGTAATCAGGGACAGGGAAGAAATACTAGAGGTGGTCTGGGAAGAGGTGGTAGGAATGGGTAACGCTCTTCTCAATCTGAAAATGAAACCTGCTCTCACTGTAGAAAAATAGGTCACATAGTGGACTCTTGCTGGAAAATCCATGGGAAACCAAACTGGGTTACAATTAACCAAGCTTCTACCAATAGTAGAGATAAGGTAGAAAACAAACCTGACACATCTAGAGGCAAGAAAACTGTATCTGAAGAAGACTATGAATTACTTCAAAAGATGAAGAGCATAATGATATCTCCCTCAAACAAGACTTCTCCCACTATTACAACTACAACTATTTCAGGTATGATCTCAGCTACTTCACCCTCTCCATCCTAGATTATTGAATCTGGGGCCTCCGAGCACTTGACAAGGAATGGTAGTCTTTTGTGCTCTATCTCCCCTTGTTTATCTAATAAATTCGTTTCCAAAGTAGATGGATCCCAAACCAAGGTCCAAGGGATAGGTCCACATATGCTACACCACATTGCACTTACAAGGTGTCTATCAACCAGTCAATTAACGAAAAGATTTAACTGTTCTCATTGGGCCACAATATTCCACAAAAAGACCTACCATATATATCAGCACCTGACACTTTTCTCTCTTACTACAAATCACTCACCTGTGGAGCCTCCATATGTTTCTAAGGACCACTCTTCCTCACCTTCTCATGTTGTGTATGGAACTCCTTATGACACTGGACCTATTGCTCTTTGTAAAGAACCGCGCTCATGTACCTCTCAATATGTTACATATTTTCTATCCACCCATCAATTGTCTTCAAGTTATGCTTCCTTTTTAGCTATAGTATAATCCTCTATCACACCTTCCATTTATGAAGAGGCATCAAAAGATTCAAGGTGGAAAGTTGACATGGAGAAAGAAATGCAAGCAATATATAAGAATCATACTTAGAAGTTGTCCTCTCCTCCCCCATCTAAGAAGGCATTCGATTGCAAATGGGTGTTTACACTGAAAATAAGCCTTGAAGGTATGGTTGCTAGATACAAGGATAGGTTAGTTGGTAAAGGATGTACACAGTCCTATAGTATAGACTATGATGAAACCTTCTCTCCCATGGTCAAGTTGAATTTCGTATAGGTTCCTATTTCTCTAGCAGCAAATTTTAAATGGTCTATCTATCAGTTATATGTTAAAAATGCTTTTCTGAATAGTGATTTATCGAATGAGGTATATATGATTCAACCATCTAGTTATGTGGTTGAGGAGGAGAAAGTATATTGTCTGAATAAGGCTATTTAAGGGTTGAAACAATCTTCTCATGCTTGGTTTGACAAGCTTACAATAGTTGTTATTCGCCTTGAGTTCACAAGATGTGGAAGTGATCACTTTGGATTTTACAAAACCAACTACAAAATGTATGATTCATATAGTTGTTTATGTTGATGATATTATTATCATAGGGAATGACACAAGGTGGATTCAATAATTGAAGAAATATTTGAATAAAGAGTTTCAAACCAAAGACCAAAGACTACTCAAATATTTCTTGGGTATAGAAGCTCTTCGGCCTAGTTAAGACATAACTTTGTCTCAAAGTATGTCCTTGATCTTTTAAAACAACTGGAATGTTTCAGAGAGAGGGGGGGGGGGGGGGGGGGGGGGGGGTTATGGACTCCATAGCATCACGAGTTATCCATAGGCATATCCATAGGCATAGGAATTAAATTATGTCAATTTCCTTTTCATGTAATTTCAATTCCGTTTGGTTTACTTTATTTGGGTTGGTTTATTTTGGGTTGGTTCAGTGTAATGTGGCGTGAACCACTTGACCTAATGGGTCATCTTTGTATTTTCGTCCTCAACCCTATTTAGGGGGACGTGAAGGAAAAGAAAGGCAAGTATTGAGAAAATTATATTTTACAGGTCTGATTCTCCCTCTGAGGTCAAGGTCGGATTCTCCCTTTGAGGTCCAAGGTTGAGCTTCCTCCAAAGCTCTTTCATTCTCATTGAGTTCCACCATTACTCGTTCAAGAAACAAGGGTTCTCTTCCAACGTCAAGAACATCCATGAAGGGAAGAGAGGAAAAAAGGGTGACTCGATCCATGACAATGGAAGAACCTAACATCTTGGTATCAGACAGGTCCACCCTTGGGGATTCCTCTTCCCCTGACGATTTGAGACAGTTAGTGGAAGATACTAGGCAAAAGACAGATAACCAGGCTCATGCCCTGGAAGAGGTGCGTCAAACAACCTCTGATTTGCGTGAGGCAATAAAATCAATGGATGCTGCCATCCAAGCTCTCCTCCGGCGACAAGAGGACAATGATACACGAGTCCAACATCCAGCTGCCTACTCTCCACCGGCCGAACACCATCCATTGCACCCACCACCTCCCCCACAACCACCAATGCGTCAACACCACTCCCATCTGGGGCCTGCCGTTCAAGGACCAAACACTGTACCCAGGTATTTAAAATTTGGCTTTCCTACGTATGATGGGTCTAAGGACCCTTTGATTTGGTTAGCCAAGAGTGATCAGTTCTTTTACCATCAAAAAACACTTGCGGATGAGAAAGTGTATTTGGCCGCCTACCACATGCTCGATGAAGCGCTTCTATGGTACCACCAATTCCGAAATGACCAAGTGGTTTAGGATTGGGCAACTTTTAGACAGTCTTGCATGATGAGATTTGGTCCTCCTGCTAGTAGCAATCCATTGGGCGAATTAATCAATTACAAACAAACTGGAACACTAGAGGTGTACCAAAAGACCTTCCAGGAAAGGTTAGCCCGAGCAAACCAATTTGTTAGCCACACACAGTATGTTCATATTTTTACTGTTGGTTTGACAGAAGCTCTGCGTTTAGAAGTTGAATTACATGCTCCTACAGATTTAGACCACGCTATGAATTTAGCCAGGGCAATTGAGCACAAGCAGCGTGTTCTAAAGGAGTCACTGATCAGAAAACCAGCTTGGCCAGGGAGGCACAATGCCTCTGCACCAAACCCTTCCTATGGACCTCCAAGATTTAGAGACAGTGCAGCCCCACGCCCAGACATCTCTAATTCGGCTCCACCTGCTCCTTACTTCAAAAAGCTTACTAGACAAGAAATGGACCAGAGAAAGGCCAAGGGCCTCTGTTTTAACTGTGATGAACAATATGTCTTTGGTCACCACTGCAAACGATTATTCAGTATATGTCTATGGGAGGATGGAGAAGAAATACCACCAGAGGAAGAAATTGTGGAAACTGACCAAGAAGGTCCAGAGATTTCCCTACATGCTATGACTGGTCTACGCAGTGCAAGCACAATGCAGGTTAAAGCCCAATTACATAATTTACAGTTACTGGCTTTAGTTGACTCGGGTAGTACACATAATTTCATTAGTCAGCAAGCGGCAGAACAACTTGGGTTAGTAGTACAGCAACAGAATGGTCTTTCTGTATCAATAGCCAATGGGGCTAAAATTACTAGTGTAGGCATATCACCAGCCACACACTTTGATATTGAGGGATATGAATTTGTTGCAGATTTTCTGGTGATTCCACTATCAGGATTCGATTTGGTGCTAGGAATTAAATGGCTACAATTGTTGGGACCAATACTATGGGATTTCCAAGCTTTGACCATGTCTTTTATAGAGGACCAACATCAGATTATATTGCATGGCACACAAGCACCACTCACCTGCGCACTACAGGTAGCCCAGGTCCAGTCCACAAACACATGTAAGTTATCTCACTTACTTACAGAATTTGAAGATATCTTTCAAGACCCTACTGCCTTACCGCCACTTAGGCACTGTGATCACCGTATCCGTTTGAAAACGGGTACCGAGCCGATAGTGGTACGTCCGTATCGTTACCCTCACTTACAGAAGGATGAGATTGAAAGGCAGTGCCAGCAGATGTTAGCACAGGGTATTATTCAGCCCAACAGGTCTCCTTTTTCTTCACCGGTATTACTAGTCCGCAAGCATGATAAGTCATGGAGGTTCTGTGTGGACTACCGACAACTCAATGCCTATACAATTAAAGATAAGTTTCCTATTCCAATGGTGGACGAACTGTTAGACGAGCTACATGGAGCTACTATTTTTACTAAACTCGATTTGAAATCTGGCTATCATCAAATCCGAGTTCATCCATCAAATGTGGAGAAAATAGCGTTCCGCACGCATCACGGCCATTTTGAATTCCTCGTAATGCCATTTGGTCTGTCAAATGCGCCTTCCACATTCCAGGCCCTCATGAATGAGGTATTTTCCCCTCTCTTGAGAAAATATGTGTATTGGTCTTTTTTTACGATATTTTGGTCTATAGCAACAGCTGGGAAGAACATCTTCAGCACCTTCACCAGGTATTTTCTCTTATACGCTCACATCATTTGGTTTTAAATCGATCAAAATGTTCTATGGGCACATCAGAAGTGGCATATTTGGGCCACGTTATTTCAGCATCAGGGGTGAAGGTAGACCAGAGTAAGATACAAGCGGTTACAGATTGACCTATTCCTACATCTATTACAGCCTTAAGAGGCTTTTTGGGCCTAGCTGGATATTGTAGAAAATTTATTCCTAGCTATGGCCAGCTTGCAGCTCCGCTCAACAATCTCCTCAAGAAAAATGCTTTTACCTAGTCAGAGACAGCAGCTCATTCCTTTCAGCAATTGAAAGGCGCCTTATCATCAGCCCCAGTTTTGCAGCTCCCCGACTTTGAGGAGTCCTTTGTAGTGGAATGTGATGCTTCGGGGGGCGGTATTGGCGCAGTTTTGCACCAACAGGGCCACCCGATTGCTTATTTTAGTCGTTAACTAGGCCAACACCACCACAAGTTGGCAGCTTATGAGAGAGAATTGATTGGATTGGCGAAAGCTATACTGCATTGGCGCCCTTATCTTTGGGGACGTTCTTTTTTGATTCGCACTGATCATTGCAGCCTCAAGTATCTTCTTGAGCAGCGTCTCACTACTTCACCACAACAGCATTGGTTAAGTAAGCTTCTGGGGTTTGACTTTTCTGTCGAGTATAAACCGGGAAGTTTGAATTTAGGGGTCGATGCCTTATCTCGCCGGGACGCTCCAGAGCCGCAATTAAATGCCATCAGTCAGCCCAGAGCTCTCTTGTTGGATTCTATACGGGAAGAGGCACAACAGTACCCGGATATTATCTCCTTAGGCCAGGATATCCAGCAGGGCACAGCGGCACCACATTGGACAATTCGGGACAATCTCATCCTTTATAAAAACAGAATTTTTCTACACCACACATCCCCTCTGATTAACAACATTTTAGCCTCCTTCCATGACAGTACACATGAGGGCCGATAGAAAACATATTTCCGGATCAGTAGGGAATTTTATTGGAGGGGCATGAAGCGCAGTATAGCTGATTATGTGGCGGCTTGTTAGACATGTCAACGGAATAAAGCTGAAACATTAAGTCCAGCGGGATTGCTCCAACCACTTCAGCTTCCGTCACAGGTCTGGTCTGATATTTCTATGGACTTCATAGATGGACTTCCATTTTCGTCAGGTAAATCTGTTATCCTTGTAGTGGTGGATCGTTTCTCTAAATATGGGCATTTTATTCCTCTAGCACATCCTTACACTGCAACTCAGGTCGCTCAACTTTTTATGGATAACATTGTACGATTACATGGGATGCCTAATTCAATTACCAGTGATAGGGATGCAATCTTTACAAGTACCTTCTGGAAAGAACTCTTCAAGTTACAAGGCACAACGTTAGCCTTTTCTTCAGCCTACCATCCACAGACTGATGGTCAGACAGAGGTCGTCAACAGAACCATTGAAATGTATCTCCGCTGTTTCGTGGGGGGCTCACCTAAGAGGTGGGTTAAGTGGCTCGCCTGGGCTGAGTTCTGTTACAACACCTCCTACCACAGCGCACTCGGCACAACCCCATTCAAGGTGGTATATGGTAGAGAACCTCCCCGTCTTTTAGCATATGAACCAGGGGCCTCTAAAGTCGCCACTTTGGACCAAGCATTGGCTGAAAGAGACACATTCATCACTGAGGTGCACACTCATCTACAGAAGGCACAACATTCTATGAAACAATATTATGACAAGAAGCATCGGGAAGTCTTCTTTTCTCCTGGAGATTATGTTTGGTTGCGTCTCCAACACTACAGGCAGCTGTCGTTGACAGCCTCCAAACGTCACAAGCTCTCTCCAAAATATTATGGTCCCTTTCAGGTGATGGACCGCATTGGGACAGTGGCCTACAGATTGCAGCTTCCGCCAAAGGCCAAAATTCACAACGTCTTTCATGTCTCACAATTAAAGGCCTTCCACGGTGATTCGCCCTTGCTGCACACCCCGCTGCCACCACTCCATGAGGGACGTGTACTTTCTACCCCGGCACAGGTATTACAAACTCGCCGTATTCAAGGTGATTGGGAAATCTTAGTGCAATGGGCAGATGCTGACCCCAGTGACACGACATGGGAGCCATTAACGGCGTTTCGCACACTCTACCCATACTTTGAGCTTGAGGACAAACTATTTCTCTAGGAGGGGGGGGGGGGGCACACTCTACCCATACTTTGAGCTTGAGGACAAGCTATTTCTCTAGGGGGGGGGGGGGGACTCCATAGCATCACGAGTTATCCATAGGCATAGGAATTAAATTATGTCAATTTACTTTTCATATAATTTCAATTCGGTTTGGTTTACTTTATTTGGGTTGGTTCAGTGTAATGTGGCGTGAACCACTTGACCTAATGGGTCATCTTTGTATTTTCGTCCTCAACCCTATTTAGGGGGACGTGAAGGAAAAGAGAGGCAAGTATTGAGAAAATTATATTTTACAGGTCTGATTCTCCCTCTGAAGTCAAGGTCGGATTCTCCCTTTGAGGTCCAAGTCGGATTCTCCCTTTGAGGTCCAAGGTTGAGCTTCCTCCAAAGCTCCTTCATTCTCATTGAGTTCCACCATTACTCGTTCAAGAAACAAGGGTTCTCTTCCAACGTCAAGAACATTCATGGAGGGAAGAGAGGAAAGAAGGGTGACTCGATCCATGGCAAGGGAAGAACCTAACGGGGGGGGTGTTTAATCAACTGGTATAGCTATGGTTGAATCAGGTGATAATATTGATGTTTGGTTGGTTGGGAAACTAATCTATCTCACGGTTACGAGACCAAATATTTGTTATTTTATAAATGTCATTAGTCAATTTATACTTCAACCTCGATAGATTCATTGGATGGCATTAGAAAGGATTCTCTAGTGTTTAAAGAAAAATCAAGGTCAAGTATTGTTATATAAGTGTCATGGGATTATTGACAGCGAAGGTTTTGTGTATGCAAATTGGGTTGGTTCTCTTGATGATAGAAAATCAACTTCTGGTTATTTTACAACTATAAGAGAAAATTTGGTCACTTGGAGAAGCAAGAAACAAAGTGTTATGACAAAGTCAAGTGTCGAGGTAGAATACAGGGTCATGGCACATATTGTAAGTGAGTTATTATGGCTTAAGTCATTAATGACAAAATTTGGGTTAAAAAAAAAAACGAAGCCCATTCAACTCCATTGTCAATCAGGCGACAATTCACATAGTAGCCACCCTAGTCTTCCACGAAAGAACAAAACACATTGAGATTGAATTTGAGAAAAGTACAAGTTGGTGTCATATCTACGCAACACATTCCTTCAAAAAATTACCTGGCAGATTTTTTACAAAAAGGTTATTGCAACAAGACCTCTCTCTACCACTTGCTTTAAGTCGGGAATATTTAATGTGTTTGTACTAGCTTAAGGGAGAGTGTTAAAGAAGCACTAGTGACTTAACTTCATTCTTTCTTTCACTTGTACTAGGATTTCTAACCTTCTTCTATAAATAAGAAGGGGGAGAGGCCCATATCCAACAAGCTCCCCTTGTGTGGAAAAACCCTAACTCCTACAAGTTGAGCTCTCTTTCACAACCTATCCTTCTCCTCTATTTTTCTCTTCTTTTCTTCTTCTTCTTCTTTCCTCTTAGAGTTTCTTTAAACCACAGAATCTAACATGCATAATTTTATGCTAGAAAATGTATGTACTTAATCTTTTACCAGAAATTGAAATGTTTGGGTATAAGCCTACAGTTACACCTTAGGAACCAAACGTAAAATCATGTATTGAATATGAGGATAATATTTATATTGGTCGATTCTAAAGATTAGTTGGAAGACATACATATCTTACAATAACTAGACTAGACATATCTTGTACCGTTAGTGTTATAAGCCAATTTATTCATCAAACTTTACTGTCACATTGGCTAACATTAAAAAGAATTATTTGATACTTTAAGAAAAATCTGGGAAAAAACATATGTCATGGACATATTAATATTGAATGTTTTGCTATGCCTATTGGGTTGGGTTACTAGATAACCAAATCCACCTCAAGTTACAGCACTACAATAGGAAAGAACTTGGTCACTTGAAAGAGTGAAAAGCAAAATATAGTGTCTAGATCTAGTGTTGAAGTAGAATTCAGGACCCAAGAAATATCCTTGGAAAAGGTTTTCTATCTACTCCAACTTGAAAACCCCTTTAAAAATAATTTCATTTTCTTTGACAAGTGTCCTCTCCTAAAAAATTAGTTTCTTTTTCACCTAAAATTAACAAAAAAAAAAAAACTCTTCAAATTGCATTCCAGAAAAAATGCTTTAGGGAATCACATTCTAGGACTAATTTCTCAAAAAATTTCTGGAAAAATTACCTATGCAATCAAAGATAAAATACATCTCATAATCTTTTTCCAGAAGTTTACCAATACAGTCAAAAATTCACATTTCGAAGCACGCGAGTAAATCTGTATGGACCATAGTCTGGTAACAGACATCACCAGCATTACTCGTCAGCGATGGCTTTTGTTCTACACAAGGATCTAAACCTAAGGTATATTCGTTAGAAGTATCTGAACCTAAGGTATTTAGTGGAGGTAGCTAGTCAAACGAGGACTTACAACTCAGATTTTAACAGTAGCAAAGAATAGAAAGGAGTGAGAGAGAAGTGTGTAGAAGTCGAACATATAATAAATCAGATTTGCAGACTAGCATGAGGAAACAATAATGAGAGGTAGAGATGAAATTGCCAAGGACTATAAACAAGCACAACGTGCGCACAAACCGATATCAATCCAAAGCTCATCCAGATGCACAAGTTTTGGCTGCAAGATGTAGGAGTGCCCGCCTGTGATAAGTCATTCTCAACTTCTTATACTTGTGTACAAATACTGTTAACTCTATTTCCTTCTCAAGGAGTTCCGAGTGAAATTCTTCAGACTCTTTTTCTACTTTATCCATGGCATCTGCAAAATGGACCCGATCACTAATTGCATTCTAATGAAAATAATAAAACAAAATCCATTCCAATTTGGTCACAATTTATTCAGGTATCTGTTTTGCACTTGCTGCATCAACTATACAGCACATAGTGGAGTATTTCCAGATTATGCAAGGAAAGGAATGTACGGCCAACATACAAGGAACGAAGTGTACCATCATCACCAACATTCAAGGAAAGTGCACATTGCTTACCATGTAACCTCTGGATCTGTGCAGATGGAGCATAGCTTTTTAGGATTTCATCCTTCTGCTTCTCTAAGTCATTTAGTTTTTCTTGGGCAGCAGCTAACTCAGTAGTCCTGATAATTCTACACTGTATGATCAAGTAAGCAGGAAGACAGTTAAGAGTTAATTTAAAATTATATCAAGCAACGAGAAAAATGGCATATATAAAAACCTGGTTCCGGAGCTCCAGGATTCTTGGTTCTTTTTCCAAGTTATGCCCTACAATAGAGAATGAGCCAGATCATATCCTTCCATGTGTTAAATACAAGACCACAGTACCAGTATGCAGCTAGGCAGGCAAGAATCAGATCTACGAACATGTTTTCATAGATACAAAAAAAAAAAAATCAAGATATGAAAGAAAAGTATAGATATTATTACACAAAAATGTCAAAATTTTAAAGATTCTTATCTACTCTTGTTCCTTATCAACAAGATGAACCCTCAACCCCACCACAAGAAACATTTTGAGACCAGTTTGAACACAATAGCATTTACTTCAAACTGCTTAGGTAGAGAGCATACAGGGAAAAGATGAGACATGTAAAAGAGTAAAATCAGCGAGGATGCCAATAGTATTCAGTTGCGTCAAAAGACAGGCAAAGACATCTAAACTTTTTCCATCACAAAGCTCTAAGAACAAACAGGATAGAGGAAGATTCCTGGAAACCAGGAATGCAGATTAGAAGGTCATGGCAGCCAAAGAGAAAACGATGGCGGGCACGAGCAGATAGAGAAAAACAGTCCAGCCGGGAGAGAAAAAGACAATCATGAAGGAAGATAGTAAGACAGGACTTTAGGCTTCACAAATACCTCGAGCTCCATAGAATGTCAAAGTACTCTTGAAGAAGCATCCTCAGAAAGAAGAAGAAAAATTGAAGACTAGAGTTTAGGAAGTATTGAGATAAGTCAAAAAACTCGGTCTATGTAAGAGAGCAGCCCAATTCTTCCAAAACTTGAGGTACAATTTAAATTTTGGAGCTTTAGGACATACTTTGCATCCAAACATGTTTTTTTATAAAAGTATACGCACACTTCATAAATGTTAGAATCACTTAGGATCATAAATTCCCATGCTTTAAAATTCACATAGTGAACTAGTACTAGAATGTTCGATCAACATCTACTAGAAGTGTGTTATGAACACAATAACATTATTATTTTATTGTTTTTCTTTAATTTACTTTATTTTATTTTAGTTTAGGCCACGGGTATTTTTGGAATATTTTATTTATAGGGGTATTTTTGTAATATTTTATATTAAACCCTAACAGGGTGAACCCTATTTAAGGGGTAAGAGTAATGAGAAAGACAAGCATTGATATTAGGTTAATTTTAGGTTAAACAGGCTTGGAGCTCTACGAGTTCTAGGGTTTCCAAGCTTCCATTTGGTTTGATCTTCGTTTTCATCTCCATGTCTCCCTACAAATCCATGTGTCAGATCCGGGACCGTAACAACTTGGTATCAGAGCAGGGTAACACGGCAGAGATCAGCACCAATGAATTACTTGAAGCGATCCTCAAAGGCCAAGCAGAGAATGATAGAAAATTTGCTGGATTGGAGGAGAGGTTCTCTAAATTGAATCTTGATATAGAGAGGTTGAACTGGAGGATGAACAACATAACAAGTCTAACGAGTGGAAGGAACACAACGCCGGCACAAAGCGGAGAGGACTACTCGTATAACAGAGGAGGAGATGAGGTTGCTTCGATAGAGAAACTCGCTGCCACAGTCGCTCAAGACGCTGTCTCGGAAGGGCAGGAGACGCAAGAAATTAGAGCGCCCTCTGTCTCTCCGGTGGCGGTGAAATCCGAAATTGGGGAAACCAATCAGAAATCAGACTCCAAACTTCCAAAATTTGACGGCAGGGACCCGGGAAATCCAAAATCGGAGGGGTTTTCTGCTAACACCTCATCGGCGTTGGACAAACTGGGTGAGACATCAAATCCGAAATCACACCAACAAGGCTCACGGCAAGCAAAACACCTTGCCGACCAGGAGAAGGTAATATTTACGGTGCTTCTTCCGACCGGGATGTGTTTCCGAGAGCACTCTGTCTCAGCAAATATCCAAGCGGCGACGCCTCCAAGGGCTGTTGTTCGCCACAGGAGAAGGAGGCGACTCCGTCGGCTCCGTCAAACAAATTTTTGCTCCACCTCTCCGTTGGCAGTCCAGCGGGGAACCACCATCAACGTTTTGTAAACTTCTAACATGGCCTCATTCGATATGTATAAACTATTTTTCCATGGGGGTGAAGGGGCTACCAGGGGCTGAGCAGCAGCACCTTTGCTCGAATGTTTGGCCAGGAGGTTCTCTGTTCCGTGAAGCAGAGAAACAGTACCCAATTGAAGGTATTCGGGCTTGGGTGTATGTATTTCGAGAGGAAATTTTCTGGGGATGCCGGGATTCATAGGAAAAATTTTATGGGAACTGCTGAAAATTTTTTTTGGGGGGCTATATTTTGCTGTTGATGAGCACAGTCACTGTGCGTGTAAAATGCCTGGAATTTTCATGGATGGTAAAAATGAAGATGGGGCTGTACATGCCGTGAGCCCCACACTGAAGGAAAATTCTTCTGTAAATAAGTTGACAAAGAGTACTCTTAGTCCTCACAGTCCTCGAAGCGAGGCTATTAATCTTCCTGAAGAAGCTTGTGTGGATACCTCAATTGAACGGTTGTATGATATCGTCTGTGACATGCACACCTCTGCTGATGGGTCCCCATCAAGGCCAAGTTTTGGATCTGAGGGTGATGACTCAAGGATTGATTCTGAGTTATGCCATCTTGTTGGTGGAGATAGGTGGGTGTTAGAGATAATGGAAGAGGAGTCAGAGAAAGAGGAGCCCGTTGCAAAGAATGCAGCTTCTAAAGAGGAAAATGGCTCTCCAAGTGCAAAGTCCGAGCAGACCCACTCTTCTGGTCATAAGTCTGTTTCTTCTGGACACTCAAGAGAACCATCTCAGCTGCAGTTGGATGCTGAGCCGCCAATACAATCTGGTATAACGAGTAAAGGGTCCAATATAAAGCCTTCTACAGAGGTAAAGGCTGATAAAAACGTAAGAAAATTGAGGTTTTGTGCTGCTTCCAACAACAAAGAAAAGAATTTTACCTTAGGAGCATCAAAATTACACAATGGAATTGCAGATCCAGCTGAAGTAGCACTCAACAACCCTGATCTTGGACCTTTCCTACTCAAGCATGCAAGAGATTTGATCTCCTCAAGAGATAATCCACAGAAGGCTCTGAATTTTGCTCTTCGAGCAGCAAAATCTTTTGAAAAATGTGTTGATGGGAAACCAAGCTTAGAGCTGGTGATGTGTTTGCATGTGGTAGCAGCACTATACGGCAGCTTGAGACAGTCCAGTCAGGCTATCCCCTATCTTGAGCACTCAATTGAAATTCCCAACTTGCATGAAGGTCAGGAGCATGCTCTTGCCAAATTTGCTGGCCATATGCAATGGGGTGATACTCATGCAATGGTCGGCCAACTTGAAAATTTCATACAGTGTTACAAGATGGGCCTGAAAATCCAGAAGCAAGTATTGGGAGAAACGGATCTAAGGGTGGGGGAGACTTGCCGTTATGTTGCTGAGGCCCTCCGAGCACTTCGGTTTGATGTAATAGGCAATATGGCTTCCATAGAAAAGGATGTAACGACAAATATTGAAGAGATAACAAGTCCTGAAAATATGGGGAAGCGCAACCCCGTAAACTATAGCGTGTTGGCCACTAATGAAGCATCCATTACTTCAATAACTAACAAACAGAAAACAGTGGACCCAGAGGCAGCTTCTGATCTTGTGGAGGGCAAAATGGCTGAAAGTACATCAGGAGTCCACCCAAACATTGGGATTGAAGTTCCTATTACAAAGCAAAGTTTCTATTCAGGCAAGGGAGAATTAGAAGCAGATGTTGCTGAAAACAGTTGGTCTCCTATTCATCAGGAGTTATACATGAAAGGAATTGAGATTTTTGGAAGAAATAGTTGCCTTATAGCTAGGAACTTAATACCTGGCTTGAGGAGCTGCATGGAGCTATTCAGTTACATGTTGAATGATGCAGACGCTGCTTCAAACAGAACTTCCACATTGCCCAGCTTAACGTTGGACGACAAAGAAAAAAATGAACTGGAGTATATGGAACAGGAAATACCAACAAGAACAAGATTCTTCCGCAGAAGAGGTAGAGCACGTAAAATCAAATACACTGGGAAGTCAGCTGATCATATGTCCATACGCAAAAGAATAGCTGTTGGAAAACAACAGTCTTGTAGGCAGTTCACACCATGTGGCTGTCAGTTGATGAGTGGGAAGCAACGTCCATGTCTTCATAATGATACTTGCTGCGAGAAGTATTGTGGGTGTTCAAAGCGCTGCAACAACAGATTCAGAGGATGCCATTGTGTAAAGAGCCAATGCAGCAGTCGGCAGTGTCCATGCTTTGCAGCAGGACGGGAATGTGACCCTGATGTTTGTAGGAACTGCTGGGTTAGTTGTGGAGGTGGTTCGCTAGGTGAGCCACCAGCACGAGGGGATGGCTACCAATGTGGAAATATGAAGCTTCTCTTAAAGCAACAACAGAGAATTCTATTAGGAAAATCTGATGTTGCAGGATGGGGAGCCTTCATAAAGAACCCTGTGAACAAAACTGATTTTCTTGGAGCATTTGGTGGCAATCCAGCAGAAGTGTCCTTCCATACTGTCACTGTTGGCACTGCTTGTGTCTCTGTCCCTACAGGGGAGACATTAGCGCTGTCGTGCATAGGAGGCCGCACCTTCTCTGAGATTCCGTTTGCCAGCTACGGGGATGCTACTGGTTTATGTGGGACGTTTAGTGAAGTCACTTAAAGGTCGGAGACTGCTCTCTCATATTGCTACTGCTATTGCAGTGAAGTTAGGGGCACCCTAGCAGTAGCTCCAAACTGCGAAATATTATGCCGCTTATATTGTGTACAGCAACAGGTCCATGGATTGGACATGGCCTTGGATACGAAATTGCTAGCTTCATGCACACCAACTTTGAAAAGTGGCCTGCAAGTATACATAAATCTGCCTTTTCGCACTACCTTCGAGCTTGAGGACAAGCTCGTTCTTCCAGGAGGGGTGTAATGTTATTAACACAATAACATTATTATTTTATTGTTTTTCTTTAATTTACTTTATTTTATTTCATTTTAGGCCACAGGGGTATTTTTGGAATATTTTATTTATAGGGGTATTTTTGTAATATTTTATATTAAACCCTAACAGGGTGAACCCTATTTAAGGGGTAAGAGTAATGAGAAAGACAAGCACTGATTTTAGGTTAATTTTAGGTTAAACAGGCTTGGAGCTCTACGAGTTCTAGGGTTTCCAAGCTTCCCTTTGGCTTGATCTTCGTTTTCATCTCCATGTCTCCCTACGAATCCATGTGTCAGATCCGGGACCGTAACAAAGTGCACAAGCCAAAAATATAAAGCATGATCGATCTACCAAGGTCGATTAATCAATCATCCAGAACATGGCTAAACTATACAAAGCATGATCGATCAACCCATGTGGACTGATTGATCAATATTGTCCAAGCAGAGCAAATTTTTGTTGATTGACCAATCAACCCTCAAGGACTGATCGATCATATAGAATTTTGCCAACCAAGGACATAAAGCATGATTGATCATTGAAAAGTCATTTATCGATCATACTTGTTATGCATTGCTAGTGAATATTCTGATTGATCGATCAACTTAAAATGTCATATCCAATTGGAAAATATTGATTGGTCATACCATCGATCAATAAGTCACATTCTGACAGAAAAATAGTCGTTATACATGATTGATCGATTAATCACTTTACACTGATCGATTAATATAAAATCAACTTTTTGCAAACGGGCAAAAAAGGGCTACTTTGGCTTGGGGAAATTATAAATACCCCTCCAAACCTCCCATTGAGAAATTAATGAGCTTTTATTGGCATACCTACTTCAATTTATTATCAGTCATTTGAAAATTTTCCGAAGTTCTATTTTGAGAAAGAGAGTCATACTTAGCAGAATTCTGCATTCCTTTCTCATTCAACACCTTTGCATTCATAATTAGTCAAGCTCCTATCTCTCCATTGTGCATCAAAGGCTAAAAGCTCAAAACTCTCAAAGGAGAAGAGTATTTCTCCAAATTCAATGGTGTAAGTTTTACCTTCCTTTGTAATTTTCATTTTCTGACAGGTTCATCTAAAACCTAGATAAATCTAGATAGAAAGGACCTAATAAAACTAGAATCTAGCTAATCTCTTGGGAAAATTAAGTTGCAATCATATATTTGAGCATACACATGGTTTCAAGGAGAGATGGAATCTCTTTCTTGTAATTTCAAGTTAATAGAGCGATTATTAGTGGAATTTCCCAAGCACGGGTTATTGGGCGGTGAATACCAATAGGGGAACATCGATAACAAAAAAATTGGTGTTCAAATTTGGTGTGTGAATTTTTGTCTATTTATATGCATTTTTATTTGATTTAATTCTTGAACGCCTTAAATCTTAAAATTTTATTTTATTTTTATTTTATTTTTATTTTATTTTCATTTTATTTGCAGATGTCGGAATGCGAGACCAAGTACAATAAAAAAGAGAGGCGATATCCATGATCAAGAAAAATAAATCCCAGTGACGCTAAGGGGGAGTGGAGGTATCAGCACACCAGCCAATCACTACTCTCTAGTGTCCTTCAACCTGGAGAGGGCCACCCCAATGGTCTCGAAAAAAAATGCAAATGCCATGGAGAAGGCTAGAAAACTCAGTGGTCATCGAATCAACAATTCCCAAGGGCCCAACAAAGGAGATAATCTAATTGCCAGTGGAGTCCCGAATGACACCACCAAACCCAGCCATTCCAAGATTGCCGAGAGAGGAACCATCAAAATTTAGCTTGAGAGAACCAAGCCGGGGGGATAGCCATTCCTGGATGGTGGGGGGCACGAGTGAGCCTGAAGTTGAGCCAAGCACAACCAGTTGTCCCGAATAGACAAACCAAAGAAAGATGAGAAAGCCCTCTTAGTGCGCAGTTAAGAAGAAATATGCCCCGAGATAATGTCAACAACTCACTAAATAGAATCAAACTTTCCTTTGAAGCGCCTGAAATTCCTCTCAGTCCAGAGGCCCCACAGGATATAGGCCACGCAAGTAGATATCAGCAATTTCCCCAACCCTGGTAGGGCAATGCCCAAAAGCATCCAACTGGCAATGATCAAATCTGGGGGCAAACAGAACTGTAAACCAATGCGGCAAAGGACTAAAGACCAAACCTGCCACGAAAAGGGGCAGAGCAGGAGATGAAAACTGACTCCACTAAGCCGCAAAGGGGGCAAAGGGGATCAACTGAAAGGTTTCCACGACATCGAGATTGTCTATCATAAGGACAAGCTTCAACCACAATGATCTCCGACTGTAAGGATAAGCAGAAAAGTCCAACAAAAGTATTCACCAAATGTTAGGAATTAGACACCCTAATTCCAAACTAATGAGAGCAATAATAATAATCGAGGAAGAAAAGAAAAACAAGCACGAAAATACAACAAGATTTATACAGGTTCGCCTCAAGATAAGATTACGTCCTGTCTTCCGCCGCTGCAATAATCTACTATAAAGCTTACACATTTTATTTTAAAAAAAATAATCTACTATAAAGATGAAATAGTTTACAAGAGAAATTGCACATCATTGTTGACTCAACGACGGCAGAGATTCAAGGTCTTCTCAATGGGCTTCGCGTTTACCGTGACCATTACAATAGTCCTATTCACATTGAGGGGGATTCGAAAGTGGTTATTGGTTGGTGTGATAAGGCTCCCCCCCCCCCCCCCCCCCCCCCCCTATGGCGCCAGTGGGATTCCTTGCGGGAAATCCTTGAAATTTCTTCTCAATTTTCTTGTATTTGGTCTCACATTCCGAGATTTGTTAACTCGGTGGCAGATGTACTTGCCAAGTCAGGAGCTTCCTTACAATCTCTTGTTCTTAGGGAATTGCTCCGTCCCTCTATAATTCTTTGTTCATTTGTTAATATATACATCCTTTTTCAAAAAAGAGAAATCGCACACACTTACAAGTGATTTCTCTAACCGCTCTCGGGCTGCAACTCTAGCTCTTTCTCGGTGATGATCAAACCCTAATAGCGGCGCCCCTCGATTATAAAGAGAAAATTAGGGCAACCGCGATACAAGAGTAAATTCCTAAATTGCCCTTAATGAAACAACAATTAATATATCGTGGACCAGGTGAGGGCTCCACCCCCACACCCCCCAGGAGAGGGGCTTCCCGCCCCCCTTCCAAGCTCCACGGCGACCTTACCGCAAAGGTCGATCCGTGTACTGACTCAGCATAGGGCGTTGATTAGGGTCCACAACTTAACACCAAAAGCTCATCACCGGCCCACCAATCCCCCCAGAATTTGATAGATTGGTCATTGCCCACATAATATCTGATAGCCGAGCAAAAAGTCGGAAGCAGCATATAAAGAGACCTCCATATAGGCAACAAATTTCTCCTTCTACCCCCCGAGGTCCACCAAGAAAAGGACCAACTGAGCTTCGAAGCCACCATGTTCTTCCAAAGGTTGGGGAGCGGGAATTAAACCTCCAAATCCATTTTAGAAGAAGTGCACAGTTCATATCCTTTCTGAGGCGAGTACCCAAACTTGGGTCGACAACCATCCTTCTAATTCACCAAATGATACTTGAAATCAGCACTAGAACCTCTCCAAAGAAATCAGCTTCTGATTTTTTTCCAAATACTAATAGATGGAGGCGAAAGATATCACATTGTTCGAGGAACCCTAGATGTTGTCGGAGTAAAGGATCATCAACAAGGGCGTTCTAGTGCGTTGTAGATTCTTATCCAAGACTTGTATTATTTGATGATGCCATATGAATCGCTAGAAACATGTGAAGTGTATGGCCAACCCAATCACGAAAGTTTCGTAAGAGGATTGGAGCAGGCTTCCATGACATAAAAGATCAGGGTAAGGGCAAGAAGGATAAGTAGTTTGGAATACCAGCAATACAAGAATTGAGGAGGGTGAGTCTCCCTGCCTTGCTGAGAAGACGTCCTTTCCAAGTGGCAAGACGCAACTCAAGCTTCTCAACCAGAGTCCAAAGATCCTTGGAAAGCTGACCAGTGAATAAGGGGAGCCCCAAATGTTGCAGGGATGGAGGAGGTCGAACAGCACAATCCGCTAGCCATCTCAGAGAGACTATCTCAATCAATATTGATGCCCAGCAGTGTAGTCCTCCCCCAATTTACCCTTTTGCCCGAGGCCATCTTAAACAAACCAAGCATTGCCTTGATCCTTTTAATTCCTTCAAGGTTACCATACCCAAAAATAATAGTATCATACGTGTACTGCAGAATAGGAACATCAAAGGTCAAGAGCTAGCTGATTAGAGGCAGCCACCAGCCACACTCTTTAGCCGAATATATCATGGAGCATAGGAATTCTGCCAAAATGTTGAACAAAAGCGGGGAGAGGGGATCACCTTGCCTTATGCCACTAGAGCCTCTGATTGAAAGCCTTTTCCAAATCCAACTTGAGGCCAAAATGAGGATCCTTTGAGCAGCTGAAGTAACCAATGAGCTCATGCGAAGCCATGGTGGAATCGAGGATATTCCTTTCTTTTAGAAAAGCGCCCTGCCCATGATGAATCACCATAGGAAGGAGCACATTCAGCCGATGAGCAAGGAGCCGAACAATGATCTTGTACATACTGGAAATAAGACTGATGGCCGGAAATCACCATGAGAGGCACCCATGTTGCGAAAGGTAATATCCCGAGAATAGAATCCTCGAACCATAGCAAACACGTCCTCCTTAATAATCGGCTTAGCTCGAATATAAAATCACCATTGAAGCCATCCACGGCCTGGTGCCCTATCGCACGCCATTCCCAGAACAGCCCTTTCAATCTCATTTCTAGAGAAAGGAACCTCCAAAAAAGAAGCCGCCGCAGGGGAGATATTGGAGAAGTGAAGGTGCTGAAATTTTTGCCTGATTGTGCAATCTTCAGTGTAAAGATCTGAGAAAAACTTGAGCAATTCGATAGTAATGGAGGTTATATCCAACGTTTCCTTGTTATGGACACATAAGGAGGTAATTCGGTTAGATCTCCTCCACGCCCGAGGCGAGGGTGTGAAAGAAATTAGTATTCGCATCCCCATCAGTCAACCACTTGAAACGAGCCATTTGCTTCCATCGGACCCACTCACGGTGCAAAATGGACTTGAGGTCATTTGAAAGAGAAACACAAGTTGAGAATTCAGAATTGAGAATTCAGATATCTTTGCTCCTCGAAAGAATCCAGGTCAGCAATCCGAGCAAGAAGGGAGACTTTCTCACACCCAGCAAAAGACGACAACAAGAGGACCATTCCTTAAGTTTTCCTTTGAAGAGCTTCAGCTTAAGAGGGAGGAACCACTCATTTCTGCCATGAGAATGAAAATTGGACCACCAATCCTTTAGAACGGTGTCGAAGTCCGGTTCCAACATCAAAGCATTTTCAAAACGGAAGGGCGAGGGCCCCCATCTGCCAAAGGAGGTAGAGAAAAGGATGGGTCAGTGATTTGATCCCACCAGGTTGAGAACCATCCCATTCACATTTTCATACTGCCACAGCCAATACGAAGATGCGAGGAAGCGATCTAGCTTCTAAAGAATCGAGTGTTGCTGCCTGTTGGACAGCCACCTATAAAATCAGTGAAACCCTGCATGGAGGAGGAAATGCTGGCAGCATGTGGCATCTTCTCATTACAGAACCGAATGGCATTAAAATCCCCTGCAAAGAGCCATGGATGAGGGCAGAGTTGATTGAGGTCCAGTACCTCATCCCAAAAACAAAGCCTCTCACGATATCTAGAGGGACCTTACACACAAGCTAAGCACCAATCTCTACTAGAAGAATGGTCACAGAAATGGACACCAATGGAAAAGCACCCATGAGTGACGTCCAGTGCATCAAACAGAGAGTCGTCCTACAGAATGAGAAGACCACCGGGGGTGCCCAATTGTGTCAACAGCAGTCCAATTGAGAGAGGGACAATTCCGGAGCTTCCTAGCGAGAAGATCATCCATAATTTGACATTTAGTCTCCTGGAGGATCATGATTGAAGGCTTGAATTGTGCAAGGCAACGACACATAACGGGCCATTTACAGACAGACCCAATTCCTCTCATGTTCCATGAAACTACAATTATTTATTGTTCTTTTTTTTTTTTACTCCCCAAGTTTTTTCATTTTTCGGTAAGTAACCGCTGTAGACGACTCCTATGATTCTGGCCAAATTCATCATTTGCTGTCAGGTTTCATCTTTATAACGATGTTGTTCTGATTGAAGTTCAGCAACAAATCGGTGGGACCTTTCATTCGAAGGGAGGAAAGGGATTCGGCTGAGTTCAGCATCGGATTGCGAGTTTGCGGCAGCACTGGATTCACCCTGTTGGGGAGACCTGTTCTGACCTCTTCGGCGCCTTTGGTAAGTAGCTAGAATTGGGGGGGACAGGTGGGTTATACGAGGGCCAGCACCTGTAGTAGATTCCGAATCAGAATGGTAGTTTTGCTCTGGTGGAGAGTGGGGAGGGGAGCAGGAAGGGGCAACCATATCGTGGGGAGAGTTGCCGATGTAGAGGTTCGGACGGGGATTTAAATCATGGGTTGTATTAATTTTTTGGGGGGGCGTGGACAGGGTAACCAATGGCTGGGTTTGCCCTCCAAACCTCTACATCGGCAACTCTCCCCTCCATTGCACCTTTCCTTCTCACATTTGAAGCTATGCTCTGCAGAACTTTGGGATTCAATTTTGCTTATCTCTATCTCCTCTCCAACTATACGAAGGGTCTAAATTTTCCAGCGGATTCAACTGCTAGGAAAGTTTGGCTGGTCTTTGAGACAGCCACTTATTGGTGGTTTGGGAAGAGATAAACAAAAGAACATACATCTAGGTGAAGCTCGACCTCCATTGGTAGCACAATTAAAAAATAACTCATAATATCCTCTTTAGAGCAAGAAAAATCCTTGACCTTGAGCACCTCCAAGGTGTTGTCATAATAGGAGACCTGTCACCTCATTTTCCCTGCATCATGTTTCTATCCCTTTTTTTTAAATGATGATGATTTTATTTCAAAAGAGAGCAAGAAAATACATTAAGGGAGTCCTCCCCTTACAACAAGAGATTGAAGGGAGGGACCCAATTTAGCACAACAGTCAGCAGCCGTATTGGCAGATCTAAGTACATGCCGAGAGGACCAAAGTAGGAAATAAAAGTTGTGCCTCTAGGATCAAAGATCACCCCACCAAAACCCGCCATCCCAGGAACATTGCCATCAAAGTTGAGCTTAAAGTGACCGGCAGGGAAAGGCGTCCAAACAACCACCCCTGGAGGGGGGGAAGGAGTGGACATCTGAGCAATTACCTTCCAATTGGTGCAGAGAGGGGCACATGAAAGACAAGTAAATTCTTGCTGAGTCCAAATCCAGGTGGAGATGAGGCCCGTAACAGTACAAATGATCTCAGCGGCTGAGCGAAAGACACAATCACAACATCGAGAGTTCCTCTCTTTCCAAAGCCAAGCAACATAGGCAGATAAAAGGAGCTTGTCCAAGCTGGGAAGGCGGACCGCGGAGGGGTAGCGACACTTGGTGCTCAGGTCGTGAGGGATGCAAAACTAGAGACCCGTATTGTAGATCAAAGAAGTCCAAATCTGCCAGCCGAAGGTGCAGTGCAGGAGGAGGTGGCTAGTGGTCTAATTCTCCAACATGCATAAAGGGCAAAGGGCATCAGGAGAGGTATTGCCTCCTGAATGAGATTATCAAAAGTGAGGATTCTATTGTGGCAAGTGCTCCAAAGGAAGAACCTCACCTTGGGAGAAGCCATGAGACGCCAAGCAATGGCAGCCAGGTGAGAGGTGGGGGGCCTGGTCCAGCCCATCAGGAGACCATAGGCAAAGGAGACTGAGAAACATCCGTTGTCATCAAGAAGCCAGATCATCCGGTGGGCCACCTAAGCATGAAGCTTAATACCGTCAATCAAGATCCCAAGAACCATTTCCCCAAGTGTCAACAACAAAGAGATCATGGCAAGGGGTAAGTTGGAGAAATGGGAGGAAGGATGTGGCAAGAGGACCGTCACCCGACCACCAGTCAGTTCAAAAACAAAGGTTGGATCCATCACCAACAAAGTAGCGAATGGCAGTGCGGAAGGTGGGGAGGAGATGAAACATGGTCGTCCAAATGGAGGGGAGGTGGCAACTGCTGCCATCGGTAATCCATCTATCCCCAAGACGTCGAAGCTTTGAGGCCACCATCGGTTTCCAAGATGCCGTCGAGGGGAAGTTAAGTTTCCATAACTACTTAAGCAAAAGGGCAAATCCCATCTCCTTGGTACGTCTGATCCCCAGACCGCCCAAGGACTTCAGCATACAAACATCTTCCCAGATGACAAGATGATAGTGAAAATCATTACTAGTACCACACCACAGAAATCATCTCTTGACAATATCAATGTGTCGGTAGACAGAGGCGAAGCAAGGTAGGAACGAGAGGAAATAGTTGGGTATACCAACCAAACAACAGTTTATGAGAGTCAATCTGCCAGCTCTAGAGAGCATCCTACCCATCCAAGTGGATAGCCGACGCTCAAGCCTTTCAATAACTTGGGGCCCATAATCCCATCAGGGGTCTACAGTCAATAAGAGGAAGGCCGAGATAGGAAGATGGGGGAGACACAATCGAGCAACCCAAAGTGTGCACCATGAGCTAGAGGGGAGGGTCAATATGGAAGCAACAGAGCGGGGGGCAACTGTTGTAGACTACGGCTGAAGGAGAGGAGGTACAATGTTGTGGAGTAGGAGGGACAAGTTGTGGGAGGCTCATGGTTCCGGTTAAGACAGGCAAAGGGGGGAGCAACAGGCAGGGCGGGGGCAGTTGAGGGATGTAATGAAGAAGGGGTACAAAGTTTGGCATGTGGGTGGGTTCACTAGATGAGGGGGACCTCCAGGTGGGAGAAGAAAGGGCCAAGTGGTAGAGGCAGTGGGAGGGTCTGATTTCGTAGCAAGGCTAGGCAGGGGGAGTTTTGCAAAGGTGGGTCAGGGTTTGAATTCGAAAGAAAGTGTAGGGGAGGCAGCTCTGGCAGAGTGCCAGGAGGCTGTGAAGGGGTTTAGAGGTGACAGAGGGGTGGGGGGGTGTCTACAGGCCGGTCGGGTGGCTCACTGGGTTGGCTGGGCTACAACGGTTGGTGAATCGGGGTGGGGTTTCATCATTGCTGCTGCTGCCAGTGGAGGTACAACAAGGCCTTTGAATGAGATCCCGAGCCAAAAGGAGGATTGGCTGGTGTCGAGCAGTAAGAAGGATGTCTCAGATTGGACGTTGCAAGGGTTGATGAAAAGTCGGGCATGGTCAAGCCTCCAGCGATCAGCAATGCACTTATCAAATCTGATGAGAGTGCCGAAATGGTTGGCAATGAGGTTGAAGATACTCTCGCCACACAGTTCAGGTGAAAGACCCGCAATTCGGATCCACTGTCCGAGGCATCGTCGGTGCAAAGTTGGGCTCCAATCCCGGACTAGAGAAATGGGAGCCGAGCCGCCATCTAGTGATCCCTGAGTGAGCGAAAAGTGACTATCCACTCACCCGGAGAAAAGTAAGAAGACAATGGACTGTAGTCAAGGCATAGCTGACGGGAGAACTAGTCAAAGATGGTCACATTCCACTCGGTCGAGGCCAGAACAAAGCAAGTGTGGGGGGGACCAAAATGGTTGGGTGGTCCTGGTCCGAAGGTTGGCATTTTGGGTTTTGCAGTGAGGATGGATAACGGAGGGCGGTTTCGGGGTTGTCGGATTGGGTAGCAGCGGGAGGTAATCAGTTACAATGGTGGGGGATTGGGTGCTAGCTGGCGACTAAAGTGGGAGGAAATGTCGAAGGCATTGGGTAAATTTGGTCCAACTAAAGGTGGTATTTGTGGCCTCCAGGATGGTAATGCTGGACATGATGATTATGGATCTGTACTGGACGATGCAGCAGTTGGTGGTTCCTCTCTGGTGAACAGTGGGGAAGATGAAATGCCAGGGTCCAGACCAGAGCTCTTTGGTTCTTGACGGGGAGTCGTGGCCAGCAGCAATAGCTTTTGTGAACTGGGAGATGAAAGAGGCACAAGCAACAACCGGGATGGTGATGAAGGCACGACGAGCCCCAGTCCTTCCTGTCACCCGAACGCAGGGAGTGTCGTGGAGAGCCACTCGTGCAATCGACAGTGAGGTTGGGCAATACTCAAAGCAGAATGGACCAATGGGGGCGTCGCAGAGCCGAGGGGGTGCTGGTCTCAATGCTGTGTCGTCAATGGATGGTGGTCCAGTTGACGTTGCCATCATCGTCTTCGGTCCTCGGAATGTCGCACGGAATGCCAGGCCTAGAAGTCCTCTTTGTGTCTTCAACAATGCGGCGATGAGGTGACATCGGTCATCGACAGCGTCGCCGGGAACTAGAGCCCGGCAGGGCTGTTGGGCTTCTTCCTCGAGGTGGGTGTGTTTGTGATGTCCGTCGCGATTGGGTGGAGATTCCGATCAGAGACGACGATTGCCCTTCACGCTCTTGCGTTGCTCCTCTCTCTCTCTCTCGCTCGTCGCTCATCTCTCTCATGCCGCTCGTTGCTCATCGTGCATCGCTTATCTCTCATTTTCTAATCCCAACTTGTCACTAATGGATACGTTCATCATGTTTTCATCCCTATTGAGGATTCCCTTTCTAAGACATGAGAAACTTAATTTTGATCATAGCTCAAGAGCAACCCCAAGCTGCCAGGCGGGTATGTAGGGGTAGAGTAGTTAGAGACACCAAGGGTGGTACTCATTTGGTCTTCTCTACCCCTTTCAACACTTGTGACTCTATCGTAGTAAAGCTGAGGGCCCTCTTGAAGGGTTGAGAGTGTACACCGGGAGGTTCTGTTCTCCCATCCTTGAGGAGTGCAACAATCCCACAATCATTATTAGTTGGGCATTGAGGAAGGTCGTTCCACCTAGGCACCTTCTCCCTATCAATGATAAAATTCAGGATATTTGTGCTGACCTTTGCATTAAGTGGAACCATGTAAGTCGTTCTACCAATAGCATCAGACTCTTGCAAGAAAGGGTGTGACCGTCCAAGTCTTTGTTGTTAGGAGTTCCCTCCTTTTGGCTTCTTAAATTTTCCCTTTTTTTTCAGAATGTATTCAATGGTGTGCTCAGAATCGTCATCTCTCCTTAATAAATCACTGTTCTCATTAACGTAAAAAAAGGGGTTTATCTGCCTCTATATAATTCTTAAGTAATGGGTTCATATCTGCTTTCACCAACATTTTCTAATTTTTCTAATCATTGGGCAAGTATCCTCTTGGGTACTAATGCGGAAGGAATTTCAGAACTTAAAAAGATCAAATTTGCGTGGAAATTGGCGTCTCATTGCGGAAATGTCTTTCCCGTCGCGCCCTTCTCCTATGACAATTTGGTCTCCACCCCCATTGGGACACGTCAAATTAAACTTTGACGGAAATGTGTTTGGTTGCCTTGGGCCAGCTGGATTTGGCGCAGTCATTCATGACGAGAAAGGGAATCTTCTTTTATCATATGCTGGACCAATTGGTATATCTGATTCAACCAATGTTGAGCTACACGGGCTGTATAATGGGTTAAAACTCTTCAAGCAAAAGATGGAGGGCCCTCTCTGTGTTGAAGGCGATTCAAAAGTTGTTATCAGTTGGTGTATGAATTCTTCGAAGCCTCCTTGGCGACATTGGGAACTATTTGAGGATATTTGTACTTTATGTTACCCAAATGCATTGTAAATGGAATTATATTCCTAGATCTGCTAATCATTTAGCACATAATCAGGCTAAACAAGGCATTTCCCTCCAATAGCTTGTTGTGGAGGAAGACCTTCTTTAGCTAGGTATGTATACTTTCTTCTTCTTGCAATACATATTCACACCTTATTTAAAAAAAAAACATTTTCTAATTTTTCTAATTTTAGAACTGAAACGATAATACTTTTAAAGATTTTACATGTTATTTACAGGTTGACAAAGATACATGCTATCTTCAACTTAATTTTAAAATATATGATGCATATTGTGCCACTCAACATGTATGAATAATTTTTTTATGTAGAATATTTTATTAATTAAATATAAGATTAATACTTGTAAATAAACGTCTATATTTGATATACACTGATTACATAAAATATATGTATATCTAATGTCAAGACATGTCGAACCCAGTCCAGTGGCCTCACTGCATTGGCTTGTGAAACATTAACAATTACACTAAGAGAGGGAAGGGGAAAGGGGAAAGAGAGAGAGAGAGAGAGAAGGTTTACTTTCATACAGAAACAAGCTAGAACAGAAAATGCAGGAAGTATGAATAGATACTTACTTGCAAGTTGGACTGTCTCCTTTCGTAGCTCATCCCGTAGCTGAGAGATAAGGAAACAGCTTTATTATGTGAACACGTGTATCTCGCAAAAAGAAGCAACATGGCAGCATTACATTGATACAAAGAGAAATTTTAACACATAAGAAGTATACACACAAGAAGAATGAACTAAAACCACAGGAAAATTAAGACATGAGAAAGCCGTACATCTTTTTTTTTTAGATTTTCAGTTAACATCTGTAGTTAGATATGAGAGAAGATGAGGGAAAATTTTTGTCAAAAAAGATAAGGGAACCAAATTTGAAACTAACAATATAGAGGCAAAAAAAGTTAAGAGGGCTTTGACAAGAATATCAATTCCCTAAAGATTTGTTGTACCTGTTTGAAGGTAAGAAGATACAGCAAACATTAAAAGTACAGAAATAGAAATTATTTCCCCAACAATTCAATACTGCGCTTTCAGAAACAGAATTCATTAAAATAAGTTAGCATCACGTATCCTCATTTTATCTGAATTTTGAAACCTAAAATCACCAAGAGTTAGCCGGCTGTCATAATGGACCAGAAGGTCTTGTTTTGTGCAATGAGAAATTCTCAAGAGAGAAAAAGAACACGAGAGGAGGAAGAGGAAGATCCTCAAGTCTCAACCAGGTAAGAGAAGACTACCGACTTCAAGATTCTGCTAGGAGACTACCATGTTAGCCAAATTAGTGATACAATTGCCACCTCTAAGGGTGTACATCCAAGAGATAGAGAAAGATCCAGGAATATCAGATATCTCTTCCTTGAAGGAGAGGAGTTTCAAGCGCCCTTTTATCCAACTAATTAAAATGGAGAAGTTTCCTCCGACGACAAGTGGAAAAAAGCATCCTGTAAGAAAATTTTCAACTCCACCAAATGCACAAATTTCCAGTTTAACTGAACCACGGCAATCAGCTGGGCCCAAGAAACATAGCACACCATAATCACTGCTAAACCACTCACTCCCATGGGCCCAGTATACTACATAGATCCAAGATCAACTGAAATTGGATGACAGAGCAAGGGTAGAGACTAAGGCCCTTAAGAAGCTTGCCCACTACATAATGATGCGAAATATACTTTAAATTAGGCATAGAATGGAATTGGAACATCTTTTGAAATGTTCTTTTATTCTGCTCTTTCCAAGGCCACAAAGGGACAACTGCCACAGGATCCTTTTTAAAATGTTTTACCTACCTTCAGAAGAACATGGAGAATGAGGTTAGAAACCAGAAGTGCACTTAAAAATTGTTGAAGACAAACCCCCCAAACCAAAGAAGCCAAAGGGCAATGCATGATCTTACACTCCATGTTGCACAAGTTGCTTAAAAGGGTTGTCCACATGAAACCCACTTTCTAGCTGGTTACTTGAGAGGATTTAGTCTCAAAAAGTTAGAGCATTAAAAACTAAAATTTCAGTAGCAAACAATCTCAATCACAAGTTCATATTGAATGACAAGTTAAAGGCCTATATGTTAAGGATTTCTTCTGCCAACTATCCTATCAAAATAGAACCCATCTGAACTCCATCATTAACTTCTTCCATTCAGATTGAATCCTGTCATTCTTTTTGTCTCTTTTCTCGTGTATGCTATGCATGGGAGAAGAGATGAAGCCAACCTCCAACAATAGCTTTTCAAAATCCATCAAATTCAACAATTACAATGAATTTTTGAGAGGATGACTTGACATCGGAGAGCAACAAATGATTATTAGTTTAAAGGATGACTTAGAAAACTTTGTTCATCAAACTGTAGGACAAAACTAAAATATCTGCACTTATTTTAGCATCAAACTTATTAGGTGGGCAGTAAACTCCTGTATTTGATATAGGATGACCAAATACAAAATAAAGTATCATCAAACTTATTAGGTGGGCAGTAGACTCCTGTCATAATAAAGTATCAAAATTGGGAACTAACGTGTCCCATATTACAAATCATATGGCCCACTATGTAATGTTAGACAGTACATCATATACATTGAGCTCAAATTAAGGCGAACCTTCAGAATAGGATTTATTAGATGGATTCATACATATGACTTGAGACAACTACAAGACTCAATATCTAATGTTTTTTTTTTTTTGAGAAAGATGTATATATAAACAAGAAAAAACAGAAATTACAAAGAGGGGAGCATATCCCTGACAACCAGCGATTGTAAGGTAGCTCCGTATTTAGCAAGAGCATCGGCTGCTGAATTTGCGGATCTCGGAATGTGAGACCAAATACAAGATAAAAATGAACAAATTTCAATAATCTCCCAAAAAATATCCCAATGGCGCCACGGGGGAGGGGATGCACACTCGCACCATCCAATGACCACCTTCGAGTCCCCTTCAATATAGAGGGGACCTGTGCACTTATCTCTGAAAACACGGAGTCCGTTGAGGAGACCATGAAGCTCCGCAGACATAGAGTCGGTGATTCCTAAAGGGCCAGCATATGAGTAAAGCTGGTTGCCTAAGTGATCCGAGATAACCCCACCGAATCCAAAGAACCCAGTATTACCTAGAGAAGAACCGTCAAAGTTCAACTTAAGGTAACCAGGATCAGGAGGGGTCCATGCCTGCATAATTGGGACCTTTATCCTTTAGTGCATCCTAGCCAAATTAAACCAGTTCTCACGGATAGGGGTCCCCACAAATGAGGAGAAAGATTTCTTCGTCAGGAGCCAAGAAGAAATATGCCCCCACCACTCGGTCCGCTGATTCGATTTTACCTTCGAACCTCCTACGATTGCGTTCATTCCATATGCCCCACAGTATGAAACTGGCACAAGCCGAGAGCATCACCTTTCCAAGCACAGGAAGGGATATACCAAGTAGCAACTTACTGAATGAGAGCAAATCGGCCGCCATACAGAATTGGATCCCCAACATGCTAAGTATGGATGTCCACACCTTCCATGAGAAGATGCATTGAAGCAAAATGTGACTTGTGGACCCAGCTTCTATATTGCAAAGAGTACTGAGGGGTGACCTCTTCTTCTAAGCACGTCTGCCGAGAGAATCTTGTCGTGACAAACACTCCACATAAAGAATTTAATCTTAGGAGGAACACATAGGCGTCGTACAAAAAAGATCTCATGATCCTGATGAGGCGCATTCCAGCCATTAATGAAACTGAATACAGATGATACTGATAAAATGCCTTTTTTCTTCGGCCACCAAACGAGTTTGTCTGCCGCCAAAAGACGATTTTTTACCGACATTACAGAGTCCATCAGTCAACTAGCCTCTAGCACCTCAGTGTCCAAAAGACCTCTTCTAGGATGAAGGTTCATACCACCCCCCTCGAAAGCATCTGCTACTAATATATTTCTACGGGTGGATAGGAGAAACAAGCTTCTGAAGGCATTCTGTAGTGGCTCCTACCCCATCGATAGATCATCCCAAAATTTGAGGGACCTACCGTTTCTAAGATAGAATCTGCAGGCAGTTGAAAATTTTGAAAGAAGTAGATATAGTGCTCTCCAAATTGAAGATAAACCTCTCTGATTTCCCTCTGACATCCTCCAGTGAGTAATACCCCCAAGTTTGGCGATAACCATTTCCTTCCAAAGATTTGAGGAATGAGTATTGATTTTCCATAACCATTTAAGGAGCACAGCTTGGTTCATATCTTTGGATTTCCGAATCCCCATGCCACCCAATTTTTTTGGCAAACAGACTTCATCCCATTTTACCAGGTGATATTTAAAAGTATCGCTTGATCCTCTCCATAGAAATCTTCTTTTGAGTTTATCCATTGTCTTACTTATGGATGCAGGGCAGGGCATAAAAGATAGTGCATAATTTGGAATACCTGCAATGCAAAACTTGAGAAGGGTGAGCCTCCCCGCCTTACTAAGTAACCGCCCTTTCCAGGTTGCCAGCCGGGATTCAATCCTCTCAACCACCGGGTTCCAAAAACTTTTACAAATGCAGCCGTAGAATAATGGCAGGCCAAGATATATGGTCAGTACGTGGCTTGTTGTACAGCCAAATATACTAGTCATCTCTGTAAGAAGCTCAGGGCTAACATTAAACCCCATTAGAGAGGTCTTTCCCCAATTGACTTTCTGGCTTGATGCTAACTCGAAAAGACCCAAAACCGCTTTGATCTTTCTGAAGCCCTCAATGTTACCGATTCCAAATATAATAGTATCATCTGGATACTGAAGGATGGGGATGTTAAAAGCTTCTTGAGGGCTGATTGGAGGAAGCCATCCAAGATTGACTGCCGAATAAAACATAGTAGAGAGAAATTCACCAACCATATTGAAAAGAAGAGGGGAGAGCGGTCACCTTGTCTAATTCCTCTAGACCCTTTGAAATATCCGCAGACAGTGCCATTTAGGAGGAGAGAATATGAGGCCGAGCCCACACAGCTCCTGATCCAAAATCTCCATCTTTCTCCGAAACCCATTTTTTCCATGATCTCGTCGAGGAGGATCCAATTGACTCTACCAAAAGCCTTTGCTAAATCAAGTTTCAGAGCAATTCTAGGTTCTTCATTATGCCAGAAATGATCAATAAGCTCATGCACAGCCATAGTGGAATCCGAAATTTCTCTTCCTTTGAGGAAAGCACCTTGCCCTCTGTGTATGACAGTTGGAAGAAGAACTTTTAAACGATGAGCCAGAATTCTAGCAATAATTTTGTAGGCGCTTGTGACGAGACTGATTGGTCGAAAATCCTCCGGCCTCTCAACACTAGCCTTCTTCAGGACCAAGGCAATGAATGACACGTTGAGACTGCAGAAGGTGACCCCATTTCTGAGATATCCTCCTTGAGCCGGGGCCAAAATCTTTTTAGAAAATCTCCATTGAAGCCATCAAGGCCCGGCGCTCTATCACTTTCCATGCCTAAAACAGCACGTTCAATTTCCCCGGCCGAGAAAGGTAACTCTAAAAGAGAAGCGGCGGCAGGAGATAGACGAGAGAATCTGATGTGCTGCAATTTAGGCCTATTGAAGCATTTCCCCGAATATAGGTCTATAAAATACTTAAGCAACACTTTAGTAATCGAGGTCCGACACAACATTACTTCATTATTAATACATAATAAGGTAATTCGATTGGACCTACGCTTTGCCGATGCCACGGCATGAAAGAATTTTGTGTTGGCATCTCCTTCTTTCAGCCATTTAAATCTAGCATGTTGCTTCCATCGGATTTTCTCTTGTTGAAGGATAGAATTAAGGTTAGAGTTGAGAGAGACTTGGGAAGAATATTCCTCCGGAGTCAAGTACCTTTGTTCCTCCGCAAGGTCCAAGTCCGCAATCTAAGCAAGGAGAGAGGACTTCTCAGTAGCCAACGCGGTACGGTGGTAGGTGGCCCATTCCTTGATTTTGGCTTTTAAGTATCGAAGCTTCAGAGAAAAGGCCCATTCTTGTCTACCCAAACTTGGGGCCTTCCGACCAACCATCAATAAGGGTAGCAAAAATTTTCACAGACAACCATGAGTTCTCGACCCTGAAGGGAGAAGGTCCCCATTTCTCAAAAGAAGTAGTTACCATGATTGGCCAATGATCTGACCTCACCTTGTTGAGAACATGACCCGAGACATTTCCAAAGAGCTGCAACCAATCGGGGCATGCCAAGAAACAATCCAGCTTTGATAAAATTGGTTGTTGTTGGCAATTTGACCATGTGTAATTTTTCTTGGATAATGATATCTCGTCCAATCCACAGCTGCCAATGAAGTCTGAGAAACCCCTCATAGAAGCAGATATGCGGATAGCTAGGGGTTTCTTCTCATTACAATATCGGATTGCATTGAAGTCACCCGCAAAAAGCCATGGGAGCCTCCAAGATTGATGTAATTCACACAATTCTTCCCAAAAAAGAGCCCGCTCTTGATATCTGGTTGGGCCATACACTCCCCCTACACACCACATTCTGTCGGAGGAGAGATCCCTGAACTGGATGTCCAGGGAGAAATGACCTTCAGTCACATGGAGGGAGTCCGAAAGAGAAGAGTCCCAGGCGACAAGGATGCCCCTGAAATGGCCTACTGTGTTAACAACCGCCCATTTAATAGAAGGATTCGACCAGATCTCCTTTTTTTTTAAATGATGCTGAATTTTATTATGAGAGCTCAAACGAGGTGATTACACAAGGGGAAGCCTTCCCAAACAATGAGAGATTGCTGGGAGCTCCGAATTTTGCCAATTTATCAGCCAAAGAATTGGCTGATCTAGGAACGAGGTTCCAATTACAATAAATGGATGACACAATGTCAGGAATACAATCAATGATTGGCCAGTGGCGCCAAGGAGGGGAGCTTTCTTTTGAACACCAGTTGATGATAGTCTTTGAATCGCCTTCAATAATCAGCTTGCCATGGAGCCGCTCTTTAAAGATTTGGAGGTCGAACAAAAGAGCACTCACTTCAGCAGTATTTGAATCAGTGATACCCACTGGCCCTATATAGGATAAAATAGGGTCTCCACTGCTATCTCTGAAAACACCACTAGCTCCAGCCGGCCCAGGATAGTCTAAAGCACTGCCATCAAAATTGAGTTTGATGCAGTCATAAGGGGGAGGATCCCAGGTGGCCATAACCGGATTCCTATGAGGGCCCGCCATGTGCGCTATCAAACCCCAATTTTCTCGAAGGGAGACGCCCGATAGAAAAGCAAACTCTTTCCTAGAATGTAGCCAGCCTGAGATAAGGCCCACTGCCTGAGAAGCTATATTATCCAGGTTGCTAGCCTTGGAATTGAATCTCCGATTGTTTCGCTCTAGCCATATACACCATGGGACATGCCCAAGGCATGCCAAGAGAATTATCTTGCCCAACTTAGGAAGGCGCATCCCCATTACCATCTCAAAGGTGCCAAAAAGGTCCTGATGTAGCCCCATTTAGAGACCAATCTTCTGAAATATCTTCATCCAGACATGCCATGAAAAGTCACAATGTAAGAGAACATGCTGGACTGTCTCATCGCACACACCACAAAGGGGACAAGTGCGATCGGGGGCGGTGTAACCTCTTTTATGGAGGTTATCATAGGTAAGGATTTGTTGCCTGATGGTTGTCCACACGAAAATTTTGATTTTATTAGGCGCTGAGAGCTTCCATGCCAGGTTTGCCTTGTGTTCATGTATGTTGTAATCTTGTTTGCTAATGTGAGAGTAGGCAGATGCAACTGTGAATCGGCCATTAATGCTGGGCTTCCATATCAGTTTATCAACTGCATGCTCACGAATAGTAGTGTTGCTGAGCCTGGAGAGGAGAGAACAAAAAGCAGTAGTTTCCTCGTCATTTAATCCCTGGCGAAATGTAAGATTCCATGAGCGATCTCTCCAAGAGTCAGCCACTGAGCAAGAGAGATCCCTCGCCCCCCTAGAGAGCCCCGGGAAATCCTCAGAGAGGGGGCGGGGCCACACCATTCATCCAACCAAAGGAGGGTCCTTCCATTTCCTGTGTGAAAGGAAGTTGCATCTCTAAATATTGGGAGGAGCTTTTGAATTGATTTTCATATAGGGGATAGGAGCCGAGTAGCGCCATCCTCCCTCCACCAGGCACCCAAAGGTTGAAGATAGAACCTGACCATATCACCCCATATATGCTTGATGTTGAAGTTCCAGATCCATTTGAGCAATAGGGCATTGTTCATCTCCTTCGTAGGCCGTAGGCCTAATCCACCCCGATTTCGAGGCATGCAAATATCCTTCCAACTCACCAAATGGTATCTGAAGGTGTCCTCTGATCCTCTCCAGAGAAAGCGTCGACAGATGGCATCAATCCTGTTGCAAACTGAGGCCGGACAGTGCATGAATGATAATAAGTAGTTTGGCAGTCCTGCCAAACAAGACTTGAGGAGAGTGAGCCGCCCAGCCGACTAGATCTCCTTAACAATAAGATCAGACATCTCCTGACATCTTGTCTCTTGTAAAATAACCACAGAGGGTTTGAACTGGGAGAGAAAATTTGATACCATTTCCTTCTTCTGAAAGCCGCCAATACCCCTTACATTCCAGGATAACACAATCATCTGGAATCGAGTGTTTGAACTCCCGACGAGGTGTTGTCTCCAGGCAACTGACCTTTGTAAACTGCTCCCAAAAGATATGCGAGACTCATCATTTGTTGCCATGTCTCGCCATCATATTTGTGACGCTCGACCTGGAGTTCTTCCACCAGATGATCAGGTCTACCAGGTGAGGGAGGTGGGAGCTGAGGACTATCATGTCTCTCAGGCATTTGGAGGTTGTACAAAGGCGTACTTTCTTTGTTGATCTCTGCCTCCAGGCGTCGCCGTCTTCTTTGATATGTAGCGAAGACAGGGGGGACGCTGGGTTTAAGAAAGGTGAATGTTCAGGGATTTCAGGATCCATAGATGGAGGGAGGGACGGGATGGGAGGTGCCGATGGTTCTGATTGTTTGGGGAGAGGTGAAAGGTTACGGGAAAAACATTGGGTGTCAAAATGGGAGTTATGTTAGACTTGGTTGAGCTGGATTTTAGGAAGAGGCGAGGGAGAATAATTTGTCCCGAGAGTTGGAGGAGAGAAATTTGTTTTCTCGAGGCCAATAATCCACTTGAAACCAGCGGTTTGCAGGTCTCTGGATTTCTGGCTTTAAGAAGACTCTAGGGACAAGGAGGAAAAGGAGTGAGAGGGGAGGTTTTTCCGAAAGAGGGGATTAGTCAGGTTTGAGAAGCGTGAGTGGGATTTCGGGGATGTAGGGATTTCGGGGTTTGGGAAATTTGGGTTAGATGAAGACGTGTGGGAAGATGGAGAAGTTGGAGAGGACGTGTGGGAGGATGGGGTTACGGGAGTTGAAAAAGTAGATTTTGGGGGGATTTCTGACGAAAGGACGGGAGAGGACAGAGTTAGGGGAAGGGTATCGGGATTTGGGAAAGTAGGATGTTGAATTGAGGGAGGCCGGCATTACCGTTTGTCCCTTGTTTGGAAAAAAAATTGTCATGCTACTATTTGACTTCTGCAAGGCAGTCAAATTGTACATTAGTAACGGTCGGCTCACAAAGTTCTGGTTAGATTAGTGGCTGGAAAACAGTAGTCTAGAAAGAAGCCATGGTTCCATGTCAAACCTGGCCAGAAGCAAAGATGTTTGTTTCTCTGACCTTTGGTCTGAAACTAATGGCTGGATTTTGAACCTTCGAAGAGCTCTTACAGACTTTGAAGCCATAACGGCATCAAATCTCCTTACCAGCCTCTCCAATGTAAAAATCCGGGTAACCTTATTTGGACCCCATGGCCCAAAGGATCTTTTACCACCGCCTCGGCCTATGACTTCCTTTGCAGTCCCAACTCCCCTCAACCTTGCCACCCAATGGCCATTGCCAGGACCTTACTTGCCCACCTCGTGTGAATTTTTTTATTTGGTGTGCCTCTAGAAATAGAATTCTCACCTCTAATTCCCTCATTAGGCACGACACTTCTGTCTAGGACCCCTCCTGTCCCTTTTGCCTAATTACTCCCGAAACACCCAACCATGTCCTTCTCCACTGTCACTTCTCCCATGCAGTTTGGGCTAGCCTCCTTAACAAAATCAGACTTCAATATTGTATCTCCCAAAATTTGCCATCCACGATCGTATCAATCACAAGTTCTTGCTCATATCTAGTTGTGTGGACCATATCCTTTGGGCCCTATGAAAGAAAAGAAATAGCCAGAAATTCAAATTTAAATCTTCCATAATTGAAGTACTGGTAGATAAAATTGTTGGTCAAGTAATGGCCTGGCTTATGAATCGGAAGGAATTCAGTTACCTCAATGGCACAAATCTCAGAGGGAATTGGCAATTGATTGCTGAGATGGCGTACTCTACTCTCTTGTCCCGTCCTCCTACGGGTCACTACAAGCTGAACTTCAACGAAAGCACTTTTGGCTGTCCAGATCCAGCTGGTTTCAGAGGAGTTGAAAACAGTTGTCTCCTTTACTCTTTCACCGGCCCTTTGGGAATCTCCAACTCCACCACTGCAAAACTCTCCAGATTACTCAACGGGCTTTAGGTCTTCTAGGGCCATCTTGTGGGTCCCCTCCTTATCGAAGACGACTCCAAGATTGTCATTGAGTGGTGCACAAAGGCAAACCATCTTCCTTGACGGCATTGGGACATTTACTTTGAAATATGTAATATAACATCTCATTTGAATTGTACTTGGACCCACATCCCTAGGTCTGCCAATCACTAGGTAAATTCTCAAGCTAAGTAGGTTGTTTCCCTCCAACACCTTGTTGTGGAGGAAGACCAACTTAGTTAGGTTTGCATATTTCTCTCTCCCTCTTTTATATAAACTTTACATCCTTTCATAAAAAAAAAAAAAAAACAAATTATTGAAGGAGATTCCAAGATTGCCATTGGTTGGTGTTCAAATGCTACCAATCCTCCTTGTTGGCATTAGACAGTTTTTTATCAGATTCTTATCATTGTTTTTTACTTTAATTGCTCTTGGTCTCATGTGCCTAGATCAACAAATGATGTTACTGATTCTTTAGCTAAACAAGGAGTCTCCCTTCAATCTCTTGTTGTAAGGGGAGTTCTCCTCTAGCTTGTAATCTGATTCTTTAATTAATTTATCATCTTATTAAAAAAACAAAAAAAAAGGATATACAGGCGTGAATTTTCCAGCCCCAATGTTGTCTGCCCTCTCTGTGACACCTGCAATGAATCGGTCCAGCATGTCCTTCTGCATTACAGCTATTCTTGGAAAATCTGGATGGGCATTTTTCAGAAACTTGATCTTCAGCTCTGCCTTCCTCAAGATTTAATTGGAACCGTTCCTCTGGTTATGAGCACCCCTCTTCCCAAGCTTGGCAAAATCCTCTTATCTGCCTATCTTGCTCACTTTCCCTTGTGCATTTCATTGGAGTGTAACAACAGGCATTTTAATCATAAGTTCAGCAGCATTGACAACACTATTGAATCGATCGTGGGACTTATTTCCAGCTGGCTTCACTCTCGTCATGAATTCTTAGCGCTGAAGGGGATGCCACTTCGAATTAATTGGCGTATCTTCGCACACATGTCTGATCCATCCAAGCTTCCAGCTATGGTTGAATGATTTCCCCCTCCATGCATTAAACTGAACTTTTTTTTTTTGGATGAAAAAAAAAAAATCAGCTAAATGCTTTAGCGCTTTGGGGGACCTGTTGGCTTTGGGGGCATCTTTCGAAACTCCTCAGGTGAGGCAATTTTGTCTTATGCGGGACCCTTAGGGTTTGTTGACTTGTTAAGCACCTAGCCAATACTACCCAAAAGACCGGCCTGTTAGGAGCGGAAGGCATAGGTACTTAACCCCAAAACCATAACAGTACACCCCGCCCTCCCGAGCCGACGACCACGGCGGCCTTAGCACGACAACGGGGACCGGGTCAGGAGCCCATACTCCCTTACGACGCCCCGCCAAGGGCGTGCGGTCCACCTGCGCATGCAAGGACTCGAAATTGGGACATAGCGCCTGCTCTGATACCAAATGTTAAGCACCTAACTAATACTACCCAAAAGACCGGCCTGTTAGGAGCGGAAGGCATAGGTACTTAACCCCAAGACCATAACAAGACTCTACCACCGCCAAAGTCTCTGCTCTCCTACATGGCCTGGATATTTTCAAGGAATGGCTCTTTGGACACATCCTCATTGAAGGTGACTCCAGAGTTGTTATGGGCAGGGGCTCGGGTTTGGCTTTCCCCCCTGGCCCCCCTGGCTTACCTTGCATTCCATCTCTAACATTGAATCTGTTTTCTCTTGCACTTGGAAGCATGTAAAAAGATCGGTAAACTCTTTTGTCAATTTTGTCAATAAACTAGCTAAAGTTGGGATTTGGAATGGGACCCTCCCCCCCCCTTGATGTTTTTTTGAGAGGTGCATGGCGCGATTCGAATTCACGACCTGACGCACATGATGTAATGAGAATACCACTAAACCAAACGGCCTTAAGCCCCCCCCCCCCCCCCCGGATGTAATTGCTTCCTTCTTATGAAATTATCAGCACCGTTTCAAAAAAAAAAAAAAAAAAAACCTGGTGAGCACCCAAACCACTATGTAGAAGTGACCAGATTAACATGAGAGGACCAAAAAACAAGTCCAAAATAAGTTAAGAAAGTTAAGTGACATTTATACATTAGTCTATTTAGTTCTTCTTTCTTCCCTTTTATCAATAAAACATCAATCATGACCTCATAAAAGTTCAAACAATAGGCGAACCCATTAGAACCAGGTTGGATAGGAACCAGAGGGAGCCACTACATCGATGACCCATCAATTTGTGCAACTTCGCAGGGGAAGCAATGAAAGCATAAGAAAATTGTCCACAACGGAGAACTCTATTTGATATCTTTTGGCCTAGTTGGTACATTAAGAATTGATCTATTATGTGATTAAGTAACGAAACTGAAGGCAAAATAGGTAAAGTGATGCACAAAATCAACAATTAAGTTCCAGAACTTACATTATTTTGAATCTTCACTTGATCAAGGGAGTGGAAGAAAGCATCATATGCACCTTTTTCAGTTAGAAGTTTCCGCAACTCATCAACACTAACAAAAATGCAGGAACCAGTCATGTAATATTAAGCAGTCAGAAAAAATTGTGCAAAAAGAATGAAATCAGATATATTAACATGGAATTCAGATATTTAATAAAAAAAATTCAGTATTTGTTCAGCCCTCGCCCCTATCACAGAAACTCTATAGGTTCCTTCAACCATTTCATAAGTTTACCCACTTTCCATGTATATAAGAACATTCAAGTTAACATAAATGAGTCATAGAACCCCCGCAGAGTTGTTGTATGGGAGCCTCCCCCCACCGGACATTATAAACTAAATTTTGATCGAAGCGCCTTTGGGAACCCACGTATAGCTGGCTTTAGCAGGGTGATTTTTATCCAAGCGGCACTGCCATACTCTCTTACTCTGGCCCTCTTGGAATTGCTGACTCGACCACTGCTGAGCTCTCTAGTCTCCTTCACGGCTTGCGTATCTTTCAGGACCGCTTCAGTGGTCCTCTTATTGTGGAGGGGGATTCCAAGGTCGTCATCGGATGGTGCTCCACCTCATCCTTCCCCCCATGGCGTCACTGGGAGATTTTTCTTGATATTTTGGACATTGCTTCCACCATTTCTTTTACTTGGTCTCATGTTCTTAGATCAGCCAATTCGGTTGCTGATTTGTGTGCTAAGCTTGCCCTCCCCCCTTCAATCTCTTGTTGTTAGGAGAGGCCTCCCTTGATGTATTTTCCCTTTCTTTGAAATAAAATTATCATCGATTCAAAAAAAAACAAAAAAAAAGAAATGAGTCATAGAAAAATATTCAAATAAGTTCTAACCTAAGGCCTTGTAAGTTTAAAACATGAAGATCCACTGAATAGCTTAATGTACATAGGTATTCCAACATTCCATAAGCGGATTAGCATGACCAAATTATGGAGTTTTAGCCAGTGCAGTTATTGGGCATTTGCTGAAATATATGGCACATTTGGCTAGAAACTCCATCCCACTGTTGAATCTTGGACTCACAAACTGCCAGTAATCTGAGTATTAAATTGGAAGCTGTGGACAGCTATCTGTGAGGAACCACTGAAATAGAAACTGGCACAAAGAAGCACCCCTAGCCTCCTTGTAGGATTTCTGGCATGGATCTCACTACATTTAAATGAATAACAAAAACTTAGAATGTGCAGGGAGTGTGAACCATGGCTACTTAGAAGTGAAGACAGGATCTATAGGGCAGAGTTAAATCAGTTGAAGCAACATGAGAAAATATCAAGGCATTTTGCACTTTAAAACCTAAGGGAGAGATCTACAGGTCACACAAAAATATGGAAGATTCAGCGAAAATAAAAGGTCAAGAAAGGTACCCTGGTGGGACATGGACATAATCCCTCATTCTAGAAACCACCCATGTCATCATTGAGCCAAAGGGTACATATTGCCTTAATATATTTGTTCTTTTACTGATTTTGGGAACAAAACTGCCACCAATGTCTTCACACTGTCATTTACCTCTTGTTTTTCTTTTACCAAAAAAAAGCCTATTTTGTTGCTTCAATTTTATTTTATTTTTTTGATACAGAAAAAGATGATTTATTAAGAAAACACAAGAAATACAAAGCCCTCTAGAGGAGGCCACCCTTTACAACAAGTGATTGGAGGGAGGCTCTCTATTTGGCAAGCGAGTCAGCTAAGAAATTAACTGAATGAGATAAATGAATCCATGAACAGTGGAAAAGGGATACAATTTCAGAAATGTGGTGAAAGACAACCCAATGTCTCCAAGGCGGGTTTATAAAGGAAGAACACCAATTGATTACCACCTGAGAGTCACCTTCAATGATGAGAGGGCCACTTAGGTGACCATGGAAAATGATGAGCCGGGCGAGGGCAAAGAGCTCAGCTGAGGTACAGTCTTAAATACCCACCGAACCAAGATAGGAGATGAGAGTAGTACCATCAGCATCTCTGAAAGCTCCACCTAATCCAGCAATGCCTGAATTACCACAAGCGCTCACATCAAAGTTTAGCTTTATCGAACCAGGCCAAAGAGGTTTCCAAGCAATGTGAGCAAGAGGACACGAAGAGTCAGACATATTCGCAGTAGTGCACCAATTGGTGCGAAGAGGGCTGCCCAAGAGGTTGGTGAACTCCTTCATGGTGTTAAGCTAGGAGGAGACATGACCGACGATGATGCATGAGACAACCTCCGCACTGCAGAATTTGTGGTTGAACCTTCTGTTCGCTCCTTCCCAAAAGCCCAAGGGATATGGGCGAGGTAGGCAGAGAGCAAGATCTTCCCCAGCTTGGGTAAGAATGAGTTTACTAGCGCTAAGAAGATCACCAGGGACATAAAGCTGAAGCCCGATTTGACAGAGGATGCTGGTCCAAACATTCCAGGAAAATTGGCAATGAAGGAGTAGATGAGGAACCGTGAGGGGGCCGAGATTCTCCAAGTGATGGCAGTGTCTTGAGAAATAATGCTATCAGTCCAGCCATTGATAAGTTTGTATGCCGAAGTAATCGAGAAGAGACCACTGCTTTCAAGTCTCAAAATTGGTTTGTCCTGGTTACTTTGCCGAATTCTAACTAGTTAGAACTCAGCAGGAGCCTTGTAACTTGCTGGGCCTCGTCATCAACCAATCCCCTCCGGAAGTTAAGATTCCAGCAAGCATTTGGAGCCCACAAATCAACAACTGAGGCGTGCTTCCTAGTACTGATTTGAAGTAGAGGGGCATACGCATTACAAAGTGGGCCAATGTCACTCCACCAATCGAACCAAAACTTAAGTACAAGCCACAGCCAGCAAAGAATTTAATCCCATACTCAAAGATACTGAGGAGAGGGTAGAAAGACCACCACAAGGGGGAGAGACTCTGACGTTGTCCACCAGAAATCCACCATTTCTCGGACCAATTTAGTTTGGCCATAATCGTCTCCAAATATATTTTGAGGTAAAGTTGAACTTCTAAAACCATTTAAGGAGGAAGGCCTGGTTCATGTCCCTAGTTAGCCGAATGCCCAATCGACCAATCTCCTTGGGTAGGCAAACCTTGGACCAGCTGACAAGATGATACTTGAATGTATCACTAGATCCTTTCCATAGGAAGCGCCTATGAGAGCTTCAATTTGGTGACAAATAGCTGCTGGCCAATGGAGGAAGGAGAGGAAGTAATTAGGAATCCCGGCAATGGAAGACACCCTCTCCAAGTGGCCAGCCTCCTCTCAAGCTTTTCAAAAACCGGGCTCCAGAGATGCCTGTGAGGACGGCAATGGAATAGAAGAAGACCGAGATTAGTCGAGGGCAGAGTGCTGATCTTGCAACCAAGATAGGAGGCCATGGCTTCCAGCGTCCCATCCTCAATGTGATAGCCCATGATTGAGGACTTTTCCCATTTGACTTTCTGACTAAATGCAATTTCGAAGAGGCCAAAGAGATCTTTGAGTCTCTTCACTTCATCTAATGCTCCCACACCGAAGATTATCATGTCATCAACAAATTGCAGCAATAGGATGCCAAATTCCGGTGAAGAGGAGATGAACTGCAACCAACCAAAGTTCTTTACAGAGTAGATCAGGCCCAAGAGGTATTCAGCAACTATGTTGAATAAGAGGGGTGAGAGCGGATGCCCCTGACAAATGTCTCGGGAGCCCCTGAAATAGCCCACCACAGTACCATTGAGTAGAAGAGAGTAAGAAGTGGATGAGATACAGCTATGAATCCAGAAACGTCATTTGGTTCCGAATCCCATTCTATCAAAGAGATCATCAAGGAGCGTCCAACTGACACAATCAAACGCCTTCTCCGATCCAATTTGAGAGTGAAGTTGGGCCATCCTGCCATCTTGAAGTGATCAAGGATTCCATGGGTGGCCATTGCGGAGTCAAGGATGGTGCGACCGCAGATGAAAGCACATTGTCCAGAATGAATAACTATGGGCAATGCGACCTTGAGGCAATGAGCAAGAAGAGGGCCTATGATTTTATATGTATTAGGCATGAGGCTGATGGGCCCGTAGTCACTAGAATGCCCAACTGAGTCTTTCTTAGGAACAAGCACCATGAAGGAAGGTAGCCCATGCCTCTAAATGTTATTCCTTGGTTGTAGAAGGAATGGACCATGGCCATAATCTCCTCCTTCAAAATAGGCCAGCAGCGATTATAAAATTCCCTTTTGAAGCCATCCGATCTGGGCGCACAGTCAGCAGCAGTATCCATCGTGGCTTTCTCAACTCCTTTGGTAGAGAAAGGAAGTTCCAACAGAGCTGCAACCGAGGGGGGAATTTGGGAAAGATGAACTTGTTGAAGCTTGGGGCGAGATGGACATTCCTCCTCGTGGAGACCTGCAAAAAAACTGAGAAAAGCGTTAGAAATAGTGGACCTATCCAAGGTCACTTCACCATCAAGACACAGTGATGTGATTCAGTTAACCCGTCTCCTAGCCGAGGCAATTGCATGGAAAAAAATTGTATTTCCATAACCCTCCGAGCGCCACTTGAACCGAGCTCTTTGCTTCCAACGAATTTGCTCCTTGTGAGAGAAGGCCCGATATTGAGATTGAAGAGAGATTCGATCATGTGGAGAGGGGGCAGAGCTCTTCCACCGAATCCTGATCAGTTATTCTAGCAAGAAAGGAGGCTTTTTCAATGGTTGTTGTAGCATGGTGATTCAAAGCCCACAACTTTAAGGCGAGGTTTCAGCAGCCTTTGGGGAAGTTTCCACCTAGTAACACCCAGGTGGTAAGGGTGGGCCAAAGGTCAGAAATGAACTTGTCAAACCAGTCCCATGGATCCAAGAGCTCTCAAACCTGAAAGTCTTGGGGCCCCATTCTCCGATTTTGGTGTCAAGAAGGATGGGTCAGTGGTTTGAGTAGATATAGTTTAGGAGCCTTCTAGTGGCATGTTGATAGAGCAGGAGCCAATCGCCATTTGCAAATAAACGATCCAGCTTGAAAAGAATAGGCCGACTCAGCTGACCCTTGGTCCAAGTGAAGCTCTTCCCCGAGAGGGCAATTTCTTCCACTTCGTAGCTGCCAATGAAATAGGCATATTTTCTCATTGAGGCGAATATGTGGTTGTACAAGGGGAACTTGTGATTGCAATACCGGATGGAATTAAAGTCTCCAGTAATGAGCCAGGTTTGCTATCAGTGTTGAGAAAATGTGAGTAGCTCATCCCAAAAATAGTTTTGGTGTTTGTACCATGTAGGACCATAGACGCGATGAGACCCCAAGTGTTGTCAGTGTTCCCGTCTCGATAGCCTAATGCATTAGGCTAATATAGTAGGAGTCATGTTGTTCACCCAGAACGTCGACCAAACTGGAATTCCAGAGGGTGAGAATGCTGCCATAATGACCAAGGCAAATGAAGGCAGCTCTACAGCTAGTGTGGGCCAACTGATCATTCACACAATGAATTTTTGTTTCTTGAAAGATGATAGATGCCTTGCACGAAGCAAGTACGCTGCGAATTGCAGAATGCTTTCTAGAAGAACCAATTCCACAAGTATCCCATGAAAGAAAATTATTTCTTCCTTCCTTTTTTTGACTCCTGATTTCTGATTAATGCCTGGGAGTTGTCCCTTGTAGATGGCTCCCATAAGCTTAGCAAGACTCATCATTTGGGCCCAGCTCTCCTAGTCACATCTATGGTGCTCTGACTGCAAGTCAGCTATGAGTTTTTCAGAGTTCTCTCCAGGGGGAGGTAATATGAATCTTCCCAAGTCTAGATCAATTGAAAGCTGGAAGGGGTATTGATTGATTCCCCCTATAAGAATCTTCTAGGTTGGGATCTTCCTCTTCTTTGGTATGTGGCGAGCTGGGGACAGGGGGTTGCTTGATTCAATGTCTGAAGCCTGGTCAAAAGGGTGGTGAGATGAGGCGGGTGGTAGTTCTGTTTTTGTGTCTAAGTCCTGGTTGGGATGGTGATGGGCGGGAGCAAGTGGCGGTGTGTGTGTGTGTGTGTGTGTGTGTGTGTGTGTGTGTGTGGGTGGGTGGGTGGGTGGGGGGGTAGTGCAACTCAGGTTGTCGGAATGGATTTGCAGGAGGGGAACATGGTAAGGGCTTTTTGAGGTGGTGGTAGTGGCTACAGCGTTATCTGCGATATGTAACTTTGGCCTCTTTTGTGAGGTGGCCAGTTTCAGTGCATTGATGAGGAAAGTGACACCTCAAAGAGTTAGTGGGAGATTGGTTATTTTGAGGCATTGACCTGGTGGCATTGCTTGACCAGTCAATTTCGGATTCAGGTCGTAAAGCAGGCAGGCCATGTGAAGTAGGCTGACCAATTGCTATTTTGGGAATCAGGACGTAGTCAGGTTTCATGAAAGGAAAGGTAGGGCATAGATTATTTGGGTCATGGGGTTCAAAATAACTCTCAAGATAAGGGGACAGGTTTGTCAAGATGGGGTCAGTGGCGACAGCGGCAGGGTAGCAATGTGGGTTAGGTGGGAGGTTTAAATTTGATTTTTGGTCGTTTTGACTGGGAGATCAATGGGGGTCGATTCACTAACTGCCAGTGGTGAGATGGGTGTGGCTGTGCAGCTGGGTGGACTCGGTCAGCACCAAGTGAGCTCTCCATAGTTGAGTGGACTCGGTGTCGTCTTCCTTGCAGGTTACCTCCGGTGTCCAAATTCTGCTCACGGCCAATGTCTTGGAAGCAAATTTTGATCCAGAAGAGCATGTTTCTGATTGAGACCTCAAGGAGGGTGGATCCCCTGCCAGTTGCTGAACGGAATGATGAATAAACTTGCAACATCCAGCCAAGTTTTTATGGAAGTGGTATCAACGAGCTTCACAAGTTTGTCGAATCCCTTGACAATTTGGGTGAAGACCTGGTTTTGCCAGAGCTCAGCCAGAAGCGCAAGATACTGATCCAGTGTCTAATGGTAGGGTTGGGAGAAAAGGGTCTCCATTCACAGACCTCGTGGAGGTTTCTATCAAGGGTAAGTGGGATTTTGTGGGTTGTGTCCTTTCTTCATGGGTGTAGAAATGGAAGATCCAATCCTGGCCACTAAGGAAGGAGTGCGTTGGAACATAGTCGAGCTTGAGATTGTCAACCAACTAGATAGAGATTGGGGATACACCTTCCATTAACCACTCCACAGTGAAACTAAGGGAGAGGGAGAGCTTTTCTCTTCCCTCATCCAAGATATGGGTTGTCAGGGTGATAGTAGGTGGGTTGGGTGTTTGAGCGGTATACGATGTTTTTTGCATGGTGTTCATGTGAGGTGCAATGGTAATCGGGATGTCTGGTTATTTCAGTGGATTTGTGTGTACAGGGGGGGGGGGGGGGGGGGGGGGGGGGGGGGGGGGGGGGGGTGGTGAGGAATATTTGGCTTTGGAATAGTTGTTGTAGTTTTTTGGGTACACAGATAGTTTTTGGATTTTCTCTCTAAACCTCCTCCATCCAAACCCAAAAGTTGGTGAGCTCAGGGATGTAGATGTGCGCCATGATTGACCCTTCCCAGCATTGTGTTATCTTGCATCCATTTGTTCCCTTGTATGGGAAGACTGATAGGTAGAAAACTATCTGGCCCATCCATAGTCCTTTGGTTTGTCTTCCCGACCAATGGCCACTAGTAACTCAGTCAAATTAATGTATGAACACATCACAGGTAAGCAGGGGGGTGGAGATGAAGGAGCTCTTTTCACTAGTGGTTGTCGTCACCCTAATCAGTTGGCCAGATCGGTCAGCAATTTTGGCAATGGTGAAAGATGACTAACTCGGAAGTGCCCTCCATCATTGGCTTGATTTACTCCAAAAACTTGCCATACCAACTTCAAATCATTCAAGAGTCGGATGAGAGGCATGCTCTCTCACCGACCTCCCTCCCTTTTCTTTTTCTTTGATTTTTTTTCCGTTTCAGTTTTTGGATCATATTGTGTTTCCCTATTAACCTCTATATCGATTCTACTACCATTATTGTCGTTCAGATGCCGAACCTGTCCTAACGAGGTTCAAGGTTCCTCTTCTCGCCGTCATTGGTCCTTCTCTCCTCTTCTCGTCTCTGTCTCTTTTTTTTTCTCGCCGCTATCTCTCTTTGCTCCCTTTCCAAGCCTAGGATTGCTTCAATATTTTCATTTCCCTCATTTTGTTTGATCACCTACACAATATCCATCTCACCTGGTATTAACACGCAATTTTCCATTCTACTTAGCATTGGGTTTATAAGGTTTGATGATCAGCTTGATAAGATTGTCCTATGATTTATAGGTTTAATCATCAGATTATTAAGAGCTCCCAGGCCAGAGGTCAGAGCAAAATTGATTCAGATCCAGGTGCCAACCTCCAGATGCTCTAATAAGCTAGATAACCAAGCAGAACCTTTAAGCTAGAGCGAATCCATAACTCAAAAGGATAGGACAAAGCTTGACATGTAATATCTGATGACTATGTGCAATAAAAAAAAACAAAAAACATGATGCACTTAAATCACAAGACATAAATAGACACTACATGGGACTTTACACAAAATTAAAAGTCCAACAACTAGGTCATGATCAAAGTTCACAGGTTATAATAACAGTGAAACCCAATAAAATGCATGTCCGATTTTCAACTATATTAAATGCCCGAATGTAGCTAGTAAGATTGGTCGTAACAAGATTAAGAAACAATATTGAGTCCAGCTCTACCTCTTATCCTTTAAGAGAGCAATTATACCCGCAGCCTCAGCAGGCGGAAGCTGCCCATATGGAGATGAATGCGCGCTGTCCGAAGTTCTGTCATGTGCATTAAAAGAAGAAGAGCCCGGAGGCGAAGCTCGAGATGAAGCTGAGGAGGTAACCACTGATGGAGGATACCAAGATTGAGAAGGGATCTCTTGTGTAGGTCGCTGCGACTGTTGCTCCTGAGAACCCCTGTTTCATGTTCATCAGCCATTACCAAACACAGACCAGGATTATTTCGCTCAAAAATATCTAGTTCTAGAAGTTAAATTGTTATATGGATAAAAAAAGTTACGAAACTGAAATTATTAAAAAAGAAAAAGAAAAAAAAAAAAGCTAGACGAACCATGTAACAGTATATCCCTACGTGGAATCCGATTCTAGGAAGATAAACAGAAGCTCAAAAAATCACATTGAGATGATCTACAGGTGACTAAAGGAGAGAGAAAATATAGACATCAAAGAGAAGTACCAAAACGATTTAAACATGGCTCAAGAGGATAAAAAAACTGATTGAAGACGCAAAGACGTAGTGGCAAGCCTGTTCCTCCAACAAAAAGAGAAGAAGAGCGATCTTTCCTCAGCAATTGACAAATAGCAAGCAAGAGGTTACTCAATTCCTCCTTCCTGCCCCTCGCCGGGTGCTGCAAGGGTGTCCGCGACCGTGAGGACAGTTTCTTCGCGTTTGCTGCAAGGACGCTTTTGACAATCACTCGACGCGTTATTTTGTCCTATTTGAACGTGGCACCTCCGGGATGGGCGTGGGTTGGGTTTTAAAGAACCAATTCGATCTAATCGTTTGACCCTGATAAAGATGGTTCCTCTTCACATAGCTGATGGATTGGTTTAAGAGAAAAAATCCCGTGCAACTATAGGACGGAAACGGGTTTTCCCTTTACCTGAACTTGGACTAAACATTCTAATTATTTTTATTATTGGAGGTCAATTTAATTAATATATAAGGTTTGTAACAATAATTATTATATATTATAGAATTTTTATTATTCATTTGTAATCCAATAATTTAATAGCAAGATTACAAATAAACACAATTAAATGTAGCGTAGGGATGATAACTCTTCAATCCATAACGTCTTTTATAAACTCAAAATAGTCTGCCTAAATAGGTATAACACGGAATGACAGTAAGTTGAACATTAATTTGAATCCTAGTTGACTTAAATCTTGTATATAATGATACATATTGCATATTGTGGAGAATAAGAGTATTTTCATATATAAATTCCAATTCTACTTCTCTGTCACTAATAACTTGAATAATACTGAAATTACCCATTGTAAAAATTCTCCCTTTTAACCTCTTAGTAGGAAGAAAAAATGAAATATCATAACAAATACGGATAGTTACTCCTATTTTAAGCTACCCATTAGTTCGATTAAATGTCAGATTTATCTCTAAGTCCCATCATATGTTCCAACTAAACTATTCCCAATTATCATGTTTACTTGAAGAGTCGTAATATCATCTTACTCTTTGTCTTTCTCTTTTCTATGTTTACACTATTTAGCAAAGTGACCCAAATTTTTATAAATATAACATGCCATCATGTTCTGTTCCTTTTAAATTTTCTATTTAGGCTTACCAAGGTATTTCTTGGGTTTCTTATATGTGAAGTTAGTCTTCTTAGATTCTATCCATTTTATTTTTCCACTAACTTCTAAATCATCACTCAAATTTTTCTATTTGTTGTTTTCGTGTATTTTTTCAATCTGCATTGAAACTAACAGTTTGTCTAATGAGGGAAGTTATCTTTTAAACGTCATTTGGAGTTTGAAGTCTAACCATGATAGTAGAGGTTTTTCTATGAGAGTAGATGTTTGAAATCTATCATTTATTTTTTGAATCTCATATGTTTGATCAACCATCGATTTTCCATCTATCATCATATAGGTGAAATACTCTGTTATACAAAAAAAAAAAAAAAACTTTTGTTTAGACTCAATTTCTTGCCTATATTTTGTCTCTAAAGTTTTCTGTAAACCTCTCACATTTTTTGCATCAGAGTATAGGTCATGTAAACTATTACTCAAAGCGCTAAGTATTAGCCATGATACAAATAGTCATCCTTATCATATTTGTGTTTAGCTCATAATATTCGAAATTACTTACTGGAGGTTCATTTAGTATCAAATAAAATAATTCTAAGGTTGTTAACCAATATTTCATTCTTTTATGCTATCTTGAAAAATAATTTCCATCAAATGGCTCGAGTTCTAGTGTTTTTATCCATTCACTAAATTCTTGGATTTTTCCATTCTAATATTCTAGAAGTTTGAATCTCTTTCAAAATTGTTGGTGGTAATAATATACTCACGTAACTTAAATAACACTTTAACGAATCCAAATAAATGTCGGTGCAGATCCATACCTTTGGTCCAACCGCTTTATTAACCACATAAATCAATAAATAAATTAAATAATACCTTTTGATTTTCTACAACGACTCTAAACCCCTAAGAAAACCACTAGTCGAAGTTTCAGCTTGAGAAGCTGCCATTTTACTTTCTAGGCTCTTCACCATGGAAATAAATGAGAAGGTTAACTGGAAAGTAGGGTATGTTATTGGAGGCATATCAAGAGAACATATCATTTACCCTCATGTGTACTCAAGAGAAGCTGAAACTCGGTCTTAGACTAAGTGTATTATTGCTATTTCTAATCGTGATAGTTTCTCCAAACTTTTCATACTTGATTGAATCTCCATTTTATACTAATCGCCTGGGATCCTTTTCTCTATTATTGGGTTTTTTTTTGGAAGTTGTTTTCTCTAAGAAGCCAAGAGATCTTTACCTATTGGGTCTGTTTTCTTAATGAACTTGCATATTGTGCAGCTTCTTATGAAAGCAACGGGTGTGGGGTTAACCTTGACTGCTGCAAGTATAGTCATCTTTGCAGAGTTATCATGGAACCTAGGTGATATCACTCAAGCAGAAGACGAGACTCATCGGATAGGCCAGGTATGAGAAAAGACGTTTGTGTTTGTGGGGTTTGCAGCATAATATTCCTTCAGCTGAACATTGTACCATACCAGGATCCTGACATCCAGTTCACATTGCTTACTATCTAGCATTTGCTTATATGCCTATACGTTTGGACTTTGGACCATATTGTACGGTGATAAACTACTATGCTAGTTCTCCTATCTTATATCTGGGACAGTAGAGCCGCTACGTTATTTTCCATCTTATACCTCAGACAGTTAAAAAGCACATAAGATTTACCATAGAGTGTAGAAAAATATTTGGTACTCAAACTTGGTTAAAATTATTAGACTCGAGCTTATTCCAATTTTAGGCTCGAGGCGGGGTTCGGCTCATGCTCGAACATATGCAGGTTCGAGCTCGGCTCAAACTCGATGCTACCCCTATTTAAAATCGATGCCATCGAAATTCCCAGTTTTACTGGCAGAGTTCAGAGTCTATGCCAACAAATGAGAACTTCACTAGCATGATTCAAATTTTACTTCAACGAAATAAAACTACGGTGGTAGAGTTTGCTAGTGAAATGAAAAATTCGCTAGCATAGTTCAAATTCTATGCCATCGCTTTTTCAAATTTGTATCTTAATTTTTGGACTATGCAATCGATTTTGTCTGCTAACTGAAATGAGAGCGAATTTTTCAATGGCAATTGGCAAAGATTATGCTAGCGAAAATTAAACTTCCACCAACAATTTTTTTTGCTGGCAGAAGTCGGCACACATTGTAGTGAATGGGGTTATAAGGGGGGACTTTTAATTTTTCCATGAATGTGTATTTATTTTCACAACTAGAAGTTTATGTATAAAATTTTAAATGTGGTTAGATAAAAAGGGGGAATTTTTGTCTTCAAGTTGCACACATTCCTGATCTCTCATTGAGTAACATATCTAAGTAGTTACTTCATATATACTTCCTTTGTAAGGTCGTCTTTTTTTACGTCTATTTGTAATAATGCATAATCTTTGTTAACAAATATAGAGATTAGAACACGTATTGAACTATTGGGGAAATGTGTTAATAAAGTCTACACTATATGTCCCAAGTATACCATTTTGCTACCAATGAAGCCTTGAAATATTCAATTAACACATGGTTCGTATTTGATGGTGTATACCCACTAACAATCTACAACAATCACCTTGTCACCTTGTCTAGAGGAGGACGAAGTTGCCCTACCTATCTAGAAACCAAGGTTCACATTTCTTCGTCCATGGCAAATTTCTACTCTAGAATACTCAAAGCCTTCAGACAAGGAGGTGCCAAAGGAGCTATAGTTATTTATTTTCCACATATTCTGTCCGCTTCATTATTTTCTTACTTCTCATAAATTCTCCATCCAAATAGAAGAAATGACCATTAAATCACATGAAACACTTTACGAAGTTATGTATATTCAAACAAGAAGAATATGCTCAGCCTCACTGCCCCAACAAGTTATCGTATAACCTTAATTTCAGTTTACAAAATCAATATTGGTTGTGTATAGTCAAATCTTCACATCCATAACTCTGGGTCAAATCCCATGTTTAAACCTCAATTGTTAATTTTCTGAATCTATAACTTCTAACTGGCAAAGTAATCGCCTTTAATGAAGAGATATATGATATGTTACATGCCCTTTAACCTGGTTTGACAGTCAAGCTTGTATAATCATCAAACCCAATGGCAATTGAGAAGGTGCTCAACAAAAAATATAAGGCACTTTCTGCAGCCACGGATACTGAAAGAGTTGAAGGCTTACTTCTCTATGAATTCCTGAGACTGAATTGTCCTATAAAGCTCCTTCAAATTAGCCAATACTTGACGTGGTCCCAAGCTTTCAACTCCAATGTAATTCAACAGTTGCTCTAAATCCTACAAAATCCAAAAGATTGGGTCACTTACACTCACTAGAGTTGTTGGAACAGCAAAACAGCAACAACCAAAGATAAATTAGAGAGCCAAAGGGGCAATAGCGTCTTATCAAGCAAACAAAATATTCACAGAATTTAAATACAATCCAAAGCAATCATGTAATGTACTTGTCTCCACTGAAGGTTGTCATTCGTACCAAAGAGCACATCTAGACAAATCTTTTCTCAACAGACAAAAAGGAAGAAGTGCACAAGTATGCACTTGATTAAGTGGACTGGCATAAAATCATTCCCACCTGTTGTTTCTGGCAAATGAAAAGATGATAATTCAAGGGCAGAAAAGTATGATCTAGCAGACAGAAAGAACAGATTGAGAAGAAACTTTTTTCATGCAGAACTACTAATAAGATCTGTTGAAATAGAAGAGAAGCAATGCGACATAATATAGTTTCATAATCCTTGGGGTTAGATAATTTAGTCTCTGCAGTAATTGTCTTTGTTTATTAGAAATATAATGTATTAGATAGTGTCTTTCTTAGGAGTCTCTTATTTCTAACGATGTTTATTTAGTTTAGGAGTTTCTTCTTTCATTCTTATCTTTCATTTCTAATTAGGAGTTTCCAATTTTAGGTTAAAATTTTCTACAGGAGGAATGCTTAACTTGTAATTTCTGTTTAAGGGTTTTGACTTGAAGAGAAGTAAAAGTCCTGTTTGAAGTAAGTTTCTATGTAAAGCCCTCTCCACGCCCTGGATAGAACATTTAGTCTTGTTTATAGTTAACAAAGTTATTTGAGTTTTATTTTTTCATTGAAAGTCATCTTGCATTTTGTTGTAAACCTTTTCTCAGGTCAAGTTGCAATTATAGAGCAAGTTGGTCTGTAACATGTTTTTCAAGCATTTAAGTGCAAAATTCTATAGTTTCCCTATTCTTCCAATTCTAAACCAGAAAACACAAGAATTTTTATAGATATTACTGTATTTCAGTACAGAGGTTAGTCATCCTCACTGCCCGGTATGGGTTCTTTGTGTTAGATACATCCTCTAACCATGTGTGCATCACTTAACATATTTCATTTGGAATTAATTTATAAAGAGGATTTCTGAAATTACTTATTTAGACAGATGATTCTATTTAAAAAATGGTTCCATTCACTCACCAAGCCTAAGTACATTATGTACACCTGGCTATAATCAGGAGCCAATTAGTAACCGGGCCCAGATTTGGCTCCTTCCTCTGGACTGGGATCAGTAGAAGCGGGTACAGATCTAGCTATTATCTAACCTCAAGCTGACCCAGTTGACCTGTTTTATTATTTTACTATAAGAATTTTCAATTTTTTTTTTTAAAATGGTGACCTTTATTAAGCAAAGAACAAGCTATAAACAATCAAGGATGGGAGCCCGAAACAACAAGAGATTGGAGGGGGATCCCATCCTAAGCAAGAGTCGCCCAAAGAAATTTTAAAATGAGACCAAGAGTCTAAAAAATGTAAATACTTTGATAGGTAACAACAACAAATTTAGGTAGTTTATAAGGAACTAGTATGAAAATACCAAGCAGGGAAAAACCAGAACAGAAACAACTGTTTTTAGCAGTTAATACCTTGTTCAACAGAAATATTGCATAAGCAGCTCGAGTAGGGTCTTGGCCTTCTAAAAATAGAGAAAATTCAGCAGGCTTCACATTGATTGCAACTGCTGAATTAACAAGCAAATCAGATGACATGGGTTCAATTGAAGGAGCACTGTCAGAAATATATGAGTGTGAACCACCTAAGCGCAAAGGGTAGCGTAAAGGAACATCAAGGTAAGATGCAACACGTGAAAGAACCTGCAAACATGTGTCAAACAACCTTAGGTGACTTGTAAACCACTTTAATTGTAACAATTTGACATGTACAAGAGTCTTGATCAAGTCAGTTATTTCATAGTTTCCTATTTGTGTTTAAATTCTATGTAGGTAGTTGATTTTGTGCTAAATTACCGGAGTATGAAAGGAGGCCCTCATCCCTCTTGAAGGCTCAAACACTTGTCTAAAGAAATTAATGATTCCTGTAGTTCCTTGGTGGCCTCTGAGGTCCACATTTTGAAAGAGCTGAACTCTACCATGGATTCATTAGCAAAGGAAAAAAAATCTCTAATAACATTCTTTTGCTGACAATACTCATCTTTTGTTTAAGATTCTTTATGTTATGATTTGGAAAAGTTGTTGATGGGATTTCAATTGCGCCTCCTTTAAATCTTCTCCATTATACTAATATTTGTGGGTCAGTTTGCAACCTATTCAAGGTATAGAACAAAAATACGTGTTAACATCAACCAATACTGCCGACATAATTGGAGAGGTTAGGAAGATGCAACTGAAATTGCTGCAACCATGGATAAATGTTCTCATTGACATATTTGTTGGCACGTAATGTGTAGAATTGTCAAACACATGTTACAGTTTATAGCTACATAAACAGTGGATGTGTATACATAAACCATGAAACTACGTATTGTCCAAACACATGGCAAGAGAAAAAAGAAAAAAACACAGACATAGGTAGACGCCACATGGGAGATTCGCACAAAAGAAAGGATGCAGGCTTGGGGATATTCACAAGCATGCCACAAAGAAATGAGTGGCACCACATCAATAACACTTGGGAAGAACAAATGGGACATTAAATTTTGCACGAAATGTCCCCCAAAAGTGAACAAGTACATGTGCTTCCTATTCAAGAAATTTATGGAGAAGAAACGAAGAACAGCATAAGCATGGAGGAACCATTGATGATATCATGCATCATTTATACCAAAAAGATAATACTGACAACAAGGACAAAGACCCTGAAGCCATCATGGTGAATACGTGATTATTTGACCCAAAAAGAATGGCAAGGTCAAATACTCAGGGAGACAATAGGCAGAGTGGACCAGCAAAAGCCAAATATCCTCCTCTAATAGAACAGTGGGTGGGCCTGCACCCAAATTTGTCCACGTGTAAGAGCCATAAAGTGGGTCCACATGTAAGGGAGAGTGAACAATAGCCCCATATGGATTAAAGATTAGAAAAATGTTGTAGTCACTAGTTTGGGCTTGCTTCAAGTTATTCTCCACCACTTCCATCCATATGATTTTTTTTAATAAAGTACAACAGAAATGGAACAGGCTGCTATAATACAAATGAAATGAAAGAATACAAACTAATGAACATCAATAGAAAAGGAATCTGCCACTAGAACTTCTAATAGATCAACTCCATGTCTCGCTAAAGAATCTGCCATGCTGAACCCATTGAATGTCAAGATGCTGAATTTATTGAACAATCTCATCGTGAACATATAAAAGTGAAATCAAGAAATAATTACCAACGAATCACCTTCAATAATGAGGGGAGCCGAAAACTTCTGGAGAGAAAATCCTTACACACCAAAAAAGGGCACGGAGCTCAGCTTCAGTCAGATCACAGCAACTAAAGGCACAGAGTACACACAGAAAACTAGACCGAAATAGCCCCAACCACACCCCCACCTCTAGCGGGACCTGGGTTACTCCTTGTACTCCCATCGAAGTTGAGCTTGTACCCTCAGGATGGGAAGACCAAGGCACTTTAACAGCCATCCATAGAGTCAGAAGAAATAGTTATTTCATGCCAATGCATTCTGAGGACAGCTTAAAATCGTTGAAGGCCATAATGCTAACTAACTGAAAACTGTATATCATGAATTATCCTCTCAATCTCCCTCCCAAAGAACACTGCATGCTATTAAAACCCCGGTCATTCCTCTCCTTCCAAAGTAGCACTAACAGTAGCAGCAAAAGAAGCTTGCCATAAAATCCAACCTTAGGAAGGCAAAGATCGTTTTAAAAACTTGTTGGAAAACGAGAACAAGGGTATTTTGGTCATTTTACCTTATCGTTATTTATATTTCTTGATGTAATCTTGTTCTACATGTCAAACTATGTCTATGGGCCAAATTTCATGGAAAGGGGAAACAAAGAATAGGAGATATAAAAAATTAGGGTTTTCACTTAAAGTAGGGGCAATGATGTAAATTGTACTCAACCCTAAGTTATAAATAGAGGCTGGGGGACGTGCAGGCCACCCATCTCAATCTCTTTCTCAATTTTTCTCTTCTCTACTTCTTCTCCCTCTCATTCTCTCTCTTCAACCTTCTTTCTTCTTACTTTTTTCAAGGTATCAGAGTAGTAGATCACATCAGGGAAATATTTTTTGTAAGTTTTTTCTCCTCTTTGAAGCAAACGTCTACATAAAGGATATTTTTCCAGTTTTTCGGTTACTGGCTAGTAAAAATCCAATTTTCTCCCTTTCTCTCTGCAATAACCCTAGGGTTATTGGCTCTAATGTTCTAAGAACAAATTTTGATATTCTAAACTGCCAAAAGAGGGTTCTTTTATGCTGATCTAGAGGTGTGCGGCAAAGTTCCAAAATTGTGACTGCTGACATCATCTACACACTTACTGACATTAGCCCTAGTGCAGGCTCCAGTGCACTTTATCTTGTGAATTTGATCCCCTTATTGGATTTTATGGATTTTTTTTATCAGCCCACATCTTATATCTGCCCTAATTGTGATTTTACGTTGTGGGGTCAACTTGAGCAGGTTGATTTGGAACTTTTTAGAAGGTTTATTTGATCTGTTTGGTATTCTTATATATCCGATACGGCTGACTCTAGTGAGGTTTACACTCCAACAAAGGAGTCATATAATCTGGATGGTAAAAATATTATTACTATCACCTCTGAAGAGTTGAATGGTGATAATTACCTTGGTCCAGATCTATTAAAATGTATTTGAAGGGCAGGAAAAAGCTGAAATTTATTAGAGATGACCCCCTGTTCCTCGGGCTGATGACTGGGAGGCTGAAGACAGTCAAGTGATGACTTGGCGTGTCAACAACATGGATCTAATATCAGGAGCCAAGTTATGAATTTTGAAACTACTAAAGCTATGTGGCTATCCTTGGAAGCTCTTTATGGACAAGAGAGCAATCTTTCCAGGGTTCATGAATTATATACATAATTTTTTGGCTTAAAAAGGGGTAACAGAACTGTGACATACTACTATAGTTTTTTTTTTTTTTTTTTAAAAGGATATATATAAACAAAAAAACAAAGAATTATAGAGGGACGGGGAGCAATTCCCTAACAACAAGAGATTGTAAGGAAGCTCCTAACTTGGCAAACACATCTGCCAGCGAGTTAGTAGATCTCGAAATGTGAGACCAAATACAAGAAAATTGAGAAGAAATTTCAAGGATTTCCCGCAAGGAATCCCAATGGCGCCATGCGGGGGGGAGGACGCCTTTTCACACCAACCAATTACCACCTTCGAGTCCCCCTCAATGTGAAAAGGACCACTATAATGGTCACGGTAAACGCGAAGCCCATTGATAAGACCTTGAATCTCTGCCATCATTGAGTCAACAATGCCAAGCGGACCAGCATATGATAAACATTGATTGCCTGAGGAGTCTGAGATAACACCCCCAAAACCCGCCTTTCCGGGATTACCCTGAAAGGAACCATCAAAATTTAACTTAAGGAAACCAAGCTCTGTGGGGGGGGGGGGGGGTCCATTCTTGCATGACCGGGGTCTTGGTCCTACACCGCATTTTTGCAATAATGTTCCAATTATCGCATATGGATGAACTAGCAAAGGAGGAGAAAGACTTCTTTGTAAGGAGCCAAGTAGAGATTTTGACCAGTCACACAATCCGCCACCCTAATCGCAGAATTACTTCTAGCATCAAAATGCCTTTGGTTACGTTCATTCCAAAGCCCCCACGGAATAAAACCAGGGAGGGGAGTACTAATGAGCATCTTAATAAAAGAAATCAGATCCACTGACGTACAGAATTGTAATCCTGTCTTACTGATGATGGAAGTCCATACCTTCTACGAAAATGAGCAATGAAGCAAAATGTGATTGACTGTTTCGACCTCAGAGTTGCATAGAGGGTCAATTGCTGGATGACCACTTCTTCTGAGTACGTTTGTCGTGAGTATCTTTAATGGTAGGCACTCCAAACGAATTTTTTTATCTTTGGCGGGACATAAAGACGCCATGAAAAAAGAACCTCATGATCCCTTTGGTTTGTATGCCAACCGTTGATGAAGCTGTAAGCAGAGGACACTGTGAAAAGACCACTTTTATTAGGCCACCATATCATCTTGTCAGCAATTAAAGGCCTCAGTCTGCAGGATTGTAGAGATTCCATCAACCTTCTTGCCTCCAGAGCCTCGGTATCAGAGAGACCCCTTCTAGGGTGTAAGTTCAAACCATTCTCTTCAAAAGCATCAGCAACCGATATATCCTTTTGCACAGATAGGAGGAGAAGGTTCCTGTAAGTTGACTGTAAAGGCTCTTGACCCATCCATCAGTCCTCCCAAAACTTTAAAGATCTTCCATTACCAACATAGAATTTGATAGCTGAAGAAAACTTGGGGATAAGTAGATATAATGATCTCCAAATTGGAGAAAGACATCTCCGATTGCCACCTGAGATCTACCAAGGAGAAGGGTAGCCAAGTTTCGCAGATACCATTTCCTTCCAAAGATTAGAAGAAACATTATTGAACTTCCAAAGCCATTTTAAGAGCATGGCTTGGTTCATATCCTTTGATTTCTGAATCCCTAGACCTCCATATTTTTTGGCATGCAGACATCATCCTATTTTACCAAATGGTACTTATAAGTATCATTCGATCCTCTCCATAGAAATCTTCTTTTAAGCCTATCCATGGTATTGCAAATTGAAACAGGACAGGGCATAAAGGATATAGCATAATTTGGAATACATGCAATACAAGACTTCAAGAGAATGAGTTTGCCTGCTTTGCTAAGAAATCTGCCGTTCCAAGTTGCCAGACGGGTCTCCAATTTTTCCACTACCGGATTCCATAGACTTTGGTAAATGCGGCCATTGAAGAGAGGAAGACCAAGGTAGGTTGATGGGATAGTGGAGGTTTTACAACCAAATATATTTGCCAGCTCCTCTAATAACGTAGGGCAGATATTGAAACCCATAATGAAAGTTTTCCCCCAATTAACTTTTTGCCCCGAGGCAAGTTCAAATAGGCCCAAAACAACTTCGATCCTTCTAGCACCGTCTATATTTCCACTCCCAAAAATAAGAGTATCATCTGCAAATTGAAGAATGGGGATGTTAAAAACTTGCTGAGAGCTGGTTGGGGGGAGCCACCCAAGATTTACCGCCGAATAAAACATAGAGGAAAGAAATTCCCCAATAAGGTTGAAAAGAAGCGAAGAGAGCGGGTCTCCCTGATTGATCCCCTTGTCCCTTTGAAATAACCGCATACGGTTTTCCGAGATAAGTGCTCCGGCCCTCTCCATATTGAAGGGGACTCGAAGGAGGTCATTGGATGGTGCGAGCGTACATCCCCACCCCCGTGGCGTCATTGGGACATTTTTTGAGAGATTATTGAAATTTGTTCATTATTATCTTGTATTTGGTCTCACATTCCGAGATCCGCAAATTCGGCAGCCGATGCGCTTGCTAAAAACGGAGCTACCCTACAATCCCTGGTTGTCAGGGACATGCTCTCCTCTTTGTAATTTCTGTATTTTCTTGTTTATATATATACACATCTTTTTCAAAAAAAAAAGAAATAACCGCATATGGAGCCATTAAGAATGAGAGAGTAGGAAGCCGAACCCACACAACTCTGAATCCAAAATCTCCATTTTGGGCCGAATCCCATTTTTTTCCATAAGCTCATCTAGAAGAATCCAATTAACCTGATCAAAAGCCTTTTCCAAATCAAGCTTGAGGGCGATTCTTGGCTCTTTACTACGGCTGAAATGATCGATGAGCTCATGTGCAGCCATTGTAGAGTCAAAAATTTCTCTCCCCTTGAGAAAAACGCCTTGTCCGCGATGAATGACGATTGGGAGAAGGGCTCTTAGCCAATGTGCTAGAATTTTTGCAATGATTTTGTACGCACTAGTGACCAGCCTGATAGGTCGGAAGTCTTCTAGCTTTTCAACATTGATCTTCTTCGGCACCAGAGTGATGAATGTTGCCCCAATGCTGTGGAAGGTGATACCATTCCTATAGAAGCCAAGCAACATAGCAAAAAATATCCTCTTTGAGCAGTGGCCAAATTTTTTTTAGAAAGTCTCCATTGAAGCCGTCTAGGCCCAGAGCACGATCACTTTCGATTCCCATTACAGCACGCTCAATTTCAGCAGCAAAGAAGGGGCACTCCAATAGGGAAGCGATCGTAAGAAAAAAAAGAACCTGATGTGTTGAACTTTAGACCTATCTGAACATTCCCCGAATATAGATCTGTGAAAAACTGAATCAACACATTAGTTATCGAGGTCCGACACGAAGTTTTTTTTTTTTTGATGAATAAAGCGTATATTGATAAGACAAAGAAGAGAATTACAAACCTAGCCTTGGGGGCCTGTCTCCACAACAAAGTGTTGGAGATAAATGCCAGCCTTGGCCTGAGAGTCTGCTAGGTGATTAGCAGAGCGCGGAATGTGATTCCATTTATAGCTTAATTGGGAAAATAAATTACATATTTCGTATTCGCATAGCCTTCTTTCAGCCACTTAAATCTAGCTCTTTGCTTCCATCTAATTCACTCTTAATACAAAAAATTATTTAAATCAGAGTTTAGGGAAATTCGGGAAGAGAACTCAAAAGGAGATAGGTACCTTTGTTCCTCCACCTGGTCCAGATCTGCAATCTGAGAGAGGAGAGTAGCCTTCGTGGAAGCCCAAGAGGAACGACAACTTACGGCCCATTCCTTCAAGTTCCTTTTTAGGGAACGCAATTTTAAAGGAAAGGCCCACTCTCTTCTGCCAAAACTCGGACCTTCACCCCACCAACCATCAATAAAGGATTCAAAGTTTTGCACAGAGAACCATGAATTTTCAAAACAGAATGGAGAAGACCCCCATTTCTCGAAAGAGGTAGATAGCATGATAGGTCAATGATCTGAGCCCATCTTATTAAGCACCCTTCCAGAGACGTTACCAAAAAGTTGAAGCCAATTTGAGCAAGCCAAAAATCGGTCCAATTCGAGAGGATGGGTTGTCTCTGGCTGTTGTACCAAGTATAGCATTTCAAAGAGAGAGGAATCTCATCAAGATTGCACCCACCATTGAAATCTGAAAAACCCCGCATTGAAGCTAAATAATGGTTTGACGGGGGTTTCTTTTCATTGCAGAACCGGATGGCGTTAAAATCTCTCGCAAAAATCTAGGGGAGATTCCACAACCGATTGAGATCCGCAAGCTCATCCCAGAAAGATTTTCTCTCCCGATATCTAATCGGGCCATAGACTCCACCTAAACACCATATACTACTAGAGGAGATATCTCGGAACTAGATTCCAATAGAGAAAACGCCCTCAAAAATATTGATAGCATCCAAAATGGTAGAATCCCAGGCCACCAAAATGCCACCGGAGTGACCGATGGAATTGACAGCCACCCACTTAACTGAAGGACATGTCCACAACTCCCTGGCAATGTGGTCTGACATCTCCTGGCATTTCGTCTCTTGGAGAATTACAATTGAGGGTTTATACTATAGTTTTTTTCTGAGTATCTGAGAAGAAATTAATGTCTTTCATCCTTTTACTACGGATGAAAGGGAACTCCAAAAACAGGAGAGTCAACTTCTTGTGGCGAAATTTCGAGATGGATTGTGTGTTGAATTTGACAACATAAAGGCACAGATTTTGGCCTCAAATGAAATGCCTAACCTCTCTACTACGTTCAATAGGGTACAGAGAGCTGAAAAGACAGTTGTGCCTAGAGCTGAAAAAGACAATAAAGTGGGGGAAGTTACTGGCCTTAATAAATCAGCTACAACATCTGATTCTACTGATACGTCTAAGGGATGCATGGGAACTGGTAGAGGTAGAGGCAGCATTAGAGATAATTCCGGAGGGACGAGGCCAAGAAGATAGTAAAAAAATTTGAGCGCAAGTGTGTTAATTGTGGACATACCAATCATTACTCAGATAGATGTTGGATGAAATTTAGGAAGCCTGGATGGGCAAATGCTATTACACATGAAGGTACAATACCAGGGTCTAAAATTATAATCCCACCTGGAGCTCCAAATGAATTACAAAAATTGATTCAACATCAACAACAAATCTCATAGTAACAACAACAGATTTCCCAATGTATGGCACAACTATCTACACCCTCTGCATCATTGGCACATACGACTCCTCCGATAGGTATGTTTGCACTCTCAGTGTCTCATTCCCCATCTTGGGTTCTTGATTCCGGTGCCACAAAACACATGTTAGGTATGTCCTCACTATATTCTGACTTAAAAGAGTTTGTTCTCATTAAGCATGTTAATCTTGCTGATGGGTTAGTTTCACCAATACAGGCAGTGGGAAATGTTACTCTTGCACCTTTTCTTTCCTCTCAATTTGCACAGTTAGTTCATAAATTTCTTTTAAATCTACTATCTATCAATCAAGTGGCTAAGTCTATGAATTGTTCTCTAATTTTTTACCCTACTCATTGTATCTTTCAGGATCTTGTGATAAGGAAGATGATAGGTTCCACTCGTGAGAGAGGGGGGACTATACTATCTGGACAACCATAACCCAAACAGTACTTTACATGCACTACACACAGTTGATTCACCCCTTTAGTGGCATCTCAAACTTGGGTCATCCATCTTCAGCGTCACTGATTCAAGTAGTTCTAGATCTTCCTTCTAGTATTACTTTTCAATTCGAGTCATATCAGCTGAGCAAACATCACCAAAGCTCCTATCCCGTTTCATCTCATAAGACAAGTAAACTTTTTGAGCTTGTCTACCCAGATTTTTGTGGTCCTTGTCCTGTGACTAGTTAGTTTGGTCATAGGTATTTTATTTCCTTTATTGACGATTTCAGTAGATGTACCTGAATTTATTTCATGCGAGAAAAATTTGAAGCTTTTGATGTATTTCAACTATTTTATAATGAAATAAAGAATCAGTTTGCAACTTTTATCCAGATCTTGCAAACAGACAATGGTCTTGATTTTATGAATTGTAAATTTGACTCTTTCTGTTAGTCAAAAGGAATCGTACATCAGACTTCTTGTGTGTTCGCTCCACAACAAAATGGAATTGTTGACTGTACGAATCGTCATTTACTTGAGGTAGCTCGCATTATGCTGATTTACATGAATGTACATAAGCCTTATTGCAGTGATGTTGTTATTAATGCATGCTTTCTCACAAATAGAATGTCGTTTTCTACTCTTGATGGCAAGATTCCTATGCAAATTGTTTTACTTATTGCACCTTTGTTTTCAGTGTCACCTCGGGTCTTCGGGTGTGTATGCTTTACACATGTATTTGATCAGTCCAAGGATAAATTGTCTCCACGGTCTATTAAGTGTGTATTTTTTGGGTATTCTCAAATGCAAAGAGGGTACAAATGTTATTGTCCGTCTATTAGAAATGTATCTGCTAATGTTACCTACTTTGAGGATGTTTCATTTTTTGAATCTTCTAAATCTAAGTCGGTTCCACCTGAACCCTTTGTACCTAGTTTGGCTATTCCTCTTCTTATATGGTGACCTTGAGGAGGAAGTCTATATGGAGCAACCTCCAGGGTGTGTTGCTTAGGGGTGGATACATAAGGTATGTCGACCCAAGAAAGCTCTTTATGGCTTAAAATAGAGTCCGCGAGCTTGGTTTGAAAATTAGCCAAGTGGTTATATCCATGGGATTTCGTACAAGCCATTGTGATAACTAATTATTTATTCTGAAACAACCGCCGGGATAATTATCTTACTGGTATATATAGATGATATCATCCTATCTAGGAGTGACAGATCAGGCATTGAAACAGTTAAATCCCATTTGGCAAATCACTTTCAGACAGGATTTGGGTCAGCTGAAATATTTTATAGGTATTGAGGTAGAGAGAAGCAAGGAAGGAACAATACTAACTCAGAGGAAATATGTTATTGACATGCTTCAAGAACTAAACCTGCGGATACACCTATGGAGGTAGGACTTGATCTTCATGATCATCAAAGTCCAGAACTGAAAGATCAAACCATGTATCGAAGGATAGTAGGTAAACACATCTACGTTACAATTACTAGACCAAATATTTCATTTGTAGTGTGTAATGAGTCAGCTCATGGAGCATCACACGTAAGATTCACCTAGAGACTTCACAAAGAATCTTGAGATATCTAAAGGGAGCTCCAACAAAAGGTCTCCTTTTCAAACCTAATCACTTGAGGATTTAGGCTTTCTCTGATGCTGACTATGCAGGCTCCAAACTTGACAGAAAATATACCACTGGATATTGTGTATTTCTGTGAGGAAATCTAGTCAGCTGCAAAAGTAAACAACAGAATATTGTTGCTCGATCCAGTGCAAAAGATAAATATAGCGTAGTGGCCCACACTTTCAATGAGCTAATGTGGATAAAATCTATTGTCCAAGATTTGGCCTCGATTAGAAGGATCCTATGACCATGTATTGTGATAACCAGGCGACGATCTTCATTCCAAACAATCCAGTCTTTCATGAAAGAACAAAGCATATAGAGGTAGATTGTCATTTCATTTGAGATGCAGGAATGAGGAAAGAGGTAACTACTCTATTTGTTCGGTCTGGTGATCAACTTGACGATATCCTAACTAAAGCACTGGGAAAGCGTGAATTTTTGAACTTTTGTGGCAAGCTGGGATTGTTCGACATATACTCTCCAACTTGAGGGGAGGTATTGAAAAACAAGAATAGGGGCATTTTGGTCATTTTACTTTGTCGTTATTTATATTTCATGATGTAATCTTGTTCTACATGTCAAACTATGTCTATGGACCAAATTTCATGTAAAAAGGACACAAAATAGGAGATATAGAGTATTAGGGTTCTCACTTAAAGTAGGGGCAATGATGTAAATTATAGTCAACCCTAAGTTATGAGATTGGGGGATGTGCATGCCATCCATCTTAGTCTCTTTCTCAATTTTTTCTCTTCTCCACTTCCTCTCCCTCTCATTCTCTCTCTTCAACCTTCCTTCTTACTATTTTCAAAACTAAAGCATAAAATCTGGAAAATAATTAGGAACACAACGAAAAACCAAACTTACTCCAATATGGCACCCCTGACTGCAAAAAAGCAAGGACAATGGCTCAAATAAATTATGCACTAACTCCTCAATTACATTACAAAATCTACATCAAGTATCCTCAACAACTTGACCTCACCTAATCAGTTTGTCTGTTGTAAGAAATTTTCCTTTGGCCACACACTAGAGGAAACGAACAACCTTAGGTGGGGCAGGAATTTTCCAGACTAAGAGTAAGGCATGATGACAAGATGATAGATCAGTCATTAGGTGACTATAAAAAGATGAAACAGAGAAAACTCTGACGCACAGATCTTCCAAATGAGCTCAGCATCCTATGAGAACCTCAAAGAACGAGTCTGCAATAAAAAAAAGAGACTTGCGACATCAACCACTCTCTCATCAGTAAGATGACCCCGGAAATTAAAACTCCATGCACCATCGGCATATGGGTGTGAAATTAAAACCTCATTGTAAGATCACCTGAAACAGACACAGAAAAGCCATAGCCAAAGAAGAGGTCCCAATCATCTCGTCTAGCCAGAATCAAACTTTAGTGCCACATCTAACATTAAACCCAATTGCAGAAATGAAAGAAGGTTTAACATGAATAATTGGTTTCCAAAAGCAAGATGCACAAGAGAAATCAAAAGGCATCCAGCAGTCCTCTGGATAGTTATACTTTAGGGCATCCAGCTGTCTTTTGGATAATCAAAATGCCATAACCATTTAACCAACATGCTGTGTTCATCACATTAATAGACCTCAGACCTAACCCTCCTGATTTAGACATGCAAATCTCATCCCAATTGACTAAATGATACCAAAAACAATCCAAAACACCCCTCCATAAGAAGCACAGCATGATTGAGTCTACCCTTAAGGATACATATCGAGGACAAGTCATAAAAGAAAGAGAAAAAGTAGGAATGCCCCACTAAAGTCGCTCTCCTACAAAAGCTAAGTAAATTTCCCTCCCCACGTACTTAACCTTTTCTCCATTCTTTCCACCACTGCAGCCCAAAGATCTATATAGTAGGTCTACCTCGGAACAAAGGAAGCCCTAAATATAAGGTGGGTGAAGTGGATACTCTACAACATAGAGTACAACCGAAAGAATTCTGAAATCTTCAATAAGGTTGACCCCGATGAGAGCTGATTTTACCCAATTGACTTTCTACCCTGATATCATTTCATCGATGGACAAGAGTGCTTTAATTGTGAAATCTTTGTCAACACTGCCCTCACAGAAACAAAAAGTTTCATTAGCAAACTGAAGGAGAGGAAAAGCTAATTGACCAAACATATTGGGAAATGGACATAACCAACCATAAGTTTGCACAGATGGAATATAACAGCAAATGCCAACAATTTCTAAAAAAATCAGAAAAAGAGGGCATCCTTGCCTAATTTCCACCGACCCTTTCAGAAAACCTTTAGGCTCCTTATTGATAAGCACAAAAAAGGATGCCAGCAATGCAACTTTGAATCCAGAATTTTTATTTTCCACCAAATCCCATATTGCTCATTATCCAATCAAGGAAAATCCAACTTAGTCTATTGAAAGCTTTCTCCATGTCAACCTTTACGAGTACCCCTTGACCACCTGACCTATGAAGAGAATGCAGAAGTTTATGAGCCATGAAAACTAAAGGCACTTTTACTAAAACTAATGACAGAATGAAGAACCTTCCTAAGCCTATTGGCTAGAACCTGAGTGACCAACTTATAAGCACTAGACAAAAGGCTTATAGGCCGGAAGTCTTGAGGGTCCTCAGCACCTGAATCTTTGGGGACAAGTGCAGTGAATGAAGCCCCAATTGCTTCCACTGTTACACAATTATGGCAAAATTTATCAAAAGAGGCCAATTTTTTTTTTAAAAATCAAAAGCAAATCCATCAGGGCCTAGAGCCTCGTCACTGGGCATTGACACTTTAACTTCCTCCTTTGTAAATAGAAGTTCAAAAGTATTGGCCTCCACTCACGAGATGGAATGGAAAACAATGTTGGTGGGAAGAGATTGATCTGGCATGTCATCAATATATAACTTGGCAAAATAATTAATCAAAGAATTAACTATAAGGTTCTGATCCAATGACAAAACTCCATTAACGCTTGATGAGGTAATGGAGTTTTTCCTCCTATGAGCAGAAGCAAAAGAATGAAAGAACTAGGGTATTAGCATCTCCCCCGCATGAAGCCACTTAAAAGGTGCCCTCTGCTTCCAGTAGGTCTGCTCATTATACACCAAATCACAGAGATGGTTTTTGTGTTGATGTCTAAGGTCCTCTTCAGCAGGCAATAAAGGTAGATCCTCCATAGCACGATCCAAATCACAATGAAATGAAGGAGATTTTTCTTTTGGAGCTTGTGCTAGCAAAAGAAACCTTTGACCACCTTGGTCTTCACATTAAGCTCCTCAAACCTGAAATAAAACTTAAAAAGAAGAATTACCTACAACATCAATTTCTCTCCACCAACTCTTAACCCTCCCCAAAAAACCATCCTCCTCAAACCAAACTGTCTCAAAGAACCATCATCAATGTTGAATTTCTGGAAAAGAGAAAAACTTCACTAACTTGATGTAATTTGAATACAACGAGTTTCTATTTATAATAGAGTTTTCTATTTATAATAGAGGAAACAAATAGAATCCAATTACAATTAAACTACCCTTATCCCAGTTACACCCAAAGTTAAACACTAAAAGATAAGTTTTAGAACAATTGAAGAACTGAACATAAATAGAAGACTAATATAACTAAAATACCATTAACTGAGACTCTTTTGTGAGACCTCCTCTTGTAAGACTCCACATTATTAATTCTTGCTCTGTGAGACTTCTTATTGTGAGAGTTATGTAATACTCTTCCATATTTTCTCTTCAACACTCCCCCTCAAACTGGACTTTTTAACTTCAGCTTGCAATTAAAAAGATTCTTGGTATTCAATTTTCTTCTGATGAAAAAAACATCTTCATAGATGCAAAAATTTCATCTTTTGTGCTTACCCTTTTTTGAATATTTTGATCACACAAAAATTACCATAACATGTGGAACAAAATACTTCTTTCTCGTACTTCTTCTACTTCTCCCCCTGAAGTTGGGGATAAAAAGGACATATAGACCCAACTTGGACAAAACACAATATGGGAGAAGAAAATCACTTTTAGCCGTACGATAAAGCTCCATAAACCAACCAAAACAGTCATAGTCTAAAACATACTTCGCTCAATTTTAAATGCGGAAAAATGCCCTACTTTTGGGCTTAACAAAGGGACTACTCACTTTTTAAGGGTAACTCAAACACAAATCACCTTTTGGGTAAAGAACAAAAGACTTGACTCAAACTAGATGTCGAGCACACTCCCATACTTTTTAGGTAGTGGGTCTAGGTATTGCTCTGAAGTGATACAAACACCAGATGATAAACTGAAGAAATACAAGAGGAAAACAACTTTAACCGGAAGGAGGTGACTATGCAACACTCATACTTCCGAAGTGACTTTTTTTTTTCTTGAAAACTAGGGAAAACTATAATGGTAGAACTTAATAAACTTGTCCCACCTGAGAGTGACACTTCAATTATTGAGAACCGATCACTTGGTATTAAACCTAAAAAAGTGTGCCTTCGGTAAACAACAATTGGATTATCTAGGTCACTTATTTCAGGTAGAGGGGTATCAGTTGACCCCTCTAAGGTAGAAGGTATGCTACGATGGGAAGTGCCCTTGGATGTCAAAGGCCTAAGGGGATTTCCTGGCCTCACAAGCTATTATCGCCGGTTCATGAGATTACAGAAAAATAGCGGCGCCCTTACCCAGTTGCTTAAGAAGAATTCCTTCTTGTGGAATGATGAAGTGTAAGCAGCATCAGTTGAAGACAGCCATGACCACGATACCTGTACTAGCCTTGCCAAACTTCTCCAGGACATTTGTTCTTGAGACCGATGCCTCGGGACGAGGGGTGGGGGCGATCCTCATGCAGGAAGGGCGACCCGTAGCTTATTTTAGCCAGGTCTTATCAGACAAAACAAGGCAAAAATCAGTATACGAAAGAGAACTCATGGCCATGGTCTTAGCAGTGCAAAAATGGTGTCATTACCTCATGGGTTGGCACTTCATAATAAGGGTAGACCGGGCAGTCTATGCTTCTTGTGGGAGCAAAGTGTGATGGCTGATGAACAACAAAAGTGGCTTGCTAAACTCATGGGTTACGATTTCGAGATCTAATATAAACCCGACCAAGACAACAAGGTGGCAGATGCCTTGTCAAGAGAATCAACAACCCTCACCCTCTCAGCTATATCATTCACCTGCTTCACGGGACTGGAGAGCATGAAATCCATCAAGATGACTGCCTCCGCCGCATACATCAAGACCTACTGGTCAATCCCAAAAGTCACCCTAACTACTCCCTTATCAACGGCTATCTTGTGTTCAAGAACTGCTTGGATCTCCCCCTTTCTTCAGCATGCATTCCACGTCTACTCAAGGAATTTCATTCCACTCCTGCCGGTGGCCACTCAGGATACCTTCGCACCTACAAGAAGCTAGCTAGCATACTGCATTGGAAGGGCTTAAAACAAGACATGCAACAATTTGTCAAGTCTTGTGATATCTGCCAACGAAACAAAGCCAGCAATCTCACACCAGCCAGGTTACTACAGCTGCTTCCAGTGCCCCTTCAAGTGTGGGCGGACATCTCCCTTGATTTCTTAGGTGGACTCCCAAAGCTAGAGGCTACAACACTATCGTGGTGGTGGTAGACAGATTGAAAAAATATGGTCACTTCATCCCACTCAGTCACCCTAATACGAGAAAACAGGTTGCTGCAATCTTTGCCAAGGAGATCATTCGCTTACATGGTTTTCCCCGATCCACCATCTACAACAGAGACAAGGTTTTCACCAGCCATTTCTGGAAGAAACTTTTTTCTCTCTGGGGCACAAAACTCCATATGAGCTCTGCCTACCACCCATAGACAGACGAACAGATTGAGGTAGTGAACCGCTGCCTAGCAACATATCTTCGATGCTTTGTGGGTGACCATCCAAAAATCATGGCCCAAGTTCCGTGGGTAGAATTCTGGTATAACACCACATACCATAGAGTAGCAGGGATGACCCCATTCAAGGCCCTCTACGGGAGAGACCCACCTTCACTCCTCAAGTTTCCATCCACCTCCCTCACCATCTCCCCGGTCCAAGAAGTCAACCAATAGTTGCAAGACATAAAAAGGAATAATCCTTCCCAGGACAGTTAGTTGAGGCCGAACAACCGTAGAAGAATAAAGGAATTGGAGGAGAAGAGGATAGCAGAGAAGAACCTGGAATTTGGGAGGTCAGGACCCTCAAAGTCTCAGGTAACTCACTCTCTCTTTTCTGGTTTTCCATCATTTTATAACTGGAGTTTGCGACACAAGGGGTGGTTGAAGCAGAACATCTCAATATGACCTTGGAGACATCGTCCTGAGATTATTAACATGTAAACAGTCCTGAGATGGAGAAGACAAAGGATGCTTGGATTGTCTTTCCAAGGACGACTAGGAAACGGAAACCTGCAATTCCATGAGGGTGCATGAAAAGACTTCCCATCCAAATCCTTCAAAAGTTACCCTCAAAATGTGAATTGCTCCAATCCTCTGGCCATGTCCATGCTCTGCAATTCTACATGTTCATGACTCAGCCCATGGCTCAACCAGCAATCGAAATTGGAACTCCCACACCAGTCCAATCTTCAATCTTTGCCAGCAATATCTTCTTTTAAAATGAATCTCAAAGAAAGGATGATTGAGTCAAGAATTTGTTACAGAAGGCAAACAAATCTCTGTCGTGGTTCCTTTTTTTTTCAGAGACTTTAACTGCATAGGTTTTTCTCCTCCTAGAATATCAACGTAGATATGAAGAGAGCCGTGATGGAAGAAATATGAACGACGGTCCCAAAACATTTTGTACTGGATGTCTATCAAACATGTCCAAACCATCTGAAACAAATCTCATCTTTTCCTTGAATATTAGCACTATTTCAAACTACTCTCTAATAGTTTTCTCCTTGCTATTGTGACACACATCCATCTCAATATCCAAATACATGCCACTATCTACTGTTCTTCATCACTCAACACTCTGGTCTACATAGTACAGTTGGTCTAACAATTGTAACACTCACTTTTATCACCCTTTGCAGCATACACCTATCAGAAAGCAAACTATGTGCTAATGTTCATTGCAGTCATCCATTATGTACTGTAAAATGTTTCATCCTTTTCTACCTACCTATCTGAAGCATTTTATGTGAGAGAAAGTGTAGATGCACGGTGTTGCTTGGCACTTGTTCTACACTGGAAATATGCTCCCTTGAATCCATCAATTAAAATTAGACCAACTAGCTACTATGCATATGTATACTTAACCTGCCCTCCATATTTCTAATTGTCTAGCTACTTTGTCCCTAGATTCAGCAACAAATGCTATACCATGTACACACAAGTTACAAAGGGGTTGTATCTAGAGATTGTTTCTTAAATTTAAGATGAAAGTTTATCCTTTTGTTTTTTTTTTACAAAGAGCTGTACATTCATTCATTATATGTATTAAAGGTCAAAGCTGGAAAGTTTCTCTAGTTTACCTGAAGGTAAAGCATGTCCTCCCCCAGTCCCGTCCCAATTTTTCTCACCCTAATCACACCCTTATGTCTTCCATTATCAAAATTATCCTATTTCCATGATGATAAACAAAATTGTGCCATCCAAATACCTGTCCAGAATAAGAAGAAGCAAACTTACATGTGCAACATACCCCAAAGCAGACGCAGACCTCTGAGCCTCTTTTTTATGACTGAAAAAGCTCATCTTCTTGAAAGGAGGCACAAAAAGATGTAGTCCTGAAATGGTTAATGGCGACATTCCTGAATTGCTGACGTTTGGTAAAATGGATGGCTGTGAATTGGAATCATCAACACCTAAAAATAGGAGTATCTGGCTCAGCTTCCAGTGGTAATACAAACTATGAACTTAAAATACCAAATTGACATTAGCAAGTAGCAAGCACAAATGCACAAACAAACACTTGGATTTTCACATTGAATATTAACAAGTCAAAGGGTATATGCTTCCTGCAAATGTCAAGACCTATCCATCCTAAAAACTTGCATTTTATTTCTCCATTTCTATTTGACAAATCCTAAAAGGAAAAGCAGTCTTACCTGATCTGTTAACTTTATTTTGTGACCGAACCTTTCCAGGGGCCAGTCCTGCCGAGCCTTTCACAGGATAAAGAGCTGATATTTGCGTTACCATATACTGTTGCCTCATCTTTAGCATCTTCTCCATATTCTTGAGATGAGTATAACCCCTGTCCCCAGCTAATAATCTATGAGTTTCCTGTCAAAGTTTTGTGTCGATAATCAGTTCTCATTTATTTTAACAAAAGATGTTTTATGTAGTTAAAGATGAAGCGCATATTTTGTTAATGACTCAGGACAGCTGCTCCCTGCTTTTTAACTGTACATCTAAGAATGCTTAGGCTACATGAAATGAACATATTCTGTCATCCAAAGTTGTCTTTGGTGTTTGTATACGTCCTGGAAAGATAGAAGGGCCCATTTATGCTACACATAATTGAATTGCAACAAAGAATCTCAGGAAGGATTAACAATAAAAAGAATGAGGTTCACTGGAAAAAGGGCAGTCAGCCTACAGAAACATTTATGACTTCCATTTTGTATGAAATTGCAACCAATATAATCTTTTAGCCAGTAAACAAATAAAAAATGCTCCTAAATTGAGGTAACATAAATCCAAGGAGGGTAAGATAATCAAGGCATGATTATATCAGTCACCATTACATGCAAGAATTGCCTCCAGAATTACCTGCAATCGCTTGCATGCAGTGGAAAGGGCTTTGCTTGCAGTCAACAATGGCCTGACTGCAACACTAAGCTGCTCCCTTTCAGTTTTTGAGGCCTCCACCATGACCTTTGAGTGCATCAGCAGATTCTCAAACGCCAACTTTTTATCTTCAAGTTTCAAGCCCATCTCCTCAAGCTGGTTGAAGCGATGCAGTGGTTCTTTCCTTACCTGCCTTCAACCCGCTAAGCAGCGAACTAATCAATTAAAGTCCAAAAAATTAAACAAGAATAAAGACAAGAACAAAGGACAACACTGACATCGAAAATTGCAGAGCATTTGTTAGCTAAGCAGGTTCTACAAGGCAATTGACAAGTACTTGAGCTTCAGAAAGTAAAAAACCAGGGTATACTAATGTACCATTATATAAATTACCCTGAAATTTTTGCAAATCAAACTATGGACTGTATCTAGGTGAGCATTCTCGGGTAGTTCATTCCAACATCATCTCACTTCTGCATTTCAGCTTTTAACAACTTCAAGGAGCCTAAAAGCCTACTGCATAAAATGGATTTTACCAAAAGAACTGTAGCCAAGTTGAAAATGGAAGGAAAGGACAACCAATTCACAAATATGTCCACTTCCCCAAGCATTCCCACATCGACCACCCCTCCCCCAACCTTCCCACATCGACCACCCCTCCCCCAACCTTCCCACATCAAATCATCCATCATCCCGTTCCTCTTCTCACCATCCCATCAGACCCTACCCCTCTGACACAAATTTCCCCATATGCAGATCCTCCTCGAGCCCCGTCAAGCCCCCCATATCCATCCCTCCCTAGTTTGAATCCCAATTCCACCTGGGATTTCGACCCCCCATATCACTCCCCACCCACTCTATATATCCACTCCCCCACCACTCTCTGCCCACTCCCCTCCAAATTATCAACCCATATACTGACACTATGGAGGCCTCAACCCCCAAAACAACCACCCCTTCCCCACAGACCAATGCTGAAAGAGAATATGCCACAACCCCTTACCTGTATACCTACTCCAGAAAAAAAAAAAAAGGAAAAGACAGCCAAAGTTCCCCCCCCCCCCCCCCCCCCCCCCCCCATTTTAAACTCCCCCCCTGTCCTTCCCATGGAGACCCCTCCTGATTGGCTCGATCTCCCCCCAGTCTTCCCCTCTGAAATCCCCCCAACTTGGTCTGACCTCCCACCAACTATAATCCCAAAACCTACCCCAACCATGGCCGTACCTCTCACTTCGCTGGATGATCTTCTCCTGTTTCTGCTGGAGCAAGAACAAGACTTCCCACGGGAGGAATTTTCGGAAATGACGGAGCTTGCTAATATCTTCTGTTCGAGCTACCTTGAAGCTGGCTTGGCGGAGCGGAATATCAGCACCCCCCGATCTACATGATTGTTCTATCCTGGAATATCAGAGGACTCGGCTCTCTGTCTAAGCAAGCCCTCATCAAAGCAGTGCTTTTTTATATGAAACCAAAAATTGCTATTCTTCTTGAAACTAAGCTGCAGTTTTTTTATTTTTCAATTGTATGTGATTTATGGTATGACACCAATCCTGCGTGGGCCAATTTGGATGCAATTGGCCATTCTGGTGGCATAATTGTCATCTGAGATCCAAATGCTTTTGATGCAATATCCGACGTTTCGGGACACTTTTCAATCGGTCTCCAATTTCTCGATCATAATCTCGGAACATCTTGGGCGCTAGCCGGCATCTATGGGCCTACCCTATAGCGTGACCGGGCATCTTTCTAGGAGGAAATCTTCCAACTTGTCCAGTTATGGGACCTCCCTTGGCTTCTTGGAGGAGATTTCAATGTGACACTTCTTTGCTCAGACAAAAACCCTCTTGCCACTAGAACCTCAACAACCATGAGAGCTTTTTTCTGATTTTATTAACAGTCTTGCTCTCTCCGAGCCTCCTCTCTCGGGAAAAAAAATTTACCTGGACAAATTGCTAGACCCCCCCCCCCCCCCCCCCCCCCCCCCCCCAATCTTATCTAAACTGGACCGATTCTTTGTCAACAATGAATGGAACCTCCTCTTTCCAAGCGTCTCTGGTCAAGTTCTAAACAAAATCGTATCTGACCATTGGCCTATCCAAGTCAATACTCGTCCGATTGCATGGGAAAGATCTCCTTTTTGTTTTGAGAACGCCTGGCTGTTAACTGAGTCCTTCATTCCTTCCTTCAAAATCTGGTGGCTTGAGAAGGAAAATCATCCGAACCAGGGCTGGGCCCTCCCTCTGAAACACAAAGCCCTCAAGACAAAGATCAGACTGTGGGAAAAAAATCACCGAATTTCTGCTGCTTTCTAGAAAGAATCGATTCGCCGCCGCATCTCTGAGCTGGATCTACTGGAAGAACAAAGGTCAATCTCTCCTTCTGATTTACTGGTTAGAAATAATTTAAATTCCAAATATCTGATGATTCTTTGTTCTGAGTCTGTTCGTTGGAAACAACGTTCTAGATTTAGATGGATGGCTGAGGGAGATGGAAATACAAAGTTTTTCCATTCCATCGCCTCGGCCAGAAGGAGGACTAACAGTATCACTGCTCTATGTAATGGAGAACAAGTGATTACGGATAGTGCCTCCATTTCTAACCTTTTGGTGAAGTACTTCACAGAACTATACTCAGAAGTCTGTTTTAGAAGACCAAAACTCCATCAGCTCGACTTTGAGAGTATCTCATCTGAAGATGTTGCAGATCTTGAAAAGCCATTCTCATCAGAAGAAATTGAATGGGCTGTCTGTGACCTACCTAAAGATAAAGCCTCCGGACCCGATGGATTTAATGGTGAGTTTTACCACTGTTTCTGGGACCTATTAAAAAACGATGTATGTGCTTTCATTAGCAATTTTCACCAAGTGGGAATAACTCATTCTAGGATCGGCGCATCCTTTATTGCTCTTATTCCCAAAAAAACAAACTCGGAGCTGCCCAAAGACTTTCGTCCCATTAGTCTCACTTCTAGCTCTTATAAAATCATTGGGCGCCTCTAGGCAAATCGGCTAAAAGTAGTCATTTCCAAGGTAATTAATCCTTGTCAAAATGCTTTTATCCGAGACAGGAACATCCTGGACTCTTCTCTAACTGCTCATGAACTCCTTTATTCTTTCAAAAAATCCTTCCTTCCAAGGTTTGTTCTGAAAATTGATTTTGAGAAAGCTTTTGACCAGGTTGACTGGAAACTTGTTGATTATCTTTTTGATCAAATGGGTTTTGGCACAAAATGGAAATTTTGGATGAGGAGTTGTATTTACTCTCCTTCTTATTCTGTCCTGGTAAATGGAAAACATCGAGGTTATTTCAAAGCTTCTAGGGGAATAAGACAAGGAGACCCTCTATCTCCATTCAATTTTACTCTCGTAGGTGAATACCTTACCTCAATGATCCGTTTTGCAAAACGCTCGGGTTGGCTAAATCCTATTTCTGAAGATCCGAATCAAGATATTCCTATTTTACAATATGCTGATGATACTATCCTTTTTGGAGAAGGGTCCATGAGACAAGTCTCTCACATGAAAGCAGTTTTGAACATTTTTTAATTGACCACTGGTTAAAAAATTAATTGGGAGAAAACTTCACTTTTTGGATTTAACATTGAATCCTCTATGCTCAATTCGATGGCGAGTTATCTGGGGTGTAAGGTTGCGTCTTTTCCTAGCACATATCTGGGCCTGCCTCTAACTCCGCTATTGCCTTCAAAGAACTCCTGGTTCCTCGTTGTTGAGTGTCTCGAGAAGCGGCTATCTTCGTGGAAAGGAAATTTTTTATCCAAAGCTGGTAAGTTGGTTCTCATCAAATCTTGCCTTCATGGTATTCCATCCTATTTTTTATCTTTGTATCATTGTCCAGCATCTATTCGGGATAGAATTGAGTTTTTAAAAAGAAGATTCTTATGGGATGGGCCAAATGGGGAAAGAAAATTCAATCTTGTAAAATGGGGAGATGTTTGTAAACCAATTATAATGGGGGGCCTCGGGATTCGGGACATTGCTACGACAAACAAGGATTTGCTTTTGAAGTGGATTTGGAAATTCAACATGCAACCCAATCTGCTGTGGCGCCAAATCGTTAAAATTAAATCAGGAAAAGACCATGAATGGTGGATGGACGGGGGAAGACTTTATAAATTATCTCCTGTATGGAAGAAAATCTCCAAATTCTTACCTATCTTCAAGTTTGTCGTCAAATGCTATATCAGGTGTGGAAAGGAAGCTCTGTTTTGGACGGACTGGTGGCTCGGCTCAAGCTGCTTAAAGGAAAGCCATCAACGTCTATATCAATTGTCAAGATCCCGTAACACAATGGTTTCTGACCATTGGCAGTCTTCGGGTGACTGGAATCTACATCTTAGGCGAGCGCTGAATGATTCTGAAGCTCTGGAAGCAACTAGCCTGGTCCAGCTGCTCTCCGATGTAAGAATAAAAAGCTCTCCCGACACACTCATCTGGACGCCGAATAAACAAGGTATGTTCTCTTCGGCCTCTGCGTACCACCATATGATCTCGTACCCAACCCCCCAGGCAGTACATCCAGCTGCTTTTGCATGGTCACTGCATATTCCTCCTCGAGTAAAGTTCTTGATCTGGACTATATGCCGCAAGAAAATTAACCTCTGACGCGTTACAAAGACGAGGCACAAATATTCTTAACCCTCAGTGCCCGTTTTGCAATACGTCTCCTAAAACCACAGACCACACCCTTTTGCACTGTGAATATGCTCATAAGATTTGGACGGAATTGATGGATAAAATCGGAATCTTATATTGCCCATCGCAAAATTTGCATAACACAATCCTCACTTTGGTCAGCACTCATCACCCGAAGTTGGGGAAAATTTTAATCTCTTGTTGTGTTGGGCACATTGCGTGGAATTTATGGAAAGAGAGGAATAATCGAAAATTCAACTAGAAAGCTCTCCCTCGGAAAATTCTTTGTGATCAAATTATTGGTCACGTAACCTCTTGGGTTCTCCTTCATAAGGAATTCTGCAATTTAAAAGGGACAAATATTCGTGAAAACTGGCGAAATGTTGCAGGTATGTCTCCCCCGTCAAAAGCCCCTAAAATGGTTGAATGGTCTAAACCCCCTCCTAGGCACTTTAAATTGAATTTTGATGGAAGCGCCCTGGGATGTCCGGGTCTGGCTGGATTGGCGGAGTCATTCACGATGAAAATGGTAATCTTCTCTTCACATATGCGGGCCCAATTGGTATTTCTAACTCTACTAGTGCGGTGTTACATGGGCTGTACAACGGTTTGAAACTTTTCAAACAAAAAAAGGAGGGTTTTCTCTTAGTTGAGGGAGATTCTCAAGTCATTATCAGCTGGTGCACAAAGCCATCCAAACCTCCTTGGCGTCACTGGGAGTTATTTGAAGAAGTCCGTAAATTAATTTCTGCTTTACAATGTAAGTGGCAACATGTTCTGAGATCGGCTAATCATTTAGCCAATGCTCAAGCGAAAAAGGGTGTTTCCCGAAGAATAATTTGCTTGAATGTAAGCACCCAAAATTTCCAAAATCGCCTATTTGTTTTTATTAATTTCCTTCTAGCTACCGTTAATCCCATCAAAATGTATCCACGATCCAGAAGGAAACAATATGTGTTACTGAAAGCTAAATAAATAAAATAAGAAAGATTCGTACCTGGATTGCAGATTCTAGCTTCTGCGCAAGGTACTCCTTCCGCTCTTTAGCTTTCTTGAGAGCAGATGAGAGGCTCCAAAGGCGCACGAGTTCTTGCTGGAGCTCTTCCCATTCGATGATCTTGGGTTGATCCTGCCCATCCATCTCGATTTCCTCCGTCGTGGTCATTGTTGCCATGGTATCCTCTTCCGATGCCGCCATGAGCAGTAGCAGACCGGAGAAACGGTGAGCTTCGACTCAATCCGAGACCATGGATTGTCGAACTCATATCTTTCCGGAGAAAGCCGAGATCCGACGCTTGCTGATCATCGACCAATAGCTGGAACTTCGCAGGAGGGTATTTTGGTCAATTGCATGAGGAGGCTACAGGATTTGCTCAGAACTCAGGAATCAGGAGCACCTCTGTGCAGTCTGCTGCTTCATTGTATTAGGCTTTAAAAACCTATTACTTCACTTTTTGGAGCCAATATAAATCAGATATCAGCATATCGGGAACCGGAGGATCCGATACAATGTTGACGTTACCGTTAGAAATCTAACGAGGGGCCTCTCTGGCTTCTCCGGTATCCCCAAAGAGACTTTTTTTTTTTTCTTGAGGCCGTTTGGCATTGCTTCATCAGACCGCATATCCGGAGTACTTGATAGAAAAGCATAAAATTCATTAAAAGTTGCTTTTAAAATAAAATGCATGTTTGGAAACATAATTTTTAAAGCAATTTTTGTTCAGCTATCCGAACTTCGAATTAGGCAGTGATCATTACTCTTAAAATTCTCTTGTTTATTTCGAATCCTACTGGAACAAAATCTATTTACATCCAAGTGAAAAATGCAACCACAGAAAAATGTCCCAACAAAAATGGATAATCAAGCCTAGAAGCCCTAGGTTGCATGCTATTTAGTTAAATTTTGATCATTTGAGCAACCTTGAACCCCATCACCTTAAATTCCTCTATATTCAGTCTCAATATGGATAGAATTCACATAAAAACACAAACAAAGTCAAGGTATACAATTCATCAAAATGCCCAATGTATGGGAGAGAGTTTTGAGAGCAGGACAAAAGATTAATTGCTTGTGGAGGAAGTACGAGATGGAGGGGCAAGCCATTTGTGTACTTTGTATTAGAAGAAGTTCGTGTTCTAGCCCTTCTAATTAAGTTTTTTTTAGCTTTTTTTGAAGTGTTGTATTTTAGTTTTCAATTTTTTGAACACTATGTTGAAACATGGGCCCAAGGCCACACGACAAAGGAAGACCTACAAGTCCATGTATGTGGAAGGTAGGCTCAAAGCCCATAGACCCTAAACCCTAAACTTGTAGGCCATTTGTGTACTTCGTATTAGAAGAAGTTCGTGTTCTAGCCCTTCTATTTAAGCTTGTTTTTTAGCTTTTTTTAAAGTGTTATATTTTAGTTTTCAATTTTTTGAACACTATGTTGGAACATGGGCCCAAGGCCACACAACAAAGGAAGGCCTACAAGTCCATGTATGTGGAAGATAGGCTCAAAGCCCATAGACCAAGGAGAAGGCCCATAGGCCCATAGAGTGATGGCAGAATGGTAAATAAAATGTCATCTCATAGAGATGACATTGATGTAATTAGGTTAAGTTCCAGGGACATAATTGTAATGTTAAAGTTTGATGAATCTATAAATTGAGCTTAGGAGGAGGGTTAGGATAACAAGTCCATAACTTCTTCTTCCTCTTGTTTTCTCCCAATGGGTCTCTCCCTCTTTTTCTCCATGAGCTAAATCCATGGAGTCCTGAAAATCAACATGGTATCAAAGTATTCATTTTCAGGACTTCATAGCTATGGTTCAAAATTTTTTTTTTTATCTCATTGCCTTGTGCCCTTGTGTTTTGCTTTTTCCAGTTTGTTTTCTTCTCTACCCAATTTTTGTTAACATTGCATGAACCAATCTTCAGATGTTGCTCGATCAATGATTTCTTCTTTCTGAAAGTAATTTGAATGTTGCTCGGTGGATGATCGACTAGTTGATGCTCGTGTTCCTGTTTTAAAACAAGAATCAGGTGATCATGTTTCTGTTCATGCATACTTACATTTTGAAGGCAAGACGCAATCCTTTTGTCCTTTCATGAATCTAGGAATAAGGAGCTTTGTTCTTCATCAGTAGAAGCTTGAACATGGTGTCTGTTTTTTTTTCCTCTTGGATCTTTGCCAGTATGAAAAGGTAGGAATTCGATTCTCTTGTTTCTAAGTTGCATATTTATCATGAACTCACTAGCGTTGCTGGAAAGACTCTGGTATGGTGTCAAGGACTCTCCAAGGTGCTTCTAAAATTCGTTTTACTGATGTTGCTCTAAATCTCTGAGTATCTGGATAGTTTTTCAGAAACCTTGTTACCGTGTTTCAGAAAGATTTGCTGCTGCATGTTAAACTTGAACAACAGAAGTTCAAACATTTTCTTCTCTATTTTGTGGTTGAGAATTTAAGATACGATGGTATCTACTGAGAGGCCTTCTTGATTCAGAAACCTGAGGATCATTTTTTAGTAATCTTGTTATGGACTCAATAAGACTGAGTCATCTACTTTACTTTTATTATTTATGTTGCTTTTAATTTCGAATTTTATTGATTTGTAATAAGACTTAAAGGTAGGGGTAGAATTGGGTTTTATAACCCTAACCTATGTTGATGTTAATCACCCTATTTAAGGGGTAAGGATTGAGAAATAAAGAAAAGTTCGGAATTAGCATAAACTAGGGTAATTTAGGTTCCTTCTAGGCTCTCTATTCTAGGGTTCTTGGTGTGAACTCTCTTGGGGGTTTGCTGCATCCATTGGGGAGTCTTTGAGGAGATCTTGGAAGGAAAAGGAGGAGGAATCAGCCTTCTCTTCCATGCTGCAATAGTCATCCATCTCTTCCACGAACCAGCAGTGAGGGAAGAAGGATTTGGTTGAGTCTTAGCATCAAGAAAGGGATTTTCGAGTTGCTGAATTGAAGGAGGTCTTCAAGAGGTATTTTTGTCTATCTTTTCCGAATTTAGAAGAGCTAGAGACTGCCCTCTTTACATTCAGCATTGGTAGTTGCATGAATTCAGAAACCCTACTCATTGACGTGAGGTATAAAGTGGGGTTTCATAATTGGATCCTTAAAACAGTCTCTTGCTGGAATTGGTGCATTCATAATTAAGAAAAGGAAACTCCTTTTCAAGGGGAATGAATTCAGTAAAGGGAAAGGGGTTGTTCTTGAGTAATTACAGCAAGTAAACCCTCTTCACATGAATCATAAAAGAGGGGTTTCATATCTGAGTGCTTAAACAGTCCTTTAACTTGCTGGTTGCATCTATAATTGAGAAAAGGAAACTCATTTTCAATTATAACGTGTGAGGGAAGAAAAAGAGAGTTTCTTTTCACAAAAACGTGTTAAGAAACCCTCTAACAGTGCTGGATTCATATTCAACTCGCCGAGTTACTAGATCCATGGCTAGGGACCATAACAAATCTACTCAGAGAACATGGCCCAAAAGGAACCTACACATTGCTGCTATTTCAGGAAAGCTTCTTACACATTGCTACTATTCAGGGAAATTTTTGTTTCTTCTTGAATTGATATTGGAATGTTCTATTTTGAATCAATAACCTTCTATATTGAGATCCTGCAGACTACAACAAGTTTATATTTTGCTGGTCACATTACTGTTATTCAGAAAAGTTTCCAGTTTCTCTTTGAGTTGATATTGAAACGTCATCATTCTGAAACATCAACTTTCCATACTAAGAACATGCAAGCTAACTGTTCGTATCTGTCATCTTTCCTTTACTGCTGCCATTTCCATCACTGATATCATCGCAGAGCCTTTGGATATTAACAGTTCGGCAGTTTCGCTCATCTACTTTGTTGGCTCGATCATTGGATTATTTTGCTATGCCACATAAACCGCTGGTTGATAATCTATCAACTCTTGATTGATCTTCTGCTTCCGAAAATACATTTGATCCTCCCCTATTTGGAAAGTTCTCTCAGGATTTAACTTTGTTCGAAAAGCTTGTGGTAGACTCCAACCTCGGTTTCCATTAGCAGTCGGAAACTAGTTCGGAAGGTTCTGCCTGGATTATCTGCGAAGTATGTCTGTTATTGCCAATGATTTTCTTCCTCTACTGTTTCCGTTACTTCTAAAGATAGAGTCTTTTCTGCTGGCCTTTCCTATGCCAGTTGGGTTGCCGCTGTGTGGCCATTTCTGGAGGACGAATATTCAGCCATCTCTGGTTCATCTTTGTTCTTCTGCTGATGGGAGTTTATCATTGGTCAGAAAGTTTCCTTCACTGGTATTCAATCTCTACTAAAATTTTGAAAGTTCTTTGCTGGCATTTTCCCTTCTTTGGCGTCGCCTCTTGTGACTGGATTTGTATTTTTGGAGGTTTCCTTCTCTGGTTCATCGTTATCCCGCTCTGTTTGAAAGTGGAGACGACGACTGCCAAATTGAATGTTTCCATAAGTTAGGAAACTTATTTAATCAGGTGCTGGATTAAACCCAAATCAAGCATGTTCAGACCGAGCCAAGAGTCATATATTTCACTGGGTTAACCTAGCGGGCGGGCATTGACTCATTCTGTTTCTGCAGTAGGTTAACCTAGCGGGTCGTGTCAACTTGGTTTGAGTCAACCCGGTCTGGTATTCTAATGAAGAAGAAAGCACACGGTGGCCCCAAAATATTATCTTCCGGGTGATTACCTGTTACCCCCCCAAACTGTTGGGTTCTCTAGCCATGGATTGAGTCACCCGACGTTCTCCTCTTGATTCCAGTGTTGAAGAAGATGAAGGAAGTGTTGAGTGTCTCTTTGAACGTCCTATAGTTGCTGGTGAGTTCAGAGAGAAGGATGAATAGAGAGGTGTGCGTTGCTGGCGAGTTTGGTGAGGGAAAAGAATGTGAGCGTGAAGAGAGCTTGAGCTTCAAAGGAGCTCTACCTTAGGCCTCGATTTAGGAGAGAACTTGATCCAATTAATCTACTGAAAATGCTTCCTTCTTCATTCCATTTCACGCCCCTTATAAAACCAGGGCGTGCCTTAGACAGCTAACATCAAAAGACATGAGTTTTTAGCAAAATTACATCCACATGCCACTCAATGTGAAATCCAAAAATTACACCAATCACCCTCTATGTCTATCTGCTACTCTTGATGCTATGAAGTCCATAACATCACCCCCCCTTCCTGGAGAAAGAGCTTGTTCGCAAGTTCAAAGGTGGGTAAAGGGTCCGGAACTGCTGGAGGGGTTCCCATGAGGCTGGAAGCAATGCTGCGTCGACCATTGGACGAGCAACTCCCATGAGTCTTGGGTGCGGCGAGCCTACAAGACCTGAGTCGGGCAAGGAAGAGTATGCCCTTCATGGAGTGGAGGCAAGGGTGTATGCAGCAGGGGAGAGTCACCGCGAAAGGGCCTCAAGAGAGAAACATGGAAGACGTCATGGATACTGGTGTTTGGTGGGAGCGGGAGGCGAAACGCAACACTGCCAACGCAAGCCAAGACCTGGAAAGGCCCATAATACTTGGGAGAAAGTTTGTGCCAGCGAGCTTTTTTAAGTGACCGCTATCGGTAAGGCTGGAGGCACAACCAAACGTAATCGCCCGAAGCAAAAGAAAGGTCCCTGTGACGCTTGTCATAGTGGAGCATCATAGTGGCCTGAGCTTTTTGCAAATTCGCCTTGACCTGTGCTAGCAAAGTATCCCGTTCACCCAAGGCCTGGTCGATCATGGGTAGGGGAGATAACCCAGGTTCATAAGAGATGAGGCAAGGAGGGTCACAACCATATACCACACTGAAGGGGGCTGTATGGTACGACGTGTTGTAACAATACTCTACCCATGCTAACTAGTGTACCCAACTTTTGGATTGATCCCCAACGAAGCACCGCAGATAGACCTCAAGAGTACGGTTCACGACTTCAGTCTGCCCATCAGACTGAGGGTGGTAGGCAGAGGAGAAGACCAGTTTGGTACCTTGTAATGTGAAGAGAGTTTTCCAGAAGGTACTCGTGAAGATAGCATCGAGGTCGCTGGTGATGGACTCAGGCAAGCCATGGAGGCGGACAATGTTATCCATGAAAAGTTGGGCGACCTGAGCTGCTGTATACGGATGCGCCAAGGGCAGGAAGTGGCTATATTTAGAGAAGCGGTCACCACCACCAGAATAATCGCTTTGCTGGAAGACGTGGGAAGGCCTTCGATAAAATCCATGGAGAGATCTGCCCATACTTGGGACGACAGGTGGAGAGGTTGCAGCAGGCCAGTCGGGTGGAGGGACTCAGCTTTGTTCCGTTGGCAAACTTGGCAGGCAGCAACATAATCAGCAACCATCTGTTTCATTCCTGCCAATAGAAGTCCCGGCTAAGATGAAAGTAAGTTTTCTGCTGGCCCTCGTAAGTACTATCATGGAGGGAAGAGACAATGCTGGTGACGAGAGGGGATGTGTGCTGTAGAAAAATACGGTTCTTGTAGAAGATGAGGTGGTCCTTAACTGTCCACTTGTTGTCCATAGTGCCTTGCTCAATTTTCTGTAACAACTCGATAAGCTCAGAATGTTGTGGGGTCTCACCGTGGATGGAGTCGAGCAAGAGAACCCATGGCCGGTTGATAGCACGCAGCTGAGATTCCAACAAGTCATGGTGGGACAGCGCATCTGCGCCTCTGTTGAGGTGGCCAGGAGTGTACTCCACGTAAAATCAAACCCCATGAGTTTAGTGAGCCAATGTTGCTGGAGGGACGTCAATGGAGTAAAATACCTTTTTCTTGTACTTCTTGTACTTTTTCCCTTAAGCTGGGAGGTAATAAAAGTGATCCCAACTTAAACCAAATAACATAGATGTAGTAATAAGCTCATCCATCATGGTGTCCCAACCCGGGTACCTCCTCTCAAAGGTAGAAATGGGTGATAAGTGGGTAATGCCAGTCATTCACAAGATGGCGATAAAAGACCCATAGATACATATAAAAAGTCTCAATGGACTTAAAACACCTTTATATATATATATATATATATATATATATATATATATAAAGGTCAACCAACCGAAGCAACACACAAGAGATTGGCCCAAAGGGGTGTGTGAGAGTCTAAAAAGGATGGTAGAAGAAAGGTAATCGACAAAAAAGGGTAAGTGAGATATTTTCCTGATATTTTTTATCAATAACAACAACTCAAAAAGTGACGCAAAAATACAACTTAAATTCGGATTTTCACTGCAACAGGATACCAACATAACTTTTGATTCTTCCAATGCAAATATATCCTTAAATATATATAAAATTGACATGAAATTTTCTCTTTATGAAACTAGACTTAAATAAATTTTATCCAATTATAACATCTCTTCATAAAATATACTTCTTTTGAGATAAATAATCTGATAAATTTGGGTCTCTATAATCTAACCAAACTAAATACTCTTTGTCCTTTTGCCAACATGACTATTGACTTTTCCAAGATCAATATCTCAGTATAAAAAACTCAGACAAATAAATGGTTGAATAGTTAAGAAAATAGACTTACAAATATTTCTTTTGATATATAAATCTCCATATAAAGTCACGTTCTTTATAGCTTAAAATAGCTCAGAAGTTGAAGCTTTATGCTGTTGCTCGAACCTCTCTTGCAGTCTGACCTCTGTTGCTTAATATATCAATTTTTTTTTGTAGAAAACTCTGATTGAAAAATTTTCTTTATGTTGGAGAGGAGACTTGAATATATTTCTTTTAATATATAATATGAAATATGAAAATCTCAGTATAGAGGTGAAACTCAAATCAAACAATGGGTATAGGGACTAAAAAGAGAGAGAAAAAGATACGAACCTAAACTGGTAGAGATAATAGATAAGAAAAGAATCACATTATCTTTGTGGGTTGACTGAGTCAACTCATAGAACCTTCGCTGATACCATGTTTAATTTATAGACAAGAGAATGACTTGTTGTAATCAGAGTACATGAAACCCTATTTATAATACAGGAAAGTAGCAGAGTCCAATTACAATTAAACTACCCTTGTCCCAATTACACCCAAACTCTAACACTTAAAAGATAAGTCCTAGTATAATTAAATAACTCCACATAAATAGAAGACTAACATAATTAAAATACCTTTAACCTGAAATTCTTCTGTGGGACCTCCTTCCATAATAATTGTGGCTCTATAAGACTTCTTATTGTGAGAGTCATGTAAGACTCTTTCATATTTGCTCTGCAACACTCCTCCTCAAGGTGGAGTTAATAATTTTAGCTTGCAATGAAAAGGATTCTTGGTCTTCAATTTTAATTTGCAGAAAAAACTCTTGACAAATACAATTCTTCATAGATGCAAAAACTTCATCTTTTGTGTTTCCCATTTCTTGAATGTTTTGGTCACATGAAACTTACCACAACATATGGAATAAAATACCTCTTTCTTGTACTTCTTCTTGTACTTCTCCCCCTCAAGCTGGGAGGTAATGGCAGTGATCCCAACTTGAATCAAATAACATAGATGTAGTAATAAACTCCTCCATCACGGTGTCCCAACCCAGGTACCGACTCTCAAAGGTAGAAATGGGTGATAAGTGGGTAATGCCTGTAATTCACAAGATGGCGATAAAAGACCCATAGATACATATAAAAAGTCTCAATGGACTTAAAACACCTATATATATAAAGGTCAACCAACCGAAGCAACACACAAGAGGTTGGCCCAAATGGGTGTGTGAGAGTCAAAAAAGGATGGTAGGAGAAAGGTAATCGACAAAAAAAGGGGTAAGTGAGATATTTTTTGTCAATAACAGAAACTCAAAAAGTGACTTAAAAATTCGGCTTAAATTCAGATTATTCACTGCAATAGGATATTGGCATAACCTTTGATTATTCCAATACGAATATATCCTTAAATATATATTAGATTGACATGAAATTTTCTCCTTATGGAACTTGGGTTAAATAAATTTCATCCAATTATAACTTCTCTTCATAAAATATACTTCTTTTGCGATAAATAATCTGATATATTTTGGTCTTTGTAATCTAGCTGAACTAAGTACTCTTTCTCCTTTTGCCGGCATGACCATTGACTCTTCCAAGATATATATCTCCATATAAAAAACTCAGATCAATAATTTGTTGAATAGTTAAGAAAATAGACTTACAAATATTTCTTTTGATGTATAATTCTCCATTTAATGTTTCATTCTTTATAGCATACAATAGCTCAGAAGTTGAAACTTTCTGCTACTGCTCAAACCTTTCTTGCAGTCTGACCTCAGCTGCTGCTCGAACCTTTCTTGCAGTCTGACCTCTGCTGCTTAATATATTGATTTTTTTTTTGTAGAAAAATCCGATTGCAAAATTCATTTGTGTTGGAATGGAGACTCGAATATATTTTCGTTAATATATAATTTGAAATATGAAAATCTCAGTACAGAGGTGAAACTCAAATCAAACAACGGGTACGAGGACTGAAAAGAGAGAGAAAAAATGCGAACCTAAACTGCTAGAGATAATATATAAGAAAGAATCATATTATCTCTATGGGTTGACTGAGTCAACTCACATAACCTGCTTTGATACCATGTTTAATTTATGGAAGAGAGAAAAACTTCATTGACTTGTTGTAATCAGAGTACATGAAGCCTTATTTATAATAGAGGAAAGTAGTAGAGTCCAATTACAATTAAACTACCCTTGTCCAAATTACACCCAAACTCTAACACTTAAAGATAAGTCTTAGTATAATTAAATAACTCAACATAAATAGAAGACTAACATAACTAAAATACCTTTAAACTGAAACTCTTCTGTGAGACCTCCTTCCATAATAATTGTGGCTCTATAAGACTTCTTATTTTAAGAGTCATTTAAGACTCTTCCATATTTGCTCTTCAATAGGGTCCTAAATTCAACATGGTATCAAAACATAAAATGTAGGATCCCCTCATCAAAAGAATGCTCTACGATGTTATGATCAAAGTTACTCATAAAAGGCTCTTTGTGAAGCAAGATTGAAGCTTGTGAGATAAATTTTTCATTATTGTATTATGACTTTATGCTCTTGGTTTTCTGAACTTTAGAAGATGATTTTATTTGTTTCTTCATCTTATGAAATTATTGAGATTTATGCATCTCGGATTAGAAGAAGTAGCCAGTTTTGTCAGTTTGTAAGTTCTTAGTAGAAAATTGGTTTATGTTGAGATTTTCTGCACAAAAAAAATTAATTTCATGGGAATAAGATTTTCCTGATGAAGAAAATTTTTCTTGAGCCTATTATGAGTTGTTTTTTATGCATTGGATTTCAGAAATTTAATTACTTAGCTTCTATGCTAAGCTTCTCCATTAACTGAGTTGTTTGAAGAACTCTACTCGGTTTTGTGGTTTTTTGGGGAATTGTTTTAGAGCCTTGAGTTGGTTGATTGTTCTTGAAATATCAAGAATAGAATATTGTGTTTTGCATAGAAGGAAACCAGCACAAAATAAGTAAGGAAGTGGTCCTTTGTAAAGTCTAGTTGGCGCCAATCTATGTGAAGAAAGATTGCTGTTTTTTTGAGATCTCACATTCAATCAATATCTTCTTGATTAGGCCTAATTTGTTTGATTCCCAATCAATCATAACTTTCCTAATTCATGAGGAACTGAATCTAGACTAGTTTATTCTAAGTTGGAGTCAAATATATTTTTGGAATGATCTTGGAAAGATCTAGTTCGGAATTGCCACCTCACCTTACTTGATCTCTTGCTTATTAATTGATTTTTGCTATTCTTTACAAGGAAGACTAGAGAATTGATTATATAATTTTTTACCAGAAAGTTTACTGGCCTAAGAGTGTTCCCTTATTTCCTAAAGGCTTGATAAGCTCGGGTTCTCCTCCCATCTACCCGAGCTAGTCTTGGCTGCATTTGAATCTCCAAGCCTCTTACTTAGGCTACTTCAAATTTGAGAACATTATTACCCTTGAATTGCCTCTTATGGCTGAAGAATACATGGGTAGCAAGAATGATATTCTCAAGATTAGTACCATACCCTTGTGAGGGATATCAAATTTCTTGAGCTGGTCCACATCGGTTCGACGGTTCCTTATAACAAGGGACCTACTTGGTCACCTCACCAAACTTGGGCCACCCATCGATCAAGAAGATGTTTCTTACGCTAAGTGATTAAAAAATGACACTTTGGTAATTAGTTGGATCAACAACAACAGGGAAGAATCTATCTCCAAGAATGTTGTTCATCTCGACACCGCCAAGCAAATTTGCGAGACATGTGCTAAGTTTTACTCTAGATCTGACGACTTACACACGTCATATGATACTCTCCAAAGAATGTTCAACACTAGACAAGGAGAAAATATCCATGAATATTTGGGTTATTTTAGATGCCTTCTTCAGGAATGGAAGCTAGCTCAGCCTACCTCCACCGATGTCTCTATCCAAGACAAGCAGAAGGAAACCTTAACCACTGCCATTTGGCAAGCAACTATTTAGCCATATCTCGAGGTCGCTAAAAGTCTACTCATTAGCACCTTTGCTATTCCCACCTTTGATGATGTATGTGCCACATTACTCAGCATTCCAAACTCTACTTTATCTTCTCCTTCTAAAATGTCATTTTCTATGTACTCCGGGCATAGGGAAACATCAACCGACCGTGGCCGTGGAAGAAATTATAGAGGGGGATGAGGAATAGGTGGAAGGAATGGTTTCTTCAGAATAGAAGGCAGGGATTGCAACCATTGTGGGAAATATGGCCACACTATAGATTAGTGTTGGAAAATCCATGGCATGCCAGAATGGGTAAAGGCTAATCAATCCTCAGTAAGTGGTACAATGGAGGACCAATCTACCCCACCAATAGAAAAGAAAACCCTTATCGATGATGAGTATGAGTTATTCCAGAAAATGAAAACTCTGATGGTCTCTCCTCCAAGTTCCTCCTCAACTATTGCTACCACCATCGCTTAAGGTATACTCTTATTAACAAAAAATTACTCAAGGGCCTCTGAGAATATCACAGGTAACAAAAATCTACTCCACTCAGTTTCTCCTTGTCTCTTGAATAAATTTGTTACCATAGCTGATGGTTCCTACACTAAAGTTCTTGGGAAAGGATCCATCTTTGTTACACCATCACTTCCACTCATAGATATTCTTTTTGTTCCTACCTTTCCCTCTAATCTTTTATCTGTTAGTCAGCTAACACAATATTTCAATTGCTTAATTACCTTCTCACCCACTTCCTGTGTGTTTTAGGATCTTACATCGAAGCAGGTTGTTGAATTTATGGAAAAAATAAATACTTCATTGACTTCATTAACTTATTATAATCATAGTACATGAACCTCTATTTATAATAGAGGAAGGTAGTAGAGTCCAATTACAATAAAACTACCTTTGTCCCAATTACACCCTAACTCTAACACTTAAAGACAAGTACTAGCATAATTAAATAACTCAATATAGATAAAAGACAAACATAACTAAAACCAGAACTCTTTTAAGACATGACCATAAGATAAAGATGCCTTTGTGAGTCCTTCTTGATCTTCCAACTTATGTGATAAGGATGCCAGCTTGTGGTAATCATGGTGGGTCCTACTTCTTATGTGCTTGTGCCCATCTCGTGGGCCTTCCTTGGTCGTGTGACCCATCTTATAATACTCTTAGATATGTGGCCCTTCCTTGGTCATGTGGACTTAGGCCTATCTTCCAACACTCCCCCTCAAGCTGGGGGTGAGAGAATAACATGAACTCTGTGCTTGCTGCAAATGATATATAAAATCTTTTTGTATAAAATGGTACATCTTCCAATATGCCTTCATCTTCCAACACTCCCCCTCATGCTATTGCATTCTTCCATGAGGCCCTGCTGGCATAATATAAGTGATAGTAAAAATCACTCCTAACCGGTAAGACATTGCTCGATACTCCAGTCCTAATGCTGGATGTAGGGCACACTTCGTCTTCTATAGGTAGTGTGTCTAACTACATTGCTCTGAAGTGTCCGCCGCCGCGTTCCTCTACAGGACAATGACTCTCAAGTGGTAGGAGTAATAAAATCGATTAAAGGGGGGGGGGGGGGGGGTAGTGGGTTTATTTATAATGGTGTCCCAATCCGGACACTGACTCTCATGGTATCCCAACCGTGATATTTTTGAGAGATAAATTTATCATGGTGTCCCATTCTAGGCACTGACTCTCATGGTGTCCCAACCATGATATTTTTGAGAGTCAAATAATTTATGGTATGAGAAAATGTACTGAAGCCACCTCTTCTTCAATAATAATGTCTCATCCAAAGAGACATAATAGTAGTAGCTGTAATGTAACATGACCATCTTCCAATATATATAACACGAACCAAAATAATAAACCTTATAGAAGGACCCATGAAATAATCATAATTCGATGTAAATATTTTTTCTTAGATGCATAAGCTTCATTTTTTGTGCTCCCCCTTTCTTGAATATTTTGGTCACATAAACTTATCCACAACATATGGAATAAAATACCACTTTCTTGTACTTCTTCTACTTATCCCCCTTTAGCTGGGAGGTAATGGCAGTGATCCCAACTTGAACCAAATATCATAGATGCAAAAATAAACCCAAATAACATAGATGTAGTAATAAGCCCTTAAAACTTGGAGAAGTGAGATATTTTCCTGATATATCAACTCAAACAGTGACGCAAAACAAAGGGCATAAATTCGGATTTTTCAATACAATAGATACCAGCATGACCTTTGATTCTTCCAATGCGAATATATCTTTAAATATAGATCAGATTGACATGAATTTTTCTCCTTATGAAACTAGACTTAAAATTTTTTCATCCAAATATAAATTCAATTTATAAAATATAATTATTATTTTATAAATAATCTGATATATTTCATTCTCTGTCATTTGGCTGAACTAAGTACTGTATACGATTTTTTTCCAGCACGACCATTGAATCTTCCAAGATTAATATCTCCTTATAAAAAACTCAGATCTAGAATTGGTTGAATAGGTAAAAAAATATACTTACATTTATTTATTTTTATATATAATTCTCCATATAAAGTCTAGTTCTTCATAGCATAAAATACCTTGGAAGTTGAAGCTTTCTACTGCTGCTGAAACCTTTTTTTCAATCTGACCTTCGCTGCTTCAAATATCGATTTCTCTTGGTAGATATATACGATTGAAAATTGGTTGAATATGTAAGAGAATAGACTTACATATATTTATTTTGATATATATATCTCAATATAATGTCTCGTTCTTGATAGCATAAAATACGTCTGGATTTGAAGCTTTGTGTTGCTGCTCGAACCTCTTTCATAATCTTACCTTTGCTCATTCAAATATCGAGTTCTATTTGTAGATAACTCGTATTGAAAAAAATAATTTTTTTGTGGAAAGTTGACTCAAATATATTTCCGTCAATATATAATTTTCAATATGAAATTCTTAGTATAAAGGTGGAAAACGCAAAGATAACTACAGGTGTAGGGACTGAAAAAAAAACCACGAACCTAGACTTTGGGTTTAGGGTTTAGAGAAAAGGATCTCATTATCTCTGTGGGTTGACCAAGTCAACTCACAGAACCTGGCTCTGACACCATGTTGAATTTATGGAAAAGAGAAATACTTCATTGACTTCATTAAAATTTTATAATCAGTGTACATGAACCTCTATTTATAATCGAGGAAGGTAGTAGAGTCCAATTAAAATAAAACTACCTTTGTCCCAATTACACCCAAACTCTAACACTTAAAGATAAGTCCTAGAATAATTAAATAACTCAATATAGATAAAAGACAAACATAACTCAAACTAGAACTCTTCTAGGACGTGACCATAAGATAAAGATGCGTTTATATGTCCTTTTTGATCTTCCAACTTATGTGATAAGGATGTCAGCTTGTGGTAATCATGGTGGGTCCTACTTCTTATGTGCTTGGGCCCATCTCATGGGCCTTCCTTGGTTGTGTGACCCATCTTATAATACTCTTAGATATGTAGTCCTTCCTTGGTCACGTGGGCTTGGGCCTATCTTCCAACACAGGTGATTGTTGGAGAGCGTGTATAAGGGGGGCTCTACTACATAGATTGGACTTGCCTCAAATAAATTCCGTCTCAACCAAGGAAACTGAGAGAAGTCTATGGTACAATCGATTCAGACATCCATCCCCACAATCTCTTCATCTTCTTTTTTCTAACTTTAAGGGTAGGTCACTTTTAAATTGTACAGTGTGTCAATTGAGCAGACACCAGAGGACAAGATACTCACATCATCCAAAACTTAAGAGTGTTGCTCCATTTTCATTGATTCACATAGATGTATGGGGAACCTTGAGCATCTCAAACATTTCCCGAGTCAAGTACTTATTACTTTTATTGATGATTTTACTCGTACACATGGCTATTTCTCTTTAAAGAGCGATATGAATTATCATCCATTTTTGTATCCTTTCATGCTATGGTTAAAACTCAATTTGGTAGAAAAACCAAAGTACTTAGGCCTGATAATGCCAAAGAATATACTTCCATAGATCTTGACTATTTTTGTTAAGAGAATGGCATTATCCATCAAACATCTTGTGCCAACACCCCCAACAGAATGGTGTAGTAGAATGAAAGAACCATCACCTTCTTGAGGTAGCTTGAAGCTTACTATATACCATAAAAGTCCCATACTTTTATTGGCCGATGCCATGTTTGCTGCATGCTTTCTTATAAATAGGCTACCCTCTTCCGTTCTCAGTCAGAAATCCCCATATTCCTTATTGTTTCCATATGGTGATCATTTTTCGCTTCCCTTGAAAGTCTTCGATTGTATATGCTTTGTTCATATTACCTCCAACATAGTAAACTTGATCCAAAATCTGTCAAGTTTATCTTCTTAGGATAATCTTGCATGCCGAAGGTTTATATTTGCTACAATCCCACTCTCCAAAGGTTACTTGTGTCTAGTGATGTAACTTTTTTTGAAGACTCTTCATACTACTCTGACAATGCCCCTCTAGGTCTCTGTTTTGTACCAGCCTCTCCTCGACATGTTGTGCCCTGTGCTACGAAAACTGTTCAACCCCCTAAAGCACTGGCAGACACCACGCCTGTGGAATTTGCAGATCCCATCGAGGTAAGTCCATCTTCTATTCCTTTTGGACCACAATATGTTTCTCAACCCATCGCCTTAAGAAAAGAACCCAAAACTTGCACTGGGCTCTCTACTTCTCACCCCATATCCCATTTTGTATCTCACCATAGTCTATCCTCTTCATGTTGTCAATTTCTTGCGTCTATTTCCTCCATCTGTGTCCCACAATCCTATTAAGAGGCTCTGAAACATCAAAGGTGGAAGACGACAATGGATGAAAAAATGCAGACACTCTATGAGAATCAGACATGGGCTCTAGTTGGTCTTACATTAGGAAAAAAACTTGTCGGCTGTAAGTGGGTCTACACGGTTAAACATAATCTGGATGGGTTAGTTGCTTGCCTTAAGGCCCACCTCGTTGCCAAAGGCTATACGCAGTGTTATGGTATTGAAGTACTACAGTCTAAACATGGGATTATACTATCTCAAAGGAAGTATGTCCTTGATTTGCTGGAGGAGATAAGAATGATGGGGTGTAGACTAGTAGAAACTGTAAGGATTCAAATAAAATATTATTTTCAAGCACTGGAGAAGATGTGGATATTGAAAAAATGAAAGACTTGTGGAGAAACTCATTTATCTCTGTGTAACAAGGCCAGATATGTAATATGCAGTAACTGTGGTGAGTCAATACATCACAAGCCATAACTTACTCATTGGCAATAACTAGAACGAATATTATGATATTTGAGAGGAGCTCCAAGAAGAGGGCTTCTCTATAAGAACCATGGTCACTTCAACATAGAAAGGTTCTCAGATGCAGACTGGGGCGAATCCCCAAATGACAATTGTTGGAGGGAAATTGGTTACATGGAGAAGCAAGAAGCAGAATATAGTTGCAAGGTACAGTGTAGAAGCAGGATACAGGGCCATGGCACATACAGTTAGTGAGCTTCTATGAATTAGGTCCCTTCTCACTGAACTAGGATTATATAAAGAAGCTCCTATGGATCTACATTGCGATAATTAGGTGGCGATACATATCACCTCAAATCTGGTCTTCCATGAGAGAACAAAGCACATTGAGGTAGACTGCCATTTTATATGAGAGAAATTCCAAACCGGCATATTATCTCTCAAATATATCTCCTCACAAGGGCAAGTTGTAGACATTCTCACCAAACCCATCACTCATAAGATCATGTCCACAATTGGCAGCAAGCTGCGCATTTACGATGTTTTCTCACCCCTAGCTTGAGGGGTGTTACAGGTGGGACCAAACCCACCATGACCACACGAGTTGGCATGATAAGTCACCATGTGAGGTGGCATGATCAGTCATCACACGAGCTGGAATCCTCATCACATGAGTTGGAAGATTTGGCAATCTTCCTTGATTGATTTATTTGATTTATCTTCCCTTGATTGATGTAATTTAGTTAATCATGATTGATGTAATTAGGGATATTAGGGATCCTAATTGATTGAGGAGTTTCCCTAAATATGTAATGGAAATAGTATAAATAGGGGTCTTGGTTGAAGGATTCAATCAAACTCTCATCTTCTCAACTCGTGGAAGAATCTCTCTCTAGCCTAAAACCTCTTTTCTCTCTTTTCTCTTCTCTCCTCTCTACCCCAGCTCTCTCTCTCTCCCTTTCTCTCTCTTTTCTCTTTTTCTCTTCTCACTCCCTTCTCTTCTCCCTCTCTCATCTTGCTCGAGGTTTCAAGCATGGGGTCCTAAATTCAACATTTTTTGCAGAATCAGGAAAGGATTCCAGCCAGAATTTCATTGGAATTTGAATTGAAAGCTTTTCTCATATGGACTGATCAATTTAGGAAACAAATCTTGTGGATATAGTTACTATAACTAGGATTTTATTTCTTATTTTACTACTGCTATTACAATTTGTTGGGGGACAAAATTTTGGACTTGGTGTTATTGTTCACGTGGACACCACTGGTGTCCTTTTGGTGCTGGAAATTAATCCTTCAGATATCTATCCTAGCAGCTAGGGGTGGCATCGAGCCGAGGGAGCCCGAACCTGCCTATGTTTGAGCCGAGCTTGATTTAAATATTTTGAGTCGAGCTTCGAGCCGAGCCTCTTCTCGAGCCTAAAATTGTTATCGAGCTCGAGCCGAAAAATTTTAATCGATTTCAAAAAATATATTTAAAATAAATTATATATAAAATTATACATACATTTTACATAAAATTGGGCATGGCCTGTACATAAAATTAGGCATAACCTATATATATAATACATGTATAAGATTGAGGCATAACCTCTTCTTAAAATTGAGTATAAACTATGTATATAATACTTGTATAAAATTCGGCATGACCTCTACTTAAAATTGGGTATAATCAATATACATAATACTTGCATAAACACTCCATTAACACTCCATAAATACTCCATAAACACTCCATAAACACTCCATAAAATTATCTATATATTCCATAAACACTCCATGAAATTGTTTATACACTCCATAAAATAGTCTAAACACTTCATACACTGCATAATATTATAAATAAACTCGATATAATAATCAAACACAACAAAATTAAATGAAATATCACTATCAATTTACAACCACCCAAATAAAAACTATAAATCCATTATAAAATTACAAACTATAGTTGTTTCTCTTAATGCGAGAAAATAATATATGTCCCTACATGAGCAAAATCTCCACCTATGACAAAAACAAAAAAATAAAATTAGTTATTGTCAGATAAAAAAATACTCTTCCACTACTAGTTACTTAATGTCGTTAAGAATATTAAAATTACTATGATGAGAGAAACATGAAAAATCATGTAGCTGGTAGCATTATCTCTACCCTCTTCTTCTCAGGCTGTAATCATAATTTTTTTTAATAAATAAAACTAAAAAATATCATAATAAAGAATTGATCAAAGAAATTCACCTTTTGATTTTTCTTTACACCGTAAAGAACCCGAACCCAATCACTGCCACAAATCAAAGCTTGAACTGTACTTGGTGGCGAGGAAGAAGGATATGAGTCTATTACACTACCACCAACACTAAATGTAGACTCTGAAGCTACTGTGGATATGGGAATTCCAAGGATGTCTGCTGCCATCTTAGATAATACCAGAAATTTCATATGATTCACTTTCCACCATTCTAAAACATCAAAATCATATTGTGAAGTTTCCTCACAACTATATACACCTTCTTCAAGATAAATTTCCAATTCTGACCTTGGTGAATTAACTACATCCTTTTGTTTCATATAACTCATTAACTTTGACCAACCTGAACTTGATGAAGAAGGCCTACGGCTTGTGGAAACACCCATAGAGCTAGTACTTGAAACAATCTCTTCATTTCTAATATCCACATTATATAAGGATACATATTCATCATAGATCTCATATAAGGTGCGTTGAACTAAATTTATATTCATTGTAGCTTCCTCCTTATAATATATCACTGGAAAACACATTTCGATCAACTATAATTTGACCCATGGATCCAAAACTGAAGCAACAACCATCAATAAATTGCATTCACCCCAATACTTCTCAAATTTCTCTTTCATTCTACTAACCATTGTCCTAATGAAAACATTTTCATTTGTAGAATGAAAATCCATAACTTATTTTACCCTATATACCTCACTAAGGTACAAATTAGAAGTAGGGTAGTCACTCCTAGAAATTATATTAGTAACTGCATTAAAAATTTCTAAAATCTCACATACCGTGTCAACCTTTTCCCATTCATCAAAACTTGCAAACAATCATATGTTGGTTCTCTAACTTTAAATCTTGAGAATGCATCTTTGAATTTTAATGTAGAAGACAACTTGTCATAAGTGGAGTTCCAACGAGTTGGACAATCAATAACCAACCTCTTTTCACCAAGTTCTAATTGTTGTACAATTTCAGAAAAAGTGCGAAGTCAAGCCTTAGACAGATTTATGAATTTGACACTTTCACGCACATTATCAATAATATCCTTAATCTGAACAAGACCATCTTGGACTAATAAGTTCAAAATATGAGCACAACAACGTACATGAAACAACTTTCCACCACACACCAAATTTTTTTTCCTTGAAAAATCTTGTTTCAAAACTTTGATACAAACATCATTATATGCAGCATTATCAACTAAAATACTAAAAACTTTATTTTCGATCTCCCACTCTTTCAAACAATTGTAAATAGCATCTGCTATATCAACGCCACGACGAGGAGGAGGAACATGCACAAAACTCAAGACTCATTTTTGTAGCTTCCAATTACTGTCAATAAAAAGCCCAGTAATAACCATGTATTCAATTTATTTTTCTCTGCATCATACACCTCCATACACTCCTTCTTAATGGTCTTACGGGATATTTTCTCATAATTCATATTTGCCATCTTCATTACAAAATTAAATCCCTCCTCTTCTACTATCATGAATGGATGCTCATGCATAAGAATCCAATAAGCAATGAGTACTCTCATTTTAGCTTGATCATATTTTCCTCCAAAATCCATAGAAGGAAGTCCAGATGGACTCTGATCAACATTTAAGTTTTTTTGTTTTCTCATTGCCACTTTTCTACTAGTGCAACATTTCAAATGTCGACTCATATGTGTGGTCACTCCACTACTAATAACACTCAAATTGATTTTACAATGAACACACTGAGCCTTTTTTGTACCATTAAGTGATACTTCTTTGAATTCCAACCACACATGAGACTTTTTTTTGTCTTTTTGAAGTATGAGTAGAATCACCTTCATCCTCATTTATGGTAATTTCATCTGGGCCCACTTCTATGATAGAGGGTAGTGACTCTGGTGGAGTTGAGTCACTATTTATAGCCACATTAGAACTAGTGTTAATTATTGATGTCAATTGAGGAGGTGTTGACATTCTTACTTCTACAAAAAAACAAAATTATAAATTAAAAACATAAAGAAAAGTAAGTTATCCAAACAACAAAGATCCTACACATAATTTAAGATACTTGTCTATTCTTAGAGGAAGGTACGTGACATTGTGACAATCGGGAACGACCCTTGTCTTTCAATGCAGCGGGGTCTCTTTGAGCCAGTAGCCCTGCACCCAATAGTTTCCAGTCCAATATACCGATCCTTTTTTTATTTATAAATTTAAAAACTTCTAAGAGCAGGAAATAAGCACACCAACATTCTCTTCTAATATTCTGATGAAATTCAACCTCAATACCAAGAAATTAATGATAAAAATGAAAAACAAAATCAACACTTATAGAACCCGAAAGTGTGTTCGCCGTTCAGGGATATCTCCAAAGGCCTTTCCAAGAATGAAGGAGCACTACTGAAACGAAGCGAGAGTTAGAAATTTTGTAGGGTTTGGTCGGCGACGAAAAAAAAAAATAGAACATTAAATAAAAATCTTACCTCCGGTCGGACCGTCGCTTTCATCTCGTCAGCGAGGAAGAACTTCGGATGAAGAAATCGAAGAGGAAGGATAAAAATCGATTGTAAAAAAGAGAGATAATTTACATCCGTCTATATCTAACGTATTAATTCAACGAAATATGAACATTTGACAAGGTTGAGGCATCATATATCATCCAATGCGTAAGACATCAAAGGTTCACACACAAGATCTTAATTTACAAAAGATAGAAAAGGAACTATCAAATCACTTTTGCCAATACATCAAGCCATATAACATTTTAGAACAACTGCAAATATAAGTTCAATGAGAATAAAGAAAGAAGGACAAAAACTAACATTTTTTATTCTTTTTTATAATAAAGAGAAGTTGGATGCAATTAAGAAAGCTCCTAATTCCATTAACTATAATAGAGTATTATTGAACAAAATATGTTATCAACACTCAAAATCATGAAATAAAATTTCATTGCTAAAATATATCAAGTAAAAATTTGAATACCATTGCTGTTTATTGCTGAAATGTATGATAAACGTACTAAATTTTATAAGAGGTCAGACATCTAAAAATAAGAAGGCAAAAAAGAAACAAGATCCCAAAACATTAAAATATTTGAAAGTCTAGAATAATAACTTCATTTATGAAGAACAATGAAATTTGAGCAAAAAAATGGATAACCAACTATTTTCCAAATATTATAGCACTTGAGCTTAGTAAGTCATTCTGAGATATACAAAAATATAACAAATGACAAGGTGGGGGATTTTTCTCCCTTACCCTTCCTTTCCTTCTTGAATATCATAACTCAATATGAAGTTTCTTGGCTCTCAGCCAGCTAGAATGCAATTGATGGCACACTCAAGCAAAAAATAAAAAAATGAAAAAAAAATTAAGAGAATAAAATAGGTCAACCTCTAGTAAGAACAGGTGTCACTGAAGCACCATTGAACTATTTGAGATGCAAACAATTGCAAGAAACAGAGAGTATACCAAAAACTCATCTAGTGGAGGAACCTATATTACAATACCAACTGCTAGAATTTGAATGCCCCCCACCCACCAAAATCACTTAAAACTTACTTTAACATTAACATTACGATTGGAATTGTAAAGGAGATTTCCTTGAAACAGTGGAGGTTGTGCAGATGAGACTTGAAATAAGACATGAAAACAAAGAGAATAATTATGACCATCTTTGTTGGAAAATCCATCCCCCAAAGCTCTTTTTCTTTAAGTTATAGAAGAAAAGGAAACATCCTTATACAATCTATATAAAATGATCTTCCCAGTACGTTATGACAGTGCATTACCTTCTACCCTTAAATCAAGAACTCACCGTTTCAAAAAATCAAACAGTATCAACACTCAAAATCATGAAATAAAATTCAACACTCAAAATCATGAAATAAAATTCATACCGGCAGTTTTCTTCCAAGGATTTCTTCCCGAGTGTACTTTGTAAGTTCAAGAAAATTGTCAACTACAAATATCTGTAAAAAAAAAAAAATAGATCGTTATCTTTGCTTAGGCATAACTGCATTCTAATACAGAACATTTCAATTACAGAAATAGAGTATTTGCCGTTCGAATATCCAAAAAGACTTTCCAAGAATGAAGGAGCACTGCTGAGAAACGAAGCTGACAAATGAAGCGAGAGTTAGAGATTTTGTAAGTTAGGTCGGCAACGAAAAAAAAATAGAAAGATTAAATAAAAATCTTACCTCCTTCGGTCGGACCGTCGATTTCCTCTCGTCGGTGAGGAAAAACTTTGGATGAAGAAATCGAAGAAGAAGAAGAGAAATAAATCGCAGAGGAAGAATTCAAGGAATCGAAGAGGGAGAGGGAGAATGAGGGATTTGAAGACCAAATCCCCCATTTCCCCTGAATACCTGCCGACGGACAACGATTTTCGCAAGAAATCATGCTGAAACGTTATGGAAATGGCAGAGTGAGGTATGGGTTTCGCAAGCGGCAAGACGAAATTAAGAGAGGTTTCCCAAAAAATATCCAAATCTCCGGATCCTCGAATCGCTCGTGAGCCGACGAGCCGAACCTGGCTCTGCTCGAGCTCTGTTTAGCGGCTGGTTTATGTTTCTGAGACATGCTTTTGGTCTCTATTACAACAACAATATATTAATCTCCTCTTGATGTTTGATATTGCACAAGGAGTTCAAAGTTATCTCTTAAATCTCATACATGGCTGTTGAGCTACATACTACAATGGCTGAAAATAGTAATTTGCTTACAATCTCTACAATTCATTTAAAAGGAGTATCAAATAATTTAAGTTGCTCTCAATTATTAGGAATTAAACACCCTAATTTCAAACTAACGAGAACAATAATAATAATCATGGAAGAAAGGAAAAGCAAACATGAAAACAAACAAAAATATTTATATAGGTTCGCCTCAAGGTGAGACTACGTCCTGTCAGCATAAGGCGTTAATTAGGCTACACAACTTAACAATCTCCCACTTGGAGACTAATCCATCATCAATGTTATGGTCCTGGGTTAAGTACCTATGTCTTTCGCTCCTGATAGGCCGGTCTTTTGGGTAGTATTGGCTAGGTGCTTAACATTTGGTATCAGTTCTAGCGCTACATCGCGGGTTCGATTCCCATGTGCTGCAAGTGGTATGTGGAGGTGTGTAACCCAGGGCAGAGGAGACGACCTAGCAAAAGGGGCAAACAGAGTGTGTTCCCTCACCATGGGCCATCACTATAAGTAGAAGGGGCGACCTGAGTGTGTTCCCGCACCTTAGGGCCATCGCTAGAGTGGGCCGTCATCAGAAGTGGGCCGTCTCCTGTGTAGGCTGCCGTGGGCGTCGGCCTCGCGATAGTGGGTGTGATGTTATGGTCCTGGGTTAAGTACCTATGTCTTCCGCTCTTGACAGGCCGGTCTTTTGGGTAGTATTGGCTAGGTGCTTAACAATACCTCCTTTGCAGCGGCAAAAAATTCTCAATCTTCAATGAGAAGTCCAACAACTTCAGTTTCTCGATCATAACAGTCTTTGTCAACATATCTGCCGGATTTTGACTTCCTTGAATCTTCTCAAGTGCTAAGACTCCATCCTCTAGACCCGATCTGATGAAGCATGATAAACAAGATTCTTTGCTAAATGAATAACACTTTGACTGTCACAAAACAACACATTCTTCCCAGAAAGATTGCAGCCATACCATCTCTTTTCTGGCTTCGGTCACGATGACGTATTCTGCCTCAGTGGTGGAAAGAGCAACTATCTTCTGCAACTTAGAGACCGAGCTAACTGCTGTACCACCTAATGTGTATACATATCTAGAGGTATGCTTCTTGCCATCAATGTCTCCAACCATGTCAGCATCTACATAACCCTATTATCCCAAGTCTGACTTTCTGAAACACAAGGTTGAGTCTGTAGTGCCTCTCAAATACCTAAGAATCCACTTCACTGCTTCCAATGTTGTTTACCCGGATTACTCATATATCTGCTCAAAACTCTCACTGCATGGGCTATGTTTAGTCTAGTACAAACCATGACATAAATGAGATTGCCAATAGCAGAAGCATAAGGGACATTGGCCATGTTGGCTTGCTCCTGCTATGTAGAAGGTGACTACTCCTTAGATAGCCTAAAGTGACTAGTCAAAGGAGTAATCACTGGTTTTGCATCATTCATGTTGAATCTGCTCAACATCTTCTTCCTGTGATAGTTTCAAGACGTCAATATCTCTAGTAATCCTTATCCCAAGGATTTATTTTGCAGCACCCAAGTCCTTCATTGCATACTTCTTTGACAACTCCCTTTTCAAATCATCTATTTCCTCTTTGCAAGCACCTATTATTAACATGTCATAAACATATAGTAGTAGAAAGATGTAGGAGTCATCAAGCTTCTTCACATAATAGCAATGATCTGCTTGGCACCTCAAGAAACCATTACTACTCATAAAGGTGTCAAACTTCTTATACCATTGTCTTGGAGCTTGTTTAAGACCATACTGCTTTTTTGAAGTTTTCACACTATTTTCTCCTTTCCTTGTGCTTTGAAACCCTATGGCTGCATCATATAAATTTCTTCCTCCAAATCACCATGAAGAAAGGATGTCTTTACATCCAACTTCTCTAAGTGCAAGTCTTCATTTGCCACTAGTCCAATCAGTGTTCTAATAGTAGTCAATTTCACTATTAGAGAGAAAATCTCAATGTAGTCAATGCCTTCTTTTTGTTGAAAGCCCTTTACCACCAGTCTTGCCTTGTACCGTTTGTTTCCATCACGTTCGTCTTTTATTCGCTACACCCATTTATTATGCAAGGCTTTCTTTCCTTTTGGTAGCTTGGTCAACTGCCATTTTTTATTGGATTATAATGAATCCATCTCATCCTGCATGGCCAACTCCTACTTGGTTGATTCATCAACTTGCACGAATTCCTCATAACTCTTTGGTTCACCTTTATCAGTCAACAAAATCTAATTAAGTGTAGGGTAGTACCTCTATGGTGGTTTGCTAGTTTTGGTAGATCTTTTGAGTTCAGCCACAGGAATGTTCTGATTTACTTTTGGGGGTATGTTCTCCTGGTTTTTTTGAGCAATATTCTCCATCTCAATAACTAGAAGATCTCTCAATTGAATCACTTCAAACTTCTTGGCTTCATCATATGTGGTCTCAAACTTTGTTCTCAACCTGTCTTTATACAAGGCACCTTCATTGAAGATCATGTCCTTGCTCCTACTAACCTTACAACTTTGGTCATCCCAAAAGCGATAACCAAACTCGGTACCACCATAGCCAATAAAAAAACATATCTTAGATTTAACATCAAGTTTCTTTCTTTCAGCATAATCAATATGAATATAAGAAACACAACCAAAAACTTTCAAGAAAGAAAGGTTTACCTCTTTGCCGCTTCAGGCCTCTTCTGGTATTTTGCAATCCAATGGTGTTGAGGGACCTCTATTGATCACATAGGCAGCAGTGCTAATAGCCTCAAACCAGAAAATCTTTGGCAATCCCGCATGTAATCTCATGCTCCTAGCACGCTTGTTCAAAGTTCTATTCATCCTCTTAGCGATCTCTTCATCTTGATTCCATTATCAACACAATACCACTTGAAATCATCATCTATGGATTCTCCCCCATTATCTGACTGTAGGCACTTCACCTTCAAATATGTCTCATTCTCAACCATTGCTCTCCATCTCTTGAAGGTATTAAAGACATCAGGTTTATTTTTAAGGAATAAAACCATACCTTTCTGCTTGCATCATCAATATATGTCACATAATAGTTAGAACCACCAAGGGAAGTAACGACTGAAGGCCCCCACACATAAGTGTGAGCCAACTCCAATTTTTTTGCCTTTTGTTCCTTTTCGGCCTTAGTAAAGCTAACCCTTCTCTTCTTACCAAAAATACAGCTGTCACACAAACTTTTGTTTACTGTTTTTAACTCTGCTAGCTTCCCTTTGTATTGAAGCACTTTCATTCCCTTCTGACTCATGTGACTGAGCTGATAATGCCACAAGTCTAAATCAGTAACAACATCAGCAACTGTAACTGTGTCTCTGCAACAAGAAGTGATGTAAAGAGTTCTTATTTTAACTCCTAGTGCTACAACAATTGATCCCTTTGTGACTTTCCAGGCAGTACCATTAAAAGTCACATTATGACCTGCATCATCAAGTTGCCCTACCGAGATCAGATTATGCTTCAATTTTGGTACATGTCTCACCTTGTGAATTTTTTGCACTATCCCAGTTGACATCCTCAAACTGACATTACCAATACCGAAAATATCCAAAGGTTCTCCATCAGCAAGATACAACTTCCCATGATCTCCAACAACATAAGTCTCCATGATCTCATGATGTGCGGTGGTGTGAAAAGAAGCTCCTGAATCTAACACCCAAGAGTCAGTTGGGCTATCAACCAACAAGAGTAAAACATCTTGTACCTCTTCAGTCACCGCATTTGCAACATCAGTTTTTTTTTTTGTTCTTTTTGGGTGCTTTTCAGTTCTTCTTTATGTGACTAGACTTCTCACAATTCCAGCATTCCACATTCCTTTCAAATTTGGACTTGATTCTATCATTCCTTGACTTCCCTTTACCATTGAATTCCTCTTGAAGTTCCTTGTTATGGACTCAATAATACTGAGTTATCTACTTTAATTTTATTATTTATGTTGCTTTTAATTTCGAATTTTATTGATTTGTAATAAGCCTTAAAGGTAGGGGTAGAATTGGGTTTTATAACCCTAACCTATGTTGGTGTTAATTACCCTATTTAATGGGTAAGGTTGGAGAAATAAAGCAAGTTCAAATTTAGAGTAAACTAGAGTAAATTAGGGTAATTAGAGTTCCTTGTCGAAAGCCTAGTTCGGTTCTTGGATAGGTGAGTTCTGGGTGAAGCCTAGTGTGATCGTGAGAGAAAAAGAGAGGAGATTTAATTCCCTTTTACAAAGCAAGAAGAAGGATCTTAATCTTCTCACGGAACCAGGAAAGGGGCAGAGGAGGAGTTCTAAATTCTGGGCAAAGGAGGAGTTCCAAATTCTGGGCAGAGGAAGAGTTCCGAATTCTGGGCTGAGGAGGAGTTCCAAATTCTGGGCTGAGGAGGAGTTCCGAATTCTCACAGAACCAGGAAAGGGGCAGAGGAGGAGGTAGAGTTCCAAATTCTGGGCTGAGGAGGAGTTCCGAATTCTGGGCAGAGGAGGAGTTCAAAAGAGGTAACTTGAGACTTTATTTTTCTAAGTTCAGCAGGTTAGAATTCTATTTTAATTTACTTGCGTGAATAGTGGTTAATTATATAAGTGAGAAAAGAAACCGCCTTTCCAATTTACCTGCGTGAACAGTGGTTGTAGACAAAATTCTTGGTTCCTTACAGTCTTTTAAAACCTTTAAAGTGCTGGATTCTTTACTACCTCACCGAGTTACTTGATCCATGGCTAGGGACCATAACAACTTGGTACCAGAGCAGGGTAATCTGGCAGAGAGAAGCACCAATGAATACTTTGAATTGATTGAAAGAAAATTTGATACAGTCCTAGAGAGGTTCTCCAAAATTGATATCTATATGGAGACCTTGAAGGGAAGGATGGATAGCATGGAGACTGGTTTGACTACTGGCAAGAAATTTGCTGCATTGGAGGAGAAGTTCACTCTCAGTTTGGAAACCTTGAAAGGAAGGATGGATAGCATGGATACTGGTCTGATCACTGGCAAGAACCCAATTCTGGGGGACCATTCGCAAATCAGAGGGGGAGATAAGTTTACTAGACACACGAGTTTCTCGGGTCAGCGAGGACCCTTCATTCCGGGGGGATACCTCAACCAAGGGGGAGGCACTGTACCTCTCATTCCAGACCAGAGAGGAGGGGACCATTCGTATAACAGAAGGGGAGATGAATTTCCTAGGCGCATGAGTTTCTCGGGACAGCAAGGACCCCTCATTTCGGGGGGATACTTCTACTAGGGGGAGGCACTATTCCAAGGTATACTAAAATGGAATTCCCTACTTATAATGGGTCAGAAGACCCTTTGATGTGGCTGTATTGATGCAAATTTTTTTTAGCCATCAGCGAGTCCTAGCCTATGACCGAGTCAACGTGGCTATTTTCCACTTACTTGGGGAAGCACAACTTTGGTACCAGCTAGTTGAGGTTGATAGCGACGTGGTAGATTGGGATGAATTTAAGTGATTATGATCTCTCCATTTTGGTCCTCCGGCTTACAGCTACCCTTTGGGAGATTTGGTTTTGTTACGTAAAACTGAGGCCGTGAAGCAATATCAAAAACTGTTCTAGAAAAAATTAGCACGAGCCAGCAGTATGGTACAAGTGGATCAGCAAGTTGTGCTGTTTACAGCAGGCCTGACTGAGGCGTTAAAGCTTGAGGTGGAACTCTATGCACCTGTTAACTTATCCAGCGCTATGAATATAGCTCGTGCTTTAGAACTGCGACAGTAGGCACTGCACAGACGACCTCCATGGTCAGGGGAGCGGAGAGCTCCATCCATGGGGCAAGGGGAGCACATTCCTCCGAGAAACAACCCGGGTATTACTTTGACAGGGGATCTGAGATCTAGTCATCCTACACCTCCCTATATAAAAAAATTGACTAGTGCTGATATGGCGGAACAACGGGCTAAGAATCTGTGTTACAACTGTGATGAACCATATCGGGCTGGGCATCATTGCAAAAGATTGTTTTTGATCAATAAGGTTGAAGATGAGGATATCGAGGTGACAGAGGATATGATAGAGGAAGAACCACTGGACATATCTCTGCATGTCATTACTGGGCAGCAATCGGCCACAACTACGCAACATGGGAGCGGCTCGACAACTTCCACCAGGTCTACCCAGCTTCCGAGCTTAAGGACAAGCTCGATCTGCACGGAGGGGGGGGGGGGGGGGGGGGGAGGGGGGCAGATGTTATGGACTCAATAACACTGAGTCATCTACTTTAATTTTATTATTTATGTTGCTTTTAATTTCGAATTTTATTAATTTTTAATAAGACTTAAAGGTCGGGGTAGAATTGGGTTTTATAACCCTAACCTATGTTGATGTTAATTACCCTATTTAATGGGTAAGGATGGAGTAATAAGGCAAGTTCGAATTTAGAGTAAACTAGAGTAAATTAGGGTAATTAGAGTTCCTTGCCGAGAGCCTAGTTCGGTTCTTGGATACGTGAGTTCTGGGTGAAGCCTAGTGTGATCGTGAGAGAAAAAGAGAGGAGATTTACTTCCCTTTTCCCGAGCAAGAAGAAGGATCTTAATCTTCTCACGGAACCAGGAAAAGGGCAGAGGAGGAGTTCCGAATTCTGGGCAGAGGAGGAGTTCTGAATTCTGGGCAGAGGAGGAGTTTCAAATTCTCACGGAACCAGGAAAGGGACAGAGGAGGAGTTCCGAATTCTGGGTAGAGGAGGAGTTCTGAAGAGGTAACTTGGGACTTTATTTTTTTGTAAGTTTACCAGGTTAGAATTCTGTTTTAATTTACCTGCGTGAATAGTGGTTAATTCTATACGTGAGAAAAGGAACCTCCTTTTCAATTTACCTATGTGAACAATGGTTGGAGACGAAATTCTTGGTTCCTTACATTGTTTTAAAACCTTTTAACGTGCTGGATTCTTCAGTACCTCGCCGAGTTACTAGATCCATGGCTAGGGACCATAACATTCCTACCCCTTGTATCGACACTTAGGGCAGAATTAGATGTCGATGATTCTTTGGAGTCCTTTATACCAACTTCCTTCATGAGAATGGTATCCAAAACATCATTAAAGATCAACTTCCCATTGCCTACAGAGTTGCTGACCGCAACCCTCATAGGCTCCCCACAATTTAGCAGAGACGCTAAGAGAATTACAGAACAAACCTCATCATCAAATTTAATTTGAATGGATGTCAATTGTTTGAAATTCATGCTAAACTCATTCAAAAGCAATGCAACTGATGTATTTTTTGTCATCTTTAAATTGAAGAGTTTTTTCATGAGATATACCTTATTATTTGCAAAAGGTTTCTCAAACTTGTTAGACAGAATCTTCATCATTGTTATGGTCCCTAGCCATGGATCTAGTAACTCGGCGTGGGAATTGTGAATCCAACACTGTAATGGGGTTGTTGGTCTTGTAAGGAGGAAAAGAGCCTCCTTTCCTTACCTATTCTCGGTAAGATTGAAAAGGAGTTTCCTTTTCTTAAACTCCTCGGGTAAGGGATGAAGTCCCTTGCTGTTCTCGTCCAGGAAGGGTTAAACCCTTTTTCCTACTCACGTCTAGGAGGGTAGGGACCCTCGTCTAGGAAGGTTGCTTCTATTCACATAGGATGGATTAGGACTTGCTAACCCTGCCTTACTCGTTTAGAGGCTAAAGCTACCTGTTTAGATGTGCTACTCTGTTAGGGGTTCAAGAACCTCCCTTTCTTGCTCGGATTGAAGGAGAACTACTCCCTTTTGTTGCTATGAATGTGGAAGAGGCTACAGCCTCAACTTGAACTTTGAAAATAGTAATTCAAACCCTTTCTCTTTGGCTTGAATAATATCAATGCAAACCATAATTCAAAGAGAGAAAGATTAAACCCAAATCAAGAGAGAACCATACCTGGAGCTCGTCAAGGAGACCTCCCAACCCTAGAGCTTGTCAAGGAGAACTCCAAACCCTGTTTAACCTAATTCAATACTTGCCTTTTCTCTATTTCTCTACCCTCTAAATAGGGTTTGACGTCATTAGAGTTTTAGGGCTAAAATTGACAATTTCACCCCTGCATCCTCCCAACCCTCAAGCTCGTAAGAAGGGTAGACCAGTTGGAAGTTGGTTATTTGCTCCCATGTCGCATCTTCTATTTTGGTGTCCTTCCAATGTACTAGAATCTCTCACTGGTCATTAATATGACGGGCATGCAATATTGTAGCCGGAGTAAGAATAGCTCGTCCATTGTCCACCGAAGGAAAAGACGGGATTGCCGAAGAAGGTGGACCCTTAAAGGGTTTCAGCAAGGAAACATGGAACACATCATGAAGTTTAGCCATTGCGGGAAGTTGCAATTGATAGGAGACTGGCCCGATGCGCCGAATAATAGAGAAAGGCCCAATTACTTTAGGGAAAGTTTATGATGTTGTTGGCCCGCAAGGGAGTGTTGTCAGTAAGGATGGAGTCGCAACCAGACATAGTCACCTTCCTTGTAGATGATATCTCGGTGTCCCTTGTCGTAGAAGTCCTTCATATGAACTTGTACTTTGAGGAGGCGATCCAAAATATTCAGCTGCACCTGGTCCCTTTCAATGAGTGCTTGATCAATAGAGTCCACATGGGTGGAGCTCGGAGTATACGAGAGAAACCGAGGAGGATCTCTGTCATATAGAACGCCAAAGGGAGTAGACTATAAAGCACACTGTAGCCATTTGACCCAACTTTTATGATGATAGCCCACTAGACATTGGAGATACATTTCCACACAGCGGTTAACGACCTCTATTTGGCAGTATGTTTGAGGATGATATGATGATGAGAGCTTCAACTTGGTGCCGCATAGACAAAATAGTTCACGCCAAAAAGTGTTGGTAAAGACCGCATCACGATCACTAACAATCGATTCTGGAATACCATGTAAATGAATAATATGCTTGAGAAATATTTGCGCCACTCTGGATGCTGTATAGGGGTGAGCCATGGGAATAAAGTGAGCATACTTGGAGAATCGATCCACCACCACAAATAATATTGACTTGTCAGAAGATTGTGGAAGGCCTTCGACAAAGTCCACAGAAATATCAGCCCACACCTGTGTAGGAAGTGCCAAAGGTTGCAGGAGACCCGTGGGACTTAAGTGTTCGACATTGTTACATTGACACACCGGATAGGATGTTACATATGTTGCAATGGAGGTCTTCAAAGCCTGCCAATAGAAATCCGCTCGAATGTGATGTAATGTTTTCTAGATGCCTTCATGAGTGTTATGTAGAGATGACGGCTGAAACCAAATCTGAAGTGTATAGGATATATAATCGCGTGTTGTAATAAATAAGAGAGTCCTGAATGGTCCATCTAGAGTCCAAGGCCCCCTCTTTAAAACGAGGCTGGCTGATAGAGTATAGAAGTGGAGGGGTCTCCAAACGTCGTGACAAGGCATCGACTGCTTTGTTGAACTTGCCTGCGTGGTATTCCACCATAAAGTCGAATCCCATTAATTTACTTATCCAGTGTTGTTGAGGAGAAGTCGTGAGGCGCTGCTCCAAGAAATATTTGAGGCTGTACTGATCAGTCTGAATAAGAAATGCACGACCCCATAAGTACGGGCGCCAATGTTGTACAACTTTGGCCAACCCGATTAACTCCCGTTCATATGCTGGCAATTTGTGATGTCGTACTACCAGTTGTCGACTAAAATATGCAATAGGGTGAAAGTGATGTTGTAGAATGGCCCCAATGCGCCCCACCTGATGCGTCACACTCGACCTCAAATAACTCTTATGTTGAATTTATGGAAAAGAGAAATACTTCATTGACTTATTATAATCAGAGTACATGAACCTCTATTTATAATAGAGGAAGGTAGTAGAGTCCAATTACAATAAAACTACCATTGTCCCAATTACACCCAAACTCTAACACTTAAAGATAAGTCCTAGCATAATTAAATAAATCAATATAGATAAAAGACAAACATAACTCAAACTTAAACTCTTCTTGGACGTGACCATAAGATAAAAATGCTTTTGTGAGTCCTTCTTGATCTTCCAACTCATGTGATAAGGATGCCAGCTCGTGGTATTCATTATGGGTCCTACTTCTTATGTGCTTGGGCCCATCTTGTGGGCCTTCCTTGGTTGTGTGGCTCATCTTGTAATAATCTTAGATATGTGGGCCTTCCTTGAACATGTGGGCTTGGGCATATCTTCCAACATCTTAAAAATTGGGAAGTTGCAGAACAGGTGCGGATTCAAGAGCTAATTTGAGATCTGAGAAGGACTGTGTGGCCTAATCGTGCCAAATAAAGGAATTTTTCTTGAGAAGATTTGTCAATGGTGCTGCAATCGGTCCATAGTTCCTATTAAACATTCTGTAATATCCTGCCAATCCCCAAAACCCTCTCAAAGAAGATGTATTCATAGGTTGCGGCCAATCGGTAATAGCCTGAATTTTCTCGAAATCAATGGTGACCCCATCATGGGAAATAATATGGCCGAGATAGGCCACATGTGATGTCACAAATGAGAATTTCAATTTTTTTATATATAATTGATGGGCACGTAACAGTTCAAAAACAAATCATAAATGTTCTAAATGCTGATGTCGAGACTGGCTGTAAATGAGTATGTCATAAAAGAAAACAAGTAAAAATTTGCGAAGATAGTTGCGGAATACCTCATTCATTATCGCCTGGAATGTGGATGGGGTGTTGGATAATCCAAATGGCATGACCACAGATTCAAAGTGGCCGTGATGAGTGCAAAAAGCCATTTTCTTGATGTCGTTTGGATGCATGCGAACCTGATGATATCCGTAGCGCATGTCCAATTTGGTGAATATATAAGACCCATGTAATTCATCTAAAAGCTCCCCCACCACCGGGATAGGGAACTTATCTTTCACAGTCTGGGCATTCAAATCCGGATAATCGACATAGAATCGCCATGTACCATCATGTTTTTTAACGAGGAGGACTAGTGATGAGAATGGTGAACGACTGCTGCGAATAAGGCCTTGCTTTAGAATTACTTGGAACTGTCTTTCAATTCCGTGTTTCTGGAGATGTGGGTACCAATAAGGTCGAATGACCATGTTATGGTCCTTGGGTTAAGTACCTATGTCTTCCACTCCTAACAGGCCGGTCTTTTGGGTAGTATTGGCTAGGTGCTTAACATTTGGTATCAAAGCAGGCGCAACGTCCCAACTTCGAGTCCCCGCGTGCGCAGGTGGCCCGCATGCCCCTGGTGCGGCGCCGTAAAGGAGTATGGGCTCTTGACCTGGTCCCCGTTGCTGTGTTAAGGCCGTCGTGGTCGTCGGCTCGGGAGGGCGGGGTGTACTGTTATGGTCCTTGGGTTAAGTACCTAAATCTTTTGCTCCTAACATGCCGGTCTTTTGGGTAGTATTGGCTAGGTGTTTAACATTTTTTTTTTTTCAATGATCCTTCATGTCTTGAGTAGGCTCGATCATTTTGAAGCTTTAGACCTTGAGATGCACTGACTCTTGAAGGTAAAGTATAAAAAATTCTTGGTTTGCAAATTTCTAGATCAATTAAGTTTTGTTGTCATCAAAAGCAACATCGCAGTCCACCTATGGTCAACAACCTCCCCCTTTTTAATGATGACAAAATCTAACTTGGAAAAAAATAAAAAGATGCACTTCCCTAAGGGCTAGAGTTAAATTAATTGTTCAATTTCAACATGTGCTGTTAGGCCCCGGATCTAACATGCGATGAAGACAATGAATAGGGAGGATTGTTGTGATGTTTTGAGCCTTCGAAGGGAGCTCAACCCTGGATCTCAAAGGGAGAATCCGACCTAGACCTCAGAGGGGAGAATCTGACCTGATTACAACTAATTGATTCAATGCTTACCTTCTCATTCATCTTACGCCCTTATATAGGGAATTAAGAAAAACATGTACATGGCCAAAACAAGGGCCTACAAGTTCAAACAAATTACAAATAAACCCTTCTAATACATAAACTAGAAAATGCATTAATTAAACCCTGTTATGGGGTCCATAACATCACTCCCCTCCTAGAGAACAAGCTTGCCCTCAAGCTCGAATGTAGGTCCGCTTACCCGTGCCGACGTCTGGATCCATGCATGCACTAGTGTCAACCGCGAGATCTGAGGCAATCCCTTGGATTACAAAACTAGAGCATTGAACCAGAGGAGCAAAATTTTTTTTTTTTTTCGTTTAAGGCCGATCACAACACAATCACCTCCCTTGGAACATGTGCTCCCCCTTAATTTTGCATAGTTTATTTTGATCCTTTTAAGCATCAATTTTTAGTAAATTGTGTGCCTAAGGTCATTCGATCCAAGTTCCCATTTTTTTCCCATTTTTTTGTTATACTAAAAAAGATATATAAATGAAAACACAGGTAATAACAAAAAGTGGCTCGAGGCCATATCATATATGAATATGCAATGTTTACAAAATTTTGTACTTTTTACAATGCTTCAAAGTAAAATAATTAAGGGTATAGAGCATTAAAAAGTACAATGGAGTCAAAATGGTAGGTAGATCCTAGGAACAAGTTAGCTAAGCTGGAGGCGGGAGGCAATTCAAGATAATCTCTGGAGACCCAATCCTCTGCTGAGACTGCTAAAGTGCAAGCTACCCGGCCTTCAATTGATCCTAAGTAGCAAGAATTTCTACCTAGGTAGCCAAAACATCGTCCACTACTCCCTCGAGTGCTGTGAGGCAGTTGGTGGAGGATGCACTACCTTCTTTTGTGCATCTCCTCTTTGAGAATTTGAATTAATCCACTGGAGGCTCCGAACTGAGCTCATCTCAGAAGCTATAGGCTGTGGGGCTATAGATTTTTTTCTGCCTTCTCCGCACTCGTCAATTTTTTTATAAAGCTCGGTAGGGAATTACCAGGGCGGGGATAAGCTACCCGAGTCGTAGTCGGAGTGTGTCTGGATGGTGCTACTATAGATGCTCCCTGAGATGAATTATAGGGGCCCCCCTCCCATGTGGAGGAAGTGTTCCTCTCACTCAACCAACCCGGCTTACTTTGCTGCAGCTGTTGTCGTTGTTCCATTGCTTGAGCCATATTCATGGCATGAGCTAAATCTGTGGGCATAAGGAGTTCTACCTCTAGCCGTAAATAATCATTGAGACCTACTGTGAATAAGGAGACCTACTGGTCAACCAATACCCTCTCACCAGCAAGAACCAACTTTTCCTGTAATAGTTTTTGATATTGTTCCACCGAACCCGTTTGTCTCAATAGGACTAACTCTCCCAGGGGGTTGCTGTTGGCGGGAGGCCCAAATCTAACTGTGCATAGATTTTTAAATTTTCCCCAAGTCATTCCCGGTCTCTCTTTCTCTACTTGAGTAATCCATAACATGGCTTCATCTGTCATATGGAAAGAGGGCTAGTTGCACCTTATCCCATTCAGTAGTCCCTTGGTTCAAATTTTTTTTTTCACATCTATGCAACCAAATTAAGGGATCCACAGAACCATTGAAAGAGGGAAACTCTGACTTGGTGTACCTTGGGTCTGTGCCTCCATGCTGAGGTCCTTGGATAGCAGTGCACCCAGGCCACTCGACTCATCTCTACTTCCAAACCACAAACCTTTCCCAACACTGGTTGTGCTATTTCAAGGCTATCTTCTATCTTTTGTATAATGATTTGGATTTATTCATTGCTGATATTATCCCCCATGTTACCCTACTCTGATACCAAGTTGTTACGGTCCCGGGTCATGGATCGAGTAACACGGCGTGGAGTTGTGAATCCAGCATTGGTACTGAGTTGCTGGACTCGGTAAGGAGGGTTAAAGATCCCTTCTTTGAGTACTCTTCCACCAGTGATCAGTCTCCCTTTTTATGATCTCATTCTAGTGCTAAAGTTATAGCTAGAATGGAAGTAATTCTGGTGGAGAGAGAATGGAGGAATACCTATTCTTTCTCCCGTTAATCAGGGTTTCAACCCTGATTTGATGCAAATTGTTCTAGGACTTGAAGGCCTAGCTTCGGGGCGGGGGGGGGGGGGGCCTTGGCTCTCATTGATGGCTGTCCTTGCTCTATTTCTGTGATGAATTCCCAGCAAGAAGAGTTGTTCTAACCCTTCTCGTGAAAGAACCAGAATTCTTCCTCTTTTGCTGCTCCTCAAGAGGAAAATTGATCCCAACTTGTTGTTGATGCTGGTGATGAGAGAAGATCCTCTCTTTGGGCTTAGAAAAGAGGCAGGAAGCTCCTGTTCTTAGTATGGATGATGAGGGATAAATTTGGGTGAAGATGGATGGCAATGGAGGGTGAAGGATAGGTTGGATTTTTGAAGTAAACCCTAAACTCGAGATCAAGAGGTGATCTCAACCTGTTTAGACTAGGTTATTCTAAAATCTCAAAGCTTACCTATTTCATTCATACCTTTCCCTTAAATAGGTCACATCAAGGAGTTTTAGGGTTAGGGTTACAATAATTGCCCATAATGCCCTTATATATAAAGTAATTAGAAATAACTCCTACTTAAAACAATATAAGAAATAAATCCTACTCAAAGAAATATAAGAAAGAAATCCTATTGAGTGAGTTGTGACTTAGTGTGCTATTGAGTCCACAACTGACCACCACTTTTGATCCCTGTTTTAAACATATCTGATGGTCACAGTGCCTCAAGGGAGGCAGCCTTGAGGGCTCTTGGAACAAGTCCGAGAAATAATCCAGGAGATGTTCTATATTGCTGTCCGGATTGTCCTGTGAGTGAATCGTATGAATATGATGTGGCTTGTCCACGTGACTGTCCTGTAATAATACTTGTTGTCCGCCCGTTTCAAAACTCATAGTTAAAGCAATAAAATCCCATAAAATAGGCCCGAGTGTTTGCAGCCATTTCATACCCAAAAACATATCGAAACCAGCTAGAGGTATGACCAAAAATTCAGAATGAAAGAAATTCGTACCGATTGAGAACTTAACTTTTTTGCTGATGCCATAGCTAGGAACTTGTTCTCCATTGGCAACTGAAACAGAGTTTGTTGAGTGTGGAAGTATTTGTAGTTGAAGGTGTTGAGCAACTGTCCAACTGAAAAAATTATGTGTACTTCCCAAATCCATAAGGCTTTCAAGGTCCTGGTCCATCACCCGAGTGCGGACTAGCATCATTTTGGCAGATTTCTATCTTGTAATGGCATGTAGAGAGATTTCTGGTAGATCCTCCTCAATAGTATCATCAATTTGTAGTGGTTCTGTGATATCATCGACCTCTAACCAGAATAACCTTTTACATTGATGTCCTGCCCTGTTTGTTTCATCACAATTATTACATCTTTGCCTTGCACTCAACCATCTCCCCACTAGTTAATTTCCGAGTATACTGGGTGAGCGGGTTGCTGGGCCATGTATCTGCTCCAAGAGTAATGCTGGGATGATTTTTGACCTGTTGCCATGTTGGAGGAGCTAACTGTGGGTTAGTGTTGCGTCACCCTTGCCAGCTAGTGGAGTGTTCTGGTTCCCCTGCCAAGCTGGTCTCCTATTTTGAACTTTTTGTCGAAGTTCCAGTGAACGAGATAGATTCATTGCTCGAGCTAAGTCATCAGGTGCATGGAGATCCACCTCTAACTGTAATGCCTCAGTAAGACTTGCCATAAATAAATTGACTTTTTGGTCTACTCGAACCATCGAACTGGCTCGTGCCAATTTTTCTTGGTATCATTTTTTGAAATAGTTCCACCATACCAGTTTGTCGTAACAACACCAAATCCCCCAAGGAGTTATTGTAGGCTGGCGGACCGAATTGGATAGTGCATAACTCCTTGAAATCTTCCCAATCCAGCACCACTATCCAACTCTACTTGATGAATCCAGAGTTGTGCCTCATCGAGGAAGTGGAAAGCAGCTAGTCACACCTTAATAATTTTTTATGTTCTCTGATGGGTATAACTTTTTTCGCACCTATGTAACCAAACCAAGGGGCATCTAACCCATTAAAAGTAGGAAAGTCAAGATTTGTATACCTTGGTATGGTGCCTTCTCCTTGGTTGCAATTTCCCGTCTGGCCAGGAAAGGCCACCAAGTAAACTGGTCTCCCCCTCTGTTGAACGAGTTGTCCTTTCCTCTTTGCTCTGGGGTTGAATTTCTTCCAACCGTAATATTTCCCATCATTTTGGACAGTCTGTCAATATGGAGATTAATATTTGAAATTTGTTCCAACTTCTCCATGATTAGGGCAAACTTTCTTTCATTCTCTTCTTGTGCCTGCTACCCTCTGATCATCAACTCTTTTAACTCACCATTGCTGGGCTCCCCCGTGTTACCCTGCTATGATACCAAGTAGTTATGGTCCCTAGCCATGGATCTAGTAACTTAGTGTGGGAATTGTGAATCCAACACTGTAATGGGGTTGTTGGTCTCGGTAAGGAGGAAAAGAGCCTCCTTTCCTTACCTGTTCTCAGTAAGATTCAAAAGGTGTTTCCTTTTCTTAAACTCCTCGGGTAAGAGATGAAGTCCCTTGCTGTTCTCGGCCAAGAAGGGTTAAAACCCTTTTATGCTCACTTCTAGGAGGGTAGGGACCCTCTAGGAAGGTTGCTGCTATTCACGTAGGAGGGATTAGGACTTCCTAACCCTGCCTTACTCATTTAGAGGATAAAGCTACCTGTTTAGATGTGCTGCTTGGTTAGGGGTTCAAGAACCTCCCTTTCTTTCTCATATTGAAGGAGAACTACTCCCTCTTGCTTCTATGAACGTGGAAGAGGCTACAACCTCAACTTGAACTCAGAAAACAGTAATTCAAACCCTTTCTCCTTGGCTTGAATAATATCAATGCAAACCATAATTCAAAGAGAGAAAGAATAAACCCATATCAAGAGAGAACCATACCTGGAGCTCGCCAAGGAGACCTCCCAACCCTAGAGCTCATCAAGGCGAACTCCAAACCCTGTTTAACCTAATTCAAAACTTGCCTTTTCTTTATTTCTCTACCATGTAAATAGGGTTTGACGTCATTAGATTTTCAGGGCTAAAATTGATAATTCTGCCCTTGCGTCCTTGATCATTACATACTTAATGAAAAAAATATACTTATAGCAATATAAAATATGAAATTTAAAAGTAATAAACTCAGTGACACATTGCCTCCTCCTTTGGGTGACTCGGTGTGCTATTGAGCCCTCAACAATCATCCCAACTATGGTTTTCTCAGACGCCTCGTTGTGAACAACATTCTTCAACAGTGCTAACCGGACTACTTCCAACACTTGTCTATCGAGGAGATTCCACACATCATCTTTTATTGAATTTATGGAAAAGTGAAATACTTCATTGACATCAATAACTTGTTGTAATTAGAGTACATGAACCTCTATTTATAATAGAGGAAGCTAGTAGAGTCCAATTACAATAAAACCACCCTTATCCCAATTACACCCAAACTCTAACAATTAAAGATAAGTCCTAGCATAATTAAATAACTATATTTTGATAAAAGACAAACATAACTCAAACTAAAACTCTTCTTGGTCGTGACCATAAGATAAAATACCTTTGTGAGTCCTTCTTGATCTTCCAACTGATGTGATAAGGATACCAGCTCATGGTAATCATTGTGGGTCCTACTTCTTATGGGCTTGGGGCCATCTTGTGGGCCTTCCTTGGCCATGTGGCCCTTCTTATAATAATCTTAGATATGTGGGCTTTCTTTGGTCGTGTGGGCTTGAGCTTATCTTCCAACACTCCCCCTCAAGCTGGGGGTGAGAGAACAACATGAACTCCCAGCTTGCTGCAAATGATGTATAGAATATTTTTTTATTTTATAAAATGGCTCATCTTCCAATATGCCTTCATCTTCCAATACTCCCTCTCACGTTGGTGCATCCTTCATAGAGGCCTTGTGGCATTATATAAGTGAGAGTAAAAATCACTCCTAGCCGGTAAGCCATTGCTTCATACTCCAATCCTAATGCTGGATGTAGGGCACACTTCGTCTTCTATCGTTAGTGTGTCTATCAGCATGCTTTGAAGTGTCTACCACTGTGTCCCTCCACAGAACAACAACTCTCAAGTGGTTGGAGACATAAAAGCCATTATTGGGGGGGGGGGGGGGGGTGGGGGGAGGAGATTACATAGATGTAATAATAAGTTCCTCCGTCATGGACTTCCAACCACAAATAATTTTGGTCTTTTTTGATGGGGATGAAGTTCCTCCGTCATTGACTTCCAACCACAAATAATTTTGATCTTTTTGACGAGGATGAAGTTCCTCCGTCATGGTCTCCCAACCACAAATAATTTTGATCTTTTTGACGGGGTAAAATAAATAATGACTTGAGGCCACCTCTTCTTCAATAATAATGTCCCCAAAGAGACATAATAGCTGCAGCTGAATATAACACGACCATCTTCCAACACATATAACACGAACCAAATAATAAACTTTGTAAAAGAACCCATGAAATAATCCGATATAAAAATTTCTTCTTAGATGCAAAAGCTTCATCTTTTGTGCTCCCTTTTTCTTGAATATTTTGGTCACATAAACTTTTCATAACATATGAAATAAAATACCTCTTTCTTGTACTTCTTCTCCTTCTCCCCCTCAAGCTGGGAGGTAACGGCAGTGATCCCAGCTCGAACCAAATATAATAGATGTACAAATAAGCCAAAGGAACAGAGATGTAAAAATAAGCCCTCAAACCCGGGAGAAGTGAGATGTTTTTCTGATATATCAACTCAAACAGTGACACAAAAAATCGGTTTAAATTCGGATTTTCAATGTAACAGAATACCAACATGACATTTGATTCTTCCAATTTGAATATATCTTTCAATATAGATCAGATTGACATGAAATTTTTTCCTGATGAAAGTAGAATTAAATACCTTTCCTCCAATTATAAATTTAGATCAAAAATTTAATTTTCAGAAGATAAATAATCTGATATATTTCGGTCTGTGTCATCTGGCCGAACTAAATACTGTTTCTCCTATTTTTCTAGAATGACCATTGACTCTTCAAAGATCAATATATCCTTATAAAAAGATCATACTGAGAGTTGGGTTAATAGGTAAGAAAATAGACTTAAGTATATTTCTTTTGATAAAAAATTCTCCATATAAAGTCTCTTTCTTGATAGCATAAAATACCTCGAAATTTGTAGCTTTCTACTGCCGCTCGAACCTCTTTTTCAATCTGACCTTGGTTGCTTCAAATATTGATTTATCTTTGTAGATAACTCAGATAAAAAATTGGTTGAATAGGTAAAAGAATAGACTTATAGATATTTATTTTGATATATATATTTCTCCAAATAAAGTCTAGTTCTTGATAGAAAAAAATACGTCAGAATCGGAAGATTACTGCTGCTGCTAGAACCTTTTTGCAATCTGACTTTCACTCATTCAAATATTGATATCTCTCTGAAGATAAACCTGATTGGAATAAATAGGTTTTCTTTGGAAATTATACTCAAATATCTTTCCATCAATATATATTTTGAAATATAAAAAACTACGTATTGAGGTAAAAAATGCAAAGCAATCTACTGGTGTAGGGACTGAAAAAAATAACTACGAACCTAGACTTAGGTTTTAGGGTTTAGAGAAAAGGATCACATTACCTCCGTGAGTTGACCAAGTCAACTCATAGAACCTGCTCTGATACCATGTTGAATTTATGGAAAAGTGAAATACTTCTTTGACATCAATAACTTGTTGTAATCAGAGTACATGAACCTCTATTTATAATAGAGGGAGGTAATAGAGTCCAATTACAATAAAAATACCGTTGGTTTGAATTACACCCAAACTCTAACACTTAAAGATAAGTCCTAGTATAATTAAATAACTCAATATTGATAAAATACAAACATAACTCAAACTAAAACTCTTCTTGGTCATGACCATAAGATAAGATACTTTTCTGAGTCCTTCTTGATCTTCCAACTGATGTGATAAGGATGCCAGCTCATGGTAATCATTGTGGGTCCTACTTCTTATGGGCTTGGGGCCATCTTGTGGGCCTTCCTTGGCTTTGTGGCCCTTCTTATAATAATCTTAGATATGTGGGCCTTCCTTGGTTGTGTGGGCTTGAGCTTATCTCCCAACGTCATACCTTTTGGTTTCATATCCATAAGTGTTGCGTGCAGCTTTTTACTATACAGATAATCTTCGATTTGCATCCTCTAGAACGCAACATCCATACCATAAAACTTGTTGATTCCAAGTTCCGATCTTTCTCCTCCAGCCATTGTTCTCAATCTCAAACCAAAGTTTTAATACCACTTGTTAGGAATTAAACGCCCTAATTACAAAGTAACGAGAACAATAATAATAATCGTGGAAGAAAGGAAAAACAAACACAAAAACAAACAACAAGATTTATATAGGTTCACCTCAAGGTGAGACTACTGCTACTGCAGTAATCCACTAAGAAGATGAAACAGTTTACAAGATAAATCACACACTTACAGGTGTTTCTCTCTAACCTCTCGGGTTGCAAACTCAAGATGCTCCTTGGATTAAGATGATTAAACCTAATAGCGGCACCCCTCAATTATAAACAATCAATATATCGTGGATCGAAGCCCTCGTACCTCCGAGAGGGGGGCTTCCCGCCCCCCTTCCAACCCCCATGGCGACCTTTCCATGAAGGTCGATCCACGACCAACTCAGCGTAAGGAGTTAATTAGTCTCCATAACTTAACATCAATTAGTGAGAAGGTTCCTTATTACTCATGATTTGTTGAGTCACTTAAGTAAGCTTCCTCCTCCAATTGATGAAGAAGATAGTTTGTACATGAAGTGCTTAAAGAATATACACGTGTTCTTAGCTGGATGATTAATAGTATGGAAGAAAATGTTGCCAACAATGTTGTCCATCTCGAGACTGCTAAACAAGTATGGGATACTTGTGTGAAGTAAAACTCTAGCGCTAATAGTCTATAAAAATTATACGATGTTTTCAAAACAATGTATAATACTAGACATGGAAAAAATGTACATGATTATCTTGCTCGGTTTCAAGGATTTATTCAATAGTGGAAGATTACTTAGCCTTTTTATAGAGATACTATAGTCCAGGAGAAACAAAGAGAAGCATTAGCAACCACTATTTACCTTGCTAATATCAAGCCTTATTTGGAGCTAGATAAGTCTCAGATTCTTAGCTCCACTGCTCGTCCTTCCTTTGATGATATATCGGCAACTTTGATACGTATCTTAGACCCATCCTCCACCACACACTCTGATGTTTCTTTAGTTATGTACTCAAGCAATGGAGGTTCTGGGAATAGGAGTCGAGGTAGAAATAATAAAAGTGACCATGGCAGAGGAGGCTGGTCTGGTCAAAATTCTTCCTGACCTGATTATGGTCGGGGTGTATTCATCGTGGAAGAACAAATTACACATTGGAAACATGCTATAAAATTCATGGTGTATCCGACTGTGCTATAGCACATCAAGTCCTCATCACTAGTAGCGATAATGACAAGGCCAAAGTTGAGCAAAGCAAAGGCAAGACTACTATCTCTGAGGAAAATAAAGACCATGATGGTATCTCCCAAGGCCTCTTCATATACTAAAACCACTGATATAACAAGAATAGTCTCGGATACATCATCATCCCCATCCTAGATTATTGATCCTGGAGCCTTCGAGCACCTGAAAGGTAATGGTAAAATTTTGAGTTCCATCTCTCCATGTTTTATTGACAAGTTTACTCTATTGCCGATGGGTCCCATACAAAGGTAAATGGAATGGGATCCACTTTTGCCACACCAACACTTCCATTAGAAGATGTCTTATTTGTTCCACAGTTTCCATTATATATTTTATCTGTTAGTCAATTAACCAAAAGGTTTAACTGCGCCATTTCCTTCTCCCCTACATCTTGTTTTTTAAAGGATGTGTAGACAAAGTAGGTGATTGGTGGGGGCCATGAACAAGGGGAGCTCTATCTTGATCGACCAACCGTTACTGCCACATCCAACTCATAGAAGAAGGCAATTCAATGGCATAAAAAACTCAACCATCCGTCTCTGCAGTCACTTAAAAGTTTGTTTCTGTTGTTGCATTCTATTTCTAGTTTAAATTGTGATTGTCATATGGATAAACACCAAAGGAGTACTTATTCCTCTAGCAGTGAACCTAAAGGCATTGCTCCCTTTGCATTAGCCCACATTGACGTGTGGGGACCATTAAATATTTCAAATATTTCTCAGTCTAAATATTTTATTATTTTTGTTGATGATTTCTCAAGAGTTACAGGGTAATTTTTGATTAAGTCTAGATCAGAGGCCTTGCCTATATTTACACCCTTTTTTACCATGGTCTCAACTTAGTTTCATACCACCATAAAAGTCCTTCACTCAGATAATGCCAAGGAATACATGTCTAGTGATTTTGATTCCTTTTATGCTGATAAAGGAATTATTCACCAAACATCATTTGTCTATACACCCTAGCAGAATGGTATGGCTGAAAGAAAGAATCATCATCTACTTGAGGTTGCATGGGCCCTTATGCACCATATGCATGTGCATCACTTCTATTGGCCACGTGTTGTCCTTACAACCTGTTTTCTTATCAACAGATTACCATCTTCGGTTTTTAATAGTGCCATTCCTTATTCCTATATTTTCCTAGTGATAACATGTTTTCTCTTCTGGTGTGTGTCTTCGGTTGTACTAGTTTTCATCATATCCCGTCTCCTCACACTACTAAATTGGATTCTAAAGCACTTCAATGTATCCTTTTAGGGTACTTTGATACTCAAAAGGAATATGTATGTTACAACACTTCTCTTCAAAAAATATTGGTGTCTAGACATGTGGCATTCCTTGAAGACCAACCATTTTATTCCCCTACAAATACCCTACCCCCCGGGTTATCTCCCACTATTGAGTTCCTAGAGTCTATTAAGCCAATTGATGACTTCCCTTCTCTAGGCTGCTATGATGTCTCTCTTCAGCCCCTAGAGGCCATGGATGACACCTCACCTAAGCTGTCCGATTGCTCTCCACAAAGAGCCTTAGTCTTGCTCACAATCGTCTACTTCTAACCCCATATCTCACTCTGTATCTACTCACCACCTCTCACCACCTTGTTGTTAGTATTGTTGGAAGATGGGCCCAAGTCCAAATGACCAAGGAGGGCCCACAAATCCAAGTGTGTTGGAAGATGGGTCCAAGCCCATAAGACCAAGGAAGACCCACACATCCAAGAGATGTGGAAGATGGGATCAAGACCCATATATCAAAGAGAAGGCCCATAGGCCGATACAATGATGGCAGTGTTGGAAGATAAGCTCAAACCCACATGACCAAGGAAGACCCACAAGATAGGCCCAAGCCCATAAGAAGTAGGACCCTCTATGATTACCATGAGCTGGCATCCTTATCACATCAGTTGGAAGATAAAGAAGGACTCACAAAAGTATCTTATCTTATGGTCACGTCAAAGAAGAGTTTTAGTTTGAGTTATGTTTGTCTTTTATCTATATTGAGTTATTTAATTATGTTAGGACTTATCTTTAAGTGTTAGAGTTTGGGTGTAATTGGGACAAGGGTAGTTTTATTGTAATTGGACTCTACTACTTCCTCTATTATAAATAGAGGTTCATGTACTTTGATTACAACAAGTTATTGATGTCAATGAAGTATTTCAATTTTACATAAATTCAAAATGGTATCAGAGCAGGTTCTGAGAGTTGACTTGGTCAACCCATGGGGGTTAATGTGATCCTTTTCTCTAAACCCTATACCCTAACTCTAGGTTCGGAGTTATTTTTTCAGTCCCCATACTCGTAGATTTATTTGCATTTTTTACCTCTATACGGAGTTTTTAATATTGAAAATTATATATTTAAGGAAATATATTTGAGTCTACTTTCTAAATAAAAATGATTTGTTCCAATCAGAGTTATCTACAAAGAGATGTCGATATTTGAATGAGAGAAGGTCAGATTGCAAAAAGGTTCGAGCAGCAGCAACAATCTTCAGATTCTGAGGTATTTTTTGTTATAAAGAACTAGAATTTCTATGGAGAAATATATATAAAAAGAAATATCTATAAGTCTATTATTTTACATATTCAACCAATTTTTTCTGAGTTATCTACAAAGAGAAATCGATATTTGAAGCAGAAAAGGTCAGATTGAAAAAGAGGTTCAAGCGGCAGCAGAAAGCCTCAACTTTTGATTTATTTTATGCTATAAAGAAATAGAAATTATATGGAAAATTATTTATCAAAAGTAATATACGTAAGTCTATTTTCTTACCTATCCATTCAATTCTCGGTATGAATTTTTTATAAGGAGATATTGTTCTTGGAAGAGTCGATGGTCATTCGGGAAAAAAAGGAGAAACATTACTTAGTTCGGCCTGATGACAAAGACCAAAATCTTTCAGATTATTTATCTTCTAATAATTATATTTTATGAAGTGAAGTTATACTTAGGATGAAAGTTATTTAAGTCTACTTTCATAATGAGAAAAATTATGTTAATCTGATTTATATTTAAAGAAATATTCGCATTGGAAGAATCAAGGGTCATGCTGGTATTCTGTTACATTGAAAATCCGAATTTAAGCCAATTGTTTTGTGTCACTTTTTGAGTTGATATATCAGGAAAATATCTCACTTATCCCTGGTTTGAGGGCTTATTGATACATCTCTATTATTTGGGCCTATTCCTACATCTATGATATTTTGTTCAAGCTGGGATCACTGCCATTACCTCCCAGCTTGAGGGGAGAAGTAGAAGAAGTACAAGAAAGGGGTATTTTATTTCTTATGTTGTGAATAAGTTTATGTGACCAAAATATTCAAGAAGGGGAGAACAAAAGATGAAGCTTGTGCATCTAAGAAGAAAATTTTATATCGGATTATTTCATGGGTTCTTTTACAAAGTTTATTATTTGGTTCATGTTATATGTGTTGGAAGATGGTCGTGTTATAAACAGTTGCTGCTATTATGTCTCTTTGGGGACATTATTATTGAAGAAGAGGTGGCCTCATATCATCATTTATTTTACTCCGTAAAAAAATATCACGGTTGGGAAACCATGACGGAGGATACCCTTTCAAAAAATATCACAGTTGGGAAACCAAGATGGGCCCTGTAAAAAATAAAAATAAAAAACATATCTCGGTTGGGAAACCTTGACGAAGGATACCCTGTCAAAAAATATCACGGTTAGGAAACCATGATAGGCCTTGTCAAAAAATATCACGGTTGGGAAACCATGATAGGCCTTGTCAAAAAATATCACGGTTGGGAAACCATGATGGAGGAACTTATTATTACATCTATGTTATTCTCCCCCTGTAATGGCTTTTATGACTCCTACCATTGAGAGTCATTGTCCTATGGAGGGACACGTTGGTGGACACTTCAGAGCAATGCCGATAGACACACTACCGATAGAAGATGGAGTGTGCCCTACATCCAGCATTTGGATTGGAGTATGAAGCAATGGCTTACCGGCTAGGAGTGATTTTTACTCTCACTTATATTATGCCAGCAGGGCCTCATGGAAGGACGCAACAGTGTGAGGGGAAATGTTGGAAGATGAAGGCATATTGGAAGATGTGCCCATTTATACAAAAATATTCTATACGTCATTTGCAGCAAGCTGGGAGTTCATGTTGTTCTCTCACCCTCAGCTTGAGGGGGAAAGTTGGAAGATAAGTTCAAGCCCATATGACCAAGGAAGGCCCACATATCTAAGATTATTATAAGATGTGCCCCATGACCAAGGAAGGCCCACAAGATGGGCCCGAGCCCATAAGAAGTAGGACCCCCAATGATTACCATGAGCTGGTATTTTTATCACATTAGTTGGAAGATCAAGAAGGACTCACGAAAGTATCTTATCTTATGGTCACGTCAAAGAAGAGTTTTAGTTTGAGTTATGTTTGTCTTTTATCTATATTGAGTTATTTAATTATGTTAGGACTTATCTTTAAGTGTTAGAGTTTGGGTGTAATGGGGACAAGGGTAGTTTTATTGTAATTGGATTCTACTACCTTCCTCTATTATAAATAGAGGTTCATGTACTCTGGTTACAACAAGTTATTGATATCAATGAAGTATTTTACTTTTCCATAAATTCAACAGGCATGATGGTAAATAAAGATTAATATGATAGAGATGGCACAAATGTAATTAGTTTAAGTTTTAAGGGTATTATTGTAATAATATAGTTTGATTAATCTATAAATTGAGGTTCAGGGGAAGGGTTAGGACATCAAGTCCATAACTTCTTCTTCCTCCTATTTTCTCCCAATGGGTGGCTCTCTCTTTTCTCCATGAGTTAAATCCATGGAATCCTGAAAATCAACATGGTATCAGAGTATTGATTTTTAGGACTCACATTTATGGTTTTTTAGGATTAAAAAACCCATATTTTTTCCTTTGTTCTACCATTGCTTAGTTCTTTTTTTTGTCATCTTGTTGTTAGTTTTCGTAACCATGTTTGAAGTCAATTTACTACTGATTTGAGCCTGCGAACCATCATATTTTTTTTTTTTTGCTTCCACCGACAAAGTCTCTGCTTTCACCGGCACTCGTCACTAGTGCAAAGGTTGAGGCACTAGAAAAGTCTCTCCGACAGACCCACTATCAGCACATCCATAGCCACCTGCATGTTGGGAGTTTTCTACGTCTCTGCCATCACTATTCCGAGAATTATTCTGACCCTGCTCAGATTAAGCATCGTTGCTGTTCTGTTTGGTGATCCGAGAAGGAGATTATTGTTGTTGTTTGTTATTCTGCTGCCTATTTCTGCAACCAGCCTCTGCATTGCCATTTTCTTGAGGATGAAGCCAGGCTATTTCTGATTCTCACTGGTAAAATGCTGGCACCAACCCTCTTGTTGTTGCTCAGCTTTAGAAATCGGAGCTCCATTGTTGTTTCTCTGAAAGCAGAACCAATCTCATTGGCGCTCACTATGGAAGATTACTACTTTCGTAACTTGCTCTATTACTCAGAATACATCCTGTTATCCAGCACTGTTGCTGCTGTCAAAAAGTTTCTTTTACTACTATTGCCATCCGAAGATCACTCTCTATTGCCATCTATCTTTGGAATCTATTTTGTGTTGCTGTTTGGAGAGTTGCCATCTGAAGACGATCTCCATATATTTTCTTTTCTTTCACTTTGTTCAGAACTGAGGAAGATGACAACCACTGATCCCGCAAAATTATCATTGACAGCCAACAATCATTACTATTCCTTCACTGTTTATATCTCCTCTCTGGGATTATTCTACTATGTTCAGAAATATTAGGGTTGTTAATCTGGAAACTCCTCCTTCGTCGGGTCGTCTTTTTGTTGGCATTACATTCCGGAGTTGTTTCTTATTTTGGAAAAATTCTCTATCAGTACGTTGCCATTTTTAGAAGATCATATATCTGTCAGTGTTAAAAATTGAAGACATCTTTTCGTAATTTCAGTCCGAAGATGTTGTTTCTTTGATCATCCTAATGTCCTGCTGTGTGTGGAAGCCAACCTCCTGCCATTTCAGAAACTTACTGTCTAGAAAGTTGCCTTCGGAAGACGCTCTAGTTTTTTGCTCTTTTCGGAAGCGGGGGGAAGACAATGCCTGATGCCAAATTACAAGTTTCCTAAGTTAGGAAACTTGAATTAATCAGTGCCAAGCCCAACTCGGACTAGACCTTGCTATGTCAACCCAGCCACCCTAGAGTCATCTGTTCTACTCGGGTTAACGCAACTAGTAGAGTTGATTTAGCCCAACTCAAATAACTTGGGCCACTTGTGTTTTTGCCTCAATATACTTGTCCAGGGCCTGATGTATTGATCTACTATTTGACTCGGCACAATTTTTTTCTCTGGCTAGGTTATTATTTTGAAGGATTGACATCTTATTCCTTGGTCAACATATTATTTGGTACAAATACTTGCATTAGATTATTTCATGGGTCATTTTACAAGGATTATTTTGGTTCGTGTTATATGGGCCCAGACCCATTTCAGCTGTTGCTATTGTGTCTCCTTGGATGAGACATTATTATTGAAGAAGAGGTGGCCTCAATATCTTTTCTCATACGATCATTTATTTGATTCTCAAAAATATCTTTGGGAAAAACCCTTATTGTAACCTTATGAGTGTTACTAAGGTTGGGACACCATGAGAGTTGGTGACCGGATTGGGACACCATGATGGATGAGTTTATTATTAATATTATACAGTCCCCTAGAATTGGCATTTATTTCTCCTACCACTTGAGACTCGTTGTCCTGTGGAGGGACACGGTGATGGAGGAGTTTTTTTATTACACTAGATTGCATATAGAGCCACTACCTACAGAAGATAGGAGTGGCACTACCTGAGGAATGATGGGTGTGTGCCCTACATCCAGCATGGGTTATGACTGGAGTATGGAGCAATGTCATACGGCTCTGATTGATTTTAATCTCACTTATCTTATGCCAGCTGGGCCTCATGGAAGAGAGCACCAGCGTGAGGGGGAGTGTTGGAAGATGTGGATGATTGCCATTTTATACTAAAATTTTTTATACACCATTTGCAGCAAGCTGGGAGTTCATGATGTTCTCTAACCCCCGGCTTGAGGGGGAGTGTTGGAAGATGGGCCCAAGCCCACACGACCAAGGAAGGCTCAAATATCCAAGTGTGTTGGAAGATGGGCCCAAGCCCATAAGACCAAGAAGACCCACACATCCAAGAGATGTGGAAGATGGGCTCAAGGCGCATATATCAAGGAGAAGGCCCACATACACATACAATGATGAAAGGATGGTAAATAAAGAGTAATCTGATTGAGATGGCATAGATGTAATTAATTTAAGTTTTAAGGGTATTATTATAATAATTTAGTTTGATTTATCTATAAATTGAACTTCAGGGGAAGGGTTAGGAGTCCATAACCTCTTCTTCCTCCTATTTTCTCCCAATGGGTGTCCCTCTCTTTTTCTCCATGAACTAAATCCAAGGATTCTTGAAAATCAACAAGTTTTTTGCTTCTATTTCCATTACTTCTATTCCCTAGTCTTATCAGGGGGCCTTCCAGCTTCCAGGATGAAAAGTAGCTATGGATGAAGAAATGACAGCTCTTTATGAAAGTCAGACTTGGCAACTGGTTACACTTCCCTCTAATAAACAACCAGTGGGCCATAAGTTGGGACTCCTAAAATATGTACATGATGAAAGATTTGGAGTGAATTCAAGACTAAGTTCTTCAATCTAGGCATGGCAGTATTCTATCATAAATGAAATATGTATTTCACATACTCTGCGACATAGGTATGATGGGAAGTTGTCCTATAGACATTCCCATGGATACACATACAAACTTATGTGTTGGTTCTGGAGAGGATGTTGATATGGGCAGGTGTCTTAGATTAGTTGGGAATCTAATTTATCTTATTGTGACTAGATAGGATATTTCCTTTGTAGTTAGTGTGGTCAGTCAATGCATACACAAAACCCAGATGTCTAATTGGTAAGCGTTAGATTGGATTCTAAGATATTTGAAAAAGTCTATAGGACAAGAACTTCTATACAAGTGTCATGGACACCTCAAATGGATGGCTTTGGCAATGTAGATTGGGCTGGATCTCTAGATGACAGAAAGTCCACTTCAGACAATAGTTCTCTAGTTGAAGGCAACTTGGTGACCTGGAAGAGTAACAAACAAAATGTAGTTGCAAGATCCAGTGCCAAAGCTGAATATGAGCTAGGGCACATGCAATAAGTGAACTCCTATGGGTTATATCCCTCTTAGAAGAGTTGTGTTTCAACAACGGAGTACCAATGGAACTCCATTGTGATAGTCAAGTTGCAATCCACATTGCCTCCAACCCGGTCCTTCACTAATGGAACTCCACTGTCACTTTGTTAGAGAAAATTTGCAGGCTGGAATTATGTTTAGGGCCTAGCCAATACTACCCAAAAGATCAGCCTGGTAGGTAGTGGAAAGCCAAGTACTTAACCGAGGACCACAACAACACACGACCCTTGGGGAGAGAGCTTGTCCTCAAGCTCTTACGAGCCCAAGCCCAAGCTCCCTTGTTGCGAGCCAACCGTCCATGGATGGCCCACACCATCCAGAACGGCCCCGATGGCCCACCTAGCGAGGGCCCACTCTAGTTTCTGCAAGGTCGCCCCCTTCGCATAGATTTTCTCACGCTGGGATTCAAACTCGCAATGTAAGCGATGGCTCTGATACCAAATGTTAAGGACCTAGCCAATACTACTCAAAAGACTGGCCTGGTAGGTAGCGGAAAGCCAAGTACTGAACCTAGGATATCAACAAATTATTTCTCTTACACATGTTTCTTCTCACAATCAACTTGTTGGTATACTCACAAAACTAGTAAGCTCAAAAGTTATGTCCACTACATATACCAAGCTAGGCATATATGATGTCTTCTCACTACCAGCTTGAGGGGAAGTGTTAGAACATATGGTCAAGCTACAGTGGCATTAATATAATAACCCTTTATTTTTTTCTCTCACTCACACCCTGTAGGGTGAAGGGTATACTTGTAATTATTATATTCTTATCCACTATAAATAAAGCTTAAAGTTGAGGATTAGGTCATTCCAACAAGCCCAAATCACTCCCCATCTTCTCCTCTACGTGCTCCATCTTCTCCTCTCTAGTTGTCCCCACTTTTCCTCCTTCTCTTCTTCTGTTCTCCTTCTTCTTCTTCTTCCTTCTCTCCTCCTTCTCCTCTACCACACATGACCCTCAAGATAGATGATGGAGTCCTGAAATCAACAATAAGAGAGCATTCTAAACTCCAATTCCATAAGTACATATGTAAAATTGGAGCTTGTTACAATGAGGGAGCCACCATGGTTGCACGAGCTGGTGGAACTGTTAGGGTCCTAGGTTAAGTACCTATGCCTTCTGCTCCTAACAGGCCGGTCTTTTGGGTAGTATTGGCTAGGTGCTTATCATTTGGTATCAGAGCGGGCTCCCACGTCGCAAGTTCAAGTCCCGGGGCGTGCAAAGGCTGAATTAAAATTACTGGTAGGTTTGGAAGGGGCGACCTAGCGGAGGGGGCGACCTGGAGAACTGCGAAAGGGCACTAGGAGTAGGCCGCCGCTAGAGTAGGCCACCGGGTTGGGCCAGTGTCGTTATGCCGCCGTGGTCGTCGGCTCGCGAAGGTGGGGTGTGATGTTATGGTCCTGGGTTAAGTACTTATGTCTTCCGCTCCTAACATGCCGGTCTTTTGGGTAGTATTGGCTAGGTGCGTAACATTTGGTATCAGAGCTAGCGCTGCGTCCCGACTTTGAATCCCGGCGTCCCCAAGGCGGATGCGGGTGGTCACGCACCTAGACTGACCCAGGTTCGACCTGGCTCCGGTTGCTCTATTGTAGTAGCCTCCGCGGTCGTCGGCTCGGGGAAGGGCGGGGTACTGTTAGGGTCCTGGGTTAAGTACCTATGCCTTCCGCTCCTAACAGGCCGGTCTTTTGGGTAGTATTGGCTAGGTGCTTAACAGGAATCCACCATGAGGACGTGAGATGCCAAGAGGAGTCATCACACGAGTTGACATGAGTTGGAAGATAAGAAGCATGAGCTGGAATGAGTTGGAAGATTTGAAAATCAAGTGGGACCCACAAAGATACCACGAGCTGGTATCCTTTCGCTCATCCTCAGGAAAAACTCAAATTCACTTTTCCAAAAGCACCAAGGTTGTAGCGCCATAAAAAAAGAACAACCAAGCTCTTCAAGACTCATAACATATCATGAACAAACATTCTTAAACAACTTACAATTACTTAGTAAGCATTTTCATTCAAAGATGGAGTAAACTAAATAAGTAGACCCTCACAGAAATAAACACTCGACTCTCATGTGTTTTAAGGGTATGTGTTTCTCTCAAATTCATTCCAATGAAAATGATCTACCATAGGCTTGCATATCTTCTCATTCTCCACCACTCAGATCACATGCATAACACAAATCATAAGGACTTTTCAAGGGTTGTAACGGGGTTTAGGATTATTTTCATTAACTTATTATAATCAGAGTACATGAACCTGTATTTATAATAGAGGAAGGCAGTAGAGTCCAATTACAATAAAACTACCTTGTCCCCAATTATACCCAAACTCTAACACTTAAAGATTAGTCCTAACATAATTAAATAACTCAATATAGATAAAAGCTAAACATAACTCAAAGAAGATCTCTTCTAGGACGTGACCATAAGATAAAGATGCCTTTGTGAGTCCTTCTTGATCTTCCAATTTATGTGTTAAGGATGCCAACTTGTAGTAATCATGGTGGGTCCTACTTCTTATGTGCTTGGGCCCGTCTTGTGGGTCTTCCTTGGTCGTGTGACGCATATTATAATACTCTTAGATATGTGGGCCTTCCTTGGTCGTGTGGGTTCGAGCCCATCTTCCAACACTCCCCCTCAAGCTGGGGGTGAGTGAACATCATGAACTCCCAGCTTGCTGCCAATGATGCATAAAATCTTTTGTATAAAATGGCACATCTTCCAATATGCCTTCATCTTCCAACACTCTCCCTCACGCTGTTGTGTCCTTCCATGAGGCTATGTTGGCATAATATAAGTGAGAGTAAAAATCATTCCTAGCCGGTAAGACATTACTCAATACTCCAGTCCTAATGCTGGATGTAGGGCACACTCCGTCTTCTGTAGGTAGTGTGTCTATCGGCAATTCTCTGAAGTGTCCACCACTATGTCCCTCCACAAGACAACGACTCTCAAGTGGTAGGAGTAATAAAAGCCATTACAGGGGGGGGGGGGGGGGGGGGGGGGAAGGGTGGTGGGTTTATTTGTAATGGTGTCCCAATCCAAACACTGACTCTCATGGTATCCCTACCGTGATATTTTTTAGAGTTAGGTTTATCATGGTGTCCCAATCTAGGCACCGACACTCATGGTGTCCCAACCGTGATATTTTTCAGAGTTAAATAAATTATGGTATGAGAAAAGGTACTGAGGCCACCTCTTCTTCAATAATAATGTCTCCAAAGAGACATGATAGCTAAAACTGAATATAACATAACCATCTTCCAACTCATATAACATGAACCTAAATAATAAACCTTGTAGAAGGACCCATGAAATAATCTTAATCTGATATAAATATTTTTTTTAGATGTAGAAGCTTCATCTTTTGTGTACCCCTTTTCTTGAATATTTTTGTCGCATAAACTTATCCACAACATATGTAATAAAATACCTCTTTCTTGTACTTCTTGTACTTCTCCCCCTCTAGTTGGGAGGTAATGGCAGTGATCCCAGCTTGAACCAAATATCATAGATGCAACAATAAGCCCAAATAACATAGATATAGTAATAAGCCCTTAAACCTGGGAGAAGTGAGATATTTTCCTAATATAGCAACTCAAACAGTGACGCAAAACAAAGGGCATAAATTCATATTTTTCAATACAACAGAATACCAACATGACCTTTGATTCTTCCAATGCAAATATATCTTTAAATATAGATCAAATTGACATTAAAATTTCTCCTTCTAAAACTAGACTTAAATAAATTTTATCCAAGTATAAATTCTCTTCATAAAATTTAATTTTTATAAGACAAATAATCTGATAGATTTCGGTCTCTGTCATCTGGCCAAACTAAGCACTGTTTCTCCTTTTTTTTCCTGCATGACCATTGACTCTTCTATGATCAATATCTCCTTATAAAAAAATCAGATCAAGAATTGATTGAATAGGTAAGAAAATACACTTATAGATATTTATTTTTATATATAATTATCCATATAAAGTCTCATTCTTGATAGCACAAAATACCTTGGAATTTGAAACTTTCTGCTGTTGCTCGAACTTATTTTTCAATCTGACCTTCGCTTATTCAAATATCGATTTCTCTTTGTAGATAAATCTGATTCAAAATTGGTTGATTATGAAAGAGAATAGACTTACAAATATTTCTTTTGATATATACATATCAATATAAAGTCTCGTTTTTTATAGCATAATATACCTTGGAAGTTGAAGCTTTCTATTGCTGATCGAACCTTTTTTGCAATCTGACCTTTGGTCATTCAAATATCGATTTCTCTTTGTAGATAACTCCGATTGGAAAAAAATCATTTTTCCTTGAAAAGTAGACTCAAATATATTTCCATAAACATATAATTTGAAATATTAAAATTGCAGTATAGAGGTGAAAAATGCAAATAAATCTATGGGTGTAGGGAATGAAAAAAATAACTACGAACCTAGACTTAGGGTTTAGGGTTTTGAGAAAAGGATCTCATTATCTATGTGCATTGACCAAGTCAACTCACAGAACCTGGTCTGATACCATGTTGAATTTATGGAAAAGAGAAATACATTATTGACTTCATTAACTTAATATAATCAGAATACATGAACCTCTATTTATAATAGAGGAAGGTACTAGAGTCTAATTACAATTAAACTACCTTTGTCCCAATTACACCCAAACTCTAACACTTAAGATAAGTCCTAGCATAATTAAATAACTCAATATAGATAAAAGACAACATAATTGAAACTATAACTCTTCTAGGATGTGACCATAAGATAAAGATGCCTTTTCGAGTCCTTCTTGATCTTCTAACTTATATTATAAGGATGTCAGCTTGTGGTAATCATGGTTGGTCCTACTTCTTATGTGCTTGGGCCCATGTTGTGGGCCTTCCTTGGTCATGTATGTTGGAGCCCATCTTCCAACAAGGATCAAGGTGGGAAATATTTGGGAATGTTGCTCAAAAGCCATTGAAAATCTAAGCAAAAGTGAATCAATTCAAGCTTGAATATATAAGACATGTAAAACCAATCACTCCACTTTGTAGCTTCTTCAATTTGTATCTATCTGGTATAAATAGACTCCTTTCTTGGAATTTCAGGAGTAAAAGCCATTCCCTCCATCACTTCCTTTCTTATTTTCTTTTTCTCTTCACCTTTTTTTTTAAATTACACTATCCATGGAATTCATGAATTGAGGATGAAAACATGTTCCATGTCACCAGTCATAGCCATACCACAAATCCAGACACCCCCATACTTATTTCTTACACACCCATATGAACCATAATGAGGAACAATGCTCCACTAGCTCTACGACTTAGGTAAAGTTTTTTTTTTTTTTCAGGTTTAAAGCTTGTAACTTGGGTTCACATAAAAAAAAACAATTAAGCTCAAAGGGGTTCAACAAAAGGAAAATAATTAATTACAAGGTAGGCTATTTGGCTTATATAGCTTATAACAAAGAGGGCGTTAATCATGTTCATGCATATATGTGTCAATGTGACTTGAAAGAGAATCAAGGCAAGTTCTAGAGAAACAAATCCATGGAAGAATATCTCTCATGAAAGAAAATAGTGAGAATGATATGGATGTGTCAGTCTAAAGGCTCAAAATCTCACCAGCTTTTGTCTACCGAATTTAGACACTACCATCCTCAAAGAAAATAACTAGTCTAATTCATTCTCAGTTGGAAAATTACTTATTCAATCATGTTATGAATCTTTGAAGAGCCTAATTTTTTCTTGCTCATGACATACACAACCAAAATCATTAAAAATCCCAAAAACAAAGAATTTTTTTTTTGGAAATTTTTTTAAACTGAATTGAAACACAATCTAAAATCCCCTCCCCCACACTTCGAACTTACATTCTGCCCAATGTAAGGTGAAATGTAAAGAGATGGCACACATAACAAAAATATAAATGCGAAAATAAAAAGAAAAAGGAATGAACTCCCCTTTGGTTGCCTCCCAAGCAACGCCTTTGTTTATTGTCATTGGCTCGACTCAATGCTTCCATAATTATGGGTCATCCCACACATAGTATTTGGCATCACTCTTGACCTTATCTCTTTGATCCCTAGACAAACCAGGATGTAACATATTAGTAACCAAATAATTTATAATATTCGCATACCAAGGTAATATCACACTCGCGGTGAGCAATTGCTCATCAGGGAACGTTTCCTGCAAATGAAGTTCATCCTGCACATGCTTTTCTTCTTGCGATGCACTAATTTTACTGAAGATGATCATTGGTAACATTCCACCATCTCCAAGGAACATGTACTTGAGGTGACTGTGGAGAGGCTTCAAATGTGGAGTGGAGCCTGCACAACAGAGGGTAAAGGCCTCTCGTTAGAAACTGGTAACGCAATATACAGAACGTTACCTGACTACCGTAACTATGGAATATCATTCAACGCTTTAACAGTTTACTGTAAATCAGAACTCAAGGCTAACTCCTCATTCTCTTTCTCAAGATGCTTACTAATGGCAATTTCCAATTCATCTTTTCTATCAAGTTCAAAATTTTCCCATGCGAAAGGATCAATCACATCAATAGAATAAACAGGATTATCATCACCAGAATATTTCACCATCAAATTCTATGGTAAGTGTGCCACTATGAACATCTATCTTAGTCTTGGATGCCTTTAAGAATGGTCTTCCTAAAAAAAGAGGAGCAGTTTGGTCACCATTTTCCATATCAAGCACATAGAAATCAGAAGGGAAAATCAAATCATTAACTTGCACTAGAACATCCTCAACTATGCCCTATGATAGGTATTAGATCTATCAGCCAATTAAATCACAACACCAGTTTTATTCAAAGGTCCAAGTTTCAAAGAAGCATATATAGAATATGGTGTGACATTAATCGAAGCTCCTAAATCTATTATGGTCTTCTCAAATCTAGTGGTACCTAACGTACAAGGGATAGTAAACATACCTGGAACTTTGCACTTCGCAGGGAGTTTTCCTTTTAATAATTGCAGAAACATTCTCCCCTACTCTCACCTTCTCACATCCTTTAAGTTTCTGTTTCCTCTTAATTGTGCATATTTCTTTCAGAAATTTAGAATTATGAGGCACTTATTTAATAGCATCTAAAAGTTGAATATTTACCTCACATCTAAGGAAAGTCTCATATAAATCTTTAATTTGCTCATCTTTTCTAGAATCTACCAAAGCCTGAGGAAAAGGAGAAACTGGTTTATAATCAGAAAGAGGTGGAAACTTATGCTTAGGTACGTCATCATCATTGGGAACGTTCCTATCTGCAATGACATTTTTCTCCTTTTCTTGCTTCGACAATGCAGGGCTACCTTTACTGGAATCTCAACCTCTTTACCACTTCTCAACAAGATTGCACATGCATTTTCTCTTGGATTTACTACCGTTTGAGAGGGTAATTTCCCCGAACTTTGTGCCTCTAGCCGACTAATTGTGGTCACTATCTGGCTCATCTAATTGTCCAAACTTTGAATACTGACCCTTGCCTCTTTTTGAAATTGTTTCCTCTCCTATTTAAATTGAAAAGTATTAGTGGCAATAGACTTAAAATTATCTTCTAATGACATACTAGAATTGGAAGTTTGGCCCAGTTGTTGTCTAGGGGGTTATGGCTGCTTATGTTGCTGGTAACTTTGGTGATTTTGAGTCGTGGGCTGATTAACTTGTGGATTCCCATAGCTAAGGTGGGGGTGATCCCTCCATCCCATGTTATATGTGTTCGAATAGGGATCATACTTCCTTTGCGGTTGTCCAGGAAAACCACCTGTCGCAATCACTTGTTTAGTGGGCTCCTCATGAAGAGTCGGACACATATCGGTTGGATGCCCTACTACTGAAAAAATCCCACAAACTTTCGCTGTTTGAGTATTACTTACAACCATTTGACGAACAAGAGAAGTTAGACTCACAATTTGTTGTTCAAGGGAGGAAATATTTACCTCATTAACATTCTTAGATGGAAGGCCAAGCCTTGTGCCAAATTGTTGAGAATTGGCCGCCATATTTGCAATCAAGTTTCTTGCAGCCTCAGGAGTTTTATCCACCAAAGTTCCTCCACTTGCTGCATCAATGATGCTCCTATCAGTGGGTAGAAGCCCCTCATAGAAATACTAGATAAGAAGTTGCTCGCTAATCTGATGATAGGGGCAGCTTGCACATAATTTATTGAAACGTTCCTAGTATTCGAGTAGGTACTCTCCGTTATGCTGCCTTACTCCACAAATTTCTTTATGAATGTTGGCTGCCCTTGAAGCTGGGAAATATTTGTCCAAAAAAAATCTCTTCATCTCATCCCATGTGCTAATACTCCTAGAGGGTAGATAATAGAGCCAATCCTTAGCCGAATCCTTCAAGGAAAACAGAAAGACTCGTAATTTAATTTGCTCTATAGTCACCCCCATGGATTTCATACTCGTACATACCACATAAAACTTTAGATGCTTGTGAGGATCTTCACCTGCAAGACCATTAAAAGTGGGAAAGAGATGTATTAGTCCAGATTTTAATTCAAATGTAGTAGTAGTATCTAAAGTTGGGAACGGTATGCATAAGGATTGTTGATTCAAATCAGGGGCTGCAAGCTCTTTCAAAGTTTGATTTCCAGCCATGACTTCCTCCTCCTCTAAATCAGGTTTTCTATCGAATGGGGAATCAAGAGCTAGATCGTTCTCTTCAGAATTCCTACGAGCTTCTCTCCTTAACCTGTGCAAAGTTCACTCTATTTCTAGATCGCACTGCAAATCACCTTGATTAGAAGATCGATTTACAGTCATAAACAATATGGTCATAATTATCCTATGGTCACTTCCTCATAGAAGAGGTTTAGTTTGAGTTATGTTAGTCTTCTAATTATGTTGGTTTATTTTATTATGATAGGCTTATCTTTAAGAGTTATATTCTGAATGTAATTAGGAGAAGGTAGTTTAATTGTACTTGGACTCTACTACTTTTCTATACTATAAATAGAGGTGCTTCTACTCAGAAATAAATCATCAAAGTGAAGTAGTTCTCCACTTCTCTCTCGTGAAGAGTTCTTCTCTTGCCTAAACTCTTTTTTTTTCTCTTCTCTCTTCTCTACCCGAGCGCTCTCTCTCCCTTTCCTTTTCTTTTTCCCTCTCTCACTTTGCTCAAGATATTAGTAAAGGGGTCCTAAATTCAACATGGTATCAGAGCATCAAATTTAGGATCCCCACATCAAAGGAATGCTCTAAGAAGGTATGATCAAAGCTGCTCATAGAAGACTCTTTATGGAGCAAGATTGAAGCTCATGAGATAAGTTTTTTTGTTTTTGATATTATTGATTCATGCTCTTGGTTTTTGGATATTAGAAGATGGTTTAGAGATATTTTTATGGCTGTTTTCATCTTATGAGATTATGGAATATATGCATTTCGGATTAGAAAAAGTTACCAAGGCAATTTTATCGGTTTGGAAAGTTTTTTGACCAAGACCAGTTTATGTTGAGATTTATGCATTAAAAGTTATAATTATGTGGGAACAAGATTCACTGATAAAGAAGAATGGTACTGAGCCTATTATGACTGGTTATTCATTGAATTTCAGAAATATGATTACTTAGCTTCTATGCTAAGCCTCTTCATTAACCAAGTTGGGTTAAGAATTCTACTTGGTTTTTATTATTAGCATTTGATCGGAGATTTTTTTTAAATTGAATTGCCTATTTTGGCTGAAGAAAACATGAGTCACAAGAGTGATATACTCAAAATTACTACTATACTGTTATGGACTCAATAGCATCACGAGTTACCAGCAGGCATAGGAATTAATTAATGTGGTTTTCAATTTTCATGTAATTGATTTTTGTTTGGTTTGGTTTACAATTTATTTAGCTTGACCAGTGACCCAAGGGTCTGAATTGTATTTGGCGTCCTCAACCCTATTTAAGGGGACGACTAGGTTAATGAAAGGTATCAATTGAGTTATCAAATTAGCCTAGAGTAAATTAGAGTAACAGGTCGAGAGCTCCTTCAAGCTCTCCCCCTTTTCCCCCAAATCCCCTTTCTGAATTTCTTCTTACATCACTCCATCAATCTATCAATCTATCCCTACGTCAAGCAAAGCAATGGAAGGAAGATAAGAGAGGAGGGTGACAAGATCCATGGCTCGTGAGGATCCTAACAACGTGGTATTAGAGCGGGCGCCCACGTCACGAGTTCGAATCCTGGTGTAAGCAAACTTAGTGGAGGGGGCAACCTAGAGGTTGGATTAAAATTATTGGTAGGGTCACAAAAAGGTGGGTCGGGCTAGTGTCGCTAGAGGCTGGATTAAAATTACTGGTAGAGTCACAAAAAAAGGTGGGTCGGGCCAATGTCGCTAGAGACTGGATTAAAATTATTGGTAGGGTCACAAAAGGTGGGTTCGGGCCAATATCGCTAGCGTGGGCCATCACATGTGGGCCGCCGTGGATGTCGACTCGTGAAGGTGGGTGTAATGTTAAGGTCCTGGGTTAAGTATTTGTCTTTCCGCTACCTACCAGGCCGGTCTTTTGGGTAGTATTGGCTAGGTGCTTAACAATTGGTATCAAAGCAACTCAATTTGCATAAAATTAAAGACAAGTTCCCCATCCCAGTGGTGGACGAGTTGCTGGATGAGTTATATGGTGCTATAATTTTTACCAAGTTAGATTTGAAATCGGGCTATCATCAAATTAGAGTTCACCCTGCAGATGTGGAGACGACTGCATTCTGCATTCAACACGGTCATTTCGAGTTCCTCGTCATGCCCTTCGGTCATTCCAATGCGCCCTCCACCTTCCAGGCCCTCATGAATGAGGTATTTTCCTCACTTCTGCAGAAATATGTGTTAGTATTTTTTGATGACATCTTGGTCTATAGCAAAAATTGGGACGAACATCTCCAACACCTCCATCAGGTATTTACCATTCTATTCTCCCATCATTTGGTTTTGAATGAATCCAAATGTTCTATGGGCACTTCAGAGGTGGCACATTTGGGCCACGTTATATCAGCAGTGGGCGTGAAGGTTGACCAGAGTAAGATACAAGCCATCACAGATTGGCCTCCTCCCACTTCCCTTACAGCAGTAAGGGGATTTTTGGGCCTAGCGGGATATTACAGAAAATTTATCCGTACTTATGGCCAGATAGCAGCACCACACAACAACCTTCTCAAGAAACATGCATTCACCTGGTCTCCCTCAGCGGCACCGGCCTTTCAGCAATTAAAGGAGGCCTTACCCTCAGCGCTTGTGCTACAGCTACTAGATTTTGATGAATCCTTTGTGGTGGAATGTGATGCGTCTGGAGGAGGTATTGGTGCAGTGTTACAACAAATGGGACACCCCATCGCTTATTTCATCCGCTAGTTGGGACAACACCTCCACAAGTTAGCCGCATATGAGAGGGAACTGATTGGGTTAGCCAAGGCCATCCAACATTGGCGCCCTTACCTTTGGGGACGACCATTTCTGATTCATACAGATCATTGCTGCCTCAAGTATCTTCTTGAGCAACGCCTCACCACAACACTGCAGTAGCACTGGTTGAGTAAACTCATGGGCTTCGATTTTACAGTTCAATATAAGCCAGGCAGTTTGAATTTGGGGGCTGATGCTTTGTCTCGTTGGGACATTCCAGAACCACACGTTTATGCTCTCAGCCACCCACACTCACTTTTGTTGGATTCTATTCGAGAGGAAACACATCAATATCCAGAACTTATTTCATTATATCAGGATATTCAGCAAGGGACAACAGTTAGTCATTGGACGATTCAAGATCGTCTTATCCTATACAAAAACAAGATTTTTATGCATCACACTTCCCCACTTCTTCACACCATTCTCTCCTCTTTCCATGATAGCACACATGAGAGTCGACAGAAAACATATTTCCGAATAAGTCGGGAATTTTATTGGAGGGGTATGAAGAGCATGATTGTTGATTATGTAGCTGCTTGTCAGATTTGTCAACGAAACAAGGCCAAATCTTTAAGTCCTACCGGCCTACTACAACCTCTGCAACCACCATCTCAAATCTGGTCTGACATTTCCATGGATTTCATTGATGGCCTTCCAACTTTATCCGGTAAATCTGTGATATTAGTTGTGGTTGACCATTTTTCAAAATATGGTCACTTCATTTCTTTGGCGCATCCATATACTACTGCTCATGTAGCTCAGTTATTTATGGACCACATTGTTCGATTACACAGGATTCCAACATCCATTATCAGTGATAGGGATGCCATTTTTACCAATACCTTTTGGAAAGAATTATTCAAGTTACATGGCACCCAATTGGCATTCTCTTCTGCATATCATCCACAGATTGACGGACAAACCGAGGTCGTCAATTGCATGATCGAAATGTATCTTCACTATTTTGTGGGGGACTCACCTAAACGGTGGGTTAAGTGGCTTTCCTGGGCAGAATTTTGCTATAACACCTCTTACCACAGTGCACTAGAAACTACTCCTTTCAGGGTAGTTTATGGCAGAGATCCACCTCGTTTGTTATCCTATGAACCAGGGGCATCCAAAGTCGCCACTTTGGACCAAGCGTTAGCTGAAAGAGACGCTATGCTCACTGAGGTGCGTACTCATCTCCAGAAGGCCCAATACTCTATGAAGTTCTATTATGATAAGAAGCACCGAGAGGTATATTATTCCCTAGGAGATTATGTGTGGTTAAAGCTCCAACACTACCGCCAGCTGTCACTGACTGCCTCCAAGCTCCACAAGCTTTCTTTCGAAATATTATGGTCCGTTTCAGGTGTTGGACCGCATTGGCACCATGGCCTACTGCTTGCAACTACCACCCGAGGCAAAGATACATAATGTATTTCATGTATCCCAACTGAAGCCGTTCCAAGGCGACTCTCCCTTGCTGCACACCCCTCTGCCACCACTCCATGAAGGCCATGTCCTTTCTACTCCACCTCAGGTATTGCAGGCACACCACATTCAAGGCGATTGGGAAATTCTCATACAGTGGGCAGATGCAGACCCCAGTGACACTACATGGGAGCCATTACCAGCATTTCGGCTTCTCTACCCTTCCTTCGAGCTTGAGGACAAGCTCTTTCTCCAGGAGGGGGGGTGATGTTATGGACTCAATAGCATCACGAGTTACTAGCAGGCATAGGAATTAATTAATGTGGTTTTTAATTTTCATGTAATTGATTTTGGTTTGGTTTGGTTTACAATTTATTTGGCTTGAACCAGTGACCCAATGGTCTGAATTGTATTTGGCGCCCTCAACCCTATTTAAGAGGACGACAAGGTTAATGAAAGGTATCGATTGAGTTATCAAATTAGCGTAGAGTAAATTAGAGTAACAGGTTGAGAGCTCCTTCAAGCTCTCCCCCTTTTTCCCCAAATCCCCTTTCCAAATTTCTTCTTACATCACTCCATCAATCTATCAATCTATCCCTACGTCAAGCAAAGCAATGGAAGGAAGAGAAGTGAGGAGGGTGACAAGATCCATGGCTCGTGAGGATCCTAACAAATACCCTTGCGAGGGGTATCAAATTTCATAAGCTGGTCCACATCGGTTTGTGGGTTTCTTATAACAAAAGACCTTCTTGGTCACCTCACCAACTGTGGACCACCTATTGATGAAGAGGATATTTTTTATAACAATTGGTTAAAAAATGGTACTTTGGTTATTAGTTGGCTTAGTAACAACATGGAAGAACCTGTCTCCAACAATATTATTCATCTTTGTTACAATGTAGGACCCACCATGGTACATGAGTTGGTGGAACCCACCATGAAGATGTGGGATGGTAAGAAGAGTCCTCACCCAAGCTAGCACGAGTTAAGAAGATAAGAAGCACAAGCTCAAATGAGTTAGAAGACTTGAAGATCAAGTGGGACCCACAAAGATACCACGAGCTGGAATCTTATCAATATGAGCTAGAAGACCATGTGGGACCCACAAGGATAAGGCCACGAGCTGGCATCCTCCCTTATGTTCACGTTCTTGAAGAAGAGTTATAGTTCAACTTATATTAGAACTCTATTAGATTGTGTTATCCTATCATGATAGACTTATCTTGGAGAGTTAGAGTTGGAATGTAATTAGCAGATTTAAATGTTAATTGTATAAGGACTCTATCACTTCCTCTACTATAAATAGAGGTGTAGTAACTCGGAATTAATCAAGTTCAAAAAATTTCTCTTGAGTAAATCTCTCGCTCTTTGCTTGTCGCACACCTTGTTCCTCTTCTCTTCTTCTCTCTACCCGAGAGCCTTCTTCCCCTTTTCTCCTTTTTCTTTCTCTCTTCCCTGCTCAAAATATTGGAAAAGGGATCCTAAATTCAACATGGTATCAGAGCATTAAATTTAGGATCCCTACATCAAAAGGAATGCTCCAGGAAGATATGCTCAACACCACTCATAGAAGGATCCTTGTGAAGGAAGATAAAAAAGCGTGACATAAGTTCCTTCATTATTTTTTTATTACTTCATGTTACTGGTTTCCAGATTTAGAAGATGATTTAAAGATGAGTATGTGAATTTTTTTCATCTTATGAGATTGTGGATATGAATGCCTCTCGATCTAGAGGAATCTATCAAATCAGTTTATCGCTTTGGAATTTCTATTAACCGAGACCAGTCCATGATCAGATTGTTGAATTTTTTTTTTGGGAAAATGTTATGCATGCAATAAAATTATTATTTTAGTGTTTTCTTTAATTTAACTTATCTATTTCAGTTTTAGGCCACAGGGGTATTTTTGGAATATTTTATTTATAGGGGTATGTTTGTAATATTTTATCTTAAACCCTAACAGGGTGAACCCTATTTAAGGGGGTATGAGTAATGAGAAAGGGAAGCATTGAAGTATTAAGAATTAAGTTAAATCTAGCGTAAAGAGGCTTGAGATCCCCATGTCTTCCTACTATCCCTACGGTAATGCATGGAAGACCCGTAACCCGTGGCAGATCCCAGATCCTCCCAAATGGTATCAGAGTAGGCGCTATGTCCCGAATTTGAGTCCCCGTGTGAGCAGGTGGACTGCACGCCCATGGCGAGGCACCGTAAGGCAGTATGGGCTCCTGACCCAGTCCCCATTGCTGTGTTAAGGCCGCCGTGGTTGTCGGCTCAGGAGGGCGGGGTGTACTGTTATGGTCCTGGGGTTAAGTACCTATGCCTTCCGCTCCTAATAGGCCGGTCTTTTGGTTATATTGGCTAGGTGCTTAATAGAAAAAGATTCCCCTGATATAGAATATTGATATTGAGTCTATTATGAGTGGTTATTTTCTCAAAAAAACAATCAGAATAATGATAGTTTAACATCAGTGCTAAATTTCTCCATGCACCAAGTTGTTTAAAGAATACTATTTGGATATTTTGATTAGAATTTTTGGAGAATTATTTTTGCTGAATTGCCTATTATGGCTAAGGAAAATGTGAGTAGCAAAGGTGGTATACTTAGAATTACCAGAATACCCTTACGAAGGGCATCAAATTTTATGAGTTGGTCCACATCGGTTCTGCGGTTTCTTATAACAAATGACCTACTTGGTCATCTCACCAGCCGTGGACCACCTATTGATCAAGAAGACATTTTTTTTATAACAAATGGTTAAAAAAAGATACCATTGTGGCTAGTTGGCTAATCAAAAGGATGGAAATATTGTGGAAATAATGCACTCATTGTGGGATATATGGCCACTCTATTGATACATGCTATTACAAGGAAAGGAGTTACTGTGGAAAAAATGGTCACTATGGAGAAATATGTTATAATGCCAATGACAACTCAGACTTGACAAAGGCTAATCAAGCCTTGGTAGGTGATGCAAAGGAGGATCAACCCACAAAATCAACTGAAAAGAAAAAAATTACTGATGAAGAATAGGAGTTGTTTTAGAAAATGATGGATTCTTCTCCAATTTCCTCATTAAATACCGCTACCACCACATCTTCAGGTATACTATCTGCCTCATCTTCATCCTGGATAATTGACTTAGGAGCCTCTGAGCATCTTATAGGTAACAAACATTTATTACATTCTGTATCTTTGTGTCTTTCACATAAGTTTTTTACCATAGCTGATGGTTCTCAAACCAAGGTTCAAGGGAAATGATCCACTTCCATTACACCATCACTTCCGCTCACTGATATTATATTTGTTCCTACCTTCCCCTTGAATCTGTTATCTGTTAGTCAGTTGACAAATGTATTTTAATTGCTCTATCACCTTCTCAACCTCTTAGTGTGTATTTCAGGATCTTATAATGAAGCAGGTGATTGGTGGAGGCTGTGAACAAGGGGGACTATACTACCTGGATGTGCTAAAAAAAATACTGTTTCCACCAGTGAAAATGAGACAAGGCTATGGCACAACCGGTTGGGACATCCATCTTCACAATCTTTTCATTATATGTTTCCTACTCTTAAATTCAGGTCCGAGTTTAATTGTGAAGTTTGTCAACTGAGTAAACATCAAAGTACATACTCACCTCATCCAGAAGTCAAAAGTATTACTCCATTTTCATTAATTCATACCGATGTATGGGGACCCTTGAGCGTCTCAAATATTTTTCAAGTCAGGTATTTTATTACATTTATTGATGACTTCACTCATACCACTTGGTTGTTTCTATTTAAGGAGCATTATTAGATACCATTGATTTTTAAGTCCTTTCTTGCTATGGTATTCACTCAGTTTGGTCAGAACATAAAAAATGCCAAAGAATATATTCCAAAAAAACTTGAATTTTTTTGTCAAGAAAATGGTATTATCCATCAAACATCATGTGCCTAACGGAAAAATTGTCATATTCTTGAGGTAGCTCGAGGTTTATTATATGCCATGAAAGTTCCATACTTTTATTGGCCTCATGCAGTCTTTACCGCATGCTTTCTTATAAATCATCTACCATCTTCCGTTCTTGGTAATAATTCTCCTTACTCTATATTGTTATCAAATGATGATCCGTTTTCACTGCCCTTGAAAATCTTTGGGTGTCAATGTTTTGTTGATATTTCCTCCCCAAAACACAGTAAACTTGATCCTAAATCTATCAAGTGTATCTTTCAAGAATACTCTTGTAGACAAAAGGGTTATGTTTCTTATAATTCCACTCTTTAGCGTTTACTCGTGTCCAGGGATGTCACATTTTTTGAAGACTCTCCATACTATTCTAACAATGCTCCTCTAGGTTTATCTTTTGTATCAGGTTCTCCTCGACCGGTTGTGCCCCGTGCTACAAAAACTTCTCAGCCTCCAAAAACATCGGCTAACACCATGCTTGCTGAGTTTACGGATCCCACCAAGGTAAGTCTATCTTCTCGAGTTATTTTTGGCCCACAATATGATACTCATCCTATTGCACAAAGAAAAGAACCCAGATCATGCACCATACCCTCTACGTCTCATCCCATATCAAAATTTGTGTCTCATCATCATCTGTCCCTTGCATGTTATCTATTTCTCTCTGCTATTTCTTCCATATCTGTACCTCAGTCCTATCAGGAGCCTCTTAAACATCCAGGGTGGAATGTAACAATGGATGAAGAAATGCAGGCACTTTATGAAAATCATACATGGGCTCTAGTCCCACTTCAATCAGATAAGAAACTCACTGATTGCAAATGGGTGTTTATTGTGAAACACAATCCGGAAGGGTCTATGGCTCGGCTGAAGGATCACCTTGTGGCTAAGGGCTGTACACAATGTTATGGAATTGATTATGAGGAAACCTTCTCTCCAGTGGCAAAAATGAACTTTGTACGTGTGTTATTATCTCTGGCATCTAACTCTTCCTGGCAGGTATATCAACTTGATGTGAAAAATGCCTTTCTGAATGGGGACATCAAAGAAGAATTTATATGAAACAACCACTTGGGTATGTGGTTGAGGGGGAGTCAGTATGTTGACAAAAAAATCTCTATAAGGACTAAAATAGTCCCTTCTTGCATGGTTTGAAGAATTTAGTCAAGCCCTCATACTGTTAAGCACCTAGCCAATACTACCCAAAAGACCGGCCTGTTAGGAGTGGAAGGCATAGGTACTTAACCAAGGACCATAATCGTACACCCTGCCCTCCCGAGCTGACGACCACGACGGTATTAACACAACGATGAGAGCCTTTGGGAAACGTCCAGGGATTACGGTCGCCCGCGCACGCGGGGAGTCAAACTCGGGACATAGCGCTTGCTCCGATACCAAATTGAAGTACTCTTCCAACAGTGATCAGTCTCCCTTTTTATGGTCTCATTCTAGTGCTAAAGTTATAGCTAGAATGGAAGTAATTCAGGTGGAGAAAGAATGGAGGAATACCTGTTATTGCTCACATAAATCAGGGTTTGAACCCCGATTTGATGCAGCTCGTTCTAGGACTTGAAGGCCTAGCTTGGGGGGGCAGCCTTGGCTCATGTTGATGGCTGTCCTTGCTCTGTTTTCATGATGAATTCCAAGCAAGAAGAGTTGTTCTAACCCTTCACGTGAAAGAACCAGAATTCTTCCTCTTTTGTTGCTCGTCAAGATGGAAATTGATCCCTACTTGTTGTTGATGCTGGTGATGAGAGAAGATCCTCTTTTTGGGCTCGGAAAAGGGGCAGGAAGCTCCTCTTCTTCGTATGGATGATGAGGGATGAATTTGGGTGAAGATGGATGACAATGGAGGGTGAAGGATAGGTTGGATTTTTGGAGTAAACCCTAAACTCGAGATCAAGAGGAGATCTCAACCTGTTTAGACTAGGTTATTCTAAAATCTCAAAGCTTACCTATTTCATTCATAACTTTTCCTTAAATAGGTTACGTCAAGGAGTTTTAGGGTTAGGGTTACAATAATTCTCCATATTGCCCTTACATATAAAGTAATTAGAAATAACTCCTACTTAAAACAATATAAGAAATAAATCCTACTCAAAGAAATATAAGAAATAAATCCTACTCAAAGAAATACAAGAATTAAACCTATTGAGTGAGTTGTTGTTGTCTTCTTCGTTAACTGACTCGGTGTGCTATTGATTCCACAACATCTACCTCCCCATGGAGAAAGAGCTTCTCCTCAAGCTCAAAAGCTGGGTAGACTTGTTTGAAGATGTCCACACGTTCCCATGTTGCAGCGTTGGGGTCAGTGTCCGTCCACTGAACGAGAATCTCCCAATGGTCATTGGTCAGCCGCGCACGTAACACCACAGGTGGGTTAAGAATAACCTCGCCATTATCAATCGGTGGTAGGAATGGAGTGGATGTAGGCTGTGCTCCGGAATGCGGTTTCAAAAGAGAGACATGAAACACATCATGAATTTTGGCTGTGTCCGATAATTTGAGTTGATATGACACTAGTCCCACACGTCGAATAATGGGAAACGGCCCGAACAATCTGGGTGAGAGCTTATGACGTGGAGGTCCCGCAAGAGACTGCTGACGGTAGGGCTGGAGCCGTAGCCACACATATTCCCCAATCTCAAAAGAGACCTCACGGTGGCCTCTGTCGTATACAACCTTCATCCAAGCTTGGGCGCGTCGTAGCCATTCTGTGATATTCTATAGTAGCAGATCCCAGTCTATGAGTGCCTGATCAATTGCGTCCACGCGGGTGGACCCTGGGTTGTACGAGAGTAGGCGAGGTGGATCCCAGCCATATATAACTCAGAAAGGAGTGGATTGCAAGGTAGAGTGGAACGAAGTGTTGTAACAGTATTAAACCGATGAAAGCCATTGAACCCATTGCCACGGATGATCCCCCACCAAGCACCGTAGATACATCTCGATGGTGCGGTTCACCATCTCAGTCTGCCCATCTGTCTGTGGATGATAGGCGGAGGAGAACTTCAATTTCGTCCCACTCAAGGGAAACAGTTCCCGCCAAATGGTGCTCGTGAAAACTGCATCTCTGTCACTCACAATGGATTCTGGAAAGCTATGTAAGCAGACTATCTGCTCCAGGAAAGTCTGAGCAACCCGTGTTGCTGTATACGGATGAGCCATTTGTATAAAATGTCCATACTTGGAGAATCTATCAACCACTACGAAAAGTACGGATTTTTCGGCGGACAGGGGTAGGCCTTCGACAAAATCCATTGAAATGTCGGCCCAAACTTGCGTAGGAAGGGCTAGAGGCTGGAGAAGACTGGCTGGACTCAAGTGCTCAGCTTTGTTGTGTTGGCATACCTGACAGTCGCCCACATAAGTCGCAATAGAGGGTTTCATGGCTTGCCAGTAAAAATCAGCTCGAATTCTGTGCAAGGTCTTTTGGATCCCCTCATGTGTACTGTCATGGTAGGCCGAGAGAATAGCTGGAATCAACTCGGACTCATGTGGGAGGGAAATCCGTTGCTTGTAATAAATAAGTGAATCCTGGATGGACCACTTCAAATTCATTGTCCCTTCTGAGATCTTCTGATGCAGTTCTTGTAGTGCAGGGTTAGTGGCATGTGCATCTCGCACCAAGTCCAGAATGAGAAATCTCAGCTGGTTGATAGAATAGACCGACTGCTAATCTTCAAAACACCGTGACAAGGCATCGACTGCCTTATTTAATCTCCCCGCATGATACTCCACCGAGAAGTCAAACCCCAACAACTTACTGATCCAGTGCTACTGTGGCGACATCATCAAACGTTGTTCTAGAAGGAATTTAAGGCTGTCGTGATCCGTGCGTATGAGAAAAGCCCGACCCCAGAGATAAGGACTCCAATGTTGGACCGCTTTGGCCAACCCAATCAATTCGAGCTCATAGGCTGCCTGCTTGTGATGATGGACTGCCAACTGTCTGCTAAAATACGCAATAGGATGGCCTAGCTGCTGTAAAACGACCCCAATGCCCACACCCGAAGCGTCATACTCTACCACGAACAATTCGTCAAAGTTGGGAAGTTGTAATACTAGCGCGGATGCGAGGGCAGCTCTTAGTGCCATAAACGACGTGGTGGCCCCCTCATTCCAAATAAAGGAATTTTTCTTGAGTAGACTCGTCAATGGTGCTATCACTGGCCCATAGTTCTGAATAATTTTGCGGTAGTAGCCCTCAAGACCCAAAAAACCCGTAATGCAGAACACGACTGTGGCTACGGCCACTCGTGAATAGCTCTGATCTTCTCGGGATCCACCGTAACCCCCTCATGTGAGATAATGTGTCCCAGATACCCCACATGTGAAGCCGCAAAAGAACACTTGGAATGTTTAAAATAGAGCTGATGTGCTCTTAACAAGTTGAAAACAATCCTCAAGTGTGCCAAGTGCTCCTCAACCGACTTGCTATATATCAAAATATCATTGAAAAATACAAGAATTTTTTTCTAAGATTGGGGCTAAATACCTCGTTCATCAAAGCTTGAAAAGTGGAGGGTGCATTGGATAACCCGAACGACATGACGACGAACTCAAAGTGGCCATGGTGCGTGCGGAATGCCTTCTTCTTGATATCAGAGGGGTGCATCCGGACCCGATGGTATCCCGAACGGAGGTCGAGTTTAGTGAATAAACACGACCCATGTAACTCATCCAGAAGCTCATCCACTACCGGAATCAGGAACTTGTCTTTTACTGTCTGCATGTTCAACTCCGGATAATCCATGCAGAACCTCCATGTCCCATCATGTTTCTTCACGAGTAAGACGGGTGAAGAGAACGGGGAGTGGTTGGGATGAATAAGACCCTGTTTCAACATCTCATGGCACTGACGCTCGATCTCGTCCTTCTGAAGGTGTGGGTAACAGTATGGTCACACGACCACTACCTCAGACCCTGGTTTCAGACAGATCCTGTGGTCACTGTGACCCATGGGAGGCAACCCTGAAGGCTCCTGGAAGAGGTCAGAGAACTCCTCAACCAGACCATCACTAGTACTGTCAGGCTGATCTCGTGTCTGCAAAGTGTGCATGCGGTGGGCCCTGTCCACCTGATAGCCCTTTAAGAGCACCCGACTTTCGGTCAAATCAAAGCTCATGGTTAAAGCTGAAAAGTCCCACAGAATGGGCCCCAACGTTTGTAACCATTTAATGCCTATTACCATATCAAATCCCTCCAGGGGAATAACAAAAAATGCCGCATTAAATGAATTAAATCCAATGGAAAAAGTTACCGCCTTACTAATCCCATAGCTAGGGACCTTCTTGCCATTGGCCACTGAGACGGTGGCTGTCGGATGAGTGTGTATCTGGAGCTGGAGATGTTGTGCGGCTGTTAAACTCAGAAAATTGTGTGTGCTCCCTGAGTCGACTAGTCCCACTAGTTCTCAATCGACGACATGAGCTCGGACTTGCATTGTAGTAGGCGATTTCTTCCCAGTAATAGCATGCAAGGATATCTCTAGTGGTTCCTCCTCGATAATATCCTCTGGCTCCTCTGGATCCTTTGGGTCCTCTGAATCCTCCACCTCGAGCCAAAACAATCGTTTACATTGGTGTCCAACCCGATACTACTCATCGCAGTTATAACATAGTTTTTTGGACCGCCTTTTTGCCATCTCCGTACTTGTCAATTTTTTTATAAAGCTCGGTAGGGAATTACGAGGGCGGGGATCAACTACCCGAGTCGTAGTTGAAGTGTGTCTGGATGGTGCTACTGTAGATGCTCTCTGAGATGAATTATAGCGGCGCCCTTGCCATGTGGAGGAAGTTTTCCTCTCACTCAACCAACCCGGCTTACGTTGCTGCAGATGTTGTCGTTGTTCTATTGCTCGGGGACATATTCATGGCATGAGATAGATCCGTGGGCATAAGGAGTTCTTCCTCTAGTCGTAAATACTCATTGAGACCTACTGTGAATAAGGAGATCTGCTGGTCAACCAATACGCTTTCACCAGCATGAGCCAACTTTTCCTGGAATAGTTTTTGATATTGTTCCACCGAACCCGTTTGTCTCAATAGGACTAACTCTCCCAGGGGGTTGCTGTTGGCTGGAGGCCCAAATCTAACTGTGCATAGATTTTTAAATTCTCCCCAAGTCATTCCCGGTCTCTCTTTCTCTACTTGAGTAATCCATAACATGGCTTCATCTGTCATATGGAAAGAGACTAGTTGCACCTTATCCCATTCATTAGTCCCTTGGTTCAAATTTTTTTTTCACAGCTATGCAACCAAATTAAGGGATTCACAGAACCATTGAAAGAGGAAAACTCTAACTTTGTGTACCTTGGGACTGTGCCTCCATGCTGAGGTCCTTGGACAACAGTGCGCCCAGGCCATTGTTCCCCTCTTTTGTGATATGATTGAGCAACCTCTCTCACCTCTGGACTCTGATGTCTCTCTGTCCTAAACTCCTGTAGCATGCTGATGATTCGACTCATCTCTTCTTCCAAACCACAAACCTTTCCCAACACTGGTTGTGCTGTTTCAAGGCTATCTTCTATCTTTTGTATCCTGATTTGGATTTCTTCATTACTGATATTATCCCCCATGTTACCCTACTCTGATACCAAGTGTTAAGCACCTAGCCAATACTACCCAAAAGACCGGCCTGTAGGAGCGGAAGGCATAGGTAGTTAACCCAGGACCATAACACATACGGGTAGGATTTTACAGATGCTTTGGATATCACTCAGTTTTTATTAAAAACACACCTAGAGGCAAGGTAATTTTGGCAGTATATGTTGATGATATCATTTTAATAGGTAGTGATTCCGAGGGCATCCAAGAAACAAAAGAAAAAATATATGCTGAATTCAAGACAGGATCTTGGACTACTCAAATATTTTCTGGGTATTGAAGTATTACAATTCAGACATGGGATTGTGCTATCCCAAAGGAAGTATGCCCTTGATCTACTGGAGGAGACATGAATGTTGGGACGTAAACCAGCAGACACTCCTATGGACTCAAATGCAAAATTATGTGCAGGTACTGGAGAATATGTAGGTATCGGGAAATATTAGAGACTAGTGGGAAGACTTATTTACCTGTGTGTAATAAGGCTAGATATATCATATGCAGTAAGTGTGGTGAGTCAATACATGCACAAACCACAACTTAGTCATTGGCAAGCACTTGAAAGGATATTACATTATCTGAAAGGAGCTCCAAGAAGAGGGCTTCTCTATAAAAATCATGGTCACTTCAACCTCGAAGGATTCTCATATGCAGACTGGGCCGGATCCTGGATGATAGGAAATCTACTTCGGGATTTTGTACGATGGTTGGAGGGAATTTGGTTACATGGAGAAGCAAGAAGAAAAATGTAGTAGCACGGTCTAATGCAGAAGTAGAATACAGAGCCATGGCACACATTGTTAGTGAACTCATATGAATACGAACTCTTCTCACTGAATTGCCATTCTACAAAGAAGCTTCGATGGATCTAAATTGTGATAATCAAGCAACAATACACATTACATCGAATCTAGTCTTCCATGAAAGAACAAAGCACATTGAAGTGGTTTGCCATTTTATATGAGAAAAGTTCCAAACAAGTCTTTTATCTCTAAAACATATATCATCGCAAAGTCAAGTTGCAGATATTCTCACCAAGCCGGTTACTCACAAGATTATGTTTACCATCTGCAGCAAGCTAGGCTTTTATGATGTTTTCTCATCCCCAACTTTAGGGGGAGTGTTAAAATGTTGGAACCACCACGGTACATGAGCTGGTGGGACCCACCTTGAGGACGTGGAATGGCATGAAGAGTCCTCACCCAAGCTAGCACGAGTTAAGAAGATAAGAAGCACAAGATGAAATGAGTGAGAAGACTTGAAGATTAAGTGGGACCCACAAAGATACCACGAACGAGAATCTTTTCAATATGAGCTAGAAGATCATGTGGGACCCACAAGGATATGGCCATGAGCTGGCCCTCCCTTATGTCCACGTTCCTAAAGAAGAGTTATAGTTTAACTTATATTAGAACTCTATTAGATTGTGTTATCCGTTCATGATAGACTTATCTTGGAGAGTTAGAGTGTTATGGTCCCAGATCTGATACAGGGATTCGTAGGGAAGAAGAGAGAGATGATAAAAATGAAGCCAAAGGAAAGCTTGAAAACCCTAGAGCTCGTCAAGGAGAACTCCAAGCCTGTTTAACCTAAAATCAATGCTTGTCTTTCTCATTACTCTTACCCCTTAAATAGGTTTGACCCTTACAAGGTTTAAGATAAAATATTACAAAAATATCCCTATAAATGAAATATTCCAAAAATAACCATGTCGCTTAAAACTGAAATAATATAAAGTATATTAAAGAAAAACTATTAAAATAATAATATTATTGCGTGCATAACATTACACCCCCTGGAAGAAAGAGCTTGTCCTCAAGCTCGAAAGTAGGGTATTTATGCCGACGTCTCCACCTGTTCCCAAGTAGCATCTGCGGTAGCAATGTCTGCCCTCTGGATGCCCAAAACAAGAGCATTCCCCGTAGTAATAATTTTTTTTTACTGTCGAATGTAGGGATGTGTGTTAAACGTCGCTGCATCTCTCCAAGCAACATCTCAGCCCTCCCTCAGTCCTGGACTGGTGTGAAACAGCCCCACACGACAGCCCCCCATTGGCAATATTGCATTGCCTACACTTTGCCGGCATGGCAGTAACAACATCATGACACTGATGGTAACACATGATGCTATTGAGTCCATAACATAGCCCCCTGGGATTGAGAAGACTTAGCAACACTAACTGTTACGGTCCCGGGTCATGGATTGAGTAACACGGCATGAGATTTGTGAATCCAGCACTGGTACTGAGTTGCTGGACTCGGTATGAGGGTGGAAAAAAATTCTTCTTTGCTGTTTTCTCTCACGTGGACAAGCTTCTTGATGAATGCAATATATATATAGCTAGATATATCAATTTAATCCACCAAATGTTGGGTAGAATTTCCATGAGGAAGAATACCTTTTCTTGCTCATGGAAATTAGGGTTTCAACACTGATTTGGTTGTTGCACGTCACGAGATGCAACACCTGGCTTGTAGTAAGCCTTGGCCCACGTGAATGGATTATTCTCCTCTCTTTCCTTGCTGGTGCCAAGCTAGGAACAACAATTAAACTCCTTCACGTGAAGGACCAGATAATTCTCCACTTTGGTGCTCGTCAAGAGGGTTAGAACCCTTGATGGTTGCTGACGTAGATGAAGAGGGAAAACCCTCTCTTTGGGCTCGAAAAAGGGGCAGGAAGCTCCTCTTCTTAGTATGGATGATGAGGGACGAATTTGGACGAAGATGGATGGCAATGGAGGGTGAAGGATAGGTTGGATTTTTGGAGTAACCCCTAAACTCGAGATCAAGAGGTGATCTCAACTGTTTAGACTAGGTTATTCTAAAATCTCAAAGCTTACCTATTTCATTCATACCTTTCCCTTAAATAGGTCACGTCATGGAGTTTTAGGGTTAGGGTTACAATAATTCCCCATAATTCCCTTACATATAAATTAATTAGAAATAACTCCTACTTAAAACACTATAAGAAATAAATCCTACTCAAAGAAATATAAGAAATAAATCCTATTGAGTGAGTTGTTGTTGTCTCCTTCGTTGTGTGACTCGGTGTGCTATTGAGTCCACAACATCTACCTCCCCATGGAGAAAGAGCTTGTCCTCAAGCTCAAAAGATGGGTAGACTTGTTTGAAGATGTCCACACGTTCCCATGTTGCAGCGTCGGGGTCAGTGTCCGTCCACTGAACGAGAATCTCCCAATGGTCATTGGTCAGCCGCGCACGAATAACATCGCCATTATCAATCATTGGTAGGAATGGAATGGATGTAGGCTGAGCTCCAGAATGCGGCTTCAAAAGAGAGACATGAAACACATCATGAATTTTGGCTGTGTCCGGTAATTTGAGCTGATAGGTGACTTGTCCCACGCTTCGAAGAATGGGAAATGGTCCGAAAAATTTGGGTGAGAGCTTATGACATGGAGGACCCACAAGAGACTGCTGACGGTAGGGCTGGAGTCGTAGCCACACATACTCTCCAACTTCAAAAGAGACCTCACGGTGGACTTTGTTGTAGACATCCTTCATCCGAGCTTGGGCGCGTTGTAGCCGTTCTGTGATATTCTGTAGCAGCAGATCCCGGTCTATGAGTTCCTGATCAATCTCATCCATGCGGGTGGACCCTGGGTTGTATGAGAGAAGGCAAGGTGGATCCCGGCCATATATAACCCATAAAGGAGTGGATTGCAAGGTAGAGTGGAATGAAGTGTTGTAACAGTATTCGGCCCAGGGAAGCCATTGAACCCATTGCCGCGGACGAACCCCCACAAAGCACCGTAGATACATCTCGATGGTGCGGTTCACCATCTCAGTCTGCCCATCTGTTTGTGGATGATAGGCGGAGGAGAACTTCAATTTCATCCTACTCAAGCGAAACAGTTCCCACCAAAAGGTACTCATGAAAACTGCATCTCTGTCACTCACAATGGATTTTGGAATGCCATGTAAGCGGACTATCTGCTCAAAGAAAGTCTATGCAACCCATGTTGTTGTATACGGAAGAGCCAGCAGTATAAAATATCCATACTTGGAGAATCTATCAACCACCTCGAAAAGTACGGATTTGCTGGCGGACAGCGGTAGGCCTTCCAAAAAATCCATTGAAATGTCGGCCCAAACCTGCGTAGGAAGGGCCAAAGGCTGGAGAAGACCGGCTGGACTCAAGTGCTCGGCTTTGTTGTGCTGGCATACCTGACAGTCGCCCACATAAGTCGCAATAGAGGGTTTCATGGCTTGCCAGTAAAAATCACCTCGAATTCTATGCAAGGTCTTCTGGATCTCCTAGTGTGTACTGTCATGGTAGGCCGAGAGAATAGCTGGAATCAACTCGGACTCACGTGGAAGGAAAATCTGCTGCTTGTAATAAATAAGTGAATCTTGGATGGACCACTTCAAATTCATTGTCTCTTTCAAAATCTTCTGATGCCGTTCCTGCTGTGCAAGGTTAGTGGCATGTGCATCTCTCACCAAGTTCAGAATGAGAAATCTCAGTTGGCTGATCGAATAGACCGACTGCTGATCTTCAAAACACAGTGACAAGGCATCTGTCGCCTTATTCAATCTCCCCGCATGATACTCCATCGAGAAGTCAAACCCCAACAACTTACTGATCTAGTGCTGCTGTGGCGACGTCGTCAAACGCTGTTGAATGAGAAATCTCGGCTGGCTCTTCGAATAGACCGACTACTGATCTTCAAAACACCGTGACAAGGCATCTGCCACCTTATTCAATCTCCCTGCAAGATACTCCACCGAGAAGTCAAACCCCAACAATCTATTGATCCATTGCTGTTGTGGCGACATCACCAAACGTTGTTCTAGTAGGAATTTAAGGCTGTAGTGATCCATGAGTATGAGAAAAGCCCGGCCCCAGAGATAAGGCCTCCAATGTTTGACCACTTTGGCCAACCCAATCAATTCGAGCTCATAGGCTGCCAGCTTGTGATGATGGACTGCCAACTGTTTGCTAAAATATGCAATAGGATGGCCCAGTTGCTGTGAAACGGCCCCAATGCCCAAGCCCGAAGCGTCGCACTCTACCATGAACAATTCGTCAAAGTTGGAAAGTTGTAATACTGGCACGGATGCGAGGGCAGCTTTGAGTGCCACAAGCGATGTGGTGGTCCCCTCATTCCAAATAAAGGAATTTTTCTATAGTAGACTCGTCAATGGTGCTGTCATTGGCCCATAGTTCTGAATAAATTTGCGGTAGTAGCCCACAAGACCCAAAAACCCCCGTAATGCAGAACACGACTGTGGTTGTGGCCACTCGTGAATTGCTCAGATCTTCTCGGTATCCACTGTAACCTCATGTCCCAGATACTCCACATGTGAAGCCACAAAAGTTCATTAGACTTGGAAGAAGTGTCCCTCTGGAATGAGGGGTCCTTGCTGTCCCGAGAAACTCGTGCGCCTAGGAAATTCTTCTCCCCCTCTGTTATACGAATGGTCCCCTCCTCTCTGATTTGGAATGAGCGGTACATTGCCTCCCCCCTGGTTGAGGTGTCCCCCCGGAATGAAGGGTCCTTGCTGACCCGAGAAACTCGTGTGTCTAGTAAACTCATCTCCCCCTCTGATCTGCGAATGGTCCCCCAAAATTGGGTTCTTACCAGTGCTCAGACCAGTCTCCATGCTATCCATCCCTCCTTTCAAGCTTTTCAAACTGAGAGTGAACTTCTCCTCCAATGTAGCAAATTTCTTGCCAGTAGTTAGACCAGTCTCCATGCTATCCATCCTTCCCTTCAAGGTCTCCATATCGATATCAATTTTGGAGAACCTCTCTAGGACGGTATCAAATTTTCTTTCAAGAAATTCAAATTATTCATTGGTGCTTCTCTCTGCTGGGTTACCCTACTCTGATACCAAATGTTAAGCTCCTAGCCAATACTACCCAAAAGACCGGCCTGTTAGGAGCGGAAGGTATAGGTACTTAACCCCAGGACCATAACAGTACACCCCGCCCACCCGAGCCGATGACCACGGCGGTCTTAACACAGCAACAGAGACCAGGTCAAGAGCCCATACTCCCTTACGGCGCCCCGCCAGGGGCGTGCGGTCCACCTCCGCACGCGGGGACTCGAAGTCGGGATGTAGCGCCTGCTCTGATACCAAGTTGTTATGAATAACCTAATCTTAAACAGGTTGATGTTGGGATTTTAGACTTCGTATTCACAAGTTTATGGTCTCATTCTAGTGCTAAAGTTATAGCTAGAATGGAAGTAATTCAGGTGGATAAAGAATGGAGGAATACCTATTCTTGCTCACGTTAATCAGGGTTTCAACCCTGATTTGATGCAACTCGTTCAAGGACTTGAAGTCCTAGCTTGGGGGGGCAGCCTTGGATCACGTTGATGGCTGTCCTTGCTCTATTTCCGTGATGAATTCCCAACAAGAAGAGTTGTTCTAACCCTTCACGTGAAAGAACCAGGAATTCTTCCTCTTTTACTGCTCGTCAAGATGGAAATTGATCCCAACTTGTTGTTGATGCTGGTGATGAGAGAAGATCCTCTCTTTGGGCTTAGAAAAGGGGCAGGTAGCTCCTGTTCTTAGTATGGATGATGAGGGATGAATTTGGGTGAAGATGGATGTCAATGGAGGGTAGAGGATAGGTGGGATTTTTGGAGTAAACCCTAAATTCGAGATCAAGAGGTGATCTCAACCTGTTTAGACTAGGTTATTCTAAAATCTCTTGAAGGGAAGGATGGATAGCATGGAGACTGGTCTAATTACTGGCAAGAAATTTGCTGCATTGGAGGAGAAGTTCACTCTCAGTTTGGAAAGCATGAAGGGAAGGATGGATAGCATGGAGACTTGGTATCAGAGCAGGGTAACATGGGGGATAATATCAGCAATGAAAAAATCCAAATCAGGAAACAAAAGATATAAGATAGCCTTGAAATAGCACAACTAGTGTTGGGAAAGGTTTGTGGTTTGGAAGAAGAGATGAGCCGAGTCATCATCATGCTACAGGAGTTGAGGACAGAGAGACATCAGAGTCCAGAGGTGAGAGAGGTTGCTCAACCATATCATAGAAGAGGGGAGCAGTGGCCTGGGTGCACTACTGTCCAAGGACCTCAGCATGGAGGCATAGTCCCAAGGTACACCAAGTTAGAGTTTCCCACTTTCAATGGTTCTGTGGATCCCTTAATATGGTTGCATAGATGTGATTTTTTTTTTTTTTTTGAACCAAGGGACTACTGAATGGGATAAGGTGCAACTAGCCTCTTTCCATATGACAAATGAAGCCATGTTTTATGGGTGACTCAAGTAGAGAAAGAGAGTAAAGTGGTAATTTTTTCCATTGGATTTAATTCATTTAATGCGGATTTTTTTGTTATTCCCTTGGCGGGATTTGATATGGTATTAGGCATTAAATGGTTACAAACGTTGGGGCCCATTCTGTGAGACTTTTCGGCTTTAACCATGAGCTTTGATTTGGCCGGAAGTCTGGTGCTCTTACTGGGCTGACAGGTGGACAGGGCCCACCGCATGCACACTTTGCAGACACAAGATCAACCTGACAGTACTAGTGATGGTCTGGTTGAGGAGTTCTCTGACCTCTTCTAGGAGCCTTCGGGGTTGCCTCCCATGAGGCACTGTGACCACAGGATCTATATGAAACCAGGTTCTGAGGTAGTGGTCGTGCGACCATACCGTTACCCACACCTTCAGAAGGACAAGATAGAGCGCCAGTGCCATGAGATGTTGAAACAAGGTCTTATTCGTCCCAGCCGCTCCCCGTTCTCTTCACCCGTCTTACTTGTGAAGAAACATTAGGGGACATGGAGGTTCTGGGTGGATTATCGGGAGTTGAACGTGCAGACTGTAAAAGACAAGTTCCTGATTCCGGTAGTGGATGAGCTTCTGGATGAGTTATATGGGTCGTGGTTATTCACTAAACTCGACCTCCGTTCGGGATACAATCAGGTCCAGATGCACCCTTCTGATATCGAGAAGACGACGTTCCGCACGCACCATGGCCACTTTGAGTTCGTCGTCATGCCGTTCGGGTTATCCAATGCACCCTCCACTTTTCAAGCTTTGATGAACGAGGTATTTTGCCCCTATCTTCGAAAAAATTTTCTTGTATTTTTTGATGATATTTTGATATATAGCAAGTCGGTTGAGGAGCACTTGGCACACTTGAGGATTGTTTTCGACTTGTTAAGAGCACATCAGCTCTATTTGAAACATTCCAAGTGTTCTTTTGCGGCTTCACATGTGGGGTATCTGGGACACATTATCTCACACGAGGGGGTTATGGTGGATCCCAAGAAGATCAGAGCTATTCACGAGTGGCCACAGCCACAGTCGTGTTCTGCATTACGGGGTTTTTTGGGTCTTGTGGGCTACTACCGCAAATTTATTCAGAACTATGGGCCAGTGGCAACACCATTGACGAGTTTACTCAAGAAAAATTTCTTTATTTGGAATGAGGGGGCCACCACTTCATTTGTGGCACTCAAAGCTGCCCTCGCATCCGCGCCAGTATTACAACTTCCAAACTTTGACGAATTGTTCGTGGTAGAGTGCGACGCTTCGGGCGTGGGCATTGGGGCCGTTTTACAGCAGTTGGGCCATCCTATTGCGTATTTTAGCAGACAGTTGGCAGTCCATCATCACAAGCTGGCAGCCTATGAGCGTGAATTGATTGGGTTGGCCAAAGCGGTCCAACATTGGAGGTCTTATTTCAGGGGCCGGGCTTTTCTCATACTTACGGATCACTACAGCCTTAAATTCCTAATAGAACAGTGTTTGATGATGTTGCTACTGCAACACTGGATCAGTAAGTTGTTGGGGTTTGAATTCTCGAGGGAGTATCATGCAGGGAGATTAAATAAGGTGGCAGCTACCTTGTCATGGTGTTTTGAAGATCAGCAGTCGGTTTATTCTATCAGCCAACTGAGATTTCTCATTCTAGACTTGGTGTGAGACGCACATGCCACTAACCCTGCACTGCTGGAATTGCATAAGAAGATTTCGGAAGGGACAATGAATTTGAAGTGGTCTATCCAGGATTCACTTATTTATACAAGCTGCGGATTGTCCTTCCACCTGAGTCTGAGTTGATTCCAGCTATTCTCTCGGCCTACCATGACAGTACCCACGAGGGGATCCAGAAGACCTTGCTCAAAATTCGAGCTGATTTTTACTGGCAAGCCATGAAACCCTCTATTGCGACTAATGTGGGCGATTGTCAAATATGCCAATGCAACAAAGCCGAGCACTTGAGTCCAGTTGGTCTTCTCCAGCCTCTGGCCGACATTTCAATGGACTTTGTGGAAGGCCTACCCTTGTCCGCCGACAAATCCGTACTTTTCATAGTGGTTGATAGATTCTCCAAGTACGAACATTTTATACTGATGGCTCATCCGTATACAGCAACACGGGGGTCTCAGACTTTCTTGGAGAAGATAGTCTGCTTACATGGCATTCCAGAATCCAATGTGAGTGACAGAGATGCAGTTTTCACGAGCACCTTTTGGCGGGAACTATTTCGCTTGAGTGGGACAAAATTGAAGTTCTCCTCTGCCTATCATCCACAGACACACAAGCAGACTGAGGTGGTGAACTACACCATCGAGATGTATCTACGGTGCTTGGTGAGGGATCATCCGCGGCAATGGGTTCAATGGCTTCCGTGGACTGAATACTGTTACAACACTTCGTTCCACTCTGCCTTGCAATCCACCCCTTTCCGGGTTATATATGGCCGGGATCCACCTCGCCTTCTCTCGTACAACCCAGGGTCCACCCGCGTCGATGCAATTGATCAGGCACTCATAGACCGGGATCTGCTGCTACAAAATATCACAGAACGGCTATGACACGCCCAAGCTCGGATGAAGGATGTATACGACAGAGGCCACCGTGAGGTCTCTTTTGAGGTTGGGGAGTTTGTGTGGATACAGCTCCAGCCCTACCATCAGCAGTCTCTTGTGGGACCTCCACGTCATAAGGTCTCACCCAGATTTTTTGGGTCGTTCCCTATTCTTCAACACGTGGGACCAGTCGCTTATCAACTCAAATTACCGGACACAGCCAGAATTCACGATGTGTTTCATGTCTCTCTTTTGAAGCCGCATTCTGGAGCACAGCCTACATCCACTCCATTCCTACCACCGGTTGATAATGGCGAGGTTATTCTTAACCCAGCTGAGGTGTTACGCACGTGGCTGACCAATGACCATTGGGAAATTCTCGTTTAGTGGACGGACACTGACCCCAACGCTACTACATGGGAACGTGTGGACATCTTCAAAAAACTCTACCCAGATTTTGAGCATGAGGACAAGCTCTTTCTCCATGGGCGGCAGATGTTGTGGACTCAATAGCACACCGAGTCACACAACGAAGAAGACAACAATAACTCACTCAATAAGATTTTATTCTTATATTTCATTGAGTAGGATTTATTTCTTATATTGTTTTAAGTAGGAGTTATTTCTAATTACTTTATATGTAAGGGTATTATGGGGAATTATTGTAACCCTAACCCTAAAACTCCTTGGCGTGACCTATTTAAGGGAAAGGTATGAATGAAATAGGTAAGCTTTGAGATTTTAGAATAACCTAGTCTAAACAGGTTTAGATCACCTCTTGATCTCGAGTATAGGTTTTACTCCAAAAATCCAACCTATCCTTCACCCTTCATTGACATCCATCTTCACCTGAATTCATCCCTCATCATCCATACGAAGAAGAGGAGCTTCCTGCCCCTTTTCTTAGCCCAAAGAGAGGATCTTCTCTCATCACCAGCGTCAACAACTAGTTGGGATCAATTTCCATCTTGACGAGCAGCAAAAGAGGAAGAATTCTGGTTCTTTCACGTGAAGGGTTAGAACAACTCTTCTTGCTGGGATATCATCACGAAAACAGAGCAAGGACAGCCATCAATGTGGTCCAAGGCTGCACCCCCAAGCAAGGCCTTCAAGTCATAGAACGAGCTGCATCAAATCAAGGTTGAAATCCTGATTAACGTGAGCAAAAACAGGTATTCCTCCATTCTTTCTCCACCTGAATTAATTCCATTCTAGCTATAACTTTAGAACTAGAATGAGACCATAAAAAGGGAGACTGATCACTGGTGGAAGAGTACCCAAAGAAGGGATCTTTAACCCTCCTTACCAAGTCCAGCAACTCAGTACCAGTGCTGGATTCACATATCCCTTGTCGTGTTACTCGATCCATGACCCGGGACCATAACAACTTGGTATCAGAGCAGGGTAATATTGGGGGATCATATCAGCAATGAAGAAATCCAAATCAGGATACAAAAGATAGAGGATAACCTTGAAACAGCACAACCAGTGTTGGTTAAGGTTTGTGGTTTGGAAGAAGAGATGAGCTGAGTCATCAGCATGCTATAGGAGTTGAGGACATAGAGACATCAGAGTCCAGAGGTGAGAGAGGTTGCTCAACCATATCACAGAAGAGGGGAGCAGTGGTCTGGGCACACTACTGTCCAAGGACCTCAGCATGGAGGCACAGTCCCAAGGTACACCAAGTTAGAGTTTCCCTCTTTCAATGGTTCTGTGGATCCCTGAATTTGGTTGCATAGATGTGAATTTTTTTTTTTGAACCAAAGGACTACTGGATGGGATAAGGTGCAACTAGCCTCTTTCCATATGACAGATGAAGCCATGTTATGGGTGACTCAAGTAGAGAAAGAGAGACCGGGAATGACTTGGGGAGAATTTAAAAATCCACGCACAGCTAGATTTGGGCCTCCCACCAATAGCACCCCCTTGGGAGAGTTAGTCCTATTGAGACAAACGGGTTCGGTATAACTATATCAAAAACTATTCCATAAAAAGTTGACTCTTGCTGGTGAGAGGGTATTGGTTGACCAACAAGTCTCCTTATTCACAGCAGGTCTCATTGGGTATTTACGGCTACAGGTAGAACTTTTTATGCCCACGGATCTAGCTAATGCCATGAATATGGCTTGAGCAATGGAATAACGACAACAGCTGCAGCTACGTAAGCCGGGTTGGTCGAGTTAGAGGAACACTTCCTCCACATGGCAAAGGCGCCGCTATAATTCATCTCAGGGAGCATCTACTGTAGCACCATCCAGACACTCTCCGACTATGACTCGGGTAGCCGATCCCCGCCCTGGTAATTCCCTACCGAGCTTTATAAAAAAATTGACGAGTGCGGAGATGCAGAAAGGCGATCCAAAAATCTTTGTTATAACTGCGACTAGCAGTATCGGGTTGGACACCAATGTAAACGATTGTTTGTGTTCGAGGTGGAGGATTCAGAGGATCCAGAGGAGCTAGAGGATATTATCGAGGAGGAACCACCAGAGATATCATTGCATGCTATTACGGGGCAGAAATTGCCTACTACAATGCAAGTCCGAGCTCATGTCATCGACTGAGAACTGGTGGGACTAGTCGACTCGGGGAGTACATAAAATTTTCTGAGTTTGACAGCCGCACAACATCTCCAGGTCCAGATACACACTCATCCGACAGCCACCGTCTTAGTGGCGAATGGCGAGAAGGTCCCTAGCTAAGGGATTAGTAAGGCGGTAAAATTTTCCATTGGATTTAATTCATTTAATGCGGAATTTTTTGTTATTCCCCTGGCGGGATTTGATATGGTATTAGGCATTAAATGGTTACAAATGTTGGGGCCCATTCTGTGGGACTTTTCGGCTTTACCATGAGCTTTGATTTGGCTGGAAGTCGGGTGCTCCTACAGGGCTGTCAGGTGGACAGGGCCCACTGCATGCACACTTTACAGACACAGGATCCACTTGACAGTACTAGTGATGGTCTGGTTGAGGAGTTCTCTAACCTCTTCCTGGAGCCTTCGGGGTTGCCTCCCATGAGGCACTGTCACCACAGGATCTGTATGAAACCAGGTTCTGAGGTAGTGGTCGTGCGACAAAACCGTTACCCACACCTTTAGAAGGACGAGATAGAGAGTCAGTGCCATGAGATGTTGAAACAGGGTCTTATTCGTCCCTGCCGCTCCCCGTTCTCTTCACCCATCTTACTTGTGAAGAAACATGATGGGACATGGAGGTTTTGCATGGATTATCGGGAGTTGAATGTGCAGACAGTAAAAGACAAGTTCCTGATTCCGGTAGAGGATGAGCTTCTGGATGAGTTACATGGGTCATGGTTATTCACTAAACTCGACCTCCGTTCGGGATACCATCAGGTCCGGATGCACCCCTCTGATATCGAGAAGACGGCGTTCCGCATGCACCATGGCCACTTTGAGTTCGTCGTCATGCCGTTCGGGTTACATCCAATGCAGCCTCTACTTTTCAAGCTTTGATGAACGAGGTATTTAGCCCCTATCTTCAAAATTTTGTTCTTGTATTTTTTTATGTTATTTTGATATATAGCAAGTCGGTTGAGGAGCACTTGGCACACTTGAGGATTGTTTTCGACTTGTTAAGAGCACATTAGCTGTATTTGAAACATTCCAAGTGTTCTTTTACGACTTCACAAGTGGGGTATCTAGGACACATTATCTCACATGAGGGGGTTACGGTGGATCCCAAGAAGATCAAAGCTATTCACGAGTGGCCGCAGCCACAGTCATGTTCTGCATTATGGGGTTTTTTGGGTCTTGCGGGCTACTACCTCAAATTTATTCAGAACTATGCCCCAGTGGCAGCACCATTGACGAGTTTACTCAAGAAAAAATCCTTTATTTGGAATGAGGGGGCCACCATGTCGTTTTTGGCACTCAAAGCTGCCCTCGCATCCACGCCAGTATTACAACTTCCCAACTTTGATGAATTGTTCGTGGTGGAGTGCGACGCTTCGGGCGTGGGCATTGAGGCCGTTTTACAGCGGCTAGGCCATCCTTTTGTGTATTTTAGCAGACAGTTGGCAGTCCGTTATCACAAGCTGGCCGCCTATGAGCGCAGATTGATTGGGTTGGCCAAAGCGGTCCAACATTGGAGGCCTTATCTCTGGGGCTGGGCTTTTCTCATATGCACGGATCACTACAGCTTTAAATTCCTACTAGAACAACGTTTGACGACGTCGCCACAATAGCATTGGATCAGTAAGTTGTTGGGGTTTGACTTCTCGGTGGAGTATCGTGCTGGGAGATTAAATAAGGCGGCAGATGCCTTGTCACAGTGTTTTGAAGATCAGCAGTCGGTCTATTCTATCAGCCTGCCAAGATTTCTCATTCTGGACTTGGTGTGAGAGGTACATGCCATTAACCCTGTACTATAGGAACTGCATCAGAATTTCTTGGAAGGGACAATGAATTTGAAGTGGTCCATCCAGGATTCACTTATTTATTACAAGCTGTGGATTTTCCTTCCACCTGAGTCTGAGTTGATTCCAACTATTTTCTCGGCCTACCATGATAGTACACATGAGGAGATCTAGAAGACCTTGCACAAAATTCAAGGTGATTTTTTCTGGCAAGCCATGAAACCCTATATTGTGACTTATGTGGGCGACTGTCAGGTATGCCAGCGCAACAAATCCGAGCACATGAGTCCATCCGGTCTTCTCCACCCTCTGGCCCTTCCTACACAGGTTTGGGCCAACATTTCAATGGATTTTGTGGAAGACCTACCCCTGTCCACCGGCAAATCCGTACATTTCGTAGTAGTTGGTAGATTCTCCAAGTACGGGCATTTTTTATTGATGGCTCATCCGTATACAGCAACATGGGTTGCTCGGAATTTTCTGGAGTAAATAGTCCGCTTACATAGCATTCCAGAATCCATTGTGAGTCATAGAGATGCAGTTTTCACGAGCACCTTTTGGTGGGAATTGTTTCGTTTGAGTGGGACGAAATTGATGTTCTCCTCCGCCTATCATTAACAGACAGACGGGCAGACTGAAGTGGTGAACCACACCATCGAGATGTATCTACGGTGCTTGGTGGGGGATCGTCCGCGGCAATGGGTTCAATGGCTTTCGTGGGCCGAATACTGTTACAACACTTCGTTCCACTCTGCCTTGCAATCCACTTCTTTCCAGGTTATATATGGCCTGGATCCACCTCGCCTTCTCTCGTACAACCCAGGGTCCACCCGCGTCGACGAAATTGATCAGGCACTCATAGACCGGGATCTGCTGCTACTGAATATCACAGAACGGCTACGACACCCCCATGCTCGGATGAATGATGTATACGACAGAGGCCACCGTGAGGTCTCTTTTGAGGTTGGGGAGTTTGTGTGGCAATGGCTTCAACCCTACCGTTAGTAGTCTCTTGCAGGACCTCCACGTCATAAGATCTCACCCATATTTTTAAGGCCGTTTCCCATTCGTCGACGCGTGGGACCAGTCGCCTATCAACTCAAATTACCGGACACAGCCAGAATTCACGATGTGTTTCATGTCTCTGTTAGGTTCCTCACGAGCCATGGATCTTGTCACCCTCCTCTCTTCTCTTCCTTCCATTACCTTGATTGACGTGGAGATGGAATGAGGGGTTGAAGGGAATTGAATTTCGGAAAGGAGAAATTGGGGGGAAAACGGAAGAGAGCTTGAAGGAGCTCTTGACCTGTTTATCTAAATTACGTTAACCAAAAGTGAACTCAATTGATAATCTTCATTACCCTAGCCGTCCCCTTAAATAGGGTGGAGGACGTCCAAAACCCTAAAGACCTCTTGGGTCAATGTTTCAAACCAATAAATGCTAAACCAACCCAAACCAAAGACAAAACCAAACCAAGAAACAATTACATGGAAATTGAAAAACACATTCATTAATTCCTACGCCTGTTGGTAACTCGTGATGCTATAGAGTCCATAACATCACCCCCCTCCTGGAGAAAGAGCTTATCCTCAAGCTCAAAGGAAGGATATAAAAGTCGAAATGCTGATAACGGCTCCCATGTGGTGTCACTGGGATCGGCATCTGCCCACTGGACTAGAATTTCCCAATCCCCTTGACTATGGCGTGCTTGTATTACCTGGGCCGGAAGAGAAAGGACTCTGCCCTCATGTAGTGGCGGTAGTGGAGTGTGCAGTAGGGGCGAGTTACCCTGGTAGGGCTTCAATTGGGAGACGTGAAATACATTGTGGATCTTTGCTTCCGGTGGTAGCTGCAAGCGGTATGCCACGGGCCCAATTTGGTCCAATATCGGAAATGGACCATAATATTTTGGAGACAGCTTATGGCGCTTGGCTACAGTCAGGGACAGCTGGCGGTAGTGTTGAAGCTTTAACCACACATAGTCGCCAGGGCAATAAGATGCCTCCCGGTGCTTCTTATCATAAAAGCGTTTCATAGAGTGTTGGGCTGCCTGCAGATGTGTACGTACCTTAGTGAACATAGCGTCTCGTTCAGCTAATGCTTGGTCCAAAGTGACGAATTTGGATGTCCCCGGTTCATATGGTAACAAACGAGGTGGATCTCTGCCATAAACTACTTTGAAAGGAGTAGTACCCAGTGCTGTGTGGTAAGATGTGTTATAGCAAAATTCTGCCCATGAAAGCCATTTCACCCATCTTCTAGGTGCGTCTCCCACAAAACAACGAAGATACATTTCAATCGTGCGATTGACAACCTCTGTTTGGCTGTCCGTTTGTGGATGATAGGCAGACGAAAATGCCAATTGGGTGCCCTGTAATTTGAATAATTCCTCCCAAAAGAGACTGGTAAAAATGGCATCCCTGTCACTGATAATGGATGAGGGAATTCCATGTAATCAGACAATGTTGTCCATAAATAATTGAGCGACCTGAGCAGCAGTATATGGATGCGCCAAAGCAAGAAAGTGCCCATATTTTGAAAACCGATCAACGACTACGAATATCACTGATTTAGCTGATGAAATGGGAAGACCAGCAATAAAGTCCATGGAAATATCAGACCAGATTTGAGATGGTAGTTGCAGAGGTTGCAGTAGGCCAGCTGGACTTAAAGATTCGGCCTTGTTTCTTTGACAAATCTGACAAGCAGCTACATAATCAGCAATTGTGGTCTTCATGCCCTTCCAGTAAAAGTCTCGACTGATGCGGAAATATATTTTCTGGCGACCCTCATGTGTGCTATCATGGATAGAGGACAAGATGGTGTGAAGAAGTGGGGATGTATTATGCAAAAAGATCCTGTTTTTGTAGAGAATGAGATGATCCTGAATTGTCCAATGAGAAGTAGCTGTCCCCTGTTGAATATCCTGATATAAAGACATGAGATCCGGATATTGATTTACTTCCTCATGAATAGAATCTAATAGCAGTGCACGTGGGTGACTGATAGCATAAATTTGAGTGGCGGAAATATCCCGACGTTATAAGGCATCAGCCCCCAAATTCGAACTACCTGGCTTATAATGAACCGTAAAATCGAAGCCCATGAGTTTAGTTAACCAATGCTGCTGTGGGGATGTGGTGAGGCGCTGTTCAAGAAGATACTTGAGGCTGCAATGATCTGTATGAATGAGAAACGGTCGTCCCCAAAGATAAGGTCGCCAATGTTGGACAGCCTTGGCTAACCCAATCAATTCCCTCTCATATGCAGCTAACTTATGGTGGTGTTGTCCCAACTGATGGCTGAAATAAGCAATGGGGTGTCCCAATTGTTGTAACACTGCCCCTATACCTCCCCCGGAGGCATCACATTCCACCACAAATTCTGCCTCAAAATCTGGTAATTGTAGGACTGGCGCTGAGGCTAAGGCCTCCTTTAACAGGTTAAAGGCCTGTTCTGCTGAAGAAGACCAGTGGAAGGCATTTTTTTTGAGCAGGTTGTTGAGTGTGCTGCTATCTGGCCATAAGATTGGATAAATTTTCTATAATATCCCACTAAGCCCAAAAATCCCTTTAATGCTGTAGTGGAGGTGGGAACCGGCCAATCTGTAACTGCCTGTATCTTGCTCTGGTCAACTTTCACGCCCACAGCTGATATGACGTGGCCCAAATATGCCACCTCAGATGTACCCATAGAACATTTTGATTTATTCAAAACCAAATGATGAGAGCGTAGAATGGTAAATACCTGGTGGAGGTGGTGGAGATGTTCTTCCCAATTTTTTCTGTAGACCAGAATGTCATAAAAAAAGACTAACATATAGTGGCGCAGAAGTGATGAAAAGACCTCATTCATGAGGGCCTGAAAGGTGGATGGTGCATTGGAGAGACCGAAGGGCATGACGAGGAACTCGAAATGACCATGATGTGTGCGGAAGGCTGTCTTCTCCACATCTGCCTGGTGAACTCGTATTTGATGATAGCCCGATTTCAAATCTAATTTGGTAAATATTGTAGCACCATGTAACTCATCCAGCAACTCGTCCACGACTGGAATAGGGAACTTGTCCTTAACTGTGTGCAAGTTGAGTTGCCTATAGTCGACACAAAATCTCCAAGATTTATCTTTTTTACGTACAAGTAACACTGGTGAGGAGAAAGGAGATCGACTGGGCTGGATCACACCCTGAGCGAGCATATGCATGCACTGTCGTTCTATTTCATCTTTCTAGATATGTGGGTAACGATAAGGCCGCACCACTACTGGATCAGTTCCCAACTTTAAACGAATGCGGTGATCGCAATGACGCACTGGTGGTAGACCTGTAGGGTTATTAAATAAATCCGCAAATGTTGTAAGTAAAGGAGCTAACTGATCATCACCCGTGTGTTGAATATGCAAAGTGTGAAGTGCGTTAGGGACCTGTGCCACAATGCCTTGTAATGTAATCTGGCCCTGTGGTGCTGAAAATGTCATAGTTCGAGCCTGAAAGTCCCATAATATCGGTCCTAATAACTGGAGCCATTTGACCCCGAGCACCAAATCAAATCCAGCCAATGGAATGACTAGTAAATCTGCCTGAAAGGAATGCCCCTCAATGGTGAAAGGGGTGTTAGCACATAACCCCACGCTAGCAATTTTGGCCCCATTGGCCACAGAAACTGAGAGACCCCTTTGTTGTTGAATTTCCAATCCCAATTGTTGCACGGCTGGTTCACTGATAAAATTATGTGTGCTGCCCGAATTAACTAAAGCAAGTAGCATGAGATGATGTAACCTGGCCTTTACCTGCATGGTATTAGAACTACGCAGGCCATGCATGGCATGGAGGGAGAGCTCTGCTTCCTGTTGTACGTCTTCAACAATTTCATTTTCAAGAAGCTATTCTGAATCTTCTTCCAATAATTCAATGCTGAATAAACGTTTACAGGTATGTCCGGGCAGGAATTGTTCGTCACAATTAAAACATAAGCCCTTTGCCTTTCGAGCGTCCATTTCCTGTTTAGTCAAAAATTTACGTGGCATAGAGTGTGGAGGCACACTAGTAGCCTGATCTGCTCAGTTAGGGGCAGAGGACCCAAAACGTGGACCAGATGCAGTACCCTGTATTCTGTTTTGCCAAAATGGTTTTCTTTGTAAAGACTCTTTTAGAACTCTCTGTTTGTGCTCCACCGCCCTGGCATAATTCATTGCGGAGTCCAAATTTGTTGGACCCAGTAATTCCACTTCCAATCTGACTGCCTCTGTCAATCCAGCATTAAAAATCTGAATATGTAGGTGAGGAGGAACAAATTCACTAGCTCTGGCCAAACTTTCTTGGAACGTTTTTTGGTAAACCTCTAAGGTGCTGGTCTGTTTGTAGTTGATCAATTCCCCCACTGGGTTGCTGCTAGCTGGAGGTCCGAACCGCAATTGGCAAGCATGTTTAAAGTGCAGCCAATCCTGAATGGAATGGACATTTCGGTAGTGATGGAACCACATGAGCGCTTCATCGAGCATGTGGTAGGCGGCCAAAGTAACCTTGTCCATTTCCACCGTTTGTTGATGAAAAAAGAATTGTTCACATTTCGTGAACCACAGTAAAGGATCTTTAGAGCCATCATATGTAGGAAAGTTAAGTTTAAAGTACCTGGGAACCGTTGATGGTGCTTGTGCGTGAGTGGTCATTGAACCCATTGGTTGGCGCAGGGGTGGATTTGGTGGTGGCGTGAATTGTTGGTGGGGAACTGGTTGTGGTTGAAAATTGGTTGCTGGTGGTGGCGTTGGTGGTTGAAGTGCAGCAAGTTGTCGGAGGATGGATTGTAGAGATGAATCCAGAGTTTGTAAGGTAGTATTGATGTGAGAAATTTCAGTACCTTGAAGAGTGGATCATTGTTGAAGGTCTGAAAGGACTTGACGTATGTCTTCTGGAGAAGTGGAATCACCGAGGTTGGACCTGTCTGATACCACGTTGTTAGGTTCCTCACGAGCCATGGATCTTGTCGCCCTCCTCTCTTATCTTCCTTCCATTACCTTGCTTGACGTGGAGATGGAATGAGGGGTTGAAGGGAATTGAATTTCGGAAGGGAGAAATTGGGGGGAAAACGGAAGAGAGCTTGAAGGAGCTCTTGACTTGTTTATCTAAATTACGTTAACTAAAGTGAACTCAATCGATAATCTTCATTACCCTAGCCGTCCCCTTAAATAGGGTGGAGGACGTCCAAAACCCTAAAGACCTCTTGGGTCAATGTTTCAAACCAATAAATGCTAAACCAACCCAAACCAAAGACAAAACCAAACCAAGAAACAATTACATGGAAATTGAAAAACACATTCATTAATTCTTACGCCTGTTGGTAACTCGTGAGGCTATAGAGTCTATAACAGTCTCTCTTTTGAAGCCGAATTCCGGAGCACAGGCTACATCCACTCCATTCCTACCACCAGTTGATAATGGTGAGGTTAATCTTAACCCAGTTGTGGTGTTATGAGCGTGGCTGACCAATGACCATTGGGAGATTCTCGTTCAGTGGACGGACACTGACCCCGATGCTGCAACATGGGAATGTGTGGACATCTTCAAACAAGTCTACCTAGCTTTTGTGCTTGAGGACAAGCTCTTTCTCCATGGGGCGGCAGATGTTGTGGACTCAATAGCACACCGAGTCACACAACGAAGAAGACAACAACAACTTACTCAATTGGATTTAATTCTTATATTTCTTTGAGTAGGATTTATTTCTTATATTGTTTTAAGTAGGAGTTATTTCTAATTAATTTATATGTAAGGGCATTATGGGGAATTATTGTAACCCTAACCCTAAAACTCCTTGGCGTGACCTATTTAAGGGAAAGGTATGAATGAAATAGGTAAGCTTTGAGATTTGAGAATAACCTAGTCTAAACAGGTTTAGATCACCTCTTGATCTCGAGTTTAGGTTTTACTCCAAAAATCCAACTTATCCTTCACCCTCCATTGACATCCATCTTCATCCAAATTCATCCCTCATCATCCATACTAAGAAAAGGAGCTTCCTACCCCTTTTCTGAGCCCAAAGAGAGGATCTTCTCTCATCACCAGCGTCAACAACAACTTGGGATCAATTTCCATCTTGACGAGCAGCAAAAGAGGAAGAATTCTGGTTCTTTCACGTGAAGGGTTAGAACAACTCTACTTGCTGGGAATTCATCACAGAAACAGAGCAAGGACAACCATCAACGTGATCCAAGGCTGCCCCCCCAAGCTAGGCCTTCAAGTCCTAGAACGAGCTGCATCAAATCAGGGTTGAAACCCTGATTAATGTGAGCAAGAACAGGTATTCCTCCATTCTTTATCCACCTGAATTACTTCCATTCTAGCTATAACTTTAGCACTAGAATGAGACCATAAAAAGGGAGATTGATCACTGGTGGAAGAGTACACAAAGAAGGGATCTTTAACCCTCACCGAGTCCAGCAACTCAGTACCAGTGCTGGATTCACAACTCCCACGCCGTGTTACTCGATCCATGACCCGGGACCGTAACAACTTGGTATCAGAGCAGGGTAACATGGGGGATAATATCAGCAATGAAGAAATCCAAATCAGGATACAAAAGATAGAGGATAGCCTTGAAACAGCACAACCAGTGTTGGCTATGGTTTGTTGTTTGGTAGAAGAGATGAGCTGAGTCATCAGCATGCTACAGGAGTTGAGGACAGAGAGACATCAGAGTCCAGAGGTGAGAGAGGTTGCTCAACGATATCACAGAAGAGGGGAGTAGTGGCCTGGGCACACTGCTTTCCAAGGACCTCAGCATGGCAAAGTCCCAAGGTACACCAAGTTAGAGTTTCCCTCTTTCAATGGTTCTGTGGATCCCTTAATTTGGATGCATAGATGTGAATTTTTTTTTTAGAACCAAGGGACTACCGAATGGGATAAGGTGCAACTAGCCTCTTTCCATATGACAGATGAAGCCATGTTATGGGTGACTCATGTAGAGAAAAAGAGACCGGGAATGACTTGGGGAGAATTTTAAAATCTATGCACATTTAGATTTGGGCCTCCCGCCAACAGGACCCCCTTGGGAGAGTTAGTCCTATTGAGACAAACGGGTTCAGTGGAACAATATCAAAAACTATTCCAGGAAAAGTTGGCTCATGCTGGTGAGAGGGTATTGGTTGACCAGCAGGTCTCAATGAGTATTTACGGCTAGAGGTAGAACTCCTTATGCCCACGGATCTAGCTCATGCCATGAATATGGCCAGAGCAATGGAACAACGACAACAGTTGCAGCAATGTAAGCCGGGTGTTATGGACTCCATAGCATCACAAGTTATCCATAGGCATAGGAATTAAATTATGTCAATTTACTTTTCATGTAATTTGAATTCGGTTTGGTTTAATTTATTTGGTTTGGTTTATTTTGGGTTGGTTCAGTGTAATGTGGCGTGAACCACTTGACCTAATGGGTCATCTTTGTATTTTCGTCCTCAACCCTATTTAGGGGGACGTGAAGGAAAAGAAAGGCAAGTATTGAGAAAATTATATTTTACAGGTCTGATTCTCCCTCAGAGGTCAAGGTCGGATTCTCCCTTTGAGGTCCAAGGTTGAGCTTCCTCCAAAGCTTCTTCATTCTAAATTGAGTTCCACCATTACTCGTTCAAGAAACAAGGTTTCTCTTCCAACGTCAAGATCATCCATGGAGGGAAGAGAGGAAAGAAGGGTGACTCGATCCATGGCAAGGAAAGAACCTAACATCTTGGTATCAGATAGGTCCACCCTTGGGGATTCCTCTTCCCCTGACGATTTGAGACAGCGAGTGGAAGAAAATAGGCAAAGGACAGATAACCAGGCTCATACCCTGGAAGAGGTGTGTCAAACAACCTCTGATTTGCGTGAAGCAATTAAATCAATGGATGCTGCCATCCAAGCTCTCTCTAGCGACAAGAGGACCATGAGACACGAGCCCAACCTCCAGCTGCCTACTCTCCGCCGGCCGAACACCATCCATTCCACCCACCACCTCCCCCACAACCACCACTGCGTCAACACCATTCCCATCTGGGGCCTGCCATTCAAGGACCAAACACTGTGCCCAGGTATTTAAAACTTGACTTTCCTACGTATGATGGGTCTAAGGACCCTTTGATTTGGTTAGCCAAGTGTGATCAGTTCTTCTACCATCAAAAAACACCTGCGGATGAGAAAGTGTATTTGGCCGCCTACCACATGCTCGATGAAGCACTTCTATGGTACCACCAATTCCGAAATGACCAAGTGGTTCAGGATTGGGCAACTTTTAGATAGTCTTGCATGATGAGATTTGGTCCTCCTGCTAGTAGCAATCCATTGGGCGAGTTAATCAATTACAAACAAACTGGCACACTAGAGGTGTACCAAAAGACCTTCCAGGAAAGGTTAGCCTGAGCAAACCAGTTTGTTAGCCACACACAGTATGTTCATATTTTTACTGCTGGTTTGACAGAAGCTCTGCTTTTAGAAGTTGAATTACATGCTCCGACAGATTTAGACCACGCTATGAACTTAGCCAGAGCAATTGAACACATGCAGCGTGTTCTAAAGGAGTCATTGGTCAGAAAACCAGCTTGGCCAAGAAGGCACAATGCCTCTGTGCCAAACCATTCCTATGGACCTCCAAGATTAGAGACAGTGCAGCCCCACGCCCAGACATTTCTAATTCAGCTCCACCTGCTCCTTACTTCAAAAAACTTACTAGACAAGAAATGGAGCAGAGAAAGGCCAAGGGCCTCTATTTTAACTGTGATGAACAGTATGTTTTTGGTCACCACTGCAAACGATTATTCAGTATATGTCTATGGGAGGATGGAGAAGAAATACCACAAGAGGAAGAAATTGTGGAAACTGACCAAGAAGGTCCAGAGATTTCCCTTCATGCTACGACTGGTCTACGCAGTGCAAGCACAATGCAGGTTAAAGCCCAATTACATCATTTACAGTTACTGGCTTTAGTTGACTCGGGTAGTACACATAATTTCATCAGTCAGCAGGCGGCAGAACAACTTGGGTTAGTAGTACAGCAACAGAATGGTCTTTCTGTATCAGTAGCCAATGGGGCTAAAATTACTAGTGTAGGCATATCACCAGCCACACACTTTGATATTGAGGGATATAAATTTGTTGCAGATTTTCTGGTGATTCCACTATCAGGATTCGATTTGGTGCTAGGAATTAAATGGCTACAATTGTTGGGACCAATACTATGGGATTTTCAAGCTCTCACCATGTCATTTATAGAGGACCAACATCAGATTATATTGCATGGCACACAAGCACCACTCACCTGCGCTCTACAGGTTGCCCAGGTCCAGTCCACAAATACAAGTAAATTATCTCACTTACTTACAGAATTTGAAGATATCTTTCAAGACCCTACTGCCTTACCGCCACTTAGGCACTGTGATCACCGTATCCGTTTGAAAACGAGGACCGAGCCGGTAGTGGTACATTCGTATCGTTACCCTCACTTACAGAAGGATGAGATTGAAAGGCAGTGCCAGCAGATGTTAGCACAGGGTATTATTCAGCCCAGCAGGTCTCCTTTTTCTTCACCGGTATTACTAGTCCGCAAGCATGATAAGTCATGGAGGTTCTGTGTGGATTACCGACAACTCAATGCCCATAAAATTAAAGATAAATTTCCTATTCCAGTGGTGGACGAGCTGTTAGACGAGCTACATGGAGCTACTATGTTTACTAAACTCGATTTGAAACCTGGCTATCATCAAATCCGAGTTCATCCATCCGATGTGGAGAAAACAGCGTTCCGCACGCATCACGGCCATTTTGAATTCCTCGTAATGCCATTTGGTCTGTCAAACGAGCCTTCCACCTTCCAGGCCCTCATGAATGAGGTATTTTCCCTTCTCTTGCGCAAATATGTATTGGTCTTTTTCGACGATATTTTGGTCTATAGCAACAGCTGGGAAGAACATCTTCAACACCTTCACCAGGTATTTTCTCTTATACGTTCACATCATTTGGTTTTAAATCGGTCAAAATGTTCTATGGGCACATCAGAAGTGGCATATTTGGGCCACGTTATTTCAGCATCAGGGGTGAAGGTAGACCAGAGTAAGATACAAGCAGTCACAGATTGGCCTATACCTACATCTATTACAGCCTTAAGAGGATTTTTGGGCCTAGCTGGATATTATAGAAATTTATTCGTAGCTATGGCCAGCTTGCAGCTCCACTCAACAATCTCCTCAAGAAAAATGCTTTTACCTGGTCAGAAACAACAACTCATTCCTTTCAGCAATTGAAAGATGCCTTATCATCAGCCCCAGTTTGCAGCTCCCCGACTTTGAGGAGTCCTTTGTAGTGGAATGTGATGCTTCAGGGGGCGGTATTGGCGCAGTGTTGCACCAACAGGGCCACCCGATTGCTTATTTTAGCCGTCAACTGGGCCAACACCACCACAAACTGGCAGCTTATGAGAGGGAATTGATTGGATTGGCGAAAGCTATACAGCATTGGCGCCCTTATCTTTGGGGACGTTCTTTTTTGATTCGCACTGATCATTGCAGCCTCAAGTATCTTCTTGAGTAGCGTCTCACTACTTCACCACAACAGCATTGGTTAAGTAAGCTTATGGGGTTTGACTTTTCTGTCGAGTATAAACCGGGAAGTTTGAATGTAGGGGCTGATGCCTTATCTCGCCGGGACATTCCAGAGCCGCAATTAAACGCCATCAGTTAGCCCAGAGCTCTCTTGTTGGATTCTATATAGGAAGAGGCACAAAAACACCCAGATATTATCTCCTTATGCCAGGATATCCAGCAGGGCACAACAGCACCACATTGGACGGTTCAGGACAATCTCGTCCTCTACAAAAACAGAATTTTTCTCCACCACACATCCCCTCTGATTAACAGCATTTTGGCCTCCTTCCATGACAATACACATGAAGGCCGATAGAAAACATATTTTCGAATCAGTAGGGAATTTTATTGGAGGGGCATGAAGCGCAGTATAACTGATTATGTGGCGGCTTGTCAGACTTGTCAATGGAATAAAGCTGAAACATTAAGTCCAGCGGGGTTGCTCCAACCACTTCAGCTTCCGTCACAGGTCTAGTCTGATATTTCTATGAACTTCATAGATGGGCTTCCCTCTTCGTCGGGTAAATCTATTATCCTTGTAGTGGTGGATCGTTTCTCTAAATATGGGCATTTCATTCCTCTAGCACATCCTTACACTGCACCGCAGGTCGCTCAACTTTTTATGGATAACATTGTACGATTACATGGGATGCCTAATTCAATTACCAGTGATAGGGATGCAATCTTTACAAGTACCTTATGGAAAGAACTCTTCAAGTTACAAGGCACAACGTTAGCCTTTTCTTTAGCCTACCATCCACAGACTGATGGTCAGACAGAGGTCGTCAATAGAACCATTGAAATGTATCTCCACTGTTTCGTGGGGGACTCACCTAAGAGATGGGTTAAGTGGCTCGCCTGGGCTGAGTTCTGTTACAACACCTCCTACCACAGCGCACTCGGCACAACCCCATTGAAGGTGGTATATGGTAGAGAACCTCCCCGTCTTTTAGCCTATGAACCAGGGGCCTCTAAAGTCGCAACTTTGGACCAAGCATTGGCTGAAAGAGACTCATTCATCACTGAGGTGCGCACTCATCTACAGAAAGCACAACATTCTATGAAACAATATTATGACAAGAAGCACCGAAAAGTCTTCTTTTCTCCTGGAGATTATGTTTGGTTGCGTCTCCAACACTATAGGCAGTTGTCGTTGACTGCCTCCAAACGTCACAAGCTCTCTCCAAAATATTATGGTCCTTTTCAGGTGATGGACCGCATTGGGACAGTGGCCTACAGATTGCAGCTTCCGCCAGAGGCCAGAATTCACAACGTCTTTCATGTCTCACAATTAAAGGCCTTCCACGGTGATTCACCTTTGCTGCACACCCCACTGCCACCACTCCATGAGGGACGTGTACTTTCTACCCCGGCACAGGTATTACAAACTCACCGTATTCAGGGTGATTGGGAGATCTTAGTGCAATGGGCAGATGCTGACCCCAGTGACACGACATGGGAGCCATTAGCGGCGTTTCGCACCCTCTACCCATACTTTGAGCTTGAGGACAAGCTCTTTCTCCAAGGGGGGGGGGGGGGGGGGGGGGGGGGGGGTGATGTTATGGACTCCATAGCATCACGAGTTATCCATAGGCATAGGAATTAAATTATGTCAATTTACTTTCCATGTAATTTCAATTCGGTTTGGTTTACTTTATTTGGTTTGGTTTATTTTGGGTTGGTTCAGTGTAATATGGCGTGAACCACTTGACCTAATGGGTCATCTTTGTATTTTCGTCCTCAACCCTATTTAGGGGGACGTGAAGGAAAAGAGAGGCAAGTATTGAGAAAATTATATTTTACAGGTCTGATTCTCCCTCAAAGGTCAAGGTCGGATTCTCCCTTTGAGGTCCAAGGTTGAGCTTCCTCCAAAGCTCCTTCATTCTAAATTGAGTTCCACCATTACTCGTTCAAGAAACAAGGTTTCTCTTCCAACGTCAAGATCATCCATGGAGGGAAGAGAGGAAAGAAGGGTGACTCGATCCATGGCAAGGGAAGAACCTAACACCGGGCTGGTCAAGTGAGAGGAACACTTCCTCCACGTGGCAAGGGTGCCGCTATAATTCATCTCAAGGAGCATCTACAACAGCACCATCCAGACACACTCCGACTACGACTCGAGTAGCGGATCCCCGCCCTGGTAATTCCCTACCGAGCTTTATAAAAAAATTGTTGAGTGCGGAGATGGCAGAAAGGCGGTCCAAATGTCTACGTTATAATTTCGATGAGCACTATCTGGTTGGACACCAAAGTAAAAAAATGTTTTGGCTCGAGGTGGAGGATTCAGAGGAGCCAGAGGATATTATCGAGGAGGAACCACCAGAGATATCCTTGCATGCTATTACGGGGCAGAAATCTCCTACTACAATGCAACTACAAGCTCATGTCATCGACTTAGAACATGTGGGACTAGTCGACTCGGGGAGTACACACAATTTTTTGAGTTTGACAGCCGTACAACATCTCTGCTCCAGACACACACTCATCCGACAACCACCGTCTCAGTGGCCAATGGCGAGAAGGTCCCTAGCTATGGGATTAGTAAGGTGGTAACTTTTTCCATTGGATTTAATTCATTTAATGTAGAATTTTTTGCTATTCCCAAGGCGGGATTTGATATGGTATTAGGCATTAACCATGAGCTTTGATTTGGCCAGAAGTCGGGTGCTCTTACAGGTCTGTCAGGTGGACAGGGCCCACCGCATGCACACTTTGTAGACTCAAGATCAGCCTGACAGTACTAGTGATGGTCTGGTTGAGGAGTTCCCTGACCTCTTCCAGGAGCCTTCGGGGTTGCCTCCCATGAGGCACTGTGACCAAAGGATCTGTATGAAACCAGGTTTTGAGGTAGTGGTCGTGCGACCATACCATTACCCACATCTTCAGAAGGACGAGATAGAGCATCAGTGCCATGAGATGTTGAAACAAGGTCTTATTCGTCCCGGCCGCTCCCCGTTCTCTTCACCCGTCTTACTTGTGGAGAAACATGATGGGACATGGAGGTTCTGCGTGGATTATCGGGAGTTGAATGTGCAGACAGTAAAAGACAAGTTCCCAATTTCGGTAGTGGATGAGCTTCTGGATGAGCTACATGGGTTGTGGTTATTTACTAAACTCGACCTCCGTTCGGGATACCATCAGGTCCAGATGCCCCCCTTTGATATCGAGAAGACGGCGTTCCGCACGCACCATTCTACTTTTAGTTCGTCGTCATGCCGTTCGGGTTATCCAATGCACCCTCCACTTTTCAAGCTTTGATGAACGAGGTATTTAGCCCCTATCTTCAAAAATTTGTTCTTGTATTTTACGATGATATTTTGACTTATAGCAAGTCGGTTGAGGAGCACTTGGCACACTTGATGATTGTTTTTGACTTGTTAAGAGCACATCAGCTCTATTTGAAATATTCCAAGTGTTCTTTTGCAGCTTCACATGTGGGGTATCTGGGACACATTATCTCACACGAGGGGGTTATGGTGGATCCCGAGAAGATCAGAGCTATTCACGTGTGGCCGCTGCCACACTCGTGTTCTGCATTACGGGGTTTTTGGGTCTTGCAGGCTACTACCTCAAATTTATTCAGAATTATGGGCCAGTGGAAGCACCATTGATGAGTTTACTCAAGAAAAAATCCTTTATTTGGAATGAGGGGGCCACCACGTCGTTTGTGGCACTCAAAGCTGCCCTCGCATCTGCGCCAGTATTACAACTTCCCAACTCTGACGAATTGTTCATGGTAGAGTGCGACGCTTCGGGCATGGGCATTGGGGTCGTTTTACAGCAGCTGGGCCATCCTATTGCGTATTTTAGTAGACAGTTGGAAGTCTGTCATCATAAGCTAGTAGCCTATGAGCCCGAATTGATTGGGTTGGCCAAAGCAGTCCAACATTGGAGGCCTTATCTTTGGGGCCGAGCTTTTCTCATATGCACGGATCACTACAGCCTTAAATTCCTACTAGAATAGCATTTGACGACGTCGCCACAGCAACACTGGATCAGTAACTTGTTGGGGTTTGAATTCTCAGTAGAGTACCGTGCAGGGAGATTAAATAAGGTGGCAGATGCCTTGTCACGGTGTTTTGAAGATCAGTAGTAGGTCCATTCTATCAGCCTGCCAAGATTTCTCATTCTGGACTTGGTGCGAGACGCACATGCCACTAACCCAGCACTGCAGGAACTGCATCAGAAGATCTCAAAAGGGACAATGAATTTGAAGTGGTCCATCTAGGATTCACTTAGTTATTACAAGCAGCGGATTTTCCTTTCACCTGAGTCCGAGTTGATTCCAGCTATTCTCTCGGCCTACCATGACAGTACACACGAGGGATCTAGAAGACCTTACACAAAATTCAAGCTGATTTTTACTGGCAAGCCATTAAACCCTCTTTTGGGACTTATGTGGGCGACTTTCAGGTGTGCCAGCGCAACAAAGCCGAGCACTTGAGTCCAACCGGTCTGCTCCAGCCTCTGGCCCTTCCTACGCAGGTTTGGGCTGACATTTCAATGGATTTTATGGAAGGCCTACCCCTGTCCGTCGGCAAATCTGTACTTTTCGTTGTGGTTGATAGATTCTCCAAGTACGGACATTTTATACTAATGGCTTATCTGTATACAGCAACACGGGTTGCTTAGACTTTTCTGGAATAGATAGTCCGCTTACATGGCATTCCAGAATCCATTATGAGTGACAGAGATGCAGTTTTCACGAGCACCTTTTGGCGGGAATTGTTTCGATTGAGTGGGACAAAATTGAAGTTCTCCTTTGCCTATCATCCACAGACAGACAGGCAGACTGAGGTGGTGAACCGCATCATCGAGATGTAACTACAGTGCTTGGTGGGGGATCGTCCGCGGCAATGGGTTCAATGGCTTCCGTGGGCCGAATACAGTAAAAACACTTCATTCCACTCTGCCTTGCAATCCACCCGCGTGGACGCAATTGATCAGGCACTCATAAACCGGTATCTGCTGCTACATAATATCATAGAACAGCTACGACGCGCCCAAGCTCGGATGAAGGATGTATACGACCGAGGCCACCGTGAGGTCTCTTTTGAGGTTGGGGAGTTTGTGTGGCTACGGCTCCAGCCCTACCGTCTGCAGTCTCTTGTGGGGCCTCCACGTCATAAGCTCTCATCAATATTTTTTGGGTCATTTCCCATTCTTCGACGCGTGGGACCAGTCGCCTATCAACTCAAATTATAAGACACAGCCATAATTCACGATGTGTTTCATTTCTCTCTTTTGAAGCCACATTCCAGAGCACAGGCTACATCCAGTCCATTCCTCCCACCGGTTGATAATGGCGAGGTTATTCTTAACCCAGCTGCGGTGTTACGCGTGCAACTGACCAATGACCATTGGGAGATTCTTTTTCAGTGGACGGAACCTGACCCCGACGCTGCAACATGGGAGTGTGTGGACATCTTCAAACAAGACAACCCAGCTTTTGAGCTTGAGGACAAGCTCTTTCTCCATGGGGAGGCAAATGTTGTGGACTCAATAGCACACCGAGTCACACAACGAAGAAGACAACAACAACTCACTCAATAGGATTTAATTCTTATATTTCTTTGAGTAAGATTTATTTCTTATATTGTTTTAAGTAGGAGTTATTTCTAATTACTTTATATGTAAGGGCATTATGGGGAATTATTGTAACCCTAACCCTAAAAATCCTTGGCATGACCTATTTAAGGGAAAAGGTAAGAATGAAATAGGTAAGCTTTGAGATTTTAGAATAACCTAGTCTAAACAGGTTAAGATCACCTCTTGATCTTGAGTTTAGGGTTTACTCCAAAAATCCAACCTATCCTACACCCTCCATTGACATCCATCTTCACCCAAATTCATCCCTCATCATCCATACTAAGAAGAGGAGCTTCCTGCCCCTTTTTCGAGCCCAAAGAGAGGATCTTCTCTCATCACCAACGTCAACAACAAGTTGGGATCAATTTCCATCTTGATGAGCAGCAAAAGAGGAAGAATTCTGGTTCTTTCACGTGAAGGGTTAGAAAAACTCTTCTTGCTCGGAATTCATCACGAAAACAAAGCAAGGATAGCCATCAACGTGATCCAAGGCTGCCCCCCCCCCCCCCCCCCCCCCCCCCCCCCCCCCCCCCTCATGCTAGGCCTTCAAGTCCTAGAACGAGCTGCATCAAATCAGGCTTGAAACCCTGATTAACGTGAGCAAGAACAGGTATTCCTCCATTCTTTCTCCACCTGAATTACTTCCATTCTAGCTATAAATTTATCACTACAATGAGACCATAAAAAGAGAGATTGATCACTGGTGGAAGAGTACCCAAATAAGGAATCTTTAACCCTCCTTACCGAGTCCAGCAACTCAGTACCAGTTTTAGATTCACAACTCCCACGCCGTGTTATTCGATCCATGTCCCGGGACCATAACAACTTGGCATCAGAGCAGGGTAACATGGGGGATAATATCAACAATGAAGAAATCCAAATCAGGATACAAAAGATAGAGGATAGCCTTGAAATAGCAAAACCAGTGTTGGCTAAAGTTTGTGGTTTGGAAGAAGAGATGAGCCGAGTCATCAGCATGATACAGGAGTTGAGGACAGAGAGACATCAGAGTCCAGAGGTGAGAGAGGTTCCTCAACCATATCACAGAAGAGGGGAGCAGTGGTCTAGGCGCACTGTGGTCCTAGGACCTCAGCATGAAGGCACAATCCCAAGGTACACCAAGTTAGAGTTTCCCTCTTTCAATGGTTCTGTGGATCCCTTAATTTTGGTTGCATAGATGTGAATTTTTTTTTATTTTGAACCAAGGGACTACTGAATGGAATAAGGTGCAACTAGACTCTTTCCATATGACAAACAAAGCCATTTTATGGGTGACTCAAGTAGAGAAAGAGAGACCGGGAATGATTTGGGGAGAATTTAAAAATCTATGCACAGTTAGATTTGGGCCTCCCACCAACAGCACCCCCCTGAGAGAGTTAGTCCTATTGAGACAAACGGGTTCGGTGGAACAATATAAAAAACTATTCCAGGAAAAGTTGGCTTGTGCTAGTGAGAGGGTATTGGTTGACCAGTAGGTCTCCTTATTCATAGCAGGTCTCAATGAGTATTTACGGCTAGAAGTAGAATTCCTTATGCCCATGGATCTAGCTCATGCCATGAATATGGCCCGAGCAATGGAACAACGACAACAACTGCAACTACATAAGTCGGGTTGGTCGAGTGAGAGAAACACTTCCTCCACGTGGCAAGGGTGCCGCTATAATTCATCTCAGGGAACATCTATAGTAGCACCATCCAGACACACTCCGAAAACGACTCGGGTAGCCGATCCCCGCCCTGGTAATTCCCTACCGAGCTTTATAAAAAAAATAAGGAGTGCGGAGATGGCAGAAAAGCGGTCCAAAAATCTATGTTATAACTGCGATGAGCAGTATCAGGTTGGACACCAATGTAAATGATTATTTTGGCTCGAGGTGGAGGATTCAGAGGATCCGGAGGAGCCAGAGGATATTATTGAGGAGGAACCACCAGAGATATCCTTGCATGCTATTACGGGGCAGAAATCGCCTACAACAATGCAAGTCCGAGCTCATGTCATCGACTAAGTACTGGTGGGACTAGTCAACTCGGGGAGTACACACAAATTTCTGAGTTTGACAGCCGCACAACATCTCCAACTCCAGATACACACTCATCCAATAGCCACCTTCTCAGTGGCCAATGGCGAGAAGGTCCCTAGCTATGGGATCAAAAAGGCGGTAACTTTTTCCATTGAATTTAATTCATTTAATGCGGAATTTTTTGTTATTCCCCTGGCGGGGTTTGATATGGTATTAGGCATTAAATGGTTACAAACGTTGGGGCCTATTCCGTGGGACTTTTTGGCTTTAACCATGAGCTTTGATTTGGCCGAAAGTTGGGTGCTCTTACTTGGCTGTCAGGTGGACAGGGCCCACTGCATGCACACTTTGTAGACACAGGATAAGCCTGATAGTACTAGTGATGGTCTGTTGAGGAGTTCTCTAACCTCTTCCAGGAGCCTTCGGGGTTGCCTCCCATGAGGCATTGTGACCACAGGATCTGTATGAAACCAGGTTCTGAGGTAGTGGTCGTGCGACCATACCATTAACCACACCTTCAGAAGGACAAGATAGAGCGTCAGTGCCATGAGATGTTGAAACAGGGTGTTATTCGTCCCAACCGCTTCCCGATCACTTCACCCATCTTACTTGTGAAGAAACATGATGGGACATGGAGGTTCTGCGTGGATTATCGGGAGTTCAACGTGTAGACAGTAAAAGACAAGTTCCCAATTCCGGTAGTGGATGAGCTTCTAGATGAGTTACATGGGTCGTGGTTATTCACTAAACTCGACCTCTGTTTGGGATACCATCAGGTCTGGATGCACCCCTCTGATATCAAGAAGAATGCGTTCCGCACACACCATGGCCACTTTGAGTTCGTCGTCATACCGTTCTGGTTATCCAATGCACCCTCCATTTTTCAAGCTTTGATGAACGAGGTATTTAGCCCCTATCTTCGAAAAAAATTTCTTGTATTTTTCGATGATATTTTGATATATAGCAAGTTGGTTGAGGAGCACTTGGCACACTTGAGGATTGTTTTCAACTTGTTAAGAGCACATCAGTTCTATTTGAAACATTCCAAGTGTTCTTTTGCGGCTTCACACGTGGGGTATCTGGGACACATTATCTCAAATGAGGGGGTTACGGAGGATCCCGAGATGATCAGAGCTATTCACAAGTAGCCACAGCCACAATCATGTTCTGCATTACGGGGTTCTTTGGGTCTTGTGGGCTACTACCACAAATTTATTCAGAACTATGGGCCAGTGGCAGCACCATTGACAAGTTTACTCAAGAAAAATTTATTTATTTGGAATGAGGGGGCCACCACATCATTTGTGGTACTTAAAGATGCCCTCGCATCCGCGCCAGTATTACAACTTCCCAACTTTAATGAATTGTTCATGGTAGAGTGTGACGCTTCGGGCGTGGGCATTGGGGCCGTTTTACAGCAGCTGGGCCATCCTATTGCGTATTTTAGCAAACAGTTGGCAGTCCGTCATCACAAGCTGGTAGCCTATGAGCGCGAATTGATTGGGTTGGGCAAAGCGGTCCAACATTGGAGGCCTTATCTCTAGGGCCGGGCTTTTCTCATACGCACGGATCACTACAGCATTAAATTCCTACTAGAACAGCATTTGCCGACGTCGCCACAACAACATTGGATCAGTAAGTTGTTGCGGTTTGACTTCTCGGTGGAGTATCATGCGGGGAGATTAAATAAGGTGGTAGATGCCTTGTCATGGTGTTTTGAAGATCAGCAGTCGGTCTATTCTATCAGCCAGCCGAGATTTCTTATTTTGGACTTCGTGCGATACGCACATGCCACTAACCCTGCACTGCAGGAACTGCATCAGAAGATATCGGAAGGGACAATGAATTTGAAGTGGTCCATCCAGGATTCACTTATTTATTACAAGCAGTGGATTTTCCTTCCACATGAGTCCGAGTTGATTCCAGCTATTCTCTCGGCCTACCATGACAGTACACACGAGGAGATCCAGAAGACCTTGCATAGAATTCGAGGTGATTTTTACTGGCAAGCCATGAAACCCTCTATTGCGACTTATGTGGGTGACTGTCAGGTATGCCAGCTCAACAAAGCCGACCACTTGAGTCCAGTCGGTCTTCTCCAGCCTCTGGCCCTTCCTACGTAGGTTTGGGCCGATATTTCAATGGATTTTGTGGAAGGCCTAACCCTGTCCGCCGGAAAATTCTGTACTTTTTGTAGTGGTTGATAGATTCTCCAAGATGATATGGACTCAATAACACTGGGTCATCTACTTTACTTTTATTATTTATGTTGCTTCTAATTTCGAATTTTATTGATTTGTCATAAGACTTAAAGGTAGGGGTAGAATTGGGTTTTATAACCCTAACGTATGTTGATGTTAATTCCCCTATTTAAGGGGTAAGGATGGAGAAATAAAGAAAGTTCGGAATTAGCATAAACTAGGGTAATTTAGGTTCCTTCTAGGCTCCCTATTCTAGGGTTCTTGGCGTGAACTCTCTTGGGGATTTGCTGCATCCATTGGGGAGTCTTTGAGGAGATCTTGGAAGGAAAAGGAAGAGGAATTACCTTTCTTTTTCGAGCTGCAAGAGAAGATCATCTCTTTCACGAAAATTCCAGAAAGGGAGAAGGGTTGGCATGAGCTAACCAGGAAGGAGGACGAATTCTGGTTGCTGGATTGGTGTTGACGACAATAGGTATTTGCTAATCTTATTCCAAGCATTGAGATTAGATTTATGTTTCTCTTTTACGTAAGGAACCAGTACTACATGAAATTGGAAACCCTACCTTGACGTGAGCCATAAGAAAGGCGGTTCCATGTTGGGGCCTCAAGGAGCTTCCTTGACTAGCTGGGTTCGTTCATAATTAAGAAAAGGAAACTCTTTTTTAAGGGGAATGAATTCAGTAAAGGGAAAGGGGTTGTTCTTGAGTCATTACAGCAAGTAAAACCCTCTTGACGTGAATCATAAAAGAGGGGTTTCATATCTGAGTGCTTAAATAGTCCTTTAACTTGCTGGTTGCATCTATAATTGAGAAAAGCAAAATCCTTTTCAATCCTAACGTGAAAGGAGAAGTATAAGAGAGTTCTTTTCACAAAAACGTGATAAGAAACCCTCAAATAGTGTTGGATTCATATTCAACTCGCCGAGTTACTAGATCCATGGCTAGGGACCATAACAACTTGGTATCAGAGCAGGGTAACCCGGCAAAGAGAAGCACCAATGAATACTTTGAATTGCTTGAAAGAAACTTTGATACAGTCCTAGAGAGGTTCTCCAAAATTGATATCGATATGGAGACCTTGAAGGGAAGGATGGATAGCATGGAGACTAGTCTAACTACTGGCAGGAGATTTGCTGCACTGGAGGAGAAGTTCACTCTCAGTTTGGAAAGCTTGAAAGGAAGGATGGATAGCATGGAGACTAGTCTGAGCACTGGCAAGAACCCAATTCTGGGGGACCATTCGCAGATCAGAGGGGGAGATGAGTTTACTAGACACATGACTTTCTCGGGTCAGCAAGGACCCTTCATTCCGAGGGGACACCTCAACCAGGGGGGAGGCATTGTACCTCTCATTCCAGATCAGAGAGGAGGGGACCATTCATATAATAGAGGGGGAGATGAATTTCCTAGGCGCACGAGTTTCTTGGGACTACAAGGACCCCTCATTCCGGGGGGACACTTCTAGCAGGGGGGAGGCACTGTTCCGAGGTATACTAAAATGGAATTCCCTACTTATAATGGGTTAGAAGACCCTTTGATAAGGCTGTATCGATGCGAAATTTTTTTTAGCCATCAGCGCGTCCCAGCCTATGACTGAGTCAACGTGGTTATTTTCCACTTACTAGGGGAAGCACAAATTTAGTACCAACTAGTTGAGGTTGATAGCGACGTGGTAGATTGGGATGAATTTAAGCAACTGTGCTCTCTCCATTTTGGTCTTCCGGCTTACAGCAACCCTTTGGGAGATTTGGTTTTGTTACGCCAAACTGGGGCCGTGGAGCAATATCAAAAACTGTTCCAGGAAAAATTAGCACGAGCCAACATTATGGTACAAGTGGATCAGCAAGTTGCGTTGTTTACAGCAGGACTGACTGAGGCGTTAAAGCTTGAGGTGGAGCTCTATGCACCTGTTGACTTATCCAGCACTATGAATATAGCTCCTGCTTTAGAACTGCGATAAAAGGCACAACACAGACTATGTCCATGGTCAGGAGAGCAGAGCACTCCTGTTATGCACTCAATAACATTATTATTTTAGTTGTTTTATTTTATTTAATTTATTTTATTTCATTTTTAGGCCATAGGGGTATTTTTGGAATATTTTATTTATAGGGGTATTTTTGGAATATTGTATTTATAGAGGTATTTGTAGAATATTTTATTGTAAACCCTAACAGGGAAAACCCTATTGAAGGGGTAAGAGTAATGAGAAATAGAAACATTGAAGTATTAAGAATTAGGTTAAATCTAGCGTAAAGAGGTTAGATCCGAGGTTAGGGTTTTCCTAAAAAACCCACATATTTTTTCATCCTCCATTGATCTTCGTCTTCCCCATGTCTTCCTACTACCCCTATGGTAATGCTTGGAAGACCCGTAACCTGTGGCAGATTGCAGATACTCCCAAAGAATCCTTGTGTCAGATCCGGGACTGTACCAACTGGTATCAGAGCGGGAACACAATGGGTTATTCTATATTCCAAGAAAGATGGATTGCTATGGGTAAGGAATTGGAGGAAATACGAGCATGGTTAGATGCTTCCATTGAACGTTATGCAAGGGAGGAACTTGTTGCTGCAGAAAAGAAGGACATCTGACTTCAAATCTCTGATTACGGCATATGCGTAGAAGAGGCAGCAGAAGCTGTCTCGGACGAGCAGAAAGGCCAAGGGCCAAGAACTCCAGCGGCGACGACATTGGAATTTTGGGATTCCAAAATTCCAAAAACGGAGGCACTGGAAATTCTGAATCCGATGGCACTCGAAATCTTCGAGCAAGCTCAAAACTCCCGAAATGCCTCCAAGGGCTAAGATTCGCCTCCAAGGGCTGCAATTCAAAACCGGAGTAGCAGGCGACTCAGTCGTGTCCCTTGGGTCCGTCAGCGAACTTTCCGAGAGCCCTCTGTCTCGGAAAAATTCCAAGTGGCGACGCCTCAGCGGACTTCTCTTCGTCGCCAGAGAAACAGGAGATCCCGTCGACACTGTAGGCAAAATTTCCGCAAGGCGTCTCTGTTCTGGGGGGCTAAGAAATAGAGGTCCTATGTCTCGGAAATGCTCCCAGCGGCAAAGCCCCAATGGGCTTCTCTTCGCCACCGGCGAAGCACGAGATTTCGTCGGTGCCGTTGGCAACGTTTCCGCAAGGGATCTTGGTTTCGGGGGGTTGAGCAACAACGATGCAAAAGTTTTTGAGAGCCCTCTGTCTCGGAAACTATCCAGGCGACGAAACCCCGACGGGCTGCGATTCACCACCGAAAAATGAGGCGACTCTGTCGGTGCTGTGAGAGAGGAAGGAGACGGCCGCTATCGTCGGGATCAGCAGGAGGATACGGCAAGATTCTGATTTTCGATGAACCGTCGGCGAAATTTCCTCCAAAGGAAGAAGATGAAGCTGATTCAAATTTTCCTAAGTTAGGAAAATTTCATCAGCGCACGAAGCTGAGTCGTGCGCCGGACCGGGGTTCCTGAACCGAGTCAACCCAGGTTAACTCGGACTGGGCCAAAAAAAAAAATGGACTCCAGAAGGGGGGTCGTGCGTCGGACTGGGGTTCCTGAACCGAGTCAACCCAGGTTAACTCGGATAAGGCAAAAAAAAAAAAAAAAAAAGTGTGGAAGGGGGGTATGCTACTTCGGCAACGGTGGAGACGTCGGCATACCAACACTACTTCCGAGCATGAGGACAAGCTTATCTTCCAAGGGGGGTGTAATGTTATGCACGCAATAACATTATTATTTTAGTTGTTTTATTTAATTTACTTGATTTAATTTCAGTTTTAGGCCATAGGGGTATTTTTGGAATATTTTATTTATAGGGGTATTTTTGGAATATTGTATTTTTAGGGGTATTTTTAGAATATATTATTGTAAACCCTAACGGGTGAACCCTATTTAAGAGGTAAGAGTAATGAGCAATAGAAGCATTGAAGTATTAAGAATTAGGTTAAATCTAGCGTAAAGAGGTTAGATCCGAGGTTAGGGTTTTCCTCAAAAACCCACGTATTCTTTCATCCTCCATTGATCTTCGTCTTCCCCATGTCTTCCTACTACCCCTACGGTAATGCTTGGAAGACCTGTAACCTGTGGCAGATTGCAGATACTCCCAAAGAATCCTTGTGTCAAATCCGGGACCGTACCAACAACATTACACCCCCCTTGGAAGACAAGCTTGTCCTCAAGCTTGGAAGTAGTGTCGGTATGCCGACGTCTCCACCGTTGCCGAAGTAGCATCCGCGATAGCTATGACCCCCCTTCCATACGCCATTTTTTTTTTGGCCCAGTCCGAGTTAACCTGGGTTGACTCGGTTCAGGAACCCCGGTCCGGTGCATAACCCCCCTTCTGGACGCCATTTTTTTTTTTTTTTGCCAGGTTTGAGTTAACCTGGGTTCACTCGGTTCAGGAACCCTGGTCCGACGCACGACTCAGCTTCGTGCACTGATGAAATTTTCCTAACTTAGGAAAATTTGAATCTGCTTCATCTTCCTCCTTCGGCGGAAATTTCACCAACAGTTCGTCAGAAATCAGAATCCTGCCGAATCCTCCTGCCGATCCCAAAGATAGCGGCCGTTTCCTTCCTCTCTCATGGAGTCGCCTGATTTTTCGGTGGTGAATCGCAACCCTTGGAGGCGAATCGTAGCCCTTGGAGGCATTTCGGGACTTTTGTGCTTGCTCGGAGATTTCGAGTGTTGTTGGATTCAGAATTTCCAGTGCTGCCGTTTTTGGAATTTCGGAATCCCGAAATTCCGATGTCGTCGCCGCTGGAGTTTCTGGCCCTTGGCCTTTCTACTCGTCCGAGACAGCTTCTGCTGCCTCTTCTACGCATATGCCGTAATCAAAGATTTGTAGTCGGATGCCCTTCGTTTCTGCAACAACGAGTTCCTCCCTTGCATAACATTTAATGGAAGCATCTAACCGTGCTCGTATTTCCTCCAATTCTTACCCATAGCAATCCATCTTTCTTGGGATATAGAATAAACCCATTGTGTTCCTGCTCTGATACCAGTTGTTACGGTCCCGGATCTGACAAGGATTCTTTGGGAGGATCTGGGGTCTGCCACGGGTTACGGGTCTTCCAGGCATTACCGTAGGGATAGTAGGAAGACATGGAGAATAAAAACGAACGATCAAGCCAAAGGGAAGCTTGATACCCTAGAGCTCGTTGAGGAGAACTCTAGGCCTCTTTACACTAGATTTAACCTAATTTTTAATACTTCAATGCTTGTGTTTCTCATTACTCTTACCCCTTAAATAGGGTTCACCCTATTAGGGTTTACAATAAAATATTCTAAAAAGACCCCTATAAATAAAATATTCCAAAAATATCCCTATGGCCTAAAACAGAAATAAAGTAAAGTAAATTAAATAAAACAACTAAAATAATAATTTTTTCGAGACAGAGGGCTATCGGAAAGTTCACTGACGGACCCGAGGGACGCGACTGAGTCGCCTGCTACTCCAGTGTCGAATCGCAGCCCTTGGAGGTGAATCATAGCCCTTGGAGGCATTTCATGAGTTTTGCACTTGCTCGAAGATTTCCAGTGCCATCAGATTCTGAATTTCCAGTGCCGCCATTTTTGGAATTTCGGAATCCCCAAATTCCGATGTCATCGCCGTTGGAGTTCCTGGCCCTTGGCCTTTCTGCTCGTCCGAGACAGCTTCTGCTGTCTCTTCGACGCATATGCCATAATTAGAGATTTGAAGTTGGATGTCCTTCGTTTCTGCAGCAACGAGTTCCTCCCTTGCATAACGTTAAATGGAAGCATCTAACTGTGGTCATATTTCCTCCAATTCCTTACCCATAGCAATCCATCTTTCTGGGATATAGAATAACCCATTGTGTTCCCGCTCTGATACCAGTTGGTACGGTCCCGGATCTGACACAAGGGTTCTTTGGGAGTATTTGCAATCTGCCATGGGTTACAGGTCTTCCAAGCATTACCGTAGGGGTAGTAGGAAGACATGGGGAAGACGAAGATCAATGGAGGATGAAAGAATACGTGAGTTTTTGAGGAAAACCCTAACCTCGGATCTAACCTCTTTACGCTAGATTTAACCTAATTCTTAATACTTCAATGCTTTTGTTTCTCATTACTCATACCCTTTAAATAGGGTTCACCCTGTTAGGGTTTACAATAAAATATTCCAAAAATACCCCTATGGCCTAAAACTGAAATAAAATAAAGTAAATTAAATAAAACAACTAAAATAATAATGTTATTGCGTGCATAACAGCTCCATCCACGGGGCAAGGGGAGCGCATTCCTCCAAGAAACAACCCGGGTATTACTTTGATAGGGGATCCGAGATCTAGTCATCCTACACCTCCTTATATAAAAAAATTGACAAGTGCCGAGATGGCGGAACGACGGGCTAAGAATTTGTGTGACAACTGTGATGAACCATATCGGGCAAGGCATCATTGCAAAAGATTGTTTTTGATCGATAAGGTTGAAGTTGAGGATATCGAGGTGACAGAGGATATGATAGAGGAAGATCCACCTGACATCTCTCTGCATGCTATTACTGGGCAGCAATCAGCCCCAACTACGCAGCATGGGAGTAGCTCGACAACTTCCACCAGGTCTACCTGTTAGGATCCTCACGAGCCATGGATCTTGTCACCCTCCTCTCTTCTCTTCCTTCCATTACCTTGCTTGACGTTGAGATGGAATGAAGGATTGAGGGATATTGAATTTCGGAAAGGAGAATTGGGCGAAAAACGGAAGAGAGCTTGAAGGAGCTCTTGACCTGTTTATCTAATTTACTCTAGCTAAAGTAGACTCAATTCATAATTCTCATTACCCTAGCTATCCCCTTAAATATGGTTGAGGACGTCCAAAAAACTAAAGACCTCTTGGGTCAATGGTTCAAACCAATAAATGCTAAACCAACCCAAACCAAAGACAAAACCAAACCAAGAAACAATTACATGGAAATTGAAAAACACATTCATTAATTCCTACGCCTGTTGGTAACTTGTGATGCTATAGAGTCCATAACATCACCCCCCTCCTGCAGAAAGAGCTTGTCCTCAAGCTCGAAGGAAGGATATAAGAGTCGAAATGCTGATAACGGCTTCCATGTGGTGTCACTGGGGTCGACATCTGCCCACTGGACAAGAATTTCCCAATCACCTTGAATGTGGCGTGCTTGTACTACCTGAACTGGAATAGAAAGGACTCTGCTCTCATGTAGTAGCGGCGGTGGAGTGTGCAGTAGGGGCGAGTCACCCTGGAAGGGCTTCAATTGGGAGACGTGAAATACATTGTGGATCTTTGATTCCGGTGGTAGCTGCAAGCGGTATGCCACGGGCCCAATTTTGTCCAATACCTGAAATGGACCATAATATTTTGGAGACAGCTTATGGCGCTTGGATGCAGTCAGGGACAGCTGGCGGTAGTGTTGAAGCTTTAACCACACATAGTCTCCAGGGAAATAAGATGCCTCCCGGTGCTTCTTATCATAATAGCGTTTCATAGAGTGTTGGGCCTCCTGTAGATGAGTACGTACCTCAGTGAGCATAGCGTCTCTTTCAGCTAACGCTTGGTCCAAAGTAACGACTTTGGATGCCCCAGGTTCATATGGTAACAGACGAGGTGGATCTTTGCCATAAACTACCCTGAAAGGAGTAGTTCCCAGTGCTGTGTGGTAAGATGTGTTATAGCAAAATTCTACCCATGAAAGCCATTTCACCCACCTTCTAGGTGTGTCCCCCACAAAACAACGAAGATACATTTCAATCATGCGATTGACAACCTCTGTTTGTCCGTCCATTTGTGGATGATATGCAGACAAAAATGCCAATTGGGTGCCCCGTAATTTGAATAATTCCTTCCAAAAGATACTGGTAAAAATGGCATCCCTGTCACTGATAATGGATGAGGGAATTCCATGTAATCGGACAATGTTGTCCATAAATAATTGAGCGACCTGAGCAGCAGTATATGGTTGTGCCAAAGCAATGAAGTGACCATATTTTGAAAACCGATCAACGACGACGAATATCACAGAATTACCTGATGAAAGGGGAAGTCCAACAATGAAGTCCATGGAAATGTCGGACCAGATTTGAGAAGGTAGTTGCAGAGGTTGCAGTAGGCCGGTCGGACTTAAAGATTCGGCCTTGTTGCGTTGTGTTAGGATCCTCACGAGCCATGGATCTTGTCACCCTCCTCTCTTCTCTTCCTTCCATTATCTTGCTTGATGTTGAGATGGAATGAGGGGCTGAAGGGGATTGAATTTCGGAAAGGAGAATTGGGGAAATTCGGAAGAGAGCTTGAAGGAGCTCTTGACCTGTTTATCTAACTTACGTTAACTAGAGTGAACTCAATTCATAATCTTCATTACCCTAGCCGTCCCCTTAAATAGGGTGGAGGACGTCCAAAACCCTAAAGACCTCTTGGGTCAATGGTTCAAACCAATAAATGCTAAACCAACCCAAACCAAAGACAAAAACCAAACCAAAGACAATTACATGGAAATTGAAAAACACATTAATTAATTCCTACGCCTGTTGGTAACTCGTGATGCTATAGAGTCCATAACATCACCCCCCTCCTGGAGAAAGAGCTTGTCCTCAAGCTCGAAGGAAGGATATAAAAGTCGAAATGTTAATAACTGCTCCCATGTGGTGTCACTGGGATCGGCATCGGCCCACTGGACTAGAATTTCCCAATCCCCTTGAATGTGGCGTACTTGTATTACCTGAGCTGGAATAGAAAGGACTCTGCCCTCATATAGTGGCGGCAGTGGAGTGTGTAGTAGGGGCGAGTCACCTTGGAAGGGCTTCAATTGGGAGACGTGAAATACATTGTGGATCTTTGCTTCCGGTGGGAGCTGCAAACGGTATGCCACGGGCCCAATTTGGTCCAATATCGGAAATGGACCATAATATTTTGGAGACAGCTTATGGCGCTTGGCTGCAGTCAGGGACAGCTGGCGGTAGTGTTGAAGTTTTAACCACACATAGTCTCCAGGGGAATAAGATGCCTCCCGGTGCTTCTTATCATAAAAGTGTTTCATAGAGTGTTGGGCCGCTTGCAGATGTGTACGTACCTCAGTGAGCATAGCATCTCGTTCAGCTAATGCTTGGTCCAAAGTGACGACTTTGGATGCCCCCGGTTCATATGGTAACAAACGAGGTGGATCTCTGCCATAAACTACCCTGAAAGGAGTAGTACCCAGTGCTGTGTGGTAAGATGTGTTATAGCAAAATTCTGCCCATGAAAGCCATTTCACCCATCTTCTAGGTGCGTCCCCCACAAAACAACGAAGATACATTTCAATAGTGCGATTGACAACCTCTGTTTGTCCGTCCGTTTGTGGGTGATAGGCTGACGAAAATGCCAATTGGGTGCCCTGTAATTTGAATAATTCCTTCCAAAAGAGACTGGTAAAAATTGCATCCCTGTCACTGATAATGGATGAGGGAATTCCATGTAATCTGACAATGTTGTCCATAAATAATTGAGCGACCTGAGCAGCAGTATATGGATGCGCCAAAGCAAGGAAGTGCCCATATTTTGAAAACCGATCAACGACGACAAATATCACCGATTTACCTGATGAAATGGGAAGTCCAACAATGAAGTCCATGGAAATATCAGACCAGATTTGAGATGGTAGTTGCAGCGGTTGCAGTAGGCCGGCTGGACTTAAGGATTCGGCCTTGTTTCTTTGACAAATCTGACAAGCAGCTACATAATCAGCAATTGTGCTCTTCATGCCCTTCCAGTAAAAGTCCCGACTGATTCGGAAATATGTTTTCTGTCGACCCTCATGTGTGCTATCATGGATAGAGGACTGGATGGTGTGAAGAAGTGGGGATGTATTATGTAAAAATATCCTGTTTTTGTAGAGAATGAGACGATCCTGAATCGTCCAATGAGGAGCAGCTGTTCCCTGTTGAATATCCTGATATAAAGACATAAGATCCGGATATTGATTTACTTCCTCACGAATAGAATCTAATAGCAGTGCACGTGGGTGACTGATAGCATAAATTTGAGTGGTGGAAATATCCCGACGTGATAAGGCATCAGCCCCCAAATTCGAACTACCTGGCTTATAATGAACCGTAAAATCAAAGCCCATGAGTTTAGTTAACCAATGCTGCTGTGGGGATGTGGTGAGGCGCTGTTCCAGAAGATACTTGAGGCTAAAATGATCTGTACGAATGAGAAACGGTCTTCCCCAAAGATACGGTCGCCAATGTTGGACAGCCTTGGCTAACCCAATCAATTCCCTCTCATATGCAGCTAACTTATGGTGGTGTTGTGCCAACTGACGACTGAAATAAGCAATGGGGTGCCCCAATTGTTGTAACACTGCCCCTATACCTCCCCCGGAGGCATCACATTCCACCACAAATTCTGCCTCAAAATCTGGTAATTGTAGGACTGGCGCTGAGGCTAAGGCCTCCTTTAACACGTTAAATGCCTGTTTTGCTGAAGAAGACCAGTGGAAGGCATTTTTTTTGAGCAGGTTGTTGAGTGGTGCTGCTATCTGTCCATAAGATTGGATAAATTTTCTATAATATCCCGCTAAGCCCAAAAAGCCCTTTAATGCTGTAGTGGAGGTGGGAACCGCCAATCTGTAACTGCCTGAATCTTGCTCTGGTCAACTTTCACGCCCCCAGCTGATATGACGTGGCCCAAATATGCCACCTCAGATGTACCCATAGCACATTTTGATTGATTCAAAACCAAATGATGAGAGCGTAGAATGGTAAATACCTGGTGGAGGTGGTGGAGATGTTCTTCCCAATTTTTGCTGTAGACCAGAATGTCATCAAAAAAGACTAACACATAGTGGCGCAAAAGTGATGAAAAGACCTCATTCATGAGGGCCTGAAAGGTGGATGGTGCATTGGAGAGACCGAAGGGCATGACGAGGAACTCGAAATGACCGTGATGTGTGCGGAAGGCAGTCTTCTCCACATCTGCCTGGTGAACTCGTATTTGATGATAGCCCGATTTCAAATCTAATTTGGTAAAAATTGTAGCACCATGTAACTCATCCAGCAACTCGTCCACAACTGGAATGGGGAACTTGTCCTTAACTGTGTGCAAGTTTAGTTGCCTATAGTCGACACAAAATCTCCAAGATTTATCTTTTTTACGTACAAGTAACACTGGTGAGGAGAAAGGAGATCGACTGGGCTGGATCACACCCTGAGCGAGCATATGCATGCACTGTCGTTCTATTTCATCTTTCTGGATATGTGGGTAATGATAAGGCCGCACCACTACTGGATCAGTTCCCAACTTTAAACGAATGCGGTGATCGCAATGACGCACTGGTGGTAGACCTGTAGGGTCATTAAATAAATCCGCAAATGCTGTAAGTAAAGGAGCTAACTGATCATCACCCGTGTGTTGAATGTGCAAAGTGTGAAGTGCGTAAGGGACCTGTGCCACAATGCCTTGTAATGTAATCTGGCCCTGTGGTGCTGAAAATGTCATAGTCCGAGCCTGAAAGTCCCATAATATCGGTCCTAATAACTGGAGCCATTTGACCCCGAGCACCAAATCAAATCCAGCCAATGGAATGACTAGTAAATCTGCCTGAAAGGAATGCCCCTCAATGGTGAAAGGGGTGTTAGCACATAACCCCACGCTAGCAATTTTGGCCCCATTGGCCACTGAAACTGAGAGACCCCTTTGTTGTTGAATTTCCAAGCCCAATTGTTGCGCGGCTGGTTCACTGATAAAATTATGTGTGCTGCCCGAATCAACTAAAGCAAGTAGCATGAGATGATGTAACCTGGCCTTTACTTGCATGGTATTAGAACTACGCAGGCCATGCATGGCATGGAGGGAGAGCTCTGCTTCCTGTTGTACCTCTTCAACAATTTCATTTTCAAGAAGCTCTTCTGAATCTTCTTCCAATAATTCAATACTGAATAAACGTTTACAGGTATGTCCGGGCAGGAATTTTTCGTCACAATTAAAACATAGGCCCTTTGCCTTTCGAGCATCCATTTCCTGTTTAGTCAAAAATTTACGTGGCATAGAGTGTGGAGGAACATGAGTAGCCTGATCTGCTCAGTTAGGGGCAGAGGACCCAAAACGTGGACTAGATGCAGTACCCTGTGTTCTGTTTTGCCAAAATGGTTTTCTTTGTAAAGACTCTTTTAGAACTCTCTGTTTGTGCTCCACAGCCCTGGCATAATTCATTGCAGAGTCCAAATTTGTTGGACCCAGTAATTCCACTTCCAATCTGACTGCCTCTGTCAATCCAGCATTAAAAATCTGAACATGTAGGTGAGGAGGAACAAATTCACTAGCTCTGGCCAACCTTTCTTGGAACGTTTTTTGGTAAACCTCTAAGGTGCTGGTCTGTTTGTAGTTGATCAATTCCCCCACTGGGTTGCTGCTAGCTGGAGGTCCGAACCTTAACTGGCAAGCATGTTTAAAGTGCAGCCAATCCTGAATGGAATGGACATTTCGGTAGTGATGGAACCACATGAGCGCTTCATCGAGCATGTGGTAGGCGGCCAAAGTAACCTTGTCCATTTCCACCGTTTGTTGATGATAAAAGAATTGTTCACATTTCGTGAACCACAGTAAAGGATCTTTAGAGCCATCATATGTAGGAAAGTTAAGTTTAAAGTACCTGGGAACCGTTGATGGTGCTTGTGCGTGAGTGGTCATTGAACCCATTGGTTGGCGCAAGGGTGGATTTGGTGGTGGCGTGAATTGGTGGTGGGGAACTGGTTGTTGTTGAAAATTGGTTGCTGGTGGTGGCGTTGGTGCTTGAAGTGCAGCAAGTTGTCGTAGGATGGATTGTAGAGATGATTCCAGAGTTTGTAAGGTAGTATTGATGTGAGAAATTTTAGTACCTTGAAGAGTGGATCGTTGTTGAAGGTCTGAAAGGACTTGACGTATGTCCTCTGGAGAAGAGGAATCACCGAGGGTGGACCTGTCTGATACCACGTTGTTAGGATCCTCACGAGCTATGGATCTTGTCACCCTCCTCTCTTCTCTTCCTTCCATTATCTTGCTTGACGTTGAGATGGAATGAGGGGCTGAAGGGGATTGAATTTCGGAAAGGAGAATTGGGGAAATTCGGAAGAGAGCTTGAAGGAGCTCTTAACATATTTATCTAACTTACGTTAACTAGAGTGAACTCAATTCATAATCTTCATTACCCTAGCCGTCCCCTTAAATAGGGTGGAGGACGTCCAAAACCCTAAAGACCTCTTGGGTCAATGGTTCAAACCAATAAATGCTAAACCAACCCAAACCAAAGACAAAAACCAAACCAAAGACAATTACATGGAAATTGAAAAACACATTAATTAATTCCTACGCCTGTTGGTAACTCGTGATGCTATAGAGTCCATAACACGTTGACAAATCTGACAAGCAGCTACATAATCAACAATTGTGCTCTTCATGCCCTTCCAGTAAAAGTCCCGACTGATTCGGAAATATGTTTTCTGTCGACCCTCATGTGTGCGATCATGGATAAATGACAGGATGGTGTGAAGAAGTGGGGATGTATTATGCAAAAAGATCCTGTTTTTGTAGAGTATGAGATGTTCCTGAATCGTCCAATGAGGAGCTGCTGTCCCCTATTGAATATCCTGATATAATGACATGAGATCCGGATATTGATTTACTTCCTCACGAATAGAATCTAATAGCAGTGAACGTGGGTGACTTATAGCATAAATTTGTGTGGCTGAATGATCCCGACGTGATAAAGCATTAGCCCCCAAATTTGAACTACCTGGCTTATACTGAACCATAAAATCGAAGCCCATGAGTTTAGTTAACCAATGCTGCTATGGGGATGTAGTGAGGCGCTGTTCAAGAAGATACTTGAGGCTGCAATGATCTGTATGAATGAGAAACGGTCGTCCCTAGAGATAAGGTCGCCAATGTTGGACAGCCTTGGCTAACCCAATCAATTCCCTCTCATATGCAGCTAACTTATGGTGGTGTGATAGATGCCATATTCTGACATGAGAACTAGGTTAATTATAATAGAATAACCTTTATAATTGTGTTATAGGTGGTTATTTATCGGTTTTCAAAAGAAATGAGCATTTATTGAATTTGGCATTAATCACTGTCGATATTGCATATTTTTCTCTCCTGAATTATATTTCATTGTTTTTAAGGTTTATTTCTTCCTGAAATGCTTTTTATAGATTTAATTATGGAATTTCAGGAGAATTATGGTGGAGAAGGAGATATTTACCAAAATGCCCTTAGTGAAATGGAGATGATTTTTAGGTCAAATCGTTTTAAAATAAACAAGATGGTATTTAAAGCAAAAGGGGGGCGTCGAAAGGGGGAGGTCGAAAGGGGACCCGAGAGGGAAAACCCGAGGGGGGAAGGCAGCGTGAAGAGAAGGAAAAAGGGAGACCAAAAACAGAGTTTGTTTGACCGGAAATAGGGGAGGACCCGAGAGGAGTTCCCCACCGTCGTTCGCCGGGCCAATACCCTCCGCCGCGCCACCGTCGTCCACTGCCGTCCAGCAACCGAGAACAAACCCGAGGAGAGCTCGAGAGAGTCTCCATCGAGGTGAGTTCGACAGTCGTCGCTCGCCAGGCCGAGAAGTGATCCGAGAGGGCTTCTCCGGTGCCAACTCCGATTTCCGACCATCCTCTGGCGTCGTTTACATATTCCGACCAGTCCCGGAGCCATTCCGACTCCAACCGAGACTCGAGAGAACCGGTTAGAGAACGTCAGCTCTATTTCGCTCTTCGCCGGACGTTACCTCCGTCCGTCGGCTTCTAACCGTCGTCGCCGGCGTCGTCTCTACCTCCGGCCACTCACTGTTGTTACCCGACGCCACCAATTTCCCGAAATCGCAGCACCCGTGAGAACGAATTGCTGCCCGAGCGAGAGGAGGAAGAAGGGGAGTAATTCGTCATTATTGAATTTAATTTTTTATATGGTTTGAACTTAGGTTTTGAATGTTAATTGAATCTGATTTGATAATTAAGGTTTATTTAAGATTTGTTTTCTTGATATTTGATTAAATTAGTTAATTAGGGTAAGATTATAATTGAGGTTGGATTTTGGTATTTTAATCCGATTTCTGTCTTTAACTCTAGGCGCCCGAGAGGGGCTAGACGCAAGGATTGAGAATTCAGATTCATGGTTACGTGGCGCTCGAGAGAGGCACGAATCACGATAAAATCTAGAGTTGATAATTTTAGCATCATCACAATAGGAAATTAATTCTCTGCATTCTATTGTAATCTGATCTTTGTCATTAACTCTATGCCCCCGAGAGGGGCTAGACGCAAGGATTGAGAATCCGGATTCATGGTTACATGGCGCTCGAGAGAGGCACGAATCACGATAAAATCCAGAGTTGACGTTTCCTGTTGTGCAAATAGTTAATTAAATTATTGCTTGATAATTTAGGATATAATTAGTGTTTAGTTCATATTAATTCATCATATTTGGTTAGGCTAGTTGACTGAAGAATACACGAAATTCTATCCTCCCTGTGGATATGACCCTCGCTTACTGCTAGATTACATGAACGATTCGTACGCTTGCGAGGTATAAAAGTCGATGTAACTAAAATTCTACATCAAGTTTTTAGCGCCGTTGCCGGGGAGGCACGTAATTAAGTGTATTTCTTTGTTCTCCATGGTCTTAGGTTAGATTTATTTTTATTTTATTTTATTATTTTATTTATTTATTTATTTATTTATTTATTATTTTATTTTATTTTGCTTTCATAATTTTAGCTTGGTGGTTTTTTTTATGGAATTATTTTTATTTCTTCTAGTTAGTTCATATTTTTAGTAGTGAGTTTGTTAGCTTAATTTGATAGTTTGTTTTGTTTCTTTTTGTGTTTTTATGCACGGGCGCCGCTCCCTAGGTGGACCATTAGCTCCCTTTGTTGAAAAGGTAGACCAAATTTGTAGGAAAACACCCGAAGTCAAAGTAGGAGCTACCATGGCCAATCAGGGTGAACCATTATAGTTACCTGCAACAGGGAAGCTAAGATCCAGGTGGTCCGGTCCATTTGAGGTCACACAGATGTTTCCTCATGGCACTATTGAGATCCGCAATCACGGATACGGGTCGGTCTTCAAAGTTGACGGTCAGAGGCTCAAACCGTATCTTGAGAATTCATCTTGAATACATCAAAGTCTTGCTTACGACTATAAACTTAGCACATTGTGGGCAATCCCCGCGTTTCTATCCCTTTGTACATTACAATTTATTTTTATTTTATTTTATTTTATTTTATTTTATTTATTTATTTATTTATTTACTTATTTATTTATTTATTTATTTATTTATTTTTTTGGTTCCTTCATTCTTATTTGCCGGCTGAGAGCATAAATGGTTCCGGTAGTCGATGACCAGACTTTTGGTCCCTAGTTTGAGAGGTCTGTACTCAAACAACCGTTCTGGGATTGATCAGTTCGATCTTGAAGTATTGAATGAAAACCTTATGGTGAGTAACTTAAGGACTTGTGTTCAGCGCGTGATTCCTACAGCCTTAAGTGGCCAGTCACACGGAGATTTCTTCAAAGTGTGATGTGGGATAGCGGTTTCATCTACGGATGATTACCTACGGGTACGGCTGATACGAGTAAACCTTCTTCGAGGGAGACTATGTATCATTCCTGGGGGTCTTTATTGACTTTTCGGTATTATTGTTGATGACCAAACACATATGGTCCCACCTATGGATTTAGGAGCCCTGAGGGAGCTTAACCCTTTCTTTTTGTAGTCGTTCTAGTGTTTTAACTTTTCCCCATTGAGGACAATGTCAGGTTTAGGTTTGGGGGGAGAAACAACTCTTTTATATCTTAATAATGATTTTCTTTTGATTTTTTTTTGTTCGTGGTCTTCAAATTACTCATAGTATGTGGTTAACATTAGTAGAGTTAAAATAAGTTGATCAAATGTGTTTCAAAAATTTTCGTAAAACTGTGTGGAATATGCCTATTAGAAATCTGATATCATTTGTTGTGATTCATGAGAATTCAATGGGATAACTTACTATTGCATTAGACTTGGAACTTAGTTGCAAAAGAGAACATGTAAATCTAGTGTTGATCTATGTTAGTCTGAATAGTCTTGTATGCCTGTTTGAACTCATTCCTTTTTATACCTCAGTGAAATTCCTTGTTGTAATGTATGAATGCAAATGGAAATGCTCTTGCTTGCAAAAGACAGATAACTTCAAAAACAGCCTGGGCAAACCCAGGGACATGCACCGGAACAGTCGGTTACTTAAAAATAAGTGCATGTGCAGTGAAGACGAATACAAAATGGTGGTAATACCAAAAGTATTCAGTGAAGAAAAAAAAATTACGCTGGTAATAGCAAAAGTGCGCTGGTAATAACGTAAAATGGTTTTAAATCCGGAAGCAATGAGTTTCCTTAACTTTGATGACGAATTATAATTTGAAAGAAGATGCAGGTCAAGATTGAAATTAGTATATTTCTTTTGTGAGATTGTCAGACAATAGGCTTACTCTACTATATTCTCTTAATTGTGATGTGACCAGGATTTTATTGTTGTTTGTTGCCTCTTTGTTCTGTTGAAGTAATAGCTTATGGGTCACATTGGTTCAGGTGGAGTAACAATGAGTGTATTTGGATTAATAATAGACTATATTTTACACAGGTTTTCAAATTTTGCAAGATCTCATATGATTTTCAGATATTTTACGATACTAAGTGTTAGTCATATGCTAATGAGGAGTAAATTTTCTTCAGTTTTTTCTTTTTATATTATTGATTTAGATGAATTTTGTGGGTAAATTCCATGCAAACCCTCACGAGACATAACTCGTCCACTACTGTAGAGTAGGGGTTTAACGGCTTGTTGCATGCGCTAAATGCAATGGTGCTCCCTACGAAAGTGGCATTTTGTTTTCCTAGGCTTAATTTTGGTTCGATTGTTGTTTTGCTAGGGACTAGCAAAGATTTAGGTTTGGGGGTGTGATAGATGCCATATTCTGACATGAGAACTAGGTTAATTATAATAGAATAACCTTTATAATTGTGTTATAGGTGGTTATTTATCGGTTTTCAAAAGAAATGAGCATTTATTGAATTTGGCATTAATCACTGTCGATATTGCATATTTTTCTCTCCTGAATTATATTTCATTGTTTTTAAGGTTTATTTCTTCCTGAAATGCTTTTTATAGATTTAATTATGGAATTTCAGGAGAATTATGGTGGAGAAGGAGATATTTACCAAAATGCCCTTAGTGAAATGGAGATGATTTTTAGGTCAAATCGTTTTAAAATAAACAAGATGGTATTTAAAGCAAAAGGGGGGCATCGAAAGGGGGAGGTCGAAAGGGGACCCGAGAGGGAAAACCCGAGAGGGAAAACCCGAGGGGGAAGGCAGCGTGAAGAGAAGGAAAAAGGGAGACCAAAAACAGAGTTTGTTTGACCGGAAACAGGGGAGGACCCGAGAGGAGTTCCCCACCGTCGTTCGCCGGGACAATACCCTCCGCCGCGCCACCGTCGTCCACCGCCATCCACTGCCGTCCAGCAACCGAGAACAAACCCGAGGAGAGCTCGAGAGAGTCTCCATCGAGGTGAGTTCGACAGTCGTCGCTCGCCAGGCCGAGAAGTGATCCGAGAGGGCTTCTCCGGTGCCAACTCCGATTTCCGACCATCCTCCGGCGTCGTTTACATATTCCGACCAGTCTCGGAGCCATTCCGACTCCAACTGAGACTCGAGAGAGCCGGTTAGAGAACGTCAGCTCTGTTTCGCTCTTCGCCGGACGTTACCTCCGTCGTCGCCGGCGTCGTCTCTACCTCCGGCCACTCACTGTTGCTACCCGACGCCACCAATTTTCGGAAATCGCAGCACCCGTGAGAACGAGTTGCTGCCCGAGCGAGAGGAGGAAGAAGGGGAGTAATTCGTCATTATTGAATTTAATTTTTTATATGGTTTGAACTTAGGTTTTGAATGTTAATTGAATCTGATTTGATAATTAAGGTTTATTTAAGATTTTTTTTCTTGATATTTGATTAAATTAGTTAATTCGGGTAAGATTATAATTGAGGTTGGATTTTGGTATTTTAATCTGATTTCTGTCTTTAACGCTAGGCGCTCGAGAGGGGCTAGACAGAAGGATTGAGAATTCGGATTCGTGGTTACGTGGCGCTCGAGAGAGGCACGAATCACAGTAAAATCCAGAGTTGATAATTTTAGCATCATCACAATAGGAAATTAATTCTCTGCATTCTATTGTAATCTGATCTTTGTCATTAACTCTATGCGCCCGAGAGGGGCTAGACGCAAGGATTGAGAATCCGGATTCGTGGTTACGTAGCGCTCGAGAGAGGCACGAATCACAGTAAAATCCAGAGTTGACGTTTCCTGTTGTGCAAATAGTTAATTAAATTATTGCTTGATAATTTAGGATACAATTAGTGTTTAGTTCATATTAATTCATCATATTTGGTTAGGCTAGTTGACTGAAGAATACACGAAATTCAATCCTCCCTGTGGATATGACCCTCGCTTACTGCTAGATTACATGAACGATTCGTACGCTTGCGAGGTATAAAAGTCGATGTAACTAAAATTCTACATCAGTGTTGTCCCAACTGACGGCTGAAATAAGCAATGGGATGTCCCAATTGTTGTAACACTGCCCCTATACCTCCCCCAGATGCATCACATTCCACCACAAAGTCTCCCTCAAAATCTGGTAATTTTAGGACTGGCGCTAAGGCTAAGGCCTCCTTTAATAGGTGAAAGGCCTGTTCCGCTGAAGAAGACCAGTGGAAGGCATTTTTTTTTAGCAAGTTGTTGAGTGGTGCTGCTATCTGGCATAAGATTGGATAAATTTTCTGTAATATCCCGCTAGGCCCAAAAATCCCTTTAATGCTGTGATGGAGGTGGGAATCGGCCAATCTGTTACTGCTTGTATCTTGCTCTGGTCAACTTTCACGCCCACAGCTGATATGACTTTGGCCCAAATATGCCACCTCAGATGTACCCATAGAACATTTTGATTTATTCAAAACCAAATGATGAGAGCGTAGAATGGTAAATACCTGATGGAGGTGGTGGAGATGTTCTTCCCAATTTTTGTTGTAGACCAGAATGTCATAAAAAAAGACTAACACATAGTTGCGCAGAAGTGATGAAAAGACCTCATTCATGAGGGCCTGAAAGGTGGAGGGTGCATTGGAGAGACCGAAGGGCATGACAAGGAACTCGAAATGACCGTGATGTGTGCGGAACGCAGTCTTTTCCACATCCGTCAGGTGAACTCTGATTTGATGATAGCCCGATTTGAAATCTAATTTGGTAAAAATTGTAGCACCATGTAACTCATCCAGAAACTCGTCCACGACTGGAATGGGGAACTTGTCCTTAATTTTTTGCAAGTTGAGTTGCCTATAGTCGACACAAAATCTCCATGATTTATCCTTTTTACGTACTAGTAACACTGGTGAGGAAAAAGGAGATCGACTGGGCTGGATCACACCCTGAGCGAGCATATGCATGCACTGTCGTTCTATTTCATCTTTCTGTATATGCGGGTAACAATAAGGCCGCACCACTACTGGATCAATTCCCAACTTTAAATGAATGCGGTGATCGTAATGACGCACTGGTGGTAGACCCGTAGGATCATTAAATAAATCCGCAAATGTTGTAAGTAAAGGAGCTAACTGATCATCACCAGTGTGCTGAAGTTGTAAAGTGTGAAGTGCGTTAGGTACCTGTGCCACAATACCTTGTAATGTAACCTGACCCTGTGGTGCTGAAAATGTCATAGTCCGAGCCTGAAAGTCCCATAATATAGGTCCTAATAAGTGGAGCCATTTGACCCTAGGCACCAAATCAAATCCAGCCAATAGAATGACTAGTAAATCTGCCTGAAATGAATGCCCCTCAATGGTGAAAGGGGTGTTAGCACATAATCCCACACTTGCAATTTTAGCCCCATTGGCCACTGAAACTGAGAGTCCTCTTTGTTGTTGAATTGCCAATCCCAATTGTTGCGCGGCTGGTTCACTGATAAAATTATGTGTGCTGCCCGAATTGACTAAAGCAAGTAGCATGAGATGATGTAACCTGGCCTTTACCTGCATGGTATTAGAACTACGCAGGCCATGCATGGCATGGAGGGAGAGCTTTGGTTCTTGTTGTACCTCTTCAACAAATTTATTTTCAAGAAGCTCTTCTGAATCTTCTTCCAACAGTTCAATACTGAATAAGCGTTTACAGATATGTCTTGGCAGGAATTGTTCATCACAATTAAAACATAGGCCCTTTGCCTTTCTAGCGTCCATTTCCTATTTAGTCAAAAATTTACGTGGCATAGTGTATGGAGGCACATTGGTAGACTGATCTGCTCGGTTAGGGGCAGAGGACCCAAAACGTGGACCAAATGCAGTACCCTGTATTCTTCTGTTCCAAAATGGTTTTCGGTGTGAAGACCCTTTTAGAACTCTCTGTTTGTGTTCCACAGCTCTGGCATAATTCATTGCTGAGTCCAAATCTGTCGGACCAAGTAATTCCACTTCCAATCTAACCGCCTCTGTCAATCCAGCATTAAAAATCTGAACATGTAGGTGAGGAGGAACAAATTCACTAGCTCGGGCCAACCTTTCTTGGAACGTTTTTTGGTAAACTTCTAAGGTGCCTGTCTGTTTATAGTTGATCAATTCCCCCACTGGATTGCTGCTAGCTGGAGGTCCAAACCTCAACTGGCATGCGTGTTTAAAGTGCAGCCAATCCTGAATGGAATGGACATTTCGGTAGTGATGGAACCACATGAGCGTTTCATCGAGCAGGTGGTAGGCGGCCAAATTAACCTTGTCCATTTCCACCGTTTGTTGATGATAGAAGAATTGTTCACATTTCGTGAACCACAGTAAAGAATCTTTAGAGCCATCATATGTAGGAAAGTTAAGTTTAAAGTACCTTGGAACCGTTGATGGTCCTTGTGCGTGAGTTGCCATGGAAACCATTGGTTGGTGCAGGGGTGGATATGGTGGTGGCGTGAATTGTTGGTGAGGTACTGGTTGTGGTTGAAAATTGGTTGCTGGTGGTGGCGTTGGTGCTTGAAGTGCAGCAAGTTGTCGGATGACGGTTTGGATAGATGATTCCAGTGTTTGTAATGTATTATTGATGTGAGAAATTTCAGTACCTTGTAGAGTGGATCGTTGTTGAAGTTCTGAAAGTACTTGACGTATGTCCTCTAGAGAAGAGGAATCACCGAGGGTGGACCAGTCTGATACCACATTGTTAGGATCCTCATGAGCCATGGATCTTGTCACCCTCCTCTCTTCTCTTCCTTCCATTACCTTGCTTGACGTTGAGATGGAATGAGGGATTGAGGGATATTGAATTTCGGAAAGGAGAATTGGGGGGAAAATGGAAGAGAGCTTGAAGGAGCTCTTGACCTGTTTATCTAATTTATTCTAGCTAAAATAGACTCAATTCATAATTCTCATTACCCTAGCCGTCCCCTTAAATAGGGTTGAGGACGTCCAAAACACTAAAGACCTCTTGGGTCAATGGTTCAAACCAATAAATGCTAAACCAACCCAAACCAAAGACAAAACCAAACCAAGAAACAATTACATGGAAATTGAAAAACACATTCATTAATTCCTACGCCTGTTGGTAACTCGTGATGCTATAGAGTCTATAACACTACCCAGCTTCCGAGCTTGAGGACAAGCTCGATCTCCAAGGAAGGGGGGAGAGGGGGGGGCAGATGTTATGGACTCAATAACACTGAGTCATCTACTTTACTTTTATTATTTATGTTCCTTTTAATTTTGAATTTTATTGATTTGTTATAAGACTTATAGGTAGGGGTATAATTGGGTTTTATAACCCTAACCTATGTTGATGTTAATTACCCTATTTAAAGGGTAAGGATGGAGAAATAAAGCAAGTTAGGAATTAGCATAAACTAGGGTAATTTAGGTTCCTTCTAGGCTCCCTATTCTAGGGTTCTTGGTGTGAACTCTCTTGGGGGTTTGCTGCATCCTTTGGGGAGTTTTTGAGGAGATCTCTGAAGGAAAAGGAAGAGGAATTACCTTTCTCTTCCGAGTTGCAAGAGAAGATCATCTCTTTCACGAAAATTCCAGAAAGGGAGAAGGGTTGAAGTGAGCTAACCAGGAAAGAGGACGAATTCTGGTTGCTGGATTGGTGTTGACGTCAAGAGGTATTTGCTAATCTTATTCCAAGCATTGATTAGATTTATGTTTCTCTTTTACGTTAGGAACCAGTGCTGCATGAAATTGGAAACCCTACCTTGAGGTGAGCCATAAGAAAGGGGGTTCCACGTTGGGGCCTCAAGGAGGTTCCTTGACTAGCTGGGTTCGTTCATAATTAAGAAAAGGAAACTCCTTTTCAAGGGGAATGAATTCCGTAAAGGGAAAGGGGTTGTTCTTGAGTCATTACTGCAAGTAAAACCCTCTTGACGTGAATCATAAAAGAGGGGTTTCATATTTGAGTGCTTAAATAGTCCTTTAACTTGCTGGTTGCATCTATAATTGAGAAAAGCAAAATCCTTTCCAATCCTAATGTGAAAGGAGAAGTATAAGAGAGTTCTTTTCACAAAAACGTGATAAGAAACCCTCAAACAGTGTTGCATTCATATTCAACTCGCCGAGTTACTAGATCCATGGCTAGGGACCATAACACACGTTGGTATCAAAGCAGGGTAACATGGGGGATAATATCAACAATGAAGAAATCCAAATCAGGATACAAAAGATAGAAGATAGCCTTGAAACAGCACAACCAGTGTTGGGAAAGGTTTGTGGTTTGGAAGAAGAGATGAGCCGAGTCATCAGCATGCTACAGGAGTTGAGGACAGAGAGACATTAGAGTCCAGAGGTGAGAGAGGTTTGTTATGGACTCCATAGCATCACGAGTTATCCATAGGCATAGGAATTAAATTATGTCAATTTACTTTTCTTGTAATTTCAATTCGGTTTAGTTCACTTTGGGTTGGTTCAGTGTAATGTGGCGTGAACCACTTGACCTATGGGTCATCTTTGTATTTTCGTCCTCAACCCTATTTAGGGGGCCGTGAAGGAAAAGAGAGGCAAGTATTGAGGAAATTATATTTTACAGGTCAGATTCTCCCTCAGAGGTCTAGGTCAGATTCTCCCTTTGAGGTCCAAGGTTGAGCTTCCTCCAAAGCTCCTTCATTATAATTGAGTTCCACCATTACTCGTTCAAGAAACAAGAATTCTCTTCCAACGTCAAGATCATCCATGGAGGGAAGAGAGGAAAGAAGGGTGACTCGATCCATGGCAAAGGAAGAACCTAACATCTTGGTATTAGACAGGTCCACCCTTGGGGATTCCTCTTCCCCTGACAATTTGAGACAGTTAGTGGAAGATACTAGGCAGAGGACAGATAACCAGGCTCATGCCCTGGAAGAGGTGCGTCAAACAACCTCTGATTTGCGTGAGACAATAAAATCAATGGATGCTGCCATCCAAGCTCTCCTCCGGTTACAAGAGGACCATGATACACGCGCCCAACCACAAGCTGCCTACTCTCCACCGGCCGACCACCATCAATTCCACCCACCACCACCCCCACAACCACCAATGCGTCAACATCATCCCCATCTGGGGCCTACCGTTCAAGGACAAAACATTGTGCCCAGGTATTTAAAAGTTGACTTTCCTACGTATGATGGGTCTAAGGACCCTTTGATTTGGTTAGCCAAGAGTGATCAGTTCTTTTATCATCAAAAACACTTGCGGATGAGAAAGTATATTTGGCCGCCTACCACATGCTCGATGAAGCGCTTCTATGGTACCACCAATTCCGAAATGACCAAGTGGTTCAGGATTGGGTAACTTTTAGACAGTCTTGCATGATGAGATTTGGTCCTCCAGCTAGTAGCAATCCATTGGGAGAATTAATCAATTACAAACAAACTGGAACACTAGAGGTGTACCAAAAGACCTTCCGGGAAAGGTTAGCCCGAGCAAACCAGTTTGTTAGCCACACACAGTATGTTCATATTTTTACTGCTGGTTTGACAAAAGCTCTGTGATTAGAAGTTGAATTACATGCTCCTACAGATTTAGACCACACTATGAATTTAGCCAGGGCAATTGAGCACAAGCAGCGTGTTCTAAAGGAGTCACTGGTCAGAAAACCAGCATGGCCAGGGAGGCACAATGCCTCAACGCCAAACCCTTCCTATGGACCTCCAAGATTTAGAGACAATGCAGCCCCACACCCAGACATCTCTAATTCGGCTCCACCTGCTCCTTACTTCAAAAAACTTACTCAGCAGGAAATGGACCAGAGAAAGGCTAAGGGCCTCTGTTTTAACTGTGATGAACAGTATGTCATTGGACACCACTGCAAACGATTATTCAGTATATGTCTATGGGAGGATGGAGAAGAAATACCACCAGAGGAGGAAATTGTGGAAACTGACCAAGAAGGTCCAGAGATTTCCCTTCATGCTATGACTGGTCTACGCAGTTCAAGCACAATGCAAGTTAAGGCCCAATTACATCATTTAAAGTTAGTGGCTTTAGTTGACTCGGGCAGTACACATAATTTCATCAGTCAATAGGCGACAGAACAACTTGGGTTAGTAGTACAACAACAGACTAGTCTTTCTGTGTCAGTAGCCAATGGGGCTAAAACTACTAGTGTAGGCATATCACCAGCCACACACTTTGATATTGAAGGATATGCATTTGTTGCAGATTTTCTGGTGATTCCACTATCAGGATTCGATTTGGTGCTAGGAATTAAATGGCTACAATTGTTGGGACCAATACTATGGGATTTCCAAGCTCTCACCATGTCTTTTATAGAGGACCAACATCAGATTATATTGCATGGCACACAAGCACCAATCACCTGCGCACTACAGGTTGCACAGGTCTAGTCCACAAATACAAGTAAGTTATCTCAATTACTTACAGAATTTGAAGATATCTTTCAAGACCCTACTGCTTTACCGCCACTTAGGCATTGTGATCACCGTATCCGTTTGAAAACGGGTACTGAGCCGGTAGTGGTGTGTCCGTATCGTTACCCTCACTTACAGAAGGATGTGATTGAAAGGCAGTGCGAGTAGATGTTAGCACAGGGTATTATTCAGCCCAGCAGGTCTCCTTTTTCTTCACCGGTATTACTAGTCCACAAGCATGATAAGTCATGGAGGTTCTGTGTGGATTACCGACAACTCAATGCCCATATGATTAAAGATAAATAGTGGTGGACGAGCTGTTAGACGAGCTCCATGGAGGTACTATTTTTACTAAACTCGATTTGAAATCTGGCTATCATCAAATCCGAGTTCATCCATCAGATGTGGAGAAAACAACGTTCCGCATGCATCACGGCCATTTTGAATTCCTCGTAATGCCATTTGGTCTGTCAAATGCGCCTTCCACCTTCCAGGCCCTCATGAATGAGGTATTTTCCTCTCTCTTGAGAAAAACTGTATTGGTATTTTTCGACGATATTTTGGTCTATAGCAACAACTAGGAAGAACATCTTCAGCACCTTCACCAGGTATTTTCTCTTATACATTCACATCATTTGGTTTTAAATCGGTCAAAATGTTCTATGGGCACATCAGAAGTGGCATACTTGGGCCACGTTATTTCAGCAGCAAGGGTGAAGGTAGACCAGAGTAAGATACAGGCGGCCACAGAGTGGCCTATTCCTACATCTATTACAACCTTAAGAGGATTTTTGGGCCTAGCTGGATATTATAGAAAATTTATTCGTAGCTATGGCCAGCTTGCAGCTCCGCTCAACAATCTCCTCAAGAAAAATGCTTTTACCTGGTCAGAGACAGCAGCTCATTCCTTTTAGCAATTGAAAGACGCCTTATCATCAGCCCCAGTGTTGCAGCTCCCCGACTTTGAGGAGTCGTTTGTAGTGGAATGTGATGCTTCAGGGGGTGGTATTGGCGCAGTGTTGCACCAACAGGGCCACCTGATTGCTTATTTTAGCCGTCAACTGGGCCAACACCACCACAAGTTGGCAGCTTATGAGAGGGAATTGATCGGATTGATGAAAGCTATACAACATTGGCACCCTTATCTATGGGACGTTCTTTTTTTATTCGCACTGATCATTGCAGCCTCAAGTATCTTCTTGAGCAGCGTCTCACTACTTCACCACAACATCATTGGTTAAGTTAGCTTATGGGGTTTGACTTTTCTGTCGAGTATAAACCGGGAAGTTTGAATGTCGGGGCTGATGCCTTATCTCGCCGGGACATTCCAGAGCCGCAATTAAATGCCACATCAGTCAGCCCAGAGCTCTCTTGTTGGATTCTATACGGGAAGAGGCACAACAGTACCCGGATATTATCTCCTTATGCCAGGACATCTAGCAGGGGACAGCGGAAAACCATTGGACGGTTCAGGACAATCTCGTCCTCTAAAAAAACAGAATTTTTCTACACCACACATCCCCTCTGATTAACAGCATTTTAGCCTCCTTCCATGACAGTACACATGAGGGCCAACAAAAAACATATTTCCGGATCAGTAGGGGATTTTATTGGAGGGGCATGAAGCGCAATATAGTTGATTATGTGGCGGCTTGTCAGACTTGTCAATGGAATAAAGCTGAAACATTAAGTCCAGCTGGGTTGCTCCAACTACTTCAGCTTCCGTCACAGGTCTGGTCTGATATTTCTATGGACTTCATAGATGGACTTCCCTCTCTGTCGGGTAAATCTGTTATCCTTGTAGTGGTGGATCATTTCTCTAAGTATGGGCATTTCATTCCTCTGGCGCATCCTTACACTGCAACTCAGGTAGCTCAACTTTTTTATGGATAACATTGTCTGCTTACATGGGATGCCTAATTCAATTACCAGTGATAGGGATGCAATCTTTACAAGTACCTTCTGGAAAGAACTCTTCAAGTTACAGGGCACCACGTTAGCCTTTTCTTCAGCCTACCATCCGCAGACTGATGGTCAGACAGAGGTCGTCAACAGAACCATTGAAATGTATCTCCGCCGTGTCGTGGGGGACTCACCTATGAGGTGGGTTAAATGGCTCGCCTGGGCTGAGTTCTGTTACAACACCTCCTACCACAGCGCACTTGGCACAACCCCATTCAAGGTGGTATATGGTAGAGAACCTCCACGTCTTTTAGCCTATGAACCAGGGGCCTCTAAAGTCACCACTTTGGACCAAGCATTAGCTGAAAGAGACACATTCATCACTGAGGTGCGCACTCATCTACAGGAGTCACAACATTCTATGAAAAAATATTATGACAAGAAGCGCCGGGAAATCTTCTTTTCTCCTGGAGATTATGTTTGGTTGCGACTCCAACACTACAGGCAGCTGTCGTTGGCAGCCTCCAAACATCACAAGTTCTCTCCTAAATATTATGGTCCCTTTCAGGTGATGGACCGAATTGGAACAGTGGCCTACAGATTGCAGCTTCCACCAGAGGCCAAAATTCACAACGTCTTTCATGTCTCACAATTAAAGGCCTTCCAAGGTGATTCGCCTTTGCTGCACACCCCGCTGACCCCACTCCATGAGGGACGTGTACTTTCTACTCCGGCACAGGTATTACAAACTTGCTGTATTCAGGGTGATTGAGAGATCTTAGTGCAATGGGCAGATGCTGACCCCAGTGACATGACATGGGAGCCATTAGCGGAATTTCGCACCCTCTACCCATACTATGAGCTTGAGGACAAGCTCTTTCTCCAGGGGGGTGATGTTATGGACTCCATAGCATCACGAGTTATCCATAGGCATAGGTATTAAATTATGTCAATTTACTTTTCATGTAATTTCAATTCGGTTTGGTTTACTTTATTTGGTTTAGTTCACTTTGGGTTGGTTCAGTGTAATGTGGCGTGAACCACTTGACCTATGGCTCATCTTTGTATTTTCGTCCTCAACCCTATTTAGGGGGACGTGAATGAGAAGAGAGGCAAGTATTGAGAAAATTATATTTTATAGGTCAGATTCTCCCTTTGAGGTCCAAGGTTGAGCTTCCTCCAAAGCTCCTTCGTTATAATTGAGTTCCACCATTACTCGTTCAAAAAACAAGAATTCTCTTCCAACGTCAAGATCATCCATGGAGGGACGAGAGGAAAGAAGGGTGACTCAATCCATGGCAAGGGAAGAACCTAACAAGGTTGCTCAACCATATCACAGAAGAGGGGAGCAGTGGCTTGGGCGCACTGCTGTCCAAGGACCTCAACATGGAGGCACAGTCCCAAGGTATACCAAGTTAGAGTTTCCCTCTTTCAATGGTTCTGTGGATCCCTTAATTTGGTTGCATAGATGTGAATTTTTTTTTTGAACCAAGGGAGTACTGAATGGGATAAGGTGCAACTAGCCTCTTTCCATATGACAAATGAAGCCATGTTATGGGTTACTCAAGTAGAGAAAGAGAGACCGGGAATGACTAGGGGAGAATTTAAAAATCTATGCACAGTTAGATTTGGGCCTCCCGCCAACAGCAACCCCTGGGAGAGTTAGTCCTATTGAGACAAATGGGTTCAGTGGAACAATATCAAAAACTATTCTAGGAAAAGTTGGCTCGTGCTGGTGAGAGTGTATTGGTTGACCAGAAGGTCTCCTTATTCACGGCAGGTCTCAATGAGTATTTATGGCTAGAGGTAGAACTCCTTATGCGCACGGATCTAGCTCATGCCCTGAATATGGCCTGAGCAATGGAACAATGACAACAGCTGCAACAACATAAGCTGGATTGGTCGAGTGAGAGGAACACTTCCTCCATGTGGCAAGGGCGCCGCTATAATTCATCTTAGGGAGCATCTACAACAGCACCATCCAGACACACTCCGACTATGACTCGGGTTGCCGATCCCCACCCTAGTAATTCCCTATCGAGCTTTATAAAAAAATTGACGAGTGCGGAGATGGCAGAAAGGAGGTCAAAAAATCTATGTTATAACTATGATGAGCAGTATCGGGTTGGACACCAATGTAAACGATTGTTTTGGCTCATGGTGGAGGACTCAGAGGATCCAGAGGATCCAGAGGATATTATCGAGGACGTACCACCAGAGATATCCTTGCATGCTATTACGGGGCAGAAATTGCCTATGACAATGCAAGTGCGAGCTCATGTCATCGACAGAGAACTGGTGGGACTAGTCAACTCGGGGAGTACACACAATTTTCTGAGTTTGACAGCCGCATGGCAACTCCAGCTCTAGATACACACTCATCCGACAACCACCGTCTCAGTGGCCAATGGCGAGAAGGTCCCTTGCTATGGGATTAGTAAGGCGGTAACTTTTTCCATTGGATTCAATTCATTTAATGCGGAATTTTTTGTTATTCCCCTAGTGGGATTTGATATGGTATTAGGCATTAAATGGTTACCCTACTCTGATTCTTGTTACGGTCCCGAGTCATGGATCGAGTAACACGGTGTGGGAGTTGTGAATCCAGCACTGGTACTGAGTTACTGGACTCGGTAAGGAGGGTTAAAGATCCCTTCTTTGGGGTACTCTTCCACAAGTGATCAGTCTCCCTTTTTATGGTCTCATTCTTGTGCTAAAGTTATAGCTAGAATGGAAGTAATTCAGGTGGAGAACGAATGGAGGAATACTTGTTCTTGCTCACGTTAATCAGGGTTTCAACCCTGATTTGATGCAGCTCGTTCTAGGACTTGAAGGCCTAGCTTGGGTGGGCAGCCTTGGATAACATTGATGGCTGTCCTTGCTCTATTTCCGTGATGAATTCCCAGCAAGAAGAGTTGTTCTAACCCTTCAAGTGAAAGAACCAGAATTCTTCCTTTTTTGCTGCTCGTCCAGATGGAAATTGATCCCAACTTGTTGTTAACGCTGGTGATGAGAGAAGATCCTCTCTTTGGGCTCGGAAAAGGGGTAGGAAGCTCCTCTTCTTAGTATGGATGATGAGGGATGAATTTGGGTGAAGATGGATGTCAATGGAGGGTGAAGGATAGATTGGATTTTTGGAGTATACCCTAAACTCGAGATCAAGAGGTGATCTCAACCTGTTTAGACTAGGTTATTCTAAAATCTCAAAGCTTACCTATTTCATTCATACCTTTCCCTTAAATAGGCCACGCCAAGGAGTTTTAGGGTTAGGGTTACAATAATTCCCCATAATGCCCTTACATATAAAGTAATTAGAAATAAATCCTACTTAAAACAATATAAGAAATAAATCCTACTCCAAGAAATATAAGAATTAAATCCTATTGAGTGAGTTGTTGTTGTCTTCTTCATTGTGTGACTCGGTGTGCTATTGAGTCCACAACAGAACACTTGGAATGTTTCAAATAGAGCTGATGTGCTCGTAACAAGTCAAAAACAATCCTTAAGTGTGCCAAGTGTTCCTCAATCGACTTGCTTTATATCAAAATATCATCGAAAAATACAAGAACAAATTTTTGAAGATAGGGGCTAAATACCTCGTTCATCAAAGCTTGAAAAGTGGAGGATGCATTGGATAACCCAAACGGGATGACGATGAACTCAAAGTGGCTATGGTGCGTGCGGAACGCCGTCTTCTCGATATCAGAGGGGTGCATCCGGACCTGATGGTATCCCGAACGAAGGTCGAGTTTAGTGAATAACCACGACCCATGTAACTCATCCAGGAGCTCATCCACTACTAGAATGGGGAACTTGTCTTTTACTATCTGCACGTTCAACTCCTGATAATCCATGCAGAACATCCATGTCCCATCATGTTTCTACACAAGTATGATGGGTGAAGAGAATGGGGAGCGGTTGGGACGAATAAGACCCTGTTTCAACATCTCATGGCACTGACGCTCTATCCCCTCCTTCTGAAGGTGTGGGTAACGGTATGGTCGCACGACCACTACCTCAGAACCTGGTTTCAGAAAGATCCTGTGGTCACAGTGCCTCATGGGAGGCAACCCCAAAGGCTCCTGGAAGAGGTCAGAGAACTCCTCAACCAGACCATCACTAGTACTGTCAGGCTGATCCTATGTCTTCAAAGTGTGCATGTTGTGGGCCCTATTCACCTGACAGCCCTGTAAGAGCAACCGACTTTCGGCCAAATCAAAGCTCATGGTTAAAGTCAAAAAGTCCCACAGAATGGGCCCCAACGTTTGTAACCATTTAATGCCTAATACCATATCAAATTCCACCAAGGGAATAACAAAAAATTCCACATCAAATGAAGTAAAGCCAATGGAAAAATTTACTGCCTTACTAATCCCATAGCTAGGGACCTTCTCGCCATTGGCCACTAAGACGGTAGTTGTCAGATGAGTGTGTATCTGGAACTAGAGATGTTGTGCGGCTGTCAAACTCAAAAAATTGTGTGTACTCCCCGAGTCGACTAGTCCCACCAATTCTTGGTCGATGACATGAGCTCAGACTTGCATTGTAGTAGGTGATTTCTTCCTAGTAATCGCATGCAAGGATATCTCTGGTGGTTCCTCCTCGATAACATCCTCTGGCTCCTCTGGTTCTTCTGAATCCTCCACCTCGAGGCAAAACAATCGTTTACATTGGTGTCCGACCTGATACTGCTTATCGCAGTTATAACATAAATTTTTGGACAGTGTTTCTGCCATCTTCGCACTCGTCAAGTTTTTTATAAAGCTTGGTAGGGAATTACCAAGGCGGGGATCAGCTACTCGAGTCATAGTCGGAGTGTGTCTGGATGGTGTTGTTGTAGATGCTCCCTGAGATGAATTATAGCGGCACCCTTGCCACGTGGAGGAAGTGTTCCTCTCACTCGACCAACCCGACTTATGTTGTTGCAGCTGTTGTCGTTGTTCCATTGCTCGGGCCATATTCATGGCATGAGCTAAATCCGTGGGCATAAGGAGTTCTACCTCTAGCCGTAAATACTCATTGAGACCTGCTGTGAATAGGGAGACCTGCTGGTCAACCAATGCCTCTTACCAGTACAAGCCAACTTTTCCTTATTGTTTCCAATTGGTGATCCAAGTGTACATGCTTTGTTCCTATTACCTCTCCATAGCATAGTAAACTTGATCCAAAAACTATCAAGTGTATCTTCGTAGGGTACTCTCGCACAGAAAAGGGTAATCCTACTCTCCAAAGGTTACTTGTGTCAAGGGATGTAACCTATTTTAAATAATCTTCATACAACTCCAAAAATGCCACTTCAACTCTCTCCTCTGTACGAGCCTCTCCTCGATTGGTTGTGCTATGTGCTGCAAAAACTGTTCAACCCCCTAAAGCACTGGCTGACACCACACTTGCGGCGTTTGTGGATCCCATTGAGGTAAGTACATCTTCTCTTGTTCCTTTTGGACCACTATTTGATACTCAACCCATCGCCTTAAGGAAAGAACCAAGAGTTTGCACTAGGCCCTCGACTTCTCATCCCTTATCCAATTTTGTGTCTCACCGTCGTTTATCTTCTTCATATTGTCAATTTCTTGTGTCTATCTCATCCAACTTTTTCCCATAGTGCTATCAAGAGGCTCTGAGATATCTAGGGTGGAAGGTGGCAATGGAAGAAGAAGTGTAAACACTCTATGAGAATCAAAAATGGGCTCTAGTTCCTCTTCCATCAGGTAAACAACTCTATTGAATTTATGGAAAAGAAAAATACTTCATTGACTTCATTAAATTCTTTTTTATCAGAGTACATGAATCTTTATTTATAATAGAGGAAGGTAGTAGAGTCCAATTACAATAAAACTATCGTTGTCCCAATTACACCCAAACTCTAACACTTCAAAGATAAGTCCTAGCATAATTAAATAACTCAATATAGATAAAAGACAAAAAAAAATCAAACTAGAACTCTTCTAGGACCTGACCATAAGATAAAGATGCCTTTGTGAGTTCTTTTTTATCTTCCAACTTATGTGATAAGGATGCCAGCTCATGGTAATCATGGTGGGTCCTTCTTCTTATGGGCTAGGGCCCATCTTGTGGGCCTTCCTTGGTCGTATAACCCATCTTATAATACTCTTAGATATGTGGGCCTTCCTTGGTGGTGTGGGCTGGAGCCCATCTTCCAACACTCCCCCTCAAGCTAGGGGAGAGAGAACATCATGAACTCCCAGCTTGCTACAAATGATGTATAGAATCTTTTTGTATAAAATGGCAGTTCTTCCAATATGCCTTCATCTTCCAACACTCCCCCTCACGTTGTTCATCTTTCCATGAGGCCCTACTGGCATAATATAAGTGAGAGTAAAAATCACTCCTAGCCGATCAGACATTGCTCCATACTTCAGTCCTAATGCTGGATGTAGGGCACACTCCTTCTTCTGTAGGTGGTGTGTCTATCGACATTGTTCTGAAGTGTCCCTCCATAAGACAACGACTCTCAAGTGGTAAGAGTAATAAAAGCCATTACAAGGGGGTAGTGGGTTTATTTATACTGGTGTCACAATCTGGACACCGACTCTCATGGTATCCCAACCGTGATAGTTTTGAGAGTCAAATAAATTATGGTATGAAAAAAGGTATTAAGGCCACGTCTTCTTCAATAATAATGTCCCCAAAGAGACACAATAACTGCAACTGAATATAACACGACCATCTTCCAACTCATATAACACGAACCAAAATTATAAACCTTGTAGAAGAACCCATGATATAATCATAATCCGATACAAATATTTTTTCTTAGATGCAGAAGCTTCATCGTTTGTGCACCCCCTTTCTTGAATATTTTGGTCATAGAAACTTATCTACAACATATGCAATATATTACCTCTCTCTTGTACTTCTTGTACTTTTCCCCCTCAAATTGGGATGTAATGGCAGTGATCCCAGTTTGAACCAAATATCATAGACGTAGAAATAAGCCCAAAAAACATAGATGTAGTAATAACCCCTTAAACCAAGGAGAAGTGAGATATTTTCCTGATATAACAACTCTGTTATGGACTCATAAGGGGTTTATTTGTAATTTCTATTCATCAGGAGTTTATTTTTTAATTTGTTGAACTTATGGCCTTTGGCATGTTTTCCCTAACTCCCTATATAGGGACGTGAGATGAATGAAGAAAGTAAGCATTGAATTAATTAGTTGTAATCAGGTCATATTCTCCCCTCTGAGGTCTAGGTCGGATTCTCCCTTTGAGGTCTAGGGTTGAGCTCCCTTCGAAGGCTCAAAACATCACAACAATCCTCCCTATTCATCGTCTTCATCGCGTGTTAGATCCGGGGCGTAACAAACTCAAACAGTGGCGCAAAAAATGGCATAAATTCAGATTTTTCAATACAACTGAATACCAGAATGACCTTTGATTCTTCCAATGCAAATATATATTTAAATATTGATCAGATTTATATGAGCTTTTCTTCTTCTGAAACTAGACTTAAATACCTTTCATTCAAGTATAACTTCACTTCATAAAATATAATTATCAGAATATAAATAATCTCATAGATTTCTGTCTTAGTCATCTGGCCGAACTAAGTATTGTTTCTCCTTTTTTTCAGGAATGACCATTGACTCTTCCAAGATCAATATATCCTTATAAAAAATAATACCAAGAATTGGTTGAATGGGTAAGAAAATAGACTTACATATATTTCTTTTGATATATAATTCTCCATATAAAGTCTCTTTCTTTATGGCATAAATTACCTCGGAAGTTGAAGCTTTCTACTGCTGATCGAACCTCTTTTGCAATCTGACCTTCGCTGCTTCAAATATCGATTTCTCTTTGTAGATAACTCAGATAAAAAATTGGTCAAATGGGTAAAAGAGTAGTCTTACAGATATTTCTTTTAGTCTATATTTCTCCATATAAAGTCTAGTTCTTGATAGCATAAAATACCTCGGTATCTGAAGCTTGTTGCTGTTGCTCAAACCTTTTTTCAATCTGACCTTTGACCATTCAAATATCGATATCTATCTGAAGATAACTCCAATTGGAAAAAAATAATTTTCCCTTGGAAAGTAGACTTAAATAAATTTCTATAAATATGTAATTTGCAATATGAAAATCTCAGTATAGAGGTAAAAACGCAAAGAAAACTTCAGGTGTAGGGACCGAAAAAAAAACTACAAACCTAAACTTAGGGTTGAGGGTTTAGGGTTTAGGATCTCATTATCTATGTGGGTTGAAAAAGTCAACTCACAGAACCTTCTCAGATACCATGTTGAATTTATGGAAAATAAAAATACATCATTGACTTCATTAACTTATTTTTTATCAGAGTACATGAACCTCTATTTATAATAGAGGAAGGTAGTAGAGTCCAATTACAAAAAACTACCATTGTCCTAATTACACCCAAACTCTAACACTTAAAGATAAGTCCTAGCATAATTAAATAATCAATATAGATAAAAGTCAAACATAAATCAAACTAGAACTCTTCTAGGACATGACCATAAGATAAAGATGCCTTTGTGAGTCCTTCTTGATCTTCCAACTAATGTGATAAGGATGCCAGCTCATGGTAATCATGGTGGGTCCTTCTTATGGGCTTGGGCCCATCTTGTGGCCCTTCCTAGGTCGTGTGACCCATCTTATAATACTCTTAGATATGTGGGTCTTCCTTGGTCGTGTGGGCTGGAGCCCTTCTTCCAACAAACTCGTTGGCCATAAGTGGGCTTGTGGACCTATGGGACTTCTCCTTGGTCTGTGGGCCTTGAACCCATCTTCCACATCTCTTGGATGTGTGAGCCTCCCCGGGTCTTATGTGCTTGAGCCCATACTCTAAGACACTTGTATGTGTGGGCCTTCCTTGGTTGTCTGGGCTTGGGCCCATCTTCTAATACAAAAATATCCCTTAGAACATGTTAGAGCACTTAGACAAAATCATTCCCATCCTTTTGAAGTCAACTTAGTTGAATTGGCACTAGAATGATTGATCAGCCTCTACCAATGATTGATCATCCAGGAGTGAGTAGAGTAAAACTATAAAGCATGATCCATCAACCTTAGTCGATTGATCAATCATCCATAACATTGCCATATCATGCTATAAAGCATGATTTGTCATCCCATTTGGATTTATCAATCAATATTGTCCAGGCAAACAAATTTTACATGGAAAGGTCTATCATCCCGTAAGATTGATCAATCAAATAAAATCTTGCCAGTCAAGGACATAAAACATGATTGATCATAGGAAGTTCACAGATCAATCATACTTGCATTGCATAGCTAGAGGGAATTTTGATCATCCCCTTGGAATGATCGATCAACTTAACTTTTGAGGACCAACAGTAACATATTGATCAATTAGTCCATCGTTCAATAAGTCACATTCTGACACAAAAAGAGCCATTATGATCAAGTGATTGATCAATCACTTTACAATGCTCGATCAATCAATGTATTGATATTTGACAATGAGCAAAAAAAATAGCTAGTTTGGTTTGGGGAAGTTATAAATACCCCACCAAACCACACAGAGAGAAGTTAATGAGCATTTATTGGCAAATCCTTTGAGCTTTTACTCTCAATCTTCCAAAACTTCTCAAAAGTGATTTAGAGTGAAAGAAAGAATGCCAACCTTACAAAATCATCCTCTTTTTAATCCTTTCCTTGAAATGCATTCTAGATAAGCTCCCTCACTCTGTATTGTGATGCTACGAAAGTGGAAGCTTCGATCTCTCAAGGACAAGGAACTCTCCTAGTCAAGTGTGTAAGTTTTTACCTTTCTTTATTTTACTTTGTGAAATGTTCATCTAGAATCTATTCAATCTAGATAGAAACAGCTAGCTAGAGCTAGAATCTCGCACCAATCTCTTGGGGAGATTGTTTTTGTAAAAGTGTGTATTGAGTTATACATGTCTTAAAGAAATACGAAATCTTTTTTGTGTAAATTCTAGCTATTAGATCTTTCAAATAGTGAAAATTTCCAAACAAGGGTTCTTGGGTGGTGAATCCCATTAGGGGAACAATGATAACAAAAATTTTGCTTGTGTTATGGTGTGTGAATGTTTTTTTTCCATTGAAAATGAGAATTTACATGATAGTTTATTTACACGCCTTACATAGCTTTTAATTTGAAATACTCAATTCACCCCCCTCTTCAGAAGCCACCGGGTCCTACACTTTTGCTTCTTCTTCTGCTTCTTCTCCTTCTTTTTCTTCTGCTTCTTCTTTGTTGGAAGATAGGGCCCAAGCCCACATGACCAAGAAAAGCCTACATATCTAAGAGTATTATAAGATGGGCCACATGACCAAGGAAGGCTATTAAGATGGGCCCAAGCAAATAAGATGTAGGACATACCATGATTACCACGAGCTGGCATCCTTATCACATAAGTTGGAAGATCAAGAAGGATTCCCAAATATAACCACAAGCTGGTTGGAAGATCAAGGACTCCCAAAGATAACCATGAGTTGGCATCTTTATCTTATGGTCATGTCCTCATAGAAGAGTTCTAGTTTGAGTTATGTTGTCTTCTATTATATCGAGTTATTTAATTATGTTAAGGCTTATCCTCAAGTGTTAGAGTTTGGGTGTAATTGGGATAAAGGTAGTTTTATTGTAATTGGACTCTACTACCTCCCTCTATTATAAATAGAGGTTCATGTACTCTGATTATAATAAGTTACTAAAGTCAATTAAGTATTTCTCTTTTCCATAAATTCAACATGGTATCAGAGCAGGTTCTGTGAGTTGACTTGATCAACCCACAGAGATAATGAGATCCTTTTCTCTAAACCCTAAGTCTAGGTTCGTAGTTTGTTTTTCTTCAGTCCCTACACCCATAGATGTTTTTTTTTCACCTCTATATTGAGATTTTTATATTGCAAATTATATATTGACAGAAAGATATTTGAGTCTAATTTCTAAGAAAATTTTTTTTTTTCCAATCGGAGTTATATACAAAGAGAAATTGATATTATAATGAGAAAATGTCAAATTACAAAAGAGGTTCAAGCAACAGCAAAAAGCTACAACTTCTTAGGTATTTTATGCTCTCAAGAACAAGACTTTCTATGGAGATATATATATCAAAAGAAAGATCTATAACTCTATTATCTTACATATTCAATCAATTTTCAATCGGATTTATCTACAAATATAAATTGATATTTTAAGTAGCGAAGGTTGAAAAAAGGTTCAAGCAATAGTAGAAAGCTTCAACTTCAGAGGAGATATTTATCTTGGAAGAGTCAATGGTCATTCTGGAAAAAAAAAGGAGAAACAATACTTAGTTTGGCCAGATGACAGAGACCGAAATCTATCAGATTATTTATCTTATTCTAATTATATTTTATGAAGAAATGTTATACTTGGATGAAAGGTATTTAAGTCTACTTTAAGAAGGAGAAAATTTCAGTCAATCTGATCTATATTTAAAGATATATTTGCATTGGAAGAATCAAAGGTCAAGCTAGTATTATGTTGTATTGAAAAATCCAAATTTATGCCCATTGTTTTGCGTCACTTTTTGAGGTTATATATCAAAAAAATATCTCACTTCTCCCAGTTTTAAGGGCTTATTTATACATCTCTGTTATTTGGGCTTATTGCTACATCTATGATATTTGGTTCAAGCTGGGATCATTGCCATTACATCCCAGCTGGAGGGGGAGAAATAGAAGAATTACAAGAAAGAAGTATTTTATTCCATATGTTGTGGATAAGTTTAAGTGACCAAATTATTCAAGAAAGGGGGAGCACAAAAGATGAAGTTGCATCATCTAAGAAAAAATATTAATATCGGATTATGATTATTTGTTGGGTTCTTCTACAAGATCTATTATTTTAGTTCATGTTATATGTGTTGGAAGATGGCCATGTTATATTCAGTTGCAGCTATTATGTCTCTTTGGGGACATTATTATTGAAGAAGAGGTGGCCTCTGTAACCTTTCTCATACCATTATTTATTTGTCCCCGTGAAAAATATCAAATGTTAACAGTTGGGATTCCAAGACGGAAGAACTTAATACACCGTCAAAAATATCAAAACTATCAATGGTTGGGATTCCATAACGGAGGAACTTAATACCCCGTCAAAAATTTCAAAAATATCAATGGTTGGGATTCAATGACGGAGGAACTTAATACCCCGTCAATAGTATCAAATGTCAACGGTTGGGACACCATGACGGAGGAACTTATTATTACATCTATGTTATCTTATAACAAGGCATGGGATGGATGGATCCAATGCTGAGAGGGAGTGGGCCCTCCAAGCTGTTATGGTCAGGTTCAGGGCAGAACCCTTCCTGGGTTACCGAACCCAATATGAACAGTAGCTCACTACTATTCTTAGGCTAAAGTGGTTATCAACCCACTGGTACTCTCGTCACTTATGGCAGCCGTGGACTATTGGAAGTTGACCAAATCAGGATTGCAGCTCTCTGAAGCTTCTTGGAGGACTGGGTATCCACCCCTGTTGTGCTCGGAGGTAGAACAACAGGGAATTGAAGGCTGGTCAAGGTCTGAGCAGCAACTCCCTACTGTTCTTGGCGGAATTTTGGCAGCACCTCCCTGCTATGTTGGCTCAGTCAGAAACCCCCCTCTGCTGTCCTTGCTTTGCAGTAGGAAGGCTACAACCACCCTGGTGTTCTTCCGACCAAACCCAACAACAACACCCTGAGGTGCTATTCCGTCTGCAAGGACTCTCGGCACTGTTGTAAAACACAACGAACAATAGCAGCTGAGACCAGAGAAGGTTTGTGCTGCTGTTCTAGGATTAGATCTATAAAAATGGGGAGAGATAGAGGTGAAGAGGGAGAGATTGGAGGGGTAACTAGAGCTCAAATGGGAACTCCAACCCTGAGCTCATCAAGGAGAACTCGGGATCATATTTTAGGCAAAAATAAACTTATCTTTTCATATTCCATCTTCCCCCCTACATATGCTTGATGTCAACCATAGTTTAGGGCAAAAATTACAAAAATACCCCTAAGGCATAATTAATCCTGACTGAAATAAAAACAGAAATATAACTAAATGACTCAGCCATGGTGTCACCAAGTTACACGGCTCACGATTGAGTTCATAACATCTCTCTCCCCCTAGAGAAAGAGTTTGTCCTCAAGCTCGAATGTAGGATCGGCCCGGCAAAATGTCTACACACTGTTGCATCTGTGTCAGCCCACTGTATGAGAACTTCCCACTTGTTGTGAAGTTGGTAGGCTTGCAAGGCTGTGGCCGGAGAGAAAATAATATGCCCCTCCTTTACTGGCAGTAAGAATGGAGGCGGAGGTGGGGCTGGACCCCTGAAGGGTTTGAGGAGGGATACATGAAAGACGTTGTGTAATTGAGCGCCTGGTGGAAGTTGTAGCTGGTACACCACTTGGCCAATGCATTGGAGAACCAAAAAGGGCCCAAAGAATTTGGGAGATAGCTAGTTGCGAGGGCCAGCCAGAGACTATTGATGGTAGGTTGTAAACGAAGCCACACATAATCACTGGGGTTGTATGTCACATCTCGGTGGCCCTTGTCATAGTAAGCTTTCATTCTGGCCTGAGTATGCTGGAGACGTTGGGTGGCTACTTGAAGTACCTGCTCACAATCCAGCAGTGCCTGGTCAAGGGTGTCAACTCGGGTGGAACCGATCATATAGGACAGCAACCTAGGTGAATCCCTTCCGTAGAGAACCTTGAATGGCATGGCTTGCAAGGCAGTATGGAAGGATGTGTTGTAGCAATATTCGGCCTAAGGAAGCCTGTTATGGACTCCATAGCAACAAGAGTGGCTAACCGGAGAAGAGAATAGATGGAGTAAACTTGTATTTTAGCACCTTAGGGGTTTAATTGTAATTTGAAGTTCCATAAGGGTCTAATTGTAATTATAGAACCTTTGATGTTTTCCTTGACCTATTTAGGGCGTCAAGTGAAGGAATGAAGACAAGCATTGATCATTAGTCTAAATGAGATCAGGTTCTCTCTCAAAAGAGGCCTAACGTGGGAGCTCCTTTCAAGGCTCACGTCCTTCACCATTGGGCGTTCCAAGAACCCCAAATCCTTCCCTTCCTCATCATTCAATCTGGAAGCTAGAGGAGATCGCCGGGTGACTCGATCCATGGCTAGAGAGCCTAACAACGTGGTATCAGACAGGACCACCCTTGGTGATTCCTCTTCACCTGCAGAAATTCGAAATTTTGTGGAAGAAAACCATGCTGGTCTTCAATCTCAAATCAATGGCTTGGAGGGCAAATTCCAGATGTTGCTGTCACGCATGGAAGAAGGATTCACCCAGCTTTCAGTCCAGATGGCATCCTCATCACGTCCAGCAGATCCTCTCAACCCTCTGCCAACGCCTCCACCTCCTCCCCTGCACCAAACACCTCAACCTCGTGGGGGCCTCAATCCAGCCCCTCCTACCGTGCCAAGGTACACAAAGCTTGATTTTCCAACGTATGATGGGTCCTCCGACCCTTTAATGTGGTTGCACAGGTGTGATCATTTCTTTTCCAATCAAGGAACTCTGCCCGAAGGCAAGGTTCAATTAGCCGCCTTCCACATGCTCGATGAAGCGCTTATGTGGTTTCATCAATTCAAAAACGAATTTGTGGTCTATGATTGGGAATTTTTCAAAGAAAATTGTATGCTACGGTTTGGTCCTCCGCTTCGCAGCAACCCAGTTGGGGATTTGGTCAATCTAAAACAGCTTGGCACTATAGAACAATATCAGAAATTGTTCCAAGAAAAACTTGCTCGTGCAAGTCATTTGGTCCGACCTGAACTTTATGTCAATTTGTTCACGGCTGGCCTGGTAGAACCCCTTCGCCTAGAAGTGGAATTGGAAGCCACCACCTCCCTAGCCCACGCCATGAATTTGGCAAGAGCATTGGACACCAAACAGCGCCTCTTCCGTGAGTCCTTAAACAAACGTCCTCCTTGGCAACCTCGCCCACAGCCCCATGGCCCTTATCCCACTCCCCCCAGGCCTCCTCCCAACCAACCATCACCACCACCACCAGCCTTTACACCCCCACCAGGATTTATCAAACGTCTGACAAAAGCAGAAATTGATCAGAGGAGGGCTCAGGGCCTATGTTTCAATTGTGATGAGAAATTCGTCAAGGGCCATCTATGCAAAAGACTATTTTGGGTAGAAATAGAAGACCCCTCAGAGGATGACTTTCAGGAAGATATGGACCAAACCGAGGAGGACACACCAGAGATCTCCCTCCATGCCATGACCGGACTGCATAGCACAAATACCATGCAGGTCCATGCCACCATGAAACATCATATTCTGCTAGCACTCGTGGACTCAGGCAGCACACATAATTTTATAAGCAGCCAGGCAGCACAACAGTTGGGGTTATCACTACAGCAGAAATCAGGAATATCAGTCTCAGTGGCTAACGGTGACAAGGTCACCACAGTGGGGTTCTGTTCAGCAGTGCCCTTTACTATTGAAGGTCACTCCTTTGTAGCAGATTTTTTGGTCATACCGCTGGCTGGGTTTGACCTTGTCTTGGGAATTAAATGGCTACAGCGATTGGGTCCGATCTTATGGGATTTCCAATCCCTGACCATGAGTTTTAACCAGGACACACATCCGATCACCCTCCATGGCAATAGCGCCCAGAGGCCATGCAGCCTCCACACACTTTCGGTGGATCCTTCAACAGGGGATAACTTAGCTTCATTGTTGGCCGAATATGCTGATTTATTTCAGGCACCTGCCGACCTTCCTCCTATAAGAGAGTGTGATCACAGAATTCGTTTGAAGATGGGCACAGAACCAGTGGTAGTGCGTCCCTACCGCTATCCCCATGTGCAAAAAGATGAGATAGAACGACAATGTCAACAAATGCTACAACAAGGTATTATTCAGCCTAGTCGTTCTCCTTTTTCATCCCCGGTATTACTCGTAAAGAAATCAGATAAATCTTGGCGCTTTTGTGTGGATTACCGTGACCTCAATGCTCGCACCATCAAAGATAAATTTCCAATTCCAGTGGTCGATGAATTATTGGATGAGCTACACGGCTCTCAACTATTTACAAAGTTGGACTTAAAATCTGGCTACCATCAGATTCGGGTTTATTCAGAGGATATCGAAAAAACTGCCTTCCGCACCCACCATGGTCACTACGAGTTCTTGGTGATGCCATTTGGGTTATCCAATGCCCCGTCCACCTTTCAAGCGCTTATGAACCAGGTATTTTGCCCTTTCTTACGGAAGCATGTCTTAGTTTTTTTTTATGATATCCTGGTCTATAGCAAAACTTGGGCAGCACACTTGCATCATTTGAGACAGGTTTTCACCATTCTCCGAGCACACCATTTATTTCTCAATCGTGCCAAATGTGACTTTGCCACATCCGAAGTAGCTTATTTGGGGCATGTGATCTCAGCATCCGGGGTGAAACCAGATTTCAGCAAGATACAATCGGTGATGGATTGGCCCACACCTCACACCGTTACAGCTTTGAAAGGGTTCCTTGGTCTCGCAGGGTATTATCGAAAATTTATCAAAGAATACGGTCACCTGGCAGCACCATTGCATAATTTACTGAAGAAGCATGCCTTTCAGTGGTCTCAGTTGGCAGACTCCTCATTTAACAACTTAAAACAGGCATTAGCGTCAGCACCAATTCTCCAATTGCCCAACTTTGCCGAAAATTTCATCATAGAATGCGATGCATCCGGGGGAGGGATTGGTGCCGTCTTGCAGCAACAGGGTCACCCCATTGCCTATTTCAGCCGCCATCTCGCTCCTCACCATCACAAGTTAGCCACGTATGAAAGGGAACTTATCGGTTTGGCCAAAGCTGTGCAGCATTGGTGGCCGTATCTGTGGGGCAGACCTTTTGTGATCAGGACAGACCACTGTAGCCTCAAATATTTATTGGAGCAGTGCCTTACTACATCCCCACAACAACATTGGCTCAGAAAATTAATGGGATTCGATTTTCAAGTGGAATACAAACCGGGTTATCTCAACAGGGCAGCAGACGCTTTGTCACGCCGGGAACTAGAGGATTCACATTTGCACGCATTGAGCCACCCCAAGTCGCCCTTGCTGGACACAATCCGTCAGGATACTAGCCATCATCCAGATCTCCTTGAGTTACAAGCTCAGATCGAAAACCATTCCAAGGATAAGAACTGGACACTACAGGACGGTCTCATTCTGTATAAAGGACGCATATATCTTCATCCTTCGTCGGTACTCATTCCTGCCATTATTGCCTCCTTTCATGATAGTACACATGAGGGCCAGCAGAAAACATACTTCCGCCTCAGTCGGGAATTTTATTGGAGCGGTATGAAGCGGGTCATTGCTGAGTATGTTGCAGCGTGCCAGATCTGTCAGAGGAATAAGTCAGAATCCTTACAACCCGCCGGCTTGCTCCAGCCACTTCCACTTCCTTCACAGGTATGGGCAGATCTATCAATGGATTTTATCGATGGTCTTCCTCCTTCTGCAGGGAAATCTGTTATTTTTGTTGTGGTAGACAGGTTCTCGAAATATGCCCACTTTATGGCCCTCAGCCATCCGTATACAGCCACACAGGTCGCTCAACTCTTCATGGATAATATTGTCCGTCTCCATGGCCTTCCGGAGACCATCACCAGCGACCGTGATGCAATCTTCACCAGTAAATTTTGGGGGGAACTATTTAAGCTCCATGGTTCTAAGTTAGCTTTTTCGTCAGCATACCACCCTCAAACAGACGGCCAGACAGAAGTGGTTAACCGCACATTGGCGATGTATTTGCGGTGCTTTGTGGGGGACACGCCCCGACTGTGGGTTCGTTGGTTAGCATGGGTGGAGTATTGTTATAATACCTCATACCACACCGCCTTGGGTACTACCCCTTTTCAAGTTGTTTATGGACGCGAACCTCCGCGACTACTTTCTTATGCACCGGGGTCTTCTCGGGTAGCAGCATTGGACCAAGCATTAGCCGACAGAGATGCAATGCTTGCTCAAGTCCGCCTTCAGTTACAACGTTCACAAGCAACTATGAAGCATACTTATGACAAAGGACACCGTCCCCTTTCCTTTGCACCTGGAGAATTTGTTTGGCTCAAACTTCAGCCATACCGCCAACTATCTCTTGCAGCCATCAAACGCCATAAGCTCTCTCCAAAATTTTATGGGCCATTCCAGATCATGCAACGCATTGGCACTGTGGCGTATCGTTTGAAACTACCACCAGATGCCAAGCTCCATGACGTCTTCCACGTCTCCCTTCTCAAACCGTTCAAGGGAGACTCACCACTGCTGCATACCCCTCTGCCTCCTCTCAAAGATGGCAGGTCCATGCCCACGCCCGCTCAGATCCTTCAAGCCAGGCGAGTTAACAACGCTTGGGAAGTGTTGGTTCGGTGGACTGACAAGGAATTGATAGAAGCCTCTTGGGAGACACTCGAGTCCTTCCAGACTCTATTTCCCACTTTCGAGCTTGAGGACAAGCTCTTTCTTCAGGAGGGGGGTGATGTTATGGACTCCATAGCATCAAGAGTGGCTAACCGGAGAAGAGAATAGATGGAGTAAACTTGTATTTCAGTACCTTAGGGGTTTAATTGTAATTTGAAGTTCCATAAGGGTCTAATTGTAATTATAGAACCTTTGATGTTTTCCTTGACCTATTTAGGGCGTCAAGTGAAGGAATGAAGACAAGCATTGATCATTAGTCTAAATGAGATCAGGTTCTCTCTCAAAAGAGGCCTAACGTGGGAGCTCCTTTCAAGGCTCACGTCCTTCACCATTGGGCGTTCCAAGAACCCCAAATCCTTCCCTTCCTCATCATTCAATCTGGAAGCTAGAGGAGATCGCCGGGTGACTCGATCCATGGCTAGAGAGCCTAACAAAGCCATTCCAGCCACTGATGCGGGTGATCACCCATGAAACACCGTAAGTACATTTCCACAGTGCGGTTAACTACCTCAATCTGGCTATCTAATTGCGGGTGATAAGAAGAGGAAAAGTTCAACTTGGTATAGCATAATTGGAAGAGCTCTCTGCAAAAGTGGTTGGTGAAGACCGCATCACGGTCGCTCACAATGGACTCCAAAATGCCATGCAAACGAACAATATGGTCGAAAAACACTTGAGCAACTTGTGAAGCCGTATATGGATGAGCCAGTAGGATAAAGTGAGCATACTTTGAGAATATGTCAACCACCACCAAGAGGACGGATTTGCCAGCAGCTTTGGGAAGGCCATCAATGAAGTCCATGGACAGATCATCCCAGACCTGTGAGGGAAGGGCGAGTGGTTAAAGGACACCCATTGGTGATAAATGTTCAGCCTTGATGCGTTGATAGGTATGGCACGAGGTGACGTACTCAGCAATTACAGACTTCATGACTTGCCAGTAAAAATCATCCCTGATCCGATGCAGCGTCTTTTGAATTCCCTCGTGAGTGCTTTCATGGTAGGTAGATAAAATGACGGCAACCAAGGGGGAGGAGTGTGGTAAATATATACTATTTCAATACATAACGGTGTCGTCCCAAATAGTCCTCTTGGAGTCCATGGTTCCCGCAGTGATCTTCTGAGATAGCTCCCGAAGAGATGAATTAGTCCGCTAGTCCTCTTTAATGGAATCAAGCAAGAGAGATCTTGGCTGGCTAACTGCATAGACTTGTGCGGTTCCTCTAGACGTAGGGATAAGTCATCAGCCACCTTCTTCAATTTGCTCGGCTTGTGTTCCACTATTGTTGGAAGATGGGCTCCAGCCCACACGACCAAGAAAGGCCAACAAGATGGGCCCAAGCCCATAAGTAGGACCCATCATCATTACCACAAGTTGCCATCCTTATCACATGAGTGGGAAGATCAAGGAGGACTCACAAAGGCATCTTTATCTTATGGTCATGTCCTAGAAGAGTTCTAGTTTGAGTTATATTTGTCTTTTTATCTATATTGAGTTATTTAATTATGCTAGGACTTATCTTTAAGTGTTAGAGTTTGGGTGTAATTGGGACAAAGGTAGTTTTTTTGTAATTGGACTCTACTACCTTTCTCTATTATAAATAGAGGTTCATGTACTCTGATTATAATAAGTTAATGAAGTCAATGAAGTATTTATCTTTTCCATAAATTCAACATCGCATCTGAGCAGGTTCTGTGAGTTGACTTGGCCAACCCACAGAGATAATAAGATCCTTTTCTCTAAACCCTAAACCCTAAGTCTAGGTTCATAGTCTTTTTTTTCAGTCCCTACACCCGTAGTTTGGTTTGCATTTTTTACCTCTATACTGAGATTTTCATATTGCAAATTATATATTGACGAAAAGATATTTGAGTCTACTTTCCAAGGAAAATGATTTTTTCCAATCGGTGTTATCTACTGAGAGATGTCAATATTTGAATGAGTGAAGGTCAGATAGAAAAATGGTTCAAGCAGTAGTAGAAATCTTCAGATTCCAAGTTATCTACAAAGAGGAATCGGTATTGGAAGTAGCAAAGGTCAGATTGAAAAAGAAGTTCGAGGTATTTTCTACTATCAAGAAAGAGACTTTATATGGAGAATTATATATCAAAAGAAATATATGTAAGTCTAGTTTCTTACCTATTAAACCAATTCTTCGTATGAATTTTTTATAAGGAAATATTGATCTTGGAATAGTCAATTGTCATTCTTGAAAAAAAGGAGAAATAGTACTTAGTTCGGTCAGATGACAGAGACCGAATCTATCAGATTATTTATCCTATGATAATTATATTTTATGAAGAGAAGTTATACTTGGATGAAATTTATTCAAGACTAGTTTTGGAAAGAGAAAATTTCAAGTCAATGTGATCTATAATAAAAGATATATTTGCATTGGAAGAATCAAAGGTCATGCTAGTATTCTATTGTATTGAAAAATATGAATTTATGCCAATTGTTTTGAGTCACTTTTTGAGTTGATATATCAGGAAAATATCTCACTTCTCCCTGGTTTGAGGGCTTATTTATACATCTTTGTTATTTGGGCCTACTGCTACATCTATGATATTTGGTTCAACTTGGGATCACTGCTATTACTTCCCAGCTTGAGGGGGAGAAGTAGAAAAAGTACAAGAAAGAGGTTTTTTATTCCTTATGTTGTGGATAAGTTTATGTGACCAAAATATTCAAGAAAGGGAGAACACAAAAGATGAAGCTTCTGCATCATATTGGATTGGGCAACATTATTTCATGGGTCCTTCTATGAGGTTTATTATTTTGGTTCGTGTTATATGTGTTGGAAGATGGTCGTGTTACATTACACATGTTGTTATTATGTTGTTAAGCACCTAGCCAATACTACCCAAAAGACCGACATGTTAGGAGCGGAAGACATAGGTACTTAACTCAAGACCATAACATCACACCCCACCTTCATGAGCCTACGACCACGATGGTCCACTCTAGCGACGGCCTACTCTAGCGACGGCCCACTCTAGCAACGGCCCACTCAAGCGACACTGGCCGGACCCGGGTTAAGTTCCTACGGCCCACCATTAATTTTAATCTGGCCTCTAGGTCGCCCCCTCTGCTTAGGTCTCCCCCTCTGCTAGGTCGCCCCCTCCGGGATTTGAACTCACGACATGGGAGCCTGCACTAATACCAAATGTTAAAATCCTAGCCAATACTACCCAAAAGACCGGCCTATTAGGATCGGAAGACATAGGTACTTAACCCAAGCCATAACATCACACCTCACCTTCACGACCTGACGACCACAGCGGCACAACGACACTGGCCCGACCTCGATAATACCTAGACGCGACCTACCAGTATTTTAATCCAGCCTTTTCACCCGTGCAATGACAATGGCCTGACCCAGGGCTTATCACAAAGACCTACCAGTATTTTAACTTGGCCTTTGCGCATCCTGGGACTCAAACTCACGACATGGGAGCCCGCTCTGATACCAAATGTTAAGCACCTAGCCAATACTACCCAAAAGACTGGTCTGTTAGGAGCGGAAGACATAGGTACTTAACCCAGGAGCATAACATATGTATCTTTGGATGAGACATTATTATTGAAGAAGAGGTGGTCTCAGTACCTTTTCTCATATCATAATTTATTTGACTCTAAAAAATATCAAGGTTGGGACACCATGAGAGTCGGTGCCCGAATTGGGACACCATGATAAATTTAACTCTCAAAAATATCATGATTGGGATACCATGAGAGTTGGTGTCCAGATTGGTACACCATTATAAATAAACCCACTACCCCCACCACCTCCTGTAATGGATTTTATTACTCCTACCACTTGAGAGTCGTTGTCCTATGGAGGGACACGGTGGTGGACACTTCAGAGCAATGCCGATAGACACACTACCTACAGAAGATAGAGTGTGCCCTACATACAGCGTTAGGACTGGAGTATGGAGCAATGTCTTATCGGCTAGGAGTGATTTTTACTCTCACTTATACTATGCCAGCAGAGTCTCATAGAAGGGCGCAACAACATGAGGGGGAGTGTTAGAAGATGTGCCATTTTATACAAAAAGATTCTATACATCATTTGCAAGAAGCTGGAGTTCATGATGTTCTCTCACCCCCAACTTGAGGGGGAGTGTTGGAAGATGAGCTCCAGCCCACACGACCAAGGAAAGCCAACATATCTAAGAGTATTATAAGATGGGTCACACGACTAAGGAAGGCCCACAAGATGGGCCCAAGCCCATAAGAAGTAGGACCCACCATGATTACCACAAACTGGCATCCTTATCACATAAGTTGGAAGATCAAGAAGGACTCACAAAGGAATTTTTATCTTATGGTCACATCCTAGAAGAGTCCTAGTTTGAGTTATGTTTGTCTTTTATCTATATTGAGTTATTTAATTATGCTAGGACTTATCTTTAAGTGTTACAGTTTGGGTGTAATTGGGACCAAGGTAGTTTTATTGTAATTGGATTCTACTACCTTCCTCTATTATAAATAGAGGTTCATGTACTCTAATTATAATAAGTCAATGAAGTCAATGAAGTATTTCTCTTTTTCATAAATTCAACAACTGTGCAGTCAAACCCCAATAATTTGCTTATCCAGTGTTGTTGTGGTAACGTCGATATGCGTGGGGTGTTGTGCTTGTTGTAGTACCGCCACAATACCGCCACCTGAAGTGTCACACTCCACAAAAAATAAGGCCTCAAAGTCCGGTAATTGCAGGACCGGAGTGGAAGCTAAAGCCTGCTTGAGTGCCATGAAAGATTTTGTTGCTACAACCTCCTGGACGAAGGCATTGCACTTGAGAGGATTGGTCAATGGATTGGCCAGTGGACCATAATTCTGTATAAATTTCAGATAATAACCTACGAGCCCCAAAAATCCTCGTAAGGCTGAAATGTTGTGCAGTTAAGGCCAGTTGGGGATTGCTGCAATTTTTTCTGGGTCCACTATAACACCCATTGCTAAAATGATGTGGCCAAGATAGGCGACTTGGGCCTTTCCAAAAGAGAATTTGGAGCGCTTGATGAAGAGGTCATGTGCTTGGAGGAGTTGGAAGACAAGCCATAAGTCTTTGAAATGTTGTGCTCTTTATTTGTTGTACCTAAGAATATCATCAAAGAAAACCAACACAAATTTGCGGAGATAATCACGGAATACCTCATTCATCAAAGCCTGAAAGGTGGATGGTGCATTGGATAACCCGAAAGGCATCACCACGAATTCGATGTGTCCATGGTGAGTACGGAAAGCGGTTTTCTTGATATCTGGCGGTTGCATTCTGATTTGGTGATAGCCCGATCTCAAATCCAGCTTGGTAAAAATTGTTGATCCATGCAATTCGTCCAAGAGCTCGTCCACCACTGGTATGGGAAACTTGTCTTTGAAGGTTTTTACATTGACTTCCCTGTAGTCCACATAGAACCGCCATGTGCCATCATGCTTCTTAATGAGTATAACCGGCAAAGAAAATGGGGAACGACTGTTGCGGATAAGGTCCTGTTCCAGCATGGTCTAGCACTACCATTCGATTTCATCCTTCTGAAGGTGTGGATACCTGTAAGGTCTAACCACCACTACATCTGATCCGGCTTTTAAACAAATCCAGTGATCACAGTGCCTCAATGGGGGGAGCCCAGATGGCTCCCGAAACAAGTCGGTGAACTCCTCTAGTAACGTGTTCATGTTGTTGGCCGGTGGTTGCTGCTCGTGCAAGAGGTGGACATGGGGGGGCGCCTATAGCATGACTGCCCCTTAACAACACTGGTTTGCCTTCCGACACAAAAATTATTGTTAACGCCAAGAAGTCCCACAAAATTGGGCCTAATGTTTGCAACCACTTAACCCTGAGAACCATATCAAATCCTGTATTAGGAATGACAAAAAATTCAGTGTTAAAGTGAGTGATACCAATGGAAAATTGTACCTCCCTTTGAAGCCGTAGCTCGGAACCTTCTCACCAATGGCGACTGAAACTATGGCAATTGGGTGAGGTTGGATCCCAAGTCAGAGGTGTTTCATTGTTGTCACACTAAGGAAGTTATGTGTGCTGCCCAAGTCCACCAATCCCACCAGTTTGGCTTGCACTTGCATGGTTTTGGCTGACTTCCGTCCGGTAATGGCATGTAAGGAAATTTCTAGTTCGGCCCCCTCTAGAGTATCTTCGGGTGGTTCTTCTTCCTCTGCCACTGCTTCCACTTCCAACCAAAACAATCTTTTACATCGGTGGCCAGCCCGGTAAGGTTCGTCAAAATTATAGCAGAGGTTCTTCGCTCTTCGGTCAACTATTTCCATCCCGATTAATTTTCTGATATATGGGGTTATGGAGTTGCTGATTCTAGTGGCTGCTGCCACAATATGGCCAACCGTAGGTTTGGGCGGTGGCACTAGTGGCCCTATCACTGGAGGCAAGTAATTCCTCCTTCCTTGCCACCCGGGTGCACTGGTTCTCCTCCCTTGCTAGCCAATCATCATGTTCCGAATATGCTGTCTTGCTTCCATTGCCCGCGTCAAATTCATCGCTCTCCCCAAATTAGTAGGCGCATGGAGCTCCACCTCCAACTTCAACGAATCGTTAAACCTTGCTGTGAACAGATTTATATGTTGGTCTCTTCGAACTAGGTGGCTGGCTAGAGCTAATTTTTCTTGAAATTGAGTATGGTATGCTTCCATCGACCCGGTTTGTCTTAACAAGACCAAGTCCCCCAAAGGGTTGCTATAAGCTAGCGGTCCGAACCGTATTGTGCCTAGTTCCTTAAAATCTTCCCAATTTGTGACCAGGCAGTCCAATTCCACCTGATGGAACCAGAGTTGAGCTTCATCCAACAAGTGGAAGGCAGCTAAGTTCACTTTGTCCATGCTAGATGTGTCTTGGTGAGCAAAATATTTTTCACATCGGTGTAGCCAGATTAAGGGGTTGACGGACCCGGTGTAAGTAGGGAAATCAAATTTGGCGTACCTGGGTACTGACCCTCCACCTTGTGTTGGTAGACCATTGGGCCTTGAATGTTGTTCTCCCCATCTGTTGTAGGAGTGCTCTTCCATCCTTCGCGTAGTGTCTGGAGGTCGGTTTAACCCCACCACTATCTTAGAAACTCTGCTTGTGATTTGTTCCATCATTTCTAACATTCGAGCGGCATTTTATGTCCTCAGTTCCCTGGCAAGGTTTCTTAGCTCTTCACTTTGGGACTGGTCCCCCATGTTACCCTGCTCTGATACCAAGATGTTAGGGTCCCTTGTCATGGATCTTGTAACACAGCATGGGATAGAAGGATCCAGTGTGGAGCGGGAGTGGGCCCTCCAAGTTGTTCTGGTCTGGTTTAGGTCATAACCCTTCTTGGGTTAGCGAACCTGGTATGAACAGCAAAGCACTACTGTTCTTCAACTGAAGTGGTTATCAACCCACGGGTACTCTCGTCACTGATGGCAACTGTGGACTGTTGGAAGTTGGCCAGATCGGTACCACAGCTCTCTACTGCTTCCCGGTGGACTGGGTATCCACCCTATTGTGCTTGGAGGCAGAACAATGGGGAACTTCTGGCTGGCCAAGGTCTGAGCAGCTCCTTGCTGTTCTTGGCAAAATTTTGGCAGCACCTCCCTACTATGCTGGCTCACTCAGAAACCCCCTCTGTTGTCCCTGCTCTGCAATAGGAAGGCTACAACCTCCCAGCTATTCTTCTGACCAAACCCAGCAACAACACCCCGAGGTGCTGTCATGTCTGCAAGGACTCTCAGCTCTGTTGTAAAACACAACGAACAATAGCATTTGAGATCAGAGAAGGTTCGTGTTGCTGTTCTGGGATTAGATCTATAAAAAGGGGAAGCAATAGAGGTAAAGAGGGAGAGATTGGAGGGGTAACTAGAGCTCAAAGGGGAACACCAACCCTGAGCTCGTCAAGGAGGACTCGGGATCCTATTTTTGGCCAAAATGAACTTGTCTTTTTATATTCCACCTCCCCCCCCCCCCCCCCCCCCCCCCTACATATGCTTGATGCTAACCATAGTTTAAGGCAAAAATTACAAAAATGCCCCTGAGGCATAATTAATCTTGACTGAAATAAAAATAGAAATATAACTAAAGGACTCAGTACCTAGTGACTCAAACGTGGTGCCGCTGAGTTACATGGCTCACGATCGAGTTCATAGCATATACCCCCCTGAATTGGCTAGTTGGGCCTCATGGAAGAGAGCACCAGCGTGAGGGGAAGTGTTTGGGCAGAAGGATTGCCATTTCATACAAAAGGTTATATACATCATTTACAGCAAGCTGGGAGTTCATGATGTGTTCTCTCACCCCCAGCTTGAGGGGGAGTATTGGAAGATAGGGCCCAAGCCCACACAACCAATGAAGGCCCACATATCTAAGAATATTATAAGATGGGCCACACGACCAAGGAAGGCCTACAAGATGGACTCAAGCACATAAGAAGTAGGACCCACCATGATTACCACGAGCTAGCATCCTTATCATATAAGTTGGAAGATCAAGAAGGACTCACAAAGATAACCACAAGCTGGTTGGAAGATCAAGAAGGACTCACAAATATAACCACGAGCTGGCATCTTTATCTTATGGTCACATCCTCATAGAAGAGTTCTAGTTTGAGTTATGTTGTCTTCTATTATATTGAATTATTTAATTATGCTAAGGCTTATCCTTAATTGTTAGAGTTTGGGTGTAATTGGGACAAAGGTAGTTTTATTGTAATTGGACTCTACTACCTTCCTCTATTATAAATAGAGGTTCATGTACTTTGATTATAATAAGTTACTGAAGTCAATGAAGTATTTCTCTTTTCTATAAATTCAACATTCTTCTTCTTCTTCTTTTTCTTCTTCTTCTTCTTCCAAATCCACTTTCCCAGCCCTTGACTCATCTCCAAACTCAAGTCTCTAAGTGTGTGGCTCAACTTGTGGAGAATGGCTAGACGAGTTAAAGAGTGGAATGATAACATTGCTCTTGCATGGGATCAGATAAGAGTATAGTAGAAGCAACTAGGAGTAATTCATTGCTACAGGTATCTATCTAAGTAATGACAGTTTTACATAAAGTAGGAGAATGAAATATAAGACGTGGGAGAGTGGTGTCAATACTCGAACACTAAAAATATTATTAAATTTGAACGAAAATGAAGGGAGCGATTAAGGTTTACATACCTCCTTCCCCTATTTATAACTTAAATAGTAATAAAATTTATATCCATGTTAGCCTATAAACCCTAGGAAATGATATTTCCATAAAGTAAAATAAGCCTAATTAACTCAAATTAATATTTTCCAACACTTTCCCATAATTTAGAGCATATAGCTTCAACATGTAATAAAATTCATCTCCTAATTACCATTATAAGCAAAAAAAAAAAAAATGGTCTTCTACATAATATTTGTCTTCAAAAAATGTTGTTGACTATGTGGCTTTAAAAATCTTGAAAAACAATGTGGCTTCCATAGTCTTTGGCTCTTGAGCTTGCACTAAGTACATATTATTTTCTTTCTACCCTTCAAGCTAGAGAATATTTGTCAATATTTCCAAGTTAAACATAAAAAACTACAACAATTATATTTCTCCATCTCCCCCTTTAATAATCGACCATTTTGAGGTGTCCCAAGTGTAAACACTAAGGAAAACATAGACTCTCACAATACAAATGTAAACCCATGAAAAGTTAAATGTAATATTGGTGACAATATAAGAAAAGTCAAAATTGACATGAAAAATTTCAAACTCAAATTAATAATATCAATCGCTAAGTAAGAAAAGTTTGTTACTACAAAACAACAATAGAAACCCACTAAAACCCACTTTTAAAAGTGAAAATAAATATCATTAAGGACAAAAATACCCATATAAGCCAACCAATCCAAAGAACTTGAAAAAAGGGATAGATACAAGCAATTCCAAAAACTACGAGAAAAATATTCTCAACATAAAATTTGGATCACGCAAAATAAGTCCAAATAGAAACAAAGAGTTCCAAAAAATCTAAGAATTGGTCTTAGAAAAGTAAGAAAAAGTCTAAATAATACAAGATTGAATGAGGGATAAGTAGAAAAATATAAAAATATTGGACAACCAAAGTGGCATAAGTGTAATAAATAAGATAATCTACAATCAAAGTGTATGATGATAAGAGACACACAATGGTAGAACCATCAACAGACTAACATCAATATGGACCACAAGATTGGCCACTTCTTTGATCACAACTTTTAACTATGAGAAGAAACCATCTAAGCTACCATGAAACCAACTAGAAATTCCAGCACACTAGAGGGGAAAAGAATGGCAACAAAAAACCTTTAACATTGTATGGTTACAATTTAACACTTGCCAAAATTTTGACTACACCTCCCTACACCCCCTCATGGTATATCGATATTTGTTGATATATATGCACCATGATTTGTTGCCAAAACAGGGTGGATACAAGTCAATAAAGAATATAATATAACAAAGAGAATCATGGATATGTTACAAAAATGCATTGACAATTGTCATAATTTACAACATCAATAATATTAAATAACATTTCACATCCAAAGTGTCCAAAAAAATAGTTCACAAGCTTGTGTGAGTATATTTTGTATTTGTCTATTCTATTAGGTAGGAGAAAACTCAAAAAATTCAAAACCGAAATATATGTTCCAACCTCTAGAATGGGTAGTCACATTTCATTAGAACAATTAATTTTTATGACAATATGGAGGAAACACTTACAAAAATTGATTAGAGTATAGATAACATGATCGTACACATATTGATTTAGTGAGGTTATGGTTAAGATCAGTCAACTCTATTGCTTGTAACCAAATACTCTCCAACCCGAACTCATGTCCCGACCTTAATTTTTCCCTTGTGCTGCATAGGCCAAATTAGCAGAGGCATCAACATGGACCTGATGTTCCATGCCAGCCTGAGTAGCAATGCATTGCTCCTCCCTAAGAAGTTCACTCAAACAGGCATCCAGAGATGGCACAAGATGACGATTCATCAGATGAGAACAGGCAATCTCAAACTCAGGACGGAGCTTCATCAGGAATTAATCTCTCTTGTTGGTCTCATGCACGGCTTGAACAACAAAGAGAGTAGAAAATGGAACGTTCTCATAAACGATGTCGGTATAGTCAGGTCAAAGATTTTGAAAACCCGAAAATTATTCTTTAATGGAAAGGCTTCCTTGTGTGAAGTTAGACATCTCATACTCCACTTGAAAATGCCGAGCCGTGCTATTTTGATGATAAACCTTGTGGATGTAATTCCACATATCCACTACAGTTTTATAGGACATCAGATTAAGAACTAGGTGAGGCTCAACAGAGCCAAGTATCCAGGTCATGATCCTAGCATCTATGGTGGTCCATTTTGACAAAGCTTCGGCTTCACGAGGTGCAAGTTTACACCCATCTATATGACCTCATAATTTTTTTCACATGACAAATAAATAGAATTGAAATGCCTAGACATTGTAGTTCTTACCCTGAACCGAATAGAAGAAAAATCTAACTTGTTCATTGACATGATGAAGATAGCAAACCGAGAGCAAGAGTTGCTGAAATGCAAGCCCCACAAAGATGTTTTCCGAAGGCAACAAAAATGTTGAAACCCTTGCTGAAAATTCCAGAGCTACCACCACTAAAGTGACCAGAACCAAGGTCACCAAGCTGCTGAATAGTAGAGTAATAGAGCACGTTCAGCCCAGAATAGATGACCCACACCAAAAAAAAATTTGAACAGAGCCTTGACTCCTTGAACAGCAACCTTGAGCTTCAAGTTCACGTTCAGCACAGAGTAGTTGAACCACCACACCCATAAAATAATTTTGAACAAAACCCTTGACTCCTCGAACAAAAACTTTGAACTTCAAGCTCACGTTCAACACAAAGGAGCTGAACCATCACACCCAGAATTTTTTTTTAACAGAACCCTTGACTCCTCGAACATAAACTTTGAGCTTCAAGCTCACGTTCAGCACAGAGGAGCTAAATCACCATGCCCAGAAAAAATTTCGAGAGCAGCTCGAAGCTCTGATACCGTGACAAAGATTTCTAGGTGAATAAAGTCTGATGAGAATAGCCAACGTCCACCCCTGAAGGCTGACGGAACAGCCAAGAACAAGAGCTCCAAGCTCTGAGTTTGCGTGGACAGAACCACCACCAAAGGAGGCTGACGACACAACCAAGAACAAGAGCTCCAAGCTCTGAGTTCCGTAGACAGAAACACCACCATAAGAGGCTGACGGAATAGCCAAGGACAAGAGCTCCAAGCTCTTAGTTCACGGTGAACAAGAAGACACTAGAGAGGCTAGAAAAATGGGAAGAGAGAAAAACAGCAGTGTTGCTTCCCTCTCATTCTTTTCTATTTAAACTTAGGGTTAGGTCAATTACAATGCAACCCAGCCCAACTAATCCCTTTCTAATTAACCTATGTACATATCATTATTTATACAACAAATGTTAACATAAAACCTATCTTATATACATTCCAACATATCTTAACAAATGCATGATCATACACATAGATTTAGTGAGGTTATGGCCAAGATTGGTCAACCGTATTGCTTGTAACCAAATATTCTCCAACCCTCTCACCACTAAAAGATTTTAAGTTGAAGCTTTGCTAAGTATTTTAGCTATTATGTATGTATATTATGAATCATTAATAAATGAAAATTCTACTTTAATTAAAATTTTTACAATTATGATGTGAGAATGATTTATGCATAACATGTATAGTGGTTTGTGATGCTCAAACTATCAACATATTATGCTCATTTTTGTTCATTCTATGTTATGATTGTCATGTTTGTTCTATGTTATGATTGTTAGGAACCTATTAATAATGTCTAGCTCGACGAACTCAAGGTCCTCGGGTTCCACCTCACTATTCCACCTCCACAACCCCCCCACCCACCCGCACTCCCCTCTCCTCCTTCTTCCTCTCCCCCCTATTGATGAGTCACTTTCTTCAACATCCCCAAACTAGAACATAGACGAATCACATTACATAACTAAACATTCATAGATCATACAATCACATTTGTATACATATAAGAATAAAATAAAATCTATGTGATAGTCCAATAGTATACTCCCAACTTCATGCTGGAAAATAATTCTCGCCAAATGGACACAATCCTTTAGCACTCTAAATATTAAAAAAATCTATACTTAAATAATAAAACAAAAATTGTAAAACTTGAATAGCATAGAAAAGTATAGAAAATAGGCACAATTAATTAACAAGCTAATATAAAATTATTCCAAAATACTCTCTCTCTCTCTCTCTCTCTCTCTCTCTCTCATGAAGGAATTCATTCTATCCCTACCCTCAATCTCGGCACCTCCCCACCCCCGGGACACTATTCCTCCGCGTGCTTATTCCCTTTGGCCCCCTTCCCTCTTCCCTATTGTCCTCGTAACCTGCGCACACTCTGCTCAACCCCCTTCTCCAGTCTCCCCTTAACCCCCCTGTGCAATGCCTCCATGGTCAAATGAAAGAAAACTCAACACTGCCACACCTCATCACCGGAGTGCCAAGAGCCATTGGTTCTCTATCGTGGGAGGGATCCCTAGGTTCTTTGGTGGTAAGGAATGAAATCATTTTCATGCAACCCTAAATCTAATTATGCTAGCAAAATGTATTTCTACCTATAAAAATCGCAAACTTTCCTGGCAAAGAATCATTTTTGCTGAGAAAAAACACTTTCTTCAGATCACATCAAGACTGCTGACAGAACTAATATCTATCCGACAGAAAATAAATTCCGAATAGAAAATGAACCTGGGAAAATGTTTTCTTTCCCAGGAAACACTATTCTCAATCTAAATAATTTTGCAGACAGAATCCAAATATGTTTTTCTGAGAAAAGTAAATTCTGTTGAGAAAAAAGGATTATCGTAAACATCATACTTGATGAAAATTATAATTTTCCAGGAAAAATCCTTTCTTGAGGGCGAGCAAAAGGATTTGTTTTAACTTGTAACTGTATTTTTTCACCAGGTGTGGTAACTTTGGGTGGTGGAAATTATTTAGCCGGTAGAATATCCACTGCAAGAAGTATTTTTTTAGTGTAATATGTACTTTAGAGGGGAGCCAGAATGCTAACGAGACAGTTTTACTTAAGAAGGAGAAAGGAATCGATCGTTGGGAGACGAAGTTTAGAGAGCTGCAGAGCGAGAAAAAAAAGGGAACAGTAGTTAACCAGGATCAGGTTCCTGTGACTTAGATGTGATACTATGTTAAATACAAGAACTGAAATTTACAATGACCAACTCTAACGTTTGAGAGAAGGGAACGGTAGAGTTGTTCAAACAACTTTAACTGTGTAAGAGAGGTAAAATCTCCTAAAAAAATCCCAAGTACCGAAGGTTGGCTTCAGCTGAGTTCTCCAGGTCAATCTGGCAACTTGTCTTGATCTTCTGTTCTGAATGACAAGTCACTGATCTGAATCGGTGACTGCCGAGTTACTGCTTTCACCATAAGCCTGTATTGAAATGATTTAAAGCTAAACCCTGAACTACTCTATGAACTGTCCCTAAAGTACCCTCCATAACCTAAAACTTTAAAGCATAAATCGCAATTGGGTATTATGGTGATAATCATTTTTTAGCAGGATGTCTTCCCTTGGTCGTAATTCAGAGAGATTTAAGTAATTTAGTGGATCTCTACTGTATATATGCAGGTTTGGACTTGAGGTTGTATACACGAGTGACAGACGTAAGGGTGAATGAGCAAATACATGCACGTACTCTTATACATAAACATCATGAAATATAGTAAGAAGTTCATAAATTTCTCATTAGGCTTTTCGAAAAGTAAAAGTAAGAGTCACATACCTTTACTAGTATAAAAGATCTCTTTATGCTCAATGACCTTGAAAGTAGAAAAGAAGGAAATGGGTCCCTCCCTCTCTGATCATTGTCAAAACGTCTCTTTTTTCCAACTCTCTCCTTCCAGAAACGGGGTATATATGTATATATATACATAGAGGAACTTAATTCTCTGTTCTAATCTCCACTTTGATTTCTTTTCACTTTGTACGAATTCAATATTCCATTTGTATTTGTGCTCTACAAGAACCTTGCAGCGCAGTAACTACACTATCTTAACTCTTTAAAAATGACGTGATCTTTCCAGAGGTTCAGCGATGCAGGCATTCCTTCAACCCTTTTCCGTTGCGAGAGGGAGGGACCCTTTGCCTTCTTTAAATTCGGATACATCAACCTCCAATCAGGTGAACTCTACAGCTAAGTTTAAAATGCTATCAGCAAATGATCATTACAGTACTAATGATGCAATAACCCTATCGACTATATATTGGATTCAAACCAAAAGATAAATATATATATGTAATTGGTAAGAACTGTTCGGCTCTTCTCATCTCTTTTTTGTTTGATCTCAGATCAGATGAAAATTGTCCATGTTACTTTCTTGGCTCTCCGATGTCAATAAAAATAAACTAATTCTAAACTTTTTATCGTTTGCTTACCCGTCCCGCTCGCTCTTCCCCTTTCTTCCTTCTTCCTTCTCTTCAATCAAATCTTCCACTTACCATTTTCTTTCTAACTATTTGTCATCTTCATTCTCTGATCTCTTCCAACTTTCGATCTTACCCCTTTGTCCTTCTCTCTCACTTCAATCTCTTTCTCCACTACAGCACTTGCTGAGAGGGCAAATAAACAAGAGATCAAAGAAAATAGAGAAAAGAAAAAAAGGGAGAGAGTAGAATTAAAGTTGAGAAGAGACATGGAAGCAGCCAATGAATGAGAAGAAAGGAGGAACACCGTTTTAGTCTTTTTGTCCATGTGTTAAGCCAACATCTCGGCCTCTTATGAAACTACATAGGTAAATTACCTTAAAATTTTCCACACTTCATAAATGCGCATATTGTAAGATTCACATACAGTTGTTTGATATTATTTACTGCAAAAAAAAAAAAAAAGCTTCTCCTCTCCTTTAGCAATAAGTTAATTTTATCATTATTTAGAATAAAATTAATGAATTTATGCTAAAGTGATTTTTTTTAAAGACACTTTGAGAAAAACATTTATTCATCCCTTTGCCTGCCAAGAGCAGGCATATTTATTAGATAGGCCAAAATCTAGTACAATACAAATGGGATATTATTTTGTACTGTTTTGTAATGGTCCCTGACAATAATTTCTCAAAAATTGTCAAAGAAAAGTATCCAGTCATACAAATAATATCCAACTCACTAATAGAACATAAGAAAATATCCGTTTCATTAGTCTTTAGTAGGGATAGATGTTTCACATCATCCTGAACACTAAGGAGTTTTGAGTGATTCATGTATTATATAGAGAGATATCAAATGATAAAAACGAATTATGGCTCATAACCTTCCACTGATCCGCTAATGCCATTTTTCTCCAACCGAAACCTTTATCTTTTAATTCTCGAATGCAGATCAATCTTCAACTGTTACAATTCAGAGGAGGCACTTTCAAGGTGCATAAATCATTATTTTTTTAATATAATGGACTGTAGTCTTACTTGTAAACATTTTTATACATATTGATTAGGAAATTATCTTCGTGACAGACCTTGCTACAAATGCAGAATTTCAGGGGGGAAAGAAATGCTCTCTATTCAATAACTACAACTCTTTTAATGCCAGATTAGAGTCCCCTAATCAGCTTTAGTGGTTGCAGTACCAAACCAAAAATGCTAGGGAGTCCTTAAGTTTTATTTTTTTATTTTTTTATTTTTTATGGTTGATATTGTTCTTAAAGCACTCCTCTAATGGCTCAACCCCTACTGATCTGTACATGTTCACCATTATGTACTACCCTTACTCCAGCAACAAACTTGTTCCCCATAACCTGAAAAGTATTGGATCGGAAGCTAAGGACCCTTTAGAGTAACCATTTCTACAATGGGAATAACATTGCCTAACTATCTTCATCTGGATCAAGCCACATAAGGTCACCCTTCCAAGCATAATGACATAATGTTTAGGCTGAGGAGAGATTGTGTTGATCTTCTCAGACAATAGGTTGTCCCCAGTGTGGTACAGGCCAGAAATCTAAAGGGGATCAATCTTTTAACAGTTGCACAACGTAAGCAAATGAGCCTTGAGAAGGAGAAAAACAAAAACAAGGTAGAGACATTGATAATGAAAGGCAGAAGAAGAAGCAGAAAAAGAAAACAGAAGAAGAAGAAGAAGCAGAAGAAAAATAAAGTAAAACAACAAAAACAACGAGAGAAAGAAGGCGAGACCCAAGGAATCAAGACATAATACTCAAGAAGTCTAGTTAAGAGGAGACCATTAGACGGTTTTTCTGTAATTACTGTGGTACCTTCAGTAGAAGGACGAGTACTGAAATTGTCGACTTGCGATTGTCGCAACAGAAGAGTCTGACGAAAGCGGACATTCAAGGACAATACTAGCCTTCATTAAATTGGAATTTGAAACAGTCAGCTGTTCCCACCAAGGCCTCCCATTGTAGAGACCGAGCAATTGATTTTCTTCTGTACCTTTCATCGCTCAATAGCCAAGGATACTATTGCAGCTGATGGGTCTCAAAAATGTATACTCCAAATAGAAAACTCAACTTGAAGTACAGCTAGCAACGCTTGATAGTTGAACTGCCTTTCATGTCACAAAGCTGAAAAAGAGGAGACAGCCTCTCATACCCTCCCGGTCTCCCTTATGTTTTGTACGTATATGAAAGTTGGGATTCCAGAAGAGCAGAAGAAACCAATTATGAACAGTATAGAAAAATGTGTACAATCCGTGTAGTTCTTCGTCCTCAAAACTCAATCCTCAGTCCTTACACACTGGCACATTATGCCACATTTAACAAATTCTTGAGGGAAAGAATGGAAGATGGGCTGCGGACAGTCCGCGGAGAAATTTTAAGACATTTAAAATAAACTTGCAAAATATGAGAATGCGGGCATTTCCCGGAAGAGTAGACTCATCTTCCAAGTCTACAGAGAACCTCCCCATTTGGGAAAACTTAGACAACATATGTTTCACCAAATCAAATGTATCGTATGCTTGAACAAAGAAATCACCCTCACCTGTCTGAATTCCAATCTTTAGAATCATGGAAACATAATTTTCCGCATGCGTTCCCTACATACCATCATGAGAATCCGCCGGTGAATCAAGCAGCAAGAACAAATAAAAGATATAGCTAAAAACAATGAATAAATGAGGCAGAAACACATCCAGAACTAAGAAACAATTTCCAAAGTGAAAATAACAACACAAACAAGTCGTTTCAAGCATTGTATTGTGAAGAATAATAATGATCCCAAGGTCTGTTAATTAGCTACAAAGTCCCAGAGAAAAGAGTGGAGTATACTTATACCTCTTGCGCTCCATACATGGATCAAACCAGAAAAAGAAAAATGATAATGAAAGAGTGCTAAAACTTTGAAGGCCTCACAGAGAACAAAAATTGCGTAAGAGAAGCAATTCACCTTGGGCAGAATTGGAGCCAGGAGTGCAGGCAACTGATGCCTGTATATGTTTGCCCGGTAAGAAAGAGTACTGTAGTCACTTCTTGCCGATGCAGCATCATCAAGATTCTCAAGACAAAACTTGGGGGAATTGAAATTAATCTTGCCCCATCATGCGGATGCATGTGAATCTTGATGATGCTACATCTGCAAACAACGACTGTTAATCCATGCAACAGAAACGGCTAAAAGAGAAGAGAAGAGTAGGAAAGGAAGCCGGATTTAAGAAAGGAGAGGATCGAGAGAAGAGAAGCGCATCAAGTAGATTTTCTCTGGAAAACCCTCCAAAGGGACCCAAGAGGTTGCTGAAAAGGGTCCAAAAACTATGAGATCCATGCACATCTCCCCACTTAGTGACACGAGCGCGAATGACGTGGACTGTCGCTAGTGGTTAACACGTAAAACGAAGAGATGTGGGTCCCTAAGGAATCTAAAGTTTCTGTAAACTCAACAACACAGCCCACCCACCTGGAGAAGGAAACGGTGAAGGAGAGGAATAGAGAGACGAGATGTTCGAAGAATTGTCAACTATTTCCAGTTCATCTCCAGTCATTAGATTACAGACCCGGCAATGGTCTCGGCAGACATCGTCAGAATGGTCTGGTGAGTCCGGTCCGCTCTGGACCATTATCAACTGCCGGATTCCGTCAGAGATCGCCAAAAATGAGGGTTTTATGCTTTCGTCCTCTGAGCCATGTCGGATACCAAGATCTTACATGCTCAAAAGAACGCCAAACAAATACCGATACCAGTAGGAGGAAGCCAATGAAGAGGAGTAAAACCCTTCTCTTGATTGACCGGGAAAAAAGCGGAAACCAAACTCAAATCAGGCGAAACTTGACGAAAGCTGATTAGCAAATCCAAGATCGGAGACGGAGTGAACCCTAAAATCAAAAGGCAAGAGAAGCAGAAGGCCGGCAAAGAAGAGATAGAAAATAAAGAAGAGGAGATGTAGAGGGAAGGGAAGCCACATATAGAAGAGAGTGTAGAGGGGAAGACAGGTTGATGGAGATATATATAAACGATGTGAGGGTATTTCTTCAGGGTATTTTGGTAAATAGAAAAGGTGAAGTTTTATAATTGGCAGATGCTTAGCTGTAAGTGTACTGTGCAAAAAAAAAAAATTTCTCCGGTACCCGTCTTCCTCTTAAAAACCCTAACTCCGCCACTTCTTTATATAGTACCATTAAGGTTTCCTTTTCCTAGTGGTTTTTTCCCATTCTCTTCACAAATTCAAAAATGTCAAGTGAATACACTGAATATTTCGTGTACCACCTCATCCGGGAAGAGTTAAATATTAGGCTTGAAGAGCCACTTATATAATGACTTAGTTAAGCATCATTAAGCAGGGTCCTTTATTTAATACAACGAGGTTATAGGGTAATCATGTGTTAATTAATGTTGAAGATTAAGAAGATTAGAGCCATGTGCCTTGCCACTCACTAGGAAGCAGCCACGCCGAATGGATTAATAAGATACTTGCAACTAGATTCATCTCCTTTTAATTAAGTTGACTTAAAAAGAGGTATAGCCGTGACACTCAAATGTTTAACAACTAAGCAGGTTCTAGTTTAATTTCATGTATGAACCATCTCTCTCTTGATATATAGGCTTCACCCAGAGAGTTCGACCGATGGTCCTTTTTTTGTGGACCATCGGACTGCACGTTGCTCATTGTAAAGTTGCCATCAACAACTGAGCGTACAGGAAATCAAACACTGATCCGGATTCTGTGTGTATGCCTCATTGGACTCACTCGCCCCCACTGTACCCATTTTTTAACCCATCTTAAACGAGTGATTATAATTACAAGAAAGTAGCTTTAATTTCCTTTTGTGGAAACTTGGGAGTGATTTTACTTTTACCCGACCCAGTCCTGTGGAGTCTTCAGGTGTGAGTGGGGGAGTGTTTTTAGTCCTTCATAGAGATATTTTAGAAGCAGAGTGGGACCCATGTCATTAAGCCAAGTAACCGTTTGCAACCTGAAGCATATATATGAATAAAGAAATGAGGTCGAGGATTCCATGCATCAGGGCTTTCACCTGAAAGACAAGTCCCACATCCGTACGTGGCCTCTTCGGTTTTCTTTACTCTCATTGGTTCGTTTACCACTTAAGTTTTCTCGATTCAAAAGAAATGTTTTTTTTGTTTTTTTTTATTAATTTATTTTGGTACTCTTCGCGAATAATAATGGATGTACCTTGTATAAAAAAGGCGAAGGGGGGAATACTGGAACATGAAGCAGGTGGGACGAGACTCTCTAACTAATGTGGGCCCTGTACACGTGAACTGTACGAGAGATGATCGCCGTTGATTTTGGGCCACAACTTCACTATCATCACCTCGGGTGATTGGAGAGGAAGAAGATTTTGAAATAATAAACCTGAAAGTGACGGTTGGCATCAGCATGCTTCAATCGGGGGGCCCACATCACGTGTTACATCGGACCCACATGAGAAAAAAATAGCATTTCAAGCTACCTCAACAGCCTTTTCATAATTTAGGATAACATACGAGAGTCTCTAGAACAACCATCAAGGAAAAGGGAAAGCTTTTCGGAAGGAGACGAGGCTGCTGCTTTTTTTTTTTCTTTTTTTTTTTTCTACCTGAAAATTCATGGAAAATCTTTTAACTTCGATCGTCTCCTACCCATTCCTTTTTTAATGAAACAGGTTACAGCATCGCAATCCAAGGGGTAGACACATCCTGTTGGATTAATTCAAAATACAAGCTGTTGCAATCCAATATTGTCGGAAGTTCATCATATGCTCAAGCGGAAACGATTTCTCCCAAGAAATCAAGAAAAGTGAAAAAGTAAAATCAATGTTTTTGCTTTCGTGTCAAATAAAGCCATCCAAAGTGCCTTATCAAATCAAATAAAGCCATCCAAAGTGACTTAAAAAAAAAAAATCAATTAAAGCCAAAGAGTAATAGAGGTAGCAATCGAGTTACCTAGTTCAGACAATTTCCAAAGATAAGACTCTCACTTCTTCCTATAGACTCCACACTAAGTTAACCTTATTTGTTTGTTAAATTACTTAATTTTCTACCAAATATGCATGGGTATGATATTTTTACTATCCCCTTATGAGTAGTTTTATTTACAGTAAAATTTTACTTTCTTATTTCAAGAATGTTAAGTAAGCCAAATTTAAATTTGGGTTTTACTTCAAAGTCTTCAAGAACATGACGGAAGAAAAAAAGATGTCTTTTTAGATTGGAATGAAGTTTTTATGAGGCTTTTAACGTTTTCTGAAGTCATTCAAGTTTTCTAGATCTCAATCACTTTCCAAATTGTCATGACTGTTGGTTTGTCCTATCTTTATCTCTTCCCTTGGAACCAAAGCATCCTCTTAGGCTTGTTTTTTTTTCATTGACAACATTACAAGACATTCAGTTTGATTTGGTTTTCACCTCTGAAAACCCCTCTTTACATTGATTAGTATAAGAGAGCAGAATATCCATGGCCACAAAAGCATATGCACTCACCGCCAAAGAAAGGACAAGAAGTTTGTAAACAGTAGTTCATAGAGCTAAACTGTTCTATCTAAACTTCTTCAAATTATCATCAAAGTTTTTTGAAACAAAATAGTGGCTATTCAAGTGTCTGATATAGTAGTAACAAAAGATTTCTCCACAAATGGTCAATGAGGAAATTTATAAAGAAAGTCTTGTCAAAAGATGGAACGCCTTCTTGAAGCAATTTTTCTTAAATCACAAAGCACAAAAAATGGTGATTTCATGAAAACAATAAAAACTAAACTAATCAACCATATTCATATTCCTCATCTTGTCTAACCTCAAAATGTGGTTCCTAATATTAGTAAACATCATGTTACGAATCCAAGAGGTTGGCTTCTAGATAGAGCCAGAGAGAAAAGTTGGGTCGACAGAAGAGAGGGAGAATGGGCATGGAGAAGTGAAAGAAGGCAGACTCACTTATTGACAAGTGAAAGAAGGCTTGTGCCCATAAGAAGAATTGTATTTTTTATTGAATGAATAAAAGCTCCAAGAACTTAACAATGTATAGAATGAGAAATAATGCTACTTCTACTTTGCTTCTTATTTGGTACTAAGAGCTGGATGTTCGCGATCTTGGGTGTTAAGCCATCTCTTGAAGGCTTCTAGACTCTCCAATGATTTGGCACCCCTACTGGAGATTTCTTTTGATCATTCTATGCCTTTATTGAGTTGGTGCCTATTGCTCTTAAAATCACTTTTGAGATAATTTTGATATTAACAAATACTTAGGTCACTAATAACGTGTACTAAGAATGCCTTGCAACTCAAAAAACTACAAAGAAAATTCTACCAAAATATATGTCTGACCAACCAAGCGACCCATATGAAAAAGAAGCAAGCAACTCATTCTAAAAAATCTCTTGGATCAAACTACCTAAAGAATTCTTTTTTGCCTAGACTAGAGAGAGAGAAAGAGAGAGAGAGAGAGAGAGAGAGAGAGAGAGAGATGTTACTGATGAGAACAAAGGTTGGTTTAACTTTGTTATATTGTGGGACCCACCATAAGGACGTGGGCTAAATTTACTCTACTACAATGTGGGACCAACCATGGTGGCACAAGTTGGTGGTTAGAAGATCTCGTGGGACCCACAAGGATATCCACGAGTTGACAACTTATCCTAGAAGGGCAGGTGATTAGTGTTAGACTTAATATCTAATAATAATAAAATAAACATCATAGAAATAGATATTAAATCCTCCATAATTCTTCTTATCATGAGAGCCATATATATATCATAGAATTGAAACAAGAAGAATAAATAGAGCATACCTTTCATCTTGAAGAATATAAATAGAACTTGAAGTGCACAAGATAACCTTTGATAATTCGTTTACAAGTGATAAGCTTGCTCCCATTCAGCCAGACTGGGTGCGCAAATAGCCTTAGCCTCACTTGTAAGACCATGGAGGAATTTATAGATTTCCAAAGGGTGTGGCACTAATGACTATTCATAAGGATACATTCCCTTAGGAGAGATACATCCTCTAAGGAGAGATACATCTTCTTATTTGCAAGGGATGTGTCCACTAAGTCAATGCACCCAATTAATCTACCTCTATAGGGGGATGTGGTGGCCATTATTCCCTGTATTGAACATCCAATGACAACGCATCTAGATGTAGGCCCCCACGCCTATAAATCATGGTAATTTTATTTCATAAATAATATATTTGAAACCATAATTCCAAAAAACTCCCACTTAGTTTCAAATCCATTTCAAATTCTGATTTTCGAAAAAACATGAAAAATCAATCTTGACACATAAAACCATACCATGTGTTATGAACACAATAATATTATTATTTTATTATTTTCTTTAATTTACTTTATTTTATTTCAGTTTAGGCCACATGGGTATTTTTGGAAATATTTTATTTATAGGGGTATTTTTGTAATATTTTATATTAAACCCTAACAGGGTGAACCCTATTTAAGGGGTAAGAGTAATGAGAAAGACAAACATTGAGAATTAGGTTAAATCTAGTGTAAACAAGCTTAGAGTTCTCCTCAAAGAGCTCTAGGGTTTTCAAGCTTCCTTTTGCATGATCTTCATTCTCCATGTCTCCCTACAATTCCACCATGTCTTTCTATAATTCCCAATGGTCGAACCGGAACGTCAACAACGAATCATTGTGTTAGATCCGGGATCGTAACAACTGGTATCAGAGCTGGAACACAATAGGTTATTCCCCAGAAGAGTGGATGGTGATGCACAGAAAAATATCCCTAGAAGAATGGATTGCGATGCATAGAAAAATCAGAGAAATGCGGCGGATCGGCATTGAAGAGAAAAAAATACGAGAATGGCGTGGAGCCTATGTGAAAAATTTTCTTGCGATGAAGCAACTGGCTCCTGCAGAAAAGGTCACACGACCTCAAATATCCGACCATGAAATATGCGCACAAGAGGTAGCATACGCTATCTCGGACGGGCATAACGGCCAATCGCCAGAAAATTCAAAGATTTTGTCTTTTTTACCGGCCGATGTCCCTGCAGAAGAGGCAGACGTTGTTTTAGACAAGCATAAAGGCCATGCTCAGAAATTTTCAAAATTTCCCCGCAGGGAGACCCAAAGCCGCACAGCGAGGACCAAGATTTAGGGCATTCGGTAGGGTTTTTTTTCAAAACGTCGTCTATGGCCGATGATACTGGTGCGACCTCAAATCCGACTATGGGGGCCTCAAAAATCTCCAAGAAGGACCCTGGAAATCAGAAATCGGAGGGGTATGCGACCACAAACCCTTTGGTAAGGTTTGATTTGGGTTCATCCTCAACAAACCCCTCCTCACCGCCAGCAGAAACGATTCGTCCGACAAGGAGGTGTTTCCGAGAGCCCTCGGTCTCGGAAAATAACCAAGAGGCGAAGCCCCAAAGGGCTGCCCTTCGCCACCGGACACAGAGGAGGCTCTGTCGGACACAACTCCTGTGGGATTTGACTTCCGGCCACCACCTCCCACTCGCAATCCACCTCTCGGCATAACAGAGCAAACGCTTGTTCCAAATTGTGTGTGTGTGTGTGTATAGGGGGGGGGGGGGGGGGGGGGTTAAGTGTCTCAGATTTTTTTTTTTTTTTTGAGGGGCTTTGTTTTTCTGTAGACGAGCACAGTACCTATGTGGATGTGAATCTTCGAATTGCAGCTGTGGGGTTTAATTTTCTGGATCCCCTGTATGCTATTCGGCCACGAACTTCTATTTCGAATTTTTTGCTTTCTGTTCCGGGAAGCAGAGAAACACATCCGGCATCGTCTTGGCAAACTTACAACTGGTGTGTATGAATTTCGAGAGGGAAATTTTCTAGGGATGCCGGGAACGATGGCAAAAAAACTGTGGATGTCATTTTCTTCTTCTCTTGCTGATACCAGTAGTAGTGTTCTTGTCCATCATTCAATTAGCAACCTTGTGATTAATTTCATGGATGAATTGTCTGTTGCTCTTACCGTTGAGGACCTTCATGAACAAAACACTGATGACAAGGAGGGGGATTTTGGGAAGGCTCTGAAGAACTCAGCAAGGGAGATGGGAGTGAAGGGAGATGCCAGGGTAACAACCCAGGCCTTGCAAGAGACATTCAAGGATCCATTGGAAATATGTGTGAAGGATGGAGATGTTAGTGGTGTTATGTGTTCTTATAATCACATCAATGGTGTTCCCTCTTGTGCTAATAACAGGCTCTTATCTGCAACCGTTAGAGGAGAATGGGCTCTTCATGGATACATTGTTGCCGATTGTGATTCACTTGAAGTCATGCACCATGGTCACAACTGGCTGAATGATGAACCAAAAGATGCAGTACACAAACCTTAGAAGCTGGTTTGGTTCTGGATTGTGGCGTTTATTACACCAACTACGCCTTCCTTGCTGTCCAAAATGGCAGAGTCCGGGAAACAGAAGTGGACAAGGCCTTGAGAAATCTCTATGTTGTTCTAATGAGGCTTGTTTTCTTTGATGGAAGCCCTGATGGTTACAATTCACTTGGGAAAGAGGATGTTTGCCCCATAGATCATATCGAGCTTACTGCTAAGGCTGCTAGGGAAGGAATTGTCTTGCTCCAGAATAACCATTCACTCCCTTGGAACCATCAGAAGATGAATTCAGCAAGGGAGATGGAATTGGAGGGACGGTTTACTGCCATGATAGCAAGGGAGATTCTGCTCAAATTTTGCTGCAAAATTTGAGGAGTATATGATTGATGCTCAGGGACACTGTGGCTATTGTTGGGCATTTGGTGCCGTAGAATCGCTCTCAGATTGATGTTGCGTCCATCTTACGGTGAGCATTTCCCTATCTGTGAACGATGCATTAGCATGCTGTGGTTTTGAGGTGTGGATATGGTTGTGATGGGGGCTATCCTTATCGTGCATGACAGTACTTTGTTCAGAATAGAGTTGTTACCGAAGAGAGTGACCCTTATTTTGATGACATTGGTTGTGGACATCCGGGTTGTGAACCCGTGTATTCCACCCCTAAGTGTGCAAGGAGGTGTACTGTGAAGGACATGCTCTGGCAAGAGTCTAAGCACTACAGTGTTGAGGCCTACAGAATCAGTTCAGCTCCTGCAGACCTCATGGCTGAGGGTTATGTCAATGGTCCTGTGGAGGTCACTTTTACTGTATATGAGGACTTCGCACACTACAAGCACATTTCAGGCGGTGAAATGGGTAGGCCGTGCAACTTTACCAATGGGGACCATTGTAAGATTCTTGCTCCTGAGTATGAGAAAGCTGCATCTGTATTGAGCAGCCATGACCTCCAGTTGCTCTCGCTAAGGTTGATGCCAATGAAGAGAAAAACAAAGAGCTTGCACGTCTGTATGATGTGAAGGGTTTTCCCACACTTAAGATTCTGCGCAATGGAGGGAAGACTATTGATGATTCCAAAGGTCCTAGAAATTCTGATGGGATTATAGCATATCTCAAGAAACAAGTGGGCCCTGCAACCACTGAAATTAAATCTACAGAACATGCTCGTGACATCATGGATGAGGTAATGATAACTATTGTTGGGATGTTTCCTGACTTCACAGGTGCGGACTATGAAAACTTCCCAGCTTTAACTGAAGGTGATGGCATAGGCTTTCTTTTAGGTGATGTTGCAGCAGCCCAAGGTGACTTCCAGTATTTTGGCTTTAAGGAGGCCCAAGTGCCTCTCATTATCATACAACAAGAAGAGGGCCAAAAATTCCTCAAAGCAAAGTTGGAGTCTAACCACATTGCTTCTTGGTTGAAAGCATACACGGAAGGTAAACTTGAGCCATTCAGCAAATCAGCGCCTATTCCAGAATTTAAAAGTGCATCAGTCCAGGTTGTTGTTGCTGCTAGCCTCCAAGAGATGGTTCTAAACTCTGGACACAATGTTTTGTTGGAGTTTTCTGCACCATGGTGTGGGCATTTCCAGAAACTACTACCTATACTGGATGAAGTGGTTGTCTCCTTTCAAAATGACAAGGATGTTGTTAGTGCCAAAATTGATGTCACTGCAAATGATATCCCAACTGGTTCCTTTGGTGTGAAGGGCTACCCTACTTTGTACTTCTTGTCCTCCAGTGGCAAAATATCACAATACGGGGGGAACAGATCAGTGGAAGATATTTTTGATTTCATTCAGACGAATAGAGATCTGGTTGTAGAACAAGATGCTGCCACAGACCCTACTTTCGAGCTTGAGGACAAGCTCGTTCTTCCAGGGGGGTGTAATGTTATGAACACAATAACATTATTATTTTATTGTTTTTCTTTAATTTACTTATTTTATTTCAGTTTAGGCCACAAGGGTATTTTTGGGAATATTTTATATATAGAGGTATTTTTGTAATATTTTATATTAAACCCTAACAGGGTGAACCCTATTTAAGGGGTAAGAGTAATGAGAAAGACAAACATTGAGAATTAGGTCAAATCTAGTGTAAACAGGCATAGATTTCTTCTCAACGAGCTCTAGGGTTTTCAAGCTTCCTTTTGGCTTGATCTTCATTCTCCATGTCTCCCTACAATTCCACCATGTCTTTCTATAATTCCCCATGGCCGAACCGGAACGTCAACAACGAATCTTTGTGTCAGATCCGGGACTGTAACACCATGACCATATGCATTACCTTAAACACTTTAATATACATGTGTAGTTAACCCCGGCCTACACAATATATATCTTAGATATAGGCTGAGGAATAAACCAAATCCATACTCGTCAAATTTGCCAGTCAGCGGTCTCCATTCATAGCATACTCGGACCTGAACTCAGGGTAAAACTCTGTACCAGTTCGAGTATTAGCTACTAAGGTAATTGTGCCTAATCAGTACCATAGGCCTGGATAATTTAAACATCCAACCTTACCTTCCTATTGAGACCCTTCCGTATATACATACAAGTATATACCTAATGAAAAAGCTGGACATCAAGACATCTCACTGTCCATAGCATACTCAGTACCTGAGGAGCTTAGGGTAAAGATCTATCAGCATGAGTATTAGCCGTAAAGGAAACTATGCCTATGCAGTCCCATTGGCCTGGACAATTTAGAGACTCAACCGTCATTCCCTATTGAGACCCTCACATATACACGTACAAGTGCATACCTAATAGGGAAGCTAAATCTCAAGGCATACATTGAGTACTCATATTATCACACAAAACCATATGCATTCTTTTAAAATCATTCTTTCAAAATGGTCATTACATGGAATATAAATTACAACGTCATGACATAGTATGACAAATCAGTGAGACCACAATGCATAAAAAACAATGTTCTCCCACTTGGTCTCATGCTGCCCACATGGAAATTGAAACTAGTCATGGGAAGACACTTGGTTAGTGGATCAGCTAAGTTGTCCGGAGAAGATATCTTATAAATAACAACTTCCTTCTTCCTCAGCACGTCTCGTATGTAGTGGTATTTCCCTTCGATATGTTTAGCCTTGGAGTGACACTTCAAATCTTTCGTGATAGCAATAGCAGATGCGTTATCACAAAAGAGAGGAATAGGTCGCTCCACACAGTCTACCACTAGAAGACTTCGCAAGAATTTGCAAAGATAGACAACCTCCCTTATAGCTAAGTTAATAGCCACATACTCTGCCTCCATGGTTGATTGTGTGATATAGTCTTGCTTCTTGCTTTTCCAAGAAATGGCACCTCCCCCAAACATAAAGATAAAACCAGAAGTAGACTTGCGGGTATCAATACATCCTTGATAATTGGAGTCAGAATAACCAATCAATTCCAACTTGTCCGCTTGATAAGTAAAAGCATATGACTTTGTTTGTTTTAGATAGCACATTACCCATATAACCCCTTCCCAGTGAGTGAAACCTGGATTAGCCTAAAATCGACTAAGAACCCCAACAACATAAGCAAGATCAGGTTTTGTACATATAAGAGCATACATAAAACTCCCCACAGTAGAAGAATATGGATACTTAGATTCGTCCAACTTATCTTTGAGGTGAGAAGGACAATCCACCTGACTCATCTTTTTAGTGCTATCATAAGGTACTTTACCTTGTATACAGTTGGACATGTGAAAAAATCCGACTAAGAACCCCAACAGCATAAGCAAGATCAGGTTTTGTACATATAAGAGCATACATAAAACTCCCCACAGCAGAAGAATATAGATACTTAGATTGGTCCAACTTATCTTTGTGGTGAGAAGGATAATCTACCAGACTCATCTTTTTAGTGCTATCATAAGGTACTTTACCTTGTATACAGTTGGACATGTGAAACCGATCCAGAAGACTGATGATATACTTCTCTTGAGACAAACTCAATTTTCGCAAAGCTTTATCCCATAGAATTTTAATGCCAAGAATATAAGAAGCTTCCCCAAAGTTTTTTTATATCAAATGTCTGAAACAACCATATCTTTTTACCTTGGAGTAACTGAATATCATTCCCGGCTAATAAAATATCATCTACGTATAAAGTAAGAAAGGTAATGCGATCTCCCACTATTTTGATATAAACACAATGATCTTCTGGATTCTGACTAAAACCATACGCTGTAATTGCTTCATTGAACTTGATATTCCATAGTCTTGAGGCTTGCTTCAAACTGTAAATAGACTTGTCCAACTTACACACCTTTGCTTCAGTTCCAGGCCTAACAAATCCATGTGGTTTTTTCATATAAATCTCCTCATCCAAATTTCCATTTAGAAAAGCGGTTTTAACATCCATTTGAAACAACTCATAGTCATAATATGCAACCAATGTCAGGAGAGCTCGAATAGACTGTATTCGTGCAACAGGAGAGAATGTTTCATCATAATCAATCCCGTATTGTTGAGTAAAACCCTTGGCAACAAGACGAGCTTTGAATCTTTCAACTTTACCTTTAACATTTCTCTTCCTTGTAAAAATCCACTTGCACTTAATGGGCTAAACCGATGCAGGAGGATCAACAAGTTTCCAAACTTCATTTTTATACATAAAGTCCATCTCTTCTTCCATTGCCAACTTCCACTTGTCAGAATCCACATCAAGGAGTGCTTCCTCGTAAGTGTCAGGATTAGTAACATCTTCATTCAACCTTGTTCTTTCATAAGTTTCTCAAGCATAGGTATAAAATTCTGAAGATGATAGGAGTTGACTAGGTTTTCTTTCTCTAGTCCCTCTTCGGATATCCATTTGGGTGGAATTCTCTATATTAGAAGGAGATTCATAAGAAGACATTTCAACATATTCTTCCAAGTGAGACTTCGTACCTGAATCTTCATCACAATCAAATATATCCTCAATGAATTTTACATGTCTACTTTCAATAATCACTTTCTCCTTAGGATCATATAACCTATATCCTTTCGAATGTTCAAAGTACCCAACGAATAAACATCTGCGAGTCTTAGCCTTCAATTTTTCATTAGGATCAAGTTTTAAAACATGAGCAAGACATCCCCATACTTTAAAATGGTTAAGACTAGGAGTTTTGCCTGACCATACCTTATAAGGTGTTTTCTCAACTAACTTTGAAGGCACTCTGTTTGAGATATAGCTAGTTGTCAATAGTGCTTCACCCCAAAAGGATATTGGCAAATTTGCAAGTGCCATCATAGATCTTATCATCTCTAGTATGGTTCGATTTCTCCTTTCAGCAGTACCGTTCTGTTCAGGTGTATAAGGCATGCTAAACATATGGATAATCCTATTTGACTTGCAAAAGTCAGAGAATAACTCCGAACAATACTCTCCACCTCTGTCGGTGTTCAATGTTTTGATCTTCCTTCCTGTGGCATTTTCTACCTCCAATTTGAAGGTTTTGAAATAATCTAAGGCCTAATTTTTTCTATGAAGTAAATATACTCTTCCATATCTTGAGCAATCATCTATAAATGTGATAAAATACGAATGACCATTACGAGTATTCACATTCATAGGTCCACATATATCAGAATGAATAATATCCAAAACATGAGAACTTCTTCAGCCTTTGGATGGAAAGGGTATCTTCGTCATTTTCCCATATATACAACACTCACAAATAGGAAAATTATTATGTGAAAGATTTTTCAATAATCCTTGTGTCACAAGTCTTGTAATTCTATCCTTCTTATATGCCCTAGTCGTAAATACCAAAAATACAATTTATTTTCTTTAATATCCGAAGAAGTAGAAACATTGAACACCATATTTCCACTAAGTTGCAATTGATATAGACAAGAATTTTGAAAACCTCTCAAAATTACTTTATCATTTTGTAACATAAGAAGCTTTCCACTTCCAAAGTAAAATGTAAATCCAAGTTTCTCAAGACAAGATACAGATAATAGACTTCTTCTCATAGAAGGAGCATAATGACAATCTTCTAAATAAAAAAAACTTGTTATCAACAAGCTTTATCCGGTAAGTTCCCACGCCTTCCACAATGGCCTTTTCATCATTTTCCATGTAAATAAAGCTTGTTTTGTCCTCAATCTTTCTTAGCTCCTTGAAGCCCTTCAACTCATTCGATACCTGAACAGTTGCACCAAAATCAGCCCACCAACTAAAAGGCTTGATATAAATAGTATAAGTTTCAAGAGATAAGGACTCACTAGTGTTCTCCAGTTGCCCTTCTTGCATGGTTTTCAAAGCCCAGTCAGAGTGGTTCCGTCCACTCTTGTAAGCGGTAGCTTTCCACACCTAACAAATCGATTTTTTGGGTGTATTGACTAGCCGCTATCATGGTATCAAAGCTGGGCACGCCATGTCCCACTTTCGAATCCCATGAGAGGCAGTCAAGAATGAACGGGGTGGGTGTTAGAGTGGTTTCGTCCACTCTTGTAGGCGGTACCTTTCCGCACCTAATAGATCGGTCTTTTGGGTGTATTGGCTAGCCGCTGTCAAGCCCTACAATACTTCTTTATATGTCTTGGCTTATTACAGAAGAAGCAACCATGTTGATTTGCATGTACTTCAACCCTTTGTTGATTGACCTTTTTGTCCTGGAAGTTTTGAAATCGAAAGTTCTTTCTCTTCTTCTTAAAATTCTTCTTCTTTGGCTTCAAAACTACTTTAGCGCTAGGTGAAGGTTTATCTAACTCAATACTTGGATTGAGTCTATTGGACTAGTGGTCAATCATATTTACCAAATCAAATATAGTCCACTTTGTCTTGGACAAAGAATAAAGATCTTGAATATATTTGAGAGATTTGGGTAAAGAGTTGATAATGGTGACCACTTTAGTTTCTTCATCCATTGGTCTACCATGATATTGTAACTCATTTGTCATGGTAAGCATGTCATCTACATGTTTTCTCACATCAACATTTTCTGCGCATTTGGCACGAGTGAACTTTTACCATAAGTTATTGACGTGAGTAGACGATTTTTTACCATATTTAGCCTCAATCTGGTCAAGAATCTCTTTTGTAGTGGGGACATGAAAATAAGTCATCAAGAGAGTCTCACTTAGAGCCCCAAGAATATGTGACCTAGAAATTTCATTAGCATTATCCCATTCCTTGAATTTTCTAAGGTCCTTCTTATACTATTTCAGATTATCGGGGTAGTTTATTCGGGAAGGTCTTTGAGGAGGTGTATCCACTTTGATAATCTTATCAAACCTATAGCCTCGTAGCATTAAGTTAACCCGTTGTGACCAGTTCACATAATTAGTCTCATCAAGTACATTTTTCTTTAGGGACTCAGCAAAATTATGTCCACTACTGGATTTTCCTGTCATCCAGAAAATATCTCAATATTTTGGAGAACATACATAATTATACAATCATCTCAGCCATCTAGTACTCCCACTTACCCTTTGGGGATTCATGAGAGTTACTAGGCAAATCATTCCACACATAATAAACAAACAACAATATCACAAACAAACAAACAAACAAATAAATTAATTCATACTTACCCTTTGGGGATTCATATGAATTAATTTAGAATATACTAATCTAATTATACAACTCGTGTTACCCTTTGGGGATTTTGCAAATTATATAATTAAATTAATTTTCACATAAAATACATAAATATATAACAAGGCATGCAATAAGACAAATTATAAATACTTGAAGAAATTATAGCAAATAAATAATTATCCAACAACTAAACCAATTAGATATGAACTATTTATAAAATATCAACATATAAATCTTCATACCCATAGTCTTGGATATCAAATAGCCAAATTAATTCCAAATAACATGGAAATTCCATTAAAAATAAAATTCTAGGTAAAAAAAACTCTTAAAACACATTCTGGCTCATTATATTAGCAAAATCCAGTTTGGTTCATGGTCCTGGGTCATTACAGACTTGGACCGTACAAGCCCGCGTGTTAACAGGCATGCCAAAACAGTAGCCCGCACATTGGCAGGCTTGCGCACAACAGTCCGCACCAGCAGACTCGCGCACAGCAGCCCCCGCATTGGCATGCCCGCACACAATGGCCCGCGCATTGGCAGGCCCGCACCAGCAGGCCCGCCTACGGCGCCAGAACACAATAAGCCTAAACTAGCTTATTTCCATTCACAAATAAATAGCCAAAAAATTCAAAAACAAATATGGAAAAAATATAAAAATTAGAATCTATCTCTATGATACCATTAGAGGCATTATCCACTTGTATTTGTTAGACTTGATGTCTAATAATAATAAAATAAACATCATAGAAATAGATATTAAATCCTCCATAATTCTTCTTATCATGTGAGCCATATATATATCATAGAATTGAAATAAGAAGAATAAAGAGAGCATACCTTTCATCTTGAAGAATATAAATAGAACTTGAAGTGCACAAGATAACCTTTGATAATTCATTTACAAGTGATAAACTTGCTCCCGTTCAGCCAAACTGGGTGTGAAAATAGCCTTAACCTCACTTGTAAGACCATGGAGGAATTTATAGATTTCCAAAGGGTGTGGCACTAATGACTATTCATAAAGATACATCCCCTTAGGAGAGATACATCCTCTAAGGAGAGATATATCCCTCAAGAGAGATATATCTCCTTATTCCCAAGGGATCTGTACACTAAGTCAATACACCCAATTAATCTACCTCTACAGGGGGATGTGTTGGCCATTATTCCATGTACTGAACAACCAATGAAAAAGCATCTAGAAGTGGACCCCATGCCTATAAATCATGGTAATTTTATTTCATAAATAATATATTTGAAACTATAATTCTAACAGTTAGAAGATCTCGTGGAATCCACATGGATATCCACGGGTTGGCAACTTATCTTAGAAGATCTCGTGGAATCCACAAGGATACCCACAAGTTGGCAACATATCCTAGAAGATCACGTTGAAATTATATTCGGCTCCTTAAGTTTTTCTTTAATTGAATGTAATTAGGGGAAGGGATTTATTCTACATAGATTCTACCACGTCCTCCATTATAAATAGAGGACTTGTACATGGATTTGAAAACCTTTGATTTTATTCATAATTGAGAGTTATTCTTCTCGAGTTCTTGAAGGAACTTTTTGAACTTATCAGGGTTTTTTCCTTGTGGCGTTCAATCGACTTATCAAAGGGATTTCCATCCCCGTTTGTGGCGTCTTCACTGATTCTTTCTTTGCTAAGCAACGGGTCACGGTTTTCCATAAAACTTGAAAGGTTTTGGGGATGATTACCAGATTTGGTATCGGGTTTTGTCACGGGTTGATGTGGTTCGTATCAGTTGTTATCAGAGCTTTGGTTTAATAGGTTGGCCTATCCTTTTTGTTTTGTTTATTTTTATTCCTTGACAATTTTTTCTGCCAACATAAAAAAAGTTCCAAAAAAAAAAGAACTATTGATTTATCTATTGCCGAGAAGGACGAGAAAAAACAAGAAATTCTGAAAAAAATAGAAAAAAAAGGATATGAAAGTCTGATTTAGATGTCGCCGAGAATAATAAAAAAGAACGTCTGTAGCTAGTCGTTGCCGAGAAGAAAAGAAGAAAAATTGCGTCTCTGTTCTTGCCATCGCCGAAGAAGGAAGATATTGTTTGGTGTCGTTGTCGAAAAAAAAAAGACAGAGAAACATTGCTGTTGAGGCTTACGAAAGAGGAGGAGGAATTTTTTTGAGTCTCTGTTCGTGTCGTTGTCGAAGAAGGAGAAGCCTTCTCAACGCTGTTGTTGAAGAAGACGACGGAAAAAAAAATTGCGCTGACGAAGACGATGGCCTCTGAGCCCGTCGGATTATCACCGAGCTTTCGGGAAGCAAGTCTGACGTTCCTTTATCCTCGGAAAACTATTGGGGTGTTGTCTCTGGTCTCAGTGTCATGGGGAAGATGAAGACCGCTCTCTTCGGTGCGTGAGGAAGACGAAGACCGTATCGATGCCGTCAGGAAGACGAAGAACGCTCTGTTCGGTGCCGTGAGGACAAAAAACGTTGAAGATCGGATCTGGACAGATTTCTCGAACTTACCAATGCCGCACTGTTCAGGATCGGCAGAAGGAAGAAGGTTGCCGATTAAAATTTTTCCTAAGCTAGAAAAATTTAATCAGCGCAGTGAGCTGAGTCTCACGGCAGACCGAGCCAACTGAACCGAGTCAACCCAGGCCAACTTGGACTGGCTCAACTCAGTGAGTCAACTCAGGTAAAAGCAAAAAAAAAACAAAAGTGATAGACCCATTCTCTTTTGCATATTATTCTAACATTATTTGCAGATTTTAATCATGTCGCATGATCAAGAGATCCCATCATCCGGTGTTCCAAATATGCAAATACAAGCATTTATGGGGGAGATGAGAAGGATGATGAGGGAAGAGTTAAAAGATATACATGGGAGGTTGGATAGGGCAGAAAATGGAGCACAACGGGTGGAACCATCATTTGTTTCGAATATTCCAAGGAGGAACAAGTTGTACCGAAGGGAAGTTGATGATGCAGGAAAAGCCGAGCAATTGATGCTGATATGTCAGATAGCACGTTGTTGGCTTTGAAATACCTCAAGTTGACCAATCAGTGTAAAGCGGGTAAGTAATCGGATTCGTAGTCGGTCTTGAACCCGGGTTGGACTAGATTTTTTAGGGTTTGGGTTTGTTTATTTTTTTGAGTTGCAACCCGGGCTTGTCGGGGTGTTGAACTTTGTTAAATCTCTGTTCTGTGAACAGGGAGGATTATTATTGATTAAAGTATTGAGAATCAAAAATCAAAGAGGTTTCTCTGTGTTTTTAGGGCGACCTCTTGTAAATTTTCCCTGTAAATTTCCGGTGGAATCGTCTACAGGATAATCACTATCCTGTTCGGTGTCAGTTTGTATCAGAGTTTTAGACTGGGGATGAAGCTAGGTCTCGCCAGATAAGCTGCAATGAGAAGCAGTTAGAAGGGTCGACAAAGACGACGTCGTCGCCATTGCCATCACCGGAGCTACCATTATACGCTGTTATAGGAAGAACTCGGGACTCGATCGAACAGAGCAGCTATTCGTGACTGTTGCTGGAAGATAGGGATTTGGCAGGGAGAGGGCTCGAGATCGATGCCATCACTGTTGGAATTGTCGTTGCCATCGTCGTGGCTGAAACTGTCATCGACGGAGTTGGCTAAACAGAATGAGTTCGGGACTTATCGAACACAGGGGCGTCGAAACAAAGGTTTTGTAGTGCCGCAACAGGGGTTCATCTGAGAGAGGAGAACCTCGCGCGAGAAAGGAGCACCTCGGGTTGCAGGAGACGACGACGGCCGGAGAGGGCCACCGAAGAGGGCTGAATTTCGGAAAAAAGGGGCTTCTAAATCCCGATTTTGGGAGAAATTTTCTGTCAGCGTCAAGACATTTTCCAGAGCCGAGGAATTTTGTCAATTTCGTCAGCGTCAGCATCGAAACATTTGCCAAATTTTTTGAATTTTTCAGCTTCAGAAGAGGTTTCGATTTGGGGAAATCCCATTTTTTCTAAACATTCGCTTTGGGGCACTCTCGTTTCTAGGGGCGGCGAGATTGACGCACGACGCATCTGCAACGCCTTCTAGGGGTGAAATTTTTCCAGTTTCCATGGCTGGTGGTCGTGGTCATAGTCGTAATGTTCTGGCTGTGATGCTTGAAGATTTACAGAGGCAAGTTGCGGAGTTAACCCAGCATGTAACGGCACAAGATTTCGGTGATCGTGAGATGGAAGATCACGATTCCGATGTCAGGTTCGCAAACCCATATTGCAATCATGCTTGATTTAGGGAGCACCACGGTCAAGGGGATCGACCTGTAGACCTCGGTTTTAGAGTGACTCTACCCGAGTTTTTTGGTACGTTACAGGCCGAAGGATTCGTCGACTGGTTGCATGAAATAGAGCGTATCTTTGAGTATAAGGAAGTCCCAGATCGTGTCAAGGTGAAACTGGTTGCCATCAAACTCAAGGGCAGAGCATCTGAATGATGAGAGCAATTGAAGCGATCATGAGACCAACAGGGCAAGGCGAAGATCATTGATTGGGAGAAGATGAAGAAGAAGATGAAGGGTCACTTCCTTCCTTTCAGCTACACTCAAACCTTGTTTTAGCGACTTCATTTGTTGAGGCAAGGCCCGAGATCAGGGATGATTACACGGAGGAGTTCTATCAGTTGATCGCCAGGAATGATTTATTTGAGATGGAAGAGCAGATGGTAGCATGGTATTTGGGGGGGGGGGGGGGGGGGGGGGGGGGGTTACGACTTCCCCTATAGGATGTCTTCAGTCTGCCCTCGCTGTAGACCGTTTCTAAAGCATACCAGCGTGCATTGGCTGCGGAAAAACAGTAGAACAGGAGGCCCATGATCAAAAGCGATGAAAGCAGCCCACCAGATCGTCCTCCAGAATCCATTCCTTCCCAGCAGCCTACACTAGGTACGTCTAACTCACGTATTAGATGTTTCCGATGTGGTGAGCAGGGCCATAAGGCCACTAAGTGTAGGAAACCTGCTAGTTAGAAGGGCAAAAATCTTTTGATTGAGGAAGACGTGGTAGATAAAAATGAGCAAATTGGTGAGCCTGTGTATGATGATGATGAGGATGGAGATGTGTTGTATGGTGATGGCCATGAAACTCTGGTTGTTCGTAAGAGTCTGTTGACTCCCAAGGGGAATTCAGGGGATGATTGGCTGCGAACCAATATTTTCCACACGACCTGCATAGTCGTAGATACAGTTTGCAAGCTGATCATTGAAAGTGGTAGTTGTGAGAATGTTGTGTCAGAAGACACTGTCTAGAAATTACAGTTGAAGACAGATTGTCATCCCAAATCTTACAAGTTGGCATGGCTGACTAAAGGCAATGAGGTAACAGTCGATAGGCGATGCCTCGTATCTTTTTCCATCGGCATGAAATATTTTGATAATGCTTGGTGTGATGTTGTCTCTATGGATGCTTGTCATGTCTTGTTTGGCCGCCCTTGGCAATATGATCACAGTGTTATTCATGATGGGTGGAAGAATACCTATTCCCTTAGCATCAAGGGGCAGAAGATTGTGTTGGGACCTCATCGGGAAAGACCCACTCCTACTCCAATAGACGGTACTACTAACCTGCTTTCACAGTCCAGGTTTTTAGTAGAGATAGAGCGTGGAGACATCGAGGAGGATCTTCCTCCTGGACTGCCGCTTGAGCAGGCGAAGCTGGCCATTCACGAGAGTACTGCCAAGAACAAGGTTAAGGCCGACAGTCGTCGTCCTCAGGTAGTTTTTGATATTGGTGATTTTGTTTGGGCAGTTTTACTTCGTGTTTGTTTTCCTGTTGGCGAATATACTAAACTTAAGGCGTGGAAGATTGGCCCCTGTGAGGTCCTGCAGTGGCTCAATGATAACGCCTACAGATTGCGCCTCCCCAGTCATTTGAGGATTTCCGATGTCTTTAATGTCAAACAGTTGAGTCCTTGTTTTATGGATTCCGATGAAGCTATTGCGAACTCGGGGGCGAGTTCTTTCCAACTCAACACGATTGATGCAGGAGAAGCCAAGTCAGATGATGCTGAATTGTCAGATAGCACGTTGTTGGCTTTGAAATACCTCAAGTTGACCGATCAGCGTAAAATGGGTAAGTAGTCGGATTCGTAGTTAGATCTTTAGTCAGATCCGTAGTCGGACCTTTTTCCTGAACCCAGGTTGGACTAGATTTTTGAGGGTTTGGGTTTGTTTATTTTTTTGATCTGCAGCCCGGGCTTGTCAAGGGCATTGAGCTTTGTTAAATCTCTGTTCTGTGAACAGGGAGGATTATTATTGATTGAAGTATTGAGAAAAAAAATCAGAGAGGTTTCTCTGTGTTTTTAGGGCGACCTCTTGCAAATTTTCTCGTAGATTACCGGTGGAATCGTCTGCAGGATAATCACTATCCTGTCAGGCGTCAGTTGAGGATATAGGTGAATTTAACGATTTCAAGGAGTTTGATTGTATGTCAATGGCCAGCCATAGGAGATATGACCGGGATAGAGAAGCTAGGAACTGGGTAGATAACAACTTGGGAAGTATCAAGATGAAAATTCCTGCGTTTCAAGGAAGAAGTGATCTTGATGCATATCTCGAGTGGTAAAAGAAGATGGAGTGGGTTTTCGATTGTCACGACTACTCCGAATTCAAGAAGGTAAAACTCGCTGCAATTGAAATTACTGATTATGTTATTGTGTGGTGGGACCGGTTGTGCATCAATAGGAGGCAAAATGGAGAATGTCCTATTGAAAATTGGGATGAGATGAAGAAAGTGATGCGACGACGATATGTGTCAAGTCATTACTACCGGGATCTATACCTCAAGCTGCAATGTCTCCATCAAGGTAACCGAAGCGATAATGATTATTATAAAGAGATGGAGATGGCTATGATTAGAGCCTATGTGAAGGAGGATCGAGAGGCGACAATGGCAAGATTTTTGAATGGTTTAAACTGAGAGATTGCTAACACAATCGAGATACACCATTACGTGGATTTGGAGGATTTAGTGCATATGGCAATCAAAGTTGAGAGGCAACTCAAGAGGGGTGGTACACGGCCAAGACCAGAGAATTCGAGTGCAGCCCCTTGGAGGTCAAACTACCCACTAAAAGAAGAAAGTCCGTCCACCATCAAGGCCGCGAGCCCAAAACAGTCACCACTACCATGGATTCTCAAGGTAAATCAACCCCTATTTCGACTCATTCTAGTGAGATTAAATGTTTCACTGTTAGGGGAGAGGACACATAACTAGACAATGTCCAAACAAGAAAGTTATGATGATCCAGGAAAATGGTGAAATTGGTTCCGAAGACGAAGTTGATCAAGATGACATGCCACCATTGGAGGACGCCCCGATTAGAATTGAGGAGTTTGGAGAAGATAATGGTGAGATGCTTCGACTAGTTGCACGACGTGCCTTAAGTTTGCCAGCTAAAGAAGTGGAAGCAGAAGTACAACGGGAGAATATCTTTCACACTCATTGCCACGTGAAAGACAAGGTTGTGGTACTGTTTCGAATAGGTAAATATGAATATGATGTATTGTGCGAAGTGGTACCAATGCAAGCTGGACATCTCCTCTTAGGAAGACCATGGCAATTTGACAGACGTGTGCAGCATGACGACTTCACCAACATGTACTCATTCATGCACAATTAGTGGACAATCACTCAAGTTCTGATGACACCAAAACAAGTATACGAGGATCAAGTGAGGTTGCAACAATTGAGTAAAGTCGACCCTGGTGAGGATTTGAGGACAAATCCTTCTCAAGAGGGGGTGAATGATGCGAACAAAAGTTGGTTTTACTCTGTTATATTGTGGGACCCACCATGGAGGCACAAGCTAGTGGGACCCTGTTAAGCACCTAGCCAATACTACCCAAAAGACCGGCCTGTAAGGAGCGGAAGACATAGGTACTTAACCCCAGGACCATAACAGTACCACGCCCTTCCCCGAGCTGACGACCGCGGAGGCTACCACAACAGAGCAACCGGAGCCGGGTCGAACCCGGGTCAGTCCAGGCGCGTGACCACCCGCATCCGCCTTGGGGGTGCCGGGATTCGAAGTCGAGACGCAACGCTAGCTCTGATACCAAATGTTAAGCACCTAGCCAATACTACCCAAAAGACCGGCCTGTAAGGAGCAGAAGATATAGGTACTTAACCCTAGGACCATAACAGACCCACCATGAGAACGTGGGCTAAATGTACTCTACTACAATGTGGGACCGACCATGGTGGCACAAGCTGGTGGTTAGAAGATCTCATGGGATCCACAAGGATATCCATGCGTTGTCAAATTATCCTAGAAGGGCAGGTGGTTAGAAGATCTCATGGAATCCACAAGGATATCCACGGGTTGGCAACTTATCTTAGAAGATCTCGTGGAATCCACAAGGATATCCACAAGTTGGCAACATATCCTAGAAGATCACGTTGAAATTATATTAGGCTTCTATTAACATCAAGTTACCTTAAGTTTTTCTTTAATTGAATGTAATTAGGGGAATGGATTTATTTTACATAGATTCTACCATGTCCTCCATTATAAATGGAGGACTTATAAACAGATTTGAAAACCTTTGATTTTATTCATAATTGAGAGTCATTCTTCTTGAGTTCTTGAAGGAACTTTTTGAACTTATCAGGGTTTTTTCCTTGTGGCGTTCAATCGACTTATCAAACGGATTTCCATCCCTGTTTGTGGTGTCTTCATCGGTTCTTGCTTTGCTAAGCAACGGGTCACGGTTTTCCATCAAACTTGAAAGGTCTTGGGGACAATTACCAGATTTGGTATCGGGTTTCGTCATTGGTTGACGTGGTTCGTATCAGTTACAATGTGGGATCCACCATGGTTGCACGAACTGGTGGGACCCACCATGAGGACGTGAGAAGCCAAGAGGAGTCATCACACAAGCTGACATGAGTTGGAAGATAAGAAGCAAGATCAAGTGGGACCCACAATGATACCACGAGCTGGAAGATCAAGTGGGACCCACAAAGATAAACCACGAGATGGCACCTTCAGCCTATGGTCACGTCCTTATAGCAGAGTTAGAGTTTGAGGTATGTTAGACTTCTATTTATGTTGAGTTATTTTATCATGATAGGCTTATCTTTAAGAGTTAGAGTTGGAATGTCATTAGGAGAATGAAGTTTAATTGTATATGGAATCTATCACTTTCCTCTACTATAAATAGAGGACCTTGTACTCGGAATAAAATCATCAAAGGAAGTAGTTCTCCCTTCTCTCTCGTGAAGAGTTCTTCTCTTGCCTAAACTCTTTCTTATCTTTTCTTCTTCTTCTCTCTACCAGAGAGCTCTCTCTCTCTTTCTTTTTCTTTTTCCCTCTCTCACCTTGCTCAAGATATCAGTAATGGGGTCCTAAATTTAGGATCCCCACGTTAAAGGAATGTTTTAAGAAGGTATGATCAAAGCTGCTCATAGAAAGCTACTGATTTTTGGATATTATAATATGGTTTAGAGATGTTTTATGACTGTCTTCACCTTATGATATTATGGAAATATATGCATCTTGGATTAGATGAAGTTACCAAGGTAGTTTTTGTCGGTTTGGAATTTATTTTGATCGAGACCGGTTTATGTTGAGATTTATGCATGAAGAGTTATAATTCTATGGGAACAAGATTCCATGACAAAGAAGATTGGTGTTGAGCCTATTATGAGTGATTATTCATTGAATTTTAGAAATATGATTACTTAGCTTTATGCTAAGCCTCTCCATTAACCGAGTTGGTTAAAGAATTCTACTTGGATTTTTTTATTAATATTTGATTGGAGAATTTTTTTAATTGAATTGCCTATTATGGCTGAAGAAAACATGAGTCACAAGAGTGATACACTAGGAATTACTACTATACCCTTGCGAGGGGTATCAAGTTTCATGAGCTGGTCCGCATCAATTTGCTGGTTTCTTATAATAAAAGACCTCCTTGGTCACCTCACCAACCGTGGACCACCTATTGATGAAGAGGATATTTTTTATAACAAGTGGTTAAAAATTTATACACTAGTTATTAGTTGGCTTAAAAACAACATGGTGGAACATGTCTTCAACAATGTTATTCATCTTGACACAACTAAACAAATTTGGGAGACATGTGCTAAGCTATATTCTAGCTCCGACAACTTACACAGGCCATATGATATCCACCAAAGAATGGTTACTACTAAACAAGGAGAAAATATCCATAAATATTTGGCTCGCTTTAAAGGCCTTCTTTAAGAATGGAAAATAGCTCAGCCTACCTCCACAGATGTCTCTCTCCAAGACAAACAAAAGAATTCTTAGTCACTGCCATATGCCTTAAAAACACTAAATTGTATCTTGAAGTTGCTAAAAAGTCAACTTCTTAGTGTTTCTGCCATTCCCACTTTTGATGATGTATGTGCCACATTGCTCCGTATTCCAGATACTTCTTCTTCTACTACTGAAGTATCATCCGCTATGTACTCCGAGAATAGGGGATTATCATTCAACCACGGCCATGGCCGTGGCAGAAATTATAGAGGAGGACAAGGAAGAGGTGGAAGAAATGGTTATGTTAGAACAGATGGCATGGAATGCACTAGGTGTGGGAGATATGGCCACACCATAGATAAGTGCTATACCAAGGAATACACCTATTGTGGGAGATATGGCCACACTATAGAGACATGTTATAAAGTCCATGGCAATCCAGAATGGACAAAGACGAATCAAGCCTTAGTAAGTGATACAAAGGAGGACCAGGCTACAACATCGATATAAAAGAAAACTCTTACCGATGATGAGTATGACTTAGTCCAAAAAATGAAAACATTGATGGGTTATGCTCCAAGTTCCTCCTCAAATGCTGCTGCCACTACCACTTCAGGTATGCTATATGCTTCTTCTTAATCTTGGATAATTGACTCAGGTAACAAAAATCTACTACACTCAGTTTCTCCTTGTCTCTTACATAAATCTGTTACCATAGCTGACTGTTCTCAAACAAAAGTTCTAGGGAAAGGATCCACTTCTGTTACACCATCACTTCCACTCACAGATATTTTGTTTGTTCCTACTTTTCCCTTGAATCTTTTATCTGTTAGTTAGCTCACAAAATATTTTAATTTCTCCATCACCTTCTCACCCACTTCTTTTGTTTTTCAGGATCTTATAACGAAGCAGCTGATTGGTAGAGGCCGTTAACAAGGGGGGCTCTACTACCTAGATGTGCCTAAAATAAATATTGTTTCAACCAGTGAAACTGAGGCAAGTCTATGGCACAACCGGTTGGGACATCCATCCGCACAATGTCTTCATCGTCTTTTTCCTACTCTTAAAGAAAAGTCAGAGTTAAATTGTGAAGCCTGTCAACTGAGCAAACACCAAAGGACTACATACTCACCTCATCCAGAACTTAAAAGTATTACTTCTTTTTCATTGATTCATATAGATGTATGGGGACCTTTGAGTGTATCAAATATTTCCCTAGTCAAGTATTTTATTACATTTATTGATGATTTTACTCGTACCACTTGGTTATTTCTCTTTAAGGAAGGTTCTGAAATACCATCCATATTTAAATCTTTTCATGCTATAGTACTCACTCAGCTTGGTCAGAAAATTAAAGTACTTCGGTCTGATAATGCTAAAGAATATACTTTCTGAGACCTTGACTCCTTGTGTCAAGAAAATGGCATTATCCATCAAATAGTGTGTGCCTACACTCTTCAACAAAATGGTGTAGCAGAATGGAAGAATCGTCATCTTCTTGATGTAGCTCGCAATTTACTATATACCATGAAAGTTCCATACTTTTATTAGTCGTATGCCATCCTTATTGCATGTTTTCTTATAAATAGGCTACCCTCTTCAGTTCTAGGTAATAAATCCCCATACTTGTTATTGTTGCCACATGATGATCCTTTTCTACTTCAATTGAAAGTCTTTGGGTGTCAATGTTTTGTTCATATTACCTCTCCACAACACAGTAAACTTGTTCCCAAATCTATCAAGTGTATCTTTTTAGGATACTCTTGCACAAAAAATGGCTATGTTTGGTACAATCCTACTCTTCAACGTTTAGTTATGTCCAGGGATGTCACTTTTTTTGAAGACTCTCCATACTATTCTGACAATGCTCCTCCTGGTTTATCTTCAATACCAAATTCTCCTTGATCGGTTGTGCCCCATGCTATGGAAACTGCTCAACCCCCAAACACACTGGCTGACACCACACTTGCTGAGTTTATGGATCCCACTGAGGTAAGTCCATCTTCTCCTGTTGTTTTTGGTCCAGAACATGATACTTGTCCCATTGCCTTGCGGAAAGAACCTAGAACTTGCACTAGGCCCTCTACTTCTCACCCCATATCTAATTTTGTGTCTCACCATCGTTTATCCCCTTTATGTTGTCAATTTCTTTAATCTATTTACTCCATATCAGTCCCAGTCCTACCAAGAGGCTCTAAAAATCCATGGTGGAAGGCGGCAATGGACGAAGAAATGCAGGCACTATATAAAAATCATACATGGGATCTAGTTCCTCTTCCATCAAGTAAGACACCTGTCAGTTGCAAGTGGGTTTTTACAGTGAAACACAATTCGGATGGGTTCATTGCTCGACTTAAGGCTTGCCTCATTGCTAAAGGCTATACACAGTGTTATGGAGTTGGTTATGAGGAAACATTCTCTCCGGTGGCCAAAATGAATTCGGTACGTGTCGTGGACTCAATAGCACACCAAGTCACACAACGAAGAAGACAACAACAACTCACTCAATAGGATTTAATTCTTATATTTCTTTGAGTTGGATTTATTTCTTATATTGTTTTAAGTAGGATTTATTTCTTATATTGTTTTAAGTAGGAGTTATTTCTAATTACTTTATATGTAAGGGCATTATGAGGAATTATTGTAACCCTAACCCTAAAACTCCCTATTTAAGGGATAGGTATGAATGAAATAGGTAAGTTTTGAGATTTTAGAATAACCTAGTCTAAACAGGTTGAGATCACCTCTTGATCTCGAGTTTAGGGTTTACTCCAAAAATCCAACCTATCCTTCACCCCCATTGCCATCCATCTTCACCCAAATTCATCCTCCATCATCCATACTAAGAAAAGGAGCTTCCTGCCCCTTTTCCAAGCCCAAAGAGAAGGTTCTCCCTCTTCATCAACGTCAGCCACCATCAAGGGGTCTAACCCTCTTGACGAGCAGCAAGTAGAGAGTTTTCTGGTCATTCACGTGAAGGAGATTAATTTCTGTTCCTACGCTTGGAGCCAGCAAGGAAAGAGAGGATAATCATTCATGCACGTGGGCCAAGGCTTGCTACAAGCTAGGTGTACATAGCTTACCTTGCCACAACCAAATCAAGGGAGGAAACCTGATTTCCGTGAGAAGAAAGAAAGGTATTCTCCTTACTTATTTCTGGTCAATATTGATGGCTTAACTTCATATATTTAGCAAACAAGATATTGTATCCATCAAGTCTTGTCCACGTGAGAGAAAACCAGCAAGGAAGATTTTTTTTTTACACTCATACCGAGTCCAGCAACTCAGTACCAGTGCTGGATTCACAAATCCCACACTGTGTTACTCGATCCATGACTCGGGACCGTAACAGTACATATCTTATTATCTCTTGCGGCTAATTCTTCATGACAAGTATATTAGCTTGATGTGAAAATTGCCTTTCTTAATAGGGATATCAGGGAAGAAATTTATATGCATCAACCACCTAGTTATGTGGTTGAGGGGGAGTTGGTATGTCGATTGAAGAAATCCCTTTATGGTTTGAAAAGAGTCTCCTCGAGCATGGTTTGAAAAATATAGTCAAGCTCTCATACGGGTTGGATTTCACAGATGTTCGGTAGATCACTCCGTACTTATTAAAGACACACCTAAAGACAAGGTAATTTTGGTAGTATATGTTGTTGACATTGTTATAACTGGAAGTGATTCCGAGGGCATCTAGGAAACCAAAGAAAAAATATGTGTAGAATTCAAGACAAAAGATCTTGGACTACATAAATATTTTCTGGGTATTGAAGTATTACAGTCCAGACATGGGATTGTACTATCCCAAAGGAAGTATGTCCTTGATCTACTGAAGTAGATAAGAATGATGGGGTGCAGACCAGCAGAAACCCCTATGGACTCAAATACAAAGTTATGTGCAGGTACTGGAGAAGATGTGGATATCGAAAAATATCCAAGACTAGTGGAAAAACCCATTTATCTCTACGTAACAAGGCCAAATATATCATATGCAGTAAGTGTGGTGAGTCAATACATTCACAAACCACAACTCAGTCATTGGCAAGCACTAGAAATGATATTACGATATTCAAAAGGAGCCCTAGGAAGAGGGCTTCTCTATAAGAATCATGGTCACTTCAACATCGAAGGGTTCTCAGATACAGACTAGGTCGGATCCCTTGATGAAAGAAAATATACTTCGGGATATTATACGATGGTTGGAGGAAACTTGGTTACATGGAGAAGCAAGAAGCAGAATGTGGTTGCACGGTGGAGTGCATAAGCAGAATACAGAGCCATGACACACACAGTTAGTGAGCTTCTATGGATCAGATCTCTTCTCACTGAACTGGGATTCCATAAAGAAGCTCCAATGGATATATATTGTAATAATCAGGCAGCCATACATATCACATCAAATCCGGTCTTCCATGAGAGAACAAAGCACATTGAAGTAGACTGCCACTTTATATGAGAAAAATTCCAAACCGGTATATTATCTCTCAACAATATATCTTCACAGAGCCAAGTTTCAGACATTCTCACCAAACCAGTCACTCATAAAATTTTGTCCACCATCTGCAGCAAGTTGGGCATTTATGATGTTTTCTCACCCCCAGCTTGAGGAGGAGTGTTACAATGTGGGACCCACCATGAGGATGTGAGAAGCCAAGAGGAGTCATCACACAATCTGGCATGAGTTGGAAGATAAGAAGAATGAGCTGGAATGAGTTGGAAGATTTGAAGATCAAGTAGGACCCACAAAGTTACCACGAGCTGGTATCCTTATCACATGAGCTGAAAGATCAAGTGGGACCCACAAAGATAAACCATGAGCTGGCATCTTCAGCCTATGATCACGTCCTTATAGAAGAGTTAGAGTTTGAGTTACGTTAGACTTCTAATTATGTTGAGTTATCTTATCATGATATGCTTATCTTTAAGAGTTAGAGTTGGAATGTAATTAGGATAATGAAGTTTAATTGTACATGGACTCTACCACTTTTCTCTACTATAAATAGAGGACCTTGTACTCAGAATAAAATCATCAAAGGAAGTAGTTCTCCTTTCTCTCTCATGAAGAGTTCTTCTCTTTCCTAACTATTTCTTCTATTTTTTTCTTCTTATCTCTTCTCTACTCGAGTGCTCTCTCTCTTGCTTTCTTTTTATTTTCCCTCTCTCACCTTGCTCGAGATATCAGTAATGGGGACCTAAATTCAACAAGAGAGAGAGAGAGATAGATAGATAGAGAGAGAGAGAGAGAGGTCCCAAGAAGAGTCTGTCCAAGGCAGTGTCCCATTGGCGCAGAAGAACACTCAGCATAGCAAGCAATCAAGTCCATCTGGGTGGATGGAGTGACGGTAATTGTCCAACCGATTAGAGAGAAATACTCTATGTTAATATTTGTGTTGGCCTTAATGATCCATATAAAGCTAGTTTCCATGATAAAAAAATATTTGGGAAGTAATTGTAAAATTTGGTAGAGCAATCTTAAACAAAAAAAGTCCTAGAAATAAATAGAGCACATGATTCATCTGATTGGCAAACCATGTAGTCGTTTGGCTTGTAAAAAAGGTTATATGAGATGACAAGACTAACAAAGTCAATCTGACCTCCAAACATTTGGAATATCAACCAAGAAAGAGAAAATGCACTATGGTGATTTGTTCGTCCAGACATCCAACTTGCCCAAGAAGAGAAGTCACTTAAAGGTTTTCTTTAAGTAAACCTAGAGGGGGAAGCTGAATAGGTTTACTACAATTTTCTTAAAACTTTAAGAATTTTACACAAACACATCCACTATATAATTTTTTTATAGTGGTTCACAATCACTATGTCAGATTGCTACTCAACTCCTAGGGAGCTCTTGTCCCAGAATTATTATTTTTTACTATAAAAAGCCTTTTGGTACCTACTATAACAAATAAGGCTCGTTCAATTTTACAATACCTTCTCAAAACACACATGGACTTATGATCAAAAGCACTAGTTGCAACCACCTAGACCCAAAAGGGTTTCAGGGTGCAACCACCATATTGATCCTAGTGCAAGGAATGCTTTCTTTTCAATGAAGTTCAATTGTCTCTTAATTAGATAGATAAAACATTCAGCATATAAGAAAATATTGCTATCTAATCCTAGGTGAACAACCAATACATCAGCAACTCCACAATGTAATAATAAGTACAACTAAATAAAGCTGACTAAAAAGAAGTTTTGAGTTTGAAAACAATAACAGCGATGAATATATTCAAACTTTCTGTCTCTTTAAAAGTATTTCATGGATATGAAAGTAAATACAAAAGTACTTAGCTCTTGAAACTAAAACTTTGAAAAGATCGCCTCCTTCTTGGATTTTAAAAAAAATCTTGAGAGAGACTTAAAAGACCTTGGGAAACTTATAATTTTGTGTAGGCTATTAGGTTAATTTTTTAAGATCGGACTTGAGTATTTATAGGAGAAAATCCAAGTTTGAAAAATAGTTGTTATGAAAATTTAGGCATATTTATAATCTTTGCTAAAATTCAGTAAAAAAATTCCAAAAATTATGAAAAATATTCATAACATATATTTGAGCTGCTGAATATGTTGGTGGTTATTTACATACTTTGTAGTCCTACAACGAAAATTATGACCTTTGGAAGATCTTGAATTTCTATATTTGTAGCTTGGGGTTCAATCATTTGCTTCGGGGTCAAATCTTTTGTACTCCAACAACATTTTTGGGGATCAAATCTTTTGTTTGACTCGAATCCCATGTCATCTATCTCCTATAGGGGTCAACTTCTTTTTGTAGGGGTTAAATCCTCCTTATTTAGCATCTAAATCTAGGTTGAATCCAATTGAAGTAGTCGACTCCTACATATTGATTTTTTCTATACCGATCAACTTCTCATTTAACTCAAAACTTACTGCATCTTGAGTTCAACTCCTTGATTCTTTCCTCTTGCTATATGAGGTCGACTCCTTCACTATGGGTTGACTTCTGCTGTTTTAGTATGAGTTTTATTAAAACTCTACTATATGCTTCTTTGCTCAACTCCATATGGATATACTCAATTCCTTACGCAAGTGCTTGACTCATTTTCTTCACAATTGTTAACTGTAATGCTTTTTAAATTTTTTTTTTTTTTGCCTTTTGAGGTTGTACTCGACTTGTTCAATGTGTGTTGCTCTAATCATATAGTGGGTACTCAACTCTTTTAGTCTAGTGCTCATATCCTTTTGCTTCTTGAGATGGCAATTATTAGAATTAAAATTTGGTTGGTCTTCTCTTGCATATGTACTCAACTCCTATGATATGGAGTTGATTTCTTTTACAACTTTATCTAAGAATCAACTTGTTTTTCTATTCATAAATTGTTCAAAAATAAATTAATCAAAATCTCATTTTTGTTATCATCAAAATCTAGGTCATTAGAGGAATCTTGAGCTTCTTCTTCCTCAGTGACTAAGAAAGAAAAAAGTCATTATTGATGATTGTTCTCCTTGTCATCCAATCGGCTTGCTTCAACTAAGGAGAAAAAGTGAAAGGAAGGACAACATTGGCTTCCAGAGAAGGCTGTCCAACCATACATATGCCACTTGATCAAGCTTAAGAAAGAAAAGGTATCGTAAGTATCCATTTGCCCCATCTGCAGATTGAACTGAAGAAATGACTAAAAAACAGAGATCATAATTTTCTAGAGGAAGGACTAGAAAAAAAAGTTCATAACTTTTTTAATTTAAGGGGTTAGAAATTTAATGGTATAAGTTTTGTATGGAGAAGGCTACAAGCAAAGCATTTTGGAATTAAAACTTAGGATAAGGACCCAACTAGAAACACTACAAAAGAAATGAATTTTCTTGGCAAAACATTCACCAAGGAAAGGTAGAATTTTTGCTGCTAAAACTATTCTTGACAAAAAATTAACCAATAAATTTTTTCGATAATAACACACAAATGAAAGATATTTACAACAAAAAAATTAATTACATTGCTAATTTTTTTTCTGTCAAGAAATATTTTTATATTATTCAATTTTATAAATATTTGTCTTAAACTTTTTATCAAAAAATATATATATTTTTTAAAATTTATAAGAAAATTTTCATAAATAATTATTAATATTTTAAATTTTTTTTCTTTTCAAAGCATTTCACAGACAACTATTTTTAATTTTTAAAATATTTATGTAAAAAATATTTTCAAAAAAATTCTTTTAAAATTTTTTTTGACAAAAATTAGTTGAAAAATATTTAAAATAAAAAATTTCACCAATTTTTTTTTTAGTTTTTAGAAATACTTATCGAAAACAATGTTTTCTAGAAAATAGAGGAGCTTTTCACCACCAATAATATATTTTAAATTAAAATTTTCTTGTATAGCTGTTTAAAACAGTTAATAAAATTAAAATAAAAATTTGACAAAAAAGGAATTTTTTTTGTTTATATAGTTGAATAAATAATGATTTAAAAAAAGAATATCCAAAAATATATAAAAAAAAAGTAGCATTCTATGAAGAACCAATGTGGGAAGAACTTGAACTACCAAGCCATTGCGAAGACGATATATTGGCATCACTAGAAGAAGATGTGATGCCATGGGAATCCAACAAATTCCACATCTAAACTATTTGAGTTTGAAGCCTAGCAGTCTCCTACTTTGGTTGATGATTGGTGTACTTAGCTAACTGTTGTGACTGATGGATGGTTACCTGCCTTGTTCATGTAATCTTCCGATTCGTCTTCTCCAAGTTAGTTGCTCAAGTTGCTCTAAGGAAATGTAAGACTTCTTGCTCTGAGAGTTATGTTAGAATCTTCCATACCTACTATTTTCAGAGTATTTTCAAAGTTGATATTTTTAGAGTTCTTGCTCTAACAGTCTTGTAAGACTCTTCCGTACCTACTATTCAACACCCCCCTCAAGATGGAGTTTATAACTTCAGCTTGCATTGAAAATGATTCTCCGCCCACAATTTTTTTTTTTTTTTTTTTGCTGACAAAAATTCTTCATAGATGCAAAAACGTCATCTTTTGTTCTCCCACTTGCTTGAATATTTTGGTCAAATAAAAATTACCATAACATATGGAATAACATACTACTTTTCTTGAACTTCTTCTTATACTTCTCCCTCTCAAGTTGGGTATAAAAAATACATAGAGACCCAACTTGGACAAAACATAATACGGGAGAAGAAATTCACTCCTAGCCATATGATAAAGCTCCATACACCAGTCAAAAAAATCATACTCTAAAACACACTCCACTCAATTTCAAAGGCAAAAAAAGGGCCAAACTTTAGGACACAACAAAAAAAACTATTCACTTTCTAAGGGTAGCTCAAACACAAATCACCTCTTAGATGAAGAATAAAAATATTGACTCAAGTGGATACTGGATACAATCTTATATTTTTTAGTTAGTGGGTCTAGGCAATGCTTTGAAGGAATAAAAACACAAGATGATAAATTGAAGAAATACTAGAGGAAAACGATTTTAACAGGAAAGAGAGGACTATGCAAAATTGATACTTCTAAATGAATGTAAAATGTGATTTTTTTTCAAAAACGAAAAACAATGGGAGACTAATAGTAGAACTGAAATAACATAATAAATTTAACCAAGTATGACTTTTTGGAGTTCCCACAATTGTTCGGAGATGACAATGTGGACGATACACAAACAAATAACAAAAAAAAAACAAAAAAATAAAAAATGCCATTGAAGTAGGATATCGTTGAACGAGCACAACATGGAATGATTAAAATTGACCAAATATCTCTGATTATAAGAGAAATTTTCCTAAAAAATATAACTCTAGGAGAAATGGAAAGTTAATGCATGTAGAAATAATAAGAGGAGAAAAAGGAAAAAGTAGAGGTTTTTGACAAAACAAACCTTTAGTACTTTGGATGCTGATATCTCACGCAATATAACTCAGAATTAAAAATTGTTTGTTTTTAATGAAACTAACTTATGGAAAATTAATTTGATATCTAATTTGACATAAAAATTTTTGTTTTGGAATCTTTTATGACTTCTTGATTTTCTTCATTCTGTAGCATGACCCTTGCAAACTCCAATGAGAATATCCACTTATATATAGGTCAGATTGATATGAATGTTACTTCTTCTTAAACTAGACTTTGATATCTTTCATTCAAGTATAATATTACTTCATTAAATATACTTATTGTGATAAAATAAGATAGATTTTGGACTCTACAATCTAACCAAACTGAGTACTCTTTCTTCTTTGGCTAGCGTGATTATTGACACTTCTAAAATTGATATCTTCCTATATAAAACTCAGATTGAGAATTGGTTTAATAGGTCAAAAAATAGAGTTACATATATTTCTTTTTAAATATAATTCTCCATATAAAGTCTCATTCTAGATGACATAAAATGCCTAAAAATTTGAAGCATTTTGCTGGTACTTGAACCTCTCTTGCTGTCTGACCTTTGCTGCCTCAAATATTGATTTATTTTTGTAGAGGATTCCGATTGCCAAAATTCCTTTTGAGTTAGAAATTACACTCAAAGATGTTTTTCGAAAATATATACTTTTCAAATGAAAAGTTCATTATGAAGGTGCGAACACCAAGGAAACAATGGGTATGGGATATAACAGGAAGAAAAAGGAAGAATATGAACCTAAACTACTAGAGATGATAAATCAGAAAAGGATCACATTTTCATTGTGGGTTGATTGAGTCAATTGATGAAATTCAATTTGATATCATGTTGAATTTCTGGAAAAAAGAAATACTTCACTAACTTGTTTTTAATTTGAGTACAATGAGCCTCTATTTATAGTAGAGGAAACAAATTAAACTACCCTTAAGTCCTAGAACAATTGAACAATTGAACATAAATATAAGACTAGCATAACTAAAACACCTTTAACTAAGTTCCTTCTATGAAACCTCCTTCCAAGAGACTCATCTTTGACTCCACCATATTAATTCTAGCTATGTTGAATTTATGGAAAAGAGAAATACTTCATTCACTTATTATAATCAGAGTAAAAGCACCTCTATTTATAATCGAGGAAGGTAGTATAGTCCAATTACAAGAAAACTACCTTTGTCCCAATTACACCCAAACTCTAACTCTTAAAGATAAGTCCTAGCATAATTAAATAACTCAATATAGATAAAAGACAAACAAGATTCAAACTAGAACTCTTTTAGGACATGACCATAAGATAAAGACGCCTTTGTGTGTTCTTCTTGATCTTCCTTTGTGTGTCCTTCTTGATCTTCCAACTTATGTGATAAGGATGCAAGTCGTGGTAATCATGGTGGGTCCTATTTATTATGGGCTTGGGCCCATCTTGTGGGCCTTTTCTTGGTCGTGTGGCCTATCTTATAATACTCTTAGATTTGTGGGCCTTCCTTGGTTATGTGGGCTGGAGCCCATCTTCCAACACTCCCCCTCAAGCTGGAGGTGAGAGAACATCATGAACTCCCAGCCTGCTACAAATGATGTATAGAATTTTTTTGTATAAAATTGTACATCTTCCAATATGCCTTTATCTTCCAACACTCCCCCTCACGCTGTTTTGTCCTTCCATGTGGCCCTACTGGAATAATGTAAGTGAGTGTAAAAATCACTCCTACCTGGTAAGACATTGCTCCATACACCAATCCTAATGCTAGATGTAGGGTACACTCTATCTTTTGTAGGTAGTGTGTCTATCGGCATTGCTATGAAGTGTCCACCATTATGTCCCTGCTTAGGACAACAACTCTCAAGTGGTAGGAGTAATAAAAGCCATTACAGGGGTGGGGGGTTGTGGGTATATTTACAATGGTGTCCCAATCCGGACACTAACTCTCATGGTATCCCAACCATGATATTTTTGAGAGTTAAATTTATCATGATATACCAATCCGGGAACTGACTCTCATGGTGTCCCAATCGTGATATTTTTTAGAGTCAAATAAAATATGGTGTGAGAAAAGGTATTGAGGCCATCTCTTCTTCAAAAATAATGTCCCCAATGAGACATAATAATTGTAGCTGAATATAACACGACCATCTTCCGACTCATATAACACAAACCAAAATAATAAACCTTGTAGAAGGACCCATGAAATAATCATAGTCCGATATAAATATTTTTTCTTAGTTACAGAAGCTTCATCTTTTGTGCACCCCCCTTCTTGAATATTTTGGCCACATAAACTTATCCACAACATAAGGAATAAAATACCTCTTTCTTGTACTTCTTCTACTTCTCCCCCTCAAGCTGGGAGGTAATGGCAGTGATCCCAACTTGAAACAAACATAATAGATGTAGCAATAAGCCAAAATAATAGAGATGTAGTAATCAGATCTTAAACCAGGGATAAATGAGATATTTTCTTGATATAGCAACTTAAACAGTGACGCAAAACAATCAGCTTAAATTCGGATTTTTCAATACAACAGAATTCCATCATGACCTTTGATTATTCCAAGATAAATATCTCCTTATAAAAAATTCAGATTTAGAATTGGTTGAATAGGTAAGAAAATAGACTTATAGATATTTATTTTTATATATAATTCTCCAAATAAAGTTTTGTTCTTGATAGCATAAAATACCTCTGAAGTTGAAGCTTTCTGGTGCTGCTCAAACCTTTCTTTCAATCTGACCTTCGTTGCTTTAAATATCGATTTCTCTTTGTAGATAACTCCAATTGAAAAAATCATTTTTTATTGGAAATTAGACTCAAATATATTTCCGTCAATATATAATTTGAAATATGAAAATTTCAGTATAGAGGTGAAAAACGAAAAACAATCTATGGGTGTAGGGACTGAAAAACAATAACTACGAACCTAGACTTGGGGTTTAGGGTTTAGAGAAAAGGATCTCATTATGTCTGTGGGTTGACCAAGTCAACTCATAGAACCTGCTCTGATACCGTGTTGAATTTACGGAAAAGAGAAATACTTCATTCACTTATTATAATCAGATTACTTGAACCTCTCTTTATAATAGAGGAAGGTAGTAGAGTCCAATTACAATAAAACTACCTTTGTCCCTATTACACCCAAACTCTAACTCTTAAAGATAAGTCCTAGCATAATTAAATAACTCAATATAGATAAAAGATAAACATAATTCAAACTAGAACTCTTCTAGGACATGACCATAAGATAAAGATGTCTTTGTGTGTCCTTCTTGATCTTCCAACTTATGTGATAAAGATGCTAGCCCGTGGTAATCATGGTGGGTCCTACTTCTTATGGGCTTGGGCCCATATTGTGGGCCTTTTCTTGGACGTGTGGCCCATCTTATAATACTCTTAGATATGTGGGCCTTCCTTGGTCGTGTGGGCTGGAGCCCATCTTCCAACAAGAGTCAAGTAAGACTCTTCCATACCCGTTCTTTAACATTAAATAGAAACATGCAGATATTTTAAATTTCTTGTTATTAAAATTAAGTATTAATTTCTTGTTATTAAAGAGAATTGATCATCATCTTGTCCACTTTCTTCTTCTACATCCAAGTCTTCATCTTCCTCATTCTCTTCTTCTCTGTCTTCAAGTTCCTCTTCATCTTCTTCTTCTTCTTCTTCATCATCCTCTTTGTCTTCCTTGTTGTCCGCTTTTTCTTCTTTTTTCGTCCTCTTCTACCTACCTCTGATCATTTTCCTCAACGATAAAATTATGCTTTGGTCATTTTACTTGAATTTGAATGGTGACCCCTTGAAGAACGGATCTGACACAAGGATTCTTTGGGAGGATCTGCAATCTGCCACGGTTTACGGGTTTTCCAAGCATTACCATAGGGGTAGTAGGAAGATATTGGGAAGACAAAAACGAAGATCAAGCCAAAGGGAAGCTTGATACCCTAGAGCTCGTTGAGGAGAACTCTAAGCCTCTCTACACTAGATTTAACCTAATTCTTAATACCTCAATGCTTCCTTTTCTCATTACTCCTACCCCTTAAATAGGGTTCACCCTGTTAGGGTTTAATAAAATATTACAGAAATATCCCCATGAATAAAATATTCCAAAAATATCCCTATTAATAAATAATTCCAAAAATACCCCTATGGCCTAAAACTGAAATAAAATAAAGTAAATTAAATAAAACAACTAAAATAATAATGTTATTGCGTGCATAACAAAACGTTTGTCTTAACCAACACCACTACTTCGTTGTCTTGTTTGGACATTGAAAGTCACCTAAAGGACAAGTCTTGTTCATATGCTTTTGTTTCCTCACAGGTAGTTTTGTTTCTCAAAAACATCATATACCTTTCGATTTATCATCATTTGAACGACACTGTGGATTACCATGTTTAAATTTATCTATGTAGAACACATATTTTGCATGACATGCCATTGAAAAAGCGTAATTTGTGGGCCATGTGGAAAACATGTTGATGCTAGTGAAGCACTCGTCCGTCTTGACACTATGGCTTTGATAGAACCCTCCTTAAAAAGGTCCTATATTTTTCATTCAAGTGCCAAAAAATATGGCGAGATACGTAAGGGAAAATGAGTGGGCTGGAAAAGAGGTAAGCAATTGAGAGAAGAAGTGTAGAGGATTTAAGAGCAAAGGAGAAGAGATAAGGGAAGAGAATAGAGATTAAAAGAGAAGAAGAGAAAGAAGAGAAGAGAATAGAGATTGGAAGAGAATGAGAGAAAGAGAATATTAGAATAGGTAGGGGCACAAATTTGGGAAGAAAGGAGCAAGAGAGCAAAAAAACCAAAGACTTAGGCATGCCTTGCTCTAGCCAAACTTCATTCTATTTATAATTTCTCATATAGATCAATTAGGAAACTCAAAACTCCTAGTAGGTGAGTAATTAAAACTCAAAATAGGAAATATGAACTAAGAATTACATTACAAACATGACTTTCAATTCTAAGACTCCTAATTGACCAACTTGAACTTTTCTACAAAAATTTCAAAAATACCCCAAGGAGCAAGAACCCCATTTTCTCCTTGATTGGTGCCCAAGTCATGTCTAAATTGCTATTTTACTCCTCTAGAAACATTATTTTACTCCCCTAACTCGCAAACTTGTTAACCGAGCATTGAATCTCTTCTTGATTTGATGCTAACAAAACTTAATTGATCTAACAATTGCAAATCTAGTGTTTAAGATACTTTTCCTTTAAGAGACATTAATTTCAAGGCCTAAAACATTGCATCGATACGAGCTTTTGAAAGACCTCAAGTTCTATTGGAAGATGAAGGCATATTGGAAGATGTGCCATTTTATACAAAAAAGATTTTATACATCATTTGCAGCAAGCTAGGAGTTCATATTGTTCTCTCATCCCTTGTTTGAGGGGGAGTGTTGGAAGATATGACCCAAGCCCACACGACTAAGGAAGGCCCACATATCCAAGTGTGTTAGATGATGGGCCCAAGACCATAAGACCAAGGAATGCCCATACATCCAAAAGATGTAGAAGATGGGTTCAATGCCCATAGATCAAGGAGAAGGCCCATAGGCCTACATACAATGATGGCAGGATGGTAAATAAAGGGTCATCTCACAAAGATGTCATTGATGTAATTAGGTTAAAGTTCTAGGGGTAAAACCCTAAACCCTAAAACCATTTCTTCCTCCAGTTTTCTCCCAATGGGTCTCTCTCTTTTTCTCCATTAGCTAAATCCATGGAGGCCTAAAAATCAACATGATATCAGAACATTGATTTTCAGGATTTCGACTATGGTTTTTTTCAGGTTTCATTCTCCTTTGTTTTTTCCCATAGTTTTTTTTTATTTTGTTTCTCGTGTTTATTTTTTAGTACCTACACCCCTTAGTTGTTCTACGTTTTCACCTCCATACTATATTGTTGTCCTGCTCCATTCGGCGTTGGGGAAGTTCTCTGATTCTATTTTTTGTACATGGCAGAGATTATTTTCCTTTTTAATCTCTTTCTCTATGAAGGCAAAAAAAGAAGTTGGAGAAAGGCAGAAGGAGAAGATATCAATTTCTGCTAGTTTTACGCGGCCCGTGCTACTTCACCAGCCTCAGTTCCGGAAAACTCAGCCAAAAACCTGCTGGTGGGATTAATTTTGTGAATCCATATCATCCTTCCATGGCCTTATCATGGCGTCACTTCTGTTGAGTTCCATGGCCGATGGTGCGCCATCCTCGTCTGAGACAGAGCATTTCTGCTTATTTCTCGGCATGACGAGAACATTGTGAAACTACAGAAGAGAGAAAGAGAACTTTTTTCAGTCAACAGTATCCTTCTGCAAACATTTATGTTTTAGAAGAACGAAGGCTCTACTATCTCTCTGATGATCTATTGTCAACCCAGAAAACTCTCTGTTGTGTCTTGCCGAATCATCGCCAAGGTATCTCTGTTTCTTTCGAGTTATTTTGACATCAGAAATTGCTGATATGATTTATCTGCTAAAGATCTTTAGTTCACATTACCATGGTGAATATATTTTTTTTTTCGAGTTTCTCGAGCGCCGGGAAGAAGAAGGACTCACTGTTGCGATCAAAAAGGTTTTTTTTGCTACTGGCTATCTTCGAAAATATTTTTCCATATTCAAAATCTCTCTGCATTGCTATCCATCCATCCCATTGTTGTTCTGCTATGTTCGAAAGCCGGGATCGTCACGGGGAGGAAGAAAAATATGTTTCCTAAATTAGGAAACTGGTTTAATTGAGCGGTTCTTCCATCCCGGACTGGCCCAGCAAAATAGTGACCCACCCAAACTTATTCTGTCCGCTCTTGTTATGTCGAGACCTAGACTCGCCTAAGTCAAGCTAGCGTCCTAGTGAACCAGGCTGCCCTTCTAGCTGCTGTTGAGCAACACCAGTCTACCGAGTCAACCCCTACCAACTCGGACCGAGTCAACTTGGTCCGGGTCAATCTGACTCGGCCCACTTATTTTCTGCCTCGGTATACATGCCCAAGTTTTATACATATTTTGGCACGACTCGATAAATTTTTCTCTTGCTGGATTATTATTTTGAAGAATTGATAGATTATTCCTTGGTCAGCATATTATTGGGTATAGATATGTGCATTAGATTATTTCATGGGTCAATTTTACAAGGATTATTTTGTTTCGTGTTATATGGGCCCAAGCCCATTTTAGTTGCTGCTATTGTGTCTCTTTGGATGAGGCATTATTCTTAAAGAAGAGGTGGCTTCAGTACCTTTTCTCATACCATAATTTATTTGACTCTAAAAAATATCACGGTTGGGACACCATCATTCATTTAACTCTAAAAAATATCACGGTTGGGACACCTTGAGAGTCGGTGTCTGGATTGGGACACCATGATAAATAAGCCCACTTCCCCCCATTCGTGTCATTTATTACTCTACCACTTGAGAGTTGTTGTCCTATGGAGGGACACGGTGGACACTTCAAAGCAATGTCGATAGACACACTAACTGCAGAAGAGGGAGTGTGCTCTACATCCAACATGAGTTAAGACTAGAGTATGGAGCAATGTCTTAGAGGTAAGGAGTGATTTTACTCTCACTTATACAAAAAATATTTTATACATCATTTTCAGCAAGTTAGGAGTTCATGCTGTTATCTCACCCCCAGCTTGAGGGGGAGTGTTGGAAGATAGGGCCCAAGCCCACACGACCAAGGAAGGCCCACATATCTAAGTGTGTTAGAAGATAGGCCCAAGCCCATAAGACCAAGAAAGGCTCATACATCCAAGAGATGTAGAAGATGGGCTCAAGGCCCACATATCAAGGATAAGGCCCATAAGCCCACATACAATGATGGCAGGATGGTAAATAAAGGGTCATCTCATATAGATGACATTGATATAATTAGGTTAAAGTTCCCAGGGTAAAACCCTAAACCCTAATCCCTAAGTTCATGGGTATTATTGTAATACAATACTTTCATAAATCAATAAATTGAGCTTCAGGGGAAGGGTCAGGGGATCAAGTCCATAACCACTTCTTCCTCCACTTTTATCCCAATGGGTTTCTCTCTCTTTTTCTCCATGAGCTAAATCCATGGTGACCTGAAAATCAACAAGCTCCATGGAATGTCAAAGAACTCTTGAAGAAGCTCTCTTAGAAGATGAAGAAAAATTGATGAATAGAGTTTTAGGAATCACTCAGAAAAGTCTAAAACATTCTATGAATGAGAGCAGTGTAGTCCCAAAAATTTGGGTACAATGAAAATTTGGAGATTTATGACATTTTTTGCATTCATACTTGGTTTTACAAATGCATGCATCTATTTTATACATGTTAAAACCACTTAGGATAATCAATTCCCATGCTTTAAAAATCCTCATGATGAATTAACATTGGAATGATCGATCAATATCTGCCCATGATCAACCAACCAAAAGTGCACATGCCAAAAATATAAAGCATGATCGATCTACCCATTTGGACTGATCGATAAAATACTGTTTGAGCAAAGCAAATTCATGCCAATTGATTGATCAATCTCAGAGATTGATCGTTCATACAAAATTTTGCTAGTTTCCAGTTAGGGACATAAAGCATGATTGATCATACTTGCAATGTAAGAGCAATGGAAATTTTGATTGATCATTCATTCCACGTACATTAATTGATCTACATAAAATGTGAGACCCAATAGGAATATATTGATCGATCATAGCATCGATCAATAAGTCACATTCTAACAGAAAAATAGCCGTTACATACGATTGACTGATCATCCACTTTACACTGATCTGTCAATGTAAACTCCTCTTTTTTCAAAAAGGAAAAAATAGCTAGTTTGTCTTGGGGAACTTATAAATATCCCACCAAATCTCCCATTGAAAATTTAATGAGCTTTGGCATATCCACCAGTATTTATTATCAATCTATTCAAATTATTCCCAAAGTGCATTTTTGAGAAAGAGAGAGCCAAAACCTTGCAAATTTTCCATTCTTCTTTCTCATACAATCTACTTGCACACATCATAGTCAATCTCTAACATTCTACATAGTGCTACAAAGGTTGGAAGCTCGGACCTCTCAACATTCCCCAATTGATAAGGGTGTGAGGATCTATTACAAGTTTGAGCATAAACATAGCTTGAAAGAGAGTCATAATCTCTTTTGTGTAATTATTAGTGGAATTTCCTAAGCACGGATTCTTGGGCATTGAATATCAATAGGAGAACATCGATAACAAAATATTTGATATCAATATTGTGGTGTGTGAATTTATACACTTTTAATTTGCATGTTTGCTTGATTTATTATTCCATGCCTTAAAGTATTCAAACTTGTAATTTTCAATTCACACCCCTCTTGAGAAGCCACCTGGACTGACAACACTACCCTCAAGGTTGAACACTGGATCAAGGGACTGAGGTGATGATTCCTGCTTCTCCTTGAGTAGATACATTTGAAGCCTTTTGCAATGGTGACTTGGAACAAAATTCTCATAACATTGGAAGTATAAACCCTTGCTTTGTCTCTTTTCCATCTCTTCAAGAGAGAGTTTCTTGAAGGGTATCAAAGGGAAACTCAACTTCTATTAGAGTAGTTGTTGGAGTAGGAGATTGTAGTGGCTGAATAGAACGTCATTTGAATAGAGCTGAAGGAGTGGAAAATTTTCTTCCTAAACCAAAGAAAGGTAAATTGCCTCAATAAGAGTGGAAAACTCTCACTGAGGCTGCCAAATCAGAGTTAAGTCCCCTAATGAAACTATCAAGATGTTGAAGTAGTTTGAGTAGTATTCTATGTAATTATTAGAGTGAGTGGCATAAGCTATAATTGTAGTTAGTTTAAGTGTTCTTTTTTTATTCTTGTTTATTAGGGCATCCATGCCCCACCTATATAAATAAGAAAGAGAGGGGAATGAGCTCATTCACGTGCTCTCTTAACCTAAAGTTTCTCTCCACAATTCTTCCTCTTGCCTTCTCCTTCTCACCTTCTCACCTTCTCTTCTCTTCTTCCTTCTTTCTTCTTTTTTCTTCTTTTTTTTTCTTCTCAAACCTAGTTATCCATGGATTAAATCCTAGGAGTCAACATGGTATCAGAGCTGAAATTCTAGGTTTTATACTAAGTTGATCAAGTTATGAAATTTTAGTGGAAAGGAAACTAAATTCAGCCTTCAAGCAATAAAGGATTCGGCTAGTTTTAAAGAGAAGAAAAAGGCTGAAGTTAATTCAGAAAGTTCTCTCTTTAATCAGATAAGGTTCACCTTATGTTCCACATTATGAGGGATTCAATTCAATTTTTTGATAGTCACAAAGTATTTTTTTTACTCAAGCCTAATTATTTCTCTCAAAATTCATTTTTTTTTCATATTGAATTGCCAAAATTACCTTTTTTTGTCATGCACGTGAGTTTCCTTCATTCCTTTTTTATTTTATTTAATTTTTATGACAAAAATTGCTCTTTAAGAATTCAAAAAGTCCTCTTTAATCTATCCTTAGGTTCTGGTTTGTTGAAGGAGTGGCTGCTCTATTAAGTTGTTAAAACCCTAAGTTGGGGTTTGAAGAATAGTTTTGGAATGTAATAACTAGTTCTTGTTTTTTTTTATTGCTTTCTTACGAGAACCTCGTTCATTTTTTTTCTTTTTTAATCACCTTTTTTTATTTAGTGATTATAATTGTGGTTTAGAATCTCAAATAGAAAAAAAAAATCGAAAAAGGGTTCATGCTTGTGTGGTGTATTGACTGGTTTCCTTGCTTATTACTTACTGAATTGATCACCTGACATTACATAGTTTTGTGCTCCATAGCTTCAAATATTTTTAATTTTGATAAATTATTGTCCTCTTTCCTCCTAAGTTAACCTAAAAATTCTGGGTTTCTAGAAATAAATTTCTTTTGTAAGTCAGAATATTTGTATTATCAAATACTTCCTCTTCCTCTATATATGCCGATTTCAGCAAAGGTGATCCCTTGAGGATTACTAAAATTTCACTTAAAGGCTTGAGTAATTACTTATCTTGGTCCAAATGTGTGAAAAAATTTCTGATTACTAGAGACTTTGTTGAGCATATAACTCAATGTATGTGGATTATCCCTCTTATCATAAGTGGTTGAGGGAAGATACAATAGTTATTAACTATTTGATTAATAGTATCGAGGAATTTTTGGCAAACAATGCGGTGCACCTAGAGACAACCAAAACAATAAGGGACACATATTTTGAATTATATTCTACCCCTGATAGTATACAAAAGATTTATAAATTTTTTCAAGAGATGTTCAATACAAAGTGTAAAGACAATCTTCATGAATACTTTGCCATATTTAGAGGGTTGCTACAAGAGTAGAAGGTTACACAACCATATCCATGTGAAGTTGCCGCATGGGAAAAATAGAGGGAAGACCTGGTCTCAGCTATATGTCTTGCAAATCTACCACCCTACTTTGATGTTTCCAAGTCACATGTACTTAGCTCTACTTGTTTTAATGATGTATGTGCAACCATGCTATGAATTCCAGTTAAGGAGTCCAATAGTCAACTAGAACAAGTGGAAAAATTAGTTGTGTTTTCCCAAGGGAGAGGGAATAATGGTTCCGGTATAGGTAAATTGGTGTGCTGTCTCAGGCAACCAAAAATAAAACCTATACTCCTAAATATATATGTAGTAGTACGAGTAAGGATCAATCTCACGAAGAGTGATTAGTCTACTTTTATGCTCGATGAACAGGGGGGGGGGGGGGTTGAGTATAAAGAAAACACTTTTAAGAAAAACAACTTAAAAATAATTCAAATTAACAGAATTGAAATCAATCAAAAGAACAAACCTTGGTCTAAGTCAACATCCACCATAAAAATTTCACAATTGATCATCTTCCTATCTCTCCTTTCGTAGTTAATTAGAAAACAAGCAATCCAATTAACCCTAACTACTAAAAAACCCAAGGCAAGCGCTAAAGGTTTAATCTAGCAATAACCTTACGAATTAGAGAGATCGATGAAGCTAAACAACGCAAGCGCAAGTGGCTGCATTTAATTTAGTTCTATGTTCTTCTCAATCTAATAATTCCCGACGCAAAAAATCATCAAATCTTGATTGCTTCAAAGGTTAGAGGGATCAAACAATTATGGATTTGATATCTAACCTAGCAGTAGATTGCAATGAGAAATAAAGTAGTAGGCTTCCTAGTGATTAAATAAGACAAACATGAAATAAAATTATAGAAGAACATCAGATACTCAAAACATAAATTGAACGATGAAAACAAATTAGATCTTATAGTTGTATTGATTCTGAAGGCTTCAATTTCCTTTGACCAAATCTGAAAGTTTAGCCACGCAGGGCGATGAAGAAAGCTAAGGGAAAAACTAGAGAAAAGAGGATGAAAAGCTGGAGAAGAGACCAAGAGGGGGTGTCCTCCTGAACTCTCCTAGTGGCTCTTTTTTATTTCCCCTCTTTCTCCCGGTTTAGGGTTTTTCTTTTCGTGCATCCGGCCTGGGTCATAGTGCACATGCTGCAAATTCAAGCCCAGCTTCAACTTGGATTCATCGCATATCTCTCAAAATTCATAACAAAAAAGTTGTAGAAAATTTTCCAGGAGAGACTTATGACCAGATTACGAAGCGATGTTGAAACTGTTCAGAATCGCTGAATTAACTTCGTTTTGTACTTAATGCCTCCATGTGCATCCTAAATCAAAATATAAGAATAATGAGTATATTTAGGCACAAATAATTATAAAATCCTAAACATTAATGATAAAAATATGACATTTTGCATTCTCATCAAATTCCCTCACACTTAGCTTTTGCTCGTCCTCGGGAAAATTTCAAATTCACTTTCCCAAAAACACGAAGGTTGTAATGCCATCTACAAAGAACAACCAAGCTCTTCAATGCTCATAACATAATCATGAATAAACATTCTTAAACAACTTAAAATTACTTAATAAGCATTTTCATTCAAAGATGGAGTAAACTAAATAAGTAGATCCTCATAGAAATAAACACTCGACACTCATGTGTTTGAAGGGTATGTGTTTCTCTCAAATTCATTCCAATGAAAATGATCTACCATAGGCTTGCATATCTTCTCATTCTCCACCACTCAGATCACATGCATAACACAAATCATAAGGACTTTTCAAGGGTTGTAACAGGTTTTAGGATCAAGGTGGGAAATATTTGGGAATGTAGCTCAAAAGCTATCAAAAATAGTGGAGCAAAAATGAATCAACTCAAGCTCGAATATATAAGACATGTAAAACCAATCACTCCACTCAGCATCTTCTTCAATTTGTATCTATCTCATATAAATAGACCCCTTTCTTGGAATTTTAGGAGGACTTATGAACACGGATAGTTTGTAACTTTAAAGGCCATTCACTCCATCACTTCCTTTCTTCTTTTCTTTTTCTCTTCACCTTTTTTTTTTTTTACACTAACAATGGAACTCATGAATTGAGGATGAAAACATGTTCCATTTTACCAGTCATAGCCATACCACAAAGACAGACACTCCCACACTTATTTCTTGCACACCCACATGAATCATAATGATGAACAATGTTCTACTGTCAGAGTGGTCCCTCCATTCTTGTGAGCGGTGGATTTCCGAACTTAACTGACTAGTCTTTTAGGTTGCATTGGCCAGCCTTTTGACATGGTATCAGAGCCAGGTCCGGCATGTCTTACCTTCGAATCCTGGTGGGAGCGGTAAGGGGCGGGGTGGGTGTTAGGGGTGGTTCCGGTCCACCTCTCTTGAGTAGGTTGGCTTTCCGCACTTTAACGACTTGTCATTTAGGTTGTATTGGCCAACCTCTTGACATTGGGAGTTCTAGGGCACACCATGTCCCGTGTTCGAATCCCGTGAGAGGCGGTAGAGAATGGGTGGGGTGGGTGTTAGAGTGGTTCCGTCCACTCTTGTGAGCGGTGGCTTTCCGCACTTAACAGACTAGTCTTTTAGGTTGCATTGGCCAGCCTCTTGACATCTATGGCTTGAGTAAAGGTTTTTATTTTTCAGGTTTAAAGCTTGTAAGGGGGGTTCATAAAAAAAACAATAAAGCTCAAAGGGGTTCAACAAAAGGAAAAAAAATTAATTACAAGGTAGGCTATTTGGCTTATTAACTTATAACAGAGAAGGCCTTAATCATGTTCATGCATGCATGTGTCAATGTGACCTCAAAGAGAATCAAGGCAATTTCTAGAGAAACAAATCCATGGGAGAATATCTCTCATGAAAGAAAATAGGGACACTGATATGGATGTGTCAATCTAAAGTCTCAAAATCTCACCGGCTTTTGTCTACAAAATTTAATCACTACCATCCTCAAAGAAAATAACTAGACTAATTCATTCTTAGTTGGAAGATTACTTATTCAATCATGTTATGAATCTTTCAAGAGCCTAATTTAATCTTGCTCATGATATACACAACCAAAAATCTTTAAAAACCACAAAAACAAAATTTGTTTTTTTTCTGATTTTGTTTTTTAAACAAAATTGAAACACAACCTAAATCCCCTCCCCTACACTTAGAACTTATAATGTCCCCAATGTAAGGTGAAATATAAAGAGAAGGCACAAATAACCAAAATATAAATGTGAAAATAAAAATAAAAAGGAACGAACTCCCCTTGGGTTGCCTCCCAAGCAGCACCTTTGTTTATTGTCATTGACTCAACTCAATGCGTCCATAATTATGGGTCATCCCAGACATAGAATTTTGCATCACTCTTGACCTTATCTCTTTGACCCCTAGAAAAACCAGGAGGTAATATATTAGTAACCAAATAATTTACAATATTCGTATACCAAGGTAATATCACACTCACGGCAAGCAATTGCTCATCAGGAAACGTTTCCTGCAAATGAAGTTCATCCTGCACATGCTTTTCTTCTTGCGGTGCACTTTTACTGAAGATGATCAGTGGTAACGTTCCTCCATCTCCAAGGAACACGTACTTGAGGTGACTGTGGAGAGGCTTCAAATCTAGAGTGGGAACCTGCAAAATAGAGGGTAAAGGCCTCTCGTTAGAAACCGGTAACGTAATATAAAGAACGTTACCTAACTTGTGTAACTGTGGAATATCATTCAACGTTGCAACAATTTCCTGCAAATTAGAACTCAATGCTAACTCCTCATTCTCTTTCTCAAGATGCTTACTAATGGCAATTTCCAATTCATCTTTTCTATCAAGTTAAAAAATTTCCTGTGCGAAAGGATCAATCACTCAATAGAATAAACAAGATTATCATCACCAGGATATTTCTTGGTAAGTGTGCCATTATGAACATTTATCTTAGTCTTGGATGCCTTTAGGAATAGTCTTCCTAACAAAATATGAGCAGTGTGGTCACCATTTTCCATATCAAGCACATAGAAATCAGTAGGGAAAATCAAATCATTAACTTGCACAAGAACATCCTCAACTACGCCCTTGGGATAGGCATTGGATCTATCAGCCAATTGAATCACAACACCAGTTTTATTCAAAGGTCCAAGTTTCAAAGAAGCATATATAGAATATGGCATGACATTAATCGAAGCTCCTAAATCTATCATGGCCTTCTCAAAGCCGGTGGTACCTAACGTACAAGGGATAATAAACATCCTTTAAGTTTTTGTTTCCTCTTAATTGTGCACAGTTCTTTCGGGAATTTAGTATAACGAGGCACTTGTTTAATAACACCTAAAAGTGAAATATTTAATTTTCTCATCTTTTCTACAATTTGCCCAAGCATGAGGAAAAGAAGGAACTGGTTTATAATCAGAAAGAGGTGGAAACTTACGCTTAGGTACGTCATCATCATTAGGAACGTTCCTATCTGCAAAGATGTTTTTCTCCTTTCCTTGCTCCGTTGATGTAGGGGCTGCCTTTACCAGAATCTCAACCTCTTTATAACTTCTAAAAAAGATTACACTTGCATTTTCTCTTGGATTTACTACCATTTGAGAGGGTAATTTTCTAGAACTTTGTGCCTCTGTCCGACTAATTATGGTTGCCATTTGGCGCATCTGACTGTCCAAACTTTGAATACTGGCCCTTGCCTCTTGTGAAAATTGTTTCATCTCCTATTAAAATTGCAAAGTATTAGTGCAAGAGACTTAACAATATCTTCTCAAGACATACCAGAATTGGAAGTTTGGCCCGATTATTGTCTTGGGGGATATGGTTGCTTATATTGTTGGTAACTTGGGTGATTTTAAGTCCTGGGCTTATTAACTTGTGGATTCCCATAACTAAGATTGCGATGATCCCTCCATCCCATGTTATACTTGTTCGAATAGGGATCATACTTCGTTTAGGCTTGTCAAGGAAAACCACCCGCCGCATTCACTTGCTCAGTGGGTTCCTCTTGAAGAGTTGGGCACATATCAGTTGGATGCCCTAGTACTGAACAAATCCCAGAAGCCTTCGCTGTTTGCATATTACCTATAGCCATTTGACGACCAAGAGAAATTAGACTCGCAATTTGTTATTCAAGGGAGAAAATATTTACCTCATTAACATTCTTAGATGGAAGACCAAGCCTTGTGCCAAATTGTTGAGAATTGGCCGCCATATTTGCAATCAAGTTTCTTGTGGTCTCAAAAGTTTTATCCGCCAAAGCTCCTCCACTTGCAACATCAATCATGCTACTATCATTGGGTAGAACGCCCTCATAGAAATACTGGATAAGAAGTTGCTCTCTAATCTGATGATGGGGGCAGCTTGCACATAATTTCTTGAAACGTTCCCAGTATTCATGTAGGGACTCTCCGTTATGCTGCCTTACACCACAAATTTCTTTTCGAATGTTGACCACCCTTGAAGCTGGGAAATATTTTCCAAAAACAGTCTCTTCATCTCATCCCATGTGGTAATACTCCTAGAGGGTAGATAATAGAGCCAATCGTTAACCGAATCCTTCAAAGAAAATGGAAAAAGTCATAATTTAATTTGCTCTTCAATCACCTTCGTGGGTTTCATACTCGTGCATACCAAATGAAATTCCTTTAGATGCTTGTGAGGGTCTTCACCTGCAAGACCATGAAAAGTGGGTAAGAGATGTATTAGTCTAGATTTTAATTCAAATGTAGTAGTAACATCTAAAGTGGGGAATGTTATGCATAAGGATTGTTGATTCAAATCAGAGGTTGCAAGCTCTTTCAAAGTTTAATTTCCAGCCATGACTTCTTCCTCCTCTAAATCAGATTCGCTATCAAATGGGGAATCAAGAACTAGATCATTCTCTTTAGAATTCCTCCGAGCTTCTCTCCTTAACCTGTACAAAGTTCTCTCTATTTCTGGGTTGCATTGCAAATCACCTTGATTAGAAGATCGATTTACTGTCATAAACAATCAAGGGAACTTTAATAAAAAATGAAAAACAAATCAGGAAAAATATAGAATAAGGAAAAAAATAAAAATTCTAAAAACCCTAGAAAACTGTGGAATTTGGATTCGGAGTCAGAAATTTGCCAAAACCGTAACAAGGAAAAATTAACGATTTTTTTTCAAAAATTTCTAGAACTAAATAATGATCACAAGAAGCACAAAAATCAACTAGAATCACTCCTCGGCAAAGGCGCCAAAATTTGGTGTGCTGTCGCAGGCAACCAAAAATAAAACCTATACTCCTAAAAATATATGTAGTAGTGCGAGTAAGGATTTATCCCACGAAGAGTGATTAGTCTACTTCTATGCTTGGTGAACAAGGATGGGGGGGTTTGAGTATAACGAAAACACTTTTAAGAAAAACAACTTAGAAACAATTCAAATTAAAAGAATCAAAATCAATCAAAAGAACAAACCTTGGTCTAAGTCAACATCCAACATCGGAATTTCACAACTGATCATCGATGCAAGCACATATCAATTCACACTTGAGTATTCACCATTGGAACTATCTTTCTATCTCTCCTTTTGTAGTTAATTAGAAAACAAGTGATCCAGTTAACCCTAACTACTAAACAACCCAAGACAAACGCAAAAGGTTTATGTTGGAAGATAGGGTCCAAGCCCACACGACCAAGGAAGACTCACATATCCAAGTGTATTAGAAGATGGGCCCAAGCCCATAAGACCAAGGAAGACCATGCATCCAAGAGATATAGAAGAAGGGCTCAAGGCCCACAGATCAAGGAGAAGGCCCATAGGCCCACATACAAGATGGCAGGATGGAAAATAAAGAGTCATCAAATAGAGATGGAATTGATGTAATTAAGTTAAAGTTCCAAGGTTAAAATCCTAAACTTTAAACCCTAAGTTAAGGGGTATTATTATAATACAGTAGTTTCATAAATCTATAAATAGAGCTTTAGGAGGAGGGTTAAAAAAAGTTTGTAACCCTTCTTCCTCCAGTTTTCTCCCAATGGGTTTCTTTCCCTTTTTCTCCATGAGCTAAATTGATGGAGTCCTAAAAATCAACATGGTATCAGAGCATTGATTTTCAGGATTCCGACTAAGGTTTTTTTTTTCAGGATTCATTCTCCTTCGGTTTTTTCCCATATTATTATTTTTATTACTTCTTCCAATTTCCAATATTTTACATCTCCATCTATTCTGAGTTTCTTACATGGCTCCGATTTTACTCTCTATCCAGAGTCTCAGTGGGGATAATTACCATCACAAAGAATGCTCTTCACCCAACCCTTACCATAGTAGCAAGCTTAATACCCACCTGCCATGTCTATGTAAACAGCAGTCACCTTCAACCCATTACAACAGCCAGCAAAATGGGGTTCACAATTCAGACTTCAGAGAGAGTTTAATGTTTAGACTGATTTGAGATGAAGGGTCGGTTATGATGGATGAGGCAAAGGGAAGGAGAAGAAGTTTTTGGTGGCGGTGAATGATGGTGAAGAGAGTCTGCAAGCACTCTCATGGTGCCTGAAGAACTTTATCTTAGTGAATTACCTTGGAAACTTTCCTTCATTCCAAATCATTCCAGCAGTAGAGGCAACTTCGTTTCTGGTCATCGTCCTCTGGTTTGATATTCTGGTTGGCATATATCAAGTTGCCATATATCCTGCTTGGTTGGAGCTTGTTTGGCAGATTGTTGCTGGCTTGATCTTGCCTATCCGGTCTCTGCTTGTCCAAAGTTGCTCTCTGGACATTCTTGATTTTCTCAAAAAATATTGTTGGAAAAAGTCTGGTTCTATCACGCTGCTATCTGGGAGGGTTTCCAATCAATTTTCATTCATTGCTCTAATCTAGAAAGTTGCCTCCCAAAAAGCTCTGATTTTCCACTCTTCGGAGAAGAAGCACTATGACCGATTTAAATTGGTTCCTAAGTTAGGAAACCAATTATAATTTTTCGGGCCACTCTATTCTATCGAGACCCGGACTTGCCCGAGTCCAGCCAAAAAATGTTGCCATTTTTATAAGATCGCTCTCCAATGCTATTATCTCTATTTTGTGGAGAGTCTCATGGTTGTATCCTGTCGTGTTGCCATTTCTGAACGACGACTCTATTGGTTTAGAATCTCCTCGCTGGTCCTCTACTGTTTCCGTAACTTGCGAAGATAGATTATTTTTTGCTAGCCTTTCCTGCACCAGCTGGGGTGCCGCTTCGGGAGGAAGATGAGCCTATTGATTTCAGAAATTCCTTCACCGACTATTTCTGGTTCTTGCTGTTTATCGCTGGCTATGATTTTTTATCTCCATTCAGCGCCTTGGAGAAGAAGATGACACTATTCAAATATTTCATGTTTCTTGTTGAATTTATGGACAAAGGAAATACTTCATTGACTTATTATAATCAGAGTACATGAGCCTCAATTTATAATAGAGGAAGGTAGTAGAGTCCAATTACAATAAAACTACCTTTGTCCCAATTACACCCAAACTCTAACACTTAAAGATTAGTTTTAGCATAATTAAATAACTCAATATAGATAAAAGATAAACATAACTCAAAACTAGAACTCTTCTAGGACGTGCCCATAAGATAAAGATGCTTTTGTGAGTCCTTTTTGATCTTTCAACTTATGTGATAAGGATGCCAGCTTGTGGTAATCGTGGTGGGTCCTACTTCTTATGTGCTTGGGCCCATCTTGTGGGCCTTCCTTGGTCGTGTGGATAATCTTATAATACTCTTATATATGTGGGTCTTCCTTGGTCGTGTATGCTTGGATCTATCTTCCAATACTTCACCTCAAGCTGCGGGTGAGAGAACAACATGAACTCCCAGCTTGCTACAAATGATGTATATAATCTTTTTTTATAAAATGACACATCTTCCAATATGCCTTCATCTTCCATCACTTCCCCTTCACGTTGTTGCGTCCTTCCATGAGGCCCTGGTGGCATAATATACGTGAGAGTAAAAATCACTCCTAGCCAGTAAGACATTGCTCCATACTCTAGTCCTAATGCTGGATGTAGGGCACACTCCGTCTTCTATAGGTAGTGTGTCTATCGGCATTTCTCTGAAGTGTCCACCACCGTGTCCTCCACAGGACAACGACTCTCAAGTGGTAGGAGTAATAAAAGCCATTATAGGGGGGTTGTGGGTTTATTTATAATGGTATCCCAATCCGGACACCAACCCTCATGGTATCCCAACCGTGATATTTTTGACAGTTAAATTTTTCATGGTGTCCCAATCTTGGCACTGACTCTTATGGTGTCCCAACTGTGATATTTTTGAGAGTAAAATAAATTATTGTATGAGAAAAGGTACTGAGGCCACCTCTTCTTCAATAATAATGTCTCATCCAAAGAGACATAATAGCAACAACTGTAATGTAACCCTACCATCTTCCAACACATATAACGTGAACCAAAATAATAAACCTTGTAGAAGGTCCCATGAAATTATCATAATCAGATATAAATATTTTTTATTTGATTCATAAGCTTCATCTTTTGTGCTTCCCCTTTCTTGAATATTTTGGTCACATAAACTTATCCACAACATATAGAATAAAATACCTCTTCCCTGTACTTCTTCTACTTCCCCTCCTCAAGCTGGGAGGTAATGGCAGTGATTCCAGCTTGAACCAAAAATCATATATGTAGCAATAAGGCCAAATAATATAGATGCAGTAATAAGCCCTTAAACCATGGAGAAGTGAGATATTTTCCTGATATAGCAACTCAAACAGTGACGCAAAACAAAGGGCATAAATTCGAATTTTTTAATACAACAGAATACCAGCATGATCTTTGATTCTTCAAAAAAAAATATATCTTTAAATATAGATCAGATTGACATGAAATTTTAGCCTTATTAAACTAGACTTAAATACCTTTCATCCAAGTATAACTTCACTTCAAAATATAATTTTTAGAAGATAAATAATCTGATATATTTCGGTCTCTGTCATCTGGCCGAACTAAGCATTGTTTCTTCTTTTTCCAGCATTACCATTGACTCTTCCAAGATCAATATCTCTTTATAAAAAACTCATATCAAGAATTGGTTGAATTGGTAGGAAAATATACTTAAAGATATTTCTTTTGATACATAATTCTCCATATAAAGTCTCGTTCTTGATAGCATAAAATACCTTGGAAGATAAACCTTTCTGCTGCTGCTCAAACCTTTTTTTCAATCTGAACTTCTCTTCTTCAAATACCGATTTCTCTTTGTAGATAAATCTGGTTGAAATTTGGTTGAAAATATAAGAGAATAGACTTACAGAATAGACTTTATATATCTCTATATAAAGTCTTGCTCTTGATAGCATAAAATGCCTCGGAAGTTGAAACTTTCTGCTGCTGCTCGAACCTCTTTTGTAATCTGATGTACTCTCATTCAAATATTGATATCTCTTTGTAGATAATTCTGATTGGAAAAATTCATTTTTTCGTAGAAAGTAGACACAAATATCTTTCCTTCAATATATAATTTTTAATATGAAAATCTCAATATAGATTAAAAAAATGTAAAGAAATCTATGGGTGTAGTGACAAAAAAAAACTACAAACCTATACTTAGGGTATAGGGTTTAGAGAAAAGGATCTCATTATCTCTATGGGTTGATCAAGTCAACTCATAGACCCTGCTCTGATACCATGTTGAATTTATGGAAAAGAGAAATACTTCATTGACTTCATTGAACCTCAATTTATAATAGAGGAAGGAAGTAGAGTCCAATTACAATAAAACTACATTTGTCCCAATTACACCCAAACTCTAACACATAAAGATAAGTCCTAGCATAATTAAATAACTCATTTTTGAAGCTTTGACAGATTATTCCTTGGTCAGCATATTATTTAGAATAGAAATGTGCATTGGATTATTTCATGGGTCATTTTACGAGGATTATTGTGGTTCATGTTAAATGGGCCCAAGCCCACTTCAGCTACTGCTATTGTGTCTCTTTTTATGAGACATTATTACTGAAGAAGAGGTAGCCTCATGCCATTATTTATTTATGTCCTCATAAAAAATATCAAAATTATTTGTGGTTGGGAGTCCATGACGGAGGAACTTCATCCTCGTCATAAATATCAAATTTTTGTGTGGTTGGGAGTCCATGATGGAGGAACTTCATCGTAGTAAAAAATATCATAAATATTTGTCGTTGGAAGTCCATGATGGAGGAACTTCATCCCCGTAAAAAATATTTGTGTTGGAAGTCCATGACGGATGAACTTATTATTATATTTATGTTACCCCCCCCCCCCCCCCCCCCCCCCCCCCCCCCCCATTAATATCATATATTAATCTACCACTTCAAAGTCGTTGTCCTGTGGAGGGACACAGTGGTGGAGATGGACACTTCAGAGCAATGCCGATAGACACACTACCTACGGAAGATGGAGAGTGCCCTACATCCAACATGAGTTATAACTGAAGTATGGAGCAATGTCTTAGTGGCTAGGAGTGATTTACTCTCACTGATATTATACTAGCTGGGCCTTATGAACGAGAGCACCAGCATGAGGAGGAGTGTTGGAAGATGAAGGCATATTGGAAGATATGCCATTTTATACAAAGATTTTATACATCATTTGCAACAAGCTTGAAGTTCATGCTATTCTCTCACCCAGCTTGAGGGGGAGTGTTGGAAGACAGGGCCGAAGCCCACATGACCAAGGAAGACCCACATATCCAAGTGAATTAGAAGATGGGCCCAAGCCCATAAGACCAAGGAAGACTCATGCATCCAAGAGATATAGAAGAGAAGAAGGGCTCAAGGCCCACAAATCAAGGAGAAGGCCCATAGGCCCACATACAAGATGGCAGGATGGCAAATAAAGAGTCATCTCATAGAGATGGAATTGACGTAATTAAGTTAAAGTTCCAAGGTTAAAACCCTAAACTCTAAACCTTAAGTTCAGGGGTATTATTGTAATACGGTAGTTTCATAAATCTTTAAATAGAGCTTCAAGAGGAGGGTTAAAAAAAAATCCAGAACCCTTCTTCCACCAGTTTTCTTCCAATGAATTTCTTTCCCTTTTTCTTCATGAGCTAAATTCATGGTGTCCTAAAAATCAAAAGTTTAATCTAGCAGCAGCCTTAAGAATTAGAGAAATCAATGAAGGTAAGCAACACAAGCACAAGCGGCTGCATTTAATTTAGTCCAATGTTCTTCTCAAGATCTAATAATTCCTGACGCAGCAAATCATCAAATCTCGATTGCTTCACAGGTTAGAGGGATCAAACAATTAAAAATTTGATATCTAACCTAGCAGTAGATTGCAATGAGTAATAAACTATTAGGCCTCCTAGTAATTAATGAGACAATCATGAAATAAAATTACAGAAGAACATCAAATACTCAAAACATAAATTGAATGATGAAAACAAATTAGATCTCATAGTTGTATTGATTCTGATGACTTCAATTTCCTTTGAGCAAGTCTAAAAGTTTAGCCACGTAGGGCCATGAAGAAAGTTGAGGGAAAAACTAGAGAAAAGAAGATGAAAAGCTGGAGAAGAGACCAAGAGGGGGCGCCCTCCTGAACTCTCCTTGTTCCTCCTTTTTATTCCCCTTCTTTCTCCCGATTTAGGGTTTTTCTTTTCGTGCATTCGGTCTGGGTCACAATGCATGTGGGGTGACTTCAATCCGGGTTTGACCTAGATTTACCATGTATCTCTCAAAATTTATAACAATAAAATTTTAGAAATTTTACTTAGCGTTCCATAGCATCTTGAATCATCTCCATCAGAGATCGGATGAGAGAGTTATGCCCAGATTACGAAGCAATGTCAAAACTATCCAGAATCGCCCAATTTTGCACTTAATGTCTCCATTTGCATCCTAAATCAAAATATAAGAATAATGAGTATATTTAGGCACAAAATAATTATAAAATCCTAAACATTAAGGGATAAAAATATGACATTTTGCATTCTCATTCTACCCCTGATAGTTTACAAAAGATTTATGAATTTTTTCAAGAGATGTCCAATAGAAAGTGTAAAGACAATCTTCATGAGTACATTGCCCTATTTAGAGGATTTCTACAAGAGTAGAAGGTTACACAACCATATGCACTTGATTTTGCCACATGGGAAAAATAGAGGGAAGACCTGGTCTCAACTATATGTCTTGCAAATCTACCACCCTACTTTGATGTTTCCAAGTCACATGTACTTAGCTTTACTTATTTTAATGATGTATGTGCAACCATGCTATGGATTCCAGTTAAGGAGTCCAATAGTCAACCAGACAAGTGGAAAACTTAGTTGTGTTTTCCCAAGGGAGAGGGAATAATGAAGGTTCCGGTAGAGGTAAATGAAGAAGTGGAAGACACCTGGCAGAGTAAGAGGTAGAGGTGGGAATGCTCCTACTTCTAACACTGGTGGTTAGCAAATGAAGTGTACATTTCGTAGGCTCAAGACACATCTGGTGGAAAATTGTTGGAACCTACATGCAAACCACTTTACTTCAAGGTCAATCAAGCATCAACCTCTACTACTTCTACCAATAGTGAAGCACCATCAGAGTCCTCCAAAGGAAGATTGACTCTATCAGGAAAGGATCAAGAATTGTTTCAAAAGTTTTAAAAGTATGATGGCTGCTCCCCAAAGCAACACGACCGCTGCAGTTGTTACAGCTGGTACATATTCCTTTCTCTCATAGTCTAGAAATTCACCTTGGATCATTGATTCTAGAACCATTGGGCACCTCTTAGGTAAAATTGAAAATTTGTCCTCTGTGACACCATGCACTTTAGATCACTTAGTTTCCATTGCAGATGGATCACATACTTGGATTCAAGGTACCTGTACATCCACCATTTCACTATCATTTTCACTTTTTAATGTTTTATTTGTCCCTCTATTTTCATTTAGTCTCATGTTAGTGAGTCAATTGACCAAAAGACTAAATTGTTTGGTTACCTCTTTTCCATCTCATTTTGTATTTCTGGACAACAAGACAAAACAAGTAATTGGTGTCGGCCATGAGAGAGGGGGCCTTTACTATATGGACCCTACAATATTGACACCAGTAGCAACAACCATAATAGAAGAGGCTTTCAAATGGCATAAAAGGCTTTGCCATACCTCATTAGCAAATTTTAAAAGTTTTATTTCCTTCTTTTCATTCAATTTAACAATTGTCATGTGAATTTTGTGAGCTTGGGAAACATCATAGATCAATTTTTCAACAAAGGCAAAACAATATTGCTTCTAGTCCTTTAACTTTAGTTAATTTAGATGTATGAGGACCTGTTAATGTCCCAAATATATCTCAATCTAAGTATTTTTTTATATTTGTGGATGATTACTGTTAGGTTCTCTTGCCATGGATCGTGTCACAAGACGTTCCCCTCTTGGTTCTAGTGTTGAAGATGAAGAAAGAGGTGTTGTAGTTTCTGAACGTCAACTGGTTGTTGGTGATTTCAGAGAGAGAAGGTCAGTGAGGGCATGAGGGGAGTGGAGCTCCAAGGGAGGACATGAATTCTAACTAGTCTATTGAACTTTGATTGTCTCATTTCAAGTTTCTGTCCTCCTTATAAACCAAGGAAGGGACGCATACAAGTGGGCCAAGATTTGGCCAATTAACTTGATGCAAAAATTACAAAAATACCCCATGACTTAACCTGAATTTAATAACAATTAAGTCCTAAGCCTAGTCGTGACTCTCGATGCTATGGAGTCCATAACATCACTCCCCTCCTGGAGAAAGTGCTTGTCCTCAAGCTCAAAGTCTGGAAAGAGTTCCCTGAATTCAGCCAACAGTTGCCAAGAGGCCTCCATCGAGTCCGTCTCCGCCCAATGGACGAGCAGTTCCCAACGATCATTAACTTTGTGAGCCTGGTAGACGTGAGTTGGAGTGGGCAGGATGCGGCCATCGCAAAGCGGAGGGAGAGGGGTGTGCAATAGTGGTGAATTTCCCTTGAACGGTTTCAGCAGAGACACGTGGAATACATCATGAATATGGGCATCAGCCGGTAACTGGAGATGGTAGGCAACGCTGCCGGTACCCTCCAATATCTGAAAGGGCCAAAAGTACTTGGGAGAGAGCTTGTGACACTTGGATGCATGGAGGGATAATTGGCGGTACTTGTGAAGACAGAGCCACACATAATCGCCTGAGGCATAAGAGTGATCACAGTGGGCTTTGTCATAAGAGTTCTTCATGCGCGACTGAGCCCTCAGTAAGTTTTCACGGATATGTGCCAGCATGCTGTCCCGTTCCAGCAAAGTCTGGTTGACGGTAGCCACACGTGAAGAGCCAGCAAGGCAAGAGACCAGGCGAGGGGGAAGTCTACCATAAACCACTTGAAAGAAGGGGTCATCTTGAGTGCTGAATGGTAGGAAATGTTGTAGCAGAATTCGGCCCACGCAAGCCAGCAGACCCAAGTCTTCGGATTATCGCCCACAAAGCAGCGCAAATACACCTCCAGTGTGCGGTTGACAACCTCGGTTTGCCCATCAATCTAGGGGTGGTAAGCAGAAGAGAAAGCCAGTTTGGTGCCTTGTAGTTGGAAAAACTCTTTCCAAAAGGTGCTAGTAAAAAGAGCATCTCTGTCACTGGTGATGGTTTCCGGTAAGCCATGAAGGCGTACAATGTTGTCCATGAAAATCTGAGCTAAATGCACTGCTGTATATGGATGTGATAAAGGAATGAAGTGGCCATACTTCAAGAAACGGTCCACCACGACCAGGATGGTAGACTTACCAAATGACTTTGGAAGACCCTCAATGAAGTCCATAGAGATCTCTGCCCAAACTTGAGTAGGTAATTGAAGGGGCTGCTGCAGCAAACCTGCTGGTTGGAGAGTGTCGGTTTTGTTGCGCTGACAGACCTGGCACGGGGAGATGTAGTCAGCCACCATGCTCTTCATACCTTTCCAATAGAATTCACGACTCAAGTGGAAGTAAGCGCGCTGCTGGCCTTCATGAGTACCGTCGTGATAGGTGGAAATAATGGTGGGCAGTAATGGCGATGTGGCAGCCAGATTAATGCACTGCTTGTATAGGAGGAGGCCATCTTGGATGGCCCAACTGCTGTCCAACTGCTGCTGTTCAATGCGCTGGCAGAGGGCGAGGACGTCTGGGGTCTGCTGAATCTCATCCCGAATAGTGTCGAGCAGTAAGAAGTGGGGCTGACTGATGGCCAGGAGTTGGGGCTCTGGCACCTCATGACGGGTCAATGCATCGACTCCTTTGTTGAGTTGACCTGGTTTGAACTCTACCCGAAAGTCGAAGCCCATCAATTTACTGAGCCAATGTTGTTGAGGGGACGTGGTAAGGCTCTGCTCCAGAAGGCACTTAAGGCTGCAGTGGTCGGTACGGATAAGGCAGTGACCCTAGAGATATGGCCTCCAATGCTGAATGACCTTGGATAAACCGATAAGTTCACGCTCATATGCAAAGTGTCTGCTGAAATAGGCAACGAGAAGTCCTTGCTACTGTAAAACTGCCCCGATGCCGCCCCCGGATGTGTCGCATTCAATAACAAAAAGATCCTCAAAATTCTGAAGTTGAAGCAGGGGAGCTGATGCTAATGCAAGTGTGAGTTGAGCAAATGAGTATGATGCTGCTTCGGACCATGCAAACGCATTGCGTTTCAATAAGCACATCAGGGGTGCTGCTAGCTGACCATAGTCATGGATGAACTTGCGGTAGTACCCAGATAAATGCAAGAACCCTTTTAACGCCGTTGCTGAATGTGGAGTAGGCCAGTCCACAACGGCTTGGATCTTCGAACTATCCACCTTGACGCCGGCGGCAGAAATAACATGGCCCAAATATGCTACCTCCGGAGCACCAAACGAGCATTTGAAGTGCTTGAGAAAGAGATGGTGTGCACGTAAGAGTTGAAACACCGTGCGCAAGTGCTGCATGTGGCTCTCCCAAGTGGCGTTGTAGATCAAAATATCATCGAAGAAAACAAGGACATATTTCCATAAAAGGGGCTTTAATACCTCGTTCATGAGGGCTTGGAAGGTGGAGGGGGCGTTGGAGAGCCCAAATGGCATGACCAGAAACTTGAAGTGGCCATGATGAGTACGAAATGCCGTCTTCTACACGTCGGGCGGGTAGACTCGGATCTGATGGTACCCGGAATGTAAATCCAGTTTGGTAAATAAGTTGGCACCATGGAGCTCGTCCAAGAGCTCATCCACCACGGGGATCTGAAATTAGTCCTTGACAGTGTGTGCATTCAACTCTCTATAGTCGACACAAAAGCTCCAAGTCTGATCTTTCTTGCTCACTAACAGCACCGGAGAAGCAAAAGGGGACCTGCTGGATTGAATAAGGCCTTGTTTGAGCATTTGTTGGCATTGCCTCTCAATTTTGTCCTTCTTCAAGTGCGGATAGGGGTATGGCCAGACAACGACAGACTTCGTACCCAATTTGAGACGTATACAATGGTCACAAGTCCTGATGGGAGGAAGTGACTGAGGCTCCATAAATAAGTCCCCAAACTCGGTAATGAGGGACTATAAGGTACTGCTATCTGAGGTGGCGACCTGTAAGTGCTGGAGTGTGCAGCGGGAGGGGGCATGAGTGCCATGAAGAATGATGTCTCACTGTCTAGAAGTGAAGGTCATCGTTAAGGATGTGAAATCCCATAAAATTGGACCCAGTTGTTGAAGCCACTTGATACCCAAAACTAAGTCAAACCTGGCGAGAGGAATGACCAAGAAGTCTGCGACAAAGGGATGGCCTTCAATATCAAATCAGACTGCTGAACATACTCCAATACTGGTAATCTTCTCCCCATTTGCCACTGAAACTGAGAGGCCAGAGTTGTGTTGCACTGGTAAGCCCAATTGCTATGCTGCGGTCTAGCTGAGAAAGTTATGGGTGCTGCCCAAATCAACCAAGGCAACTGCCATGAGATTTTGGATGTGGGCGTAGACCTACACGGTGTTAGTGTTGTGCAAGCCGGTCATGGCGTGGAGGTAAAGGGCAGGTTCCTCCACTGCTGGCTCCTCTTCAGGATTGCCCCCATCAAGATAAAATAGCCTTTTGCACTGATGGCCGGCACGATACTTATGATCGCAATTGAAACAGAGGCCTTGAGCTCATCTTTGTTCCTGTTCAGATTTAGAGAGGCGTTTGATGAATTGGGGAGGTGGAGATTGTGTAGGAAGAATGGAAGTGGGGGCTGGACGCAGGGGAGTGGGGGAAGCAGCTGTGGAGAGGGGGGGGGGGGGGGGGGGGGGGGGGGGGGGGGGGGGGGCCTGGCCGGGCCAGGGTTGTCTTCTACCAATAGAGTCTCTCAAGATGAGTTGTTTGGCATTCAATGTTCATGCCAAATTCATTGCGTGGTAGAGAGTGGGTGGGGCATGTAATTCAACCTCAAGGCGGAGTGCCTCAACCAGACCTTTTGTGAACAAGGGAACATATTGGTTGGGGATCACCAAGTGAGAGGCACATGCCAGCTTTTCTTGGAAGGATTTCTGGTATTGTTCTATCAAGCCAGTTTGTTTGAGGTTGGCTAATTCTCCAAGAGGGTTGTGGTGGGCTGGGGGTCCGAACCGCAACATACATGAAGCTTTGAAATGCTTCCAATTGTACAGAGGATTCTCGTGTTTGAGTTGATGATACCACAGAAGCGCTTCATCGAACATGTGGAAGACAACAAGTGGAACCCCTTCCTCGGGCTGGGTGCGTTGGTGCCAAAAGAATAGGTCGCACCTATGCAACCAAATGAGAGGGTCCGAAGACCCATCATACTTGGGGAAGTCCAATTTGGCAAATTGTGGCATCGACAAATGGCCTAGTCCTTGGACGCCCATTGCTGAAGGATTGGGATGACGGAATTGGGGGTGGTGGTGGAAGGGTCTGGGACGGTGGTTGGGTAGGGGGAGAGGAGGCATGTCCGTGCTGGGAAGTAGGATGAGGGGAGGCTTTGTCCATCTTAACCACCAGGAGCTGGATAGTGTCGTTGAGGGAAAGAATTTGCTGCTGCATGGAGTCAATCTGGGTCTGCATTCCCACACGATTTTCCTCCACCAAATTTCGGATTTCAGTAGGGGAAGAGGAATCGCCAATGGTGGTCCTGTCTGATACCACGATGTTAGGTTCTCTTGCCATGGATCGTGTCACCCGGTGTTCCCCTCTTGCTTCCAGTGTTGAAGATGAAGAAAGTGGTGTTGTAGTTTTTGAACGTCAACTGGTTGCTGGTGATTTCAGAGAGATAAGGTGAGTGAGGGCGTGAGGAGAGTGGAGCTCCAAGGGAGGACGTGAATTCTAACTAGTCTAATGGAATTAATCTACTGAACTTTGCTTGTCACATTTCAAGTTTCCGTCCTCCTTATAAACCAAGGAAGGGATGCATACAAGTGGGCCAACATTTGGCCAATTAACTTGACGCAAAAATTACAGAAGTACCCCATGACTTAACTTGAATTTAACAACAATTAAGTCTTGTGCCTAGCTGTGACTCTCGATGCTATGAAGTCCATAACAATTACTCAAGAGTTACATTTTTATATTTGATGAAGGACAAAGCTGAAGTATTTCCTATTTTTACCTCCTTTTATACTATGGTATGTTGATTTTTTGAAGAAAAAACTTCACCAAATTGTTGTAATTTGAGTACAATGAGCCTTTATTTATAATAGAGGAAATAGGTAGAATCCAATTACAACTAAATTACCCTCATCCCAATTACACCTAAAGTTGAACACTAAAAGATAAGTCCTAAAATAATTGAACAACTAAACATAAATAAAAGAGTAACATAAATAAAACACCTTTAACTGAGACTCTTTTGTGAGACCTCCTCCCATGAGACTCATGTAACACTCCATCATAATAATTCTAGCTTTGTGAGACTTCTTGCTATGAGAGTCATGTAAGACTTTTTCATACCTGCTCTTCAACACCCCCTCAAGTTGGAGTTTATTACCTCGGCTTGCAAGGAAAAAGATTCTTGGTCTTCAATCTTATTTTGCTGGAAAAAAACATCTTCATAGATGCAAAATTCTTCATCTTTTGTTCTCTTCCTTTCTTAAATATTTTGGTCACACAAAAATTACCACAACATGTGAAACAAAATACCTCTTTCTTGTACTTCTTCATCTACTTCTCTCCCTCAAGCTAGGGATACAAAAGACTTATAGACCCAACTTGGACAAAACACAATGTGGGAGAAAAAAATCACTTCTAGCTATATGACAAATTGTCATAGTCTAAAACACACTTTGCTCAATATTAAAGGCAGAAAAACTATGTGATGGTCTCTGACCATGGACCGTGTAACCCGACGGAAGGAGAGCTCTGCGTCCAGCACAGGTTCAGCACCAGGGTGCTGTGGATGTCCTGGTCTTCCTATGATTTTGAATTCTGGGTGAAGTAAGTGAGGAAAATGAGAAAAGGGAAGTGCTCGGAATAGAGGGGATGAGATGGAGGATAACCCGGCTCTGAGGGAGACCGTAACCTGGTTCGTCGAAGGAGAACCTGTCCTGTTTTCTAATTTCAATTTCATTATCCTTTCTTCATTTCATTCTGCCTCTTTAAGTTGTTCGCTGAGGGTCAATATTTACAATGTCATGATTAAGGCTTACACGCTCAAAGAGCTAAAGCATACAACATAAATAAAGGCTTACACACTCAAAGAGCTGAAGCATACAACATAAATATTAAGTAGCTGTTGCAAAATAGATTTACCAAAAGTGCCACTATGGCTTGCACGTTCAAGAACACAAAACACACATGATCTGCCTTCAACTGCGATGCCTTAGAATGACTTGTTCAGCTATCGAGTCTATAACATCACTCCCCCCTTTGAAAGAGTGTTTGTCCTCAAGCTCAAATGAAGGTTATACGTTCTGAAACACCAGTAAATCTTCCCAAGTGGCCTAGGTCGGATCAGTATGTGACCACTGAACCAAAATCTGGGGGTTGTCTTCGAGCTGCCTGGTCTGCAGAATTTTGACCGGAGTGAGAGAGACCCTACCATCTTCAATCGGTGGTAGAGCAGGGATGGACTGAGGTGCTGGTCCCTTGAGAGGTTTGAGCAAGGAAACATGGAAAACATCATGTAGTTGAGACTCTGGGGGCAGTTGGAGCTGATAGGCAACTTGTCCCACTCGCTGCAAAATTTTGCAGGGCCCAAAGTACTTGGGGGATAGCTTGTGGAGCATCCCTGCAAGGGAGTGTTGGCGATATGACTGGAGGCAGAGCTAAACAAATTCGTTGGGGTGGTACTGCACATCCCTGTGGTGCTGATCATACTGAAGCTTCATGCGGGCCTAAGCTAGTCGTAGCCGGGCGAGGGCATTTGCTAACAACTGATCCCTATTCTGCAAGGCGTGATCAACTGCACGCGGGTGCACCCTGTGGTATATGAGAGCAGACGGGGGGGGGGGGGGGGGGTCCCAACCTTAGAGAATTTTGAAGGGGGTCTCCTGTAAGGCTGTATGAAATGATGTGTTGTAGCAATACTCGGCCCAGCTAATGCAGTGAACCCATTTCTTGGGGTTGTCCCCCACAAGGTACCACAAGTACATCTCGATGGTGCGGTTCACTACTTCCATCTGACCATCTGTTTGAGGGTGGTAGGCCGACGAATATTTAAGTTTCGTGCCGCAAAGCCTAAAGAGTTCCTTCTAGAAGTCACTGGTAAAGATCACATCCCGATCACTAACTATTGACTTGGGAATGCCATGCAGACAGACAATGTTGTCAAAAAAAATTGGGTGACTGTGGATGTTGTATACGGATGGGCCATGGGCATGAAATGGGCATACGTGGAAAGGCAATCAACCACAACCAAAAGGATGGATTTGCCCGCTGCTCTCGGAAGGCCTTCAATAAAATCCATGGAGAGGTCGGACCATACCTGAGTGGGAAGGTCGAGGGGCTGGAGCACCCCAGACGGAGACAAATGGTCAGCCTTATTGCACTGGCAGATCAGGCATGCAGCAATATATTCAGCAACATGAGACCTCAACCCAGCCCAATAAAAATTGCCGTGTACTTGCTGTAAAGTTTTCTGGAGCCCCTCATGTGCGCTGTCATGGTAGGCTGATAAAATTTTCAGTACCAAGCGAGATGAAGGTAGGAGGTAGATCCACCATTTGTATAGGATGAGGTGGTCCAGGATGGACCAGTGAGGCGCCATCTGACCTGCTGTAATTTTCTGAGACAGCTGCTGTAATTCTGTTGTGGACTGGTGCTCCTGACATATAGCCTCTAGCAGCAGTGGTGTGGGGTGACTGATGGCTTCGAGTTGCATCGCTGCGTCTGACCAACGGGAGAGAGCATCCGCTGCTCGGTTCAAGGGACCTGGTTTGTGTTCCATGGTAAAATCAAAGCCCATGAGCTTGCTGATCCAGTGCTGTTGAGGTGGCGTGGAGATGCGTTGGTCCAACAAGAACTTGAGGCTGGGGTGATCAGTGCGGATGCAAAAGAAACGGCCCCAAATAGGGTCTCCAGTGTTGCACAACCTTGGCTAACCTGATTAATTCTTGCTCGTAGGCTGGCAATTTGTGATGGTGAAGGATGATCTGCTGGCTGAGTATGCAATGGGGTGCTGGGATTGATGAAGGACTGTCCCAATTTCGCTGCCAGAGGCATCGCATTCCAGCACAAAGTCGTCGTCAAAATTTGGCAGCTGCAGCACCGGTGCTGAAGCGAGATCTTGTTTGAGCTTTTTGAAGGAGTTCTCTGTTGTCTCCGTCCACTGGAAGGTGTTATGGTGCAGCAGGTTGGATAAGGGCGCTGCGAGGTGTGCATAATTCTGTATGAACTTTCTGTAATACCCCGCTAGACCCAGAAAACCTAGTAAGGCAGCAACATTGCGGGGTGGTGGCCATTACAGTATCGCCTCGATTTTGGTGGGATCCATAGTGACGCCGGCTGCTGTTATCACATGGCCCAAATAGGTTACCTGTGGCTAACCAAAAAAGTACTTGGAGTGCTTCAAATATAAGTGGTGCATCTGGAGGATGCTGAAGGCTCGACGCAGGTCTTGGAGGTGTTGCCCCCAACTCTTGCTGAAAATCAGGATATCGTCAAAGAAAACAAGGACAAATTTTCTGATAAAGGGGCAAAATACCTCATTCATTAATGCCTGAAATGTGGATGGCGCATTGAAGAGGCCGAAGGGCATGACAATGAACTTGAAATGGCCATGGTGAGTGCGGAAGACCATTTTCTCTATGTCCGGAGGATGCATGCGGATTTGATGATAGACGGACAGCAAGTCGAGCTTGGTGAAAAATGTGGCCCCGTGGAGTTCATCTAGTAGCTCATCCACCACCAGAATGGGAAACTTATCCTTAATTGTCTTGGCATTTAATTCCCGGTAATCAACACAAAACCGCCATGTGTGGTCATTCTTCTTCACCAAGATGACCGGGGACGAGAAGGGAGAGGTACTCGGCCTTATGAGGCCTTGATTGAGCATGACAGAACTTTGTCTTTCAATCTCATCTTTTTGGAGGTGGGGGTATCGATAGGGTTTCACCACCACAACCTTGGAGCCAGCCTTCAAACGGATTTTGTGGTCACAGTGGCGCAATGGCAGTAGGTTGCTGGGTAGGTGAAACAGATCAGCAAATTCATCCAACAATGATTCCAACGTGTTGACAGTGGGCTGTTGTTGCTGGATGGTATGCAGCTGTGCTGAACCTTCGGTATGACGGCCTGGAAGTGTGACTCTGGTGTGCTGCAATTCAAAGATCATAGTATGGGAAGCGAAGTCTAGAGCCACTTAACGCCAAGAACTAAATCAAAACGAGTGAGGGGTATGATGCAGAAATCTGTTGAGAAGATATGTCCAGCAATGGAGAACTGGACAGACTTGCTGACCCCATAGTTCGGCACTTTGTCCCCATTGGTAACAGACACTGAAGCGATTGGCTGGGATTTCACAGGAAGTTGCAAATACTTGGCGGCGGTAAGGCTGATGAAATTGTGTGTGCTGCCTGAGTCCACGAGACCGACCAGTGGCTGGGCACCAACTAGCACACAGACCTGCATTGTGGTGGTGGTCTGAATGCCTGTAATGGCGTGGATGGATACCGCAGGTTACTCAGCAGCAACCTCTTCCACCTGTGGGTCTTCCTCATCTTTGTCTTCCAGTTCCACCCAAAAACGTTTCTTGTAGCGGTGCCTGAAGGTATAGTGTTCATCACAATTGAAGCATAACCCATTTTCTTTCCGGGCTTCCATTTCTGGTCCGGTGAGTTTTTTGATGATTGGTTGTTGTGTTGGAGGGGGTTTTGGGTGGGAGGGAGGAGGGTTGTAAGGACTGCTGCGCCAGTGAGAGGAGGTGGATGACCTTCCAGAGGTGGTTTTCCCAGTTGGCCACGTTGGCTTCTTGTTTTGAAATTTGTTTTTGGCCTCCAAAGTTCGAGCGAAATTCATAGCTCGGGTCAAATCTGAGGGGGCCAAGAGTTCTAATTCCAACCTCAAGGCCTCATTTAACCCTATTGTGAAGAAGCTAACTTGCTGATCTACTCTGATCACTTGGCTAGCTTGGGCTAACTTCTCCTGAAGTTTCTTCTGGTAATCAGCAACACTACCAGTCTATTTTAACATAATGAGACCGCTCAATGGGTTAACGTGGGTGGAAGGCCCAAACCGGATGTTGCATATTCTTTAAATTCTTCCCAACCGATGCCCTGTGGGTGGAAGGCCCAAACCGGATGTTGCATATTCTTTAAATTCTTCCCAACCGATGCCCTGATGTTCCCGTTCCAGTTGGTGGCCCCATAGTTGCGCTTCTTCTAGCATGTGGAATGCGGCCAACCCAACTCTGTCCACTGCAGCAATATGTTGATGGGGAAAAAATTTCACGCAGCGGTATATCCAAGATAACGGGTCCTCTGACCCGCTAAAGACCGGAAATTCCCTTTTTGTGTACCTTGGAATGGTGGTAGGCTCTGGACACCCTCCATTTGGACTGTAGTGTCCCCCTTGTCCATGATTTTCTAGGCGTCCCCCATGTGGAGTGGGTGTCCTACGAATCAGGTTGATGATCTCTTCCATATGCTGAGACATCTGCTAAGACATCGCTTGAGAGACTGAATGAGACATCGTGCTGTCCAGCATGCTTGCCAGTCGACCCTCTGCATCGTCCTACCTTGCTTGCATCTCTTATCTGAACCTTTCAAACCTCTCTTCCTGGCTTGACATCTCTCCCATAGTTCCCCGCTCTGATACCAACGTGTTATGGTCTCTGACCATGGATCATGTAACCCAATGGAAGGAGAGCTCTGCATCCAGCACAGGTTCATCACCAGGGTACTGTGGACGTTCTGGTCTTCCTATGATTTCGAATTTTGGGTGAAGTGAGGAAAAGGAGAAAAGGGAAGTGCTCGGAATAGAGGGGAGGAGATGGAGGATAACCCAGCTCTGAGGGAGACAGTCACCTACGGCTCTGAGGGAGATAGTAACCTACAGCTCTGAGGGAGACCGTAACCTGGTTCGTCGGAGGAGAACCTGTCCTATTTTTTTATTTCAATTTCATTCCCCTTTCTTCATTTCATTTTGCCCCTTTAAGCTATTCGTTGAGGCTCAATATTTACAATGTGGCCATTAAGGCTTACACGCTCAAAGAGCTGAAGCATACAACATAAATAAAGGCTTACATGCTCAAAGAGCTTAAGCATACAACATAAATATTAAGTAGCTACTGCAAAACAGATTTACCAAAAGTGCCATTATGGCTTGCACTTCAAGAACACAAAACACACGTTGTGACGCCTTTGAATGACTCGTTCGGCTATCGAGTCTATAACAAAATACCCAACTTTAGGGCTTAACAAAGAGATTACTCCATTTTTAAGGGTAGTTGAAACACAAATCACATCCTATTTGAAGAACAAAAGACTTGACTCAAACTGGATGTTGGGCACACTCCTATACTTTTTAGGTAGTGGGTATTGGCATTGCTTTGAAGTGATAAAAACACAAGATGATAAACTGGAGAAATACTAGAGGAACACAACTTTAACCAGAAGGAGATGACTATGCAACACTGGTACTTCCAAAGTGACTTTTTTTTTTTTGAAAAATAGGAGAGACTATAACGATAAAATGTAATAAACTTGACCAAGTATAACTTTTTTGGGTTGACCACAATTATTTAGAGTTAACTATGAGGAAGATACACAACCAAGTAACAAAGACATAAAACTTGAAAACAACATTAAAGGAAGATATTGCATATCTTGAATGAGCACTTCATGGAGTGAATAAGTCTGACAAAAAAAATCTCATTAGAAAAGAAATTTGGCTAAAAAACTCAGATTTTATGAGAAAAGGAAAATAAATTCAAGTCAATGCAAGGAGAGAATAGGAGAGAAAATATGAAAAAGAGAGATTTTCAGTAGAAGTGATCTTTGGCACTTCTGATATTGATATCTTAAAAAATATAGCTCAAAATAAAAAAATGGTTTATTGCATAAGAAACTAGACTCTGTTGTTTTTATGACTCCATTACTAGTAGGTCTTCAAGGTTGAGAGAATAAAGAGGAGAATATTGAAGGAGAAGAAGAGAGGAGGAGAAGAGAGAAGGAAGGAGAAAGGACTACTGAGAAAGAGGAGAGGATGATTGTGAGAGAGAGAGAGAGAGGAGAGGATGAGTGGGGGGGAGAATTAGGGCTATGGAACTCATCCAAACCCTCCCCCTTAAGCTTTATTTATAGAGGATAAAAGTATCAATATTACAAGTATACCCTTCACCCTAGTAGGAGTGAGGAAGAAACAAAAAACATAAGATAAATACACAAATAACACCCAAGCTTGCCTATATCTTCTAACACTGCCCCTCAAGCTGGTGGTGAAATGATATCGTACATCCCCAGCTTGGCACATGCAGTGGAGAGAACCTTGGAGTTAACTAACTTTGTGGAAATATCAACAACTTGTCTATGAGTTGAGACATGTTTAAGACTTATAATCTCTTCTTGAAGCTTTTCTCTCACAAAATGACAGTCTGATTCGATATGCTTTGTTCTCTCATGGAAGACTGGGTTGGAGACAATGTGGATCACAACTTGATTGTTACAATAAAGTTCCATTGGGCCATCTTTGTGGAATACTAACTTTTCTAGAAGAGATTTTATCCATAGAAGCTCGGTTACTGCATGTGTCATGACTCTGTATTTTGCTTCCGCATTGGACCTTGCAACCACATTTTATTTTTTACTCCTTCATGTAACAAGATTGCCTCCAACTAGAGTACAATATCTTGAAGTATATTTTCTTAACCAGCCCAATCCGCATCGGAAGAACTTTCAACCTTGAAATGACCATAACACTTATATTGAAGCCCTTGTCCTGGTGCCTTTTTCAACTACCTGAGAATCCTCTCCAATGCCTGCCATAAGACTTTTGAGTTTTATGCATATATTGACTGACCACACTGACTGCAAAAGAAATATTTGGTCTAGTCACAATGAGATAAATAAGCTTTCCAACTAGTCTCTTGTACTTTCCCACATCAACTTCTTTTCTCGAGCCAGCACATAATTTAGTATTTGTCTCCATAGAGGTATCAACAGGGTGACATCCCATGATTCTTGTTTCTTTATGCAAGTCAAGAACATTTTTTCTCTATGATAAGATAATACCATGCCTAGACTGAAGAACCTCAATACCAAGAAAATACTGAAGGAGTCCCAAATTTTTTGTCTTGAATTCATTGCATATCTTCTGTTTGACTTGACTCATGCTATCGATATCTCTTCCTGTCCAAATAATATCATCCACATATGCAACAAGTAGTACCACACCTTTCTCAGCAAGCTTGACAAATACAGAATGGTCCACAGAGCACCGTGTGGACCCGAATTGAAGCATTGCTTGACCTAAATTTGTCAAACCAAGCCCACAGAGATTGCTTTAGACCATATAATTATTGTCTAGGTAGCACACCAACTCCCCCTCAATGACTTATCTAGGTGGTAGCTGCATATAAATTTCCTCCTTAATATCACGATTGAGGAAGGCATTCTCATTTAGTTGAAACACTTGTTAAGTTCTGGAGCCTAATTAACGCCTTACGTTGAGTTGGTCGCAAATCAACCTTCGTGGTAAGGTTTTCGTGGGGGTTGGAAGGGAGGCAGAAAGCCCCTCTCTCAGGGGTGTGAGGGTAGAGCCCATGTCCAATCCATAATATATTGACTGTTGTTTCATTAAGGGCAGTTTGGAAATTTTACTCTTGTAATGCGGTTGCCCTAGCTTTTTCTTTAAATTGGAGGGTGCCGCTATTAGGGTTTTATGATCTTAATCCGAGGAGCATCCCGAGTTGCAGCCTGAGAGGTTAGAGAGAAATACCTGTAAGTGTATGATTCTTCTTGTAAACTATTTCATTTTCATAGTGGATCACTGCAGCGGTTAAACGCAGGACGTAGTCTCACCTTGAGGCGAACCTGTATAAATCTGATTGTGCCTTTCCCTACTTCCGTATTTATTATTATTTATTTTTTAGTTTGGAGTTAGGGCATCTAATTCCTACCAAAATTGGGCAACGAGAGTTAGTAGCAAGAGATATAGATGTACCAAGTTGAGCTTGGAGACAGGAGAAAACGTTTCCTCATAATCAATGCCATAATACTGAGTATAGCCTTATCCACTAGTCGGGACTTAAAGCGGGCCATAGAACCATTCAGATTTTGTTTTACAGTGAATACCCATTTACAACCCACTGACTTTTTTTTCTCCAGATGGTAGGGGAATAAGTTGCCTTGTCTGATTCTCATAAAGGGCTACCATCTCTTCATCCATTGTATATTCCCATCTTGGATGTTTGAAGGCCTCCTGATAAGATTGAGGAATAGAATAAAAGAAATAGAGGCAAGAAACTAACAACAAGACGAAGATAACTGATGGGTAGATAAAGAATTAGCAATGAGGTGAGAGGTAGATGCTCGTGTGCATGCCCTAGGCTCTTTCCAAAGATAAATCACTCGGGTATCAAACACAGGTAAAAAAATAGGAGGTGTAGATGGAGAACTTACTTAAGAGGGGTCTGAAGACTCCATAGGTGTAGTGTCGGCTTGTTGAATTTATGGAAAAGAGAAATACTTCATTGACTTTATAAACTTATTATAATCAGTGTACATGAATCTCTATTTATACTAGAGGAAGGGAGTAGAGTCCAATTACAATAAAACTACCTTTGTCCCAATTACACCCAAACTCTAACACTTAAAGATAAGTCCTAGCATAATTAAATAACTCAATATAGATAAAAGACCAACATAACTCAAACTAGAACTCTTCTAGGACATGACCATAAGATAAAGATGCCTTTGTGAGTCCTTCTTGATCTTCCAACTTATGTGATAAGGATGCCAGCTCGTGATAATCATGGTTGGCCTACTTCTTATGGGCTTGGGCCCATCTAGTGGTCTTCCTTGGTCGTGTGGCCCATCTTATAATATGCTTAGATATGTGAGTCTTCCTTGGTCATGTGGGCTTGGGCCCTATCTTCCAACACTCCCCCTCAAGCTGGGGGTGAGAGAACATCAAGAACTCGCAGCTTACTGCAAATGATGTATATAATCTCTTTGTATAAAATAACAGTTCTCCAATCTTCCAACACTCCCCCTCACACTGGTGCTCTCTTCCATGAGGCCCAACTGGCTAATTCAAGGGGGTATAACATAGATGTAAGAATAAGTTCCTATGTCATGGTGTCCCAATCGTTAATATTTGATATTTTTTGACGGGGTATTAATTTCCTTCGTCATGGAATCCCAACCGTTGACATTTTTGATATTTTTGATGGGGTATTAAGTTCCTCCATCATGGAATCCCAACCGTTGACATTTGATAGGGACAAATAAATAATGGTATGAGGCCACCTCTTCTTCAATAATAATGTCCCCTAAGAGACATAATAGCTACAACTAAATATAACATGACCATCATCCAACACATATAACACGAACCAAATAATAGACTTTGTAAAAGAACCCATGAAATAATCCAATATAAAAATTTCTTCTTAGATGCATAAGCTTCATTTGTGCTCCCCATCTCTTGAATATTTTGGTCACATAAACTTTATCCACAACATCTGGAATAAAATACCTCTTTCTTGTACTTCTTCTACTTCTCCCCCTCAAGCTGGGAGGTAATGGTAGTGATCCCAGCTTGAACCAATTATCATAAATGCAACAATAAGCCCAAGTAATAGAGATTTAGTAATAAGCCCTCAAACCAGGGAGAAGTGAGATATTTTCCTGATATATCAACTCAAAAAGTAACGTAAAACAATGGGCTTAAATTCGGAATTTTCATTGCAACAGAATACCAGTATGACCTTTGATTCTTCCAATACAAATATATCTTTAAATATAGATAAAATTGACATGAAATTTTCTCCTTATGAAACTAGACTTAAAAATATTTCATCCAAGTATAACTTCATAAAATATAATTATCAAAAGATAAATAATCTGATATATTTTGGTCTCTGTCATCTGGCTGAACTAAGTACAATTTCTCCTTTTTTCCAGAATCACCATTGACTCTTCCAAGATCAATATCTCCTTATAAAAAAATCATACTGAGAATTGGTTGAATAGGTAATAAAATAGACTTATATTTATTTTGATATATAATTATCCATATAAAGTCTCTTTCTTGATATCATAAAATACCTCGGAAGTTGAAGCTTGCTGCTGCTGCTCGAACCTCTTTTGCAATCTGACCTTTACTGCTTCAAATATCGATTTCTCTTTGTAGATAACTCAGATAAAAAATTGGTTCAATAGGTAAAAGAATAGACTTACAGATATTTCTTTTGATATATATATTTCTCCATATAAAGTCTAGTTCTTGATATCATAGAATACCTCGGAAACTGAATCTTTCTGCTCTTGCTTGAACCATTTTGCAATCTGACCTTTATTCATTCAAATATCGATATCTCTCTATAGATAACTCCGATTGGAACAAAAAAAATTTCTTTAGAAAGTAGACTCAAATATATTTTATTAAATATATAAATTTTAATATGAAAATATCAGTATATAGGTGAAAAATTCAAAGAAATCTAACATGTGTAAGGACTGAAAAACAAAATACAAACCTAGACTTAGGGTTTAGGGTATAGAGAAAAGGATCACTTTACCTCTGTGGGTTGACCACGTCAACTCACAGAACCTGCTCTGATACCCTGTTGAATTTATGGAAAAGAGAAATACTTCATTGAATTCATAAACTTATTATAATCAGTGTACATGAACCTCTATTTATAATAGAGGAAGGTAGTAGAGTCCAATTACAATAAAACTACCTTTGTCCCAATTACACTCAAACTCTAACACTTAAAGATAAGTCTTAGCATAATTAAATAACTCAATATAGATAAAAGACCAACATAACTCAAACTAGAACTCTTCTAGGACATGACCATAAGATAAAGTTGCCTTTGTGAGTCCTTGATCTTCCAACTTATGTGATAAGGATGCCAGCTCGTGGTAATCATGATTGGTCCTACTTCTTATGGGCTTGGGCCCATCTTGTGGGTCTTCCTCTATTGTGTGGCCCATCTTATAATATGCTTAGATATGTGGGCCTTTCTTGGTCGTGTGGGCTTGGGCCCTATCTTCCAACACGGCCAATGCTTCAGTGGGGTGAAGTAGGTACATCATCACGACCATGAGTTGTTGAGTCATCAATCAACACAGTAGGCATAGGAAACTCATTTGCTGCAGAAAAAGGAGTAGGTCATCACGGCCATGAGCTACTGAATCATCAATCGGCACAATAGGCATAGGAAACTCATTATTGAGGATTCAATAGATAACCGAGTCACCCAAAGGAGGCGCCACTGACTCATTGAGTTAATTGCTATTAGTTTCATATTTTATATTGCTTTTAAGTTTATTTTTCATTATGTGTTTAAGGAAAGATGCCGCAGGGGCAGAATTTTAATTATTAATCCCTAAACTATATTTGCGTCAGGGCAGAGGAATGAAAAGAAGACAAGTCTGATTTTTAGGTTAAATAGGGTTAAGAGTTCTCCTTAATGAGCTCTAGGTCCAAGCTCTCTCTTGAATCTAATTTCTCTCCAACCCCTTTGTGATCTCTATTGTTCTATACAGCCTTACCTAACTCAATAACATTATTATTTTAGTGTTTTCTTTAATTTACTTTATTTTATTTTAGTTTTAGGTCACAGGGGTATTTTTGGAATTATTTATTAATAGGGATATTTTTGGAATATTTTATTCATAGGGATATTTTTGTAATATTTTATTAAACCCTAATAGGGTGAACCCTATTTAAGGGGTAAGAGTAATGAGAAAAGCAAGCATTGAAGTATTAAGAATTAGGTTAAATCTAGCGTAAAGAGGCTTAGAGTTCTCCTAAACGAGCTCTAGGTTTTCAAGCATCCCTTTGGCTTGATCGTTCGTTTTCGTTCTCCATGTCTTCCTACTATCCCTACGGTAATGCCTGGAAGACCCGCAACCCGTGGCAGACCCCAGATCCTCCCAAAGAATTCTCACGTGTCAGATTCGGGACCGTAACAACTGGTATCAGAGCGGGAACACAATGGATTATTCGATATCTCAAGAAGGAACACAAGCTCGCATGGAGAAGGTATACAATTCCACTGACAAACTATGCAAAGAATTTGGAGAAGCATGAGCATTATATGAAATTTTCATGGAATGCTGGACAAGGAAGTCACGCGCTGCCGCAAAATAGGTCACACGACCTGAATTCTCCGAGCACGACAGCGGCACAGAAGACGCAACAGAAGCTCTCTCGGACGAACAAAAGACTGTCTCGGAAAAGCTCTCCAAAAGTCCAAAATTTGACGGCAAAGACACCAGAATTTCAAAAACGGAAGGGGCTAACCCTTTCCCAATGGAAGCCGTGCATATCTCCGAATCAAAGCTACAGCGGGGAGGTGATTTCCTAACAAAGGAAATTCCGAATTCGTCGGCACTGGAGGATTTTGGGGTGACCGCAAATCCGAAATCGAAGGGGAATAGGAAATTCCGTCAGAGTCTTAGGCAAAATTTTTGACGGAATTTTCGCTGGTCTCTGTTCCCAAGGGCTGAGAAACAGAGGTTCTCTGTCTCGGCAATGCTCCCAGCGGCGAAGCCCCAACGGGCTTCTCTTTGCCACCGGCGAAGCAGGATAGTTCGCGCGTCGTAATCGACTTTTTTGCAAGGGATCTTGGTTTCGGGAGGCTGAGCAATAACGATTCACAAGTTTCCAAGAGCCCTCTGTCTCGAAAACTATCCAGGCGGCGAAGCCCCAACAGGCTGCGATTCGCCATCGAAAAATCAGGCGACTCCATCGGTGCCGGGAGAGAGGAAGGAGACGTCCGTCGCCGGCCTTCGTCGGTGCCGTGAGGAAAGGATCCTCCGGCCACAAAGTTCGGGAGCTGCCGAAGGAAGAAGACGAGTCCCGATTAAATTTTCCTAACTTAGGAAAATTTAATCGGCCCGGTCCGCTGAGTCGCACGCCGGACCGGGGTTCCTGAACCGAGTCAACCCTGGTTAACTCGGACCGGCCCAAAAAAAAAAGTGGGCAAATAGAGGGGGGGGTCATAGCATCGTGGATGCTACTTCGGCACCGGTGGAGATGTCGGCATACAGACACTACTTCCGAGCTTGAGGACAAGCTCGTCTTCCAAGGGGGTATAATGTTATGTACACAATAACATTATTATTTTAGTGTTTTCTTTAATTTACTTTATTTTATTTCAGTTTTAGGTCACAGGGGTATTTTTGGAATTATTTATTAATAGGGATATTTTTGGAATATTTTATTCATAGGGATATTTTTGTAATATTTTATTAAACCCTAACAGGTTGAACCCTATTTAAGGGGTAAGAGTAATGAGAAAAGCAAGCATTGAAGTATTAAGAATTAGGTTAAATCTAGCGTAAAGAGGCTTAGAGTTCTCCTCAACGAGCTCTAGGGTTTCAAGCTTCCCTTTGGCTTGATCGTTCGTTTTCATTCTCCATGTCTTCCTACTATCCCTACGGTAATGCCTAGAAGACCCGCAACCCGTGGCAGACCTCAGATCCTCCCAAAGGATCCTTGTGTCAGATCCGGGACCGTAACAAAGAGGCTCAATTTTTGTTGAATTTAGGATTCCTTTTTCAATATTCTGAGCAAGAGAAAGGAGAAAGAAAAAAAAAAGAAAAGGGAAGAAGAGCTCTCAGGTAGAGAGAAGAAAAAAAGAAAAGAGAGATGTGCACCAAGCAAAGAGAGAGAAATTTACTCAAGAAGGAGATGTGTAACTTGATTAATTCCGAATTACAACACCTCTGTTTATAGTAGAGTAAGTGATAGAGTCCTTATACAATTAACCTTTCAATCTTTTAATTACATTCCAACTCTAACTTTCTAAGATAAGTCTATCAACACAATCTACTAGAAGTCTAATATGAGTTGAACTAGAACTCTTCTTCAATAACGTGAATATAAGGGAGGAGGCCACCTTGTGGCCTTATCCTTGTGAGTACCACATGATCTTCCAACTCGTATTGATAAGGTTACCAGCTTGTGGTATCTTTGTGGGTCAGATTTGATCTCCAAGTTTTCTAACTCATTTCAGCTTGTGCTTTTTATCTTCTTAACTCGTGCTAGCTTGGGTGAGGACTCTTCTTGGTATCCCACATCCTCATGGTGGGTCCCACCAGCTCGTGCACCATGGTGTGTCTCACATTGTAACACTCCCCCTCAAGCTGGGAGTGAGAAAATATCATAAATGCCCAGCTTATTGCAGAAGGTAGACATAATCTAGTGAGTGACTGGCTTGGTGAGAATATTTGCAACTTGATTTTGTGATGATATATGCCTTAGAGATAAATAATTTGCTTGGAACTTTTCTCGTATAAAATGGCAGTCTACTTCAATATGCTTTGTTCATTCATGGAAGACTAGATTTGATGTAATGTGTATTGCTACTTGATTATTACAATATAGATCCATCGGAGCTTCTTTTTTGAATCTCAATTCAATGAGAAGAGATTTTATCCATAGGAGTTGACTAACAGTGTGTGCCATGGCTCTTTGTATTCTTCTTCTACATTAGACTGTGCTACTACATTTTGTTTCTTGCTTTTCCATGTAACTGAATTCCCTCCAACCATTGTACAAAATCCCGTAGTAGATTTTTTGTCATCCAGGGATCCGGCCCAGTTTGCATCTGAGAATCCTTCGATGTTGAAGTGACTCTGGTTTTTATAGAGAAACCCTCTTCCTGGTGCTCCTTTCAGATATTGTAGTATCCTTTCAAGTGCTTGCCAATGACTAAGTTGTGGCTTGTGCATGTATTGACTTACCCTACTTACTGCATATGATATATCCGGCCTTGTTACACACAGGTAAATAAGTCTTCCCATTAGTCTTTGATATTTCCCAATATCTACATCTTCTCCAATGCTTCCACATAATTTTGTATTTGAGTCCATACAAGTGTCCACTGGTTTAATTCCCATCATTCTTGTCTCCTCTAGTAGATCAAGGGCATACTTCCTTTGGGATAGCACAATCCCATGTCTGGATTGTAATACTTCAATACACAAAAAATATTTGAGTAGTCCAAGTTCCTTCGTCTTGAATTCAGCACATATTTTTTCCTTTGTTTTCTGGATGCCCTTGCAATCACTACCAGTTAAAATGATATCATCAACATATATAGCCAAAATTACCTTACCTCTCGGTGTGTTTTCAATAAATACTGAGTGATCTCAAGAGCATTTGTAAAAGCCGTCCCATATGAGGGATTGAATAAATTTCTCAAACCATGCCCGAGGGGACCGCTTCAGACCATACAAATATTTTTTTAGGCAACATACTGATTCCCCCTCAACCACATACCCAGGTGGTTGGTGCATATAAATTTCTTCTTTAATATCCCCATTCAGAAATGTATTTTTCACATCAAGTTGATATATCAGCCATGATGAATTCGCCGCCAGAGATAATAATATATGTATCGAGTTCATTTTTGCCACTGGAGAGAAGGTTTCTTCATAATCAATTCCATAACACTGAGTATAACCTTTGGCAACCAGTTGAGTCTTCAGTCATGCTATTGACCCATCCAAATTATGTTTGACAGTATAAACCCACTTGAAACCAATGGGTTTTTTATCTGTTGGAAGAGGAACCAGTGACCATGTCTGATTGTCATTAAGTGCCTTCATTTCTTCATCCATTTCTGCCTTCCACCCTGGATGTTGTAGAGTCTCCTAATAGGAATGTGGAACATATATGGAGGAAATAGAAGAAAGAAACTAACAACATAAAGGTGAGAGGTGATGGGGAGACACAAAATTCGAAATGGGATGAGAAGTAGAAGGTCTAGTGCATGATCTAGGTTCTTTCCTTATAGCAATAGGACGAGTATCATATTGAGGGCCAAAAATAATCGGGGATGAAGGACTTACCTCTATGGGATATGTTAACTCGGCAGGTGTGGTGTCAGTCACTTGCTCTAGGGGTACAACCGGTTGAGGGGAAGCTGGAACTGAGGACAAACCAGGAGAAGCACTGTCAGAATAAAATGAGGAGTCTTAAAAAAATGTTACATCCCTGGACACAAATAAACGTTGAAGAGTGGAACTATAACAAACATAACCCTTTTGTGTCTGAGAGTATCCCAAGAACATACACTTGATAGATTTAGGATCAAGTTTGGTGTGTCTAGGAAATGAATTATGAACAAAGCATTGACATCCGAAGACTTTGAAAGGTAGTGAAAACGGATCATCATTTGGTAATAATCTAGAATAAGGAGATTTATTACCAAGAACGAAAGATGATACACGATTTATAAGAAAATGTTGAATTTATGGAAAAGAAAAATACTTCATTGACTTTTTTATAATTAGAGTATATGAACCTCTATTTATAATAGACGAAGGTAGTAGAGTCCAATTACAATAAAACTAACTTTGTCCCAATTACACCCAAACTCTAGCACTTAAAGATAAGTCCTAGCATAATTAAAAAACTCTATATAGGTAAAAGACAAATATAACTCAAACTAAAACTCTTCTAGGACGTGACCATAGGATAAAGATGCTTTTGTGAGTCCTTGATCTTCCAACTTATGTGATAAGGATGCCAACTTGTGGTAATCATGGTGGGTCCTACTTATGGGCTTGGGCCCATCTTGTGGGCCTTCTTTGGTCGTTTGGCACATCTTATAATACTCTTAGATATGTGGGCATTCCTTGGTCGTGTGGGCTTAAGCCCTATCTTCCAACATTCCCCCCTCAAGCTGGGGGTGAGAGAACATCAAGAACTCCCAGCTTGCTGCAAATGATGTCTAAAATCTTTTTTTATAAAATGGCAGTCCTCCAATCTTCCAACACTCCCCCTCACGCTGGTGCTCTCTTCCTTGAGACCCAATTGGCCAATTCAGGGGGGTATAACATAAATTCAATAATAAGTTCCTCCGTCATGGTTTCCCAACCGTGATATTTTTTGACAGTGCCCATCATGGTTTTCCAACCGTGATATTTTTTTATAGGGTATCCTCCGTCATGGTTTCCCAATTGTGATCTTTTTTTACGCGGTAAAATAAATGATGATATGGGGCCCCCTCTTCTTCAATAATAATGTCCCCAAAGAGACATAATAGCTGCAACTGAATATAACAAAACCATCTTCCAACACATATAACATGAACCAAAATAATAAAACTTGTAGAAGGACCCATGAAATAATCATAATTCGATATAATTTTTTTTTTTTAAGCAGAAGCTTCATCTTTTGTGCTCCCCTTTTCTTGAAAATACCTATTTCTTGTACTTCTTGTACTTCTCCCCCTCAAGCTGGGAGGTAATGGCAGTGATCCCAGCTTGAACCAAATATCATAGATGTAGCAATAAGCCCAAATAATAGAGATGTATAAATAACCCCTCAAACTAGGGATGTATAAATAAGCCCTCAAACCATATTGTGGGCCTTCTTTGATCTTTTGGCCTATCTTATAATACTCTTAGATATGTAAACCTTCCTTAGTCATGTGGGATTGAGCCCTATCTTCCAACAGAAAGCTAGTCGTAAAGACTGCATGAGGCCAATAAACGTATGAAACTTTCATGACATATAAAAAACCTCGAGCTACCTCAAGAATATGATGATTTTTCCGTTCGGCTACTCCCTTTTGTTGAGGAGTTTAGACACATGTTTGATGGATAATGCTATTTTCTTGAAAAAAAAGAGTCAAGGTCTTTGGAAACATATTCTTTTGCATTATTAGAACGGAGAATTTTTATTTTCTGACCAAACTGTGTCCGTACCATAGCATGAAATTACTTAAAAATAAATGGTATGTCAAAACACTCCTTAAATACAATCAACCAAGTTGTGCGAGTGAAATCATCAATAAATGTAATAAAATATTTTGCTTGAAAATGTTGGAGATACTCAAGGGCCTCCAGACATCAGTATGAATTAAAGAAAATGGAGTAACACTTTTGACTTCTGGAAGAGGAGAGTATGTAATCCTTTGATGTTTACTCAATTGACAAACCTCACAATGAAATTCTGACCTTGTCTCATTTTCAGTATTGGAAACCATATTCATTTTGGCACGTCCAGGTAGAAAAGCCTCCCTTGTTCATGGCCTCCACCAATCACCTGCTTCTTTGTAAGATCCTGAAATACACATAAAGTGGGTGAGAAGGTGACAGAAATGGATCCTTTCCCTTGGACTTTGGTTTGAGAATCGTCAGCTATGGTAACAAACTTGTGTGAAAGACTTGGAGATAGAGAATGTATTAAATTTTTGTTACCTTTAAGATGTTCGGAGGCTCCTAAGTCAATTATCCAGGATGAAGATGAGGTAGATAGCATACCTAAAGCTGGCAGCAGTAGTTGCGAACAAACTAGGAAAAGAACCCAACATTGTCTTCATTTTCTAAAATAGCTCATACTCTTCATCAGTAAAAAATTTCTATGCTGCTGATTTTGTAGGCTGTTCTTCTTTTGTATCACTTACAAAGGCTTGATCTATAGTGTGGCCAAATTTCTTACAATGAGTACATTTTTTCCCATCTACTCTACCGGCACCAGCCCTTCCACCTCTTCTTCTACCTCCTCTATGACCTTTGCCTCAGCCTCGACCGCAGTCAGATGATGGTCCTCTATGATCTGAATACATAGCGGATGATACTTCAGTAGTGGAGGAAGAAGTGTATGGAATATGGAGTAGTGTTGCACTGACATCATCAAACTTGGGGACAGCAGAAGCACTCAGAAGTTGACTCTTGGCAATCTCAAGATGGGGTTTAATATTTGCAAGGCAAATAACAGTAATTAAGGCTTCCTTCTGCTTGTCTTGGATAGAAATATTTGTGGTTGAAGGCTGAGCTAACTTCCACTCTTTAAGAAAGCCTCTAAAGCGGGCCAAGTACTCATGGATATTTTCTCCTTGTTTAGTATTCAACATCCTTTTGAGAATATCATATGGTCTATGTAGAGTATCCAGGTAAGAGTACAGTTTTGCACATGTCTCCGAAATTTGTTTAGCAGTGTCAAGATGAATGACATTGTTGGAGACATGTTCTTCGATGATGTTGATTAGCCAGTTAATCACCAAGGTATCATTTTTTAACCATTTTTTATACAAAATATCATCTTCATCAATAGGTGGTCCTTGGGTGGTGAGGTGACCAAGTAGGTCTTTAGTTATAGGAAACCTCCGAACCGATGTGGACCATATCATAAAATTTGATACCCCACATAAGGGTATGGTGGTAATTCTCAGTATATCACTTTTGATATTCATATTCTCTTCGGCCATGATAGGCCCTTCTTCAAAAAAATTCTAACAATAACACCTAGTACTATTCTTCAAACAACTCGATGTATGGAGAACTTTAACATTGATGCTAAATCATTATTCTGATTTTTTTTTATAATACTACTCATAAGAGACTCAATAAAAATATTCTATATCAGGGGACTCTTATTCCCATGAGAAAAAAATTTCAACAATCTGATCATGGACTGGTCTCGGTTAACAGAAATTCCAAACCGATAAAACTATTTTGATAGCTTCTTCTAGATAGAGAGGCATGCATATCCACAATATCATAAGATGAAAAGCATTCACATTCTCATCTTTAAATCATATTCTAAATTCAGAAACATGTAATATGAAGAAAAAAAATTAAGCACTTATCTCACGGTTTGTGATATTTCTTCACAAAAGAGCCTTTCTTTCATTCAGAATTTTTTGTCATACCTTTAGCTGGGTTCGATATGGTATTGGGTATTAAATGGTTGTAAACCGTGGGCCCTATTTTATGGGAATTCTCTGCTTTAACTATGAGTTTTGAAATGGGCAGACGCCAAGTACTGTTACAGGGCAGTTAAGTTGACAAGCCACATCACATTCATACCCTACACACAGAGGACAATCTGGACAACACTTTAGAACATCTCCTAGATGAATTCTCGGACTTGTTCCATGAGCCTTCAGGGCTGCCTCACTTGAGGCACTATGACCTTCAGATCTATTTAAAACTAGGCTCAGATGTGGGTTGGTTCGACCATACCGGTATCCACCCGAGTAGACTCTATTGATCAAGCACTCATTGAATGGGACCAGGTGCAACAGAATATTTCGGATCGCCTCCTCAAGGCAAAAGTTCGTATGAAGGACTTCTATGACAAGATGCACAAGGATGTATTATACAAGGAAGGGGACTACATTTGGTTACGCCTCCAACCTCACCGACAACACTCAATTGCTGGCCAACAATGTCATAAACTTTCCCCAATGTACTTTGGGCCTTTCTCTATTATTCGGCGAGTGGGGCCGGTTGCCTATCAACTGAAACTTCCTACCATGGGCAGACTTCATGATGTGTTTCATGTCTCCCTACTTAAACCCTTTCAGAGCCCTGTTACGGTCCCAGATCTAACACAACGATTCGTAGGGAGGAAGAAGAGAAAAATGAAAATCAAGCCGAAGGGAAGCTTGAAAACCTTAGGTTCTTTGAGGAGAACGCACATCCCTGAGCTTGTTGAGGAGAACTCAAAACCCTTGTTTAATCTAAATCGATACTTCCTTTTTCTCATTACTCTTACCCTTTAAAATAGGGTTCACCCTTACAAGGTTCAAGATAAAATATTAAAAAAATGCCCTTGTGGTCTATTAATTCTTTAAATGAAATAAAATAAAGTAAATTAAAGAAAAATAATTAATTAGACTCTAAATAACTTAATAATGTTATTGCGTGCATAACATTATACCCCCCTTGGAGAAAGAGTTTGTCCTCAAGCTCGAGGGTAAGGTCTGCTTGCCGACATCTCCACCTATTGCCAAGTAGCATCCGCGGTATCTGTGTCAACCCTCTGGACGACAAAACTTGAGCATTCCACCTGAGAAGCAATTTTTTTTTTACACTAGCAGAATCACTTGCTGTAGCCCACTCTAGCGACGGCCCACTCTAGTTTCTGCTAGGTCGCCCTCTTCGGGATTTGAACTCGCAACTTAAGCATCGGCTCTGATACCATTGTTATGTACCAAGCCAATACTACCCAAAAGACCGGCCTGGTAGGTAGCAAAAGCCAAGTACTTAACCCAAGACCACAACAACACACCTCAATATGGTTAAACAACCAAACAACAAGTTGAACTATCACCTGCTCTAACTGGCAATTTCTGCTTCGACATTAACAGCCCTTGTGTGATCTGCCCCAATGGTTGCCTCATTGGCAAAATGCAGTATGTCCCCGGTAACCGCAGTAACCGGATTGAGCTGATTCCTAATTACGGTTGTCCGCCCAAGTTCATCCAGTGGTCCTTCACTTGTCTGTGTATACATTGCTGCTAAGCTTCACTTGTAGAGATTAGGTTTTTCTTCTTGACACTTTGAGAATAGATAGAGCGAGCACTGGTAAGGTTTCCCAATTGGCAATAACCAGCAAAGAGAGCATTCAATGCGGGTGGAACTTGCTGGTACCTGATAATGTGCTCACAAACAGCAACATACTTCTGCTATTGAAGTCTTTTCTTCAGCCATAGACCAATATGGTTTATGCCTGTGTTGGTAGCAGCAATGTTGCTATAATTCTGCTGAGAGGACTCAGGAAGAGCAATTAGTGCTCTCTGGTGAATTGCTATAGCAGCAGCAAGGAAGATGGCATTCATTGCCTCAGAAAGTTGAAGCCTTCCCTATGAAATAGAGGGACAAATTTTCGCTGCACGTCCCATCTCAATTTGCAGTACTGTTGTCTGTACTACCACTATTTTCAGCACTGTGTTCTGCACTGCCACTATTTTCAGCACTGTTTTCTACACTGCCACGACAGCACTGTTTTCTTGGCTGTCTGGCAGCACTGTTTTCTGCTGAGGTGGGCCGTTCGGCACTGTCACAGCAGCAGCAAATGTAAAAGAAGTCATCCACGCAGTTGTTATGTATCCCTCTGAGCATGCCAACATATATCTACACTGCAACAGCAGCAGCCAAAAAATTTACAGTAACCTCTAATGTTCCACTGGCAGTACCCAGATTATATATTTGGACAGCAAACAAAATTTCAGCGGTACCTCCCATATCAATTGGCACCATTGCAAACCTGCACCCAACACTAGGCTGAATCCCTCTGAGCATGCCAACACAGATCTTGCAGGCTACATTATCCCCAACAATAGGTGGATATCTGCATAACCCATATGCTGCAAAAACAGCAGCTTCTTCTAAGGATCCCTGACTATCCAAACCCAGAACTAATGATGTAAAAGACCAAAAACATTTCTGGAGCATTTGCTCAATCACAGCCAAAGAGTTATTTAGATTTCCAGAATTAACAGCACCTGTTTCATTCTCCACTGCCACTGTTTTCAGCACTGGTTTCGGGCTGTCTAGCAGCAATGTTTTCAGCACTGCCACAGCAGCACAGTGTCCTTGGCTGTCTGGCACAGCAGACATCATTTTATTGAAGAACCCATGAGCAGCTTCAGGTGGAACACGCAAATGATCCAATTCAACTTCACATCTAGCATGGCTGCAGCATGGAATTCAAAAGGCACATTGCAAGAATCAGCAAGTCTTGCCAGCCTCTGTCCTACAGTGTGGAGCCCACCTCCTTGAGCATAGGCAGATTGAGAATCATCAACACCAGCTATGCATACATGTGGGAGGACCACCAGGCTCCTTGCATTGTAGTGTTTTGTTAATCGAACTTCCTGAGTAGGCCAACCTTGCAACAAGACATTCAAGCATATAGGCACCAAGCCGCTGAAGGGGCTCCCCTGAAACCGAAACCATCGGTCTTAATTCAGCCATCAACCAATCTGCACTAACCATATCATTATCAGAGACAGCTTTTCCACAAGCAATAAGTGCCTCTCTTAGATCTCCTCTAATTATCTCCAGCAACTGTTTCCACATGTTGGCGACCGTGGTGTTAGGACCAGGAGAGGTGCTCTTAAAGCTGTCAACTATGTTAGAATCAGGACCCAACATGACAGTTTCTAATTCTCTTAGCTTGTGCTGCAAACCTTGTATATCCTCAGTAACACAAGACCCACTAACAGGTGAACCGTAATTAATGTTTGGTGAGTGATGTTGGTTTGATGGATATGACGGGGACTCTTGTTGTGATGTCCATGAGACTAGATCAACGGCAGGTAATTCATTAAATACCCAACAAGTATCAGAAATGTTGCCACATTGTACATACATATCCAACAAAGAAATTCCCAGTAAAGACTTCCAGGAAACTCCATTCTTAAGAATATAACTATGAACCCATTTCCCCTGATCAACAATTCTTGGTTCTGCACTATGTTTAACACAGCCCCCATAGAGAAAACCCTTTACCTCACTCTCCCCATTCGCTCTCGGCTCAACCACAGTACCAAACAGCTCTTTATGAGCATGAATTACGAAATTGAACATACCTGTCCATTTGGATAAGTCCAAACGTTTCTCAGCACCATCCTTCAGAAGGTTTTGAACACGTTCGGACTGTCTGTGCTCTACCACTGAGCTAGTTGGTAGAATCATAAAATTTGCTTCTTTGAGAACCATGATATTAGGCAACTCCCGAGAAAAGGACATGTACCTGAGGTACTTCTTCTTTCATCAAGACTACCTACAAAATCAGTTCGAGTATCATACAAGAGAAAAATATCAGTCTTGGGATAGAAAAGTCCATAATGAAGTGTACCTCTCAGAGATCTAAATATGCTTTTCACTACCACTACATGAGAATCTTTTGGATTAGCTTGAAATCTTGCATAAAGATGAAAAAAATATTGTATATCTGATCTTATTGTTGTCTAGTAAAGAAGACTTCCTATCATTCCTCTATTGCCCCTTGTGACTTCTCATGTAGGGGGTGAATTGAGATTTACAAGTTTAAAATTAAACTTAGGAGTGGAATGTAAAGAATGCAATATAGAAATTTCAAAGTAAAAAATTAATCACATACCATAGGAGACAAAAGAATTTTTTTTATTGATGTTCCCCTAATGGTATTCACCACCCAAGAACCCTTGATTGGGAAATTATACTATATAAGCTCTAATAGCTGGAATTCACACAAAGAGATTCCAACTCTCTTTAAGCCACGTGCAATTCAATTATATACTTTTTAAAATTAAATCTCCCCAAGAGATTGGCTAAATTATAGTTCAAGCTAGACCTTTCTATTTAGATTAAAATAGGTTCTAGATGATGTTGTCACAAAAAAAAAATCAAAAGAAAGGTAAAATCACTTACACCCTTTCAATTGGACTACCTTCTCCTTGAGAGATTCAAGCATCCATTCTTTTGCAGAACAATGTGAATATGGGAGCTTGTCTTAATGTTATGCAAGGAAATGTAGAGGAAAGAGTAGGAAATTTGCAAAGGAATAACTCTCTTTCACTCAAAATCACTTTAGAGAAGAATTTTCAATAATTTGAAAATAAAGGCTTGAAGATTTGCCAATAAATGCTCATTAACTTCTCTATGTCAGGTTTGGTGGGGTATTTATAACTTTCCGAAGCCAAACTAGCTTTTACAGGTTTGCAAAAGTCAATGTTTGTGTTGGAAGATAAGATCAAGCCCAAACGACCAAGGAAGGCCCACATATGTAAGATTATTATAATATGGGCCACATGACCGAGGAAGGCCCACAATATGGGCCCAAGCCCATAAGAAGTAAGACCTACAATGATTACCAAGAGTTGGCATCCTTATCACATCAGTTGGAAGATCAAGAAGGACACACAAAAGTATCTTTATCTTAGGGTCACGACCAAGAAGAGTTTTAGCTTAAGTTATATTTGTCTTTTATCAAGATTGATGTTACGGTCCCGGATCTGACACGTGAGGACGACAATGACGATGAATAGGAATGGGATGATTGAGCTTTGAAGGAAGCTCGACCTGGATCTCAAAGGGAGAATCCGACCTATTTACTCTAAGCTTACTCTAAATTAACTTTAATACTCAGTGCTTTCCTTTCTCATTACTCTTACCCCTTAAATAGGGTTCACCCGGTTAGGGTTTACAATAAAATATTCTAAAAATACCCCTACAAATAAAATATTCCAAAAATACCCCTATAAATAAAATATTCCAAAAATACCCCTATGACCTAAAACTGAAATAAAATAAATTAAATTAAATAAAACAACTAAAATAATAATGTTATTGCATGCATAACATTTAATGTTATTGCGTGCATAACATTACACCCGCTCTGGAGGACGAGCTTGTCCTCAAGCTCAGAAAAAGTGTCTGCGCAAGTGTCTACCGCGGTATTTGGAGAGCCTCAAGCTAGGTAAAGATTTTTTTTTTTTTTTTCTAGTTGGCCCGGTCCGAGTTGGCCCGAGTTGACCCGGTTCTGGAAGCCCAGTCCCGCGCGAGTCAGCTTCTTGCGCTGATCAAATTTTCCTAACTTAGGAAAATTCGAATCGGGAGTCATCTTCCTCCTTCGGCAAAAATTTTGCCCAAGGTTTCGGAAATCTTCCTCATTCTCATGCCGATCCCGAACAGAGCGGCCGTCGGACATTGCGGGAACCTCGACTCCTTCCCTCACGACACCGATAAAGGCAGGCGACAGTCGTATGCCATCCTCACGACACCGCACAGTGTGGAAATTTCGCCAACGGAGTCTCCTGCTGCTCCGGCAGTGAAGAACAGCCCTTGGAGGCTTCACCGTGATCGAGGAAGATGAGAAGACTTCTCTTTGCGGTGCTGGAAGAGGTGCGGCTTGCCGTGAGAAGGTGATTTGGGAGGTCGAACCTATCGACGCGATTGGGGCAGAAATTTCTACCGATTTCCCAAAATCTTGGTCCTCGTCATTTGATTTCAGGATTTTTAAAATCTCTTCCGAAAGGGCGAGCTTTCGGACTTGAGGGGGGACCTGTAAACGGTGTTCTATGGGTGTCACCGAAGGGATTTCGTTATATCCTTCCGATTTGGGACATGTTGAGTCCCCAATTACGGAGGTCGCTATCGCGGAATCGACGCTGGTGGTCAGCGCTGGTGGAGGTGAGGGTGGATGGTGGTGCTGAGGAGTTTGGGGTGAATCTAGATTTGTGGTTTCCCCAAAATCCTCCGCAAGAGTCTCAATCGGTAGACGGAACGAAGCCGAAGCATCAGCGTTTCCCGTTTTCCCTTCAGATACTGTTTTTCCACGGGATGCCTTACTGTACCTCTTCTTTCGCCATAATTTTACTCCATCGGAGATATCTTCTTCGAGGAATGCCTCTCTGTACTCCATTGTCAGCCAATATTGCACCAAGCTAACACGCCACATCTGTATACTTTCCGGCGTCTCACCATATTCAGCCATTTCACGGACTTGTCTGTGCATTGCCAAATATGGGTCTTCGATGGGCATCGTGTTCCTGCTCTGATACCAGTTGTTACGGTCCCAGATTTGACACGTGAGGAAGACGATGACGATGAATAGGAATGGGATGATTGAGCTTTGAAGGAAGCTCGACCTGGATCTCAAAGGGAGAATCCGACCTATTTACTTTAAGATTACTCTAAATTAACTTTAATACTCAATGTTTTCCTTTCTCATTACTCTTACCCCTTAAATAGGGTTCACCCGGTTAGGGTTTACAATAAAATATTCTAAAAATACCTCTACAAATAAAATATTCCAAAAATACCCCTATAAATAAAATATTCCAAAAATACCCCTATGACCTAAAACTGAAATAAAATAAAGTAAATTAAATAAAAAAACTAAAATAATAATGTTATTGCATGCATAACATTTAATGTTATTGCGTGCATAACATTAGTAATTAGAAAGGAAAGCATTGAGTATTAAAGTTAATTTAGAGTAAGCTTAGAGTAAATAGGTCGGATTCTCCCTTTGAGATCCAGGTCGAGCTTCCTTCAAAGCTCAATCATCCCATTCCTATTCATCGTCATCGTCTTCCTCACATGTCAGATCCGGGACAGTAACAACTGGTATCAGAGCAGGAACACGATGCCCATCGAAGACCCATATTTGGCAATGCACAGACAAGTCCGTGAAATGGCTGAATATGGTGAGACGCCGAAAAGTATACAGATGTGGCGTGCTAGCTGGGTGCAATATTGGCTGACAATGGAGTACAGAGAGGCATTCCTCGGAGAAGATATCTCCGACGGAGTAAAATTATGGCGAATGAAGAGGTACAGTAAGGCATCCCGTGGAAAAACTGTATCCGAAGGGAAAACGGGAAACGCTGATGCTTCGGCTTCGTTCCGTCTACCGATAGAGACTCTTGTGGAGGATTTGGGGGAAACCACAAATCCAAATTCACCCCAAACTCCTCAGCACCACCATCCACCCTCACCTCCACCAGCGCCGACCACCAGCGTCGATTCCGCGACGGCGACCTTCGAAATTGGGGACTCAACATGTCCCAAATCGGAACGATATAACAAAATCCCTTCGGCGACACCCACAGAACACCGTTTACAGGTCCCCCCTCAAGTCCGAAAGCTTGCGCTTTCGGAAGAGATTTTAAAAATCCTGAAATCAAATGAGGAGGACCCAGATTTTGGGAAATCGGCAGAAATTTCTGCCCCAATCGCGTCGATGGGTTCGACCTCCCAAATCACCTTCTCAAGGCAAGCCGCACCTCTTCCAGCACCACAGACAGAAGTCTTCTCATCTTCCTCGGTCACGGTGAAGCCTCCAAGGGCTGTTCTTCACTGCCGAAGCAGCAGGAGACTCCGTCGGCGAAATTTTCGCACTGTGCGGTGCCGTGAGGATGGCATACGACCGTCGCCCGCCTTTATCGGTGCCGTGAGGGAAGGAGCTGAGGTTCCCGCAATGTTCGATGGCCGCTCTGTTTGGGATCGGCATGAGGATGAGGAAGATTTCTGAAACCGTGGGCGAAATTTCCGCCGAAGGAGAAAGATGACTCCCGATTCAAATTTTCATAAGTTAGGAAAATTTGATCAGCACAGGAAGCTGACTCGCGTGCGGGATCGGGCTTCCAGAACCGGGTCAACTCGGGCCAACTCTGAAAAAAAAAATAAAAAAATCTTTACCTGGCTTGAGGCTCTCCAAATACTGTGGTAGACACTTGCGCAGACACTTCTTCCGAGCTTGAGGACAAGCTCGTCTTCCAGCGGGGGTGTAATGTTATGCACGCAATAACATTATTATTTTAGTTGTTTTATTTAATTTACTTTATTTTATTTTAGTTTTAGGTCATAGGGGTATTTTTGGAATATTTTATTTATAGGGGTATTTTTGGAATATTTTATTTGTAGGGGTATTTTTAGAATATTTTATTGTAAACCCTAACTGGGTGAACCCTATTTAACGGGTAAGAGTAATGAGAAAGGAAAGAATTGAGTATTAAAGTTAATTTAGAGTAAGCTTAGAGTAAATAGGTCGGATTTTCCCTTTGAGATCCAGGTCAAGCTTCCTTCAAAGCTCAATCATCCCATTCCTATTCATCGTCATCGTCTTCCTCATGTGTCAGATCCGAGACCGTAACAATTGAGTTACCTAATTATGTTAGGACTTACATTAAGTGTTAGAGTTTGCGTGTAATTGGGACAAGGGTAGTTTTATTGTAATTGGACTCTACTACCTTCCTCTATTATAAATAGAGGTTCATGTACTCTGATTACAACAAGTTATTGATGTCAATGAAGTATTTCACTTTTCCATAAATTCAACATGGTATCAGATCAGGTTTTGTGAGTTAACTTGGTCAACTCACGGAGGTAATGTGATCCTTTTCTCTAAACCTTAAACCCTACGTCTAGGTTTGTTGTTATTTTTTTAGAGTCCCTACAACCATAGTTTTCATTTATATTTTCACCTCTATACGTAGTTTTTAATATTTTAATATATATATTTAAGAAAATATATTTGAGTCTACTTTCCAAAGAATAATTATTTGTTCCAATCGGAGTTATCTACTGAGAGATATCGATATTTGAATGAGCGAAGGTCAGATTACGAAAAGGTTCGAGCAGCAGCAGCAATCTTCAGATTCCAAGGTATTTTTTTCTATCAAGAACTAGACTTTATATACATAAATATATATTAAAAGAAATATCTATAAGTCTATTCTTTTACCTATTCAATCAATTTTTTATCTGAGTTATGTACAAAGAGAAATTGATATTTGAAGTAGTAAAGGTTAGATTTAAAAAGAGGTTCGAGATGTAGCAGAAAGCCTCAAATTCCGAGATATTTTATGCTATAAAGAAAGAGACTTTATATGGAGAATTATATATCAAAAGAAATATCTGTAAGTCTATTTTCTTACCTATTCAACCAATTCTCGGTATGATTTTTTTATAAGGAGATATTGATCTTGGAAGAGTCAATGGTCGTTCTGGAAAAATAGGAGAAGCAAAACTTAGTTCGGCCATATGATAGAGACCGAAAGCTATCAGATTATTTATCTTCTGATAATTATATTTTATAAAGAGATGTTATACTTGGAAGAAAGGTATTTAAGTCTAATTTTATAAAGAAAATATTTCATGTCAATCTGATCTATATTTAAAGATATATTTGAATTGGAAGAATTAAAGGTCATGCTGGTATTCTGTTGTATTGAAAAATCTTAATTTATGCCATTTGTTTTGCGTCACATTTTGAGTTGATCAGGAAAATATCTCACTTCTCCCTGGTTTGAGGGCTTATTTATAAATCTCTATTATTGGGGTTTATTTCTACATCTATGATATTTGGTTCAAGCTGGGATCATTGCCATTACCTCCCAGCTTGAGGGGGAGAAGTAGAAGAAGAACAAGAAAGAGGTATTTTATTCCTTATGTGGTGGATAAGTTTATGTGATCAAAATATTCAAGAAAGGGGGAGCACAAAAGATAAAGCTTGTGCATCAAAGAAGAAATTTTTATATCGGATTATTTCATGGGTTCTTTGACAAAGTTTACTATTTGGTTTGTGTTATATGTGTTGGAAGATGGTTGTGTTATATTCAGCTGCAGCTATTATGTCTCTTTGGGGACATTATTATTGAATAAGATGTGGCTTCATGTCATCATTTATTTTACCCCGTCAAAAAGATCAAAATTGTTCGTGGTTGGGAGTCCACGACGGAGGAACTTCATCGCCATCAAAAAGATGAAAATTATTTGTGGTTGGGATTCCACGACGGAGGAACTTCATCCCCGTCAAAAAGATGAAAATTATTTGTGGTTGGAAGTCCATGATGGAGGAACTTCATCCCCGTAAAAAAGATGAAAATTATTTGTGGTTGGGAGTCTACAACGGAAGAACTCCATCCACGTCAAAAAGATGAAAAATATTTGTGGGTGGAAGTCCATGACGGAGGAACTTATGATTATAAAGGCTTGAAGATTTTCCAATAAATGTTCATTAACTTCTCTATGTCAGGTTTGGTGGGGTATTTATAACTTTCCCAAGCTAAACTAGCTTTTTATAGGTTTGCAAAAGTCAATGCTTGTGTTGGAAGATAAGATCAAGCCCAAACGACCAAGGAAGACCCACATATGTAAGATTATTATAAGATGGGCCACATGACCAAGGAAGGCCCACAATATGGGCCCAAGCCCATAAGAATTAGGACCCACAATGATTACCAAGAGCTGGCCTCCTTATCACATCAGTTGGAAGATCAAGAAGGACACACAAAAGTATCTTTATCTTAGGGTCACGACCAAGAAGAGTATTAGTTTAAGTTATATTTGTCTTTTATCAATATTAAGTTACCTAATTATGTTAGGACTTACCTTAAGTGTTAGAGTTTGCGTGTAATTGGGACAAGGGTAGTTTTATTATAATTGGACTCTACTACCTTCCTCTATTATAAATAGAGGTTCATGTACTCTGATTACAACAAGTTATTGATGTCAATGAAGTATTTCATTTTTCCATAAATTCAACATGGTATCAGAGCAGGTTCTGTGAGTTAACTTGGTCTACTCAAGGAGGTAATGTGATCCTTTTCTCTAAACCCTAAACCCTACATCTAGGTTCGTAGTTATTTTTTTTCAGTCCCTACACTCATAGTTTTCATTTCGATTTTCACCTTTATACGTAGTTTTTTATATTTTAATATATATATTTACGGAAATATATTTGAGTCTACTTTCCAACGAAGAATTATTTGTTCCAATCGGAGATATTTACAAAGAGATATCGATATTTGAATGAGTGAAGGTCAGATTACGAAAAGGTTCGAGCAGTAGCAGCAATCTTCAGATTCCGAGGTATATTTTGCTATCAAGAACTAGAATTTATATACATAAATAGATATGAAAAGAAATATCTATAAGTCTATTCTTTTACCTATTCAACCAATTTTTTATCTGAGTTATGTACAAAGAGAAATTGATATATGAAGCAGCAAAGGTCATTTTTAAAAAGAGGTTCGAGATGCAGCAGAAAGCCTCAAAGTCAGAGATATTTTATGCTATATAGAAAGAGACTTTATATAGAGAATTATATATCAAAAGAAATATTTGTAAGTCTATTTTCTTACCTATTCAACCAATTCTCGGTATGATTTTTTTATAAGGAGATATTGATCTTGGAAGAGTCAATGGTCGTTCTGGAAAAATAGGAGAAGCAAAACTTAGTTTGGCCATATGATAGAGACCAAAAACTATCACATTATTTATCTTCTGATAATTATATTTTATAAAGAGATGTTATACTTGGAAGAAAGGTATTTAAGTTTAGTTTCATAAGGAAAATATTTCATGTCAATCTAATCTATATTGAAATATATATTCGAATTGGAAGAATCAAAGGTCATGCTAGTATTCTGTTGTATTGAAAAATCCGAATTTATGCCAATTGTTTTGCGTCACATTTTGAGTTCATCAGGAAAATATCTCACTTCTCCCTGGTTTGAGGGCTTATTTATAAATCTCTATTATTTGGGTTTATTTCTATATCTATGATATTTGGTTCATGTTGGGATCATTGCCATTACCTCCCAGCTTGAGGGGGAGAAGTAGAAGAAGAACAAGAAAGAGACATTTTATTCCTTATGTGGTGGATAAGTTTATGTGACCAAAATATTCAAGAAAAGGGGAACACAAAAGATGAAGCTTGTGCAACAAAGAAGAAATTTTTATATCGGATTATTTCATGGGTTCTTTGACAAAGTTTACTATTTTGTTCGTGTTATATGTGTTGGAAGATGGTCGTGTTATATTCAGTTGCAGTTATTATGTCTCTTTGAGGACATTGTTATTGAATAAGAGGTGGCCTCATGTCATCATTAATTTTACCCCATCAAAAAGATCAAAATTGTTTGTGGTTGGGAGTCCACGACGGATGAACTTCATCCACGTCAAAAAGATGAAAATTATTTGTGGTTGGGAGTCCAGGATGAAGGAACTTCATCCCCATCAAAAATATGAAAATTATTTGTGGTTGGAAGTCCATGATGGAGGAACTTCATCCCCATCAAAAAGATGAAAATTATTTGTGGTTGGGAGTCCACGACGGAAGAACTTCATCCACGTCAAAAAGATGAAAATTATTTGTGGTTGGAAGTCCATGATGGAGGAACTTATGATTATATCTATGCAATCCCCCCTCCCTCTCCGCCCCCCACCCCCGCCGCTGTAATGGTTTTTATGTCTCCTACCACTTGAGAGTCGTTGTCCTGTGGAGGGACACGGTGGTGGACACTTCAGAGCAATGCCGATAGACGCACTATAGATAGCAGTGGAGTGTGCCCTACATACAACATTAAGACTGGAGTATGAAGCAATGGCTTACCGGCTAGGAGTGATTTTTACTCTCACTTATAATGCCGCAGGGCCTCATGGAAGGACCCAATAGCGTGAAGGGGAATGTTGGAAGATGAAGGCATATTGGAAGATGTGTTATTTTATACAAAAATATTTTAAACATCATTTGCAGCAAGCTGGGAGTTCATGTTGTTCTATCACCCCCAGCTTGAGGGGGAGTGTTGGAAGATAAGATCAAGCCCAAATGACCAAGGAGGGCCCATATGTGTAAGATTATTATAATATGGGCCACATGACCAAGGAAGGCCCACAAGATGGGCTCAAGCCCATAGATGTAGGACCCACAATGATTACCAAGAGCTGGTATCCTTATCACATCAGTTGGAAGATCAAGAATGACTCACAAAAGTATCTTTATCTTAGGGTCACGACCAAGAAGAGTTATAGTTTAAGTTATATTTATCTTTTATGAATATTGAGTTTCCTAATTATGTTAGGACTTACCTTAAGTGTTAGAGTTTGGGTGTAATCGGGACAATGGTAGTTTTATTGTAATTGGACTCTACTACCTTCCTCTATTATAAATAGAGGTTCATGTACTCTGATTACAACAAGTTATTGATGTCAATGAAGTATTTCACTTTTCCATAAATTCAACAGTTTGGATTGATCCATCAATATAAAGTGATTGACTGATTGATAGTGTATAATAGATATTTTTCTTTCAAGATGTGACTTTTTGATTGAGGATATGATCAATAAATGTTTTCCCATTGGGCCTTACAAATTGCCAATGTATGATCGATCAATCATAATTCCCTTTGGTAGTACATTAAAATTATGATTGATTAGTGAACATCCTATAATTCATCATGCTTTTTGTCTCTGATTGGAAATATTATGTTTGATTAATCAATCATGTGAGATGATCGATCATTCAATGAAAAATTTGTATACCTGAATTGTATTGGTTGATAGTTCAAGTGGAAAGATCTATCATGCTTATAGCATGAAATTTCCTTGCCTTGGATGATCGATCAATTAACTTAGGTTGATCAATCATGATTTAAAAACTATGCTTGTGCACTTTTGGAGGATTAGTCATTGGTAGAAGTTGATCAATCATTCCAATACCAATTCATCTAATTAGACATTCAGAAGCTTGGGAATGAATGATCCTAAGATCTCTAACATGTTTTAAAAGATGTATATGACGTTTTGAAACATATATGAATGCAATATATGTCCTAAAACTCCATGTTTAACATTGTACCTCAAATCAAAGGAGTTTAGAGAGCTCTCTTTTAGATGGACCAAGTTTTGATATACATTAGTGAATCCTAAACTCTAGTATTCACATTGTCTTCTTCTTCAAGGGTGATTCTTCAAGAGTAGACTTGCCTAAACTCTAGTCTTCACATTGTCTTCTGCTTCAAGGGTTCTTCTTCAAGAGTAGACTTGCCATGATGCTTGCGTAGGCTCGATTTTTTTTGAAGCTTCAGACCTTGACATCATGTCTCTTGAAGGTAATATCTAAAATACTTAGTTTACAAATTTTTAGCTCTATTAAGTTTTGTTATCATCAAAATCAAGAAGGAAGTCAACGTATGATCAACATCCTCTATATTTGTTTTGAACCATATTTTGACTAGCGTAATCTTTGCAAAGTCTTTCTATTGAATTTAGTGGTCTTGCTACACACTCCCTTCATCTTCTATGTTGTATTTCTTAAGGAGTTTTATAACATATTTAGTTTGAGATATACGAATCCCTTCTTTGACTTGTTTTAGCTCACCCATCATTCTCATTTCAAACTCACTTTGCATCAGATTTGAATGCTCTTCACAAAGTATTTTATTTGAAGAACCAAACATTATGTGTCCACATATTTTTGAACCACCAAGATATGAGAGTCTTTTTTCTTAATACAAGGTGGTATCTACCTTTTCTTTAGTGAAATAATTTTTTATTAGAAAAAATTAATCTATCTTACCATGCTCTGGGGTGTCTTTTAGTCCATACAAGTCTCCTTTTTTGAGCTATATATACTTTGTCCTCTATCACTCCTTTCAAGAAAGCTGATTTTACATTCATTTGGTAGAGTTTGAATTTTTGAAAACATGCAAATTCAAGTAAAATCATGATAGCTTCAAATATTGCAATTGTAGCAAATGTTTCATCATTCCCTTCCTCATCTAATTTGTTTCTAAGCATCCACTTTGTTATGTCAAGTTTCATAATGTGGTTATGCTTGATGAAGAGGGAAAATGATAGAAGGAAAAGAGAAGAGAAAAGGGAGAGCACATTGAGAGAAAAGAGAAGACAGAGATCAACATGTGTTGTTTCTCCTCAACTACAGATTTATTAATAGAATACAAGTTTCCTAAAACTAATTGCACTTTCCAAACTTACCCAAGCACACCCAAATATAAAGATACAAATCTAATTCCAATTTTTCTCTTTGAGTTTGCTTCTCTTGTGATATTTGTCTTGCATGAGATTCACCTAAGACTCCATGAAACTTGTGATTTATTCTTTGCATGAGACTTGTCTTAGACACCTTGATATGGCTTCTTGAACACTCCTCCTCAAGTTGGACAACTTCACCTTGCAAAAAATTATTGGTCTTCAATCTTTAGTGGTTGATTTTTTTATTTTTTTTTGAAAACTAAACATTAATAGTGTTCTCTTTCTTTTCTCCCTCTTGGATATTATTGTCACATAAAACTTTATTAAATTTGGTTACCATAACACGTAGAATTCTTCATTGATGATTAATGTTAGACCTATGGTAGATTTATATTGATCTCTATTGGGAGATTGGCCCAAGTCCACACAACCAAGGAAGGCCCACACATCCAAGAGATGTGGAAGATGGGCTCAAGGCCCATAGGCCCATATAGTGATGACAGGATAGTAAATAAAGATTCATCTCATAGAGATGGCATTGATGTAATTAGGTTAAGTTCTAGGGGCATAATTATAATATTGTAGCTTCATTACTCTATAAATTGAGCTTCAGGGGAAGGGTTAGGGCATAAGTCCATAACCTCTTCTTCCTCCTGTTTTCTCACAATGAGTCCCTCTCTTTTTTTCTTCATGATCTAAATCCATGGAGTCCTAAAAATCTACATAGTATCAGAACATTGATTTTATGGACTCAGGTATGGTATTAAGGATTCTAGAAGCTCATTTTTTTCTTTTCTGCATCTCATATTGATGGTTCATTTTTCATAGTTACAACTTCATTTTTTTTTTATTTTACTGCTAGTTTTCTTCTGCCCCTACTCTGTCTTTGCTCGGTGCCTCTGTCAAGGAGTTGCTACCTAACCCCGCTGTTTTCTCTTGTTGCTAGTTCCATCTTGGGCACTTGCCTCTGGCTCTGTATCATGGCCCGAAGTCTCCATAAAATGGCTCAGCTCAAGCTATTCATCAGCAATCTCAAGGAAACCTTGTGCCTAGTTACAACATCCATGGTACCTAAATGTAGGAACCCAAGACAATCAATCAGTAGCCAGCAATGCATTGATCCTCTGGACTCTAGCCACAACCGGCTTGAGAGACGCCACCGCCAGCTGAACTAGATTGGTCGGCGCATTGGCGGACGCAAATAGAGAAGAAGCCCATGAAAAAGAAGGCACTGTTTATTTTTCTCAGCGGGTTAAGCTGTTGTGGGAAGACGGGTCTGGTTTTGTCTTACTCTCCGCTACCCTATCCTCAGCCGAAGCCTCCTCCATCTTCGGAAATTTCTCCAAACCTAAACTCCAGAGATCATGTCATCTTGGATAGTTGCTTTTTTGTTTCGTTGCCATCCATCTTCGTTTGCACCGCTGTCATACAATAGTTTTTTATTTGGAAAGTTGTTGTCATTAACTTTGCCACACCGAGAGAGGAGGAGACAAAACTTCTGCAAAATTACCTCTTTGCCAAGCTGCCATTTCCATCGCCAAGTCACCTTGCCATCTCTGCTGCTCCAATAACAAAGAAAGTTTTCGTTAAACACTGGAGGATTGTTTTTTTTCTCGGTTGGACCTTGGCTGCCAAAGTGTGGCTGGTTTGATCGAGTTTGTGTTATTCGGGTGCTGGGATATGATATTTCATTCCAAAAATCAGTCGCATGACTCCTCTATTCTAGATTGTTTTTCGGAAAGTTTTCTTCACTGCTACTACGTATTTATGCAACTCACTTTGAGTTCTGCTGGTTGGTTGCCGCTTCGAGAGGACAATGACTTTACTGATTTCAGAAAGTTCTCTGCTGATTGATCTTTCGTCCACTGCTTCTCCGAGATCTCCTACTGTGATTGTCATCTGAGATCTCTCACTGCTGTCCCACTCCATTCGGAAGCGGAGACGGCAACATTTTGCTGGATCAAAATGTTTCCCTAAGTTAGGAAACTTTTAATCCAGTGCTGGTTATGATTCTGACTGAGACCTGGTCCAGGCCAAGTTCTGATTCTGATTCTGTATTGTCGAGTTAACTCGGTTCGGGTCAACATGACTCGGCCCACTTATTTTCTGCTTCAGTTATAGGTGTTCGGGTCCCGAGTTCTATACATATTTCTTCTATGACTCGGTTATATTGGTCTAGTATTTGACTCTGCTCGACTCTATTACAATGTGGGACCCACCATGGCCCCACAAGCTGGTGGGACCCACCATGAGGTCGAGAGGTGTCAACAAGAGTCCTCATACAAAGTGGCTCTAGCAAAGAGATAAGGAATGTGCTGGAATTAAATAGAAGATTTGAAGATCAAGTGGGACTCACAAAGATACCACGAGCTGGTATCTCTATCTACATGAGCTGGAAGATCATGTGGGACCCACAAGATAAGACCAAGAAGGTGTTTGTAGTTGAGTTAAATTAGTCTCTCAAATAGATAGTGTAATCTTGTCGTAATAGGCTTATCTTAGAGAGTTCTAGTTGGAATGTAATCAGGAGTCCTAAGGTTAGTTGTACATGGACTCTATCACCTCTTCACCTATAAATAGGGGTGATTGTAACTCAGAAATATCAAGCAAGTTTCCTTTTTTTTCTTCTCTCTCGTGTGAAGTGCTCTCTCTCTACTCTCCTTTATTTTCCTTCTCTTCTCTCTATACCCAAGAGCTCTTCTATTTTTCCTTTTTTTTTCTTTCTCTCTCCCCTTGCTCAAGGTATTATTCATGGGGTCCTAAATTCAACATGGTATCAGAGCTACCAATTTAGGATCCCCATTATGCGATATGAAGATATGGTTAAAAGCATCTTATAGAAGGCTCCTTATGAAGCAAGATTGAAGCTCAGGAGATAAGTATTTATTTATGATATTATTAGTTTTACGCTACTGGTTTTCAGAATTCAGAAGTGGATTAGAGATGTCTTTATTCATGTTTTCATCTTAAGAAATTATGAGAATATATGAATCTTTAATTATCTTTGATTAGAAGAGATTATCAAGGCAATTTTTGTCGGTTTGCACAATACTTTGACCGAGACCAGTGCATATTGGCTTCTTTTTATAAATCTATGGGAACAAGATTACCGGATAAAGAAGGATGATGTTGAGCCTTTTATGAGTCATTATCCATTAAAATTACTTACTTAGCATTTATGCTAAGCATCTCCATTAACCAAGTTGGTTAAAACCTTCCACTTGGTCATATTTTGATTACTTAATTGGAGAACTATTTTACTTGATTTGCCTACTATGGCAGAAGATAATATGAGTCACAAGAATGAAACACTCAGAATCACCACTGTACCCTTATGGGGGTATCAAATTTTATGAACTGGTCCACATCGGTTTGTCGGTTTCTTATCACAAAGGACCTAGTTGGGCATCTCACCAACCATGGACCACATATTGATGAAGATGATATATTCTGTATGATGAGAATGAAAAATGTCATATTTTTTATCTCTTAATGCTTAGGCTTTTATAATTATTTGGTGCATAAATATACATATTATTTTTATATTTTGATTTAGGATGCGAATGGAAGCGCTATGAGCAAAACGAAGTTAATTGGGCGATTCTGGACAGTTTCGATATTGATTCGTAATCTGGGCATAAATATCTCATCCAAGCTCGGATGAAGATAATTAAAGATGATATAGAATTAAAAGAAAACTTTCTATAACTTTTATTTTTTGAATTTTTCTTAATATGAGATGCATCTAGGATGAAACGGGCTTGAAGTCGCAGCATGTGCACTGTGATCCAAACCGGATGCACGAAAAGAAAAACGTTAAAAGGGGAGCAAGAAGGGGATTAAAAGGAAAAAAAGGAGTTCGGAACCCGGGACCTTATTTTCGAGACCTTATTTTCTCTTCTCCATATTTTCCTATCTCTTTTCTCTAGTTTTTTTTCTTCAGATTTCTTCATGGCCCTGCGTGGCTAAACTTTCAGACTTGGTCAAGGGAAACTGAAGCCTCTGTATCCATACAACTGTGAGATCTGATTTATTTTCATCATTCAATTTATGTTTTGAGTATCCAATGTTCTTCTAGAATTTTCTTTCATGATTGTCTCATTTAATCTCTATGAGGCCTACTAGTTTATTACTCGTTGCAATCTACTGCTAGGTTAGATGTCAAATCCGTAATTGTTTAATCTCTCTAACCTATGAAGCAATCGAGATTTTATGATTTGCTGCGTCAGAATTATTAGATGTTGAGAAGAATGTTGGACTAAATTAAATACAACCGCTTGTGCTTGTGTTGTTTAGCTTCATTGATCTCTCTAATTCTTAAGGCTGCTGCTAGATTAAACCTTTAGCACTTGTCTTGGGTTGTTTAGTAGTTAGGGTTAATTGGATCGCTTGTTTTCTAATTAACTACGAAAGGAGAGATAGGAAGATAGTTCCAATGATGAATATTCAAGTGTGAATTGATATATGCGTGCATCGATGATCAGTTGTGAAATTCCGATGGTCCCCCCCCCCCCCCTCCGTCCTTGTTCACGGAGCATAAAAGTAGACTAATCACTCTTCGTTGGATCGATCCTTACTCGCACTACTACATATATTTTTAGGAGTATAGGTTTTATTTTTGGTTGCCTACGACATCACACCACTTTACCAAATGGTTAAAGGATGATACATTGGTTATTAGTTGGCTTATCAACATTATGGAGGAACATGTCTCCAATAATTTTATTCCTCTAGACGTGGTTAAACAAATTTTGGAGACATGCGCCAAGTTGTATTCAAGCTCTGACAACTTACAAAGGCCATATGATATTTTACAACGGATGCTTACCACCAAACAAGGTGACAATATACAAGAATATTTGGCCCACTTTCGAGGTTTTCTTAAAGAATGGAAACTTGCCCAGACAACCTGTACAGATATCTCTGTCCAACATAAACAGAAAGAGACCTTGATTAGTGCCATATGCCTTGCTAAGATTAAACCACATCTTGAAGCTGCTAAGACTGACCTTCTTAGCCCTTCTGCGGTTCCCACTTTTGATGATGTCTGTGCTGTACTTCTCCATATTCCAGACGATTCTCCCTCTACCACTGAAATACCATCCGCTATGTACTCTGGACATAGGGGAACACTATCTTACCAAGGCGGAGGCCTAGAAAGATTTTATAGAGAAGGAAGAGGAAGAGGTGGAAGGACTGGTTTTGATTGAACAAATGGGAAGGAATGCACCCATTGTAAGGGATATGGCCACACTAGAGACACATCCTTTCACCTAAAAGCTCTATATGTAGTAGATTGGGACACTCTCGTGAAAGATGTTATAAAGCTAATGAGAATAAGGCTAACCAAGCCTGTGAGTGATACAAAGGTAGAGCAGTCTACCACAACAACTCCAAAGCATACTTTTACTGATGAAGACTATGAACTATTGCAAAAAATGAAGACCATGATGGGGTCCTCCCCAAGTACTTCTTCACCCACCACTGCCACCACCGCTTTAGGTATGTTTTCTACCTCCTGTTCATCTTGGATAATTGACTCAGGAGCCTCCGAGCATCTTACAGGTAACAGACATCTACTATACATAGTTTCTCCATGTCTTTCACATAAATTTGTTACCATTGCTAATGGTTCACAAACTAAAGTTCAAGGGGAATGATCCACTTCTGTTACACCATCACTTCCACTGACTGATATCCTTTTCGTTCCTACTTTCCCTTGGAATATTTTATCGGTTAGTCAACTCACCAAACATTTTAATTGCTCTATCACTTTCTCACCCACTTCATGTGTGTTTCAGGATCTTAAACGAAGCGGGTGATTAGTGGAGGCCGTGAACAAGGGGGGCTCTACTACCTGGATGTGCCACAAATAAATACTGTATCCACCTGTGATACTGAAACCAGGTTATGGCACAATCGGTTGGGACACCTGTCTCCCCAATCTCTTCATCATATTTTCCCTAAAGCACGGTTGGACCTTCATTGTGAAGCATGTCAAATGAGTAAACATCAGAGGTCTACATACTCACCTCGTCTAGAAATTAAAAGTGTCTCTCCTTTTTCGTTAATTCATACTGTTGTATGGGGACCCTTGAGTGTCTCCAACATTTCTCAGGTGAAATATTTTATTACATTCATTGATGACTTCACTCGTACCACTTGATTAATTTTTTTCTAAAGCATTCTGAAATACCATTGTTTTTTCATGCAATGGTACTCACTCAGTTTGGGAGAAAATTAAAGTCCTTCGGTCGGATAATGCCAAAGAATACACATCCAAAGATCTTGACTCGTTTTGTCGGGAAAGTGACATTATTCATCAGACATCATGTGCCTACACCCCTCACCAAAATGGTGAAGCCGAATGAAAGAACCGTCATATTCTAGAGGTAGCTCACTATTTACTATATGCCATGCAAGTTCCATACTTTTAGTGGTTGCTTGCAGTTCTTACCGCATGTTTTCTTATAAATCGCTTACCCTCTTCCATTCTTGGTAAAAAAATCTCCCTACTCTCTATTATTACCTGATGAGGATCCTTTTTCATTGCCCTTGAGAGTCTTCAGCTGTCAATGTTTTATCCATATTTCCTCCCCAAAATGCAGTAAACTTTATCCCAAATCTGTGAAGTGTATCTTCTTAGGATACTCTCGCACACAAAATGGTTATGTTTGCTATAATCCCTCTCTTCAGCGTTTACTTGTCTCTAGGGATGTCACATTTTTTGAAGACTCTCCTTATTATTCTGATAATGCTCCTCCAGGTTTATCTTCAGTACCAGGTTCTCCTCGACCGGTTGTGCCCCGTGCTACAGAAACTACTCAACCCCAGAAACACTGGCTGACACCACACTTATTGAGTTGTCGAATCCTACTAAGGTAAGTCAATCTTCTCTGCTTATTTTTGGAACAGAATATGATACTCGTCCTATTTCTATTTGGAAAGAGCCCAAATCATGCACCATGCCTTCTACTTCTCATCCCATAACAAACCTTGTGTCTCATCATCATCTATCCCTTGTTTGTTGTCAGTTTCTATCAACTATTTCCTTCGTACCTATACCACAGTCCTCTCAAGAGGCTCTCAAACATCCAGAGTGGAAGGCAGCTATGGATGAAGAAATGCAAGCCCTTTATGAAAATCAGACATGGCCTCTAGTCCCACTTCCTTCAAATAAGCAACACGTCGGTTGCAAATGGGTATTTACGGTGAAACACAATCCGGATGGGTCTGTGGCTCAGTTGAAAGCTCACCTTGTTGCTAAAGGCTATACACAATGTTATGGCATTGATTACTTCTCTTCAGTGTCTAAATTAAACTCGGTACATTTGTTATTATTTACTTGCAGCTAACTCTTCCTGGCAAGTCTGTCAACTTTATGTCAAAAATGCTTTTCTGAATGGGAATATGAAGGAGGAGATTTATATACAGCAACCACCTGGGTATGTGGCTGAGGGGGAGTGCGTATGTCGACTAAAAAAATCTATTTATGGTCTCAAATAGTCGCCTCATGCATGGTTTCAAAATTTTAGCCAAGTACTCATATGTGCCGGATTTTATAGATGCTCTGGAGACCACTGTGTTTTTATTAAAGACACACCGAAGGGCAAGGTAATTCTAGATGTATATGTTGATGACATTATTATAACTGGCACTGATCCCAAGGGCATCCAAAAGACAAAAGAAAGGATATGTATTGAATTCAAGAAAAAGGATCTCGGACTGCTCAAATATTTTTTGGGTATTGAAGTACTACAATCTAGACATGGAATTATATTATCTCAAAGGAAGTATGTCCTTGACCTACTGAAGGAGACCGAAATGCTGGGATGTAGACCAGTAGAAACTCATATGGACTCGAATACAAAATTGTGTGCAGGTACTACAGAAGAAGAGGATGTCAAAAAATATCAAAGATTGGTGGGAAGACTTATTTATCTCTGCGTAACGAGACCAGATATTTTATATGCAGTCAGTGTGGTCAGTCAATATATGCACAAACCACAACTCAGCCATTGGCAAGCACTAGAATGGATATTACGATATCTGAAAGGACCAACAGGAAGAGAGCTCCTCTATAAAAATCATGGACACTTCAACATCGAAGGATTCTCAAATGTAGACTAGGCCGGATCCCCGAATGACAGAAAATCTACTTCGGGATATTGTACGATGGTTGGAGGAAACTTGGTTACATGGAGAAGCAAGAAACAGAATGTAGTTGCAAGGTCTAATGCAGAAGCAGAGTGAAGAGCCATGGCATACACAGTTAGTGAACTCCTATGGATCAGATCTCTCCTAACTGAACTAGGTGTTTTCACAAAGAAGCTCCTATGAATCTATATTGCGATAATCAGGCTGCGATTCACATCACATCAAATCTAGTCTTCCATGAGAGAACAAAGCATATAGAAATAGACTGCCACTTCATACGAGAAAAAAATCATTTCCGGCATCTTATCTCTCCAACATGTATCTTCACAAAACCAGGTTGTAGATATTCTAACCAAATCAGTCACTCAGAAAATTATATCCAACATTTGCAGCAAGCTGGGCATCTATGTGGTTTTCTCACCCCCAGCTTGAGGGGGAGTGTTACAATGTGGGACCCACCATGAGCTCGAGAGGTGTCAATAAGAGTCCTCATACAAAGTGGCTCTAGCTAAGAAATAAGGAATGTGCTGGAATTAAATAGAAGATTTAAAGATCAAGTAGGACCCACAAAGATACCTCTAGCTGGTATCTCTATCTACATGATCTGGAAGATCATGCGGGAACCACAAGATAAGACAAAGAGCTGGCTCTCTAGCTTGATTCACGTCCTTAAAGAAGGTGTTTGTAGTTGAGTTAAATTAGTCTCGCAAATAGAAATTGTAATCTTATCATAATAGGCTTATCTTAAAGAGTTCTAGTTGGAATGTAATTAGGAGTCCTAAGGTTAGTATTACATGGACTCTATCACCTTCTCAACTATAAATAGGGGTGATTGTAACTCAGAAATATTAAGAAGTTTCTTATTTTTTTCTTCTCTCTCGTGTGAAGGGCTCTCTCTCTACTCTCCTTTATTTTCCTTCTCTTCTCTCTATACCCGAGAGCTCTTCTCTTTTTCCTTTTTTTTTCTCTCTCCCCTTGCTCAAGGTATTATTCATGGGGTCCTAAATTCAATAGACTCAGTTCCTTCTCTTCAGCTGGATTATTATTTTGTAGTATTGGCACCTTATTCCTTGGTCATCATATTATTTGGTGCACAGACTCACAATAAATTATTTTTAGGTCATTTTTAAGGATTTTTATTATTTGGAATGTATTAATGGGCCCAGGCCCATTTCAGTTGTTATTATTGTGTCTCTTTGGTTGAGACATTATTATTGAATGACTTCTCAGTTGCTAATTGTTGCCAGCATTGGTTATTCTAATGAATAAGAAATCACATGGTGACCCTAGAATATTATCTTCTGGGTAATTACCCATTACCCGCTTAATTGGTATTTATTACTCCTACCATTTGAGAGTCGGTGTCTTGTGGAGGGACATGGTGATGGAGGATTTTTATTACATTTTTTAGCACTGGTTATAGACCCACTACCTATAGAAGATAGGAGTGTGCCCAACATCCAACACGAGTTATTTGACTGGAATATGGAGCGATGTCTTATGGCTAGGAGTGATTTTACTCTCACATATATTATGCCAGTTGGACCTCTTGGAAGAGACCACCCGCTTGAGGGGGAGTGTTAGAAGATATGGTGGACTGCCATTTTATATGGTAAGATCTTATACACCATTTGCAACAAGCTAGGTGTTCATGATGTTCTCTCACCCCCAGCTTGAGGAGGAGTGTTGGAAGATGGGCCCAAACCCACACGACCAAGGAAGGCCCACACACCCAAGAGATGTGGAAGATGGGCTCAAAACCCACAGACCAAGGAGAAGGCCCACATGCCCATACAGTGATGGTGAGATGGTAAATAAAAAGTCATCTCATAGAGATGGCATTGATGTAATCAGGTTAAGTTCTATGGGCATAATTAGAATATTATAGTTTCATTAATCTATAAATTGAGCTTCAGGGGAAGGGTTAGGACATAAGTCCATAACCACTTCTTCGTCTTATTTTCTCCCAATGAGTCCCTCTCTCTTTTTCTCCATGAGCTAAATCCATGGAGTTCTGAATATCAACAATCTCCATTGTTTTGATGATGTGAAGTTGGGTCCAAGGCCCATCCCAAAATGACTAGCCAACTTAGGAAGCTTCTTTCCCAACTAATAAACTCAAGATTTTTGTCCTCGCAAATACTTGTGGGACTATTCCTTAACACTCCCCTCACGTGTAGGCCCTCTTTTGTCGCTCTGCAAGTGGATAATTTGGGTGGTGGCCTACATATGAGTACCTACTCTGATAACATGTGAAGTTGGATCCAAGGCCCATCTGAAAATGACTAGCCAACTTAGGAAGCTTCTTTCCCAACTAATAATCTCAAGATCTTTGTACTCACTAATCCATGTCAACAAAATAGGTAGCATGAAAATGTGATACTAACATTGTTACCTCTATAGTTAGACAAATTCCTTCTAGCATAGACATTTTGCGATCTATTCCAAGTTCAAGACAAAAAGGTTGATCTATCAAGTTGCCAAGCAAAGATCCAAAGCAAAACGACTTTGAAGACTGTTGCTGATACGAAGAATTAATGAAAAGAACAAGAGAAAAATATTGAAGACTAGAGTCAAAGTGTCATTAGAACATCTCAAGAACTCTTACATTGTAAGTAGATAGTCACCAAACTCAAATTTTTTAAACACAAATTATAGAGATTTAGGGCAGAATATTTTTTCAAATTTGTGTTTAGTTGAAGCATAAATATACGTAAAACTTGCTAGAACACCTTAGGAATAAAATTTCTCATGCTTTGAAATCAACTTGAGCAAATTGGATTTTGATTGATTGATCATCATCTACCAATGATTGATCAACTAGAATTTACTGGCATGAAATTCAAAGCATGATCGATCAATATGTGAACATTGATCAATCAATAAGGACTTTGGTAGATTATGCTATGAAACATGACCAATCATTCCTTGTGGACTGATTGGCCATACATGTCCAAACATATAAATTTTTTAAAACATGATTGATCACCCCGTTAGATTGATTGATCAAGTAGAATCATGCCAGTAAGGGACTGAATGCATAATTGATCATTGCCTAGACCTTGATCAATCATACATGTATTGCACAACTAGTAACTTCCCTGCATGATCGGTTAGTCTGAGTACATTGATTAGTCAACTTAACTTGTCAGATCCAACAGTAAAATATTAATCGATCATTCCAATCTATCTACTAAGGTATTTCTAACAAAAATATAGTCGTTACACTTGATTGATCGATCAAAGAGATGTCAGTTTTTTGCAAACAGAAAAATAACGACTAGTTTGGCTTGGGGCACTTATAAGTACCCCTTGTAACATCTTGAGAACGTTGACTTGTACCTATTTTTCAATATCCAAACTTTGGAAAATTAATTTAAGCCTCACTTCCTCATTTTTATGCATTATAAGAGAAAATTCCAAAAAATGTCCAAACTTTAATGCTCTCTTCAATCTTCATATGCATCTTAGTTTCTACAAAGCTCCCTATGCATTTTGACTCAATTTTAAAATTTGAGGACTTGGATTTCACTTCGAGAAAGGGTTGTCTCGCCAAAGAAATTTGTAAATTTTTTTAATTTGCCTTTTTTTTCTTTTCATTGGAAATTTCTATTGGTTATCTGGGAAGTTAAGTCTAGAAACGAAAGGCCCATTAGAGCTGAAATCTAGTTGTACTCTCTTGAGAGAGATTGAAATCGTATAGCTTAAGGAGAACCAAAATTTTTTCAGTAATTTTCTAGCTATTAGAACAAGATAGTGAAAATTTTCCAAGTTTGGGGTTCTTGGGCAGTGTCTACAATTAGGGGAACACTGATAACAAAAAATATTTATGTTCCTTTTTATTGATGTGTGCTTATGTGTTAATGTTACAATTCATGTTTAATTTTGCGATTTGAAAGAATTATCAATTAAGCATGCTAAAAGTTTTTAATGGTAAAATCTCAATTCACTTCCCATCTTGAGAAGCCACCTGGGCCAACAGTTACCTTTCTCTTGTATTTCTCCTCCTCAAGCTGGGATCACTTTGTTCTTCCCACAAGACCTAGTTCGCATAAAATAATGGAAAGACAACAAAAATCACCTCTAGCCCATTGACAAAACTTCAACTTCTATCTGAAATGGCCTCTCAAATTTAAAGGTGGTCTGGCCCATATTTGGCAATGAAAAGTGTCTACTCACTTTTAATGCTAGCTCAAAAATACCTCTTGGGTGAAAAGAATAAAAGAATTTAATTAAGCTAGATGTTTAAGCGTGATTTTTTCAGATAGGGATCTATATTTAATTTTTTTGAAGAAAGTAGTTTGAGGTATTAAGGCTATGAATAAAAAGATATTAGTTCTCATTCTTCACTTGATAGGAGGCATGCAATGCAACTCTTCATGTTCCAAATATGAAGGAGACACATTGAAACCAATAGAAGAATGAAAAGTGACCAGATTTGACACAAAATGGATAAAAAAATTCCTCTATGAACATCAATGGTTAATGTAATTTCAAAAAACTTCATTAAGGAAAGTTTTGAGATGAAACATAATAATATAAACTTTCTAAGAAACATACTTCTCATGAAAGGCAATTGCTTTTTAAAACAACTTGACCAACTTGGAGAGAAAATTTTGAAGAATTTTTTTGGAATAAGGGTGGTTTAGGGAAATTTATTTGGAATTTATAAAGTCATAAAAGATTTTCTAATACTAAAGTTTAAGAGGGTCAAAGAGTAGAAACTTCATGTTTTGCATGGACAAAGGGTGTTGACCTAGGTTTGCCCTCATCCATATTTTGATGATAACAATACTTAACCACATTTGTGCTAATATTTGCAAATCAAGCATGTCATATGCATTTCCTTTAAGAAACACAAGATCATGGTCTATAGAGAAGAATCAAAAAATTCAAATACTAGACCTCAAACTATACAACGTGTTAAGTAAATCTGAAGAAGCACCCATGTGCAAAGATTGAAAACTTGAAGACTAGAGAGAAAGTTATTTAGAAATAATTTAAGAACTCTAGCAATGTGTGATAACAAATAACAAACTTCGATTCTAAGGTATACAAGAACTTTGGAGCTTGAGGCATAATCATTTTCCAAAACCATGTTTAAACAATGCATACAACTATTTAAAACTTGCTAAACCCTTAGTCTTATTTTTGACATGCTTAGAACTCAAAATTACACTCTTCAACATAAGGCATGATAGATCACCCTACTTGGGCATGATCACTCACACAGAAATCAGAATGGTAGAGCTAATAAAGCATGATTGATCATCAGATCTTCAATGATAAACCATACAAAATGCTACCATTTGAGCCAGTAAAGCATGTTCAATCATACCCTTTGGAATGATTGATCATATAAAATATGCATTTCTAGAACTATAAAGCATGATCGATCAATCGAATTGGGTTGATGATGCCCCGATCAATCAATAAGCTCGGGGAACTTAAAACATATAGTTGTTACACATAGTTGATCAATCATACCTTTTTGCAATTTTCGAAAAACGGGAAAACTGGCTAGTTTGCTTGGGAAATGTATAAATACCCCTCGAAACTCATTATGAATAGTATTGTGAGCCTATATTGGAAATTTATAGCATTTAACTAGCACCTTCACTTGAAAATCAATCACAAATCAATTTTGACAGGAATAGAGTTGTACATCTTGCAAAAACTACTTTCCTCTTTCATAATCATTTTGCATCCCTGCATTCAAGTTCCACTATTTCATCTCTTGTGCATCAAAGGATTGGAGACTTGGAAATCACCAGCATAAGGCTATCTCTCCATTAAAAAAAAAGGTTCATTTTCCTGTGTATTTTCCATATATTTTCTAATGGTATTCTAGAACTTGAAATTTAGAAAGAAAAACTTACTAGAGTTTTAATCCACTTGTAAAACCATAGGGAGAGATTTTATTTTCTAATGGGAACACTCCTATCTTCTATAGGTAGTGGGTCTATACGCAATGATCCGAAGTGTAATAAAACTCCATCACCGTGTCCCTCCATTGGACAATGACTCTCAAGTGGTAAGAGTAATAAATGCGAATTCAGGGGGGTGTAACATAGATGTAGTAATAAGCTCTTCCACCACGGTGATGTAACATATATGTAGTAATAAGCTCTTCCATCACGGTGATGTAACATAGATGTAAAAATAAGCTCGTTCATCACAGTGTCCCAACCCGGGCACCAACTCTCACAGGTATTGAGATTTTCATAATGCAAATTATATATTTACGAAAAGATATTTGAGTCTAATTTCCAAGTAAATTTTTTTCCAATCAGAGTTTTCTACAAGGAGATATTGATATTTGAATGAGCAAAGGTCAGATTTCAAAAAGGTTCGAGCAACAGCAGAAAGCTTCAGCTTCCAAGGTATTTTATGGTCTCAAAAACTAGAATTTATATGGAGAAATATATATCAAAATAAATATTTGTAAGTCTATTCTTTTACCTATTCAACCAAATTTTTATCTGAGTTATCTACAAAGAAAATTTTGATATTTGAAGCAGCAAATGTCAGATTGCAAAAGAGGTTAGAGCGGCAGCAAAAAGCTTCAACTTCCTAGGTATTTTATGCTATCAAGAAAGAGACTTTATATGGAAAATTATATATTAAAAAAAGATATGTAACTCTATTTTCTTACCTATTCAACCAATTATCTGTATGATTTTTTTATAAGGATATATTGATCTTGGAAGAGTCAATGGTGATTCTGGAAAAAAGGGCGAAACAATACTTAGTTCAGCCAGACGACAGAGACTGAAATCTATCTGATTATTTATCTTATGATAATTATATTTTATGAAGTTAAGTTATACTTGGATGAAAGGTATTTAATTCTACTTTCAGAAGGATAAAATTTCATGTCATTCTGATCTATATTTAAAGAGATATTCACATATGAAGAATCAAAGGTCATGCTGGTATTCTGTTGTATTGAAAAATTCGAATTTAAGCCTATTATTTTGCGTCACTTTTTGAGTTGATATATTATGAAAATATTTCACTTCTCCTTGCATTGAGGGCTTGTTTATACATCTTTGTTATTTTGGCATATTGCTACATCTATGATATTTGGTTCAAGTTGGGATCACTGCCATTACATCGCAACATGAGGGGGAAAAGTAGAAGAAGTGAAAGAAAGAGGTATTTTATTCCATATGTTGTAGATAAGTTTATGTGAAAAAAAATATTCAAGAAAGGCGGAGCACAAAAGATGAAGCTTTTGCATCTAAAAATAAAATTTTATATCGGATTATTTCATGGGTCCTTCTACAAAGTTTATTATTTTGGTTCGTGTTATATGAGTTGGAAGATGGTCATGTTATATTCAGTTGCAGTTATTATGTCTCTTTGGGGACATTATTATTGAAGAAGAGGTGGCCACAATACCTTTTCTCATACAATAATTTATTAAACTCTCAAAAATATCACGGTTGGGACACCATGAGAGTCAGCGCCTAGATTGGGACACCATGATAAATTTAACTCTAAAAAATATCACAGTTGGGATACCTTGAGAGTTGGTGTCAGGATTGGGACACCATCCGATAGACACACTACCTACAGAAGATGGAGTGTGCCCTACATCCTGCATTAGAACTGGAGTATGGAGCAATGTCTTACGGACTAGGAGTGATTTTTACTCTCACTTATATTATGCCAACAGGGCCTCATGGAAGGATACAACTGCGTGAGGGGGAATATTGGAAGATGAAGGCATATTGGAAGATGTGCCATTTTATATAAAATGATTCTATACATCATTTGTAGCAAGTTGGGAGTTCGTGTTGTTCTCTCACCCCCAACTTGAGGAGGAGTGTTGGAAGATAGGCCCAAAACCACACGACCAAGGAAGGCCCACATATCTAAGAGTATTATAAGATGGGCCACATGACCAAGGAAGGCCAACAAGATGGGCCAAAACACATAGGAAGTAGGACCCACCATGATTACCACGAGTTGGCATCCTTATCCCATAAGTTGGAAGATCAAGAAGGTCTCACAAAGGCATCTTTATCTTATGGTGACGTCCTAGAAGAGTTCTAGTGTTAGTTATGTTTGTCTTTTATTTATATTAAGTTATTTAATTATGTTAGGACTTATCTTTAAGTGTTAGAATTTGGGTGTAATTGGGACAAAGGTAGTTTTATTGTAATTGGACTCTACTACCTGCCTCTATTATAAATAGAGGTTCATGTACTCTGATTATAATAAGTTTATGAAGTCAATGAAGTATTTTCTCTTTTCCATAAATTCAACAATAAGGAACCGATGAACCGATGTGGACCAGCTCATGAAATTTGATACCCCTCACAAAGATATGGTAGTAATCTTGAGAATATAACTCTTGTGACCCATGCTTTCTTCAGCCACAATAGGCAATTCAATGTACTAAATAATTCTCCAAAAATAATAATCACAAAATCGAGTAGAGTTCTTCAACCTACTTGGTTAATCCAATGAATAAAAAACCACTTATAATAGGATCAAGGAAAATTTTCTTTATCAGGATATCTTGTTCCCACAAAATTATAACATTTTATACAGAAAATCTCAACATAAACTGATTTTCAGTCAAAAACTTGCAAACCGACAAAACTTCTTCTAATCCGAGATGCATAAATCTCAATAATCTCATAATATGAAGACAATCATAAAATAATCTCTAAACCATCTTATAAATCCAAAAACCAAGAGCATGAAGTAAGAATATAAAGAGTTAAAACAAACTTATTTAAATAGCTTCAATCTTGCTTCACAAAGAGCCTTCTATGAGTAGCTTTGATCATAACTTCTTAGAGCATTCTTTTGACATGGGGATCCTAAATTTGTTGCTCTGATACCATGTTGAATTTAGGACCCCATGACTGAAATCTCGAACAAGGTGAGAGAGGGAGAAAAAGTGAAGCAGAGAGAGAGCTCTCGGGTCGAGAGGAGAGAAGAGAAAACAAAGGGAAAAAATAAGTTTAGGCTAGAGAGAGAAACATCACAAGTTGAGAAGTGGAAAACTACTTGACTTGATTATAATTCTAGTACATGAACCTCTATTTATAGTAGAGGAAAGTGGTTGAGTTCAAATACAATTAAACTAGCCTTGTCCTAATTACACCCAAACTCTAACACTTAAATATAAGTTCTAGCATAATTAAATAACTCAACATAACTAGAAGTCTAACATAACTAGAACTGAAACTCTTCTATGAAGCACATGATCATGTTATAAGGATGCCAACTCGTGGTTATTATGGTGGGTCCCATTTGAACTTCCAACACATGTGGTAAGGATACCAGCTCGTGGTTATCATGGTGGGTCCCACTTGATCTTCAAATCTTCCAACTCATGCCAGCTCGTGTGATGACCCATCATGCCATCTCATGTTATCATAGTGGGTCCCACCAGCTCGTGTAACCATAGTGGGTCCCACTTTGTAACAATAAAAGTGAAATTCTCAAGATTACTACTATACCCTTAAGAGGATTGTCTAACTATCTAAGTTGGTCCCAATCATATAGGAGGTTTCTCATCACTCGAGACCTCTTTGGACATCTAATCAAGTTGGCTCCAACAATTGATGAGGAGGACAACTCATATATTAAATATATGAAGAATGAGACTTTGGTCATCGGTTGGCTAATGAAAAGCATGGGGGAGCATGTGGCTACTAATGTCATTCATCTCAAGATCACAAATAAAATATTGGACACCTATTTCACATTCTATTCCAACACCAAGAATTTATAGAAGTTATATGATGTGCTTCAAAATATGTTCAATACAAAACAAGGGGAAAATCTACATGAATACCTGGCTCAGTTTAGAGGGCTAATTCAGGAGTGAAAAATCTCTCTGCCCTACTCCACTGAAATTTTGGTTCAAGAAAAGCAGAAAAAGGCCTTAGCAACTGCTATTTGTTTGGCCAATATCAACCCATAACTTGAGGTGGCCATAACTCCAACTTCTCAGCTCCTCAACACTTCCATCCTTCAATGACGTAAGTGTCACACTACTTTGGATACCAGACCCCTCTTTCACTTCTCAGATTGAGGTATCATTTTCTATGTACTCAAGTAATAGGGGTAAAAATTCTACCACCAAAGGGTGTGGTACAAATTATATAGAAGGCCAAGGAAGAGGTGGTAGAACTTGTTATTGGTCCTTTGAGGACTAATAATTAGACCCTGGGCACCCTGTTCCAGGAGGACTTCACGGCCACAACCCTTCAAATGTGCCCAGGTACTCTAGACTGGAATTTCCTCCTTATGATGGGTCTACTGACCCTCTGATTTGGTTACAATGGTGCGACCAATTTTTTGGGAACCAACGAACCCAGCCAGAGGACCGGGTTCTGTTAGCTACATTTCATATGCTCGGCGAAGCCAACCTGTGGTATCACCAATTTAAATTTGAGCATCCGGTGCATGATTGGGACCTTTTTTGTGATTTTTGTCTGTTGAGGTCTAGATCCCCCCTCCCCCCCTCTCCCAGCAATCCTCTAGGGGATTTAGTCAATCTTAAACAGACGGGTTCCATCGAGGCCTACCAAAAACAATTTCAGGAACGACTGGCCCGAGCTAGTCCATATGTAAGTCCTACTCAATATGTTAATCTATTTACTGCTGGCTTAGTGGTTGATTCGGGAAGTACCCACAATTTTCTAAGCCAAACAACAGCCACTCAATTGGGCTTAGCAATCCAGCCAAATTTTGGACTCTCAGTCTTAGTAGCTAACGGGGAAAAGCTCACCAGCGTGGGTCTCTGTTCAGTAGTGCAGTTTATTATTGAGGGCCACCACTTTGCAGCAGAATTCTTGGTTATTCCATTGGCAGGGTTTGATCTCATATTGAGCATTAAGTGGCTCCAACAGTTGGGTCCGATGTTGTGGGATTTCAATTCATTGACTGTGAGTTTCAATTCGGGCCAGCACCACATCGCCCTTCATGGGACGCAAGCACCTTTGCTGTACGCACTCCAGCAACTTCATGTCGCGGACTCCGACCGTAGTCACTTACACTCTCTCATTGCAAAAATTTGGGGATTTATTTCTGGAACTGCAATCTCTGCCTCCTATCCGTCATTGTGACCATCGGATTCGTCTGAAAACGGGAATGGAGCCGGTAGTGGTAAGACCATATCGTTACCGACATTTGTAAAAAGATGAAAAAGAATGCCAATGCCAACAAATGCTCGAGCAAGGCCTCATTCAAGCCAGCAGATCTCCCTTTGCATCACCAGTACTCTTAGTGAAGAAAAATGAACATACTTGGTGTTTTTGTGTTGATTACAGAGAATAAAATGCACACACCGTCAAGGATAAATTTCCCATTCCAGTGGTCGATGAGCTTTTGGATGAACTACATGGCCCCAAATTCTTTACAAAGCTAGATTTGCGCTCCGGGTACCATCATATACGTGTATACCCTGAAGATGTGGAAAAGACCGCCTTCCCATTTCGAGTTTATGGTCATGCCATTTGGGCTTTCCAACGCCCCCTTCACTTTCCAGGCGCTCATGAACAAGGTATTTCGGCCCCTCTTACGAAAATTTATACTTGTTTTCTTCGATGATATTTTGATCTACAACCATACTTGGGAAGGCCACCTACAACATTTGTGTTCCGCCTTCCACATATTGCGTGCTCATCACTTATTTCTCAAGCATTCAAAGTGCTCTTTCGGCGACCCGAAAGTCGCTTATTTGGGGCATGTTATTTCAGCCTCTGGCGTCAAGGTTGACCGTGCTAAAATTCAGGCCATTATTGACTGGCCCCTTCCTCAATCAGAATCTGCGTTAAAGGGCCTCTTGGGTTTATCTGGATACTACCGCAAATTTATCCAAGATTATGGCCAAATAGCAGCTCCACTGACAAGTTTGCTGAAAAAGAATGCTTTCATTTGGTTCGAGGCTGCCTCTTCCTCATTTACACAACTCAAGCACGCCGTAGCGTCAACACCAGTGCTCCATCTTCCTAATTTTGAGGATCTTTTTATTATTGAATGTGATGCGTCCGGGGGCGGCATCAGAGCGGTATAACAGCAGTAGGGCTATCCCATTGCTTATTTCAGTAGACAGTTGGCTATACATCATCACCAATTGGTGGCTTATGAGAGATAACTTATTGGCCTAGCTAAAGCCATTCAGCATTGGAGACCATATCTGTGGGGCCTTGGTGTGCTGTCACAAGCAACCAAAAATAAAACCTATACTACTAAAAATATATGTAGTAGTGCGAGTAAAGATCGATTCCACGAAGAGTGATTAGTCTACTTTTATGCTTTGTGAACAAGGATGGGGTATTTTGAGTATAACGAAAACACTAAAAAATAAACAACGTAGAAACAATTCAAATTAAAAGAATCAAAATCAATCAAGAGAACAAACCTTGGTCTAAGTCAACATCCACCATCGCAATTCCACAACTGATCATCAATGCAAACATATATCAATTCACACTTGAATATTCACCGTTGGAACTATCTTCCTATTTCTCCTTTCGTAGTTAATTAGAAAATAAGTGATCCAATTAACCCTAACTACTAAACAACCCAAGACAAGCGCTAAAGGTTTAATCTAGCAGCAGCCTTAAAAATTAGAGAGATCGATGAAGCTAAACAACACAAACACAAGTGGCTGCATTTAATTTAGTCCAACATTCTTCTCAAGATCTAATAATTTCTGATGCAGCAAATCATCAAATCTCAATTGATTCACAGGTTAGAGAGATCCAACAATTACTGATTTGACATCTAACCTAGCAATAGATTGCAACGAGTAATAAACTAGTAGGCCTCCTAGGAATTAAACGAGACAGTCATGAACAAAAATTTCAGAAGAACATCAGATACTCAAAACATAAATTGAATGATGAAAATAAATCAGATCTCACACTTGTATTGATACCGAGGCATCAGTTTCCTTTGACCAAGTCTAAAAGTTTAGCCATGCAGGGCCATGAAGAAATCTCAAGAAAAAAACTAGAGAAAAGAGAGAGGAAAAGCTGGAGAAGAGCAAATAGGGTCTAGGGCGCCGAACTCGTTTTTTCCTTTTTATCCCCTCCTTTCTCCCGTTTTAGGGTTTTTATTTTCGTATATCCTGGTCTTGGTCACAGTGCACATGCCGCGACTTAAAGCACCGTTTTGACCTGGATATATCCTGTATTGTCAAAAACTCAAAACATAAAAGTTGTAGAAAGTCTTCTTTTAATTCCATAACATCTCTAATCATCTCCATCCGAGCTCTTATTTGAGATTTATGCCTAAATTACTTAGCAATGTCAAAACTGTCCAGAATCGCCCAATTAACTTCGTTTTGCACTTAACGCTTCCATTTGCATCCTAAATCAAAATATAAAAATAATGAGTATATTTAGGACCAAATAATTATAAAATTCTAACCATTAGGAGATAAAAATATGACATTTTTCATTCTCATCAAATTTCCCCACACTTAACTTTTGCTCGTCCTTGGGCAAAACTCAAATTCACTTTCCCAAAAACACCAAGGCTGTAACGCCATCAACAAAAACAACCAAACTCTTCAAAACTCATAACATGTCATGAAAAAATATTGTTAAACAACTTAAAATTAATTAGTAAGCATTTTCATTCAAAGATGGAGTAACTCACAGAAATAAAGACTCGACTCTCATGTGGTTGAAGGGTATGTGTTTCTCTCAAATTCATTCCTATGAAAACGATATACCATAGGCTTGCATATCTTCTCATTCTCCACCACTCAGATCACATGCATAAAAAAAATCATAAGGACTTTTGAAGGGTTGTAACGGGGTTTAGGATCAAGGTGGGAAATATTTTGGAATGTAGCTCAAAAGCCATCGAAACTAGTGGAGCAAAAATGAATCAACTCAAACTCAAATATATTAGACATGTAAAACTAATCACTCCACTCAGCATCTTCTTCAATTTGTATCTATTTCGAATGAATAGACCCCTTTCTTGGAATTTTAGGAAGAATTATGAACACTGACAGTTTGTAACTTTAAAAGCCATTCCCTCCGCTTCCTTTCTTCTTTTCTTTTTCTCTTCACTTTACTTGTCTTTTTCTTTTTATTTTTTATTTTTTATCCTAACAACTGAGCTCATGAATTGAGGATGAAAACATGTTCCATTTCACTAGTCATTGCAATATCACAAATCCAAACACCCCCCATACTTATTTCTTGCACACCCACATGTACCATAGTGATGAACAATGCTCCACTAGCTCTACGGCTTGGGAAAAGTTTTGTTTTCAGGTTTAAAGAGTGTAACATGGGTTCACAAAAAAAATAACAATAAAGCTCAAAGGGGTTCAACAAAAGGGAAAAATAATAATTACGAGGTAGGCTATTTGGCTTATGTTGCTTATAACAAAGAGGGTCTTAATCATGTTCATGCATGCATGTGTCAATGTGACCTCAAAGTGAATCAAGGCAAGTTCTAGAGAAACAAATCCATGGAAGATTATCTCTCATGAAAGAATATAATGAGACTGATATGGATGTGTCAGTCTAAAGGCTCAAAATCTCACAAGCTTTTGTCTACCAAATTTAGTCACTACCATCCTCAAAGAAAATAACTAGACTAATTCATTTTCAGTTGAAAGATTACTTATTCAATCATGTTATGAATCTTTCAAGAGCCTAATTTAATCTTGCTCATGACATAGAGATCATCTTGTCATGAAAAGCCTTCGTCTTTTCCTTGGAAATCCTTGCACTCTCATAGGCATCATTATGAATTTCCTCTTAACTCTTGTAGTTGCAACTTCCTGTGTTCTCCACTTTCATCCATCTTCATGTTGAAACGCTTGATGGCCCAATAAGCCTTGTGTTGTAACTCAAATGGAAGGTGACATGGTTTCCCAAACACCAACCGATAAGGTGACATACCAATGGGCGTCTTACACGCAGTCCTATATGCCCACAAGGTGTCATCCAAGTGCAAACTCCAATCTTTTCTGCTTGGATTGACTGTCTTTTCAATGATGGACTTGATCTCTCGATTTGACACTTCAACTTGTCCACAAGTTTGCGGATGATAGGCAGTCGGCACCTTATGGGTCACATGGTACTTTCTCAGCAAAGTCTCCACAATTCAATTGCAAAAGTGAGTGCTTCGATCACTTATTAGAGCTCTTGGAAATCCAAACCTGGAGAATATATTAGACTTGATAAAATTTGTAACAACTTTAGAATCATCAATCTTGGTAGCCTTAGGTTCTACCCATTTTGAAACATAATCAACAGCAAGCAAAATGTAAACATAACCAAAAGATACAGGGAATGGTCCCATGAAATCGATGCCCCAAACATAAAAAATTTCACAAATTAGTAAGGGGGTTTGTGGCATCTCATTCCTTGGGGATATATTACTTGTCTTTTGACAATGTTCGCATGAGTTAAAAAAAGAATATGAATCTTTGAATAAAGACAACCAATAGAAACCACATTCTAGCACTTTTCTGGTCGTCCTCTTAGCTCCAAAGTGACCTCCACAAGCATAAGAATGACAAAAAGTGAGAATAGAACTAATTTCATTTTCAGGAATGCACCTTCTTATCACTTGATCTGCACAATGCTTCCATAAGTATGGGTCATCCCACACATAGAAGTTGGCATCACTCTTGATTTTATCTCTTTGTGTCCTAGACAAACCAGGAGGTAACATATTAGTAACCAAATAATTTATAATATTCACATACCAAGGTAATGTCACACTCACCGAGAGAAATTGCTCATCAGGGAACGTTTCATGCAAAAGTTCATTTTGCACACGAACTAAACGACTCAAATGATCTGTGCACGATTTTTTGTTCCTCTTTTGTCTTTGATCTCCAAATCAAATTCACTCAAGAGAAGTATCCATCTTATTAGTCTTGGTTTTGCCTTTTTCTTCGTCATCAAATAACGGAGGGCTACATGATTAGAGTAAACGATGACTTTAGTACCAAGCAAATAAGATCAAAATTTTCTAAAGCAAAAACAACAACTAAAAGTTCTTTTTCAGTGGTAGAATAATTTCTCTGGGCATCATTCAATGTCCTCGAAGCATAATAAATGGCATGGGATGCTTTTCCAATTCTTTGACCCAAAACGGCGCCTATTGCATAATCACTTGCGTTGCACAATATCTCAAAAGGAATGTTCCAATTAGGGGGTTGGATAACTGGGGCAGAAGTCAATAGTTCCATTAGCTTGTCAAACGCCTTTGTGGATGCCTCATTGAACTCAAAAGACACATCCTTTTGTAGCAACTTGCAAGGGTAATGCTATTTTGGAGAAGTCCTTGATGAATCTGTGGTAGAAACTTGCATGTCCAAGACAAGAACGAACTTCCAACACACTAGAAGGATAAGGTAAAGATTGAATAATATCAATTTTAGCTTTGTCTACCTCAATTCCCCTGGATGAAACAACATGACCGACAATTATGACTTGTTTAACCATAAAACGACATTTTTCAGAATTTAACGCAAGGTTAGTTTCTATGCATCTTTGAAGAACAAATGTAAGATTATGTAAACAAGTATCAAAGGAGTCTCCATAAACTGTGAAATCATTCATATATACTTCTATGATATGCTCAGTATGACCTGAAAATATGCTAACCATACACCTTTTGAAAGTGGCGGGAGCATTGCAAAGGCCAAAGGGCATGCGACGATATGCAAAAGTCCCAAATGGGCATGTAAAAGTAGTCTTTTCTTGATCCTCAGGAGCAATTGCAATATGAAATAACCTGAATAACCATCAAGAAAACAATAGTAAGAATGACCAAATAACCTTTCAACCATTTGATCAATAAAAGGTAAAGGGAAGTGGTCCTTGCGGGTTACTGCATTTAATTTTCTATAATTCATACAAACCCGCCACCCATTCTGAACACGAGTAGGAACTAAATCATCATTCTGATTTTTTACAACAATTATTCTAGTCTTTTTAGGAACCACTTGAACTGGGCTGACCCATGTGCTATCCGAAATAGGATAAATCACTCCAACTTCAAGAAGTTTGAGGATCTCTTTCTTCACTACATCCATCATGGGCGGGTTCAATCTTCTTTACGGTTGACGGGAAGGCTTTTCTCCCTCTTCAAGTAAGATACGATGCATGCATGTAGATGGGCTAATTCCTTTAATATCTGCAATTGTCCAACCAATAGCTGTCTTATACTCCTTAAGGACCTGCACAAGTTTTTCTTCTTGCGATGCACTAAGTTTACTGGAGATGATCACTGGTAACGTTCCTCCATTTCCAAGGAACATGTACTTGAGGTGACTGGGGAGAGGCTTCAAATCTGGAGTGGGACCCTGCAAAACAGAGGGTAAAGGCCTTTTGTTAGAAATTGGTAACTCAATATAATGAACGTTACCTGAATGCTGTAACTGTGGAATATCATTCAATGCTGCAATAGTTTCTTGCAAATCAGAACTCAAGGATAACTCCTCATTCTCTTTCTCAATATGCTTACTAATAGAAACTTCCAATTCATCTTTTCTATCAAGTTCAAAAACTCGGACACAGATACAGCGGATGCTACTTGGGAACAGGTGGAAACGTCGACAAATAGACCCTACCTTCGAGCTTGAGGATAAGCTATGTTTCCAAGGGGTGGTGTAATGTTATGCACGTAATAACATTATTAAGTTATTTAGTGTCTAATTAATGTTTTTCTTTAATTTACTTTATTTTATTTCAGTTAAAGAATTAATAAGCCATAAGGGTATTTTTGTAATATTTTTTCTTGAACCTTGTAAGGGTGAAACCTATTTAAGGGGTAAGAGTAATGAGAAAAAACAAGCATTGATTTAGAGTAAACAAGGTTTTTGAGTTCTCCTCAATGATCTCAGGGGTGTGCGTTCTCCTCAACAAACCTAAGGTTTTTAAGCTTCCCTTCGGCTTGATTTTCGTCTTTCTCTTCTTCCTCCTTATGAATCGGTGTGTTAGATCCGGGACCGTAATAGTCATATGTCCCCATATTCCTTTTCATTTATATATGAGGAGCCCTTCTCCCATCCTTTGAAGTTTTTTGGTTGCGCATGTGTCATTGATGTCACATCCCTACAAAAGAATAAGTTGGACCCAAAACCTATTAAGCGTATTTCTTTGGGTTACTCTCGTTTCCAAAAAGGATATGTTTGTGTTATGGTCCCGGATCTGACACATGGATTCGTAGGGAGGAAGAAGAGGAAGATGAAAATCAAGCCAAAGGGAAGCTTGAAAACCCTAGGTTCATTAAGGAGAACGCACACCCCTGAGCTCGTTGAGGAGAACTCAAAACCCTGTTTAACCTAAAATCAATGTTTGTCTTTCTCATTACTCTTACCCCTTAAATAATGTTGACCCTTACAAGGTTTAAGATAAAATATTACAAAAATACCCCTATAAATAAAATATTCCAAAAATACCCCTATGGCTTAAAACTGAAATAAAATAAATTAAATTAAATAAAACAATTAAAATTATAATATTATCGTGTGCATAACATTACACCACCCCCCCCAGGAAGAAAGACCTTGTCCTCAAACTTGAAGGTAGGGTCTGCTTGCCTATGCCAATGTCCCCATCCGTTCTCAAGTATTAACCGTGGTATCTATGTCAGCCCTCTGGTCTACAAAACTAGAGCATCCGACCAGAGAAGGAATTTTTTTCCCTATATCTCTTGATGTAGTATACCCAATACAACTAAGCAACCGAACAACAAGTTGAACTATCACCTGCGCCATTGGGAACTTCTGCTTCGACATTAACAGCCATTGTAGCATCCAGCCCAATAGTTGCCTCATTGGCAGAATGCATTATGTCCCCAATAACCTTAGTCTTTGTACCCAGTCCATGTTTAGAAAATTGCCCAGAATACTTGATGAAAAGATATCATCGTGGTCTACTACTTTGGCCAGATCCACCAATACAAGGTTCCACCTTTGGTGAAACTGCTCATCCATATCAAGAACATATGCAACACCCCCACGCATCCCAGTAGCAAAGTTTTAGCCAGTTTTCCCCAGTACTACTACAGGACCTCCTGGCATGTAATCACAACCATGATCTCCAACCCCTTCAACCACGGCTTTAGCCCCTGAGTTACGCACACAAACCCTCTCAGCAACAGGTCCATCAAAATATGCCTCCCCTCCAGGTGCTCCATAGAGAGCAACATTACCAATGACTATATTTTCCTTTGAAGCAAACTGACTCTTTCTAGGAGGATACACTACAATCTTCCCCCCAGATAATCCCTTGCCTACATAGTCATGGTTGTCCCCTTCTAGCTCAAGAGTGAACCCTGGACAGAGGAATGCACCCAGGCTTTGTGCACTGCTTGTTAGCTTCCAATGGATGTTATTTTTAGGTAGCCCATTTCTGTGGTATCTCTCCGTCACTTCATGACTTAGCATTGTGCCAACAACACGATTCACAGAGTGAATAGTCATATCTATGTATACTTGCAGGCCACTTTTCCAGGCAGGTGTGCGTGAAGCTATAAATTTCTTGTCCAAAGCCATGTCCAAATGTTAGGTTCTTCCCGAGCCATGGATCGAGTCACCCTTTTTTCCTCTCTTCCCTCCATATTTGTTCTTGACGCTAGAAAAGGATTCTTGTTTCTGGAACGTGGAATGATGGAAATCGAATAGAATGATGGAGCTTTGAAGGAAGCTCGACCTGGACCTCAGAGGGAGAATCCGACCAAGACCTCTGAGGGAGAATCTGACCTGTTTACTCTAATTTTCTCAATACTTGTTTTCTCCTTCCTTTGACATCCCCCTAAATAGGGTTGAGGACGGAATTACAAAAGTGACCCATAGGTCAAGTGGTTCACGTCACATAACATCTAAACCAAACCAAACCAAACCAAATGAAATTACATTAAAAGTAAATTGACATAATTTAATTCCTATGTATGTGGATAACTCATGATTCTATGGAGTCCATAACATCACTCCCCTCTTGGAGAAAGAGCTTGTCCTCAAGCTCGAAGTAGGGGTAGAGGGTGCGGAACGCAGCCACTGACTCCCATGTTGTGTCACTGGGATCCGCATAAGCCCATTGGACTAGGATCTCCCAATCCCCCTGAATGCGGCAAGGCTGTAATACTTGTGCTGGAGTAGAAAATACACGTCCCTCATGTAGTGGGGGTAGAGGTGTGTTCCGCAAGGGAAAGTCACCTTGGAAGGGCTTCAGTTGGGAGACATGAAAATCATTGTGAATCCTAGCCTTTAGAGGAAGTTGCAAGCGGTAGGAAATTGTACCAATGCGGTTCATAACATGAAAGGGACCATAATACTTGGGAGAGAGCTTGTGGCGTTTGGAGGCTGTCAGCGACAGTTGCCTATAGTGTTGGAGACGCAGGCATACATAATCTCTTGGAGAAAAGAAGACTTCCCGGTGCTTCTTGTCATAATACAACTTCATAGTATGTTGTGCCTCTTGGAGATGAGTACGCACCTCAGTGAGCAAGGTGTCTCTTTTGGCTAATGCTTGGTCCAAAGTGGTGGCCTTGGAGGCACCCGGTTCATATGATAAAAGGCTGGGCGGGTCTCTACCATATACTACCTTGAATGGGGTTGTTCCGAGTGCGCTGTGGTAGGAGGTGTTGTAACAGAATTCAGCCCAGGCGAACCACTTAACCCACCTTTTAGGTGAGTCCCCCACGAAACAACGAAGATACATCTCAATTGTCCTGTTGAAAACCTCTGTTTGACCATCTGTCTGCGGATGGTAGGCTGAAGAGAATGCTAATGTTGAGCCCTACAGCTTGAATAGTTCTTTCCAAAATGTACTGGTAAAGATTGCATCCCTGTCAATGGTAATGGAATTAGGCATCCCATGTAAGCGAACAATATTATCCATAAAGAGTTGAGCAACGTGAGTTGTAGTGTAAGGATGTGCCAGAGGGATCAAGTGGCCATACTTTGAGAAATGATCAACCACTACAAAGATAACGGATTTGCCTGACGAAGAGGGAAGTCCATCTATGAAGTCCATGGAAATATCAGACCAGACCTGTGACGGCAGCTGAAGTGGTTGGAGCAACCCAGCTGGACTTAATGATTCAGCTTTATGCCGTTGACAAATCTGACAAGCCGCCACATAATCGGCTATATTGCGCTTCATGCCCCTCCAATAAAATTCCCGACTTATCCGAAAATATTTTTTTTGTTGGCTCTCATGTATACTGTCATGGAAGGAGGCTAAAATGTTGTGAATTAGTGGGGATGTGTGGTGTAGAAAGATTCTATTTTTGTAGAGGACCTAATTGTCCTGAACCGTCCAATGGGTTGCCACTGTCCCCTGCTAGATCTCATGATATAAAGCAATAATTTTCGGGTACTTTTGTGCCTCTTCCCTTATAGAATCCAACAAGAGAGCCCTGGGCTGACTTATGGCATGTAATTACGGCTCTGTGTTAAGCACCTAGCCAATACTACCCAAAAGACCGACCTATTAGGAGCAGAAGGCATAGGAAATTAACCCCAGGACCATAACAGTACACCCTGCTCTCCCGAGCCAACGACCACGTCGACATTAACACAGCGACGAGAGCCTTTGGGGAATGCCCCGACGAGATAAAGCATCAGCCCCTACATTCAAACTCCCAGGTTTATACTCTACAGTAAAGTCAAACCCCATAAGTTTACTTAACCAATGCTGCTGCGGTGAGGTAGTGAGGTGCTGCTCAAGTAGATACTTGAGGCTGCATGTTATGGACTCTATAGCATCACGAGTTACCAACAGGCGTAGGAATTAATGAATGTATTTTTCAATTTCCATGTAATTGTTTCTTGGTTTGGTTTTGTCTTTGGTTTGGGTTGGTTTAGCATTTATTGGTTTGAACCATTGACCCAAGGGGTCTTTAGTGTTTTGGACGTCCTCAACCCTATTTAAGGGGACGGCTAGGGTAATGAGAATTATGAATTGAGTCTACTTCAGTTAGAGTAAATTATATAAACAGGTCAAGAGCTCCTTCAAGCTCTCTTCCGTTTTTCCCCAATTCTCCTTTCTGAAATTCAATATCCATCAATCCCTCATTCCATCTCAACGTCAAGCAAGGTAATGGAAGGAAGAGAAGAGAGGAGGTGACAAGATCCATGGCTCGTGAGGATCCTAACAACGTGGTATCAGACAGGTCCACCCTCGGTGATTCCTCTTCTCCAGAGGACATACATCAAGTACTTTTAGAACTTCAACAATGATCCACTCTTGAAGGTACTGAAATTTCTCACATCAATAATACATTACATACACTGGAATCATCTCTCCAAACCATCATCCGACAACTTGCTGCACTTCAAGCACCAAGCCACCACCAACCACCAATTTTCAACCACAACCAATACCTCACCAACAATTCGCGCCACCACCAAATCCACCCCTGCGCCAACCAATGGTTTCCATGGCTACTCACGCACAAGGACCATCCACGGTTCCAAGGTACTTTAAACTTAACTTTCCTACATATGATGGCTCTAAAGATCCTTTACTGTGGTTCACAAAATGTGCACAATTCTTCTATCATCAACAAACGGTGGAAATGGACAAGGTTACTTTGGCCGCCTACCACCTGGTAGAAGCGCTCATGTGGTTCCATCACTACCGAAATGTCCATTCCATTCAGGATTGGCTGCACTTTAAATATGCTTGCCAGTTGAGGTTTGGACCTCCAGCTAGCAGCAACCCAGTGGGGGAATTGATCAACTATAAACAGACAGGCACCTTAGAAGTTTACCAAAAATCATTCCAAGAAAGGTTGGCCCGAGCCAGTGAATTTGTTCCTCCTCACTTACATGTTCAGATTTTTAATGCTGGATTGACAGAGGCGGTTAGATTGGAAGTGGAATTACTTGGTCCAACAGATTTGGATTCAGCAATGAATTATGCCAGAGCTGTGGAACACAAACAGAGAGTTCAAAAAGTGTCTTTACACCGAAAACCATTTTGGAACAACAGAATACAGGGTACTGCATTTGGTCCACGTTTTGGGTCCTCTGCCCCTAACCGAGCAGATCAGGCTACTAGTGTGCCTCCACACACTATGCCACGTAAATTTTTGACTAAACAGGAAATGGACGCTAGAAAAGCAAAGGGCCTATGTTTTAATTGTGACGAACAATTCCTGCCAGGACATACATGTAAACGTTTATTCAGTATTGAACTGTTGGAAGAAGATTCAGAAGAGCTTCCTGAAAATGAATTTGTTGAAGAGGTACAACAAGAACCAGAGCTCTCCCTCCATGCCATGCATGGCCTGCGTAGTTCTAATACCATGCAGGTAAAGGCCAGGTTAAATCATCTCATGCTACTTGCTTTAGTTGATTCGGGCAGCACACATAATTTTATCAATGAACCAGCCGCGTAACAATTGGGATTGGCAATTCAACAACAAAGGGGACTCTCAGTTTCAGTGGCCAATGGGGCTAAAATTGCAAGTGTGGGGTTATGTGCAAACACCCCTTTCACCATAGAGGGGCATTCATTTCAGGCAGATTTACTAGTCATTCCCTTGGCTGAATTTGATTTGGTGCTTGAGGTCAAATGGCTCCAGTTATTAGGACCTATATTATGGGACATTCAGGCTCGGACTATGACATTTACAGCACCATAGGGTCAGATTACATTACAAGGTATTATGGCACAGGTACCTAACGTACTTCACACTTTACAGCTTCAGCACACTGGTGATGATCAGTTAGCTCCTTTACTTACAGCATTTGCGGATTTATTTAATGATCCTACGGGTCTACCACCAGTGCGTCACTGTGATCACTGCATTCGTTTAAAGTTGGGAACTGATCCAGCAGTGGTGCGGCCTTATCATTACCCGCATATACAGAAAGATGAAATAGAACGACAGTGCATGCATATGCTAGCTCAGGGTGTGATCCAGCCCAGTCGATCTCCTTTTTCCTCACCAGTGTTACTAGTACATAAAAAGGATAAATCATGGAGATTTTGTGTCGACTATAGGCAACTCAACTTGCAAACAATTAAGGACAAGTTCCCCATTCCAGTCGTGGACGAGTTGCTGGATGAGTTACATGGTGCTACAATTTTTACCAAATTAGATTTGAAATCGGGCTATCATCAAATAAGAGTTCACCCAGCGGATGTGGTGAAGACTGCGTTCTGTACACATCACGGTCATTTCGAGTTCCTCGTCATGCCCTTCGGTCTCTCCAATGCACCCTCCACCTTTCAGGCCCTCATGAATGAGGTCTTTTCATCACTTCTACGCAACTATGTGTTAGTCTTTTTTGATGACATTCTGGTCTACAGCAAAAAATGGGAAGAACATCTCCACCACCTCCATCAGGTATTTACCATTCTACGCTCTCATCATTTGGTTTTGAATACATCAAAATGTTCTATGGGTACATCTGAGGTGGCATATTTGGGCCAGTCATATCAGCTGTGGGTGTGAAAGTTGACCAGAGCAAGATACAAGCAATAACAAATTGGCCGATTCCCACCTCCATCACAACATTAAAGGGATTTTTTGGGCCTAGCGGGATATTACAGAAAACTTATCCAATCTTATGGCCAGATAGCAGCACCACTCAACAACCTTCTCAAAAAACATGCCTTCCACTGGTCTTCTTCGGTGGAACAGGCCTTTCACCTGTTAAAGGAGGCCTTAGCCTCAGCGCCAGTCCTACAATTACCAGATTTTGAGGGAGACTTTGTGGTGGAATGTGATGCATCTGGGGGAGGTATAGGGGCAGTGTTACAACAATTGGGACACCCCATTGCTTATTTCAGCCGTCAGTTGGGACAACACCACCTTAAGTTAGATGCATATGAGAGGGAATTGATTGGGTTAGCCAAGGCTGTCCAACATTGGCGACCTCATCTCTGGGGACGACCATTTCTCATTCGTACAGATCATTGCAGCCTCAAGTATCTTCTTGAACAGCGTCTCACCACATCCCCACAACAGCATTGGTTAACTAAACTCATGGGCTTCGATTTTACGGTTCACTATAAGCCAAGTAGTTCAAATTTGGGGGCTGATGCTTTATCACGTCGGGATAATTCAGCCACACAAGTTTATGCTATCAGTCACCCACGTTCACTAGTATTAGATTCTATTCATGAGGAAGTACATCAATATCCGGATCTCATTGCATTATATCAGGATATTCAACAGGGGACAGCAGCTCCTCATTGGATGATTCAGGATCGTCTCATACTCTAAAAAAACAGGATCTTTTTACAACATACATCCCCACTTCTTCACACCATCCTGTCCTCTATCCATGATAGCACACATGAGGGTCGACAGAAAACATATTTCCCAATCAGTCGGGACTTTTACTAGAACGGCACGAAGAGCACAATTGCTGATTATGTAGCTGCTTGTCAGATTTGTCAACGAAACAAGGCCAAATCTTTAAGTCCGGCCGGCCTACTGCAACCTCTGCAACTACCGTCTCAAATCTGGTCTGACATTTCCATGGACTTCATTGCTGGACTTCCCATTTCATCAGGTAAATCTGTGATATTCATCGTCGTTGATCGGTTTTCAAAATATGGTCACTTCATTGCTTTGGCGCATCTATATACTGCTGCTCAGGTCGCTCAATTATTTATGGACAACATTGTCCGATTACATGGAATTCCCTCATCCATTATCAGTGACAGGGATGCCATTTTTACCAGTATCTTTTGGAAGGAATTATTCAAATTATAGGGCACCCAATTGGCATTTTCGTCTGCATATCATCCACAAACGGACGAACAAACAGAGGTCATCAATCACACGATTGAAATGTATCTTCGTTGTTTTGTGGGGGACGCACCTAGACGGTGGGTGAAATGGCTTTCATGTGCAGAATTTTGCTATAACACATCTTACCACACAGCACTGGGAACTACACCTTTCAGGGTAGTTTATGGCAGAGATCCACCTTGTCTGTTACCATATGAACCTGGGGCATCCAAAGTTGTCACTTTGGACCAAGCGTTAGCTGAAAGAGACGCTATGCTCACTGAGGTACATACTCATCTACAGGAGGCCCAGGACTCTATGAAACGCTATTATGATAAGAAGCACCGGGAGGCATCTTATTTCCTTGGAGACTATGTGTGGTTAAAGCTTCAACACTACCGCCAGCTGTCCCTAACTGCATCCAAGCGCCATAAGCTGTCTCCAAAATATTATGGTCCATTTTAGGTATTGGACAAAATTGGGCCCGTGGCATACCGCTTGCAGCTACCACCGGAATCAAAGATCCATAATGTATTTCATGTCTCCCAATTGAAGCCCTTCCAGGGTGACTCGCCCCTACGGGACACTCCATTGCCGCCACTACATGAGGGCAGAGTCCTTTCTATTCCAGTTCAGGTAGTACAAGCACGCCACATTCAAGGTGATTGGGAAATTCTTGTCCAGTGGGCAGATGCCGACCCCAGTGACACCACATGGGAGCCGTTATCAGCATTTCGACTCTTATATCCTTCCTTCGAGCTTGAGGACAAGCTCTTTCTCGAGGAGGGGGGGGGGGGGGGGGGGGGGGGGGGTAATGTTATGGACTCTATAGCATCACGAGTTACCAACAGGTGTAGGAATTAATGAATGTGTTTTTCAATTTCCATGTAATTGTTTCTTGGTTTGGGTTGGTTTAACATTTATTGGTTTGAACCATTGACCCAAGGGGTCTTTAGTGTTTTGGACGTCCTCAACCCTATTTAAGGGGACGGCTAGGGTAATAAGAATTATGAATTGAGTCTACTTTAGCTAGAGTAAATTAGATAAACAGGTCAAGATCTCCTTCAAGCTCTCTTCCATTTTTCCCCAATTCTCCTTTCCGAAATTCAATATCCATCAATCCCTCATTCCATCTCAACGTCAAGCAAGGTAATGGAAGGAAGAGAAGAGAGGAGGGTGACAAGATCCATGGCTCGTGAGGATCCTAACACTGCAATGATCAGTGTGAATCAGAAATGGGCACCCCCAGAGATAAGGCCACCAATGCTGTATGGCTTTCACTAATCCGATCAGTTCCCTCTCATAAGCTGCTAATTTGTACCTCTGTTGGAGGAAGCTTATGAGGTTGTCACAACTGATCATCCACAAGATCTTCATCTTGACTTGGACAAACCTCTTGAAACTTCCAAGCTAGATCTTAAGCCACTTCCTCCCATGTTGAAGTATGCATTCTTGGGGCCCATGAACTCATTGCCAATCATTATTGCCTCTGATTTGAGTACTGAGCAGGAGGAACAATTGACTGAAGTTTTACAAGCACACAAAGATGTATTGGGGTGGACTCTTGATGCCTTAAAAGGGATTAGCCCCTCCATATACATGCATCGAATTCATTTGGAGGAGGAGAATAAAGCCTCACGTGAGATGCAACGTAGGTTAAATCCCCATATGCAGGAGGTTGTGAGAGAAGAAGTCATCAGGTTGCTTGTGTCAGACATCATTTACCCTATTTTTGATAGCACCCGGGTGAGTCCAATTCAAGTTGTCCCTAAGAAAGGGGGAATAACGATAATGAAAAATGAGAGTGGTGAATTGATTCCCACAAGAACTACCACCAAGTGGCGTGTCTGCGTTGACTATAGAAAACTTAATTCAGCCACTAGGAAGGATCACTTCCCACTACCTTTCATTGATCAGATGCTAGAGTGATTGGACGGCCACAATTTTAATTGCTTCTTAGATGGATACTCCGGCTACAATCAAACTCCCATTGTTCTAGAAGACCAGGAAAAGACCACATTCATGTGTCCGTTTGGCACCTTTTCTTACAGACGCATGCCTTTTGATTTATGCAATGCGCCCACCACTTTCCAACGGTGCATGATGAGTATCTTTTCTGACATGATTGGTGACTTTTTAGAGGTCTTTATGGATGATTTTTTTGTGTTTGGCTCTAGCTTTGAGACATGTCTGCACAATCTTTCACTCGTATTGTCCCGTTGTATTAAGTCAAATTTAGTCTTGAATTGGGAGAAATGCCACTTCATGGTAAAAGAAGGAATTGTTTTAGGAAATGTAGTGTTTGAGCAGGGAATAGAAGTGGACAAAGCCAAGGTTGACCTAATTGCCAATCTGCCACCACCTACTTCTGTGAAGGGGGTGCATTCTTTCCTTGGCCATGCTGGGTTCTATAGGCGCTTCATTAAGGACTTTAGCAAAATTTCTCGTCCTTTGACAAATTTGCTTGTTCAAGATATTGCTTTTACCTTTGATGATGCCTATATTCATGCTTTTGAGAAACTGAAGAAAAGTTTGTCCACTGCACCCATTTTCCAACCCCCTACTTGGTCTTTGCCTTTTGAGTTGATGTGTGATGCCTGCCTCTGATTATGCATTGGGGGCTGTTTTGGGGCAAAAGGCGGATAAAATTCCTTGTGTCATTCAGTATGCTAGCCGCACTCTTCATGATGCTCAATTGATTTACACTACCACTGAGAAGGAGTTGCTAGCTGTTATGTTTGCCTTGAACAAATTCAGATCATATCTGTTAGGGTCAAAGGTTATAGTGTTCACTGATCATTCTACTTTGAAGTACTTATTATCCATCAAGGGCACTAAACCACGCTTGATTAGATGGATCTTGCAATTGCAAGAATTTGACCTTGAGATTCGAGATAAGAAGGGTTGTGAGAATGTTGTTGCTGATCATCTATCTAGGATCTGTGTAGCACCTCAAGAAGGATCCCTTCCTTTAAATGATTCCTTCCCTGATGAAAAACTTCTCCAAGTATACCAGTTGCTTTGGTTTGTTAACATAGTCAATTATCTTGTAACTCATAAGATTCCTGATTATTGGAGTAAACAAGATCGGTTGAAATTCTTTTCCCAAGTCAAACAGTTTTTTTTGGATGACCCTTATTTGTTCAAGGTGTGTCCTGACCAAGTCATTAGCCGTTGTGTACCTGAGCAAGACTTTGCCAACATTCTTGAATTTTGTCATTCCCTCGCATGTGGTGGAGATTTTGGTGCTAGAAAGACCGCGGCTAAAGTCTTGCAATGTGGTTTCTATTGGCCTTCATTATTTAGAGATGCCCATGAGTTTTGTCATGTGTGTGATAGATGCCAACGGACTGGTTGTTTGTCTAGGAAGAACATGATGCCTCTTAACCCCATTCTTATTGTTGAATTGTTTGATGTGTGGGGTATTGAATTCATAGGTCCTTTTCCTGTCTCGTTCGGCTATCAATACATCCTTGTTGTTGTTGAATATGTCCCTAGATGGATTGAGGCTATTGCATGTAAGACAAATGATCACAAAGTGGTGGTAAAGTTTTTAAAATAAAACATCTTTAATCGGTTTGGTACCCCGAGAGCGATCATTAGTGATGGGGGATCTTATTTTTGTAATAGAGCATTTGAGACCTTGTTGAAGAAATACTCCATCACTCATCGGTGTCCACTACGTACCACCTGCAAACTTGTGGTCAAGTGGAAATCTCTAATAGGGAGATCAAACGGATTTTGGAGAAGTCGGTTTGCTTTGATAGGAAAGATTGGTCCATTCGATTGGATAATGTTTTATGGGCCTATCGAATCGCTTATAAGACTCCTATTGGGATGTCTCCATTTCTCCTAGTGTTCAGCAAAGCATGTCATCTACCTGTTGGGCTTGAGCATAGAGCTTATTGGGCCATTAAGGTTTTGAATTTTGATTTGACTCAAGCGGGTGAGGAGAGGAAATTGCAATTGAATTAGTTGGAGGAGATACGTCATGATGCTTATGAGAATGTCAAACTGTATAAGGAGCGAACAAAGCTTTTACATGATAAATCTATTTTTTACAAGTGTTTTACTATTGGGAAGAATGTTTGACTTTATAACTCACGATTGCATTTGTTTCCAGGGAAGCTGAGATCCAGGTGGTCAGGTCCATTTGAGGTTACACATGTGTTTCCTCATGGTGCTGTTGATATCAACAATCATGGAGACGGGTCAGTCTTCAAAGTTAACGGTTAGAGGCTCAAACCGTATCTTGAGAATGTCCCCACACCAGAGGAGGTGATGGTGATTTTCTTGGAGGAACTTGTCCATTCATCTTGACTACGTCAGAATCTTGCTTACGACTATAAACTTAGCACATTGTGGCCAATCCACACATTTCTATCCCTTTGTACAATACAATTTTTATTTTTGGTTTATTCATTCTTATTGGTATAACCTTTGGTGTACCTTGGTCTTGATTGATTGGAGGTCCCCCGGCGATGCCGGCCCCGTCATGGACTTGGGGTACTCTCTTGCTGGCTGAGAGCGTAAATGGTTCCGGTAGTCGATGACCAGACTTTTGGTCCCTAGTTTGAGAGGCCTGTACTCAAACAACCGTTTTGGGATTGACCAATTCGAACTTGAAGTATTGAATGAAAACCTTATGGTGAGTAACTCAAGGACTTGTGTTCAACTCGTGATTCCTGCTGCCTTCAGTGGCTAGTCACACGGAGATTTCTTCAAAGTGTGATGTGGGATAGCGGTTTCATCTACGGATGATTACCTACGGGTACAGCTGATACGAGTAAACCTTCTTCGAGGGAGACTATGTATCATTCCTGGGGGTCTTTATTGACTCTTCGATATTATTGTTAATGACCAAACACATATGGTCCCACCTATGGATTTAATTTGGTTTGTTTGTTTTAACTTTTCCCCATTGAGGACAGTCAGATTTAGGTTTTGGTGGTGGTGGTGGTGGTGGGGGGGGGGGGGGGGGGAGGGAACGGCTCTGTCTAGTCTTAGCAATGACTTTCTTTTGATTTGTGTTCGTGGTTTTCAAATTACTCCTCTTAGTATGTGGTTACCTTTAGTAGAGTTAAAATAAGTTGCTCAAATGTGTTTCTTAGTATGTGGAAAACTGTGTAGAATATGCATATTAGAAATCTGATATCATTTGTTGTGATCCATGAGAATTCAGTGGGATAACTTACTATTGCATTAGACTTGGAACTTAGTTGCAAAAGAGATCATGTAAATCTAGTGTTGATCTATGTTAGTCTGAATAGTCTTGTTTGCCTATTTGATCTTATCCTTTTTTATATCTCAGTGAAATTCTTTGTTGTAATGTATGAATGCAAACGGAAATGCTCTTGCTTGCAAAATACAGATAACCTTAGAAACAGCCTGGGCAAACCCAGGGACATGCACCGGAACAGTCGGTTACTTAAAAAATAAGTGCATGTGCAGTGAGGACGAATACAAAATGGTGGTAATACCAAAAGTATTTAGTGAAAAACAATTATTATGCTGGTAATAGCGAAAAATGGGTTTAAATCTGGAAGCAATGAGTTTCCTTAACTTTGATGATGAATTGTAAGTTGAAAGAAGTTACAGGTCAAGATTGAAATATGTATACTTCTTTTGTGAGATTGTTAGACAACAGGCTTACTCTACTATTTTCTCTTAATTGTGATGTGACCAGGATTTTATCGTTATCTGTTGCCTCTTTATTCTGTTGAAGTAATTGTTTGTGGGTCACATTGGTTCAGGTGGAGTACCCGTGAGTGTATTTGGATTGATAATGTGTTATATTTTACACAGGTTTTAAAATTGAGCAGGGTTTCAAATGATTTTCAGACATTTTACGATACTAAGTGTTAGTCATATGCTAACGAGGAGTAGATTTTCTTCAGTTTTCTTTTTATATTGTTGATTTAGATGAATTTTGTGGGTAAATTCCATGCAAACCCTCACGAGACACAACTCGTCCACTACCGTAAAGTAGGGGTTTAACGGCTTGCTGCATACACTAAATGCAATCGTGTTCCCTATGAAAGTGGCATTTTATTTTCATAGGCTTAATTTTGGTTATGTTGTTGTTTTGCTAGGGACTAGCAAAGATTTGGGTTTGGGAGTGTGATAGATGCCAGATTTTGACATGAGAACTAGGTTAATTATAATAGAATAACTCTTATAATTGTGTTATAGGTGGTTATTTATCGGTTTTCAAATGAAACATGCATTTATTGAATTTGGCATTAATCACTGCTTATATTGCATATTTTTCTCTCTTGAATTATATTTCATTGCTTTTAGGGTTTATTTCTTCCTGAAATGATTTTTATGGATTCAATTATGGAATTTCAGGAAAATTTTGGTGGAGAAGGAGATATTTACAAAAATTCCATTAGAGAAAGAGAGATTTTTAGGGCAAAAATCATTTTGAAAGGAAAAGAGCTCGGGGGGAGAAAGGGAGACAGCCGCCGACCGAAAGAAGGGAGACCCGAGAGGATTTTGCTTCCAACCGTCGTTCACCACGCTATTGTCATCCATCGCCGTCCGACAACTGAGAACAGACCCATGGTGAGCTCGAGAGAGTCTCCATCGTGACGAGTTCGACACTGCCATTTTCTGCTCGCCAGGCCGAGAGGTGACCCGAGAGGGCTTCTCCGGCGCCAATTCCGCATTTCGACCATCCTTTGGCGTCGATTACCCATTTTCAACCACTTCCCGAGCCTAGTCCGACTCCGACCGAAACTCGAGAGAGCCGGTCGGAGGATTTTGCTTCCATCTCGTCTTCCGCCGCACCACCATCTCCGACGTCGATTTTGATTCCCCTTTGCCGGCGTCGCCTCCACTTCCGGCCGCTTGCTCCTGCAACCCAAAGCCCTTAATTTCTGGAAATTGCAGCAATCGTGAGAATGGAATTGCTGCCTGAGCAAGAAGAAGAAGAAGGGGAGTAATCCATCATTTTTTAATTTCATTAGTTTCTTATAGTTTGAACTTAGGTTTGAATATTTATTAAATTTGATTTGAGAATTGATGTTTATCGAATATTTATTTTTTGAATTTTCTGAGTAATAAGCTAGTTAGGGTAGGATTATAATTTAGGTTGGATTCTGGTAGTATACTCTGATCTTTTTCTTTAACTCTAGGCACCCGAGAGGGGCTAGACGCAAGGATTGAGAATCCAAATTCATGGTTACGTGGCACTCGAGAGAGGCACGAATCACAGTAAAATCCAGAGTTGACGTTTTCTATTGTGCAAGTAGTTAATTAGATAATTGTTTGATAATTTAGGATATAATCAGTGTTTAGTTCAGATTAATTCATCATATTTGGTTAGGCTAGTTGACAGAATAATACACAAAATTCAGTCCTCCCTGTGGATATGACCCTCGCTTCCCGCTAGATTACATGAACGATTCGTACACTTGCGAGGTATAAAAGCCGATGTAATTAAATTTCACATCACTCACAACAACAAATAATTGTGCGCCATACGTCACTACTGCTACTACTACTTTCTGAATAATCAGCACTGGTTTCAGTAGTCGCACTATTTTCTGCAGTGTCAAAACAACACGATCCAATCCAGCAATGCCTTGGATTGCGGTGGAACGATAGGTTAAACTTTCATTCTTCCAATGACCACCGGTGTGTACACTTTGACCATCAAGTTAAGAGTTCTAGGGGAAGCTGAACCTGAAGAAAGACTGCACCCTCTGGAAAATGTGGGCTTCACAGCACCAGAAATACTGGAGGAAGGAGACGAACATGTATTTTCTTCCAGTGCTAGAGCTTGTAATGACTTTGCCTTGTCTATCAATTTCTTCAAGTCTACATTCTCAAGGAAATTCTGTAACCTCTGGAGACATGTAGTAGCATTTTCTATTGCAAGAAGAGAGGATCTTAACAGCAGAAGCATTGAAACAGCCAATGCTACAATGAATGCTCCTCGAGGAGATGTTAAGAGAATAAACTGGGAACTAGCAAATTCTTTTAGTTTCTCATCATCTATGTTGTCATCCATGTTCTTCAAGTATAGGTGCACCCCTTGGTACTTGTTGATAGTCTTCTGATTATTCTGCTCAAACCGTCCCTTCAATTCCATCACCCTTTCTGATTTCTTCTGTGCCTTCCCAGCATACCACTCCTTGTCATCAATTTTTTCCCATTAAACTCCACAACAATTAGAGCAGCATCTTCTTCATCCTCAAAGTTAAAAAATCCAAAAAAATTGGATTTCCCATCTCCTTCTCTCACTACTACAGCGCTTGTAATGTTTCTACATGAACAAATCTCAACCCTGCCCTAAATACTCAACAAAATTTCATCACCAACAATCACACCTGGTTGAAGAATTTTGATAGACAGTGGATGATCAGCATACAAATCATCCAAAAGATTAAACACAAGGTTGCCAATTGGATAATGGACATGCACACTACTACTGTTCTCGGCGATAGGAAAATAAAACAACAACCAAAAATATATTTCTATCATGCCCGGCATCCCCAGAAAAATTCCCTCTCGGAATTCATCCACACAAGCCCGAATTCCATCAATTGGGCATTGTTGCTCTCCTTCAAGGAACAGAGAACCTCCATCCCCAATTTTTGAGCAGCATTGTTGTTGCTCAGCCCCTTCACCCCCCATGGAAAAAAACGTTTATACATATCAATTGAGGCCATGTCAGAAGCTTACCCCAAACGACGTTGCTGTTGGTTTCCCACTGGCCTGCCGAGGGCAAGGTTCAGTGGAAATTTGTGCGACGCAGCCGACAAATTCTCCTCCTTCTCCATTGGTGAATAGCAGCCCTTGGAGGCTAAGCCACTTGTAAATTTTCTGTGACAGAAGGCTCTCGAAAATATTTCCTGGTTGGAACAGTGGCCGAAAAATTCTCCTTCTCCTTTTTGGGACTGAGTGTTGCTTGTCGTGAGCCTCGTTGGTGTGATTTTGGAATTTCTGGGTCCCCTTGCCCTTCTCGGGATTTTTGGGCATGGCGTCCCTGCTCGAAGATTTCCATCGTCCCCAATTTTGGATATGCGGTCACACCTGAATCGTCTAGCGCCGACGATTTCAGAATTTCTCCTATTCGGATTTTTATTACGTCCCTGGAGAAAGGTTTTTTTGAAGTTGAATGCAAAGTAGGATTTTTCAACGAGGGTTGTGTTGAATACCCTTCCGATTTTGGAATTTCTGAGTCCCCGCCGTCTGAAATCCATGCCCGGGATGACTTTGAAAATTTTTGTGTCTCCTGTTCAGGAAGATGTATGTCGTCCAGTGGAAAAGGGTTTGATGCCGAACCCCATTATGGATTTTTTACGAAGGAATTTCTGAGTCCTAAATTTCGGATGTCATCGCCGCTGGAGAGACCGAGGGCTCTCTAATTTCTGGCATCCCCTGCCCATCCGAGCCTGATTCTCGAGTGACTACGGTAGCGAGTTTCTTCCTATCATAACATTCAATGGAAGTTGCACACCATTTACGTCTTCTTTCCAATTCATTGTGGTGCTCGGAGATTTGAGGTCGTATGACCTTTTCTGCGGCAACGAGTTCTTCCTTGCATACAAATTTCTAATGGAAGATGCACGCCATTCACATATTTGTTTTGCCGTTCACGTATCACTTCCGCTTCTATTCTTTCCAATTCGTTGCGCCGTTCATGTATCTCTTCCGCTTCTTTGAGCAGGGCCATCCATTTTTCGTGGGATATAGAATAGTTCATTGTGTTCCTGCTCTAATACCAATTGTTATGGTCCCAGATCTGACACATGGATTCATAAGGAGGAAGAAGAGGAAGATGAAAATCAAGCCAAAGGGAAACTTGAAAACCCTAGGTTCGTTAAGGAGAACGCACACCCCTGAGCTCATTGAGGAGAACTCAAAACCTTGTTTAACCTAAAATCAATGATTGTCTTTCTCATTACTCGTACCCCTTAAATAGAATTGACCCTTACAAGGTTTAAAATAAAATATTAAAAAAATACCCCTATAAATGAAATATTCCAAAAATACCCCAATGGCTTAAAACTAAAATAAAATAAAGTAAATTAAATAAAATAATTAAAATAATAATTTTATTGCGTGCATAACAGTTTGCTATAATCCTTAATAAAAAATTAATTGTTTTTAGGGATGTCATATTTTTTTAGGATACATCCTTTTATTCTTCCAAGGATTCTCCTTCGATTCATTCATCTATTTAGGTGGCTCCGAAGCCTGTTGTGTTTCTTCATGTGGATCTTTCAATTCAGCCCCACGAAGCATTGGCCGATACCAAGGTAAGTCCATCCTCCCCTCTTGTATTTGGTCCTTAGTTTGATACATGGCCCATAGCTCTTTGAAAGGAACCTAGGACTTGTACTAGGCCCTCTACCTCTCATCCTATATGCAATTTTTTTTCACCATTGTTTGTCTTTTTCTTGCTGTCGATTTCTTGCATCTATCTCTTTTGTCTTTGTCCCATAGTTGTACCAGAAGGCTCTAAGACATCCAGGATGGAAGCGACAATGAAAAAGGAAATGAATACATTATACGGAATTAGACTTGGGCCTTATCTCCACTTCCTCTTGGTAAGAAGCCCGTGGGCTGTAAATGGGTTTTTAATATCAAGCACAATCCATATGGTTTTGTAACTCATCTCAAGGCCCATTTAGTTTCAAAGGGGTATACTCAGTGCTATAGAATAGATTATGAGGAAAATTTCTCCCTAGTGACCATATTAAATTCAAAAAAAATCTTATTATCATTTTTTTCTAATTATTATTGGCTAGTTTATCAGTTGGAAGTGAAGAATGCATTTTTGAATGGTTATATTAAGGAAGAAATCTATATGCATCAACTATCTCGCTTTGTGGTTGAGGGGAAGCCAGTATGCAAATTGAAGAAGTCTTATCTGGTCTAAACCAATCTCCTCGGGTTTGGATTGGCAAATTTAGCCAAACAATGTTGTGGTTTGGATTCAACCAGTGCTCAGTATATCATTTCTTCTTAGCCAAGAATACCTTAAAGAAAAGAGTATTACTGGCAGTTTATGTGGATAATATTGTCTTAACTATTAGTGATGTGGAAAATATAAAAGAAGTCAAAGAGAACATATGCAAGAATTCAAAACGAAGGATCTTGGAGTGTTGAAATATTTTTAGGGTATTGTGGTCTTCCAGTCAAAGCATGGGATTGTTTTATCTCAGAGAAAGTATGTTCTTGATCTACTCAACTAGTGGATACTCCTATGGGTGCTAGCACTAAGCTATGTGCAAATTCTGGTAAAGATGTTGATATTGGTAAAAATATCAGAGACTTGTGGCAAAGATTATTTACCTCAGAGTGACCAGATCGGATATATCATATGTAGTAAGTGTGGTTAGTCAGTATATACATAAACTACAACTTACCCTTTGGCAAGCTCTGGAAAGGATACTTATGTATTTAAAAGGTGCTCTGAGGAAGGGACTTCTCTATAAAAATCATGGTCACTTCAACATTGAAGGTTTTTCGGATGCAGATAGGGCTGAATCACCTGATGACAAGAAGTCCACTTCTTGGTATTGTACCTTAGTTGGAGGTAAGTTGGTTACATGGAGAAGAAAAAAGCAGAATGTTGTTGCAAGATTCAATGCAGAAGCATAACAGAGTTATGGCTCATGCATTCAGTGCTCTTTTTGGATTAGATCCCTTCTTAGTGAATTGGGGTTCTATAAAGAAGCCCCTATGAAATTATATTGTAATAACCAGGTAGTCATGCATATTAGTTCAAATCCAATCTTTCACGAGAGAATAAAACATATTGAGGTAGATTTCCATTTTATACGGGAGACATTTCAAACCAGTATTTTATCTCTCAGAGAAATTTCATCTCAAGGATAGGTGGCAGACATACTTACCAAACCAATCTCATCCAAGATTCAGACCTCTATATGTGGCAAGCTGGGTATCTATGATATTTTCTCTCCCCCAGCTTGAGGGGGAGTGTTGGAAGATAATTTATCTTTGGTTTTTGTCCCTTTCTCTCCCTTCTTAGGAGGGTAATGATGTAATTATTGTTTCTCTCATTAATATAAAATACATTGATGGGAAGGGTTAGGATGTCACTTAGCCAAATCGTCCTTCTTTTCTTCTCTCTCAATCCCTCTTAGCCAATCACTCTCTCTTCCTTTCTTCCACCTCTTCTTTCATTTTTTCTTATATCATTCCTTCTCTCTCTTGTTACATTTCTCTCTCTTATCTTGGTTCGATTACTATGAGCACTATGGGATCCTAAATCTAACAATGCTCAATTACAGGAGTTTGCAAAGTTCAAGGAAAAACTTATTGTCTTGAAGGAGGCTAATGACAGCCATATAGTAAATGCCTTAGGACAAAGTGGATTGATAGATAAGCTATCATGCGATAGACTTGCATTTGAGAAGAAGTGCTTAGGCTTAGAACAATAAGTCAAACTCTTATCTCTCAAATCCACACCCAAGAGAAAAGTTGGGACATACAAGATAAGCAAATCACGAAGTTCTCTCCCATTGTTCATATTTGAAGCCACTATTGCAATGAGGTGGGTCACTATGCCCACATTTCTAAAATTAAGAATGAAAATGGCACCAAACAAACTTGGCTACCCAAATCAAACCCAAAAAAACTATGGTAACCCGAAAGAACTTGGGCAAACAAACTTTTGAAGCTCAAATCACCTAGCACTCCAAATGTAATCCCAAGGGACTCAACTTAAAATTGATCTCTAAGGGTTAAAAATTTTTGTGACAAGCCAAGGCACTGAAAAATGTTTGGATTTTGGATAGCGGTTGCTTGAGGCACATGACCAGTGATAAGAAGATTTTTGTTGAACTCAATCCTAAAGATGAAGGTCATTTAACTTTTGGAGAAAATATCAAAGGAATTATAAAAGGAATTGGTAAAATTGGTACCTCAACCTATTTAAAATCTTATGTGTATTATGTAGAAGGGTTGATGCATGATTTACTTAGCATTAGTCAATTTTGTGATAAGGAAAACAAAATTTCATTTGAAAAGGACAAATGTCTAGTAAAGAATGAAAACGATTGAAAATTTCTAGAGGGACTCAGAAATAGGAATCTCTATGTAGTTAACATAGTTAATTTGCCCCCAAGTAGTGCCATCTATTTGGGTGAAAAAATAGATAAATCTTGGTTATGGCATAAGAGACTAGGTCATATCGGAATAGATTCCTTGAAACAATTAGTGAAAAAGAACCTAGTGAGAGAAGTACCGGATCAAAACTTTGTAAGAGAGACCTTATGATGCTTGCCAACTTGGAATGCAATGCAAAATTTCTTTCAAATTTAAGAACATAGTTTCAACCTCTCATCCTCTTCAACTAATCCACATGGACTAAGTTGGGCATACTCAAACCTTAAGCTTAAATGGTGTTGAAACTTAGGATTCCATGATGTATAATCATGGTATAAGTTGATTAAGGGGTAAGAAGAAGAAGAAGAGTTGTGGAGAGTAGGTTTAAGGGGGAGAAGAAGAAGAGTGACGAATTTGGAGAAGGAGAGAAAAATTAGGGTAATGGACTTGTCCAAACCCTCCCCCTTAAGTTGTATTTTTAGATATCTAAAGTACTAATATTACAAGAATACCCTTCACCCTAGTAAGAGTGAATAAGAGACATAAATCATAAAATAATTACATTAGTGCTATCTTTATGAGATGACACTTTATTTACCTTCATGCCATCACTGTGTGGACCTATGAACCTTCTCCTTGGTTTGTGGGGTTTGAGCCCATCTACCACACACTTGGACGTGTGGGCCTTCCTTGGTCGTGTGGGCTTGGACTCATGTTCCAACACTCCCCCTCAAGCTGGGGGTGAGAGAACCTCATAAACACCCAACTTGGTGCAAATGGTGTAAAGGATATTGCCGTATAAAATGGTAGTCCACCATATCCTCCAACACTCCCCCTCAAGTTGGTAGTCTCTTTGTTCTTTTTCAAGAGATCCAACTGACATAATATAAGAGAGAATAAAATCACTCCTAGCCATAAGACACCGCTCCATACTCTAGTCAAATGGTCATAGTAAAAAATACTTTATGCTCAATTTCACAGGTAGAAAAGTAGCCTTACTGTGGGGCACAGAGTCTACCGACTTTCTCAAGGTAGCTCAGAAAAACCTCTTGGGTGAATAATAGACTTGACTTAGGCTGGATGTTGGACACACTCCTATCCTCTATAGGAAGTGGGTCTATAGGCATTGCTCAAAAGTGTAGTAATAAACTCCTCCATCACGATGTCCCTCCATAAGGCACCGACTCTCAAATGGTAGGAGTAAAATTGCCAAATGTTGGTAAAGGGTAATCATCGAAAGATAATATTTTGGGGCCACCATGTAGTAATAAACTCCTACAGTAAGTCCTTCAATAATAATGTCTCCTTCAATAATAATATCTCAATCAGAGAGATGCAATAACAACAATTGAAACGGGCATGTGCCCAAATAAGATGAACCAAATATCCAGTTATATAGTAGTGGATAACCAATAGGTTCCTTAAGAGCAATAAGGACACATAAGATAATCTACAACAATTCCATCCTTGAATAAGGAAGCTATGCACCAAGTAATAAGCAGAGGATAACACAAGGTAATAATCCATGATAATAATCAAGCTAGGGTCAAGCCAGTAGCATATAGCAGATAGCATAGAGTAGCTTTAACAGTGAGTGAGTGAGTCAAGCCGAGTAATAGACTGATAATAAGTTGAACCAAGAGCTATTTGATAATCAATAAATAAAAAAATCTCCAATTTACTCATCCTTCATACTTCTCCTTCTATTCTCCCCCTCAAGCTCGGAGATTTACAATTGATCTTGGTGTGATTTAAGCATTTGATTTGATTCAACATGGAGATTGGACAGACAAGTCGTAAGAGTGACATACTCAGAATTACCACTATCCCTCTTCAAGATATCTTATATGTCCCTCAATTTCCTTTAAATTTTCTTTTGGTGAGAAAAATCACAAAAAACTGAATTGCTTTGTCACCTTCTCACCCTGTTCTTGTACATTTCTGGATCTAACTACGAAACGGGTGATTGGTGGCAGCCATGAAAAAGGGGCTTGTACTACTTCAACCTTCCTCCATTAGCTGCCTTATCATCCACTACATCTGAGGCACAAATTTGGTACAACTGCCTTGGCCATTGTTGAATTTATGAAAAAAAAAATATTTCATTGACTTTTTGTAATAAGAGTACATGAACCTCTATTTATAATAGAAGCAAGTAGTAGAGTCCAACTACAATTAAACTACCCTTGTCCCAATTACACCCAAACTCTAACAATTAAAGATAAGTCCTAGCATAATTAAATAACCTAAAATAAATCAAAGATTAACATGACTAAAATACCTTCAAAGTGAAACTCTTCTGTGGGTCCATATATTATGGTCTTGGGCCCATCCTCCAACACTCTTAGATATGTGGGCCTTCCTTGGTCGTGTGGGCTTGGGCCCATCTTCCAATACTCCCCCTCAAGTTGGGGGTGAGAGAACATCATGAACTCCCAGCTTGTTGCAAATGATGTATAGGATCTTCTTGTATAAAATGGAAGTTTTCTGACTCATCTTACAATACTCTTAGATATGTGGACCTTATAGGATCTTTTTGTATAAAATGGTAGTCCTCTGGCCCATCTTACAATACTCTTAGATATGTGGGCCTTCCTTCCAACTCTCCCCCTCACGTTGGTGGCTCTTCCATAAGGCCCAACTGGCATAAGATTAGTGAGATTAAAATCTCTCAAAGCCATATGACATTGCTTCATACCACAGTAGGGCACACTCCTATCTTCTGTAGGTAGTGGGTCTATATTCAATGTTCATAAGTGTAATAAAAATCCTCCATCATCGTGTCCCTCCACAGGACAATGACTCTCAAGTGGTAGGAGTAATTAATGCCAATTCAGGGGGGTATAACATAGATATAGTAACAAGCTCTTCCATTATGGTGATGTAACATATATGTAGTAATAAGCTCGTTCATCACGGTGTCCCAACCCGGGCACCGACTCTCACAGGTAGAAATTAACGGGTAATTGATGTAGTAATAAGCTCCTCTATCACAGTGTCTCAACCGTAGAAACACTCATACGGTTACAATAAGGGTTGGCCCAAAGATATTTGTGAGAGTCAAATAAAGGATGGTATGAGAAAGGATATTGAGGCCACCTCTTCTTCAATAATAAAGTCTCATCCAAAGAGATACAATAGCAGCAGTTTAAAATGAGCCCGGGCCCATATAACACAAACCAAAATAATAAAATCCATGTAAAATAACATGAAATAATCCAATGCAAGTATCTATACCAAATAATATGTTGACCAAGGAATAAGCTATCAATACTTCAAAATAATAATCCAACCAGAGAAAGTGCCAAGTCGCACCGAGTCAAATAGTAGATCAATAAAGCCAAGTCGTGACAGAGATATGTACAAAACTTGGGTCCTGGACATGTATACCGAGGCATAAAATAAGTGGGTTATGTCTGAGTCAATGTTAGGATCCTCACGAGCCATGGATCTTGTCACCCTCCTCTCTTCTCTTCCTTCCATTGCCTTGCTTGACGTTGAGATAGAAAGATGGAGTGATAAAGAAAGAATTTTGGAAAGGAATTGGGGAAAAATGGGAGAGAGCTTGAAGGAGCTCTCAACCTGTTTAGCTAATTTACTCTAGGCTTTAATTGTTATGGACTCCATAACATCACGAGTTATCCATAGGCATAGAAATTAAATTATGTCAATTTACTTTTCATGTAATTTCAATTCGGTTTGGTTTACTTTATTTGGTTTGGTTTACTTTGGGTTGGTTCAGTGTAATGTGGCGTGAACCACTTGACCTATGGGTCATCTTTGTATTTTCGTCCTCAACCCTATTTAGGGGGACGTGAAGGAAAAGAGAGGCAAGTATTGAGAAAATTATATTTTACAGGTCTGATTCTCCCTCAGAGGTCAAGGTGGGATTCTCCCTTTGAGGTCCAAGGTTGAGCTTCCACCAAAGCTCCTTCGTTCTAATTGAGTTCCACCATTACTCGTTCAAGAAACAAGAATTCTCTTCCAACGTCAAGATCATCCATGAAGGGAAGAGAGGAAAGAAGGGTGACTCAATCCATGGCAAGGGAAGAACCTAACATCTTGGTATCAGAAAACATATTTCCGGATCAGTAGGGAATTTTATTGGAGGGGCATGAAGCGCAGTATTGCTGATTATGTGGCGTCTTGTCAGACTTGTCAATGGAATAAAGTTGAAACATTAAGTCCAGCAGGGTTGCTCCAACCACTTCAGCTTCCGTCACAGGTCTGGTCTGATATTTCTATGGACTTCATAGATGAACTTCCATCTTCGTCGGGTAAATCTGTTATCTTTGTAGTGGTGGATCGTTTCTCAAAATATGGGCATTTCATTCCTCTGGTGCATCCTTACACTGTAAATCAAGTCGCTCAACTTTTTATGGATAACATTGTCCGCTTACATGGGATGCCTAATTCAATTACCAGTGATAGGGATGCAATCTTTACAAGTACCATCTGGAAAGAACTCTTCAAGTTACAGGGCACAACGTTAGCGTTTTCTTCAACCTACCATCCGCAGACTAATGGTCAGACAGAGGTCATCAACAGAACCATTGAAATGTATCTCCGCTGTTTTGTGGGGGACTCACCTAAGAGGTGGATCAAGTGGCTCGCCTGGGCTGAGTTCTGTTACAACACCTCCTACCACAGCGCACTCGGCACAACCCCATTCAAGGTGGTATATGGTAGAGAACCTCCCCATCTTTTATCCTATGAACCAGGGGCCTCTAAAGTCGCCACTTTGGACCAAGCATTAGCTGAAAGAGACACATTCATCACTGAGGTGCGCAATCATCTACAGGAGGCACAACATTCTATGAAAAAATACTATGACAAGAAGCACCGAAAAGTCTTCTTTTCTCCTGGAGATTATGTTTGGTTGTGTCTCCAACACTACAGGCAGCTGTCGTTGATAGCCTCCAAACGTCACAAGCTCTCTCCAAAATATTATGGTCCCTTTCAGGTGATGGACCGCATTGGGACAGTGGCCTACAGATTGCAGCTTCCGCGAGAGGCCAGAATTCACAACGTCTTTCATGTCTCACAATTAAAGGCCTTCCAAGGTGATTCGCCTTTCCTTCACACCCCGCTGCCCCCTCTCCATGAGGGACGTGTACTTTCTACCCCGGCACAGGTATGACAAACTCGTCGTATTCAGGGTGATTGGGAGATCTTAGTGCAATGGGCAGATGTTGACCCCAGTGACACAACATGGGAGCCATTAGCGGCGTTTCGCACCCTCTACCCATACTTTGAGCTTGAGGACAAGCTCTTTCTCCAGGGGGGGGGGGGGGGGGGGGGGGGGGGGGGGTGATGATGTTATGGACTCCATAACATCACGAGTTATTCATAGGCATAGGAATTAAATTATGTCAATTTACTTTTCATGTAATTTCAATTCGGTTTGGTTTACTTTATTTGGTTTGGTTTACTTTGGGTTGGTTCAGTGTAATGTGGCGTGAACCACTTGACCTATGGGTCATCTTTGTATTTTCGTCCTCAACCCTATTTAGGGGGACGTGAAGGAAAAGAGAGGCAAGTATTGAGAAAATTATATTTTACAGGTCTGATTCTCCCTCAGAGGTCAAGGTCGGATTCTCCCTTTGAGGTCCAAGGTTGAGCTTCCTCCAAAGCTCCTTCGTTCTAATTGAGTTCCACCATTACTCGTTCAAGAAACAAGAATTCTTTTCCAACGTCAAGATCATCCATGGAGCAAAGAGAGGAAAGAAGGGTGACTTGATCCATGGCAAGGGAAGAACCTAACATAGACTCAATTTCTACCTTTCATTAACCTAGCCGTCCCCTTAAATAGGGTTGAGGACGCCCAATACAATTCAGACCCCTTGGGTCAAGGGTTCAAACCAATAAATGCTAAACCAACCCAAACCAAATTCAATTACATGAAAATTAAAAATGACATTAATTAATTCCTACGCCTGCTGGCAACTCGTGATGCTATAAAGTCCATAACATCACCCCCCTCCTAGAGAAAGAGCTTATCCTCAAGCTCGAAGGAAGGATAGAGAAGTCGAAATGCTGATAACGGCTCCCATGTCGTGTCACTGGGGTCTGCATCTGCCCACTGGACGAAAATTTCCCAATCGCCTTGAATGTGGCGTGCTTTCAATACCTAAACTAAAGTAGAAAGGACTATGCCCTCATGGAGTGGTGGCAGAGGAGTGTGCAATAGGGGCGAGTCACCCTGGAATGGCTTCAGTTGGGATACGTGATATACATTATGTATCTTTGCCTCTGTTGGTAGCTTCAAGCCGTAGGCCACCAGGCCAATTTTGTCCAACACCTGAAATGGACCATAATATTTTGGAGACTGTTTATGGCGATTGGAGGCAGTTAGGGATAGTTGGCGGTAGTGTTGAAGCTTTAACCACACATAGTCTCCTGGGCCATAAGATCCCTCACGGTGCTTCTTATCATAATAGAGCTTCATAGAGTGTTGGGCCTCCTGGAGATGAGTACGTACCTCAGTGATCATAGCGTCTCTTTCAGCTAACGCTTGGTCCAAAGTGACAACTTTGGATGCCCTAGGTTCATATGGTAATAGACAAGGTGGATATCTGCCATAAACTACCTTAAAAGGAGTAGTTCTCAGTGCAGTGTGGTAAGAGGTGTTATAGCAAAATTCTGCCCAGGAAAGCCACTTCACCCACCGTTTAGGTGAATCCCCCACAAAACAACGAAGATACATTTCAATCGTGCGATTGACAACCTCTATTTGTCCGTCAGTTTGTGGATGATATGTAGATGAAAATGCCAATTGGGTGCCCTGTAATTTGAATAATTCCTTCCAAAAGATACTGGTAAAAATGGCATCCCTGTCGCTGATAATGGATGTGGAAATTCCATGTAATCAGACAATGTCATCCATAAATAACTGAGCGACCTGAGCAGCAGTATATGGATGCGCCAAAGCAATGAAGTGACCATAGTTTGAAAAATGATCTACCACAACGAATATCACTGATTTACCGGATGAAGTGGGAAGGCCATCAATGAAGTCCATAGAAATGTTGGACCAGAATTGAGATGGCAGTTGCAGAGGTTGCAGTAGGCCGGCAGGACTTAAAGATTCGGCCCTGTTTCGTTGAGAAATCTGACAAGCAGCTACACAATCAGCAATTGTGCTCTTCATGCCGTTCCAATAAAATTCCTGACTGATTCGGAAATATGTTTTCTGTCGACCTCATGTGTGCTATCATGGATAGAAGACAGGATGGTGGGAAAAAGTGGGGATGTATGATGCATAAAAATCTTGTTTTTGTAGAGTATAAGACGATCTTGAATCGTCCAATGATGAGTTGTTGTCCCCTGTTGAATATCCTGATATAATGACATGAGTTCCGGATATTGATGTGTTTCCTCACGAATAGAATCCAGAAAAAGTGAACATGGGTTACTGATAGCATAAACTTGTGTTGCTGAAATATCTCGACGTGACAAAGCATCAGCCCCCAAATTCGAACTACCTAGCTTATAGTGAACAATAAAATCGAAGCCCATGAGTTTAGTTAACCAATGCTGTTGTGGGGATGTGGTGAGGTGCTGTTCAAGAAGATACTTGAGGCTGCAATGATCTATACGAATGAGAAATGGTCGTCCCCATAGATAAGGTCGCCAATGTTGGACAGCCTTGGCTAACCCAATCAGTTCCCTCTCGTATGCAGCTAATTTAGGGTGGTGTTGTCCCAACTGGCGGCTGAAATAAGCAATGGGGTGTCCCAATTGTTGTAACACTACCCCTATACCTCCCCCGGATGCATCACATTCCACCACAAAGTCTTCATCGAAATCTAGTAATTGTAGTAATGGCGCTGAGGCTAAGGCCTCCTTTAACAGCTGAAAGGCCTCATCCGCTGAAGAAGACCAGTTGAATGCATGTTTTTTGAGGAGGTTGTTGAGTGTTGCTGCTATCTGGCCATAAGATTGGATAAATTTTCTGTAATATCCTGCTAGGCCCAAAAATCCCCTTAATGCGGTGATGGAGGTGGGAATCAGCCAATCTGTTACTGCTTGTATCTTGCTCTGGTCAACTTTCACGCCCACAGCTGATATGATGTGGCCCAAATATGCCACCTCAGAGGTACCCATAGAACATTTGGATTTATTCAAAACCAAATTATGAGAGCGTAGAATGGTAAATACCTGATGGAGGTGTTGGAGATGTTCAGCCCAATTTTTGCTGTAGACCAAGATGTCATAAAAAAATATTAACACATAGTTATGCAGAAGCGAGGAAAATACCTCATTCATGAGGGCCTGAAAGGTGGAGGGTGCATTGGAGAGACCGAAGGGCATGACAAGGAACTCAAAATGACCGTGATGCGTGCGGAATGCAGTCTTCTCCACATCTGCCAGGTGAACTCTAATTTGATGATAACCCAATTTCAAATCTAGCTTGGTAAAAATCATAGCACCATGTAACTCATCCAACAACTCGTCCAGCACTGGAATGGGGAACTTGTCTTTAATTGTCTTCAAATTGAGTTGCCTATAGTCGACATAAAACCTCCATGATTTATCCTTTTTGCGTACCAGTAACACAAGTGAGGAGAAGGGAGACCGACTGGGCTGGATCACTCCCTGAGAGAGCATATTCATGCACTGTCTTTCTATTTCATCTTTCTGTATATGTGGGTAACGATAAGGGTGCACCACTACTGGATCAGTTCCCAACTTTAAACGAATGTGGTGATCACAGTGACGCACTGGTGGTAGACTCGTGGGGTCATTAAATAAATCTGCAAATGCTGTAAGTAAAGGAGCTAACTGACCATCACCAGTGTTCTGAAGTTATAAAGTGTGAAGTGTATTAGGTACCTGTGCCACAATACCCTGTAATGTAATATGGCCCTATGGTGCTCTAAATGTCATAGTTCGAGCTTGAAAGTCCCATAATATAGGGCCTAAGCCATTTGATCCCGAGCACCAAATCAAATCCGGCCAAAGGAATGACCAGTAAGTCCGCCTGAAATGAATGTCCCTCAATGGTAAAAGGAGTGTTTGCACATAACCCCACACTGGAAATTTTAGCCCCATTGGCCACTGAAACCGAGAGACCCCTTTGCTGCTGAATTTCCAATCCCAATTGTTGCACTGCAGGTTCACTGATAAAATTATGTGTGTTGCATAAAATGCTGCCAGAATCAACTAAAGCAAGTAGCATGAGGTGGTGTAACTTGGCCTTTACCTGCATGGTATTAGAACTACATAGGCCATGCATGGCATAGAGGGAGAGTTTTGGTTCTTGCTATTGCTCTTCAACAAATTCATTTTCAGGAAGCTCTTCTGAACCTTCTTCCCAAAGTTCAATACTGAATAAACGTTTACAGGTATGTCCTGGAAGGAATTGTTCATCACAATTAAAACATAGGCCCTTGGCCTTTCTAGCCTCCATTTCCTGTCTAGTTAAAAATTTACGTGGAAGAGTGTGGGGGGCACACTGGTAGACTGGTCTGCTCGGTTTGGGGCAGAGGAGCCAAAACGTTGGCCAGATGCAGTACCATGTATTCTGTTGTTCCAAAATGGTTTTCTACCTAAGGATTCTTTTAGAACTCTTTGTTTGTGTTTCACAGCTCTAGCATAATTCATGGCTGAGTCCAAGTCTGTCGGACCAAGTAATTCCACTTCCAATCTAACCGCCTCAGTCAATCCAGCATTAAAAATCTGAACATGTATGTGAGGAGGAACAAATTCACTGGCTCAGGCCAACCTTTCTTGGAATGTTTTTTGGTACAATTCTAAGTTGCCAGTCTGTTTAAAGTTAATCAATTCCCCCACTGGTTGCTGATAGTTGGAGGTCTAAACCTCATTTGGCAAGCATGTTTAAAGTGTAGCCAATCCTGAGTGGAATGGACATTTCAGTAGTGATGGAACCAAATGGGCGCTTCATCGAGCAGGTGGTAGGCGGTCAGTGTAACCTTGTCCATATCCACCGTTTGTTGATGATAGAAAAATTGTTCACATTTCGTGAACCACAGTAAAGGATCTTTAGAGCCATCATATGTAGGAAAGTTCAGTTTAAAGTACCTGGGAACCGTAGTTGGTCCTTGTGCGTGATTAACCATGGGAACAGGTTGTTGGCGCAATGGTGGGGGTGGTGGTAGCGTGAAGTGTGGGTGATGTACTGGCTGGGGTTGAAAGGTGGTGGCTGGTGGTGGCGTTGGCGATTGAATTGCAGCAAGTTGGCGGATGACTATCTGGAGAGAGGATTCCAGCGTGTGTAATGTATTGTGGATGTTAGTAATTTCAGTACCTTGAAGAGTGGATCGTTGTTAAAGTTCTGAAAGCACTTGACGTATATCCTCTAGAGAAGAGGAGTCGTCGAGGGTGGACCTATCTGATACCACGTTGTTAGAAAGATGGAGTGATGAAGAAATAATTTTGGAAAGGAATTGGGGAAAAATGGGAGAGAGCTTGAAGGAGCTCGACCTGTATAGCTAATTTACTCTAGGCTAAAGTAGACTCAATTGCTACCTTTCATTAACGTCCCCTTAAATAGGGTTGTGGACGCCCAATACAATTCAGACCCCTTGGGTCAAGGGTTCAAACCAATAAATTCTAAACCAACCCAAACCAAATTCAATTACATGGAAATTGAAAATCACATTAATTAATTCCGGGTTGACTCAGTCCGAGTTGGTTCGACCTGCTGGATGACCGGAAAGAATAAGTCTGGCGGGTCACTGGTTTGCTGGGAACTCGGCCGGGCCGGGTTGCTCAACAAGCACGCGACTGGGATTTAATAAGTTTCCTAACTTAGGAAACATATAATTCTTCAACAATGTTTCTTCTTCCCCGTTGCCGAGCACAACAGAGAACTGTGCAAAGTCCACTCTCTCCACAAATGGCAGAGGCTAATCCAACGAGCAGAACCAAGATAAATATTTTTGAAGAGAGTCATGATCTTTCTTAACAAAGAAAAATATTTTTGGTAGCTAATATCAACCCGAAATAGTTATAGATTATATGTATCTCTTGATAAATTTCTGAAGATAATCTTTCTGACAAATTAATCAATCCAGCCTCTGAATTACGGCAAATCAGCAGCCTCTATTTCAAGGATCTCGGATAAGCAGCAGCAGATGAGTTTCCAGAAAAAAAAAGATCTTTGTAAATGGAAATGGAGCACCTGTTTCATTGGAGAAAATCAATGAGAGATCAGCATAATAACTTATGGGGATTAATATGGACTGATAGAACACTTATCGGGTAGAGACTTTCGCTCGGTGCCAAAGATATATTTCCAAAGGTCATATTTCGGACGGCAGCAACGACGGGATTTTCTTGGTGTCTCAGGAGCAAAGTCGTCTTCTCCGACGATGCTGACTGCAGAATAGTTCTAAAAACAAGAGAACCACCAAGACTTCAGACGACAATCACGACATCTTTAGAGAAGCAACAGACAAAAAATCAATCAGCAAAGGAACTTTCCAAAATCAGTAGAGTCATCACCCTTGCTTTTGAAGTTTCAGCAGATTAAAATAAAACTCGGATGATAAAGTAGCGGAAGGAGCTCATTTCAGGCTTCGTAAGGAAACCTCAATGAACCGGCAACTCAGAAGTCTCTTTATAATGGTCCGCTCTCTTCCTGACGAGCAAAAAATAGAAACATAAATGTCGTCCTTTGCTCAATGGCGCTACTAGATCCTATAGTTCAGGCACATAAGAGGTGTAGCTTCAATGATGGAGAAGGCACCGGTCTTCAAAAGAAAAGATCATGAACAGACTTGTATAATCAGATTGTAATAGCAACTAGATAAAAATCAGCGAAGTCATATGAAATCTCTCCAATTAGAGCAGCGCTATCCAAGTGATCAAAACGAGAGAAATAGAATAGCAGTATAGAGGTGAAAAACATAAAACAACTAACAGGGTAGGGCCTGAAAAATAAATAAACACAAACCTAAATTGTTAAAGATAATAGATCGGAAAAGGATCACATCATCTTTGTGGGTTGACTGAGTCAACTCACAAAACCTGCTCCCATACCATGTCAAATTTATGGAAAAAAAAAAATACTTCATTGATTTTTTGTAATCTTAGTACATGAACCTCTATTTATAATAGAAGAAAGTAGTAGAGTCCAACTAAAATTAAACTATCCTTGTTCCAATTACTCCCAAACTCTAAAACTTAAAGATAAATCCTAGCATAATTAAATAACCCAAAATAAATAGAAGATTAACAGTACTAGAACACCTTTAAACTGAAACTCTTCTATAGGTCCATATCAGATGGGCTTGGGCCCATCTTCCAATATTATTCGGTATGTGGGTCTTCCTTGGTCATGTGGGGTTGAGCCCATCTTTTGTGGATCTATATCTTATGGGCTTGGGCCCATCTTCCAAAACTTTTAGATATGTGGGCATTCCTTGATCGTGTGGGCTTGGGCCCATCTTCCAACAGGCATTCTTCTACCCCTTCCCTTCATCATTTACTTCCTTCGTTAAAATCTCTCTCTACTTTCAATTGTGAGGTTTGTCAATTAAGTAAACATCATAGGAGTACATATTCTCCTCGCCTTACAACTACAAGTAATGCTACTTTTTCTTTAGTACACTTTCATGTATGGAGACTTTTGTGTATCACTAATATTTCTCATATTAAATACTTTGTTACGTTTGTTGATGATTTTATCCGGGTCATGTAGTTATATCTCTTTAAAGAACGATCTGAAATACTTACTATCTTTAAAACCTTTTATGCTATAGTGTTAACTCTTTTTGGCAAAAAAATTCAAATCCTTAGGTCTGATAACGCTAAGGAATACTTGTCTAGTGAGTGTTGGAAGATGGGCCCAAGCCCAGATGACCAAGGAAGGCCCACAAGTCCATGTGTGTTAGAAGATGGGTTCAAGCCCATAAGACCAAGAAAGACCCATACATCCAAGAGATGTAGAAGACAAGCTCAAGGCTCATAGATCAAGGAGGAGGCTCACAGGCCCATACAATGATGGTAGGATGGTAAATAAAGAGTCATCTCACAGAGATGACATTGATGTAATTAGGTTAAAGTTCCATGGTAAAAACCCTGAACCCTAAGTTTAGGGGTATTATTGTAATAATGTAGTTTGATTAATCTATAAATTGAGCTTAAGGGAAAGGGTTAGGTTCATCAAGTCCATAACCTTTTCTTCCTTCAGTTTTCTCCCAATGGGTGTCTCTTTCTTTTTCTCCATGAGTTAAGTCCATCGAGTCCTAAAAATCAACATGGTATCAAAACATTGATTTCAGGACTCACAGGTATGGTTTTCAAAATTCCAGAAACCCATTTTTTCTTTCTTATATTGATGGTTCTTTTTTTTTATAGTTTATGGAACTTCGTTGGAATTCATTTTTTATTTTATTGGTCGTTATTTTCTCCTACTGCATACTGGTGTTTTTCCCATATCTTAGTTGAGCCGAGTTGACTCGACATAACAGCATCATACCAGTGTCGGCTTCAGAGCCCTTCTGTTTGCACTGCTTGTGACCGACACGAGAAGGCAGAGCAACTGGCTCAATCTGCTTTTCCTTCTTGTTGCCATCATGCTTCTGATCACCATCACTTGCTTTGGCAAGGTTGTGAAGCTGGCCGATTTGTCACCACAGAATTGAGCCATGATTGGGAAGAAAGCTTGGAAGATTTGTTGAATTTATGGAAAAGTGAAATACTTCGTTGACATCAATAAATTGTTGTAATCAGAGTACATGAACCTCTATTTATAATAGAGGAAGGTTGTAGAGTCCAATTACAATAAAACTACCCTTGTCCCAATTACACCCAAACTCTAACACTTAAGGTAAGTCTTAACATAATTAGGTAACTCAATATTGATAAAAGACAAATATAATTTAAACTAAAACTCTTCTTGGTCGTGACCCTAAGATAAAGATACTTTTATGAGTCCTTCTTGATCTTCCAACCGATGTGATAATGATGCCAGCTCATGGTAATCATTGTGGGTACTACTTCTTATGGGCTTGGGCCCATCTTGTGGACCTTCCTTGGTTGTGGCCCATCTTATAATAATCTAAAATATGTGGGCCTTCCTTGGTCATTTGGGCTTAATCTTATCTTCCAACACTACCCCTCAAGCTGGGGGTGAGAGAACAACATGAACTCCCAGCTTGCTGCAAGTGATGTATAAAATATTTTTGTATAAAATGGCACATCTTCCAACATTCCCCCTCACATTGTTGTGTCCTTCCATGAGGCCCTGCGGCATTATAAGTGAGAGTAAAAATCACTCCTAGCTGGTAAGCCATTGCTTCATACTCCAGTCTTAATGCTGGATATAGGCACACTCCACTACTATCGGTAGTGTGTCTCTCGGCATTTCTCTTAAGTGTCCACCACCGTGTCCCTCCACAGGACAATGACTCTCTAGTGGTAAGAGACATAAAAGCCATTACAGGAGGGAGGATAACATAGATGTAATCATAAGTTCCTCCGTCATGGACTTCCAACCAAAAATAATTTTCATCTTTTTGGGGATGAAGTTCCTCCGTCGTGGCCCAACCACAATACTATTTTGATCTTTTTGACGGGGTAAATCAATAATGACAAGAGGCCACCTCTTATTCAATAATAATGTCCCCAAAGAGACATAATAGCTACAGCTGAATATAACACGACCATCTGCCAACACATATAACACGAACCAAATAGTAAACTTTGTCAAAGAACCCATGAAATAATCTGATATAAAAATTTCTTCTTTGATGCACAAGCTTCATCTTTTGTGATCCCCCTTTCTTGAATATTTTGGTCACATAAACTTATCCACAACATAAGGAATAAAATACCTCTTTCTTGTTCTTCTTCTACTTCTCCCCCTCAAGCTGGGAAGTAATGGCAGTGATCCCAGCTTGAACCAAATATCATAGAAGTAGCAATAATCCCAAATAATAGAGATTTGTAAATAACCCCTCAAACCAGGGAGAAGTGAGTTATTTTGCTGATCAACTCAAAAAGTGACGCAAAACAATTGGCATAAATTTGGATTTTTCAATACAACAGAATACCAGCATGACCTTTGATTCTTCCAATTTGAATATATCTTTCAATATAGATCAGATTGACATGAAAAAGTTTCCTTCTGAAAGTAGACTTAAATAAATTTCATCCAACTATAACATCACTTCATTAAATATAATTATCAGAAAATAAATAATCTGATAGGTTTCCATCTCTGTAATCTGGCCAACCTTAGTTTTGTTTCTCCTGTTTTTCCAAAATGACCATTGACTCTTCCAAGATCAAAGATCAATATCTCCTTATAAATAAATCATACCTAGAATTGGTTGAATAGGTAATAAAATAGACTTACATATATTTCTTTTGATATATAATTCTCTATATAAAGTCTCTTTCTTGATAACATAAAATATCTCAAAATGTGAGGCTTTCTGCTGTCGTTCGAACCTCTTTTTAAATCTAACCTTTGCTACTTGAAATATCGATTTCTCTTTGTAGATAACTCAAATAAAAAATTTGATGAATAGGTAAAAGAATATACTTACATATATTTCTTTTGATATATATCTCTCCATATAAATTGTAGTTCTTGATAGGAAAACATACCTTGGAAGTTGAAGCTTTCTGTTGCTGCTCGAACCATTGTTGCAATCTGACCTTTGCTAATTCAAACGTAAATATATCTCTGTATATAACTCAGATTGGAAAAAATATGTTTTCTTTAGAAATTATACTCAAATATCTTTCCGTCAAAAACTAATTTTCAATATAAAAAATTACGTAGATAGGTAAAAAACCCAAAGCAATCTACGGGTATAGGGACTGAAAAAAATAACTACGAACCTAGACCTAGGGTTTAGGGTTTAGAGAAAATGATCACATTACCTCCGTGAGTTGACCAAGTCAACTCACAGAACCTGCTCTGATACCATGTTCAATTTATGGAAAAGTGAAATACTTCATTGACATCAATAACTTGTTGTAATTAGAGTACATGAACCTCTATTTATAATAGAGAAAGGTAGTACAGTCCAATTACAATAAAACTACCTTTGTCCCAATTACACCGAAACTCTAACATTTAAGGTAAGTCCTAACATAATTAGGTAACTCAATATTGATAAAAGACAAAATATACCTTAAACTAAAACTCTTCTTGGTCGTGACCCTAAGATAAAGATACTTTTATGAGTCTTTCTTGATCTTCCAACAGATGTGATAATGATGCTAGCTCATGGTAATCATTGCGGGTCCTACTTCTTATGGGCTTGGGCCCATCTTTTAATAATCTTAAATATGTGGGCCTTCCTTGGTCGTTTGGGCTTGATCTTATCTTCCAACAAGATTGATTTTTCCTACCTTCGGTACATAACCTGATGGAAACTCTCTGGTGATCTTGTTCGGTGATCTAGTTCGGTAATCTGTTCTATACATCAACTTGATTGATTTGGCAGGATCCTATGGAAACCCTCTGCTGGACTAATATTATTTCTGGAACTTCTCCGCTAGCTAACAGAGCCAAAAATTTCTCATCATTGTTTCCATCTGTAGCCTGAAATCAGCTTGGAAAAGCTCTGCTTCCATTATGGTTTTGGAAAATTTCTCCATTAATCTTCATTGTTGTTGCTAGGGATGAAGACCCCAGACTCCGCCAAGTTGTCTTGCCACGACGATCTATCCTCTTCGTCTCACTGCTATTTTTTCAAAAAATCTTTCCGATTGATGCATTGGTTGAAGATAATGTGATCCCGCTTTCTTCAAAAGTGATTGGCTCAGGGAGGACAAAGAGGACAGTTCTTTCCATTTTTGTTTCCCATAATTGATTGCTTGCCAAGTATCTCTGTCGAGATTCTGTTTCTTTCGAGATTACATTCTGTAGACTTTTTTCTGTTGTCCGCTCTATTCGAAAGCGGAAGCGGGGAAGAAGATGATATTGTAGCTGGATTAAATTTTTCCTAAGTTAGCAAATTTTAATCAGCGTTGGGTCGCGCCTGATTCAACCCAACAAACTGAGTCTCACTCTGGACTGGGCCGAATTAACTGAGAGTTGTTTCTGTTCATTATCGACTCAATCCGGTCCGGGTCAACCTGACTCGGGCCACTTGTTTTCTGCATCGGTTATATGTGTCTGGGTCCCAAGTTTTATAAATATTTTTGTTACGACTTGGCTATATTGGTCTACTATTTGACTCAGTGCGATTCGGTATTTTTTCTCTGGCTGGATTCTTATTTTGAAGTATTGACAGCATATTCCTTGATCAACATATTATTTGCTACATATACTTGCATTGGATTATTTCATGGGTCCTTTTACAAAGTTTATTATATGTGTTGGAAGACGGTCATGTCAGCTGTAGCTATTATGTCTCTTTGAATGAGACATTATTATTGAAGGAGAGGTGGCCTCAGTATCCTTTCTCTTATCATCATTTATATACCCTATCAAAAATATCAATGGTTGAGACACCATGATGGAGGAACTTAATACCCCATATAAAATATCAACAGTTGGGACACCATGATGGAGGAACTTAATACCCCGTCAAAAATATCAATGGTTGGGACACCATGATGGAGGAACTTAATACCCCGTAAAAAATATCAACAGTTGGGACACCATGACGAAGGAACTTCAAAATATCAATGGTTGGGACACCATGACGGAGGAACTTGATACCCCATCAAAAATATCTACCAGTGAGAGTTGGTACCTGGATTCAGACACCATGATGGATGAGCTTATTATTACATCTATGTTTTACCCACCCTGAATTGGCCAGCTAAGCCTCATGGAAGAGAGCACAAGGGTGAGGAGGAGTGTTGGAAGATGTGGATGATTGCCATTTTATACAAAAAGATTTTATACATCATTTGTAGCTAGTTGGGAGTTCATGATGTTCTGTCACCCCCAGCTTGAGGGGGAGTGTAGGAAGATGGGCTCATGCCCACACGACAAGGACGACCCACAAGTCCAAGAGATGTAGAAGATGGGCTCAAGGCCCATAGGCCCATACAATGATGGCAAGATGGTAAATAAAAAGTCATCTCATAGAGATGGCATTGATGTAATAAGGTTAAAGTTCCAGGGTTAAAACCCTAACCCTAAGTTTAGGGTTATTATTGTAATAATGTAGTTTGATTAATCTATAAATTGAGCTTCAGGGAAAGGGTTAGGATCATCCAGTTCATAACCTTTTCTTCCTCCTAATTTCTCCCAATGGGTATCTCTTTCTTTTTCTCCATAAGCTAAATCCTTGGAGTCCTGAAAATCAACAAGTTCCAATCATTTTGTGAGGGTAATGGGCTTATCCATCAAACATCGTGTGTCTATACCCCTCAACAGAATGGTGTTACTAAAAGAAAAAATCATCATCTTCTTGAAGTTGCTTGGGGCCTCCTCTACGAAGGTATCTTACTTTTATTGGCCTCATGCTATACTTATGTCATATTTTCTTATCAATATGTTATCTATATCTATTCTTAGTCATCAAACTCCTTACTCTGTATTATTTTCTGGTGAAGACCCCTTTTTTCTTCCCCTCAAGGTTTTTGGTTGTACATGCTTTGTCCATGTCACATCTCCACAAAAGAGTAAACTTGCTCCTCATTCTATGAAATGTATTTTCTTGGGGTACTCTCGCACCCAAAAAGGGTCTGTCTGTTACAATCCTACCCTTCGTAGGATGCTTGTATCTCAGGATGTAACCTTCTTTGAGGACACCTCATTCTACTCCTCGAATGATGCTCCTCTATGTTTGTCATTTCCACCTATCACTCCTTGTCCACTTGTGCCCTTAATGTCGATATTACTTAACCGCCTGAAGCACCCACGGACACCTCACCTGTGGAGTTTTTGGATCCGCCCGAGGTAAGATCATCCCCTCCTATGTTTAGTCGAGAATTTTATATTCGGCCTATTGCTTTAAGAAATGAACACCATTCCTGTACTACTTCTCACCCGTTATACAACTTTATGTCTGGGCCATTGTTTGTCTTCTGCTTACTCTCAGCTCCTTGTATCTCTTTCTTCTACTTTAATTCCGCAATCCTATCATGAGGCCCTACAGCATCCAAGATGGAAGGAGGCTATGTATGAGGAAATACATGCCTTATATGAGAATCAAACCTAGCACTTAGCACCGCTCCCAAAAGGGAAAAACAATTGTTGTAAATGGGTGTTTTTGGTTAAACATAACCCGGATGAGTCCGTTGCTCGTCTTAAAGCTTGACTCATTGCTAATGGATACACTCAATGTTATGGAGTGGATTATAATGAGACCTTTTCTCCAGTTGCCAAGTTAAATTCGGTATGTATCCTATTATCTCTTGCTAATAACTCATCATGGCTTGTATATCAACTCGATGTAAAGAATGCCTTCTTAAATAGGGATATCTGTGAGGAAATTTATATGGTTCAACCACCCGGTTATGTGGTCAAGGGGAAGTCTATATGCTGGTTACAAACGTCCTTATATGGGCTTAAATAGTCCCCTTGGGATTGGTTTGAAAATTTTAGCCAAGCACTACTACGGTTTGGCTTTCACCGACCTCAAAAGGAAAAATATTATTGGTTGTATATGTTGATGACATTATCTTAACCGGCGAAGATGCACATAGCATACAAGAGGTAAAAAATATGATATGTTAGGATTTCAAACTAAAGATCTAGGACTGCTTAATTATTTTTTGGGCATATAAGTTCTTCAATCCAAACATGGGATAATATTGTCTCAATGAAAGTATGTTTTGGACCTCCTCGAAGAAACATGAATGAAGGGGTGTCGACCAGTTGAGACACCTATGGATATGAATATAAAATTATGTGCAAACTGAAGAAGATATTGATATTGATACATATCAAAGACTTGTGAGCAAACTGATCTACCTCACGGTAACTAGACGAAACAAATCATATTGTATAAGCGTGGTGAGTCAGTACATGCATAAACCTCAAGGCCTTGGAGAGAATATTATGATACTTAAAAAGGAGCTCCGAGAAGAGGATTACTTTATAAAAAACATGGCCACTTCAATATAGAAGGTTTCTCAGACGCAGATTTGGCTGGATAACTTGATGATAGGAAGTCTACATCTCAATATTGCACTCTTGTTGGAGGGAACCTGGTTACATGGAGAAGTAAGAAGCAAAATGTGGTTGCAAGATCTAGCGCCGAAGCAGAATACAGAGCTATGGCCCACACAGTTAGTGAACTCCTATGGATCAAGACCCTTCTTACCGAATTAGGATTTAATTAAGGAGGTCCCATGAATCTACACTGTGATAATCAAACATCCATTCATATTACTTCAAACCCAGTCTTCCATGAAAGGATCAAACACATTGAGGTGGATTGCCACTTTATACGGGAGAAATTTCAAGCGGGTATAATCTCCCTCAAACATGTTTCATCACAAGAGCAAGTAGAAGATATCCTCACTAAACTAGTTACATCTAAAATTTTATCCTTTATATGTGGCAAACTGGGTATCTATGATGTTTTTTCTCCTTCAGCTTGAGGGGGAGTGTTATAAGATGGGCTCAAGCCCACAAGTTCAAGGCAAGGAAGCCCACAAGTCTAAGTGATGGCATATGGGTAATATAGGATGCTTCTCATAATGATGGCATGAAGGTTTAAATACTTGTCATTTTTATGTCTCTTCTTGTATAAAGTGGTAGCCCTAAGGGCATTGTCTAAGAGGTAGAGCATTGAAGCTCTCTCCTCCTTTCTCCCAAATTCGTCCAGCCTCCCTCCTGCCCTTGGTCGGCGCACTTCTCCTTCCTCCTAGTCCAAGCTCTCTCTCCCTTTTGTAGTTGATCCCTTCTTCCTCTCTTCTCCTTCCTCTTCTTCTTCTTGATTGACCTAAGTCCTCTACATTGGATCCTAAATTCTAAAAGTTTGAAATGAATTGGTGAACTCACATTCTTCATTGGACATCAAGTAATGCAAACCAAAAATGGCACATTTATAAATCAGTTCAAATACACTAAGGGATTTCTTAAGAGGTTCAACATTGAAAATTTTAAGTCAATTAGCATACCCACAAGTTTGTCCTTGAATCTTGACTCAGACTATTCCAGTAGGGCCATTGATAAAAAAATTGTATAGAAGCATGATAGAATCATTGCTCTACCTTTCAGCTAGTAGACTAGACATAATGTTCTCGGTATGCCTATGTGCTAGATTTCAATCTGATCTTAGAGAATGTCACTTAGTGGCAATGAGGAGAATTTTTCATTATCTACTTGGGATACCAAACTTAGTTCTTTGCTACTCAAACTCTTCAACCATTGATCTAGTAGGTTATTTGGATGATGATTTTACCATTTTCAAAATTAACAGAATGACTACAAGTGGTAGTTCCAACTTCTTGGAAATATGTTTGCCTCTTGGTTTTCCATGAAAAAACATTCAATTGCATTATCCACTATTTAAGCTGGATAATAGCAAGTGGACGTTGTTGTCCTCAACTTCTTTGGATGAAACCACTAGTGACTACGACTTAGAGCAAAAAGAAATTTTAGTCCATTGTGATAATATGAGGCCATAAGTCTAAGTAAGAACCTGTTTCATCACTCTTGATCAAAACACAGTGAAATTAGACATCACTTCAATAGAGAGTTGGCTCAAACCAAGGTTATTAAGATTGAGTTTGTCCCCACCAAAAATTAATTAGCAGATATCTTTACAATGCCATTCGGATTTGACCATTTTGTTGAATTTAGGATCCATTTTCCATAATTCCGAGCAAGAGAAATAAGAAAGAAAAAAGAAGAAAATGGAAGAAGAGCTCTCGGGTAGAGAGAAGAAAAAAGTAAAGAGAAAAGAGAGGTGGCGCCAAGCAAAGGGAGAGAGAGAGAGAGATTAACTCAAGAAGGAGATGTGTAACTTTATTAATTCCAAATTACAACACCTCTATTTATAGTAGAGGAAGAGGTAGAGTCCTTATACAATTAGCCTTGCAATCCTAATTACATTCCAACTCTAACTCTCTAAGATAAGTCTATTCAAACCAATCTAATAGAAGAATAATATGAATTAAACTAGAACTCTTTCTTCATTCACGTGAATATAAGGGAAGAGGCCAGCTCATGGCCTTATCCTTGTGGGTCCCTCATGATCTTCCAGCTCATCTTGATAGGTTGTCAGCTCATGAGATATTTGTGGGTTTCACTTGATCTTCAAGTCTTCTAACTCATTTCAGCTTGTGCTTCTTAATTCCTCAACTCATGCTGGCTTGGGTGAGGAGTCTTCTTGGTCTCCTACGTCCTCATGGTGGGTCCCACCAGCTTGACGACCATGGTGGGTGCCACATTGTAACACATTTCTCTAAGTTTTGATGAAAACTAAGCATGATCAACCCACCCAGATTAACTTAGGCTGAAAATTTTGAGCTTAATGACCACATCTCACCTTTGTAGTGCCACAAGATTGAAGTGGAAATAAAAATATTACATTTCTGTTACACTTACTAGGTGATTTATTGATCAATGTCTATTGGTTGATCGATCAACTAGAACGATTGATTGATCAATCGACACGGAATAATTGATCATTCACAGTGCAAAATTAGAAGTTGAAGAGACAAAAACAATTTTTAACCTAATCTCTTCACTCTAAATCATTCCAAAACCCTATTCCAATGAATCCTCAAATTTACAAAGCCCCAATACTCCCTTCTATTTTGATTTTTTTTATCGATTTCCATTTTAATTTGAGGCTAAAACCCTAAATTTTTCCCAAATCCCTCTCAAAATTTACTTTTCTACCATGGTGAGGATGACGTTCATGACTAAGGAGAAACCTCCCATCAAGGAGAGTGATGTTTGTGAAGAAATGACAAATTGGCGTGCTCACTTTCGCACTCAGCAACAAAGGGGTAGGTATTTTTCAAGTGTCATCTCAAAGAGTATTGTGGAACCGAGTAAAGTAGATGTATCATTTTGTGAGAAAGAAATTGAAGGTTTTGATGGATTGCTTAGACCCTATAGAAGTCTACTAGAGAGAGATGACCTCATTTACCCACTCCTTGTGAAGGTTTTCTACTAAAATCTCGAGGTAGAGGAGCTTGGCCTCCAGAATTTGAAGCTCTCTCTTCATACATGAAGCAAACGACCAATTCCATTTATTCTACAGACTTGAATGACCTCCTCGACACATCCTTCATGGGTATGACTCAGTATGTGAAGGAGAATTGATTTATGGATCTTCACTCGAACCTCATGTAGAATATTCAAGATGCCATTCTTTTGGTGTTTTTTTTCCAGACCGCAGGGAGCATCTTGATAAAGGACATCAACATGCCTCAATGGGTCATTATGGAGATCATCATGCATGTCCTCAATCCAAGGAAGGGGACAATTTTAGGCTCACTACTGCATATGTCCTCTACATGATGATGATCTTTTAGAAAGCACAACTCAACTTTGGATATTTTATGGTGAAATGGATGGCTGACATAGCCACGAGCTCAAAAATAGATGGTTTACCCTTTGCTCAATCGATTATGACAATCCTCCAATATTATGGAGTGGATCTCTCCAATGAGGAGTCGGTGGACATCACCAAGACAATGTCCATCAGAGAGACCAAAATTTGAAATTTTGGCTTCACAAAGTGGCGAGGTCAATGGTTCAGAAGGAGAAAATCCAAAGAGAGGTCGTCCCAAAACTTGTTGCTTCCAGTGATGAGCTTAGTCCGGAATGTCCTGTAGATCAATTTGATTTTTGAATGATGAGAAGAATGGAAGAAGGCACTTCGTCATCCACGTATCGTATCTCAACCATTGAAGAAGCTTTGGATGACATCAGGGCCACACAAGTAGCTGTTCTTACTACTCAAGAAAATTTGAAGGCTGGTCAGATAGAGCTCCAATAGAGCCAGTAGAGGATAGAGATTCTTCTTGAGACCAACCTCAATTGGCTACTGTTATATACTCCATAGCAGGTCGCGTGATTAGTAGACGCCGTGGGTAAATCATATAATTTTCTGGTTTAAGCACTTTATTGGTTTAGATGTAATCTCCTTTATTTTCATGGGCCTTGTTATTGGCCTTTGCCTTGTTTTTGAACCCTAGTCCTCTCTTATAAAGGGGACGCATGCTTGAATGAAATTAAGCAATTGATCAATAGTTTAGCCAGAGATCGGATTCTCTCCCCCCAAAGAGGTCCAAGGTACAAGCTTCCTTCAAAAGCTTGATAACTATCAATCATAGGTCGTTCGAAAAATCCAAAGCTTCACATAAGAAACGATTACAACCTGGAATCAAGAGGAGATCCTTGGGTGACTCGATCCATGGCAAGGGAGCTTAATAACGTGGTATCAGACAGGACCACCATCGATGATTCTTCTTCTTCTCATGATTTGCGCAATTTAATAAAGGAAGTTCAGATTGAATCTCAGAATAACATCGCCACAGTACGAACCGATTTAATGGAGCTTCGGGAAACTTTTCATCAATTCACTCTTCGTATGGGTGAGTTCATGGCGTGGGATACTGCACTTCCGAGAAGTTCAAATCACCATTCCGACCACCACCCCCCACCCCCTCCACCTACAATGCCTCCACTGTGCCTAGCACATCATATTCCAGGGGGTCCACGGCACTAGCAACTCCACTGTTCCCAAGTATGCAATTGGAGAGTTGCTTGGAGAGTGGCCCCTCGATGCCGCCACAGAAATGAAATCAAACAAATCAGAGAAGCAAGAAATCAGAGAGCCCTCTATCTCTCTGGCGGTGGCGACATCCGCAATTGGGGACTCAGAATGTCCAAAATCAGAAGCGTATTCAGCACAACCTTCATCGACAAAAATGGAAGGGGGCTCGCCATCAAACCCTTTCTCACTGGATGCCATACGTCTTCCCAAACCAAATTTGCATGAAATCCGAGGGCTCGCTGTATCAGAAAAGCTCCCCAGACTTTCGAAATTAGGCAGCAGGGCGACCTCAAATCCGAAGACCTGCTCTGCTATAGCAAAACCAAACACACTTGTTCGTCATTAAGAAGAAAGGTTCTAAATTTTGGCCACTTCTTCATGCTGTTCGCCGTCAGCAACAAGTCAGGCTCGATGGGCTCGAAGTTGGCAAAGGGCATGCAAATTCCACACAAGCACCATTGACGGCTTAAACGAATCGACAAGCACAAAAACCCCAGAGATTTTGATTTCAAAGTAGAAATCATGGCCCTGGCAGAAGAAGAGAGGTCTTGCACAGAGGATTTTGAACTGAAATGGCTTCAACAAGATGAGGCCCCTGATAGTGGTGCTATAAACGAATTACCATTCGTGGTTGCTAGGCACAAAATCAGGTATGCAATTGCAGTTCCACACTTTCTTACAGTGGAGCATGCAACCCTCTCTGTCTATGAACCTAATTCTCCATGCTCCAATGGGGCTCCTAATGCTGGGGGCCTGTTCGAATTAACAACTCAACTTAATGGTGTTGACTAGTTGGCAACGCCAATGCAATTAATTAATCTTTCTCGAATCATGGCCATCTTACAACTCAAGCAGCAAAGGGCCTTAGCTATGTCTCCCGTCAACAATTTTTTTGCACAAGGGCAGGTGACATATTCTATTGTGGTGAATGAAGACAACAAAAGGTTGGCTGTTTCAGGTCATTTTGCCAGCAGTAACAGTCCATTTCCAAAAGTTGTGTTAATTTTTTTGGATGATATTGATGCTGCCTGTATAGATTATGGGGTGAATTTATTTGAATTTGGTAATGAAAAACACTCTACGCCGACGACAGGAAATTTCCTCCCAGCAAATTCCACCAAACACTCTGACCTACATGTAGCTGCTTCACCAAATCCATCACCTCAAGATGCTGATATGAATTTCAGGACAATGAAAGCAATGGGGCTCATACACAATGCCGTTGCAGTGCTAAATGGCCTATGCACGGATGGGTTGATTCAAGAAGCTATGAAGCTATTTGGGTTAATGCATCAAAAGGGTCCAATCCCTGAAATTGTAATCTGTATGGCTGTGGTGGATGGCTGCTGCAAGGCACTAAAGTTTGAAGATGGAAAAAGGGTTTTCAAGAAAATGTAGACACATTGTATCTCTTCCAATGCTTTCAGCTATACACTTTTTGTTCATGGATTGTGTCAAGGGAAGCAGCTGGAAGATGGTATTGGGTTTTGCTTTGATATGTTGGAGGCTGGGCATTCACTAATTGTTGCTACTTTTATTGGGTTGGTTGAAAAGAGATCAGAAGATGCTCAATGTGTCATTCAAAGGTTAAGAGAGAAGGGGCAGACATCAGGGGCTCAAGTAGATAGCTTGGTCGGCTTATCAGTCAAGATTTTAGTTGTTGCTGCTGTGACAATGCTGCAATGGGTTCAACAATTTCAAATTTCTGATGTTGTCGCATTCTTGGGGTGGGCAGGAGAACCACTTCCCATTTTTCAAATTACTGCGATAGTGGCAATGCAGCAATGGACTCTATGTAACAAAATAAAACCGTTTCGAAGTGATGACGATGAGCAGTACCTAGCCTATGTAGGAAATGCAAATGTATCACAGGTTGCATCTATAGCTCATCCAACTCCAAGTCATGCTGTTCAGATCTGTGCACACAAGTTGCCCAATAGAAAACTGATATGTCCATATTTAGGCCAGCAGCATAGCAGCATTTATTGGAAGAAGGGAAATTCTACCTTTTGTTCCAGCTCCATCCAATGCATTGCTAGGTTGTACGTGCTGCCCACAGTGGCATTGCTAAAAACAGTGCTCATAGTTCCTGTTGCAATCAGCATAGTGGTATCCTTTCATCACTTCCCTCTGCATTTGAAATTTCAACCACCATGGATTCAAATAGAAGCGGTAGCGATCACCAATAACATGGAATGTATGTATGGCGAGGTGTTTCCTGTACTCCAAGACAGTGAGCAGCAGCTTGTGTTGTCTGGAATTTTTACAAGGAACAGCTGGTTGGATTCATGGAAAGTTGGGTTCTCTGCTGATGATGGTGATGAGGAACAAGCATGTCGGGTCTTCCTAGTGTTGTCCTATTACCTGACTACTCGTCTGCATTACAGGACACATGTGGCATGGATAGTTTTTTGAGCCTAAGAGGATGCTGATATTTAACATTGCTGCAGATATTGCAGTGAAGATAAGAGTACCCCAACAGTGGAACCTTGCCAATAGACGGGGGGGGGGGGGGGGGGGGGGGGGGGACAGCCTTGAGGGGTTGTAAATTCTGCTTGGGGAGATGTAGTGACGTTCGGCACATCCCTATTCGCCCCACTCTCTATTATTACCTGATGATGATCCTTTTTCACTGCCCTTGAGAGTCTTCAACTATCAATTATTTGTCCATATTTCCTCCCCAAAACACAATAAACTTGATCCCAAATTTGTGAAGTGTATCTTCTTAGGATACTCTCACACACAAAAGGGTTATGTTTTCTATAATCCCTCTCTTCAACATTTACTTGTGTCTGGGGATGTCACATTTTTTGAAGACTTTCCATATTATTCTGATAATGCTCCTCCAGGTTTATCTTCAGTACCAGATTCTCCTTGACCTGTTATGCCCCATGCAATAGAAACTACTCAGCCCCCAGAAACACTGACTGACACCACACCTGCTGAGTTGTCGGATCCTACCAAGGTAAGTCCATCTTCTCTGATTATTTTTGCCCTAGAATATGATACTCATCCTATTGCAGTTAGGAAAGAGCCCAGATCATGCATCATGCATCATGCCTTCTACTTCTCATCCCATAAAAAAATTTGTGTCTCATCATCCTCTATCCCCTGTTTGTTATCAATTTCTATCAGCTATTTCCTCCATACCTGTAGCATAGTCCTATCAGGAGGCTCTCAAACATCTAGGGTGGAAGGCAGCTATGGATGAAGAAATGCAAGCCCTTTATGAAAATCTGACATGGGTTCTAGTCCCCTTTCCTTTAAATAAAAAAACTCATCTATTGCAAATGGGTATTTACAGTGAAACACAATCTGGATGGGTCTGTGGCTCGATTGAATGCTCGCCTTGTTGCTCAAGCCTATACACAATGTTATGGCATTGATTATGAAGAAAGGTTCTCTCTAGTGGCTAAATTAAACTCGGTATGTCTATTATTATCTTTGGTAGCTAACTCTTCGTGAAAGGTCTACCAACTTAATGTCAAAAATGCTTTTCTGAATGGGGATATAAAGGAGGACATTTATATGCACAACCACCTGGGTATGTGGTTGAGAGGGAGTCCATATGTCGACTACAAAAATCTCTCTGTGGTCTCAAACAGTCGCCTCATGCATGGTTTGAAAATTTTAGGCAAGAACTCATACGGGAAGGATTTCACTGATGCTCTGGAGATCACTTTGTCTTTATTAAAGACACACCGACAGGCAAGGTAATTCTAGCCGTATATGTTGCTGACATTATTATAACTGGCAGTGATCTCGAGGGCATCCAAAAGACAAAAAAAAGTATATAAGCTGAATTGAAGACAAAGGATCTCGGACTGCTCAAATATCGTGTGGTATTGAAGTACTACAATCCAGACATGGAATTATATTATCTCAAAGGAAGTATGTCCTTGACCTATTGGAGGAGACCAGAATGCTGGGATGTAGACCAGTAGAAACTCCTATGGACTCGAATACAAAATTATGTGTAGGTACTAGAGAAGAAGTAGATGTTGGAAAATATCACAGATTGGTGGGAAGCCTTATTTACCTCTATGTAACGAGGCCAGATATTCATATGCAATCAGTGTGGTAAGTCAATATATGCACAAACCACAACTTAGTCATTGGCAAGCATTAGAATGGATATTAAGATATCTAAAAGGAGCATCAGGAAGTGGGCTCCTCCATAAAAATCATGGACACTTCAACATTGAAGGATTCTTAGATGCAGATTGGGTCGGATCCCCGGATGACAGAAAATCTGCTTCGGGATATTGTACGATGGTTGGAGGAAACTTGGTTACATGGAGGAGCAAGAAAGAAAATGTAGTTTCACTGTCTAGTTTAGAATCAGAATACAGATCCATGACACACACAGTCAGTGAACTCCTATGGATCAAATCTCTCCTCACTGAATTGGGTTTTTACAAAGAAGCTCCTATGAACCTATATTACGATAATCAGGCTACAATTCACATCAAATCAAATCCAGTCTTCCATGAGAGAACAAAGCATATAGAAATAGATTGCCACTTCATACGAGAAAACTTCACTTTTGGAATTTTATCTCTCCAACATGTATCTTCACAGAACCAAGTTGAAGACATTCTCACCAAACCAGTCACTCACAAAATTTTGTCCAACATTTACAGCAAGTTGGGCATCTACGATGTTTTCTCAACCTCAGCTTGAGAACATCATGTTGCAGTGTGGGACATACCATGGCTACACAAGCTAGTGGGACCCACCATGAGCTCAAGAGGTGTCAAAAAGAGTCCTCATACAAAGTGGCTTGAGCTAAGAGATAAGGAACATGTGCTGAAATAGAATAGACGAGTAGAAGATCAAGTGGGAGCCACAAAGATACCAGGAGCTGGTACCTCTATTTACATGAGCTGGAAGATCATGTGGGACCCAAAAGATAAGACCACGAGCTGGATCTCTAACTTGATTCACGTCCTTAAACAAGGTGTTTGTAGTTGAGTTAAATTAGTCTCTTAAATACATAATGTAATCTTATCATAATAGGCTTATCTTAGAGAGTTCTAGTTGGAATGTAATTAGGAGTCCTAAGGTTACTTGTACATGGACTCTATCACCTCCTCAACTATAAATATGGGTAATTGCAACTCAAAAATATCAAGGAAGTCTCTTTTTTTTTCTCCTCTCTAGTGTGAACTGCTCTCTCTCTCTAATCTCATTTATTTTCCTTCTCTTCTCTCTCTACCCGAGAGCCTTTCTCTTTTTTCATTTTTTTCTTTCTCTCTCCCCTTGCATGAGGTATTATTCATGGGGTCCTAAATTCAACATGGTATCAGAGCTACCAATTTAAGATCCCCAATATGCTCTATGAAGATATGATTAAAAACTGCTCATAGAAGACTCCTTATGAAGCAAGATTGAAGCTCGTGAGATAAGTATTTATTTATGACAATATTAATTTTATGCTATTAGTTTTTGGTATTAAGAGGTATTTTATATATGTCCTTATGCATTTTTTCATCTTATTAAATTATTATAATATATGCATCTTGGATTATCTTTTATTAGAAGAGATTATCAAGGCAGTTTTTGTCGGTTTGCACAATACTTTGACCGTGACTAGTGCATATTGGATTTTTTTTTTATAAATATGTGGGAAAAAGATTCCCAGATAAAGAAGGATGATTGTGAGCCTTTTATGTGTCATTATCCATTAAAATTTATTACTTATCTTTTATACTAAGCATCTCTATTAACCGAGTTTGTTAAAGCCTTCCACTTGGTCATATTTTGATTACTTGATTGGAGAACTATTTTACTTGATTTACCTACTATGGATAAAGATAATATGAGTCACAAGAGTGACATACTCCGAATCACCACTGTACCCTTACCCAAATTTTATGAATTGGTCCACATTGGTTTGTCGGTTTCTTATCACAAAGGACCTAGTTGGTCATCTTACCAACCGTGGACCACATATTGATGAAGATGATATATTCTATTTGTTGGAAGATAGGTCCCAAGCCCACATGACCAAGGAAGGCTCACATATCTAAGAGTATTATAAGATGGGCCACATGACCAAAGAAGGCCCACAAAATGGGCCCAAGCCCATAAGAAGTAGGACCCACCATGATTACCACGAGCTGGCATCCTTATCACACAAGTTATAAGATCAAGAAGGACTCACAAAGGCATATTTATCTTATGGTCACATCCTAGAAGAGTTCTAGTTTGATTTATGTTTGTCTTTTATCAATATTGTGTTATTTAATTAAGCTAGGACTTATCTTTAAGTGTAAGAGTTTGGGTGTAATTGGGACAAGGGTAGTTTTATTATGATTGGACTCTACTACCTCCCTCTATTATAAATAGAGGTTCATGTACTCTGATTACAACAATTTAATGAAGTAAATGGAGTATTTATCTTTTCCATAAATTCAACATGGTATCAAAGCAGCCTAAACCTTAAACCATAAGTCTAGGTTCATAGGTTTTTTTTTTAGTCTCTACACCCATAGATTTCTTTGCATTTTTCACATCTATAATTAGATTTTCTTAATGAAAATTATATATTTATGGCAATATATTTGAGTTTAATATCCAAGGAAAAACTATTTTTTCCATTCGGAGTTATCTACAGAGAGATATCTATATTTTAATAAGTGACGGTCATATTGCAAAAAGGTTCGAGCTGCAGTAGAAAGCTTCAGATTCCGAGGTATCTTGTGCTATCAAAAATTAGAATTTAGATGGATAAATATATATCAAAAGAAATATATATATAAGCCTATTATTTTACCTATTCAACCAATTTTTTATCTGAGTTATCTACAAAGATAAATCGATAGTTGAAGCACCAAAGGTCAGATTGAAAAAAAGTTCAAACGGCAGTAGAAAGCTTCAACTTCCAAGGTATTTTATGTTATCAAGAAAGAGACTTTATATGGATAATTATATGTCAAAATAAAACAATATAAGTCTATTTTCTTACATATTCAACCAATTCTCCGTATGATTTTTTTATAAAGAGAAATTGATCTTGGAAGAGTCAATGGCCATTCTGGAAAAAAGGAGAAACAATACTTAGTTCAGCCAGATGACAGAGACCGAAATCTATCAGATTATTTATCTTCTGATAATTATATTTTATGAAGAGAAGTTACACTTGGATGAAATTTATTTAAGTCTACTTTCATAAGGAGAAAATTTCATGTCAATCTGATCTATATTTAAAGAAATATTCGCATTGGAAGAATCAATGGTCATGTTGGTATTCTGTTGTATTGAAAAATCCGAATTTATGCCCATTGTTTTGCATCACTTTCTGAGTTGATATATCAGGACAATATCTCACTTCTCCTTGGTTTGAGGGATTATTTATACATATCTTTTATTTTGGCTTATTGCTACATATCTTTTATTTTGGCTTATTGCTACATCTATGATATTTGGTTCAAGCTGGGATCATACAAGAAAGAGGTATTTTTTCCCATATGTTGTGGATAAGTTTATGTGACCAAAATATTCAAGAAAGGGGGACCACAAAAGATGAAGCTTGTGCATCTAAGAAGAAATTTTTATATCTGATTATTTCATGGGTTCTTTTACAAAGTTTATTATTTGGTTCATTTTATATGTGTTGGACGATGGTTGTGTTATATACAACTGCTGCTATTATGTCTCTTTGGGGACATTATTATTAAAGAAGAGGTGGCTTTATACCATCAATTATTTGACCGCATAAAAAAATATCACGGTTGGGTAACCATGACGGGCCCTGTCAAAAAATATCACGGTTGGGAAACCATGACGGAGGAACTTAATACCTTGTCAAAAAATATCACAGTTAGGAAACCATGACGGAGGAACTTAATACCTTGTCAAAAAATATCACGGTTTGGAAACCATGACCGACCCTATAAAAAAATATCACGGTTGGGAAACCATGACGAAGGATACCCTGTCAAAAAATATCACGGTGGGGAAACCATGACGGAGGAAATTATTATTACATCTATGTTATACCCCCCTTGAATTGGCCAACTAGGCCTCATGGAAGAGAGCACCAGTATGAGGGGAAGTGTTGGAAGATGGGAGGACTGCTATTTTATACAAAAAGATTCTATATATCATTTGCAGCAAGCTGGGAGTTAATGATGTTCTCTCACCCCCAGCTTGAGGGGGAGTGTTGGAAGATAGGGCCCAAGCCCACACAACCAAGGAAAGCCCACATATCTAAGAGTATTAAAAGATGGGCCACACGACCAAAGAAGCAGGACCACCATGATTACCATGAGCTGGCATCCTTATCACACAATTTGGAAGATCAAGAAGGACTCACAAAGGCATATTTATCTTATGGTCACGTCCTAGAAGAGTTCTAGTTTGATTTATGTTTGTCTTTTATCAATATTGAGTTATTTAATTATGCTAGGACTTATCTTTAAGTGTTAGAGTTTGGGTGTAACTAGGACAAGGGTAGTTTTATTGTAATTGGACTCTACTATCTCCCTCTATTATAAATAGAGGTTCATGTACTCTAATTACAACAAGTTAATGAAGTCAATGAAGTATTTCTCTTTTCCATAAATTCAACACTATACTAAATGGTTAAACGAGGATACATTGGTTATTAGTTGGTTTATCAACAGTATGGAAGAACATGTCTCCAATAATGTCATTCACCTAGAGACGGCTAAACAAATTTGGGAGACATGCGCCAAGTTGTATTCAAGCTCCAACAACTGACAAAGGCCATATGATATTTTACAACGGATGTTTACCACCAAACAAGGAGACAATATACATGGATATTTGGCCCACTTTCGAGGCTTTCTTAAAGAATAGAAACTTGCCTAGCTAACCTCTATAGATATCTCCGTCCAAGATAAACAGAAAGAGGCCTTGATAACTGCCATATAACTAGCTAACATTAAACCGCATCTTGCCTAGCCAACCTCTACAGATATCTTCGTTCAAGGAAAAATGCACATTCAAATGTTATGTACCTAGGTAATACTACCCAAAAGACCGGCCTGGTAGGTAGCGGAAAGCCAAGTACTTAACCCAAGACCACAACAATACACCCACCTTCACGAGCCGACGTCCATGGCGACCCAACTTTACGACCACCATGGTGGCTTAACACATAGTGACGAGGTCCACTATTACATGGTCGCCTGCGTCTGGGTCAACGTGATGCCCACATCGGGAGTCGAACTCATGACGTAGCGCCTGTTGTGATACCAAATGTTATGTACCTAGCCAATACTACCTAAAAGACCGGCCTGGTAGGTAGCAGAAAGCCAAGTACTTAACACAAGACCACAATAAAGTTCTATCAAATGGTAGTGAAAATGGTGAAAATGCTCCTCTAGGTTTATCTTCAGTACCAGGTTCTATATTTTGCTGCAAATTGTGCATAGGATTTTCTCGTATAAAATGGCAGTCCACATATCCAATACTCCCCCTCAAGCTGGTGTTGTCTTCCAAGAGGCCCAATTGGCATAATATAAGTGAGGGAAAAATCAGTCTTATCTGTAAGACATCGCACTATACTCCAGTCAAATGACTCATGCTGGATGTTTGACACACTATTATCCTCTGTAGGTAGTGGGTTTATAGGCATTACTCAGAAGTGTAGTAAAAGTTTTCATCACGGTGTCCCACATGTGGCACCGTGTTGAGGACTCAATAGCTAACCTGGTCATCCAAAGGAGGAGCACTGAGTCACTGAGTTAATTACATTATTTCCATATTGTTTTAAATTCTTTTTATGCATTATTTTAAGTTAAATTACCACAGGGGCAGAATTGTAAAATTAAACCCTAAAAACTATGTTGGCGTCAACCCTACTTAGAGGGGGAGGAGAATGAGAAAAGGCAAGTCTTGAATTAGGTTAAACAGGGGTTTGGAGTTCTCCTTGATGAGCTCTAGGGTTTGGAGGTCTCCTTGATGAGCTTTAGGTCCAGATTCCCTCTTGAATCTGAATTTTTTTCTTCTGTCTTTTGATTTATGTTTACCTTGCTCCATACCGAAAAGAAGTAGGGAATTTCCGTCCATTTTCTGAGCTCAATCAAAGGCTTCGGCCTTTCATTCGTCCACAGCAGCAATAGGGGGCTCTCTCCCTCTTTCCGAGCTAGGATTGAGGCTTCTCAGCCCCCATACCAAGAGCAACCAAAATCAGAGGTTCTTTAGCCTCAAAGCCAGCAAGAAGCAAGGTTAGGAACCCCTAACCTCTGATCTGAGGACAGCCCCTAACCTGAGCAGCAGCAGGGAGGGTTCTAATCCCTTTCAACCGTGAGCAGCAAAGGGGGCTCTTCCCCTCCTGTCCGAGCAGCAGCAGCAAGGCCTCTCTTCCCTTACCGAGAACAACAGCCTAGCTACACAAAGGAAGTTGCTTTCCTCCTATCTGAGAGTATCAACTCTCTCTCCCAAAGATGGATTTACCAATCCCACACCGAGTTACTCGATCCATGACAAGGGACCATAACAACTTGGTATCAAAGTAGGGTAACATGAGGGATACATCTAGAATTGAAGAATTGATAAGCATAGTCAAAGAGGTGCAAGATACACGAGCTGAACAACAACAACAACTGGAATAACTTCCTGCCATTAACTTGCAACTCTAGCAACTCTCTAGCATGATGTTTGATATCGTGGCAGAGAGACACACTACCCCAGACCGAAAGGGGGAGAATAATTCGCACAACCGAAGGGAAGAACAATTTACTGGGCACACTGCTGTCCATGCACCATAGGGTGGAGGCACAATACCCAGGTATACAAATTTGGATTTTCCTAAATTTACTGGGTCAATTGATCCCTTAATTTGGTTGCATAGATGTGAGAATTTTTTTTCAAATCAAGAGACTGCTGAGTTTGACAAGGTATGACTAGCCACCGTCCACATGCTAGATGAGGCACAACTATGGTTTCATCAAGTGGAACTAGAAAGGTTAGTGCTGGATTGGGAGGAATTTAAAAGAGTTATGCACAATTAGATTTGGCCCTCCCACTCACAGCAACCCCTTAGGAGATTTGGTGTTGTTGAGACAAACCACGTCTATTGACCTGTATCAAAAACTGTTCCAAGAAAAATTGGTTCGAGCTAGCTGCTTGGTGCGGGTAGACTAGCAGGTCAACTTATTTACGGCAGGCCTCAATGAATCTCTGAGGTTAGAGGTGGAACTTCACTCACCTTCAGACTTGGCTCGGGCAATGAAATTAGCTCGACCAATGGAACAAAGGCAACGACTTCAACATCGAAGACCAGTATGGCAAGGGGAACGACACACTTCTACACCTTGGCAAGGGAGGCGAAATACTTCCACTCAGTGGCACATCCAGCATTACTACCACCCAGAAATAAGTCGATCACTTCGCTATCAACCGAGACACACCCTAGTAATCCACCACCACAGTATATCATAAAATTAACAAGTTTGGAGATGGCGAAACGGAGGTCCAAGAACCTCTGCTAGAACTATGATGAAGCATACAGGGCCGGCCACCAATGTAAACGGTTGTTCTGGCAAGAAGTAGAGGAAGTTGAGGAAATAGACTACAGTGAGGGTCCTATTGAGGAGGACCCACCAGAAATTTCTCTAAATTCCATTACTAGGCAGAAATCGGCAAAAACTATGCAAGTCAGAGTTCGAGTCCAAGACTAGGAACTCGTGGGACTCATTGGTTCGAGAAGTACGCACAATTTTCTCATCTTAACAGCTGCTCAGCATCTTCAACTACAGATTCATCGTCACCCAACAGCCATGGTTTCAATGGCCAATGGGGAAAAAAGTCCACAGCTATGGGATCAGTAAAGTGGTAAAATCCTCCATTGGTACGATTTTATTTCATTCAGAATTTTTTGTTATTCCGTTGGTAGGATTTGATATGGTATTGGGCATCAAATGGTTACAAACATTGGGACAGATCTTGTGGGACTTCTCTACGTAAACTATGAGCTTTGCTATGGATGCACACCAAGATTTATTACAGGGCAGTCAAGTGGACAAGCCCCACCATCTTCATACCATCCACACACAAGACCAACCGGACAACACTATGGAAAAACTTCTTGATGAGTTTTCGGACCTCTTCCACGAGCTTTCAGGATTGCCTCCTTTGAGGCAATGTGACCATCGCATATGTTTAAAACCAAGTTCAGATGTGGTGGTGGTTCAACCGTACCGATATCCACATCTCTAGGAAGGATGAAATCAAATGATATTGCCAAGCCATGCTGCAACAGGGCCTTATTCACAGCTCTTGGATGAATTATATGGTTCATTGGTATTCACCGAATTGGACTTGCGATTTGGATATCATCAGCTTCGTATGCACACGTCTGACATTGAGAAGATGGCTTTCCGCACACTTCACGACCATTTTGAGTTTGTGGTGACGTTGTTTGGGCTATCAAACGCCCCATCCACTTTCCAGGCATTGATGAACGAGGTATTCCACAACTATCTACGAAAATTTGTGCTTGTTTTTTTTATGATATACTCATATACAGCAAGTCCAAGGAACAACATTTCTTAGATTTACAGGTAGTTTTTGAATTATTACGAGCCCACTAGCTCTATTTGAAGAAGTCTAAATGCTCTTTTCCGAAGTCCCATGTCGCATATCTTGGTGATATTATATCCCACGCAGGGTCATGGTTGATCCTGAGAAGATTCAAGTAGTTACCGATTGGCCACAACCATAGACTAGCTCGGCTTTGAGAGGATTTTTGTGCCTAGCCGGCTACTACCGCAAATTCATCCACAATTATGAGCCTTTGGCATAACCATTGACCAGTCTTCTCAAGAAAAAATTCATTTATTTGGAATGAGGAAGCCACACACACCTTCCAGACACTCAAACTCACTCTCGCCTCCACACCCGTACTACAAGTTCCCAATTTTGATGAGTTATTTGTAGTCGAGTGCGACGCATCCGGTGGGGGCATTAGAGCCGTCTTACACTACCACTCACACCCCATTGCATATTTCAGCAGGCAGTTGGCCGAACGACATCACAAATTGGCCGCGTATGAACAAGAATTAATCGGGTTGGCCAAGGTTGTCCAACACTGGCAACCTTACTTACGGGGCCGTGCATTTCTCATCCGCACTGATCATTACAGCCTTAATTTTTTGCTGGAATAGAGAGTCACTACTTCTCCACAGCAGAGCTGGATCAGTAAGTTGATGGGATTTGATTTTTCGGTCAAGTACTACTCTAGAAGATTAAACAAGGCAGTGGATGCTTTGTCACGTCATTTGGAGAACCAACAGCTCATCTATGCTATGAACCAGCCTCATTTCCTCATATTAGACTTGATACGAGAGGCACATGCTGCTATTTCGGTCCAACAAGAGCTGCACAAAAAAATTACAAAGGTGAAGATGAATTCTCAGTGGTCCATAAAGGATTCACTTATTTCCTACAAAATGCAGATTTATATACCACACACTTCCCAGTTAGTTGTAGCCATCCTCTCTGCCTACCATGACCGCACACACGAAGGCATCCAGAAAACATTACATCGCATTCGGGCAGATTTTTATTGGCAAGTCATGAAGAAAACCATTGCCACATATGTCATAGCATGCCAGGTATGTCAACAAAACAAGGCTGACCACTTAAGTCCATCAGGTCTTCTTCAACCTTTGGCAATCCTGACCCAAGTATGGGCTGATATTTCTATGGACTTCATCGATGGTCTTCCCCCGGCCGTCGGGAAATCGGTATTATTTGTAGTGGTCGATAGGTTCTCCAAGTATACACATTTTATTCCTATGCCACACCCCTACATAGCGTCCCGAGTGGCTCAGACCTTCCTCGAACACATTGTCCGCTTGCATGGCATTCCGAAATCTATTGTTAGTGATCGGGACACAGTCTTTACCAGCACTTTCTGGCGGGAACATTTTCGCCTAAGCAGCACGAAGCTAAAATTTTCATCATCATATCATCCTCAGACAAATGGCCAAACAGAGGTGGTTAACCGCACCATCGAGATGTATCTCCAATGCCTTGTGGGTGATCGTCCAAAAACTTGGGTTCAGTGGCTCACGTGGGTTGAGTATTGTTACAAAACTTTCTTCCACTCCGCCTTGCAATCCACCCCGTTCAGGATCTATATGGCAAAGATCCTCCTAAGCTTCTCTCTTATACTCCAGGTTCCACCCGCATGGAAGCACTTGATCAAGACCTCATGAACCGCGACCAAATTCTAAAGAATATTACAGATCGCCTCCTGCGAGCACAGGTTTGTATGAAAGATTTTTACAACGAGGGCCACATAGACGTTTCCTACGATGTGGGGGACTACGTTTGGCTACACCTCCAACCATATAGACAACACTTCATTGCAGGCCAGCAGCGCCATAAATTATCACCAAAGTACTTTGACCCTTTCCCCATTATCCAACACGTCGGATTAGTGTTGCAACTTCCAGCCGCACGATGTCTTTCATGTGTCCCTACTAAAACCCTGTCGGGGTTCACCACCACTGACCACTCCGTTCCTTTCGCCATTGGATAACGGACATGTCATCCTTACACCAGCCATAGTGTTACGAGCCAGATTGGTTAATGACCAATGGGAGATCCTTGTCCATTGGAAAGACACCAAACCCGAAGCAGCTGCATGGGAACAATTAGACAACTTCAAACAAGTATACCCAGCTTACAAGATTGAGGACAAGCTCTTTCTCCAAGGGGGGGCAAATGTTGAGGACTCAATAGTTAACTGAGTCATCCAAAGGAGTCGCACTAAGTCACTGAGTTAATTGCTTTATTTCCATATTTTTAAATTCGTTTTTATGCATTATTTTAAGTTAAATTGCCAAAGGGGAAGAATTGTAAAATTAAACCCTAAAAACTATGTTGGCGTCAACCCTACTTAGAGGGGGAGGAAGCAAGTCTTGAATTAGGTTAAATAGGGTTTGGAGTTCTCCTTGATGAGCTCTAGGCTTTGGAGGTCTCCTTGATGAGCTCTAGGTCCAAGTTCCCTCATAAATCTGAATTTCATTCTTCCCTCTTTTGATTTCTGTTTATCTTGCTCCATACCGAAAAAGGAGGGAATTTTTGTCCCTTTTCTGAGCTCAATCAGAGGCTTCAGCCTCTCATCTGTCCATAGCAGCAATAAAGGATCTCTCTCCCTCTTTCCGAGCAAGGATTGAAGCTTCTCAGCCCCCATACCAAGAGAAGCCAAAATCAGAGGTTCTTCAGCCTCAAAGCCACCAAGCAGCAAGGTTAGGAACCCCTAACCTCTGATCCAAGGACTATCCAAGTTAGAGGCTTTTCAGCCCCTAACCCGAGCAGCAGCAGGGAGGGTTGTAACCCCTCTGAAGTATGAGCAGCAAAGGGGGCTCTTCCCCTCCTCTCCGAGCAGCAGCAGCAAGGGCTCCCTGCCCTTATCGAGAACAACAGCCTAGCTGCACAAAGGAGGTTGCTTTCCTCCTATCTGAGAGCAGCAGCTCTCTCTCCCAACGATGGATTTACCAATCCCACGTCTATTTACTCAATCCATGACAAGGGACCATAACACACCGACTCTCAAATGGTAGGAGTAATAAATGCCAATTAAGGGGGGTAAAGGGTAATCATCCGAAAGATAATATTCTAGGGCTACCATGTACTTTCTTCTTCATCACAATAACCAATTCTTCAATAATAATGTCTCAGCTAAAGAGACATAATAGCAACAGCTGAATGGGTCTGCGCCCATATAACATGAACTAAATAATCCTTAAAAATGACCCATAAAATAATCCGCAAATAGTCTATTACTAAATAGGGAAGTTGCACTAAATAGTATGCTGGAACCAAGTAATAATCCAAGATAATAATCTAGCCAGAGAAAGGGGACTGATTCAAGCCAAGTCAAGTAGTAGACCAATATAGTTGATTCACGGAAAAAATAGATATAAAACTCGGAACCCAGACTCATAGAAACGAGGCAATAAGCAAGTAGGCCGAGTCTGGTTGACGTGGGTTCAAGTTGACATAAACCGAGTTGACCTGGTCTAAGTTGGCCCAAGTTAACTCGAAAGGACTGAAGCAGCTACCCAATAGAGAACTTGAGTTAACCTAGACAGATCCAAAACACCTAGGTCCGAGTTGACTCAACGAGACTTGGTTTAATCGGGAAATATGTCATCGTCTTCCCTGCACCACTGCTTTCGAACATCGTGAGATTAAAACCAGCTCAATAAAATACGATTCTATCTTCAGAAGATAGTAGAGAACTCGGATTAAAAATAGTAACCGAAGTGAAAAAATAGAGACTCTCTTCCCGGCGGATTAAATTCAAGGTACTGATCAAAGGATTTTTTTGGAAATCAATCGGCAAATCAGCAGCTTGTATAATCATCAGCTACGATCTGGCTCTGCAGGATTCGTAGGGAGGAAGAAGAGGAAGACGAAAATCAAGCCAAAGGGAAGCTTGAAAACCCTAGGTTCGTTAAGGAGAACGCACACACCTGAGCTCATTGAGGAGAAGTCAAGACCCTGTTTAACCTAATTCAATACTTGTCTTTCTCATTACTCTTACCCCTTAAATAGGGTTCACCCTTGCAAGGTTTAAGATAAAATATTAAAAAAATACCCCTATAAATAATTATTCCAAAAATTCCCTTGCGTCCTATGAATTCTTTAACTGAAATAAAATAAAGTAAATAAAATAAAAATAATTAAAATAATAATGTTATTGCGTGCATAACATTACACCCCCTTGGGAGAAAGAGATTGTCCTCAACCTCTAGGTAGGGTATGGATGCCAACGTCTCCACCTATTCCCAAGTGGCATCTGCGGTAGCTGTGTCCGCCCTCTGGATGCCCAAAAATGGAGCATTCCACCCTAGTAGCAATTTGTTTTCGAGGTCGAATGTAAGGATGTGTGCCAAACATCACCACATCTCCCCAAATAGCATCTCTGCCTTCCATCAGTCTTGGACTGGTGTGAAACTGCCCCTCACGGCAGCCCCCCATTGGCAAAGTTGCACTACCCACACTTATCAACCCCTTCATTGTCAAAAACAGCAATTACAACAGTATTGGAGCCAGTTAGTGGCAGAAACAATCGAGCACCATTATTGACCATGCGAGAGGTCAATGAGACCAATAAAGGAGTACAACCGAGACTGAAGGCCCTTTCATATTCATTATTGTCCTGTTGAAAAATATCTTCCATCTCATTAATAGGACTAAGCAGGGAACTCACCTTTGATGTTTCAAATCCAGACCATGAGCAGAAAAAAGTCACTATGCCAATCACAAATTGATCAAGTTCAGCACCTGCTAATGTAAGATTTCCTGCAAGTGGTTCAAGTGCCACCCCCGATGCATAAGCACTAGATTCAGCACCACTGGAAACATACTGTCCTTTTCCATCACTCTGGTTTAGTGCCTTGATTGCATGAAAATAGCCATCTTCATCCTCAAGAAGCACCTTGGCTTGGCTGCCTAGCAGCAATGGATGCTGGACTGCGACAACAGCATTGTTTGCGTGGCTAGCTAGCAACACTGGTTTCAGCAGAGCCACTGGTGGTAGCACTGGTTGCTACAGTGACACAGCAGCAGCACAAAACCATTTGTGGAAGAACTCAAGGGCTGCAAGATATCCTTAAATCCAGTGTCCCAACGTGATTGTTGTCCAACACTTTAATGTCCCATGTACATCCAAAGAAGCAGCGGTAGAATCCTCTTGAGGAGTTGGGTGGACCTTTTGAAGCCCTCCAACATCTTCATAAATAAGTTTTTCATCGCCATTTCTGTTGGTCAAACTATCTTCATTTTCAATCACATTGGTAGTAGTATTGTTAGATTCCACCTTCACATCGTCAACAAGTGCAAGAGGCTTATACTCACTGCTTTCCACATAGTCTTTTTGAAATTTGGCATCTGAACCAAAACCATCAACAGGGACAGCAGGCAAGCACTGATTTCTTTCCACAAAAATTAACTCAGTTTCACCTGAAGCTTGCATGGACACTCTTGCAGCCTTTTCAATATATATGTTAGTGACTACAACCCCTGATTTCACCTCATGAATAGAACAAACCGGCAAGATTTCACCATTTGCAACTTCATCCATGCATTCTAATTCAGCACAAAGATTGCCAAATTCAACCTCTGATTCCAAGCTATCTTCAGGATTTACAGACAAATTGCATTTGTTTTCAAAAAAATGAAGATTAACTTCACCTTCTGTTTTGACATCTTTCTAAAGCGAAGTTGCAATGTTTTGCCCACTTTTACCAAAGTCAATTTCAGGTTTTGCATTAGGTTTGACATCTTCAATAGAACTAGACCTTATTTCTTCAATATCAACTGAGTCACTGCTAATAGCAGAAGCTAATCTTTCTTCTTCAAAAAAAACTTTTCCAGTATTTGTTTGCATTGCCTCCATAATAGAAGCATCTGAAGTTTCACATTCAAATATCATCTCATCCAAAGAAGTCAATTCCCCACTTTTGACAAAACATTTTGTGTTTGCATTGCCAATTTGTGCCTTACTTGTAACAGAACCACTCTTGGTTACATCAACAACTATCTCCACACACTCAAGGGAGTCAATTGTATTTTTAGTTTCCAAACGTGTATCAGTCGTGATCAATTCTCTAATAGCAGCAGAGTCTGAAACCTCACTATCTAATTTTGCATCATCTATAGCCTCTGTGACCAATTCCAGAAAACCCAAACTGTTAAGTAGTAAATTGAAGTATTCACCCAGTCTGCCAGGCATATATCACCATACCACTACCCGTCCTCCTCCAATTTTCTTATCACCTCTGAATTAGCTCCAACCTGACTATCTACTGGAGCCCATTTCTGCCCTGTAATAGTAGATGCCAATGGACACTTCGTCCTACTGTTCAACCCAGCCACAAAAAAATCATACATCAAGTCATCCACTTTCTTTGAATTAGGAGAATTTTTTATGAAGTATGAAATACAATGACTGGTATTTGAGGTTGCATCTTCCTCAATGGCATGTGAAGTGTCCTCGGATTTATCCAGTATTCTATCATGTGTACTCAGTAAAGGGTAAATATTTTTCTTCAAACCATCACAACCCCAATGGTAAACAATATGGGAAGCATAATCAGGGTCTGAGGAAAAAGTTCCACCATCATCTTCAAGCTGATTAATACCTGGATAATACACTTCACTCCCACTACTACAGATAATTGCATCAAAATCTGTTGTCTGGATTTTACCAGACTTTAGAAAATTAATTGTTTCTAACATTGGCATTGCAGTAGAAAGAGCAAATCCTGACCCATTCAATGAACATTTGGCATCTACAGAGAACCTTAAAGACATGTCCTGGACATCTTTTATAGAGTCACCAAGAGATTCTTCCAAAACTTTGTCATCTAGTTGATACAACCAACCAAGCATCTTCACTACCCCCAAAAAAATATTATCTCCATTTCTTACCACGTTGGCTCCCTTCACATATGCTGAACTCCCACTGAAATGAAACATTTCCACTAATAGTGCCCGAGCAGCAAATATAGAACCCAAAAAGATAAGCCCCACATTTTCAATTTGACAACAAATATACACACGGGTATTGTGCACATCAATAGAAAAACAAAGCCCCCCCAAAAAAAATTTCACCAGTCCCCATAAAAAATTTTCTATGAATCTTGGCATCCCCAGAACAATTGCATCTCGAAATTCATACACCCAAGCCAGAATTCCTGCAATTGGGCGTTGACTCTCTACTTCATGGAACAGAGAACCTCCATCCCCAATTTTCGAGCAACGTTGTTGTTGCTCCACCCCTTGGAGCCACATCAACGCCATGGGAGACTCGTTTTGACCTAAAAATCGACAGCGTTGCTGAAACTTACCCCAAAAGACGTTGAAATTTGTTTTCCGTTGGGCTGTCGAGGGCGAGATTGAGCAGAAGAAGCATCATTTTGAAGCCAAAGCCCACTGGAATTTTGTCCGACGGAGCCGACAACGCCTCCTCTTCTTCCGATGGCGAATAGCAGCCCTTTGGGGTTCTATTGTGGAAACCTTTTTCGAGATAGAGAACTCTCGGTTTTGATGCGTCTTTTGTTCTGGGAGACGTATGGCGTCCCGTGAGAAGGGGTTTGATGCTGAACCCAATTCAGGATTTTCCGACGAAGGTTGTGCTGAATACCCTTCCGATTTCGGAATTTCTGAGTCCCCACCGTCTGATTTCTATGCCTGGGATGACTCTGGAAATTTTTGTGTCTGCTGTTCTGGGAGACGTTTTTCGTCCCATGAGAAAGGTTTGTTGCTTGCCGTGAGAAGGGTTCATGCGCGGGACTTTTGCTCTGCTTCCTTTCTCTCTACATCCCCTTCATGAATCGCTGCCATTTGTATTTCTCTTTCTAGTCTGTTGAGTTTCTGCTTCAGAATTGGCAATTGCAATTGTTGTATGATTTGATCAATTTTTTGTCAGTCGCTGCCTATGCTTGTTGAGCTCTGAGCACCAATTCCTTTAACTCATTAATGTTGTTCTCCACCGTGTTACCCTGTTCTGATACCAAGTTGTTATGGTCCCGGATCTAACACATGGATTCATAGGGAGGAAGAAGAGGAAGAAGAAAGTCAAGCCAAAAGGAAGCTTGAAAACCCTAGGCTCATTAAGGAGAACGCATACTAATTCAATACTTGTCTTTCTCATTACTCTTACCCCTTAAATAGGGTTCACCCTTACATGGTTTAAGATAAAATATTATAAAAATACCTTTGTAAATAAATATTCCAAAAGTGCCTCTCTGGCCTATTAATTCTTTAACTGAAATTAAATAAAAATAATTAAAATAATAATGTTATTGCGTCCATAACAAGGCGAGGGGCGCAGGGACAACAAAGAGGGCCGAGAGATTATTCCAAGACATAGAGAGACCACTGGAGGCTAGAAGGAATCTCGACACGAGGAGACGGGAGAGAGGGCCCAGAGACGTAGAGAGGAAGAGGGAAGAGTTACGAAGATGACGAAGGGAGGAGAAGCCGATCTGCTGCTAAAGGGATACGTATCTGCTGCTAATGAGATACATATTTGCTGCTAATGAGTCATCCAAAACGAAATCCTAACCGAAAATTATGCTTCTTAAAAGGATACGTATTAGTTGTTAATGATATGTCCAAACAGCAATTCAAGTGGGAAATCTTGAACACCTCTTAAATAGAAATTCCAAACCAAAATTCTTGCTATAACACCCCTTAAACAGTAGCAATGACTCGGACCAGAGATTGTGATCTAGAATCCGAACAGGTGGTTAATTGCTTCACCAACGTGGGCAAGTTTTCTCAGAGACAGATGCGTCTGAGCTTGCCACTTCCATTCTTGACTTTGCAGTAGTAAAGAATGACTTCAACGATGATGATTCAATGCTTCCTCTGCTTCGATTATGTCAAGACCAACACATACCAAAATGCCAAAAAAATTCTGCTCCCTCTGCTTCGTTGAGTGGAGACTACAGCAACGTGCAGACTCACTACAGAAGCAACAAACACTTCTTAATCTCGGATAAAAATGGCGTCAAGCCAGACCCGAGCAACCGGCCTACAGGCTGTGGACATTGCCTCATTGCTTATATAGCGTAGTGCGTGGTATTTGCTGATCTCCCTTCTTTTTTCGCCTTCGACGGGAATAAGAATTGGATTTCAGGAAAACCTTTTGCTATGGAAGAGAAGCTACGAAGCCATCACCTACTTTCTTGTACTAGGACTTCGATGACCAGACGGTCTCGATAGGCATGGACGTTGACAACGCGGACCCCCTTGGCATCTTCTCCAGTGAAGGCATCGTCGAGAACCGAGCCTGCCAACGTTGATTTATTCAACGCCTTCCAGGATGATTTCGATGATACGGACATCGATTGAGCAGAAAGATGCCTCTTTTTTACGCGGTTTGGTTAATATCATATACCATGGTCCCTTCTCTTTACTTCCCCCAAGCTGGGTTCATCTTTGTGGATCTCGGGGGTATGTTGTTGGTTGCTCTGTTTCCAGGTTGGATGTGGATTTTTGGCCTCTATGTTCTACAGCTAATGATATGGTGGATGTAAAATACAGGTAATTGGAAAAAGTAATAAAAAATAATATGAGTAGGTTACCTTTGAATTATCAGCCAAGACACTAAGATGAAAATTCTAAAAAACTATACTACAAGTCCTGAAAAATCAATGATCTGATACCATGTTGATTTACAAGCATCCATTGATTTAATTGATGGGAAAAAAAAGAGACACCTACTAGGAGAAAATAAGAGGAAGAAAAAGGTTACGGACTTGTGTCCTAACCATCTTTATGAGATATCGCGTGGTTTGGACCCATCTTCCAACAACATGTAAGGTAGCAAAAAAGTAAATAAGGGTGACTTCCATAAAGATGTCATAAGGGTGTAATTATGTAAGATGATGTATGTTCACTTATCTCTTTCCTTTCTTAAAGCATGTAACCCTAAGGGTATTGTAGTTATTATAATTCCCACAACTATAAATAAGAGACTCATGGAATATGGTAGAGTATCAAACCTCTCATCTTCTCACTCACGTCTGTAATCTCTCTCTCTCTCTCTCTTTCTCTCTCTCTTTTAACTAATCATCCCTCTCTTGTTTCTTTCTTCTTCCTCCTCTCTTTCTCCACCACCTTGATATAGGTTTTCCACTATGGAATCGTAAATTCTAAAGTTAGTACCATAATTGGGCTGGAATCAAATTGAGTTGACAGGAACCTTCAATTAAATGGTTATGACAAAATTTGACTTGATTATTAACTAGGTCATAAATGTGCTCACCCTTGAACCCCTTCATGTTTGAGTTCGGTTTGGTTCAAGCCATAGGTTTTTATAAAAAAAATGTACTAAAAAAATATTACACATATATAAAAGCCAAATTAAGTAAAAAAATTTAAGAAAAACTTTATTGATAGAAAACTTGCTTTAAAGAAATTTAAAAATAAAAGAACCAGGAGCTATGCACAATATGATCTAATTGAACAGCTGGTGTGCTCTGGTTGTTGCAATTTTGAGTACTGGCCACCTGGACCAGATGGGGTAGTAGCATCAAACTTTAACCCAATGTACTTGTTGTAAATTCAAAGAGGTTCATGACATAGATTGGATTGAGGATACATAAATGGGTAACATAGTGTTTGGTTAGTAGGTTAGGTCAGATTTTGCGACCCTAGTGGTGGTTTGTTTGTTGCTGTTTTCTAGCTTTATTTTCATGACTCTTATTGTTTGTTCGCTCCAGATCTATCTTTTATAATCTTTGCATTAAAGTTTGCTCATATTTCCTCGTATTATATCCAACATGTAGTGTCCTTGCACACCGACAGGGTGAAGATGTGTAATAAACAAAAGACTAGTTACGTGGCATGCACATGAGTACACGAGAATCTATGCATTTATCCGAAGTACTAGGTTGTTGGCCACCAAGACAGCATAGCATGTTGCCCCAGTCTAATTGGATTGAACAACGTGACATAAAGATCAATCGACCTCCAACAACTAATATTTAATATTGTTTTGGATTGAGCGTTTTGGCTCAATGCCCACTTCTCTCCTTCTCCTCTGATTTTCTTGACATACCCCAGACCGTGACTTCCTCGGTTTCATGTCAGTGTTTTGGCTTTTAAAAAATTGTAGCACACCAGCCGGATGGTTTGTTTGATAGGGGACCGATCTCGGAAGGAGAGACTCATAAACAAATGAAAGACAACTTCTCGTTTTGGCTCACAGGTGGTACCGACCGACCAGCACATGGCACTGGTGTACGAATGAGCTGGTTACCGTAATACTGTGTGCTTCGGCTGATTCAAAGGATCCCAAGACAAACAAATTCTCAATTAAGTCAATAAGTCGGCCGCTCCACTAGCTTCACTGAACTGTTTTCGACTTCCCCAGGCTCGAGTACATTATTTTTAATGAGAGATTACTGCAGTCGAGGCCAATAACCCCTTCAATTCCCACTCCCCCAATTCCACTTAGCAGAGCTAAATTGAATCTAGTGGAGCTAAAATAAATCTTGCGGATACCCAAGTTTTATTAGAACTTGGGTATCCATTTGAAACTTGGTATTTTTAGTAAGAATTTGGGTATCCACTCAGAACTTGGGTATTTTAAATTTAGCTTCCCTAGATTGTGAGCTATGCAAAATTCAATTTGACTCTGCAAAATTTCAATTTAGTGTCACTAAATTTTAGTTTGGGAATTTTACCAAAATACCAGTTTGAAACAACTTATTTATGAAAATAATAAAGATCTCAATTTATTTACAAAACTACCAAATTTTGACCAGTCCACTGTATACAGGCGACACGTAAGCTTTGACTGCTTACGTGTCGCCCATCATCAGAGTGATACTGTACTTGAACACAAAGGCTGCCACATCATTATTATTAACACGTCATCTGCCACATAACTTACCACGTCATTATATATTACTTTCTTTTTGCCCTGTCATCTAGGGCCACGTAAGCACCCGCCACGTCAGCCTTCACATACGTTTTTCATTCTAACCTCTTCCACAATCTTTCTCCTCGCCTCTCGTCTCGGCTGCTCTCCTCTCGTCGCTCCCATGCTGCCGCTCGCTCCCCTGTTGTCGCCTCCCCTACTTCTGATCGCTCCCCTGCTGTCGCCTCCCCTGCTGCCGCTCGCTCCCCTACTGCCGCCTCCCCTGCTGCCGCCGCTCGGCCTCGCCCTCGCCCTCGACGCCCCCCTCTCAATTGCTCTCTCTTCGTCTCAACCTCATCTCTCGTTCTTCTTCTCCGTTCCCCTCTGTTCATCTTCTGTCAAACCCGAAGCCCCACCCTCCAAACCCGAATTTGAATTTCAGAAGCCGATTTAGGAGGGTGATTTTTTAGGGTTTTTGTTAATTGAATCGAATTATTGTATTTAATTATAATGTTGATTTGAATTTATGTGTTTAATTATTGTATTGATTTTTTTGTGATTTACTATTTAATTTTTTATTTTATGTTAATGAAAATTTTGACAAATTAAAATTATTGTAAAGTTTTATAAGATTTTTAATTAAATAATATATTTTTTAATAATTTATTATTTTTTAAATAAGGTGATAAAAAGTATACAAAATATATTATATTTTTAAACACTAAAACAACTTTTTTGTATTTTTTTTAATTTATAAATATTTTAAATGGATAATATATGGGTAAGACTTAAGAGTAAATTTTTTTCTATTTATAAATATTTTAAATCCATAGTAAATGGTTATTTTTTAAATAAGGTGATAAAAAGTATACAAATAAATTGTATTTTTAAACTCTAAAATAATTTTTTTCTATATTTGTTTAAAAATTTTAAATATTTTAAATCCATAATAAATGGGTAAGATTTAGATTTTTTCTATTTATAAATATTTAAAATTTTTAAATATTATTATTTTTTAAATATGGTGATAAAAACTATACAAATAAATTGTATTTTTAAACTCTAAAATAACTTTTTTTTTTATTTTAATTTATAAATATTTTAAATCTAATTAATTTACTTATTTTTTTAAAAAAATATGACCAAAAAAAGTGTAACGATAATTTTTTTAATTAATTAATATTTTAATTGATATTAAATGGTGTTAAATAAGTAAGAGTTAATTTTTTAATTATTTATTAAAAATTTTAAATAATTTATTATTTTAGATATAAGGTAATAAAAAAGTTTATTTGATTTTTTTAAAACTTATTCAAATTTTAATCATGTAATGATGTGGCAAATGATGTGTCAATAAGAATGACGTGGCAACCTCTGTGTTCATCTACAATATCGCGTTGGTGACGTGGCGACGCGTAAGCAGTCAAAGCTTACGTGTCACTTTGACTGTCCACATATACAGTGGACCATTCAAAGTTCGGTAGTTTTGCAAATAAGTTGAGATCTTCGTTGTTTTTATAAATAAGTTGTTTCAAACTGGTATTTTGGTAAAATTCACTTTTAGTTTTGGTATCACAAGATTCACCTTCAACAATAGTCGAATTTTCCTTTTGGTTTTTTCATGGCTGACATTCCTGCGTGATCTTTTGATGTATTTTTTTTTCTGATATGACAAACTTTCTTTAGTTGTTGTGTTGTACCTTATGGAGTTTCAACATATTTCAACACCTTGGAAACCATCACTTTTATTTTTTCTCATTTCCACAATTGGCTTCAAAATCCTTATATAATTGAGAAATGAATAAAGAAGGAAATAAGAGAAGATGGCCATTTTTCTCTCTATGAAAGGAAGGATGTTAGCCATGTGGACAGAGGGATGGCACCCTCCACCTTTCTGCTATTTTGCGACGAGGAAGGTTTTCCCTTTCTCTGCCTTCTTTCTTGGAGAGGAGGTTGACAAAGTTGGGGAAAGAAGAGGCCCACATCTTCCATGTTTTCAAAAAACTATTTTTTTTTAGCAAAATCAAAGGTATAGTTGTCCTTTTCAAAGTGAAAAGAATCATAAAATTTGTATAATTGGCAAATTTTGTTAAAATCCAGTTTTCAAAAATTGTGACAATGAACAGGAGTATACTTGTATGACTAACATGTTTTCTTTATAAGATCCCGCTAAGAGAGGACAAGTGCTGGTTCTTCTCCTCTTATTGGACTCCTATTCTCTCAGGATCTTTATCTTTTCCTTATAGGGATTTATGCCTATCAATTGACCACTACAACCAACTTACAATAGCACACCCTCACTTAGTCTGACAACAATATATTAGATGCTCAACTCAGACCCACAAATGGATTTTCAACAATTAACAAGGCAATCTTCCCTAGACCCATACTTATCCCTAGGTTCTCTGTGTGTAAAAGTCTATTAGAGACTTTGTGTCATTGATATCATAGCAATAACGCTTTGGTATCGGTATTCCGCTATCAGAGTCTGCTAGAGACTCACCTTGTCGTTAAAATGGTATCAGAGTCGAGTATTAGACTTGGTTTTGTATGTGTCAAAGAAGTCAAAGCTTAACTTTGATTCTCTTTGTTTAGGTATACATACTCCCAAACAGTTACGACCCATACCGGTCACATCCCAAGTAACATTTGTAAGGAACAAATGTACTAATGTACCAAAGACCCCAACTGGTAGGTCAGAAGGAACTCAACGGTCCTTCTTACGACACCGTGTTGAAAATTGGACACACAAATGTTTGTCCAATAATAGGCTATCCACATGGATGGCATGACAAGAATAATCCAATATTAAGTAACATAATGGATTTAGTTGGTGATATGCATCACAGCTTCTTTATGAAAAGATGCTGGGAAAAATACACCCCAGAAAGCCTTGCTTTCCTTTGCTTAGGAATAGAGAGTGACGTTAATGAACAAGTACAAAAACTCAAGAGAAGAATTAATGCCCATCTTGAGGTACTTAAAACAAGAAATACTGAAGAAACAGTAAGTTTCCTTACAGATCTACAAAGCTATGTGGATCAAGAAATAAATCCTTCTAGGATCTTAGCACCTATCCGAGAAGCGAAAATAAAAATGGTTAACAACAAACCAGGAAAAAAGGAGTTACAAGAAGTAATTAGCAAAATATCTTCTGTAAAAACTCATCATGGAACAGATAGAGATCGTCTTATACGAGACATCTGCGCCTTGACGCAAAATGAGGAATTGAGAGAATTAGTTATACAACACATCTCTCCTTTCATCACTTTGTATCAATTGGAACGATTGATTGAAATCCTGTTCCAAAAATTAGAAGAGACCTCAACTCATCTAAAATTCCTAAATGTCTGAACAAATAGGAATAGAATGTACTTCTCTCCAAAACAGTGTTCATATACATCATGAAACACAAGGAGAATACGATGAACATCCTAATCTAATGCAGGATGGACAAAAAGTGGACAATAAGTATCCCTCGGATAACTGAAGTCTACAACAAAGATTGGATTGAGTTCCAAAAGAAATCTTTCGTCTTCCAGAAGGAACTATCTGTAGAAATACAGGATACCGACTTAGGTACTTTCTGCTACAGATTATTAAGTGAATCTGACTTAGCTAAGCTAAAGAGATTCAAAAATGTCCATTATGGACTAATTCGTATAGGATTAGACCCCTTAATACGAATCAATCAGAATTTACCCTTCATAGCAGCTATAGTAGATAACTCTGTGAAGAATAATTTTGAAAAAGCCCTACTCGGAGGTGTTAGAGCAAACTTAGGATTATGCCCATTATCCTTTATAACATGGCCCAATCTACAAATAGATTTAGAAGACAAGCACATCCAAGATACCTTGTCCCTAAAAATCTATACAGACAACTGGTCGAAAAATAGAATTCAACCAGGAAGAACAGTTATGCGCATACTTGTATGCATAGTAGCCCGAGGAATCAACACTGGAAAGGTTCCAGTTAAAGATTCAAAGAAACTCACAGAATTAGCCAAAAACATTGGTTATTCTGAAAACTTGACCATAGAAGAACTCGACCCTAGAGAGTTAACATGGCCAACAGAATGGGTAGTCCAACCTTTGGCACCCAGACACCTTCCCCTCTCTCGAAAAACCATAAAGGAGATAGAAGGAAAACTAGTGATCACAAACACTAGACCCAACTTTTCCATCGAACAGGACAGACCCTCTACCTCAACAAGTAGAACCTCAAACAGTTCTCGTTTCGAAGGAATAGGAAATCCAAGGCCCAATGCTTATGTTCCTCTTCACATAGATGATGGCACATAATCCATACAAAGCCTTAGGTCCACCTATAGGAAAGAGTGACATCGTCACCAACTCCAATCAAACCTTAGAGTCTTTTAGTAAGACCCTTAATAGGTTAGAACAAATTGTTGACAACCTCCAACAGAAAATAGATTTCCTCTATGATGAACATAAACATAGAGAAATAATAAAGTGTCAAAACATCCTAGAAAATATTCTAGAAAAGATTGACCATGGAAATAGTTTTGTTTTCTTCCAAGAGTTAACAGACCTTAAACAAAGTTTAGATAATCTAAACAAAGATAAAATGCACGAACTTTTAACAGAAGTCTTAGCATTAAAAGAACAACTAGGTTCAAAAGAACGTCTAGGTTCTCCAGGTCCATCAAGGTATAAAACACCTTTTACACCTTGGACACCAGAATGATCTATAAAAAGAAACTTTTAGATCGTTTAAATTTAAAAAGAGAAAGCCTTGGCCTCGCTTTACTCCAAAGAAATACTCTTCAGCCAGAAGATAATACAATCCCAACAATGGTATGGTATTACTATTTTTGGGAAAGATATTCTGATCGCATCTACAACCTTAGATGCAAGATCAAGAAAATTAAAAGAAAGCTAAACCTTTTAGCTTTGTAAAATGATATGTAGAGCAAGACTACTAGATCAACTCCGTCTGGTACGGACAATGCAAGCCCAAAATTGGCAAGCCAGAGAAACTCTCACACCAGTAAATGAAACCGATATAGCTTATCAAGCATATCTGAATGAATGGTGGAGATTAACCCATAGAGAAATTCTACTACGGTATTTGATAAAAAAGGTTCAACGGAAGCTTCAAGAATTAGCTCTATGACAGAGTTTTTCTATTTAATGGATATGGAAACTCCATTACCATTAGGCCTTCCTGACATCACCGGATGGCTTAAAAACCTAGTGTACTTTGCAACACCTTGCATAGCACCTAGAAGAAAAAAGGATCCAGCACCACCTGCGTTTAGGATCTCTTCCAAAGCATCATCCTCCACCGATGATAAAGTTTACGCAGAATATAATACCTTCGATCACCAACCGATTTATTATGTTCAAGAAGAAAAACCTTCTTCTAGTAAACAACAAGAGCAACACAATAGTGAACCAGAAGCCTGGGAATCTGATGAAGTTGCAGAAGAAAATACCAAGAAAACAGACTACTTCGCTAAAGACAAAAAGGCAGATGATCTTGGTAAAAGATTTCGAATGCTTCATGGTAGCGACCATTTTGAAGCAGAAACTTCAAGGGTACGAGACACCCACATGGAAGATAGCTTTCAAGATAACTTCCGAAACCGTACTGCGGTTCACCCGCAAGAACGAGAAAGTTTCTCCCACTCCAAAATATCCCTGGGAGGACAAAGGTATTCGACAAAATACACAAATGTCGATCCTTCAAATGCTAATAAGGGACACAAAACCATAGATAGCATAAACCCTTTTGGATTTTACCTCAACTTGGATTGCCCCAAGGATGGAGAAAAAGTCCTTCAAGATTGGGAAAGAAGCATGAGCAATGCTGCAAATATGCACGAATCTTGGAACCAAGAATCAGCATTTAATTTCTTTACCCATGCTTTACAGGGTAATGTAGCTCATTGGTGGGACAACCTTCCCGAAGACCAAAAACGAGTTAATACCTCAATATCGATAGCCAATATCTTGAAAGGATTAGTGGCTAAGATATCAAAGGAATTTCTAGGAATACATCCAACCCTAGAAGCCTATAACAAGAGTACTAAACAAAGAAAATATTTAGAAACTCTTCAGAAATTAAACAAGTTACAAATCTGTAACATTTGTTTTTATGAGAAGTATTACTGCGAGTTTGCAAGTTACTTCTATAAACTGCAAAAAGAAGACCAGAAACCTTATCTGTCTATCTTTTATGCAAAATTGCCAGAACCATTTGCACATGTAGCTGAAAAAGACTACATTACAAAGTATTGGCAACACAATCCAGAACATGGTACCTTAACCATTGATATTTTCCTAAACATTGATACTTTAGGAAGAAGACATCGATTTGTACAAGACATGTTGGCAAATCTTTGTGAACGCCAAAAGCTACAAAAGAAAAGTAGTAAGGCAAATAAACAAACATTATGTTGTTCAAACCAGAAAAAAAATGTAGGAGCTTATGGTTGCAAAACCACCTCCCATAAGCAATGAAAATATCCTAAGAAATTTCAATAGAAAAAATTTAGGATACAAAAAAGTTCTACAACAAGGTATACTCCTAAAAAAAGATACTTTAAGAAAAGAACAACTTCTGGCCCTACCACATCCAGTAAATGGTCAAATGCATACTGCCCAAAGGGGAAAACCCCAAGCAAATGCAAATGCTGGATATGCCAGAAAGAAGGACATTTTGCAAAAGATTGTCCAAATGATAAACAACAACGGCAGTACAATACTTACATGTTACTAGTTGAAGAAAATGGATTGGAAATCATTCATTACGATGACATCCAGTCAGAAGATGAAGTATATGAACTTCATCTAGAAACTGAGTCTTCCTCCTCAGAAAACTCAAAAAATATGAGTGACTCTTCAGGCACACCCTTTGCCTAATATTCGGTTATGCTTTTGCCTTCCCGATATATAAATGGCAGCCAGCGTGGTGATTTATATCCCACTATTGTCATAATCTTCTCTGATACTACATCCTACATTTATAGAGAAATTTTATAATTAACCTGATACTCTTACCACTCGAAGATTTTCTTTCTTGTGTTACAAACAGGTAAAATGGATCCCCTCAGCAACACCCTGACGGACCTAGCAGCAGCAATTGCCACACTCACGGTATTGCTCTCAACCCTACAGTCACTATTCGACAGTCTTTTAGTTCTTTCAGAACGAGGAGACATACATGAGAATTGTGCCCGTTACGGGTTAAGTGGAGAAGTCTTACAACTCAAGGTTAAGGAATTAACCAAAGAGTTACAAGAACTCACTCAACGGCATGAAATGCCAAGCTCCTCCGGGACTTCTACCGGATCTCCATCGCGAGAAAAGGAAGCCACAACGTCAGCTAATCAGCAGATGGATGACTTTAGTGTTTTGATAAACACAGGTCGACCCGGGATTTCTACCGGTCATGCCAGGCATGAGAAGGAAATCACAACCAATCTTCTCTGAAGATAGGGGAATCAGGGATTTCTACCTGCCAGTCTAGAGCTGGAAAGGAAACCTTAATGATTTCTTTGAAATCGGAATTAGGGACTTCTACCTGTCAGTCTAGAGCTGAAAAGGAAGTCTTAACGGATCCATCCCAGATGGAAACAGACTTGTCTAGTAATGAGAAATCATTCAAGACAAAATTGGTTACCCCGTCTGAGTTTACAAGGTTGAAAAGTCTAAATAAACCAGATAAAACTAGTTTTAATGAGTTTGAGTTTTTAAAGAAATTTAAACCTTTAAAACTTTCGGACATTATGTCTGAGGAACCCTCGCTACGCCCTCAACAGGTGGACAACGGTCGTTCAAAGATCGAAACCGATCATACGGTTCAATTCCAAAGATGGAATGAACAAATTGGACAAGGGATGAACACTCCCTTCTTCACCACTGAGCCCAGCAACAGTTGGAATCAAGTGAAGCTGAGTCATGAAATAGACTCAAAATATGCATCCATGCTTTATGCATATGGATTCATAAAACAAATGGTATTCCACTCCACCGACTTATCAGTATTGGAGAAAATGCCAAAGGAAATTATGGAGGCTTGCAAAAGTTTCATCTCCATAACAAAGAGTAAAGGAATTCGACTTCATTTCGTTTCCTGTATTGCTGAAATTGTTACTGACACAAAGATGTTTCCGGGCATTTCTGTCGTGACACTTGAAGGCATCAAAGAAGGTGACGCAAAGATGGAATATGATCCCAGACATGTTCCAAAAGCCAAGCCTTTCCCAGAAACAGTCTGGCCAACCAGGCATATCCGCGGGCTCAAGAACCTGATACAGCTCATACAACAGCTGATTCAGAAAAAGAGAAGCTTCGTCTATAAGACCTCCGTCCCACTGACGATCATCTCGAAAAGCTATAAGGAGACTCTGGCATCCGTCCAGACCAGTCTCGAAGCTACGCTGAAGAAACTCCTCGGAGGAAATATCCCCTTCAGCAAAACAACAAAGGAAAGCTTCTGCCAGATGGCCCAGAAGACTTTTCTGATGGAGCACACCTGTAAATTGTGCACAGAAAGGCAGCTGTCTGAATGAGCAGTCAACAGCCACGTCAACAGACTAGGCCCACGACGAAATCAAAGTCAGCTAAGGCGGCTAAAAAGTCAGCAAAGGTGGCTCAAAAGTCCGCAAAGGCAGCTACAAAAGTCATCAATGACGGCTACACCAAGTCAACAATGATGGCTCAAAAAGATTCCTGCACGTCATCATCATGATGTCACCAGCAGCAGAGACATTTCTACCCCTGCTTTCGGCGCCGAAAGGTAATAATGCAAGGGCAAAAATGACACGCCAAAAAGACAAAAGCTACCCTTTGTCTTTAAACACGCACCTTTCAATCAAGGGTAAAAGCGGAAGACCTGAAAGATCTTCAACTATAAATTCGACGCTCTTCCAGAGGATAGATCATCGAAACTTGGAGCAACTCAAAAATTGACAAGCATTTGCATCCGACGAAGAAGGCGATTTCCGGCGATCTTTCTCCGGCAAGTTCCTCAAGCACGGTATGTGCTTAAACAGCCGTAATGGCTGAGTAGAAAAGAGGGAACCGACCGGTGCCACGGTCGGTAACTTTGGGAGTTATGTAGATAAGTAGTTTTTCTTTCCCTTTTTAAGGGTATATATTTAGTTATTTTTACTTTGTTTTGAACAATGTTTTTATATTTTCCGCATGTTTGTAATATTGTGATTCGTACAGTTGTTGTTATTACTGTTCATGTTCCGCATATATAAATATGATCTCCACAGTAGTTGTTATTACTGTTCATATTCTGCATCTATATATATGATATCCACAGTGTTTGTTTTTACTGTTCCAAAGTTACTATTCAAAAGTACTGTTCATTTTTACTATTCATGGTTACTATTCATGATTACTATTCATGTTTACTATTCACTCGTCAAAAAGAAATAGTATCGAAATAGTGCTAAATAGGACATAAGCTAGAGACTTGGAATTATTCGGCTATGCTCCGAGGTAGAAAAAGAAATGGAGTTGTGCTCTACCCTGCTGAAGCAGCCATGGAACCGCAACGGTTAATAGGAACAGCTTGGGGCCCTCTAGAGACCGTGAGGACCGCATCGACGGAATTGCCCACTTGGTGGTAAGCCGGCAGGAATAGGGTCAAACCCCGAAGAAGTTCTAAGTAGCAGCAGAAGTCATGTTGGGCCTACTAGATAGCTATGACATAGACACAAACGAGTATATAGCAGTGACATGTGGTAGGAAGCAGGAAAGTGATATGATGGTAAACTGATAGGACTGACGAAGTGTGACTGTAGTTGATTCACAACAATAACTCACTAGGCACATAAGTCCTACATGAACTATTGGATTTTCAATATAGCTTGTCTACACAAGGACTTATTGCTCACAACAACAGTAAAAATTACAATAGCTTCAAAAGGAATTGTCTTGCCTTGTCATGATGGGAATTCATTTAAGCCCAAATGCAATGCATCACAATAGGCAAATTTCATAATTCAAGAACAACAAATTGGCTAATCAATCTAAGTGCATATTCAATGTAAAAAGTAGCTCAAAAGTCTTTAATGGACTAGAACTCATACTATAAGCTCAGTAAAATGGATTAGTTCTACAAATGGGGAATATAAAATAACATAGCTCGACTCAAATATAATTTTGTAATTCAACCACACTAGTAAGGGAACTCAACATTAGCAATCATGTTTTTTAGACAAAGCTCAATCAAGAGTTTTCAAAATATAAGTGCAATGATGCTTGAATTTTGAAGACTGCCTCCCAACCAATCACTTCAATGTAAAAGCCCATTTTAAATGCCCAAAAAATTAAATCAACACAAATGTCACTTCAAATCTACTTTTTAGAGTAAATGAAATGATTTCAATGTAATGGCACAAGAAATCTGGTAAGGATCAAACTACAAAAATATGCTTTCAAAGTAAAAGCATAAGAATTACTTCACTCTTTGAATGTGGTTTTTCAAACCCCAAATCTAATCTCTAAAATTCAATCTCAAAGTTTAAGTGCCATTAGGACTCATCAATTAGGCTTCAACAGTCAAGAGAGGTAAATTTTGAGATAAAATCAACTTAAATAGTTGAGTGCTTAAAGTTGAAAAATTGAACCATTGAGCTCAGAAAGAGACCTTTTATCCTTTGAAAAAATTTAATTAAAATTATAATAACATTCTTAAAATTTTCATAACAGAGTTACTAATAACATGGATAGCTCACATATAAAATTTGAAGAGCTCTGATGGCTGAATTGAATCTTGCTCGGTTAGTTGATGTTCATTGGGTGTCTATTTCTCGTTCAGGTTCATTTGAATTGTTCATCCAACCGACTGAGGGAAAAATCTAAACATAGACATATTTTTTCGTCTCAACTTGTTTAGTCGACTAGATATTGATTAATTGATTTTTATTGGTGCCCCTTCTATTTCATGCCTTTGTGAGCCATACATATTCATTTTCCTAGTGTATGTCTTCTAAAAGAGACTCGTGGTCTTATAGCCAACCTTCATTTTCTTTTCTTTTGATTTTGTATGTGACATCTAAATGATTTCACTAGAAAGAATTGTAGAATTTAGGACTCCTTCATAGTGATCTCGAGCCAAAGAGGGAGAGGAGAAGCAAAAGAAGGAGAAGAAGAAGAGAAGAAGAGAGAAAGGAGAGAGAGTTTAGTGATCGACTTCCAACATAAGGGAGAGGAGAGTTTGAACGAATTTGAGAAGAGAGGAGAGAACTTAATTCTCTACTTCTTAGGCAAGGGCCTTTATTTATAGTTTTTATAATGCCCTTAGGGCTACAACATTACAAGAGAATAGACTTAAATAGACAAGTAATTATATCTTCATGCCATCTTTATGAGAAGTCTTCTTATTTACCAATATGCCACCTCTTGGATGTGTGGGCTTGAGCCCATCTTCTAATACTCCCCCTCAAGCTGGAGGAGAAAAGACATCATAAATACCAGCTTGTCACATATAAAAGATAGGATCTTAGACATAACCAGTTTAGTAAAAATATCCACTACTTGCTCTTGTGATGAAACATGTTTGAGGGAGATTATACCCACTTGAAATTTCTCCCGTATAAAGTGGCGGTCCACTTCAATGTGTTTGGTCCTTTCATAGAAGACCGGATTCTACGTGATATGAATAGCTGCTTGGTTACCACAATATAGACCATTAGAACCTCCTTTACCAAATCCTAATTTGGTAAGAAGGGACCTGATCCATAGGAGTTCACTGACTGTGTGAGCCATAGCCCTATATTATGCTTTTAAACTAGATCTCACAACCACATTTTGCTTCTTGCTTCTCCATGTAACCAGGTTTCCTCCAACAAGCGTAAAATATCCAAAAGTGGACTTCCTATCATCAAGTGATCCAACCCAATCTGTGTCTAAGAAACCTTCTATGTTAAAGTGGCCATTTTTCTTATAAAGCAATCCTCTTCCTAGGGCTCCTTAAGTATCGTAATATCCTTTCCAAGGCTTGCCAATGGGTAACTTGTGGTTTACGCATGTACTGACTCACCACACTTATGACATGTGATATGTCTGATCTAGTTACCGTAAGGTAGATAAGTTTGCCCAAAAGTCTTTGATATTTGCCAATATAAATATCTTCTCTCGAACTTGCACATAAGTTAATATTTGCATCCATAGGTATGTCAACTAGGTGGTACCCCATCATTTTTGTTTCTTCGAGGAGGTCCAAGACATACTTCCTCTGAGATAATATTATCCCATACTTGGATTGAAGAACTTCTATGTCCCGAAAATAAATTAGAAGTCCAAGATCTTTAGTTTTAAATTCACGACATATCAAGTTTTTTACTTCTTGTATGCTATTTGCATCATTGTTGGTTAAGACAATATCATCAATATACATAGCCAATGATATCTTTCCTTTTGAGGCATCTTTAATAAATACCGAATGATCTAATAAGCACCTACGAAATCCACACCGTAGTAGTGTTTGGCTAAATTTATCAAACCAGGCCCAAGGGGGACTGTTTAAGCCCATATAAGGACTTCTTTAAGCGGTATACGGACTCCCCATTAACCACATAATTATGTGGTTGAATTATATAAATTTCATCGTGTATATCACCATTTAAGAAAGCATTTTTGATATCGAGTTAATAGACAGGCCATGAAGAGTTAGCGACAAGTGATAATAGGATATGTACTGAATTTAACTTGGCAACAGGAGAGAAGGTTTCCTCACAATCCACTCCATACCCTTTAGTGATGAGGAGGGCCTAAAGGCAAGCTACAGACCCATCCGAATTATGTTTGATGGTAAAAACCCATTTACAACCCACCAGTTTCTTACCTGTCAGAAGCGGTGCTAAGTTTCATGTCTGATTTTCATATAAGACTTGCATTTCCTCATCCAAAGCTGCTTTCCATTCTAGATGTTTCAAGGCCTCCTAGAGGACTGTGGAATAGAGATGGAAGAAAGAGATGCAATGAACTAATAACATACAGAAGACAAGCCATGGTGAGACCAAAAGTTGGATATAGGATGAGAAGTAGTGCAAGTATGAGGTTCTTTTCTTAGAGCAATGGGCCGAGTATCAAACTGTGGACCAAATGGAATAGGGGAAGAAGGACTTACCTTAGTAGGATCCGAAAACTCCACAGGTGTGGTGTCAGCCGATGCTTTGGGGGGCAGAGTGACATCAACATTAAAAGGAACAAATAGACAAGCAGTGGTAGGAGGGAATGACAGACCCGAAGGAGCATCATTCGGGGAATAGAATGAGGTGTCCTAAAAAAAGGTCACATCCCTAGACACAAGTAACCATTGAATGGTAGAATTGTAGTAGACATAATCTTTTCGGGTGTGAGACTAACCCGAGAAAATGCACTTCATAGAGTGATGAGAAAATTTACTTTTATGAGGAGATGTGAGATGGACATAAAAAACACACCCAAAGACCTTTACAGGAAGAGAAAATGGGTCTTCACTAGGAAATAATATAGAATATAGAGTCTTATGACCAAGTATAGATGAAGGTAACCTATTGATAAGGAAACAGGCCGTAAATATGGCATCATACCAATAAAAGTAGGGTACCTTCATGGAGTAGAGCAGGCCCTGTGCAACCTCAAGGAGATGCCGGTTCTTCTTTTCAGAAACACTATTTTGTTGAGGTGTGTAGGCACATTATATTTGATGGATAAGGCCATTACCTTCATAGAAGGACTAAAACTCACTAGACAAGTACTCTTTAGCATTATCAAACCGAACTACTTGAATTTTCTTGCCAAACTAGCTTAATATCATAGCATGAAAGACTTTAAAGATAGTAAATGTTGGAAGATAAGCTCAAACCCACACGACCAAGGAAGGCCCACAAGATGGGCCCAAACCCATAAGAAGTAGGACCCACAACAATTACCATGAGCTGGCATCCTTATCACATCAGTTGGAAGATCAAGAAGGACTCACAAAAGTATCTTATCATATGGTCACGTCAAAGAAGAGTTTTAGTTTGAGTTATGTTTGTCTTTTATCTATATTGAGTTATTTAATTATGTTAGGACTTATCTTTAAGTGTTAGAGTTTAGGTGTAATTGGGACAAGGGTAGTTTTATTGTAATTGGACTCTACTACCTTCCTCTATTAAAAATAGAGGTTCATGTACTCTGATTACAACAAGTTATTGATGTCAATGAAGTATTTCACTTTTCCATAAATTCAACAGTAAATATGTCAGATCTTTCTTTAAATAGATATAACCAAGTAACCCGGGTAAAACCATCAACAAAAGTAACAAAATATTTCACTTGAGAAATATTGGAGACATTGAAGGGTCCCCATATATCAAAATGTACTAGAGAAAAGGAAGCAACACTTTTATTGGTAGGGCGAGGAGAATATGTACTCCTCTAGTGTTTGATTAACTGACAAACCTCAGAATTTAAGGTAGACAAAGATTTTAAAGAATAAAATAAATGCTGAAGAGAAGAAGTAGAAGGATGGCCAAGCCAGTTGTGCCAAAGTTGCACCTCGAATGGAGAGGATGAAAGTGCAACTAATGAAGGCAGGTCTAAGTAATACAAATCACCCTTTTCATGGCCTCCACCAATCATCCACTTTGTTGGTAAATCCTGAAATACACAAGAAGAGGGTGAGAAGGTGACAGAGCAATTTAGATGTTTTGTGAGTTGACTTACCGAGAGTAAGTTTAAAGGGAATTGAGAAACAAATAGAACATCTTGAAGTGCGATAGAGGGTGTAATAGAAGATGATCCCTTGCCAAGTACTTTGGTTTGGGTACCATTAGCTATAGTAACAAACTTATCGGGAATGCATGGAGATAAAAAATATTTAGCACGTTTTTGTTAGCCGAGAGATGTTCGGAGGCCCCGAAGCCTATTATCCAAGATGAGGAGGAGGAAGTGGTAGACAGTATACCTGAAGCAATAGCGGTAGCAGCCATAGGTAAAAATGTAAGGGAAGACCCCATGAATGACTTCATATTTTGAAATGTTTCATAGTCTTCATGAGAGAGAGCCATCGTCCCGATTTGTGATTCAGTCTTTTCTTCCCATTTATCATTGGTAACGGAGGTTGGAGTAGCTGTGGCCCATTCCGATTTTCTGTGAAGCTTCCAAAAAATTTCTACAAGGTAGTTTTGACTGTCACAATAAGTGGATATTCGAGGCTCTGTGCGAGAGTATCTAGGACCGGTTCTACCACCTCTTGTTTGGCCTCCCCTAAAATTTCTACCGCAGCCTTGGTTGGAGGATGATGTACCTCTATTACCTGAATGCATAGCAGGTGAAGCATCATTATTTGATTTAAGAGAAGGATCAGGGATTCACAGCGATGTGGCACTTATTTCATCAAAGGACGGTAGTGCGGAGGAACTAAGAAGTTGAGTCTTAGCAACTTCAAGGAATGGCTTGATATTTGTTAAACAAATTGTTGTCGCTAAAGCTTCCCTTTGGTTATCTTGAACTGAAATATCGGTGGAGTATGGTTGATTGATCTTCCACTCTTGAAGTAGACCCTAAAACTGAGCCAAAAATTCATGAAAATTGTCTCCTTGCTTAGTATTGAGCATGTTTTACAATACATCAAATTACTTTTGTAAAGAAGTCGTACTAGAATATAACTTAGTACAAGTGTCCCAAATATGTTTGGCTGATTCTAAGTGGACAATATTTTTTCCTACATGCTCTTCCATACTATTAATAAGCCAACTAAAAAAAAAAATTTCATCCTTAACCCACTTTAGATAGGATTGACTTTCTTCGTCAATCGGTGGAGAAAGCTTGGTTAAGTGACCAAGATGGTCTCAAGTAATAAGAAACCTTCTTATTGATTGAGACCAACTAAGATAATTGGATAATCCCCTTAAGGGAATAGTAGTAATTTTGAATATGTCACTCTTACGAGTATTTTCTTCCACCATGTTAAGTCAACCAATGCTTAGTAAAACACAAACAAGAGGAGGATATGATAAAGATCCAATCAAACTAAAACTCCAATTAAGATGGTGCAATTGCTCAGAAGTAGGAGTGCTATAATCCAATAATCAAGCTTGAGAAGCAATTACAGAAATAATATGCTTTCCAAAAAAAGTGGTAACCTGAGTGAGGTGGCTGCCTTCCTCCCAATCTGAATTTTAAACTCAAGAATGACCTTAAGAGTCCAAAACATTCAAACTTGTATTCAAAATGAAACCTCAATCTTGGGAGGCTCATTTTTGCCAAAAATATCCATTGTTCAAATTTGAAAAATAATCCACTTAATCAAATTTGAACATCCTTCTTTCAAATACCAGCCACTTTCAAAAAAACATAAGTTCTTATCCACTACATTAGCCACTAAATCAGGCTCCAAATAAACCAAAAATCGTATCTTAAGTGGAGTAGATCAATTGCTCACTCAAAACCAATTTAAATCCTCCTTTTGGTCTTCAAAAACTTAAGAACTCGTGGCTAGTACTTAATCCAAGCTTGGCTTAACTTTTCCTTATGATAGGTGTCATATTTATCACTTAAAAAGACACCTTTCCCTTACTCATTTCCAAAAATCCTTTAGGCAATGAAATTGCTCATAAGTCTTAATGGTTTGAAGAAGGAATTAACAATTCCAAAAACTAATAAATCACCAAAAACCAACTACTCTTTGAGCTCGGCAAAGTCCCTCAAACAATTTCTATATGTTTGGTGAATCCAAAAACCATAAATCATAAACCAACTTGATTTAATTCAAAAAAATCAAGTAAAATACTGGTCTTGAATAATGAAAGATCACGCTAATTCTCATGCAGGTCTCATATAATTCTTCCATCATATAACCATCAAATTCAATAGGTCTTCATAACCTTGATCGACAACCGATCTTGATCAAACTTGAAATATTTGACTGCAAGAAGATCGAGGACATAATATCCTTTAAAAACCAAGTATTATCTTTCACAACTTCACATATGAAAGACATTTGTTTCTTGATGTAGTATAGAGATTAAGGGTTTGGTACATAGTATGAATGTAAGGGAAAATATAACCAGAAATCACTTATCTTTCCATGATTGAATTTTTTCCTTCAAGAGCACCTTGCAAGAAACCTTCAAAGGTACTTAAGCATCACTTCAACGTGGAAGTCATAAATCATTAGCTCTAATACCATGTAGAATTCAGGACTCCTTCATAATGATCTCGATCCAAAGAGGGAGAGGAGAAGAAGGAGAAGGAGGAGAAGAAGAGATGAAGTGAGAAAGGAGAGAGAGTTTAGATATCGACTTCCAAGAGAAGGGAGAGGAGAGTATGGACAAATTTGAGAAGAGAGGAGAGAACTTAATGCTCTAACTCTTAGCCAAGGGCCACTATTTATAGTTTTTACAATGCCTTTAGGGCTACAACATTACTAGACAATAGACATAAATAGACAAGTAATTACATCTTCATGCCATCTTTATGTGAAGTCTTCTTATTTACCAATATGCCACCTCTTGGATGTGTGGGCTTTCTTCCTTGGATGTGTGGGCTTGAGCCCATCTTCTAACAAGAATGACCTTCTATCTTTTTTTCTTCCCCCTTTATGAATATTTTATACAAGGTATTTGTGAGGAAGAAGAAACTCAAAGCATTCTCCATAAACCCACATTTTGATATAATAAAAATAAATATTGATGTTTTTGGTTCTAAGTGTGTCTAGAAGAGTGTCAGGAGATATGATGTAATTAGTTTATGTTTCTTGTCTCTTCTTCACTCTTACTAGGGTGAAGAGTATAATTGTAATGTTATACTTTTATTAGTTATAAATAGAGCTTAAGGGGGAGGGTTTTGACTAAGTCCATAACTCTATTCTTCCTCCTCTTTTCTCCTCCAAATTCGTCACTCTTCTTCTTCTCCTCCTAAAATCTTCTCTACACAACTCTTCTTATTCTTCTCACCTCTGAATCCTCTTCTACTTTGATTATACATCATGGAATCCTAAGTTCCAACATGGTATCAAAGCGAACAAATATCTGAGATGGAAAGGGAGAAGAAGAAGAAGAAGAAAAAAAAAAAGAAAAAAGAGAAGTTTCTTATTTTTCCTTAAGTCTTTTTTCCCAATTCCTATTTTTCATTGGATGTTTCATTCTTTTGTCATATATTTTCATATAGAAAATTATATGCCGTTGGAAATATCTTTTAGTCTAGTTTTCAACTAAAAAATAATCGTTGAAATCATATTTTTATAGAAAGAGAAATTGACATATGAAGCAACAAAAGTCAAGTAGCTAAAAAGTTTTGTGTAGCAGCAGAAAGCTTCAAATTTCATTTTATGCTATCAAGAATGAGACTTTATATAGATAATTATATATCAAAACATCTGTAAGTATATTTTCTTACCAACTCAACCAACTCTAAATCTGAGTTTTTTAGATGGAGATATTGATCTCTAAAGAGTGTATAGTCATGTTGGCCAAAGATGAAAGAGTATTCAGTTCTACCAGATTATAGAATCCTCAATCCATGAGATTATTGATCTCAAAATAAGTATATTTTTATGAATTACATTATACTTAGATGAAAGTTATTTAAGTTTAGTTTCAAAAGGAGAAAATTTCATATAAATCGGATCTATACTTTGAGATATTCATATTGGAAGAATCAAAGGTCATGATGGTATCTTGTTGCATGCAAAGATATGAATTTAAGCTGAATTTTTGCTTCAGTTTTTGAGTTGTTGTTATTGATCAACAATATCAAGAAATTATTTCATTGTCTACCCTTGGAAAGTTTTTGTTTGTTAACTAACAATATCTGGAAATAATCTTTTGAAAATCAACTTATTTTTAGAAACTTTCCTTGATTTATTTGTCAAAGAGAAAAAGTTTTCCTTTTCTGAATTATGGCAACTTCCCAAAAATTTTGTTACTTGATTTAATATTGCAAATTACAGAAGTATCTACGTAAGGATATTTTAATCTAGGATCTTATTCAAAAGTGTGCGTTTCTTCTCTGGTTATGAGAAATTCTTGTAGCATATTAACAACATATTGGAGCAACACTCAGTGTACTTATCCCCTTATGAAGTGAGCAGCCTCACTCTGCCTATCACTTAGTGAAATCCTTTCAAGCTATAACTAGTCTAGCCTCAAGCTTTGCCTTCACTTGTTTATCTTGCCTTTCAGAATTGATTGTATTCAATAATTACATCTCTAAGCATGGATTATATTCAGAAACATGACACTAATGTCATTGGTTGCTAATTAGTTGGTTTAATATGACTAGCTCTCGGCTTGGTATATGAATTAATCACTGATGTAGTAAGCGTGGAAGCAACATCCATTACTGTTTTATTCACTTTGCTCTATTTTTTAGAAGACCTTGTAGATGCTCTCAGAACTAGCATCACTCAGTTTAGTTATTCTTTTTTACAAGAATAACAATGTTTGGCTCAACTTATTGGCAACTTATTACTCGATTCCATCTTATTATTTGGTACACATCTTCCTTATTCAAGGATGAACTTGTTGTAGATTATCTCATGTGTCCTTAAGGATTTTTACTATTTTCTAGTTATCTGTTGCTATATAACAACATGTTTGGTAAGTGTTATTTGGGTATTGAAACATTACCGCGGCTGTTATTGTGTCTCTTTGATTGAAACATTATCATTGAAGAAGAACTCCTTGGTTGCTTGCGTTGGGTTCTTTATTTGCTAAAATTTTCCTGCATTGGTTCATAAGTTGGAGATTTGAAGTACTTAAAAAATAAAGCACATGGTGACCTCAACTTCTTCATCGTATCTTCCTCATTACCCATTCCCTTTTATTATTTGGCAACCTATCTCCTACCATAATTTATTTGACTATCCCCTACTCTGGACAACCCTTTTGAAGTGCTGCTTTGGTTGGTCCCTTTTATACATATCGGTGTTTTTAAGTTCCTTGAGACTTTTTATTGGAACCCTTGGGCTTTATCATTGTCTTATGAATGACAAACATTACCCACTTTAGTGATTATTATCACAATATTTGTTCAAAATCATTTGAGGTTGGTTTCGACTTATCACCCATTCCTACTCTTTGAGACTCTATGCCCGGTGTCATACTTATCCGACACCGTGATGGAGGAGCTTATTACTACATCTATGTGATTTGTTTCAAGCTAGATTCACTGCCATTACCTCCCAGCTTGAGGGGGAGTGTTGGAAGATATGATGTAATTAGGGTGTCATTTATGTAATTAGTTTATGTTTATTGTCTCTTCTTCACTCTTACTAGGGTGAAGGGTACAATTATAATATTTTACTTTTATCAATTATAAATAGAGCTTAAGGGGAAGGGTTTGGACCAAGTCCATAACCCTATTCTTCCTCCTCTTTTCTCCTTCTCCAAATTTGTCTCTTTTTCTTCTCCTCATAAAACCTTCTCTCCACAACTCTTCTTCTTCTTCTCACCCCTTAATCCTGTTCTAATTTGATTATACATCATGAAATCCTAAGTTCCAACAGGGAGTAAAAATTCCTCAAAGGGAATCAACTCCACAAGAAAGCAGTCTAGTACATGAAGCAACACAAAGTTACAACATTCAGAATTGCTTTGTCTTACTCAACCATAAGTTGATGGAGATGATCACATGATGGATGGAGTCAAGAACATGTCCTTGAAGCTTAATATGGTAAAAAAAAATATAAAAAAAAGAAGTTAAAAATTTCGTTACATCCTGCACTTGAACAATTGATGGAGTCGAGCATATGTCCTTGGAGCTGAATACAGTTAGCGACACTTGAAAAAGAAGTTCAAATGTCGTTAGAGGAGTCAAGCTCATAGTCATATCGAGTTGAGCACATGTACAAGAAACTAAAAAACACTAGCTCGATATATTCAAATGTCCAGAGAATATCTCAAGTAAGATTTTAGAAAGAATCGATCACATGATCAAGGAATCAAACCCATGCACGTTTTCCCAAGTGGCTTTTCATTGGGGGCGCAATGTTATGGACTCAATAGCACACCGAGTCACTCAGAGGAGGAGACAATGACTCACCAAGTCACCTAATTTTACTTTTATTACTTATGTTGCTTTTAATTTCGAATTTGATTGATTATGTAATAAGACTTGAAGGTAGGGGTATAGTTGGGATTTATAAACCTAACCCTAACCTATCTTAGCGTGAATGACCCTATTTAAAGGGTAAGGAATGAGAAATAAGGTAAGTTCGGATTTAGAGTAAAATAGAGTAATTAGGTTCTTGCTAGGTTCCCTATCCTAGGGTTCTTGGCTTGAACTATCCTTGGTTGTTTGCTGCATCCATTGGGGAGTCTTTGAGGAGATCTTGGAAGGAAAAGGAGGAGTAATCAGCCTTCTCTTCCATGCTGCAATAGCCATCCATCTCTTCCACAAACCAGCAGTGAGGGAAGGAGGATTTGCGTGAGACTTTGTTATTGACTCAATAACACTGAGTCATCTACTTTAATTTTATTATTTATGTTGCTTTTAATTTCGAATTTTATTGATTTGTAATAAGACTTAAAGGTAGGGGTAGAATTGGGTTTTATAACCCTAACCTATGTTGATGTTAATTACCCTATTTAAGGGGTAAGGATGGAGAAATAAAGCAAGTTCGGAATTAGCATAAACTAGGGTAATTTAGGTTCCTTCTAGGCTCTCTATTCTAGGGTTCTTGGTGTGAACTCTCTTGGGGGTTTGCTGCATCCATTGGGGAGTCTTTGAGGAGATCTTGGAAGGAAAAGGAAGAGGAATTACCTTTCTCTTTCCAGCTGCAAGAGAAGGTCATCTCTTCCACGAAAAATCCAGAAAAGGAGAGGTCTTGACGTGAGTCTACCCAGGAAGGAGGACGGGTTCTTGTTGCTGGTAGGGAGTTCCGAATTCTGGGCAGAGGAGTTCCGAATTTTGGGCTGAAGAGGAGTTCCGAATCTGAGCTGAGGAGGAGTTCCAAATTCTGGGCAGAGGAGTTCCGAAATTGGTGCTGAGGAGGAGTTCCGAATTCCAGGCAGAGGAGTTCCGAATTTTGGGCTGAAGAGGAGTTCCGAATCTGAGCTGAGGAGGAGTTCCGAATTCATTCAAAGAGGTAACTTGAGATTCTATTTTCTTAAGTACAGCAGGTTAGAATTCTGTTTTAATTTACCTGTGTGATTAGTGGTTAAATCCATACGTTAGACAAAAGGGATTCTATTTCAACTTACCTGCGTGAACAGTGGTTGGAGACGAGATTCTTGGTTCCTTATAGTGTTCAAAAACTTTGTAACGTGCTGGATTCATCCGTATCTCGCTGAGTTACTAGATCCATGGCTAGGGACCATAACAGAATTAGTATCAAGAAAGGGATTTTCGAGCTACTGAATTGAAGGAGGTCTTCAAGAGGTATTTTTATCTATCTTTTTCGAGTTTAGAAGAGCTAGAGATTGCCCTCTTTACATTCAGCATTGGTAGTTGCATGAATTCAGAAACGCTACTCATTGACGTGAGGTATAAAGTGGGATTTCATAATTGGATCCTTAAAACAGTCTCTTGATTGCATTAGTGCATCTATAATTGAGAAAAGGAAACTCCTTTTCAATTATAACGTGTGAGGGAAGAAAAAGAGAGTTTCTTTTCACAAAAACGTGTTAAGAAACCCTCCAACAGTGTTGGATCCTTATTTGACTCGCCGAGTTACTAGATCCATGGCTAGGGACCATAACAACTTGGTATCAGAGCAGGGTAACTCGAAAGATATCAGCTGCCATGAATTGCTTGAAGCTATCCTCAAAGGCAATGCAGATAATGAGAAAAGATTAGCTGAATTGGAGGAGAGGTTCTCTAAGGTTGATATCAGTATGGAGACGTTGAATGGAAGAATGAATAGCATGGAGACTGGTCTAACTACTGGAAGGAACACAACTCCAGAGCAAAGAAGAGGGGACCATTCATATAACAGAGGGGGAGACGAGTTTACGAGGTGCACGAGTTTCTCTGGCCAGCAAGGACCCTTCATCCCAGGGGGACCCTTTAACCAGGGGGGAGGCACTGTACCAGGTCAGCAAGGTCCCTTCATCCCGGGGGGACCCTTCCACCAGGGAGGAGGCACAGTACCTAGGTACACTAAACTTGAATTTCCCACTTATAATGGGTCAGAAGACCCTTTGGTAGGGCTATATAGTTGCAAAAAAATTTTTGCCCATCAACAAGTACCAGCGTATGATAAAGTGGGGATGGCTGTTTTCCACTTACTGGGAGAAGCACAACTCTGGTATCAGAAAGTTGAGGTGGATAGACCAGTTGTGGAGTGGGAAGAATTTAAGAATTTATGCTCTCTTCATTTTGGTCCTCCGGCATATAGCAATCCCTTGGGTGATTTGGTTATGTTACGACAAACTGGTTCCGTGGAGCAATATCAGAAATTGTTCCAGGAAAATTTAGTCCGAGCAAACAGTATGGTACGAGTGGACCAACAAGTGGCGTTATTTACAGCAGGCCTAACAGAGGCGTTAAAGCTTGAGGTGGAGCTCTATGCACCGATTACATTATCACACGCGATGAATATTGCCCGTGCTTTAGAACTACGGCAGAAGGCCCTGCACAGACGACCCACATGGTCAGGGGAGAGGAGCACTTCCTCCACCTGGCAGAGCAGACACAATTATCATCAGGGGGTTCGGACCACAACACCTCCTCCCACACACACTCCGAGCAACACTTTACTAGGGGATACGAAATCGAGCAGTCATCCACCTCAGTACATAAAGAAATTGACAAGTGCTGAGATGATGGAGAGGTGGTCCAAAAATTTGTGTTACAACTGTGATGAACCATATCGGGTTGGTCATCAGTGTAAAAGATTTTTTTTAATTGATACAGTTGAAGATGATGATATCGAGGTGACCGAGGATATGATAGAGGAAGCACCACCGGAAATTTCCTTGCATGCAATTACTGGGCAAAAGTCACCCAAAACCATGCAAGTCAGAGCTCAGATCTTCGATCGGGAACTCGTGGGCTTAGTGGACCCGGGGAGCACCCACAATTTTCTTAGTTTGACGGCGGCCCAGCACCTGCAGTTACAGATTCTTCCCCATCCGACAGCCACAATCTCAGTGGCCAATGGGGAGAAGGTTCCTAGCTACGGAATCAGCAAGGCGGTAAAGTTTACTATTGGCACTACTTTGTTTCATGCTGAGTTTTTTGTTATTCCTCTGGCGGGTTTTGATATGGTATTGGGAATCAAATGGTTACAACCGTTGGGACCCATTTTGTGGGACTTTTCTGCATTGACAATGAGTTTTGTCCTACTCCTACAAGGAAGTCAGATAGAAACACAATAGCAGATTCATTCTCTGACTGTCCCGGATAATTCAGCAAGCAGTATTGATGGCATGATTGATGAGTTCTCCGACCTTTTTTGTGAGCCTACAGGGCTCCCCCCGCTCAGACAGTGTGATCACCGTATATGTTTGAAACCAAGGTCAGATGTGGTAGTTGTTCGTCCGTATCGGTACCCTCACCTCCAGAAAGATGAGATTGAAAGACAGTGTCAAGCGATGCTACAACAGGGCCTTATTCGTAACAGTAGGTCCCCCTTCTCTTCACCAGTTCTGCTCGTGAAGAAACATGATGGGACTTGGCGCTTTTGTGTTGATTATCGTGAGTTGAACTCGCTATTAGTAAAAGACAAATTTCCCATTCCGGTGGTGGAGGAGCTCCTCGATGAGCTACATGGATCGTGGGTCTTCACAAAATTAGACTTACGGTCTGGGTATCATCAGATTCGCATGCATCCAGCAGATATTGAAAAGACGGCATTCCGAACACATCATGGCCACTTTGAATTTGTGGTCATGCCTTTTGGACTATCAAATGCTCCTTCTACTTTCCAAGCGCTGATGAATGAGGTATTTAGCTCTTACCTTCGAAAATTCGTACTTGTTTTTTTTATGATATACTCATATATAGCAAATCTCAAGATGACCACTTAGAACATTTGAGAATTGTATTTGATTTATTGTGAGCACACCAATTATATTTGAAGAAGTCTAAATGCTCATTTGGGGCATCTCATGTTGCTTACCTGGGTCACATTATTTCCCATGAGGGGGTCACTATTGATCCCGAGAAGATTCAGGCCATTAGTGAGTGGCGACAGCCTCAATCTTGTTCAGCAGTACGCGGATTCTTGGGTTTGGCAGGCTATTACCAGAAATTTATTCGGAGTTTTGGTCCGTTGGCAGCACCTTTGACAAACCTCCTTAAAAAGAATTCCTTTCAGTGGAACGAGGAGGCTTCCATGGCATTTGACGCACTCAAGAATGCTCTTGCATCTACACCGGTGTTGCAGCTTCCAAATTTTGATGACTTGTTTGTGATAGAATGTGATGCTTCTGGTGGGGGCATTGGGGCCGTGTTGCATCAGAACTCTCACCCCATTGCTTATTTCAGTCGACAGTTGGCCTCTCGTTATCAGAAATTGGCTGCATATGAACGCGAGCTGATCGGGTTGGCCAAGGCGGTTCAACACTGGCGGCCATATGTATGGGGACGTACTTTTCTCATCTTCACTGATCATTATAGTCTCAAGTTCTTACTTGAGCAACGTCTCACGACGTCACCACAACAACATTGGATTAGTAAGTTGATGGGCTTTGATTTCTCAGTGGAGTATCGTGCAGGCAGATTAAACAAGGCAGCGGATGCCTTGTCCAAACATTTTGAACATCAGCAGCTCGTCTATGCCATTAGCCAGTTGCGTTTTCTCATCCTAGACATGGTCCGTGATGCGCATGCCACACTTCCAGCACTACAGGAGATGCACAAAAAAATTTCCAATGGGGAGATGGATTCTAAGTGGTCCATTCAGGATTCACTAATTTGCTATAAGCAGGGATTTACCTTCCGACCACGACCGAGTTGATTCCAGCCACTCTCAGCTTATCATGATTCTACCCATGAGGGGTTACAGAAGACGTTGTGGCATATTCGGGCGGATTTCTATTGGCCAGCTATGAAGTCCTCCATTACTACATATGTCTCCGATTGTCAGGTATGTCAAAGGAACAAATCAGATCATTTGAGTCCTGCAGGTCTTCTCCAGCCTCTCGCTCTCCTTACTCAGGTATGGGCAGATATTTCAATGGACTTCGTGGAGGGTCTTCCCCTCTCAGCCGGGAAGTCTGTTTTGTTTGTGGTGGTTGATCACTTCTCGAAGTATGGTCATTTTATTCCGATGGCTCACCCCTACACGGCAGCCCGCGTGGCTCAGACCTTCTTGGAGCATATTGTACGTTTACATGGCATTCCTGAATCTATTGTGAGTGACCGGGATGCGGTTTTCATGAGTACTTTCTGGAGGGAACTGTTTTGACTGAGTGGCACGCAATTGAAATTTTCCTCCGCATATCACCCTCAAACGGATGGCCAAACCGAGGTGGTTAATCAGACCATCGAGATGTATCTCCGGTGCTTAGTGGGAGATCGACCGAAACAGTGGGTTCAATGGTTACCCTGGGCAGAATACTGTTATAACACTTCATTCCACTCGGCCTTGCAGTCATCTCCTTTCCGGGTTCTTTATGGGAGGGACCCCCCGAGGCTTCTCTCTTATACCAGAGGCACCACCCGCGTGGATGCCATTGATGAGGCACTCATGGATCGAGATCAAGTGTTGAAGACGTTTACAGACCGGCTACAAAAGGCTCAAGTCCGGATGACTACGGCTTACAATAAGAGCCACCGGGATGTCTCATACGCGGTTGGGTACTATGTGTGGCTACGTCTTCGGCAGTACCGACAGCACTCTCTCACCGGGCCAGCGTGCCATAAGCTATCCCCCAAGTACTTTGGGCCCTTTGCCATTATTCGATGCGTTGGGCAGGTGGCATATCAACTAAAATTGCCGGACACAGCAAAGCTGCATGATGTGTTTCATGTCTCACTACTGAAACCTCACAAGGGGCCAGCCCCTTCTTCTCCACCGTTCCTTCCTCCAGTGGACAATGGCCACGTCATTCTGACACCCTACGCGGTGTTACGGGCGCGTGTGACGAATGAAAAGTGGGACATCCTCGTGCAGTGGACCGCTACAGACCCCGAGGCGGCGACATGGGAGTGGTTAGAGACCTTCAAACAGGTCTATCCAGCTTACAAGCTTGAGGACAAACTCTTTCTCCAAGGGGAGGCAGATGTTATGGACTCAATAGCACACCGAGTCACTCAGAGGAGGAGACAATGACTCACCAAGTCACCTAATTTTACTTTTATTACTTATGTTGCTTTTAATTTCAAATTTGATTGATTATGTAATAAGACTTGAAGGTAGGGGTATAGTTGGGATTTATAAACCTAACCCTAACCTATCTTAGCATGAATGACCCTATTTAAAGGGTAAGGAATGAGAAATAAGGTACGTTCGGATTTAGAGTAAAATAGAGTAATTAGGTTCTTGCTAGGTTCCCTATCCTAGGGTTCTTGGCTTGAACTATCCTTGGTTGTTTGCTGCATCCATTGGGGAGTCTTTGAGGAGATCTTGGAAGGAAAAGGAGGAGTAATCAGCCATCTCTTCCATGCTGCAATAGCCATCCATCTCTTCCACAAACCAGCAGTGAGGGAAGGAGGATTTGCTTGAGACTTAGTATCAAGAAAGGGATTTTCGAGCTGCTGAATTGAAGGAGGTCTTCAAGAGGTATTTTTATCTATCTTTTTCGAGTTTAGAAGAGCTAGAGATTGCCCTCTTTACATTCAGCATTGGTAGTTGCATGAATTCAGAAACCCTACTCGTTGACGTGAGGTATAAAGTGGGGTTTCATAATTGGATCCTTAAAACAGTCTCTTGATTGCATTGGTGCATCTATAATTGAGAAAAGGAAACTCCTTTTCAATTATAACGTGTGAGGGAAGGAAAAGAGAGTTTCTTTTCACAAAAACGTGTTAAGAAACCCTCTAACAGTGCTGGATCCTTATTTGACTCGCCGAGTTACTAGATCCATGGCTAGGGACCATAACACGCAATGGGTGATTAAGTTTTTAAATTTTAAAATTTAAGTGCACATATGTAAGATAATGCAAGTAGTGGGTCCCACATTATAATAATCTTGCACACAATTGTAAGAGGACGAAGTAGAAGAAGCCATGAAGAACAAGAGCAAGAAGATGAAGAAGCCTTGAGAAGTCATCTCAAGATCAAAGTCCCACCTTCCAACTCTAATAGCTTTGATCTGACTTCAAAGAATTCAGAGATAATGTATTTTAGAGGTTTGAAAAAATGGAGAGGGCCTCAAATTGAGCATCATTTGGGTCTTTCATCACAATCATTTGAGGTGCCTTATCATCCTCAAATGGCAGAGCGTCTGGGAGAAAATAGAACCAAGAGGTAGTCGAGCCGCAAAGAACTGAAGCCTCAGCCCCAACTCATGTTGACAATCAATTTTTCAAAAAATGTTTGAGGGTTTTGGCATTGAAATTGGGCATCCAACAGAGGATTAGCCTTCTACCACTTTTCCACATCCTCTTGGTGATGTAAATTGGTACAAAAAGGTTTTAAACATTCTTTTGAACTGATGCAAATTTTGAACTGAAATCTATTTTTTCTTCTTACTTTTGCATTATTTGTTATGACTCCAAAAGGGGGAGAAATGTTAGAGATTATTAAAATTAACATGGAGGAGAAAGATTAGATACTTTAAAGTTTAACATGGGCACATACTTGAAAAGAAGGGGGAGCTATTAAAAAAATTCAAGGGTATCAAAGACTTAAAGAAAGGAGGAGATAAACAAGGGTAAATTAATAAAAAAAATCATTTTGAATGCATTTCGTAGCATGTGGTTATTTTTTAAATGATATGTTTTATCATCATCAAAACGGCAGAGAATGAGGAAGAAGAAATTCAAAGTCTTCTCCTTAAACCCAGATTTTGATGATAACAAACATAGTTATTGATGTTTTTGGTTCAAAGTGAGCACAAACTATGAATTCCTCAAAAGGAATTGACTCAATAAGAAAGGAGTCAAATACTTGAAGCTATAGAAAGTCACAATATTCAAAATTGCATTATCTAACTCGGCTATAAGTTGGAGTTGAGCACATGATGGATGGACTTTAGCACATCCCTGGAGCTGAATACAATCAACAATGGATAAAAAACCAGGTACAGAAGTTCGTTACAAGCAATGGTTGACATATTGATAGAGTCGAGCACATGTCTCTGGAGACGAATATAGTTAGCAACTTTTGAAAAAGAAGCTCAAAAGGTCATTACAAGCAAAGGTTGACAGAAGTGGACTCCAGCACATACTCATATGGAGTCGAGCACAGGCATACGAAGTCATGCATATTCACAAGCAGCCAAACATGCAAACTCAAGATATTAAAATCTCTCGAGAATATCTCAAGTCAGGTATCAGAAGGAGTCAAACCCATGAACAAGGAATCAAATCTTACTTATAGAAAATTTGGATTTAATGGAGTTGAACTTTGTAGGAGGAACCAAGGTGTAGGATTCGACCCCACACAAAAGGAACTGTTGAAGAGCATGTGTGGGATACATGACGGGATAAGTGACGTATCTATATGCCTTCATTAACAGATCACTACACCTCCTCTCGATCACCTTCGGGCAATTCTGCCACCAGCCTTAGAGGTTTTCTTTGGCATTCATTGTAGATTGATGGTAGGTTCTTGCTGTTTCTTTTTCAGCACATGTTCTTCCAGCATTGACTTCGTATTGCTGTATGATAGGGGACACTTGCGGCTTCTTGTCCTGTTACACCTGGTAAGGGCTATCTGTAGAAACGGAACTGGTTCTGGTTGGCGCCTTTCCTCCGAGTTCCTGTATCCAGCCATCAACTGCAGCATCATAATGTTTGCTCGTTTATAAAGTCACTGTGATCATCTGATGTTTATTGTTGTTTCTGCTATCACTGTTATGCTAGTTCAAGCTAGGAAGCTAGTTGAGCTACCTCATAATAGCCGATCCAAACAGAAAGGTCATCAAGCAGCTGAACATGGTCGAGTCAGACGAGAAAGATGCAGCGAGAGTTCATCTTCCCTTGTAGGCCCTTCACTTCGACGGACCAGACTTGCCCATGAAGCTTGTGGAATTGAATCGGTAGTTGAAGTCTTCATGCTCGGCTGAAGCTATTGAACATGGAAACCAGGTAGTTGAAGTCGTTTGCCTCCATATTTTTAATCGTACTTCAAGTCGTCATCCATGCGCTCATCTTTCAAACAGCTGGAGAAGGAATGAGAGACTCCAAGTAGCTGCTGTCACTAAAAAACATCACGAGCTGAGACAGCTCACTTGAGGCACTGAAGAAAGTGAGGAAGGTCACATGTCGATTGCTTCAAAAAGTAGAGATGCATGCTCAAAATGATTATGACTGGCAAGCTCAGAGTTGTTGTTTAGCAGTTCATGGGATTCGTCTTCATGGCTTATTCGAAAGCCCATATTTACAATCAGCCACACACTTATTACAGCAACTCTACCAGAAAATCCTTTTTATCGCCGTCCTTTTTTTATAAAGGACAATAGTCACAAGAAAGCCAAATGGTTGATACAAGCTATATCTGCCCTACGTGCTTGGTTACTCTCATGAGGACATAAGTACTTGTTGCTTTTGGTACTCTGCATGTTTTCAGAAGCCTTGGACAAACGAACACGGAGAAGGTGGCAGAGTCTGGTTCTCTATTTGTTTTCTGCACGTCTAGTATAAGATATATGTGGATCCTGCAAGTTGTTCTTTGTCATTCACTTGCATAACCTGCAAGTGGCATATGCAATTAATATAAGGTTGAGGCTCTTCTTTTGGTGGAGCAGGTGGGCTCTTGCATGTATGGCCTTGGTGTAGGCTCCTTCTTTGTCAAGTTATTTCAATAAAATTATTTTTTGGTTCATGGGGTGATTGCACGAGGTGATTTGGCTCTTGACTAGCGTGTCTACATCGGTTGCATATTTTCCATATCGTCAACTCTAAAATTTTGTTCACCCCCTGAAACTCCCTTGAGGTCATACTTGTTCCAATTGGTTTTTTAAGTTATTCCAGTTCTACCATTATAGTTTCCTTCTTAAAATTGTAGTGGTTATTTTCTTTCCCTTTCATCTCCCCCCCTTTTCCTGAGGTTTCCTTTCTTGTACCATCTTTTTTTTTTAACCATTTTAGGCCTATTCATTGATCTGTTACTTTGGTTGATCCTTTTTCACACACACACACATACACATATATATATATATGTAGGTGTTTTTAGGTCTATTGAGTGTTTTTTATTGGTATACTTAAGTGGGTTTTATCACCTTAATTGAGTAACAAACATTACCATGTTTTTAATTATTATCACTATTTTGTTCAAAATCCTGTGAGGTTAGTTTTAACTCTTTTTTTATCACTCATATTTTATATTTTTTGAGAATGTATGTCCAATTGAATACTTATCCTTGGGACCTTGTGATAGAGAAGATAATTATTACAATTATTATTTTTTATTTCAAGCTGGAATCACTAGGGGAAAAGAGAAGGAGAAGCATGAAGGATTTTACAAGCTGAATCAAGACTGATCACTTTCATTACTCTGTTAATTTAATTTACACCATTTGCTTATTTTCTTTATGTATAAGAATTTACTTTGGAAATTGAGTGTTGCAGTAGTTGAGCCTCCTTCGGCATTTGGAGTAGAAGAAGTAAAATCTCTAATGAAGAATTTCATGTGTCGTGGTAATCAAATTTTATTTGACCAAAATATCTAAGTCAGGGGGAGTATATGGAGATTTTATTTTTCTTGAAGGCAAATTATTTTCATTGGAAGATATGGTTTTAAACTCGAGCTTGAGGGGGAGTGTTGAATAGTAGTTATGGGAGAGTCACATGACTCTCACAACAAAAAGTATCACAAAGTCATAATTAATGTGGTGGAGTCTAAAAGGAGTTTCATGGGAAGGAGGTCTCATTGAAGAGTCTTAGTTAAAGGTATTTTAATTATGTTAGTCTTCTATTCTTGTTCAATTATTTAATTACACTGGAAGTTATGTTTAATTTTTTGACTTTGGGTGTAATTGGGACATGGGTATTTTAATTGTAATATGATTCTACTTATTTTCTCTATTATAAATAAAGGTTCATTGTACTTATTTATAATAAGTCGATGAATTATTTCTCTTTTTTAGAAAATCAGTAGGAGTTAACCCTTGTTGGGAAACATAAGGTGACCTCGAGCTTGAAAAGAGGTGTTGCAGTAAACAAATTTGATCCCAAAGCAAAGGACTCAACCTCATTTCCACAAATGGGAGTTTAATCGTATCAAGAGGCAATATCTTTCTGTAGACCTCTGTTATGCACGCAATAACATTATTATTTTAGTGTTTTCTTTAATTTAATTTATTTTATTTTAGTTTTAGGTCATAGGGGTATTTTTGGAATATTTTATTTATAGGGGTATTTTTAGAATATTTTATTTATAGGGGTATTTTTGGAATATTTTATTGTAAACCCTAACCGGGTGAACCCTATTTAAGGGGTAAGAGTAATGAGAAATAGAAGCATTGAAGTATTAAGAATTAGGTTAAATTTAGCGTAAAGAGGCTTAGAGTTCTCCTCAACGAGCTCTAGGGTTATCAAGCTTCCCTTTGGCTTGATCTTCGTTTTCGTCTTCCCCATGTCTTCCTATTATCCCTACGGTAATGCCTGAAAGACCCGTAACCCGTGGCAGATTGTAGATCCTCCCAAAGAATCCACGTGTCAGATCCGGGACCGTAACAACTGGTATCAGAGCAGGAACACAATGGGTTATTCTATATCCCAAGAAAGATGGGTTGCTATGGGTAAGGAATTGGAGGAAATACGATCACGGTTAGATGCTTCAATTGAATGTTCGGCAATGGAGCCACGTGCTCCCACAGAAAAGGTCATACAACCTGAAATTTCCTGCATATGCGTAGGCATATGCGTAGAAGAGGCAGCTGCTGCCTTGGACGAGCAGAAAGGCCAACGGCCAGGAACTCCAGCGGCGACGACATCGGAATTTGGGGATTCCGAAATTCCAAAAATGGCTGCACCGGAAATTCCGACGGCACTCGAAATCTCCGAGCAAGCGTAGAACTTTCGATATGCCTCCAAGGGCTACGATTCTCCTCCAAGTGGTGCGATTCGCCGCCGGAGTAGCAGGTGACCCAGTCGCTTCCCTTGGGTTCGTCGGCAAACTACCCGAGAGCCCTCTGTCTCGGAAAAATTCCAAGCGGCGACGCCTCAGCGGGCTTCTCGTCGCCACCGGCAAAGCAGGATAGTTCGTCGGCGCCATAAGCAACTTTTCCGTAAGGGATCTCGGTTCCGGGAGGCTGAGGAACGACGATTTACAAGTTTCTGAGACACCTCTGTCTCGGAAACTATCCAGTCGGCGAAGCCCCGACGGGCTGCGATTCGCCACCGAAAAATCATGCGATTCCGTCGGTGCCGGGAGAGAGGAAGGAGACGAACGTCGCCGGTAATCGTCGGTGCCGTGAGGAACGGAACCGCCGGCCGTAGAGTTCGGGAGCCGCCGAAGGAAGAAGATGACTCCCGATTAAATTTTCCTAACTTAGGAAAATTTAATCGGCCCGGTCTGCTGAGTCGCAAGCCGGATCGGGTTCCTGAACCGGGTCAACCCAGGTTAACTCGGACCGGGCCCCCCCCACAAAAAAAAAAAAAAAAAAGGGGGCAAACAGAGGGGGCGTCATAGCTTTCGCGGATGCTACTTCAGCACCGGTGAAGACGTCGGCATACAGACTTCCGAGCTTGAGGACAAGCTCGTTTTCCAAGGGGGTGTAATGTTATGCACGCAATAACATTATTATTTTAGTGTTTTTTTTAATTTACTTTATTTTATTTCAGTTTTAGGTCATAGGGGTATTTTTGGAATATTTTATTTATAGGGGAATTTTTAGAATATTTTATTTATAGGGGTATTTTTGGAATATTTTATTGTAAACCCTAACCGGGTGAACCCTATTTAAGGGGTAAGAGTAATGAGAAATAGAAGCATTGAAGTATTAAGAATTAGGTTAAATTTAGCGTAAAGAGGCTTAGAGTTCTCCTCAACGAGCTCTAGGGTTATCAAGCTTCCCTTTGGCTTGATCTTCGTTTTCGTCTTCCCCATGTCTTCCTATTATCCCTACGGTAATGCCTGAAAGACCCGTAACCCGTGGCAGATTGCAGATCCTCCCAAAGAATCCACGTGTCAGATCCGGGACCGTAACAACCTCAAATTTTGGAATTGTTATATCAAAATGACAAGACAACAAATAGTTTTTTATATGTTTTGAATTTTTTTATTGATTTTTTGGCTAGATCTAGAAACAAGGTTGTAAACTAGTAACAACTTGTTTATTTTAATTGGATTTCAAACCTATAAATACCCAAGCCTTCTCTGGCTCAAAAAATAATATTGGAATGAAATTTAAAGTGTCTCCCATCCAGACTCAGGGATCCTCTTCGCCCAAACTTTGAAATTGAAGAATTCAGGTCTTCAACTTGAGTTTTTAAGTAAGCTAAGTATCTTCTTTTACTTTCGTAGTTATTTCAATACTTGGCTTGGATGATATGATGAGTTTTGATCAATTTTTTAATTTGAAATTTGAATTTCAATATCAAAACTCTTTGAAAATATTAGCATTTGTTCTGAATGCTTTATACATAGTGTTTCTAATCATATTGGTAGAATGACTTAAGTGTTAGTGGGATTCTACTCTTTTGTTCCATTGATCTATTTGCCAATCAAGAGGCAAATTGTGCTTGATTGAAAAGAAAGAGATCCTTGTTACTTAGTCATTTATTGAGTTGCTACATATCTATACTTTTGTTGCCATAAGTCCCTGTATGGGTAGGTGTTCTTGTTGCCATATGTCTCTATGTGGGCAGGTATTATTGTTGCCACAAGTCCTTGGGTGGGCAGGTATGGCTATTTTTGTAAGTCTCTTTAAGGGAAAGTTTTGTCCTAAGTTTTCTACCCATGAGGCCCTAAGTGTCTAGATAGGTGTTGTGATTTAACCTATGTAATTCTATGTTTTAGATGTCGTATGCCTTTACATAGTAGATCTTATAATCCAGGGCAAGAGATCTCTGGGAGTGGAGTAGAAATCTGAAATAATGATTGTGAACCACCATAAATCTTGGTGTTGTGGATGTGATTATTCTAAAAATTTTAAAAGTTCATTTATATTGAGTAAACCTATTCACCCCCTCCCTCAAGGTTTTCTTGAACTAATCCTTTTCAATCCAGTTAACTTTGACATGATCGGGTGACTTCTTGTTTTATTCTTTTTTCTTTTTATTTTCTTTCTTCATCATCGAGTCTTTCTTTTTTAACATGTGTAGCTCTCTTGTGAAAATAATGCTGCTTGACCATCTTGACAATGTACTTTCTATTATGAATTGGTTCCTTCCTTATTTGTACGGGTCATCTAATTAGACATGTGCCAATCGAATGAGTTATACTGCCAAAAATTTCCTTCGAGGGGCTTTGTGAGGTGCAAGTCATTCTTAATGCTCTTTATTAGTAACTTAAATATTTTCTATCATCAAAATTATCATGGACATCTTGATACCGACATTCTCCACCTTTTTTTTTTTATAAACAAGCATTCACAAGCATATGATAATATAAACTCATCTAAATTCATAATCTTGAATAAAATTTGAAAAACTCCTCTTGAGTGATATATATCTATCTTTCTAAGTTGACTCCCCCAGAGACCAATTTTTTCTTTCAATGTGTTCATTTTGAGAATTTATACTCAAAGTTCTATCACCCTTTCTAATCATTTAGATCTTAACCTCAATTTTTCTCTCCCTTTTGACATCATCAAAATTAACCTTAGAGACTATTGCTATGCTTGCTCTATCACCATGTAGAGCTTTCTCTTTCTACTATGGCATTCTCACCCCCTTTTTGACATCACCACAATTTGTATGGGGAGTTCAAATTTGTATGCTCCACTATCAACATGCACTATTTTCTGTTCTGGCTATGGCCTTTATTCCCCCCTTTTATGACATGAGCATATTGGAGTGGACATCTATTCCTCCTATTTTTGTTTCACTACCCAATTTGTTCATTTAATTATTTATAAAAAAATTCACAAGGTTTCACTATCAAAGCACAAAATTCACAAATCCTTTATTTTCAGGGATCTTGAGACCAATCATTGTGTCTCATATTTATGAATCATTTCAGGCATCTTCTACTTAGAAAAGATTTATTCTTTGCATGTGTAGTGGGGTTGCTCCACAATCACCTAGATCTTCTAGGTATTTCATTAGAGAATAACTTTTCATACTCACTTATCATTTTCTCACTCAGAGTAGATGACCCTCCCTTGGAGTTCTAACTCTTATTTTTTATCTAAGGGTTCTACATTCATTATTAAATTTTTTATTTAAAATTTTATATAATTCACCATACATAATTATCAAGAGGTTCCCACACAATCATTAATGTCATAATACCAATCAATCATAAATGCAATCAACAACTTCAATTTTTTGTTTCAAAATACAAACTAATTCAGAAAACAGAATCACTAGTCAAGTCTTGCTTAAAAATATTACACAAAAACACTAGTATTAGTTTTCAAAAACCTATTCTTGTATAATGAACTTCCATCATAAAGGTGTATCAGGTTCCTATCAAGTTCTCCTACAGTGTATTTTCTAACTTTTCTTCTCACTTTGTCCTTCATCAAACTTTGCAATTATCGCAACGAGCATATTTTCTGACCTTCTTATGATATTCTCACATCTATCTTCAATCAAAATGACTCTTGCATCCATAAGCTTATATATGATAGTAACTATTTCATGCATCTCATTTGTTGCTTTGAATTTTCTTCTTTTCTCTTAGCAAATTGAGGAAAACTTTCAGCTTCTTCAGCTTTCATGATATCTTTTTCTTAAATGAAGTTTGAGATCAAGGAGGCTGTCTCGAATCCATAGATCTTTTGACGTTGAATATGTCAATTTTCACACCTTGGTTGCTTCTGAGATGTGATATGATCATGTTATTAATTAGTGAAGTGTCCTTCTGAAATCTACTGTAATATATTGCAACCTACCCCTAAGTTATCCTTCTCAAAATTTCTAAGCTTTTACATCAACACTTGGTCGTTGAGTGTGAGTGTTCCATAAACTTATCCATTAACTGAAAACTTATAAACGAGCCTAGTATTTTTAATAGATGGGTTAGCTTTCTCACCTTGAATTTATTTCTCCCACAGAGTTCTTGAAGTATTTCCTCTAGTAACGCCTTCAATTATACTCCTAGTGAGGGTGATCATCATCCTGCATGGTCATCCACATCCATGAAGACATGTAATGAGGTGTTATTCAGTTTAATTCTTATTCCTCGAACTATTGGTTAAATGGTTCTTAAAACAAGATCCCAAGCTTTCTCAGCCGACACGTTTCATTAAACTCTAACTAGAATGTTGCACATAGAGTGTTCCTTTAGCTTGTACATGCTTACACACTATTGTCTGTGAAAGTTTTCCTGAAATCACGGGACATGATTAACCAATCCAAGGCCAACAGGTAGTGCTCAAAGAACTATCTTAGGAAGAAGTTACGAAATTTCTCTAAGTGCCCAATTCTTTCATCATAAAAAACAAAAATTTCATTCTTTACTATCGAGTCTGAACAAGTTGATTATGAGGCAAAAAAAATGTAACAGGGGTCTATTTCATATCTGACGAGGTGAGCACATAGGCAAGACGAATCCAATTGAGTTAAAAAATTCAATAACTGCAACTTCAAGAAGCAAAAGGAGCCAAGCAAAAGTCATATGGAGTCGAGCACACACTATTGGAGTTAAGCATAGATTGAAAAGACAAGAAAAAAAATTTTAAAAGTCATTACAAACAATGGCTAGAAAAAGAAGGAGTTGAGCACATGAACATGCCGTCAAATATAGAAGCAAAGAGTCAAGCCCAAGTAAGGGAAATTTCAAATCAAATTGAGGATAAAACATAAAATAGAAGTCATTAAACTCATATGTAGGAGTCTACCCCATATAGCTAGCATCAAGGAACAAAGAGTGAAACCTGATAAATAGTATGTTTTGAATTATTTAATGAGTAAACCTATGAAAGAAAGAGCAGTGTATAGTAGTCAACTATGTCAAGAGGATTCGACCCTAGGTGGATAAAGAACATGGAGGATCCAACCATATCTAAAAGGAGTTGACCACTATAGAAAGTAGAAGACATAGAATTCGACTCAGACAAAGGATTCAACCCCAAATAACAAATATAGAAATTCAAGACTTTCTAGAGGCCATAATTTTGGCTATAGGTCTACAATTTGTGTAACATTCCAAAATGATAAGCATCACAAGTAGAATTTAATAAGTATTTTTTAAGTCTTTTATTACTTTTCATTGATTTTTGACAATAGCAAGGAGCATGCCTAATTTTATGCAAAGACTAGCTTGTTATCTAGGATCATGTCCTGTAAATAGCCAAAACTTTTATAGCCTAAAACACAACTCCACACACAAATTTTTTAAAGCTTTCTTGTCATCTTTAGTGGTTTCTAAGTGGTTGGATTTTGAAATCTAAGATTCGAGTATCCAACTCAATATTTAGTCTCCAAGAGCTAAGTATTCATGCATTCATTTTCAAATCTATGAAATACAGTTCAAAGTGACATCAGTTTCGATTTTTTTTTATTTGAACACTTTTTGTTAAATTCAAAACTTCTATTCACTTGGTATTATTTGATCATACTTTGATATATACTCTAGTGCTGCTGATCTCTTGGTAGTTTCACTTAGGAATTTGGCATAACAATTTTTTTTTCAATTTGATATTCACCTAAAAATAGGTATATGTGAGCTTCATTGTGAAAACAAGCAATCCTTTATCTTAAGTCAATTATATTAGATTGACCAGTTGTATCCTTGAATCCCTTTTGGATCTATCTGTTGGCCATATGTCCTGAAGTGTTGGACATGTGCTCTAATTGAATCTTTTTGGTTTTAAGTTGTAAATGTGGTTTGGTAATTTGTAGTAGAAGTTTGATTTCCAGGGCAAGGGCTCCCTTGGAGTGGGGTAGCAATCTAAATTGGTGATTGTGGATTATTATAAAAATTATGGTTTTTTAGATGTTCTTGAAATTTTCTTAAAGAATTAGATTACCTTTAAAAACCTATTCAAACTCTCTCTAAGTTTATCTAAGAAAAAATTTCAAGTCGTATCAGAGCATGTATAAACTTTGAACCTGATTCAACATTGAGGTTAAGAATAAAATTTTTGTAATGGCTACCAACACATCTTCACAAGCTTTTGCTTTAGTTATGTTTGTGACTAATCGTTCAATATTTGATGGGGGCCTATTTACTCCCATTGGAAATATAGGATGAAATTTTTTCTCTTATTCTTTAAATTCTATTTATGGGAGATCACAACCAAAGGTCCTTAATGTCCCATGAAATTGGAAGGAGAAAGAGAAGTAGAAAAGTCACATAGGGAGTAGAGTATAGAATAGAAGAAAAAAGTCTCTTAAAACAACAAAGCCTTGAACTTAATTTTGTGCTCACTATGCACTACTCTATATTCAAGAGTGAAAGAGGAATATAGAGTAAAAGAGGAAGTAGTGCAGATAGGTATGGGGCGAGCTTGAAGTGACCCTTGAAGGGACCACACAAGTAAAAGAAGCAAAGATGGGAACTTTAAAATGAAGATGAAAGAAACCATATGTTGAACTTTGGAGGTGAAAGAGAGAAGGGAAAAAACCAAGAAGGACAGAGAGTGTTCTCGGGTAGAGGTGAAACAAGAAGAAAAGGAAGAAGAAGAGGGAGAAGAAGAAGCTCTACACGAGATAGGGAGAAGAGAGAACTCCTTGCCTTGATGATTTTATTATGAATACAAGCTCCTCTATTTATAGTGGAGGAGTGATAGAATTTAAGTACACTTTCCAAATATAATTCAACTCAATTTAGAACTTACCCAAATTCGAACTTCCTTAAGTTGTGACTTAAATTCTAAGTGCTCCATAAGGACGTGACCTCTTAGCCGGATTTTCCAGCTCGTGTGTTGAGGGCTCAATAGCACACCGAGTCACCCAAAGGAGGAGGCAATGACTCACTGAGTTTATTACTTTTAAATTTTAAATTTTATATTTCTTTAAGTATAATTTTGCATTAATTATGTAATGAGCAAGGACGCAAGGGCAGAAATGTCATTTTTAGCCCTAAAACACTTATGACGTCAAACCCTATGTAGAGGGTAGAGAAATAAAGAAAAGGCAAGTATTGAATTAGGTTAAATAGGGTTTTGAGTTCTCCTTAACGAGCTCTAGGGTTGGGAGGTCTCCTTGACGAGCTCCAGATGTATGGTTCTCTTGATTTAAGTTTTATTTCTTCTTTCTTTGAATTCTGCTTTGCATTGAGATTATCCAAGATATGGGAGAGGGGCTTTAGCCTCTTCCACATTTATAGCAGCAAGAGGGAATACTTTTTCTTCAATCCGAGCAAGAAAAGGGAAGTCTTGATTCCCTAATCGATCAGCACAACTAAAAGAGGCAGCTTTAGCCTCTAACTGAGTAAGGGAGGGTTAGGAAGTCCTAATCTCTCCTACGTGGGCAGTAGCAACCTTTCTAGAGGGTCCCTACCCTCTTAGACGTGAGAAAAAAAATGGTATAGCCCTTCCTGGCCAAGAACAACAAGAGAAATATTTTATTTACGTAGAAGACTAAGAAAAGAAAACTCCTTTTCAATCATACCGAGAACAGGTAAGGAAAGGAGGTTCTTTTCTTCATTACAGTGACCAAGAACCCTAATATAGTACTGGATTGACAATTACCTCACTGAGTTACTAGATCCATGGCAAGGGACCATAACAACTTGGTAATAGAGCAGGGTAACACGGTGGAGAACAACATTAATGAGTTAAGAGAATTGATGCTCAGAGGTTAGGCAGAGACTGACAGAAAAATTGCTCAAATCATGGAGAAAATTCCTAATATGAATCTATAGATTGAGAGACTTTCTGGGATGATGGAAAATATGACGACTGGAAGGAACTCAATTCTGGAACAAAGAGGTGAGGACAACTTGGTAAGGGGACAACTTTGGTTTCATCAAGTTGAGTCAGATAGATTAGTGCTGGATTGGGAAGAGTTTAAAGAATTATGTACTATACAATTTGGTCCTCCAGTCCATAGCAACCCCTTGGGGGATTTGGTGTTATTACGACAAACTGGTCCAGTGGAGCACTATCAAAAAAAATTTCAGGAAAAATTGGCAAGAGCAAGCCAGATGGTTCGTGTAGACCAGCAAGTCAATTTATTTATAGCAGGCCTTAATGAGTCATTACGGCTAGAGGTGGAGCTACATGCACCTGCTGACTTAGCTCGACCACTGGAACTTCGACAAAAAAGTTCAAAACAGGAGGACAACTTGGTAAGGGGACCGGAACACTTCCACTAGCTGGCAAGGGAGGCGCAACAATAATACTCAACTAGCTTCTCAGGCAGGGCAACAAGTTAGAAAATATCCCAGTATTAATCCTACAGTAGATACACATCCCAACAACCCACCCGCCTAGTATATTCGAAAATTAACTCGTGGGGAGATGGCGGAGTGCAGAGAAAAGAACTTATGTTACATTTGTGATGAAACATACAAGGCAGGCCATCAGTGTAAATGGTTGTTCTGATTAGAGGTCGATGAATTCATAGAAGATATCATAGAACGACTGCATATTGATACGACTATGGAGGATCCACCAGAAATCTCTCTACATGCCATTACTGGACAGAAATCTGCCAAAATGATGCAAGTTCGCACTCGAGTGATGGACCAAGACCTTGTCAGCCTTGTGGATTCAGGAAGTACACATAATTTTCTCAGTTGGACCGCTGCTCAACACCTTTAACTACAAATGTTTTGGTTGCCAATGGAGAAAAAGTTCCTAGCTACGACATCAAAAAAAAAGTTATGTTCTCAATCAGTAGGACTTTATTTCATTCTGAATTTTTTGTCATACCTCTAGCTGGGTTCGATATGGTTTTGGGTACTAAATGGCTGCGAGCACTCAACCCTATTTTATGGGATTTTACTGTTTTAACTATGAGTTTTGCAATGAGCGGACAACAAGTATTATTACAGAGCAGTCATGTGGACAAGCCCCATCATATTCATACGATTCACTCACAGGACAATCCGAACAACAATATAGATAATCTTCTGGATGAATTCTCAGACTTATTCAAAGAGACCTCGGGGCTGCCTCCCTTGGGGCATTGTGACCGTCGGATATGTTTAAAACAAGGATCAGAAATGGTGGTCATTCGACCTTATCGGTATCCACATCTCCAGAAAGGTGAAATTGAATGATAGTGTTAAACAATGCTACAACAAGGCCTTATTCACAACAGCCATTCCCCATTCTCATCACCAGTCCTCTTCGTAAAAAATCATGATGGTACATGCCATTTTTGTGTTGATTATCGGGAATTGAATACCCAAACTGTGAAAGATAAATTCCCTATTTCAGTGGTGGAAGAGCTTTTAGATGAATTTCATGGTTCTCATATATTCACCAAATTGGACCAGTGCTCGGGATATCATCAGGTTCGTATGCACCCAGACGACATCAAAAAATTGGCTTTTTGCACTCATCATGGCCACTTTGAATTTGTGGTCATGCCATTTGGGTTATCCAATGCCCCATCCACATTCCAGGCATTAATGAACGAGGTATTCTGCAACTATCTTCGTAATTTTGTACTTGTTTTCTTTGATGACATACTCATTTATAGCCAGTCTAAACATCATCATTTAGAGCATTTACGATTGGTATTTGAACTATTACATTCTCATCAATTATATATAAAGAAATCGAAATGCTCATTTGCAACATCACATGTGGCCTATCTTGGCCATATTATTTCACATGATGGAGTCACAGTGGATTTCAAGAAAATTCAGGCTATTGCAGATTGGACCCAACCTATGAATACCTCGGCTTTGCAAGGGTTTTTGGGATTGGCAGGTTATTATAGGAAATTTATAAGAAACTATGGACCGATTGCTGCACCATTGACAAACCTCCTCAAGAAAAATTCCTTTATTTGGAATGAGCAGGCTACTCAGTCCTTTTTAGATCGCAAATTAGCTCTTGCATTCGCACCAGTTCTACAACTTCCCAATTTTGAGTTATTTGAGGTCGAGTGTGACGCCTTAGGTGGGGGCATTGGGGCAGTTCTACAACAACACTTTCACCCTATTGCATATTTCAGCCTCCAGCTGGCAGTACGACATCACTATTTTCCAGCATATGAACGAAAGTTAATCTGGTTGGCCAAAGCTGTACAACATTGGTGGCCATATTAATGGGTCGAGCATTTCTTATTCAGACTGATCATTATAGCCTCAAATATTTTCTGGAGTAGTGTCTCACGACTTCTCCTCAACAACACTGGATAAGTAAAAATTTGGGATTTGACTTTACGGTGGAATACTATGCCGGCAGATTAAACAAGGTGGCCGATGCCTTGTCCCGACATTTGGAGACCCCACCACTTCTATATGCTATCAGCCAGCCTCGTTTTCTCCTTTTAGACTTGGCGAAGAAGGAAAATGCCAACAATCCGGTTCTTCTCGATATGCTCAAGAAAATCACAGAGGGGGCCATGGACACTAGATGGACCATTCAGGACTCTTATTTATTACCACTCATGCGTATATATCCTACACAATACAGATTTGGTTTCAGCCATCATTTCAGCATACCATGATAGTACTCATGAAGGCATCCAATAAACCTTACATCGCATTCGAGCGGATTTCTATTGGCAGGGTGTGAAGACCTCTATTGCAGTATATGTAACATCCTATCAGGTTTGTCAATGTAACAAGGTCAAACACTCAAGTCTAGCGGGTCTTCTGCAACCTTTGGCACTTCCTACACAGTTGTGGGCTAATATTTTTATGGACTTTGTCAAAAGTCTTCCACTATCTTCTGGAAAGTCGATATTATTTGTGGTGGTGGATCGATTCTCCAAATATGGTCACTTCATACCCATGACTCACCCATATACAACATCCAAACTGGCACAGATATTTCTCAAGCATATTGTTCGTTTACATGGTATTCTAGAATAGATTGTCAATGATCGGGATATAGTTTTTACTAGCACTTTTTGGCGTGAACTATTTCTTCTCTGCGGCACCAAGTTGAAGTTCTCATCATCATATCATCCTCAAACAGATGGAAAAATAGAGGTCGTTAATTGCACTGTGGAAATGTATCTCCGATGTTTTGTGGGCGATTGTCCTAAAACTTGGGTACAATGGCTACCATGGGTGGAATATTGTTACAACACTTCCTTCCACACAACGTTACAATCTACTCCCTTCAACATTCTATATGGTAGAGATCCGCCTCGGCTTCTATCATATACTCGGGGCTCCACCAGTGTGGACTCTATCGATCATGCACTTATGGAACGGGACTAGGTGCTACAGAATATTTCGGACCGCCACCTCGAAGCACATGTTCGTATGAAGGACTTGTAAGACAATGGACACCGGGATATCGAATACAAGGAAGGTGACTATGTCTGGTTACAACTCCATCCGTACCGTCAACACTCACTAGCGGGCCAACAATGTCATAAACTCTCCCCAAAATAGTTTGGGCCTTCCCCTATTATTCAACGTGTCGGGTCAGTAGCTTGTCAATTGCAACTTCCGGCAATGACTAAACTACATGACGTGTTCCATGTTTCATTACCTAAACCCTTCATACGACAATTCAGTCTCTTCCTCCGATGGACAATGGACAAGTTATTCTTACTCCAGGTATGGTATTGCGGGCCCGTCAGATTGATAACCAATGGGAGATTCTTATACAGTGGAAGGACACCGAAAAAGAAGATGTGACATGGGACCAGCTAGCCAATGTCTAACTGGTCTACCCATCTTACGAGCTTGAGGACAAGCTCTTCCTTCATTGAAGAGAGGGGGGGGGGGGGGGGCGGGGGGCGGCGCTGGGGCTTTGGCGGTTTTGAGGGCTCAATAGCACACCAAGTCACCCAAAGAAGGAGGCAATGACTCATTGAGTTTATTAATTTTAAATTTTATATTTTATATTGTTTTAAGTATAATTTTTCATTAATTATGTAATGAGCAAGGACGCAGGGGCAGAATTGTTATTTTTAGCCCTAAAACACTTATGACGTCAACCCTATTTAGAGAGTAGATAAATAGAGAAAAGGAAAGTATTGAATTAGGTTAAATATGGTTTTGAGTTCTCCTTGATGAGCTCTAGGGTTGGGAGGTCTCCTTGACGAGCTCTAGGTATGGTTCTCTTGATTTGAGTTTTATTTCTTCTTTCTTTGAATTCTGCTTTGTATTGAGATTATCCAAGATAAGGGAGAGGGACTTGAGTTACTGTTTTCTAAGTTCAAGGAGGGGCTTTAGCCTCTTCCACATTTACAGAGGCAAAAGGGAATAATTTTTCTTCAATCCGAGCAAGAAAAGGGAAGTCTTGATTCCCTAATCGAGCAACACAACTAAAAGAGGCAGCGTTAGCCTCAAACCGAGTAAGGGAGATTAGAAAGTCCTAATCTCTCCTACGTGGGCAGCAACAACCTTTCTGGAGGGTCCCTACCCTCTTAGATATGAGTAGCAAAAAGGGTTTAGCCCTTCCTGGCCAACAACAACAAGAGAAGTATTTTATTTACATTGAAGACAAAGAAAAGGAAACTCCTTTTCAATCCTACCGAGAATAGGTAAGGAAAGGAGGTTCTTTTCTTCATTACTGTGACCAAGAACCCTTATACAGTGTTGGATTCACAATTACCTCACCGAGTTACTAGATCCATGGCAAGGGACCATAACATCATGTGATATATTTTGTGGGTCCCACTTAATCTTCCACTTCATGTGTCAAAGACACCAGCTCGTGGTATCTTTTGTGGGTCCCACTAGATCTTCAATTCTGCCAACTAGTGCCAGTTCATGCCAGCTTGTGTGTTGACTCCTCTTTGCTTCTCACATCCTCATGGTGGACCCGCCCACAAGCTCATGCAACCATGGTGGGTCCCACATTGTAACACCATAAAAAATATGATTAAAATATTTAATGACATCCTAAGTAAGCTAGCATTTTATAAACAGATGGTAAAAAAAGGTTCTTGGGAGCCTCCCATGGAAATGGATGTAAAAGGCAACAATAATTCATGAAAAAAAGGGTAATAAATCCAAGTATGCTTGATGTGCTAATGGCCAATCTTCTTACTCATGTGATGAGCTTAAAATAATTTGAACAATAAGATGATAAGTTAAAGAAATTCGCAAATGCTCTTATAGTAAATGAAATTGACACCACTGAGTATGAAACTGGTTGAATTTATGGAAAAGATAAATACATCATTGACTTCAATAACTTGTTGTAATCAAAGTACATGAACCTCTATTTATAATAGAGGAAGGTAGTAGAGTCCAATTACAATAAAACTACCCTTGTCCCAATTACACCCAAACTCTAACACTTAAAGATAAGTCCTAACATAATTAAATAACTCAATATAGAAAAAAGACAAACATTACTCAAACTAAAACTCTTCTTTGACGTGACCATAAGATAAGATACTTTTGTGAGTCCTTCTTGATCTTCCAACTGATGTGATAAGGATTCCAGATCATGGTAATCATTGTGGGCCTTCCTTGGTTGTGTGGCCCATCTTATAACAATCTAAGATATGTGGGCCTTCCTTGGTCGTGTGGGCTTGAGCATATCTTCCAACACTCTCCCTCAACCTGGGGGTGAGAGAACAACATGAACTCCCAGCTTGCTACAAAGGATGTATAGAATATTATTGTATAAAATGGCACATCTTCCAATATGCCTTCATCTTCCAATACTCCCCCTTACACTATTGTGTCCTTCCATGAGGCCCTGTGGCATAACTGAGAGTAAAAATTACTCCTAGCCGGTAGCCATTGCTGGATGTAGGGCACACTCCATCTTCTATCGGTAGTGTGTCTATCGGCATTGCTCTAAAGTGTCCACCACCGTGTCCCTCCACAAGACAACGACTCTCAAGTGGTAGGAGACATAAAAGCCATTATAAGGGGAGGGGGGGGGGGGGAGGGGGGTGGGTGGTTAACTTAGATGTAATAATTTTGATATTTTTGACGGGGTAAAATAAATGATGACATGAGTCCACCTCTTCTTCAATAATAATGGCCCCAAAGAGATATAATAGCTACAGCTGAATATAACACGACCATCTTCCAACACATATAACATGAACCAAATAATAAACTTTTTAAAATAACCCATGAAATAATCCGATATAAATTTTTTTTTCTTAGATGCATAAGCTTCATCTTTTGTGCTCCCCTTTTCTTGAATGTTTTGGTCACATAAACTTATCCACAACATAAGGAATAAAATACATCTTTCTTGTACTTCTTCTACTTTGGTATCAGAGCAAGTTCTGTGAGTTGACTTGGTCAACTCATGGAGGTAATTTGATCCTTTTCTCTAAACCGTAAACCCTAAGTCTAGGTTCGTAGTTATTTTTTTCAGTCCCTACACCTATAGATTTCTTTGCATTTTTTACCTCTATACATAGTTTTTTATATTCAAAATTATATATTAAAGGAAATATATTTGAGTATACTTCCAAAAGAAAACTTATTTGTTCCAATCAGAGTTATCTCCAGAGAGATATCGATATTTGAATGAGCCAAGGTTAGATTGCAAAAAGGTTCGAACAACAGCAGCAATCTTCCGAATCTGAGGTATTGTTTGCTATAAAGAACTAGACTTTATATGGAGAGATTTATATCAAAAGAAATATTTTTATCTCTATTCTTTTACGTATTCAACCAATTTTTTATCTGAGTTATCAACAAAGATAAATTGATATTTGAAGCAGAAAAGTTAGATTTAAAAAGAGGTTCAAGCAACAGCAGAAAGCCTTAACTTTCGAGGTATTTTATGCTATCAAGAAAGAGACTTTATATAGAGAAATATGTATCAGAAGAAAATTATGTAAGTCTATTTTCTTACCTATTCAACCAATTCTCGGTATGAATTTTTTATAAGGAGATATCGATCTTGGAAGAGTCAATGGTCATTCTGGAAAAATAGGAGAAACAACACTTAGTTCGGCCAGATGATAGAGACTGAAACCTATCAGATTATTTATCTCCTAAAAATTATTTTTATGAAGTTAAGTTAAACTTGGATGAAATTTATTTAAGTCTAATTTTAGAATAAAAAAAATTCATGTCAATTTGATCTATATTTAAAGATATATTCGAATTGGAAGAATCAAAGGTCATGCTGGTATTCTATTACATTGAAAATCCAAATTTAAGCCACTTGTTTTGCGTCACTGTTTGAGTTGATATATCAGAAAATATCTCACTTCTCCCGGGTTTGAGGGCTTATTTATACATTTTTGTTATTTGGGCGTATTGCTACATCTATGATATTTGGTTAAAGCTGGGATCACTGCCATTACCTCCCAGCTTGAGGGGGAGAAGTAGAATAAGTACAAGAAAGAGGCATTTTATTTTATATGTTGTGAATAAGTTTATGTGACCAAAATATTCAAGAAATGGGAAACACAGAAGATCAAACTTGTGCATCTAAGAAGAAATTTTTATATCGGATTATTTCTTGGGTTCTTTTACAAAGTTTATTATTTGGTTTGTGTTATATGTGTTGGAAGATGGTCGTGTTATATACAGTTGCTGCTATTATGTCTCTTTGGGGACATTATTTCTTGGGTTCTCTTACATGTTATATATCACATCGGGAAACCACGACAAAGAAACTTATTATTACATCTATGTTATCCTCCTCCCCCCCCCCCCCTGTAATGGATTTTATGTCTCCTACCACTTGAGAGTCGTTGTCCTATGGAGGGACACGGTGGTGGACACTTCAGAGTAATGCCGATAGACACTACCGATAGAAGATGGAGTGTGCCCTACATCCAGCATTAGGACTACAGTATGAAGCAATGGCTTCCCGGCTAGGAGTGATTTTTACTCTCACTTATATAATGCCACAGGGCCTCATGGAAGGACACAACAGCGTGAGGGGGAATGGTGGAAGATGAAGGCATATTGGAAGATGTGCCATTTTATTCAAAAATATTCTATACATCATTTGCAGCAAGCTAGGATTTCATGTTGTTCTCTCACCCCTAGCTTGAGGGGGAGTGTTGGAAGATAAGCTCAAGCCCACACAACCAAGGAAGGTCCACATATCTAAGATTATTATAAGATGGGCCACATGACCAAGGAAGACCCACATATCTAAGATTATTATAAGATGGGCCACATGACCAAGGAAGGCCCACATATCTAAGATTATTATAAGATGGGCCACATGACCAAGGAAAGCCCACAAGATGGGCCCAAACCCATAAGAAGTAGGACCCACAATGATTACCATGAGATGGCATCCTTATCACATTAGTTGGAAGATCAAGAAGGACTCACAAATGTATCTTTATCTTAGGGTCACGACCAAGAAGAGTTTTAGTTTGAGTTATGTTTGTCTTTTATCTATATTGAGTTATTTAATTATGTTAGGACTTATATCTATGTGTTAGAGTTTGGGTGTAATTGGGACAAGGGTAGTTTTATTGTAATTGGACTCTACAACCTTCATCTGTTATAAATAGAGGTTCATGTACTCTAATTATCGGATTATTTCATGGGTTCTTTTACAAAGTTTATTATTTGGTTTGTGTTATATGTGTTGGAAGATGGTCATGTTATATACAACTACTTCTATTATGTCTCTTTGGGGACATTATTATTGAAGAAGAGGTGGCCTCATGTCATCATTTATTTTACCCCGTCAAAAAGATCAAAATTATTTGTGGTCGGATTATAGTGTTGGAAGATATGCTCAAGCCCACAAGACCAAAGAAGGCCCACATATCTAAGATTATTATAAGATGAGCCACACGACCAAGGAAGGCCCACAAGATGGACCCAAGCCCATAAGAAGTAGGACCCACAATGATTACCATGAGCTGGCATCCTTATCACATCAGTTGGAAGATCAAGGAGTCACAAAAGTATCTTATCTTAAGGTCACGTCAAAGAAGAGTTTTAGTTTGACTTATGTTTGTCTTTTATCTATATTGAGTTATTTAATTATGTTAGGACTTATCTTTAAGTGTTAGAGTTTGGGTGTAATTGAGACAAGGGTAGTTTTATTGTAATTGGACTCTACTACCTTCCTTTATTATAAATAAAGGTTTGTGTACTTTGCTTACAAAAAGTTATTGAAGTCATTGAAGTATTTATCTTTTCCATAAATTCAACAAGGTATCAGAGCAGGTTCTGTGAGTTGACTTGGTCAACTCATGAAGGTAATGTTGTGTTATGGACTCCATAGCATCACGAGTTATCCATAGGCATAGGAATTAAATTATGTCAATTTACTTTTCATGTAATTTCAATTCGGTTTGGTTTACTTTATTTGGTTTGGTTTACTTTGGGTTGGTTCAGTGTAATGTGGCGTGAACTACTTGACCTAATGGGTCATCTTTGTATTTTCGTCCTCAACCCTATTTAGGGGGACGTGAAGGAAAAGAGAGGCAAGTATTGAGAAAATTATATTTTACAGGTCTGATTCTCCCTCAGAGGTCAAGGTCGGATTCTCCCTTTGAGGTCCAAGGTTGAGCTTCCTCCAAAGCTTCTTCATTCTAAATTGAGTTCCAACATTACTCGTTCAAGAAACAAGGGTTCTCTTCCAACGTCAAGATCATCCATGGAGGGAAGAGAGGAAAGAAGGGTGACTCGATCCATGGCAAGGGAAGAACCTAACATCTTGGTATCAGACAGGTCCACCCTTGGGGATTCCTCTTCCCCTGACGATTTGAGACAGTTAGTGGAAGATAATAGGCAAAGGATAGATAACCAGGCTCATGCCCTGGAAGAGGTGCGTCAAACAACCTCTGATTTGCGTGAGGCAATAAAATCAATGGATGCTGCCATCCAAGCTCTCCTCCGGCGACAAGAGGACCAATATACACGAGCCCACCCTCCAGCTGCCTACTCTCCACCGGCCGAACACCATCCATTCCACCCACCACCTCCCCCACAACCACCAATGCGTCAACACCATTCCCATCTGGGGCCTGCCGTTCAAGGACCAAACACTGTGCCCATGTATTTAAAACTTGACTTTCCTACGTATGATGGGTCTAAGGACCCTTTGATTTGGTTAGCCAAGTGTGATCAGTTCTTTTACCATAAAAAAACACCTGCGGATGAGAAAGTGTATTTGGCGGCCTACCACATGCTCGATGAAGCGCTTCTACGGTACCACCAATTCTGAAATGACCAAGTGGTTCAGTATTTGGCAACTTTTAGACAATCTTGCATGATGAGATTTGGTCCTCCTGCCAGTAGCAATCCATTGGGCGAATTAATCAATTACAAACAAACTGGAACACTAGAGGTGTACCAAAAGACCTTCCAGGAAAGGTTAGCCCGAGCAAACCAGTTTGTTAGCCACACACAGTATGTTCATATTTTTACTGCTGGTTTGACAGAAGCTCTGCGTTTAGAAGTTAAATTACATGCTCCTACAGATTTAAACCACGCTATGAATTTAGCCAGGGCAATTGAGTACAAGCAGCGTGTTCTAAAGCAGTCACTGGTCAGAAAACCAGCTTGGCCAGGGAGGCACAATGCCTCTACGCCAAACCTATCCTATGGACCAACAAGATTTAGAGACAGTGCAGCCCCACGCCCAGACATCTCTAATTCGGCTCCACCTGCTCCTTACTTCAAAAAACTTACTCAACAGGAAATGGACCAGAGAAAGGCCAAAGGCCTCTGTTTTAACTGTGATGAACAGTATGTCTTTGGGCACCACTACAAACGATTATTCAGTATATGTCTGTGGGAGGATGGAGAAGAAATACCACCAGAGGAAGAAATTGTGGAAACTGACCAAGAAGGTCCAGAGATTTCCCTTCATGCTATGACAAGTCTACGTAGTGCAAGCACCTTGCAGGTTAAAGCCCAATTACATCGTTTACAGTTACTGGCTTTAGTTGACTCGGGTAGTACACATAATTTCATCAGTCAGCAGGCGGCAGAACAATTTGGGTTAGTAGTACAGCAACAGAATGGTCTTTCTGTGTCAGTAGCCAATGGGGCTAAAATTTCTAGTGTAGGCATCTCACCAGCCACACACTTTGATATTGAGGGATATGAATTTGTTGCAGATTTTCTGGTGATTCCACTATCAGGATTCGATTTGGTGCTAGGAATTAAATGGCTACAATTGTTGGGACCAATACTATGGGATTTCCAAGCTCTGACCATGTCTTTTATAGAGGACCAACATCAGATTATATTGCATGGCACCCAAGCACCACTCACCTGCGCACTACAGGTTGCCCAGGTCCAGTCCACAAACACATGTCACTTATCTCACTTACAGAATTTGAGGATATCTTTCAAGACCCTACTGCCTTACTGCCACTGAGGCATTGTGATCACCGTATTCGTTTGAAAACGGGTACAAAGACGGTAGTGGTACGTCCATATCGTTACCCTCACTTACAGAAGGATGAGATTGAAAGGCAGTGCCAGCAGATGTTAGCACAGGGTATTATTCAGCCCAGCAGGTCTCCTTTTTCTTCACTGGTATTACTAGTTCGCAAGCATGATAAGTCATGGAGGTTCTGTGTGGATTATCGACAGCTCAATGCCCATACAATTAAAGATAAATTTCCTATTCCAGTGGTGGACGAGCTGTTAGACGAGCTACATGGAGCTACAATTTTTATTAAACTCGATTTGAAATCTGGCTAGCATCAAATCCGAGTTCATCCATTAGATGTGGAGAAAACAGCGTTCCGCATGCATCACGGCCATTTTGAATTCCTCGTAATGCCATTTGGTCTGTCAAATGCGCCTTCCACCTTCCAGGCCCTCATGAATGAGGTATTTTCTCCTCTCTTGAGAAAATATGTATTGGTCTTTTTCGACGATATTTTGGTCTATAGCAACAGCTGGGAAGAACATCTTCAGCACCTTCACCAGGTATTTTCTCTTATACGTTCACATCATTTGGTTTTAAATCGGTCAAAATGTTCTATGGGCACATCAGAAGTGGCATATTTGGGCCACGTTATTTCAGCATCAGGGGTGAAGGTAGACCAGAGTAAGATACAAGCGGTCACAGATTGGTCTATTCCTACATCTATTATAGCCTTAAGAGGATTTTTGGGCCTAGCTGGATATTATAGAAAATCAGCCCAGAGCTCTCTTGTTGGATTCTATACAGGAAGAGGCACAACAGTACCCGGATATTATCTCCTTATGCCAGGATATTGTTAAGATCCTCACGAGCCATGGATCTTGTCACCCTCCTCTCTTCTCTTCCTTCCATTATCTTGCTTGACGTTGAGATGGAATGAGGGGCTGAAGGGGATTGAATTTCGGAAAGGAGAATTGGGGAAATTCGGAAGAGAGCTTGAAGGAGCTCTTGACCTGTTTATCTAACTTACGTTAACTAGAGTGAACTCCATTCATCATCTTCATTACCCTAGCCGTCCCCTTAAATAGGGTGGAGGACGTCCAAAACCCTAAAGACCTCTTGGGTCAATGGTTCAAACCAATAAATGCTAAACCAACCCAAACCAAAGACAAAACCAAACCAAAGACAATTACATGGAAATTGAAAAACACATTAATTAATTCCTACGCCTGTTGGTAACTCGTGATGCTATAGAGTCCATAACATCACCCCCCTCCTGGAGAAAGAGCTTGTCCTCAAGCTCGAAGGAAGGATATAAAAGTCGAAATGTTGATAACTGCTCCCATGTGGTGTCACTGGGATCGGCATCGGCCCACTGGATTAGAATTTCCCAATCCCCTTGAATGTGGCGTGCTTGTATTACCTGAGCTGGAATAGAAAGGACTCTGCCCTCATGTAGTGGCGGCAGTGGAGTGTGTAGTAGGGGCGAGTCACCTTGGAAGGGCTTCAATTGGGAGACGTGAAATACATTGTGGATCTTTGCTTCCGGTGGGAGCTGCAAACGGTATGCCACGGGCCCAATTTGGTCCAATATTGGAAATGGACCATAATATTTTGGAGACAGCTTATGGCGCTTGGCTGCAGTCAGGGACAGCTGGCGGTAGTGTTGAAGTTTTAACCACACATAGTCTCCAAGGGAATAAGATGCCTCCCGGTGATTCTTATCATAAAAGCGTTTCATAGAGTGTTGGGCCGCTTGTAGATGTGTACGTACCTCAGTGAGCATAGCATCTCGTTCAGCTAATGCTTGGTCCAAAGTGACGACTTTGGATGCCTCCGGTTCATATGGTAATAAACGAGGTGGATCTCTGCCATAAACTACCCTGAAAGGTGTAGTACCCAGTGCTGTGTGGTAAGATGTGTTATAGCAAAATTCTGCCCATGAAAGCCATTTCACCCATCTTCTAGGTGCGTCCCCCACAAAACAACGAAGATACATTTCAATAGTGCGATTGACAACCTCTGTTTGTCCGTCCGTTTGTGGGTGATAGGCTGACGAAAATGCCAATTGGGTGCCCTGTAATTTGAATAATTCCTTCCAAAAGAGACTGGTAAAAATTGCATCCCTATCACTGATAATGGATGAGGGAATTCCATGTAATCTGACAATGTTGTCCATAAATAATTGAGCGACCTGAGCAGCAGTATATGGATGCGCCAAAGCAAGGAAGTGCCCATATTTTGAAAACCGATCAACGACGACAAATATCACCGATTTACCTGATGAAATGGGAAGTCCAACAATGAAGTCCATGGAAATATCAGACCAGATTTGAGATGGTAGTTGCAGCGGTTGCAGTAGGCCGGCTGGACTTAAGGATTCGGCCTTGTTTCTTTGACAAATCTGACAAGCAGCAACATAATCAGCAATTGTGCTCTTCATGCCCTTCCAGTAAAAGTCCCGACTGATTCGGAAATATGTTTTCTGTCGACCCTCATGTGTGCTATCATGGATAGAGGACAGGATGGTGTGAAGAAGTGGTGATGTATTATGTAAAAATATCCTGTTTTTGTAGAGAATGAGACGATCCTGAATCGTCCAATGAGGAGCAGCTGTTCCCTGTTGAATATCCTGATATAAAGACATAAGATCCGGATATTGATTTACTTCCTCACGAATAGAATCTAATAGCAGTGCACGTGGGTGACTGATAGCATAAATTTGAGTGGTGGAAATATCCCGACGTGATAAGGCATCAGCCCCCAAATTCGAACTACCTGGCTTATAATGAACCGTAAAATCAAAGCCCATGAGTTTAGTTAACCAATGCTGCTGTGGGGATGTGGTGAGGCGCTGTTCCAGAAGATACTTGAGGCTGCAATGATATGTACGAATGAGAAACGGTCTTCCCCAAAGATACGGTCGCCAATGTTGGACAGCCTTGGCTAACCCAATCAATTCCCTCTCATATGCAGCTAACTTATGGTGGTGCTGTCCGAACTGACGACTGAAATAAGCAATGGGGTGCCCCAATTGTTGTAACACTGCCCCTATACCTCCCCCGGAGGCATCACATTCCACCACAAATTCTGCCTCAAAATCTGGTAATTGTAGGACTGGCGCTGAGGCTAAGGCCTCCTTTAACAGGTTAAATGCCTATTCTGTTGAAGAAGACCAGTGGAAGGCATTTTTTTTGAGCAGGCCCAAAAAGCCCTTTAATGCTGTAGTGGAGGTGGGAACCGGCCAATCTGTAACTGCCTGAATCTTGCTCTGGTCAACTTTCACGCCCCCAGCTGATATGACGTGGCCCAAATATGCCACCTCAGATGTACCCATAGCACATTTTGATTGATTCAAAACCAAATGATGAGAGCGTAGAATGGTAAATACCTGGTGGAGGTGGTGGAGATGTTCTTCCCAATTTTTGCTGTAGACCAGAATGTCATAAAAAAAGACTAACACATAGTGGTGCAGAAGTGATGAAAAGACCTCATTCATGAGGGCCTGAAAGGTGGATGGTGCATTGGAGAGACCGAAGGGCATGACGAGGAACTCGAAATGACCGTGATGTGTGCGGAAGGCAGTCTTCTCCACATCTGCCTGGTGAACTCGTATTTGATGATAGCCCGATTTCAAATCTAATTTGGTAAAAATTGTAGCACCATGTAACTCATCCAGCAACTCGTCCACAACTGGAATGGGGAACTTGTCCTTAACTGTGTGCAAGTTTAGTTGCCTATAGTCGACACAAAATCTCCAAGATTTATCTTTTTTACGGACAAGTAACACTGGTGAGGAGAAAGGAGATCGACTGGGCTGGATCACACCCTGAGCGAGCATATGCATGCACTGTCGTTCTATTTCATCTTTCTGGATATGTGGGTAACGATAAGGCCGTACCACTACTGGATCAGTTCCCAACTTTAAACGAATGCGGTGATCGCAATGACGCACTGGTGGTAGACCTGTAGGGTCATTAAATAAATCCACAAATGCTGTAAGTAAAGGAGCTAACTGATCATCACCCGTGTGTTGAATGTGCAAAGTGTGAAGTGCGTAAGGGACCTGTGCCACAATGCCTTGTAATGTAATCTGGCCCTGTGGTGCTGAAAATGTCATAGTCCGAGCCTGAAAGTCCCATAATATCGGTCCTAATAACTGGAGCCATTTGACCCCGAGCACCAAATCAAATCCAGCCAATGGAATGACTAGTAAATCTGCCTGAAAGGAATGCCCCTCAATGGTGAAAGGGGTGTTAGCACATAACCCCACGCTAGCAATTTTGGCCCCATTGGCCACTGAAACTGAGAGACCCCTTTGTTGTTGAATTTCCAAGCCCAATTGTTGCGCGGCTGGTTCACTGATAAAATTATGTGTGCTGCCCGAATCAATTAAAGCAAGTAGCATGAGATGATGTAACCTGGCCTTTACCTGCATGGTATTAGAACTACGCAGGCCATGCATGGCATGGAGGGAGAGCTCTGCTTCCTGTTGTACCTCTTCAACAATTTCATTTTCAAGAAGCTCTTCTGAATCTTCTTCCAATAATTCAATACTGAATAAACGTTTACAGGTATGTCCGGGCAGGAATTGTTCGTCACAATTAAAACATAGGCCCTTTGCCTTTCGAGCATCCATTTCCTGTTTAGTCAAAAATTTACGTGGCATAGAGTGTGGAGGAACATGAGTAGCCTGATCTGCTCGGTTAGGGGCAGAGGACCCAAAACGTGGACCAGATGCAGTACCCTGTGTTTTGTTTTGCCAAAATGGTTTTCTTTGTAAAGACTCTTTTAGAACTCTCTGTTTGTGCTCCACAGCCCTGGCATAATTCATTGCAGAGTCCAAATTTGTTGGACCCAGTAATTCCACTTCCAATCTGACTGCCTCTGTCAATCCAGCATTAAAAATCTGAACATGTAGGTGAGGAGGAACAAATTCACTAGCTCTGGCCAACCTTTCTTGGAACGTTTTTTGGTAAACCTCTAAGGTGCTGGTCTGTTTGTAGTTGATCAATTCCCCCACTGGGTTGCTGCTAGCTGGAGGTCCGAACCTTAACTGGCAAGCATGTTTAAAGTGCAGCCAATCCTGAATGGAATGGACATTTCGGTAGTGATGGAACCACATGAGCGCTTCATCGAGCATGTGGTAGGCGGCCAAAGTAACCTTGTCCATTTCCACCGTTTGTTGATGATAAAAGAATTGTTCACATTTCGTGAACCACAGTAAAGGATCTTTAGAGCCATCATATGTAGGAAAGTTAAGTTTAAAGTACCTGGGAACCGTTGATGGTGCTTGTGCGTGAGTGGTCATTGAACCCATTGGTTGGCGCAAGGGTGGATTTGGTGGTGGCGTGAATTGGTGGTGGGGAACTGGTTGTTGCTGAAAATTGGTTGCTGGTGGTGGCGTTGGTGCTTGAAGTGCAGCAAGTTGTCGTAGGATGGATTGTAGAGATGATTCCAGAGTTTGTAAGGTAGTATTGATGTGAGAAATTTCAGTACCTTGAAGAGTGGAACGTTGTTGAAGGTCTGAAAGGACTTGACGTATGTCCTCTGGAGAAGAGGAATCACCGAGGGTGGACCTGTTTGATACCACGTTGTTAAGATCCTCACGAGCCATGGATCTTGTCACCCTCCTCTCTTCTCTTCCTTCCATTATCTTGCTTGACGTTGAGATGGAATGAGGGGCTGAAGGGGATTGAATTTTGGAAAGGAGAATTGGGGAAATTCGGAAGAGAGCTTGAAGGAGCTCTTGACCTGTTTATCTAACTTACGTTAACTAGAGTGAACTCCATTCATCATCTTCATTACCCTAGCCGTCCCCTTAAATAGGGTGGAGGACGTCCAAAACCCTAAAGACCTCTTGGGTCAATGGTTCAAACCAATAAATGCTAAACCAACCCAAACCAAAGACAAAACCAAACCAAAGACAATTACATGGAAATTGAAAAACACATTAATTAATTCCTACGCCTGTTGGTAACTCGTGATGCTATAGAGTCCATAACAGATATCCAGCAGGGCACAGCGGCACCACATTGGACGATTCAGGACAATCTCATCCTCTACAAGAACAGAATTTTTCTACACCACACATCCCCTCTGATTAACAGTATTTTAGCCTCCTTCCATGACAGTACACATGAGGGCCGATAGAAAACATATTTTCGGATCAGTAATGAATTTTATTGGAGGGGCATGAAGCGCAGTATAGCTGATTATGTGGCGGGTTGTCAGACTTGTCAACGGAATAAAGCTGAAACATTAAGTCCAGCGGGGTTGCTCCAACCACTTCAGCTTCTATCACAGGTCTGGTCTGATATTTCTATGGACTTCATAGATGGACTTCCCTCTTCGTCGGGTAAATCTATTATCCTTGTAGTGGTGGATCGTTTCTCTAAATATGGGCATTTCATTCCTCTAGCACATCCTTACACTGCAACTCAGGTAGCTCAACTTTTTATGGATAACATTGTATGATTACATGGGATGCCTAATTCAATTACCAGTGATAGGGATGCAATATTTACAAGTACCTTCTGGAAAGAACTCTTCAAGTTACAAGGCACAACGTTAGCCTTTTCTTCAGCCTACCATCCACAGACTGATGGTCAGACAGAGATCGTCAATAGAACCATTGAAATGTATCTCCGTTGTTTCGTGGGGGGCTCACCTAAGAGGTGGGTTAAGTGGCTCGCCTGGGCTGAGTTCTATTACAACACCTCCTACCATAGCGTACTCGGCACAACCCCATTCAAGGTGGTATATGGTAGAGAACCTCCCCGTCTTTTAGCCTATGAACAAGGGGCCTCTAAAGTTGCCACTTTGGACCAAGCATTAGCTGAAAGAGACATATTCATCACTGACGTGCGCACTCATCTATAGAAGGCACAAAATTCTATGAAACAATATTATGACAAGAAGCACCGGGAAGTCTTCTTTTCTCCTGGAGATTATATTTGGTTGCATCTCCAACACTACAGGCAGCTGTCGTTGACAGCCTCCAAACGTCACAAGCTCTCTCCAAAATATTATGGTCCCTTTCAGGTGATGGACCGCATTGGGATAGTGGCCTACAGATTGCAGCTTCCGCCAGAGGCCGGAATTCACAACGTCTTTCATGTCTCCCAATTAAAGGGTTTCCACGGAGATTTGCCTTTGCTACACACCCCGCTGCCACCACTCCATGAGGGACGTGTACTTTCTACCCTAGCATAGGTATTACAAACTCGCCGTATTAAGGGTGATTGGGAGATCTTAGTGCAATGGGCAGATGCTGACCCCAATGACACGATATGGGAGCCATTAGCGGCGTTTCACACCCTCTACCCATACTTTGAGCTTGAGGACAAGCTTTTTCTCCAAGGAGGGGGGGGGGGGGGGGGGGGGGGGGGGGGGGGGGGGGGGGGGGGGGGGTGATGTTATGGACTCCATAGCATCACGAGTTATCCATAGGCATAGGAATTAAATTATGTCAATTTACTTTTCATGTAATTTCAATTCTGTTTGGTTTACTTTATTTGGTTTGGTTTACTTTGGGTTGGTTCAGTGTAATGTGGCGTGAACCACTTGACCTAATGGGTCATCTTTGTATTTTCGTCCTCAACCCTATTTAGAGGGACGTGAAGGAAAAGAGAGGCAAGTATTGAGAAAATTATATTTTACAGGTCTGATTCTCCCTCAGAGGTCAAGGTCGGATTCTCCCTTTGAGGTCCAAGGTTGAGCTTCCTCCAAAGCTCCTTCATTCTAAATTGAGTTCCACCATTACTCGTTCAAGAAACAAGGGTTCTCTTCCAACGTCAAGATCATCCATGGAGGTAAGAGAGGAAAGAAGGGTGACTCGATCCATGGCAAGGGAAGAACCTAACATGTTGTCCCTTTTCTCTAAACCCTAAACCCTAGGTTTCTGTCATGTCGTCTGGTGAACTACCATTACCTCCTAGTTTGAGGGAGAGAAGTACAAGAAAGATGTATTTTATTCCTTATGTTGTGGATAAGTTTATGTGACCAAAATATTCAAGAAAGGGGGACCACAAAAGATGAATCTTGTGCATCTAAGAAGAAATTTTTATATCGGATGTTTCATGGGTTCTTTTAAAAAGTTTATTATTTGGTTTGTGTTATATGTGTTGGAAGATGGTTGTGTTATATACAGTTGCTGCTATTATGTCTCTTTGGGGACATTATTTCTTGGGTTCTCTTACGTGTTATATATCGCATTGGGAAACCATGACGGAGAAACTTATTATTACATCTATGTTATCCCCCCCTCCCTGTAATGGCTTTTTTGTCTCCTACCACTTGAGAGTCATTGTCCTGTAGAGGGACGCGGTGGTGGACACTTCAGAGCAATGCCGACAGACCCACTACCGATAGAAGACGGAGTGTGCCCTACATCCAGCATTAGGATTGGAGTATGAAGCAATGGCTTAGTGGCTAGGAGTGATTTTCACTCTCACTTATATAATGCCGCAGGGCCTCATGGAAGGATGCAACAGTGTGAGGGGGAATGTTGGAAGATGAAGGCATATTGGAAGATGTGCCATTTTATACAAAAATATTCTTTACATCATTTGCAGCAAGCTGGGAGTTCATGTTCTCTCACCCCCAACTTGAGGGGGAGTGTTGGAAGATAAGTTCAAGCCCACACGACCAAGGAAGGCCCACATATCTAAGATTATTATAAGATGGGCCACACAACTAAGGAAGGCCCACAAGATGGGCCCAAACCCATAAGATGTAAGACCCACAATGATTACCATGAGCTGATATCCTTATCACATCAGTTGGAAGATCAAGAAGGACTCAAGAAAGTATCTTTATCTAATGGTCACATCCTAGAAGAGTTTTAGTTTGAGTTAGGTTTGTCTTTTATCTATATTGATTTATTTAATTATGCTAGAACTTATCTTTAAGTGATAGAGTTTGGGTGTAATTGGGACAATAGAAGTTTTATTGTAATTGGACTCTACTGCATTCCTCTATTATTAATAGAGGTTCATGTATTCTGATTACAACAAGTTATTGAAGTCAATGAAGTATTTCACTTTTCCATAAATTCAACAAAATTAATTTGGGTGATGATATTGCATTTTTTTCAAGAGATTCAAAAGATTTTCTAGGTTTTTGATAGACAGAGGAAAAAAAAATATAACAACAAATTCTTCAAGCATGGAAGCAAGAGCCATTTCATTGCTAATTGTCTAATGAGGAAGATAGAAACAAATCCAACCAAGAAAAAGGCTACAAGAGTTAAAATATGGGATGAAACACTATTTGATTTAGAGAATGAAGCTCAAGAGAAAGATGTGGCCAGCTTTCCTCTCATGATTTTAGAAGAAGTGGTATGCTCCAAAATAGATGACAATGAGTGCTATATAGATATGCATTGAAAATGTGAATATTTTCTAGTCAAGAATAGAAAATTGACTAAATATGGCTTAAATACTATCCATAACGATATTGTTGTTATGCTAGACTCATTAAGTGATAAACATGAAGAGCAAGTATAATTGAATAGCGAGGAGCTAAATAATGTAACATCACATGATATTTGAGCAAGTATAGATGAAGATGAGGTTTCGAAAGCCTAGTATTTCTCTCAAAAAAGAAAAAGGGAACATTTAAAGACTGATTTAAAAAATTCCCTAAGTCATTATAGAGTTGGAAACCTTCATCCAATCTCAAAGGTTTCACAAGATAAAGGTCTAGGTTACAATGAAAATGCTTGTCAATGAAATTTTTAAAAAGTACTTTATTAGATCTAGCACCATAGAAGTATTAACCATGTGTTGACTCTCTTCTTGTTTTTGGTGATAGCAAAACTTAATAGAGCTAACAATTATAAATTAAGTATTTCTGATACTTTACCTTCAAGAGACATGCATTCAAGGTCTAAAGCTTCAAAATGAATCATGCCCATCAAAGACCTCAAGCATCATGGAAAGTCAATCTTGAAGAAGCACCCTTGGAATATTAAGACAAAGTGAAGACTAGAGTTTAGGATTTACTAAGATATGTTAAGAATAAGTCTATGTGAAAGAGAGTTATCCAAACTCCTTCAATTTGAGGTACAATGCAAACTTGAAGCGTGGACATACATTGCATTCATACATGTTTTAAAAATATCATATACATCTTTTCAAAAATGTTAGTGCACTTAGGATCATTCCTTCCCATGCTTTTAAAGTCAACTTAGTTGAACTAGAAATGGAATGATCTATCAAAATATGTCAATGATCGATAATCCAGAAGTGCACAGGCCATGATCATGCCAAATCATGCCATAAAGTGTGACCAGTCATTCAACTTGAAGTGATTGATCAATACTGTCTAGGCAAGTGAATTTAACATTGAAGGTTCAATCATCCTATATGAGTAATCGATTAGACAAAAACTTTCCAGTCAGGGACATTAAGCATGATCAATCATGGGAAGTTCATCGATCGATCATACTTGCATTGCATTGCCAAAGGAACTTCTGATTGATCGATCATACCTTGGTAATGATCGATCAACTTAAAATGTTAGACCCAATGGAAAGATATTGATCGATTGTACCATCAATCAATAAGAAACATTCTAATTGAAAAATAGTCGTTACACTCGATTGATCGATCAATCAGTTTACTATGATCGGTCAATCCAAATACTAACTTTTGAGAATGGGAAAACTGGCTAGTTTGGCTTGGGGAAGTTATAAATACCCAACCAAACCTCCCATAGAGAAGTTAATGAGCATTTATTGGAATATCCTTGAGGCTTCATTCTCAAATACTTGAAATACTTCTCAAAGTGCTTTTGAGTGAAAGAACTTTTTCTTCCATTCCTCTCCTTGCATCTGGATTAGACAATATCCTATCACTTTATTGTGCTTTAAAGTTGAATGCTTGGATCTCTCAAGGAGAAGGTACTCTCCGAGTGTAAAGGGTGTAAGTGTTTTTACCTTTCTTTGAATTTTTCTTTTGTGAAAGGTTCATCTAGAACCTATTATAATCCAAATATAAAGGGGCCTAGCTAGAGCTTGAATCTAAATTTAGCCAATCTCTGAGGAGATTATTTATAAAAGCATGTACTTGAGCTACACATGGCTTTAAGAGAGCCAAAATCTCATTGTTGTAAATTCCAACTACTAGAGCTAAACTAGTGGAATATCCCAAACACAGGTTCTTGGGCAATGAATACCAATTGGGAAATATCGATAACAAAATATCTTGTGTTATCCCTATGGTGTGTGAATGATTTTGTTTCAAAATTGCATTATTGCATGTTTTACATGTGCACGTCTTAGTTAAAGTTTGATTTGTAATTCTCAATTCACTCTCCCTTGAGAAGCCACCTGGATCAACAAAAAAATCTTTGACATATGCTACAAGTACAACCTTACTATTGACCTTGTGTTGACTCCCATCCATATTTTGATGACAAAAAAAACATAGTTGATCTAACAATTGAAAATTTAGCATCTCAAGAACCGGCATAAACATCTCAAGACCCCAAGCTTCACATAAGTGTCAAGTCATCTTGAAGAAACACACACATGAGAAGAAACGAAGAATTGAAAATTTGAGTCTAAGTGGTCTATCAAATCTCAAGAACTCTATCTATGTATGAGAGCAGCCTGTATACTTCAAGCTTGAGGTATAACTAAAATATTTGAAGCTATAGGATATTTTTCCTTCATAACATGTTTTACCGATGCATACCCATCTTTTGAACATGCTAGAATAACATAGGATACAATTTCGTCATACTTTGAAGCCTTGGATGTTTCATTGGTAGGCATTGGAGAGGATTCTCAGGTACTTGAATAAGGCACCAGGATTAGGGCTCTTATATAAGTGTCATGGTCATCTTAATTTTGAAAGCTTTGCAGATATGGATTGGGTTGGATCACCAAATGATAGAAAATCTACTTCAGGATATTGTACTCTATTCTAGGAGCCTTCGGGGTTGCCTCCCATGAGGCACTGTGACCATAGGATCTGTCTGAAACCAGGTTCTGAGGTAGTGGTCATGAGACCATACCGTTACCCACACCTTCAGAAGGACGAGATAGAGCATCAGTACCATGAGATGTTGAAACAGGGTCTTATTCGTCCCAGCCGCTCCTCGTTCTATTCACCCGTCTTACTTGTGAAGAAACATGATGGGACGTGGAGGTTCTGCGTGGATTATCGGGAGTTGAACGTGCAGACATTAAAAGGCAAGTTCCCGATTCCGGTAGTGGTGGATGAGTTACATGGGTCATGGTTATTCACTAAACTCGACCTCTGTTCGGGATACCATTAGGTCCGGATGCACCCCTCTGATATCGAGAAGACAGCGTTTCGCACGCACCATGGCCACTTTGAGTACGTCATCATGCCGTTTGGGTCATCCAATGCACCCTCCACTTTTCAAACTTTGATGAACGAGGTATTTAGCCCCTATCTTCAAAAATTTGTTATTGTATTTTTCGATGATATTTTGATATATAGCAAGTCGGTTGAGGAGCACTTGGCACACTTGAGGATTGTTTTTGACTTGTTAAGAGCACATCAGCTCTATTTGAAACATTCTAAGTGATCGTTTGTGGCTTCACATGTGAGGTATCTGGGACACATTATCTCACATGAGGGGGTTACGGTGGATCTCGAGAAGATCCGGGCTACTACCACAAATTTATTCAGAACTATGGGCCAGTGGCAACACCATTGACGAGTCTACTGAAGAAAAATTCCTTTATTTGGAATGAGGGGGCCACCACGTCGTTTGTGGCACTCAAAGCTGCCCTCGCATCCGCGCTAGTATTACAACTTCCCAACTTTGACGAATTGTTCTTGGTAGAGTGCGATGCTTCGGGCGTGGGCATTGGGGCCGTTTTATAGTAGCTGGGCCATCATATTGCGTATTTTAGCCGACAATTGGCAGTCCATCATCACAAGCTGGCAGCCTATGAGCAAGAATTTATTGGGTTGGCAAAAGCGGTCCAACATTGGAGGCCTTATCTCTGGGGCCGGTCTTTTCTCATACGCATGGATCACTACAACCTTAAATTCCTACTAGAACAGCATTTGACTATGTCACCACAACAGCACTGGATCAGTAAGTTGTTGGAATTTGACTTCTCAGTGGAGTATCGTGCAGGGAGATTAAATAAGGTGGTAGACGCCTTGTCACGGTGTTTTGAAGAACAACAGTCGGTCTATTCTATCAGCTAGCCGAGATTTCTCATTCTGGACTTGGTGCGAGATGCACATGCCACTAACCCTGCACTGCAGGAATTGCATCAAAAGATCTCGGAAAGGACAATGAATTTGAAGTGGTCCATCCAGGATTCACTTATTTATTACAAGCAGCGGATTTTCCTTCCACCTGAATCCTAGTTGATTCCAGCTATTCTCTTGGCCTACCATGACAATACACATGAGGGGATCCAGAAGACTTTGCATAGAATTCGAGCTGATTTTTACTGGCAAGCCATTAAACCCTCTATTGCGACTTATGTGGGCGACTGTCAGGTATGCCAGTGCAACAAAGCCGAGCACTTGAGTCCAGCTGGTCTTCTCCAGCCTCTGGCCCTTCCTACGCAGATGTGGGCCGACATTTCAATGGATTTTGTGGAAGGCCTACCCCTGTCCGCCGAAAAATCTGTACTTTTAGTAGTGGTTGATAGATTCTCCAAGTACGGACATTTTATACCGATGGCTCATCCGTATACAGCAACACGGGTTGCTCAGACTTTCCTGGAGCAGATAGTTCGCTTACATGGCATTCCAGAATCCATTGTGAGTGACAGAGATGCAGTTTTCACGAGCACCTTTTGGCGGGAATTGTTTTGGTTAAGTGGGACGAAATTGAAGTTCTCCTCTGCCTATCATCCACAGACAGACGGGCAGACTGAGGTGGTGAACTGCACCATCGAGATGTATCTACGGTGCTTGGTGGGGGATCGTCCCCGGCAATGGGTTCAATGGCTTTCGTGGGCCGAATACTACTACAACACTTCGTTCCACTCTGCCTTGCAATCCACTCCTTTCCAGGTTATATATGGTCGAGATCCACCTAGCCTTCTCTTGTACAACCCCGGGTCCACCCGCGTGGACGCGATTGATCAAGCACTCATAGACCGGGATCTGCTGCTACAGAATATCACAAAACAGCTACGACGGCCACCGTGAGGTCTCTTTTGAGGTTGGAGAGTATGTGTGGCTACGGCTCCAGCCCTACCGTCAGTAGTCTCTTGCGGGACCTCCACATCATAAGCTCTCACCCAGATTTTTTGGGCCGTTTTCCATTCTTCGACGCGTGGGACTAGTTGCCTATCAGCTCAAATTATCGGACACAGCCAGAATTCATGATGTGTTTCATGTCTCTCTTTTGAAGCCCCATTCCACAGCCTACATCCACTCCATTCCTACCACCGGTTGATAATGGCGAGGTTATTCTTAACCCAGTTGCGGTGTTACGCGTACGGCTGACCAATGACCATTGGGAGATTCTCGTTCAGTGGACAGACACTGACCCTAACGCTGCAACATGGGAACGTGTGGACATCTTCAAATAAGTCTACCTAGCTTTTGAGCTTGAGGACAAGCTCTTTGTCCATGGGGAGGCAGATGTTGTAGACTCAATAGCACACCGAGTCACACAACGAAGGAGACAACAACAACTCACTCAATAGGATTTATTTCTTATATTTCTTTGAGTAGGATTTATTTCTTATATTTTTTTAAGTAGGAGTTATTTCTAATTACTTTATATGTAAGGGCATTATGGGGAATTATTGTAACCCTAACCCTAAAGCTCCTTGACATGACCTATTTAAGGGAAAGGTATGAATCAAATAGGTAAGCTTTGAGAATTTAGAATAACCTAGTCTAAGCAGGTTGAGATCACCTCTTGATCTCGAGTTTAGGGTTTACTCCAAAAATCCAACCTATCCTTCACCCCCCATTGCCATCCATCTTCACCCAAATTCATCCCTCATCATCCATACTAAGAAGAGGAGCTTCCTACCCTTTTTTCAAGCCCAAAGAGAGGGTTCTCCCTCTTCATCCACGTCAGCAACCATCAAGGGGTCTAACCCTCTTGACGAGCAGCAAATGGAGAATTTTCTGGTCATTCACGTGAAGGAGCTTAATTGTTGTTCCTAGCTTGGAGCCAGAAAGGAAAGAGAGGATAATCATTCATTCACGTGGGCCAAGGCTTGCTACAAGCCAGGTGTGCATAGCTTGACATGTTACAACCAAATCAGGGTTGAAACCCTGATTTCCGTGAGAAGAAAAAAGTATTCTCCTTACTTTATTCTGGTCAACATTGATGGATTAATTTCATATAACTAGCAATCACTATATTGCATTCATCAAGAGTCTTGTCCATGTGAGATAAAACCAGCAAGGAAGAGTTTTTTTTACCTTCATACCAAGTCCAGCAACTCAGTAACAGTGCTGGATTCACAACTCCCATGCCGTGTTACTCGATCCATGACCCGGGACCGTAACAAAATGATAGAAAATCTACTTCAGGATATTGTACTCTATTGGGAGGCAACCTTATTACATGGAGAAGTAAAAAACAAAATGTGGTTATAAGGTCTAGAGCAGAAGTAAAATACAGAGTCATGGCACATGCGGTAAATGAACTTCTATGGATTAAATCTCTTCTAGATGAATTGGGATTCCACAAAGAAGAACCTATGGAAGTCTACTGTGATAATCAATAAGCAATCCATATTACCTCCAACTGAGTTTTCTATGAGAGAACTAAGCATATCGAGGTGGATTGTCACTTTGTGAGAGAAAAGCTGCAAACAAGAATCATAAGTCTTAAACATGTCTCAACTCCGAAAAAACTTGTTGATATGTTCACAAAGTCAGTCAACTCCAAAATTCTCTCGACTGCATGTACCAAGTTGGGGATATACTATTGGGATCTTCCTGGTCCATGGATCTCGTCACCCTTCTTCCTTCTCTTCCCTCCAGATTTTCCCTTGACATGGGAAGGAGATTTCAGTGTTTGGAACGTGGAATGGTGAAAGCCAATTGAGCCTTGAAGGAGGCTCGACATGGACCTCAGGAGGGAGAATCCGACCTCTAACTTTCTACTTGATTTAATGCTTAATTCTTCATTAAGCCCGTCTCCCCTATAAATAGGATTAGGGACATGAATGACAAACCTGACCCATGGGTCACTAAGTTCACGGAAATTACAATCAAACCAACCCAAACCAAAACCAACATACATAAAAAGGAAAATTCCATAATTTAATTTTTACGCCTGTTTATTACCCGGGATGCTATGGAGTCCATAACATATACAATTTTTTTTCACCACCAGCTTGAGGTGGAGTTTTGAAAGACATAGACAAGTTTGGATGTCATTATTGTAAATATCTTAATTTTTTTTTCTCTTCTTCTCTCTCTAGGGTGAAGGTTATACTTATAATTGATGTACTCTTGACTTCTATAAATAAAGGCTGAGGGTTCAGATATCTTCCACAACCCTTATTCTTCCCTTGTGTCCATCTCTCTCTCACTCTCTCATCCGTTCTCACCTATCTCTTTTAAACTCTCTTTTAAACTCTCTTTTAAGCCACGTGTTTGCTCAAATACAGCATTTATGATATAGTCTTCCCAAGTGAATAGCTAGTTTCTACCTCTAATAGGCCCTATCTATCTAGATTTAACAAGGTTCTAGATGAATCTATCTCAAATTGAAAAATATAAAGAAAGGAAAAACTTACCCCCTTGTAAATTGGAGAGACGCCCTTCTCTTTTGAGAGTTCCAAGCTTCCAGCCTTAGATGAGCAATGTCGAGTGTAGGAGCTTGACTATAGTGTATGGAAGGAGATGGAATGAGAAATAAGTGCAAGAATTTTACAAGGTGTAACTTTCTCTTTCTAAAAAAATGCACTTAGGGAGGATTTTCAAGGGATTGAGAAGAAACGTAGGTAGATATTTCAATAAAATATCATTAACTTCTCAATGGGAGTTTAGATGGGGGTATTTATAAGTTCCATAAGCCAAACTAGCCATTTTTTCCCGTTTGCAAAAAAATTGAGTTTACATTGATCGATCAATGGAAGGTGGTTCATAGATTAATCATGTGTAACAACAATTCTTATGTCAGAATGTGTCTTATTGATCAATGGTATGATCAATCAATATCTTCCTATTGGTTTTGACATTTTAAGTTGATTGATCAATGTACAAGGTATGATCGATCAATCAAACTTCCCACCAGCAGTGCATAACATGTATGATCGATCAATGACCTTGCTGTGATTGATCATGCTTTATGTCCCTTATTGGAAAAGTTCTATATGATTGATCTGTCACAGAGTTTGATTGATCAATCAACATGAATTTTTATTTTCCTGGACATTATTGATTGATCATTCCAAATAGGTTGATCAATCATACTTTATGCCCAAATTGGTCATGTTCTAGATAATCGATCATTGGCAGATGTTGATTGATTATTTTAGAGCCTCACTATATAGAATTTTAAAGCATGGGAGTTTTTTTTCTAAGTGATTCTAACATGTATGAAATATGTGTATGCATTTTTAAAAACATGTTTGAATGAAAAATATGTCTTAAAACTCCAAATTAGCATTGTACCTCAAGTTTTGGAAGAAATGGACTGCTCTCTTACATAGTACTAAGTTTTTTTACTTAACTCAATGATTCCTAAACTCTAGTCTTCAATTTTTCTTCATCTTTTGAGGGAGCTTCTTCAAGAGCTCTTTGAAATTCCACGGAGCTTGAGGTCTTTGAGAAGCTTGTGTCGATTCAATGCTTTAGACCTTGAATTTTGTGTCTCTTGAAGGAAAATGTATTTGAAATACTGGATTTATAATTTTTAGCTCAATTAAGTTTTGTTATAATCAAAATCAAGAAGGGAGTCAATGCTTGGTCAATAGTATGTTTTGTTTGTTTGTTATGCACGCAATAACATTATTATTTTAGTTGTTTTCTTTTATTTACTTTATTTTATTTCAGTTTTAGGTCACAGGGGTATTTTTGGAATTATTTATTAATAGGGATATTTTTAGAATATTTTATTCATAGGGATATTTTTGTAATATTTAATTAAAACCCTAACAGGGTGAACCCTATTTAAGGGGTAAGAGTAATGAGAAGGACAAGCTTTGAGAATTAGGTTAAATCTAACTTAAATAGGCTTGAGATCACCTTCTTGATCTCGAGGTTAGGGTTTTCCTAAAAAAACCCACGTTCTCTGATCCTCCATTGATATTTGTCTTCCCCATGTCTTCCTACTATCCCTACAGTAATGCATGGCAGACCCGTAACCCGTAGCAGATTCCAGATCCTCCCAACAAATCCTTGTGTCAGATCCGGGACCGTAACAACTGGTATCAGAGCATGAACACAATGGGTTATTCTATATCCCAAGAAAGATGGATTGCTACGGGTAAGGAATTGGAACAAATACGAGCACGGTTAGATGCTTCCATTGCACGTTATGATAGAAAGTAACTCACTGCCGCAGTCGCTCAAGACGCTAGCTCAGATAGGCAGGAGAAGCAAGGAATCAGAGACCTCTCTGCATCTCTGGTGGCGGCGACATCCATAGTTGGGAATTCAGAAATTCAAAAAAGGGAGAAATTCCAAAATCGTCGACATCGGACGATTTGGGGGCGACCTCAAATCCAGTCGGATAGAGACGCTTGGCGCCAGAATGCCTCTCGAACCAGGCAACAGAAAATCCTCTAGCAAGGACACCTCGACGTCCTCCTGTGGGCCACCGGAGGAAGAGGAGGCTCCGTCGAACTCCGGTGGGATTGGATTTCCAGCCAACACATCCCACTCGCAATCTACTTCTTCTCGGCAGACTAGTGCAAACCCAAATTCCAATTTGGGGGGGGGGGGGGGGGGGGGGGGGGGGGTAAGCATCTCGTCAATTTTTTTTTTGAGGAACTTTTTTGATGCGCACACTACCTATGTGTATGTTCATTGCCCAATTGAAAATTTGGGGCTGTTTATTCTTTCTATTGACGAGACCACCAGCAGGGTGAATTTCCCATATTGGTTTGTGCTTACTGGAATGCTCCTGCATGATAAGCAAGGTAAATTAGAGACTGCAGATGCTGCTGTTCTAGATGATGATTGGGTATGTGTCTGAGAAATTTGAATCGGGTTTTCCCTCTTCTTTTCAATTGTTGTCCCTGACTAATTTGGCTGCTGGAATTCGTTGGCGAGATTTGAATGAGATTGATCTTATGATCAAAGCAGTTTTCACAATTCTGTTTGTGGATTGCATAGTCTTGCTTCCCTTTGCTTATTATCTAGACCAGGTTGCTTCATTAGGCAGTGGTATTAGAACAGGTCCTCTATTTGTTTTTTTGCAATATGTGGGGAAGAAAGGGAAGATATATGAGGCATTGCAGTTGTTCGATGAATCGCCCAAGAAAAATGTCGTGTACTGGTATGCAATAAATCGGGGACACTGTATTCATGGGGGTCCTGTAGATGGTCTTATTTTAGTTGCAGAAATGGTGGGACTAGGTTCCAGCACCAAACCCGGTGCCAAGCCAGCTTCAAAAAATAAAAGGTTGACAGCTGAAGTTACACTACTTCTCCAAAAGAAGTTACCAGTTTCAGACAAAGTGAAACAAGATCCGCCTCTTAGATTATCTCGAATCACGAACCAATGGCAAGGCGCTAATTTATTTCTTTTGATCCTCCAAAGGGTGAATGGAGATTTTTTGTTTGCCATTTCAGTAGATTTGGCCTGCATGACGAGCAAGTTGAGGTTGATATTATCATGGATGATACTCTGGTTCAAGAGCCACAGGGAACCACTGGGGTGGAAGAATTGGATGTTGATGATGAACCTCATGGGTCTTTTGCTTCTTCTTCTATGTATTTGTTGCACCAGGTCATGGGGTGGGAGTTGATCCAGATTCTGTTTTCAGCATGGGAAATTAGAAGCCAATCTCAACCACAGCATGTAGATGCCGACGTGGATGAGGGGAGGGATATGATTGATGATGTCAAGGATGGTCCAAGGGACTTGCATCCTGAGGCCTACCCTCTTGTTCGCAGAGCTTAGTTCATTTATTGGTTGTAGGAGAGTGTTTGCCACCGTGTGCAAGAGGAGTATCGAGGGAGGTTCGAGAAAGGTGCTGTACTGGAGGTTATTTGTGCTAGTTTTGCCGCCGTGTGGTTCTTCCAGAAATCGTTTTGTGCTGCTGCTGCGGCGCGCTGCCAGCAGTGGCACTGCTGCAACCAGTGCTGTTTATTCATAAAGTAGTTGCAGCAGTGACGTATGGCGCTCGCGCTGATGAGGCCAAGATGCTGCTGCTCTCTCCCTTTCCTGCTTCTATTGCAGTGATGATATGGGCACCCAAGCAACAACCACACACTGCAACATATTATGCAGCTCTATATGGTGTACAGAAACAGGTCCATGGTTTGGACATGGCATTGGATAAGAAATTGAGTGCTTCAGGCACACCTGTCTTGCATAGTGGCTTGCAAGTATTCATGGCTATGCCTTTTAGCACTGTGAATGGTGCTGTTGGGACAATGCGAAGTCATGACGTGCCGAAAAGATACCACAGGTATGGGCTACCTAAAGATACCATCCAGGTGCAGCTGACGGGAAGTGCTGGAAATTATGTTGGAATTTCCATGACTCAGTTGCCTGCTGTTGGAATTTCTATTGGAATTTCTGGAGTGTCATGGAGGGAGTTGCATGCCATTGATAATGGGATCAACGCAGTTGTTCCTTTTCTGTTTGGGAAAAGGGCTTAATTATCACCGAGGGATTATGTGGGCTCCAAGTGGCATGTTGGTGGAGATTATGAAGAATTTACCTCAACATCCAAACATAGTGCGTTTGAGGGATACTTACGAGGATGATCCTGCCGTGCATCTTGTGCTGGAATTGTGTGCAGGAGGTGAATTGTTTGATCGTATGGTTGCTCGGGGACATTTTACAGAAAGGACTGCTGCTGGGCTTACCAGAACATGTGTGGAAGTAGTGCAGATGTGTCATAAGCATGGGGTCATGCACCGAGATCTCAAGCCTGAGAACTTCTACTGCTGGGCACCTGTATCTACTGCTAAGGATACATTTGTGATGTATGGTTCTGCTATTAGTGCAGTAACTACTGCTGGGTCTGCTGCTATTCCAATCAGCATTGGAATCGTGTTAGATTTCTTGTGGTATGAACCTTCTAGTAAGAGAATCGACAATATGGCAGCAGTTCAAAGGGCAAGAGATTTTCATCTCGGCTGGTTTTTGGAACCAAACAGATTTGGTCACTACCCCAGCTCAATGGAACTAATGGTAGGAGAGTGGCTCCAACAACTCTGCTGGGTGAAATCAGATTGGAATAAAGATGAAATAATGACAGGTGATTGGGTGCACACTTCTGGAAAATGGAGTGGTGATCCCACTGATAAAGCCATCCAAATCTCTCCAGACTACAGAATTTTTGCTATCTCTTCACAGCTTCCTCAGCTCTCTACCAAAGACAAGACCTTGGTCTTTCAATTCTTTGTTAAACATGAGCAGCAGCTTGATTCTGTCCTCATGAAGAGGAGCACCCTCCAGTAACTCAGGCAGGATATGACGTTGGCTTCACTACTTATTGATCAAATTACCTACCTTGAGGATTGGGCTGTATGGGATAGAGGGCATTCATTGTCTTTGGCTGGGGCTACTGCAGCATTGGAAGCATGTCCTCTCCACCTTCCTGTCACTGATGGGGTGAGGGCAGATGTACAACTGGTGAAGGATTCAATTAGCTCAGTTATTCATGTTGTGCCAGCCATGGGTTCCTCAATGTATCATTTACTGTCAAGGGCAGAGGAGCTGAATTCTCTGGTGTCGGCACTTGCAACCGTAGCAGCACTGAAGAGTGTCCTGCTTGACGCATGTGAAGACCTATTAGCTTCAACAGCAGCAATGCCTGTAAAGGAATGTAGCCTCAGAACTCACCTTATACAACTCCAAACAAGCGCTGCTTCATGGGCTCTATCTATCTCAGCCATCGAATATTTGTTTACCGGCCAGCGAAATGAAGAATATCCATGAGAATTTTTTTTTTTTTTTCACTCGACCTGAAAAAAAAAATCCTAGAATGCTTGCTCCATTTTTTGGGCGTCTAGAGAGCGCAAATAGCTGTCACGGATGCTACTTGGGCACCGGTGAAGACGTCAGCATATAGACACTACTTCCGAGCATGACGACAAGCTCGTTCTTCCGGGGGGTCTAATGTTATGCACGAAATAACATTATTATTTTAGTTGCTTTCTTTAATTTACTTTATTTTATTTCAGTTTTAGGTCACAGGGGTATTTTTGGAATTATTTATTCATAGGGATATTTTTGTAATATTTTATTAAACCCTAACAGGGTGAACCCTATTTAAGGGGTAAGAGTAATGAGAAGGACAAGCTTTGAGACTTAGGTTAAATCTAGCATAAATAGATCACCTTCTTGATCTCGAGGTTAGGGTTTTCCTAAAAAAAATCACGTATTCTTTGATCCTCCATTTATCTTCATCTTTCCCATGTCTTCCTACTATCTCTACAGTAATGCATGGCAGACCCGTAACTCGTGGCAGATTCCAGATCCTCCCAACAAATCCTTGTGTCAGATTCGGGATTGTAACATTGTTCCACAATTTCCACCGAGCCTCCAATTATTTAGTCAATTTGATTAATTTTTATGTTACTTTTTTTCCCTCTCATTGTGTTTTTTAGGACATCATGATGAAACAGGTGATTGGTGGCGGCTATGAGGGAGGTAATCTCTACTTCTTGGACTCTTCCATTCTGATAACTATAGCAACAACCAATCCATATGCCAAATAGTGCATAATAGTCTTGGTCGTCCCTTGTTGGCTAATTTACAAAAGTTGGCTCCATCGCTTAAATTTGTTACTTAGTTAAGTTGTGAGTTTTGAAAGATTGGGAAGCATCACAACTCCATGTTTCTTCCTGTTGAATTTATGGAAAAGAGAAATACTTCATTAACTTATTATAATCAGAGTACATGAACCTCTATTAATATTAGAGGAAGATAGTAGAGTCCAATTACAATAAAACTACCTTTGTCCCAATTACACCCAAACTCTAACACTTAAAGATAAGTCCTAACATAATTAAATAACCCAAAATATATAGAAGATTAACATGACTAAAACACCTTTAAACTGAAACTCTTATGTGACCCTTGCTTCCATAATAATTGTGGCTCTGTTAGACTTCTTATTGTGTAAGCCTTCTTATGCCACCTCACGTGATCATAATGGGTCCCATACCTCTTATGTGCTTGGGTCTATCTTACAATACTCTTAAATATGTGGTCCTTGGTCATGTGGCCCATCTTACAATACTCTTAGATATGTGGGCCTTCCTTGGTCGTGTGGGCTTGGACCCATATTTCAACACTCCCCCTCAAGCTGGGGGTAAGAGAACTTCATGAACTCCTAGCTTGGTGCAAATGGTGTGTAAAATCTTTTTGTATAAGATGGCAGTCCTCCACATCTTCCAACACTCCCCCTCACGCTAGTGCTCTCTTCCATGAGGCCCAACTGGCCAATTCAGGGGGGTATAACATAGATGTAATAATAAGCTCATCCATCATGGTGTCCCAATCCGAGCATCAACTCTCACTTGTAGATATTTTTTACAGGGTATCAATTTCCTCCGTCACAGTGTCCCAATCGTTGATATTTGTAAGTTCCTCCGTCATGGTGTCCCAACAATTGATATTTTTTTACGGGGTATAAAGTTCGTCCATCATGGAATCCCAACCTTTGATATTTTTTACGGGGTATAAAGTTCCTCCGTCATGGAATCCCAACCGTTGATATTTTTTATGGGGTATTAATTTCCTTCGTCATGGAATCCCAACCAATGATATTTTTTACGGGGTATTAAGTTCCTTCGACATGGAATCCCAATCATTGATATTTTTGATGGGGTGTTAAGTTCCTCCATCATGGAATCCCAATCATTGATATTTTTACGGGGTATTAAGTTCCTCCGTCATGGAATCCCAACCGTTGATATTTTTGATGGGGTATTAAGTTCCTCCGTCATGGAATCTATTATGGTCCTGGGTTAAGTACTTGGCTTTTTACTACTTAACAAGTTGGTCTTTTGGGTAGTATTGGCTAGGTGTTTAACATTTGATATCAGAACGGGCATCCTCGTCGCGAGTTTGAATTCCGGTATGATCAAACTTAGCGGAGGGTCTCTAGAGTGGGCCATTGCAATTGGGCCGCCGTGGACGTCGGCTCATGAAGGTGGGTGTGATATTATGGTCCTGGGTTAAGTATTTGGCTTTCCGCTACCTAACAGGCCGGTCTTTTGAGTAGTATTGTCTAGGTGCTTAATAGAATCCCAACCGTTGATATTTTTGATGGGGTATTAAGTTCCTCTGTCATGGAATCCCAACCATTGATATTTTTTACAGGGTATAATAAATGATGGTATGAGAAAGGATACTAAGGCCACCTCTTCTTCAATAATAATGTCTCATCCAAAGAGACATAATAACTGCAGTTGAATATAACACAACCATTTTCCAACATATAACATAAACGAAAATAATAAACCTTATAAAAGGACCCATGAAATAATCCAATATAAAAAATTCTTCTTAGATGCACAAGCTTCATTTGTGCTCCCCCTTTCTTGGATATTTTTGTCACATAAAACTTATCCACAACATATGGAATAAAATACCTCGTTCTTCTACTTCTTCTACTTCTCCCCCTCAAGCTGGGTGGTAATGGCAATGATCCCAACTTGAACCAAATATCATAGATGTAGTAATAAGCCCAAATAATAGAGATGTATAAATAAGCCTTCAAACCAGGGAGAAGTGAGATATTTACCTGATATAGCAACTCAAAAAGTGACGCAAAACAATGAGCTTAAATTTGGATTTTCCAATGCAAAAGAATACTAGAATGACCTTTGATTCTTCCAATACAAATATATCTTTAAATATAGATCAGATTGACATGAAATTTTCTCCTTATGAAAATAGAATTAAATAATTTTCATCCAAGTATAAATTGCTTCGTAAAATATAATTATTAGAAGATAAATAATCTGATAAATTTTGGTATCTGTCATCTTGCTGAACTAAGTATTGTTCCTCCTTTTGCCAGCATGACCATTGACTATTTCATGATCAATATCTCCTTATAAAAAATTCAAATATAGAGTTGGTTGAATAGGTAAGAAAATACCCTTACAGATATTTCTTTTGATATATAATTCTTCAAATAAATTCTCATTCTTGATAGCATAAAATACCTCGGAAGTTGAAGTTTTCTGCTGCTGCTTGAACCTCTTTTGCAATCTGACCTTCGTTGGTTCAAATATCGATTTCTCTTTGTAGATAACTCCGATTAGAAAAAAAACCTTTTTATTGGAAATTTGACTAGAATATATTTCCTTAAATATATATTTTGCAATATGAAAAGCTCAGTATAGAGGTGAAAATGTAAAATAAAACTAATGGGTGTAAGGACTGAAAAGAAAAAAAAAATGAACTTAGACTTAAGGTTTAGGGTTAAGAGAAAATGATCTCATTATCTCTGGGTTGAGCAAGTCAACTCATAGAACTTACTCTAATACCATGTTGAATTTATGGAAAAGAGAAATACTTCGTTGACTTATTATAATCAGAGTACATGAACCTCTATTTATAATAGAGGAAGGTAGTAGAGTCCAATGACAATAAAACTACCTTTTTCCCAATTACACCCAAACTCTAACACTTAAAGATAAGTCCTAGCATAATTAAATAACCCAAAATAAATAGAAAATTAACATGACTTAAACACCTTTAAACTAAAACTCTTCTATGTGACATGTTTCCATAATAATTTTGGCTCTGTTAGACTTCTTATTATATAAGACTTCTTATGCCACCTCACGTGATCATGGTGGATCCCATACCTCTTATGTGCTTGGGCCCATCTTACAATACTCTTAGATATGTGGGCCTTCCTTGGTCGTGTGGCCTATCTTACGATACTCTTAGATATGTAGGCCTTCCTTGGTCGTGTGGGCTTGGACCCATATTCGATCATTTCCTAGGCAAGATAACATAACTTCCCGTTTGTTTTTTATTTTTTCTTTATTCATATGATTGGGGACTAGCTCATTCTTCAAATATATCACTGTCTAATTATAGTGTGATTTAAATGGATGATTATTCTATAGTAACTTGGTTTTATTTAATGAAGGATAGATCAGAAGAAGATGCAATTACTCGAGTTCTCCTTATGAGATTCAAAAGCCTTGCTTGAGCTCTCTTCTTGCTCTCCTTGTAAGCTCTTCTTTCTCTCATCTTATCTTCTCCTTCTTCTTACCTCTTCTTCGTCTCAACTCCAACTCTTTCAAGCATGAAACCCTAGAATCTAACATATTTGAAAACCATGATTTCTAAGCTCAATTTATTTCTTGTGTGCTCAACTCCATGTGTAAGTGTTCGATACCATATGAGTATGGATTCAACTCAACTTCTTCCCAACCAAAATTTGTAATGAATTTTCAAACTTGTTTTATTGCATTTTCTCAGTGTTTGGCTTAAAGTAAATGTACTCAATGTTCAGAATTAGATGCCCTAATTCCAAACTAATGAGAGAAATAATAATAAACATGGAAGAAAGAAAAGACAAGCACGAGAAAAAAACAAGATTTAAACAGGTTTGCCTCAAGGTGAGACTACGTCTTGTCTTCCACCGCTATAGTAATCCACTATGAAGATTACATAGTTTATAAGAGAGATCACACACACTTACAGGTGGTTTTTTTCTAACCTCTCTCGACTGCAACTTATGATGCTTCTCAAATGATAAAACCCTAATAGTGGCGCGCCAAATATAAAGAAGAAACTAGGGCAATCGCGATACAAGAGTAAAATTCCTAAATTACCCTTAATGAAACAACATTTAATATATCGTGGACATGGCAGGGGCTCCCCGCCCCATTCCAACCCCCATGACAACCTTACCACGAAGGTCAATCTAAGTACCGACTCAACGTAGGGCATTGATTAGGCTCTACAACTTAATGATCTCCCACTTGGAGACTAATCCATCATCAATATTTTCTCTGCAGCAAAAATAACTTCTCAATTCTCTGAGAGAAGTCCAACTAAAGTTGCACACAACTTCAATTTTTCAATAGTAATAGTCTTTGTCAACATATCAGTTGGATTCTAGCTTCCTTGAATCTTCTCAAGTGGTAAGACTCAATCCTCCAAAGTCGATCAGATGAAGTGATAACGCACTTGTATGTGCTTTGTTCTATAGCATGATAAACAAGATTCTTTGCTAAATGAATAACACTCTGACTGTCACAATACAACACATTATTCCAATGTTTGATACCTAATTCTTCCCACAAAGACTACAACCATACCATCTCTTTGCTGGCTTCGGTCACAACGACATATTCTACCTCAGTAGTGGAAAGAGCAATTATCTTTTGCAATATAGAGATCCAACTAACTACTGTACCACCCAATGTGTACATATCCAGTGGTACTCTTCTTGCCATCAATGTCTCTAGTCATGTCAACATCTATAGAACCCTGTAATCCCAAGTTTCACTTTTTGAAATATAAGGCTGAGTTTACAATGCCTCTCAAATACTTGAGAATCCACTTCCCTCCTTACCAATGTTGCTTACCTAGATTACTCATATATTTGATCACAACTCCTTTTGCATGAGCTATGTTTGGCCTATTGCACACCATGGCATACATGAGATTGCCAATAGTAGAAGCATAAGGGACATTGGCTATGTTGGCTTGCTCCTGCTCTGTAGAAGGTAACTACTCCTTAGATAACCTAAAGTGACTAGCCCAAGGAGTACTTACTGGTTTTGCATCATCCATGTTTAATATGCTCAGCACCTTCTTCAAATATTCTTTTCATGACAGTTTCAAGACATCAATGTCCCTTGTAATCCTTATCCCAATTTTTTGTTTTACAACACCCAAATCCTTCATTGCAAACTACTAGGACAACTCCCTTTTCAACTTATCTATTTCATGTTTGCAATCACCTGGTATCAACATGTCATCAACATATAGTAGTAGAATGATATAGGAGTCATCAAGCTTCTTCACATAACACCAATGATCCGCTTGGCACCTCAAGAAACCATTACTACTCATAAAGGTGTCAAACTTCTTATACCATTGTCTTGGAGCTTGTTTAAGACCATACAAGCTCTTTTGAAGTTTGCACACCATTTTATCCTTTGCTTGTGGTTTGAAACCCTGTGGTTGCATCATGTAAATTTCTTCCTCCAATCACGAAGAAAGGCTATTTTTACATCCAACTGCTCTAAGTGCAAGTCTTCATTTGCTACTAGTCTAAGCATTGTTCTAATAGTAGTCAATTTTTTTACTAGAGATAGAATCTCAATGTAGTCAATGCCTTCTTTTTGTTGAAAGCCCTTTACCACTAGTCTTACCTTGTACCGCTTGCTGCCATCATGTTCATCTTTTATTCGGTATAGCCATTTGCTCTACAAGGCCTTCTTTCCTTTTGGTAACTTGGTCAACTGCCATGTCTGATTCGATAAAACTGAATCCATATCATCTCGCATGGCCAACTCCCACTTGGTTGATTCATCAACTTGCACGACTTCCTCACTACTTTTTGGTTCACCTTTATCAGTCAACAAAATATGATTTAGTTCATGGGAGTACCTCAATGGTGATCTACTAGTTCTTGCAAATCTCCTGAGTTCAGTCACAAGAATGTTTTGATTTACTTTTGGATGTATGTTTTCTTGGTCTTCCTAAGTAATATTCTCCATCTCAATAACTGGAAGATTTCTCAACTGAATCACTTTAGACTTCTTGGTTTCATCACTTGTTATCTCAGACTCTATTCACAACCTATGTTTATACAAGGCACCTTTATTGAAGATCACGTCCTTGCTCCTCATAACCTTACGACTTTGGTCATCCCAGAAATGAAAACCAAACTCGGTACCACCATAGCCAATAAAGAAACATATCTTAGATTTAACATCAAGTTTACTTCTAACAGCAGAATCAATATGAATATAAGAAACACAACCAAAAACTTTTAAGAAAGAAAGGCTTACCTCTTTATCGCCCCAGACCTCTTTTGGTATTTTTCAATTCAATGGTGTTGAGGGACCTCTGTTGATCAAATAGGCAGCGGTTCTAATAGCCTCAAACAAGAACATCTTTGGCAATCCTGCATGTAATCTCATGCTCCTAGCACGCTCGTTCAAGGTCATGCTCATCCTCTCAGCTACACTATTCTGTTGAAGTTTTCCAATAATGGTTTTCTTCATCTTGATTCCATTATCAGCACAATACCACTTGAAATCATCATCTATGCATTCTCCCCCATTATCTGATTGCAAACACTTCACCTTCAAATATGTTTCATTCTCAATTGTTGCTCTCTATCTCTTAAAGTTATCAAAGACATCGAATTTCTTTTTCAGGAAATAAACCCATAGTTTTTCGGTTGCATCATTAAAAGTGTCACATAGTAGTTAGAACCACCATGTGAGGTAACTGTTGAAGGCCCCCACACATCAGTGTGAACCAACTCCAATTTTGTTGTCTTTTGCTCCTTTCCAGCCTTAGAAAAGCTAATACTTTTCTGTTTGCCAAAAATATAGCCTTCACACAAACTGTTGTTTATAGTTTTTAACCCTGGTAGCTTCCCTTTGGATTGAAGCACTCTCATTCCCTTCTCAGTCATGTGACCGAGCCTATAATGCCATAAATCAGAATCAATAATAACACCAACAATTGCAACCATGTCTCTGCAACTGGAACTGATACAAAGACTTCCAATTTTAACTCCTCATGCAACGGCCATGGCTCCCTTAGTGACTTTCCAAGCAGCACCATTAAAAGTCACATTATGACCTTCATCTTCAAGCTGCCCAACTGAGATCAGATTACGCATAAGTTTTGGTACATGTCTCACCTTGTGAATTTTCTATACTGATCCATTTGACATCCTCAAAATGATATTACCAATACCGACAAAAATACACCTTTCCGTGATCTCTAATAACATAATTCTCTATGATCTCATGGTGCGCAGTGGTGTGAAAAGAAGCTTTTGAATCTAGCACCCAAGAGTCAACAAGACTATCAATCGAAAAGAGTAAAACATCTTGTATTTCTTCAGTCACCACATTTGTAGCATCCCTTTTCTTTTCATCCTTCTTTGGTGCTCTGTAGTTTTTCTTTATGTGACAAGACTTGCTACAATTCCAACATTCCACATTCCTTTTGAATTTGGACTTGCTTCTATCATTCCTTGACTTTCCTCTACCATTGCCCTTATTGAAATTCCTCTTGAAGTTCTTGCCCCTAGTATCGACACATAGGACATAATTAGATGTTGATGATTCTTCAAAGTCCTTTCTATGAACTTCCTCCATAAGAATGGTATCCCAAACACCATTAAAAATTAACTTCCCATTGCCCTACAGAGTTGTTGATCACAACCCTCATAGGCTCCCAAAAATTTGGAAGAGATGCCCAAATAATTAAAGCACAAACCTCATCATCAAATTTAATTTGAATGGAGATCAATTAATTGACAATCGTGCTAAACTCATTCAAATGTGATGCCACTGATGTATTTTCTGCCATCTTTAAATCGAAGAGTTTTTTTCATGAGTTTTTTTCAAAAGGCTTCTCATACATGTCAGACAAAATCTTCATCATCCCCGTTGTGGTTTTCTCCGATGCCACGTTGTGAGCAAAGTTCTTCGACAGTGTTAACCGAACTACTTCCAACACCTGTCTATCGAGGAGATTCCACTCATTATCTTTCACACCTTCTAGTTTCATATCCAGAAGTGCGTGCAAATTTTTACTGTAAAAATAATCTTCGATCTGTATCCTCTAGAGCACAAAATCTAGACCATCAAAGTTTTTGATTCCAAGTGTTGATCCTTATTTGCCAGCCATTGCTCTCAATCACTAACCAAAGTTTTATACCACTTGTTAGGAATTAGACGCCCAAATTCCAAACTAACGAGAGCAATAATAATAAGCATGGAAGAAAGAAAAAACAATCACAAAAACAAACAAGATTTATACAAGTTTGCCTCAAGGTGAGACTATGTCTTGTCTTCTGCCGCTGTAGTAATCCACTATGAAGATGGAATAGTTTACAAGAGATATTGTACACTTACAGGTAGGTTTTCTCTAACCTCTATTGGCCACAACTTATGATACTCTTCGAATGATAAAACCCTAACAGTCGTGCCCCAAATATAAAGAGGAAATCGCGATACAAGAGTAAAATTTCCAAATTGCCCTTGGGCTTTGACTCCATTTATTTGTTGTAGAGTCGGTTCCTTTTATTAATTTTTCAACTCAAAACCAATCTATTCACATTTAAGAGTCAAATATATATGTTTGTTATCATCAAATTTGGGTAATTAGAGAGGTCTAAGAGCTTCTTCTTCTTCAGTTTTGTAAACTTTAATCTCTACATCTATTTTTTCTTCAAATTTCAACATGGTATCAAAGCAAATTCGTAATCTATTAATTGATGAAGTCAACTCACAAAGACTATATTCGTTCTTCAATTGTGACCCTTTGCTTTTGTCTTCCCATAAACTTTATGACATAATTGTTAGTTGTACCTCCATAAAAAAACCTAAGTAGATCCTTCATGAAAGAAATCTTCCATCCTAGTTGTGCAAACTAATGTTGGGAAACTTGAAAATTGTCATCTAAAGTAGGAATATACATAAATGAGAGTACGAGTAGACCTTGCTTATGGAAATAAGGTTAGTAAATCCTCATAAGATGATAGTATGTTGAGAATCGATGATAGGCTCTATGATGACGTTGAAGAATTGAGAGTACGAAGTAACCAACAAACGCCTTTGATTACAATTGGTGAAGGATCTTCCAAGCGATATCAGAAAAAAAGGCTACTCAGTACCTGTAGATCTCTGAATTCCGACCTAGCGATTGAAGTCAGAAACTTTTAGTTCATACTGCTTATAAATAAGAAACTTTTTGTTTTAGAACCAAGAGAGGGGATGGTGGGAGTGTGTTATATCAGTACTATTGTTTTCTCCACTAATTAACTGAAATAGGTCATGTTCTTTCATCTGAGAGCAGTGCGTCTGGTCAAACAAGTGGGCTTGGGTACCCGAGCAAGTATTTTTGCTGAAGGTTGTTTCTGTAATGGAGAAAATTAAAGATTTTTTGTTTGAAAGAAGTGGACACCGACAACGTAACTAATCAAAGCCAGAGTTTCAGAATGTCGTTGTAAACCTTTGGGAATTGTGTCGGAAGGAGCTGCGAGTTACAACCGGCAGGAGCTTGGAAAGAGCAATTCTGGATTCTAACGTGATCTTGAGCAGAGTCACAGAAGGTGCTTGAGGCAAGGTTCCGAACATGTGGACGTGTCTTTCTTGTTCCTTTATTATCAGAAAGGATGAAAATCTTTGTTCAATTCTTTGCAAAGAAGATGAAATATTTTATTCTTCTCCTGGTTAACTTTTGCGGTCAGATCTCCGAACACACTTTCATCTAACCTAAGTATGGACTAAACGAAGTCTTGTTTTATTCATTGACCTACGGATTTATTTTTCTGGCTCTGGTTTCCTCGTCAAATTTCTTGGCCACATGGAGGAGGAAAACGAATGAGAGCCAAAGCTTGCTAGGAGGGGAGGGTCATTTCCGTGGGCCCGAAATGCAAGCTATCACCATGATTCAAGTGGAAGGGTGGGGCCATCCGTGCCCTGACGAACTGAAGCATCGTTCTTGCAGCGTTTATGAACCTCCACACCCAATGTCTCATCACTTTTGAGGCTGCTTTAGAGACATGAAGAATAAAGAGCGGTACTATTGTTTTGTAGTTTGCCGCTCTGTTGTTTTCTATTACTTTTGCTCGCCTCTACAAACTTTTTACTTTTTGGTTTTTCTCTGCTCAACTCCCATCGTACCTTTCCAGTTTTCCGCGGATCGGTGGACGTAAAAAGACTGGTCCAATTGCTGGGTTTCTGAATGCCTACTGTGTAAAAGTTAGAATTACTTTATTTACCTGGCCGACCACACCACCTTCAAAAGTTGGCAGCACAACTTCACACTTTAACATTACAACAAAACCTGTTTCTGCCTACGATGTTTTCATGGCAAAATAATTTTGTTCGGTGTATGCCACCTATCCTGCCGAAAATAAAAACCGACAAAGATTAAGGTCTTGTTAGTGACTTTTTTCATTAAATACTCGAAAGATATTTTTAGTAGAAATCTGTTTCCGGGGACTATTAGTGCTCATGTTTCATAGAAACACTTTTCTAGCTGAAATTCTTATCAGAAAAATTATATAATTTATCAAGTAAGATTTGTTAGCTAAAAAGGGTCAAAAAACCATATGAAATATTTTTTAATAAGTATTTGATAATTGATGTTGAAATATTTTCAGCACAAACCAATGTTCCATGGTACTTTTATATTTGACATTTTATTTTATTGAAAATTTATCGCATCCGTATGGTAGTGTATGAGATTGTTTATTAATTTTTATTTATTTTCCTAAAAAAAGACATTAACAGGTCTATTTAATTTTCTTTGGAAATTTCTAAAATTTTCTATATAATTTCCTAGTAAAGCGCTAATAGGATTTTATCAGAAGGTTTCTTGGAATCAGAAGGTTTCTTGGAAACGAGTATCCTAGGAAAAATATTTCTAGCTTTTCCTAGGATATAAATTTCCAACTAGGAGCACTAATAGAGTCTAAGAATTTTGTTGATTAGATAGAAAATTGTTAGAAGAGATAATCTTTGTGGGCAAAATAGAAAGTTGTTTAAACCTTCATAGATAAAATGAAAAAAAATTTGCAAAAAAAATCCTCACTCCCAAAAAAAATTTACCAATAGTTTGTCGACTGGCATAAACCCTAATGTGCCAGCAGATTATTGTCTTTGTCAACAAACTAGATTTGCATAAAGTTTTTCTTCCAAGTCAATTTTTTTCCCACAATATGTAATTTTTCCTCGCAAATTAGTTATTACAACTTTTGTTTCAAAGAAAATGAACCTCAGAGCTGAGAGAGAATAATGTGTATGGAAGTTGAAAGAAGTGAAGAAGAAAGCTCAAGGATGCAAAGATAAAGCACATCAAAGAGAGTGTTTGTGTTGGAAGATATGAATATGTATGAGTGTCATTGATGTAATTAGTTTATATTTTTTGTCTCTTCTTCTCTCTTACTAGGGTGAAGGTTATAATTATAATATTGGTACTTTTATCATTTATAAATAGAGCTTAAGGTGGATGGTTTGGACTAAGTCCATTACCCTATTCTTCCTCCTCTTTTGTCCAAATTCCTCACTCTTCCTCCTCTCCTCCTAAAACCTTCTCTCCAAACCTCTTCTTTTTCTTTTCACCCCTTAATCCTCTTTTACTGTGATTATACATCATGATATCCTAAGTTTCAACATGGTACTAGAGTGAGAAATGATCTGAGATGGAAAAGGAGAAGAAGGGAGGAAGAAGAAGAAAAAAAAAAAAAAACCAAGAGGAGTTTCTCGTTTTTCCTTTAGTTTTCTTTCTCAATTTTTGTTTTTCATGGATTTTAACTCTATTACCATATTTTTCATATAGAAAATTATATATAGTTGGAAATATATTTGAGTCTAGTTTCTAACTAAAAAATAATCATTGAAATCATAATTTTATAAAAAGAGAAATCGACATATGAACCAGCAAAGGTCAAGCAGCAGAAAAGTTTGGTACAATTGCAGAAAGCTTCAACTTTCGAGACATTTTATGCCATCAAGAATGAGACTTTATATGCAGAATTATATATCAAAAGAAATATATGATTTAAAAGGAGAACAAGATGGAGAAGAAGGGAGGAAAAAGAAGCAGAAGAAGAAGATGAAAAAACAACCAAGAGGAGTTTCTCATTTTTCCTTTAGTCTTCTTTCTCAATTCATGTTTTTCATTGGATTTTAACTCTATTAGCATATGTTTCATATAGAAAATTATATATAGTTGGAAATATATTTGAGTCTAGTTTCTAACTCAAAAATAATCATTGAAATCATAATTTTATAAAAAGAGAAATCGACATTTGAAGCAACAAATGTCAAGCAGTAGAAAAGTTTGGTACAACAGCAAAAAGCTTCAACTTTCGAGCCATTTTATGCCATCAAGAACAAGACTTTATATGAAGAATTATATATCAAAAGAATTATATGTAAATATATTTTTTTACCTATTCAAGAAATTCTAAATCTGATTTTTTTATATGGAGATATCGATCTCAAAAGAGTCAATGGTCATGTTGGCTAAAAAAGAAAGAATACGCAGTTTTGCCAGATTACAGAATCTAAAATCTATTAGATTATTTATCTCAAAAGAAGTATATTTTATGAAAATAAGTTATACTTGATGGAATTTATTTGTGTCTAGTTTTATAAGGAGAAATTTTATGCCAATCGGATCTATATTTAAGGAGATATTCACATTAGAAGAATCAAAGGTCATGCTAGTATCTTGTAGCATAGAAGATTCAAATTTAAGCCGAATTTTTGGTTCATTTTTTGAGTTTCTGTTACTAATCAACAATATCAGGAAAATGCCTCATGATCTACCTTTGGAAAGTTTTTGTTTGTTAACTAACAATATCTGGAAAGAATCTTTAGAAGATCATGTTATTTTCCAACACTTTCCTTGATTTATTTGTCAATGAGAAGAAGTGTTCCTATTTTGAATTAAGGCAACTTTCAAAAAAAGTAATTACTTGATTTGTTGCTGCAAATTATAGAAGTATCTATGTAAGGAGATTTTGATCTAGAATCAGTTTCAAAATGTGTGTTTCTTCTCTATTTATGAGAATTTTTTGCAACATATTAACAACATGTTGGAGCAGTACACGGTGTACTTATCCCCTTATGAAGTGAGCAGCCTCGCTCAACCTATCACTCGATGAAATCCTTTCAATCTATAACTGGCCTAGCCTCAAGCTTTGGTTTTGGTTTTTATCTTGCCTTTTAGAATTGGTTTCATTCTGTAATTACATCTCTAAGCGTGGTTGACATGATTGGTTGCAGTAGTGTCACAACTGCAGCACTGTCACTCTGGCCAGACTCTGCCCCGACTTCAATAATGTTCCCGTCAACAGCGAGAAAAATCATGCCCCACAGCAGAAATTCAAATTCTGGTAAAGAGAACCGCCATCCGTGGAAGATTCCCTTTCTGCCAACAACGTCGTAAATGCGAAGGAAGGAAGACAATCTGTAGAAAGGACAAGTTGTCTACCACCTATAATTTTGGCAAAGGCTGAATTTTCCAGGCGGGGCTCCGCTGCATGATAAATTTGAGGTTGTAGTTGCGGCTGAGGTACTCGTTTTACTGCCATATCATCAACATCTTGAAATATCAGCACCCTCTTGAACTCCAGAGCTATACAAATTGAACATGCAGGCATAACAGAAATGATTTGTGGTGCTGTCCCTATCCTGCTAGAATGAGTTACCTCCGGTAGAGGAGTATCGGGTGTGCGTTCCACAACAGATAATTGTGCTGCTGAAGTTACTGCTGCAAGTATTCCCAGAAATGGCAGCACTGAGCGCAGCAGTGGCACTGGGGGCAGCATTGTTGTCTGTCCTGTCAAAACAGCGGTGGAGTTGGAACCAAGGGTAGAACGTCCATTATGCCAAGAAACAGTGTGATGCAGCTGGGAGACATGGATATGTGCTACATAGTGAAGGTACTACTTAGCTTTATCACTTTGAACCTGTGGTATGATTTTCTGTGGAGTCCATTGTTGTATTGCCTCCACAGCAACGATTCGAAAAATTGGAAGGGGCTCTCTTGCCCACCCCAAGAATGCTATTGCAGCAAAAATCGGAAACTGGTGTAGTCGTTGCGGCAATGTGACATCAGCAACACCGAAAGTCAAAACTGATAATCCGACCCATCTATGAACTTGAGCCCCTACCCTCGGCCATTGCTCGCCCATACGCTGGATGACACATGGAGCTTCCTCTGATCGTTTTTCACCCAAGCCATTATAATGAGTAACAAGCCCAGCCTCCAACATCACAAGGCAAAACCCAGTTACCTCTTCCTGCTGCTTTCCTTTACACCCTTCTTGAAGAAAATCAGTAGTACTGAAAGCATTGGAAGAGAACAATTTTTTTAGTTTTGGGAAAACCCCTTTGTCATCTTTAAAGTTTAGTGCCATGTAGTAGCCATCCACAGGAAGCAAACCATCGTTGCATGTAGCCTCTAGCACTGCAATGGTATTGGAAATGAGCTCCCTTTCTGTCGTGGTCCTGAAATACTCATCAGCATATTGAGGTGAGTGGTTGGGTGAAGTAGGTAGTTCAGAGTGTATGGGGACGAAAATACAACTTAGACCCATGGGTCAATTGGTTCACGCCAAATTACATCTAAACCAAACCAATCCAAATTTAACATACATGGAAAGGGAAATAATTTAATTCCTACGCCTGTTGATAACTCGGGATGCTATGGAGTCCATAACATCACCCCCTCCTGGAGAAAGAGCTTGTCCTCAAGCTCAAAACAAGGGTTGAGAGCCCTGAAAGCGGCTAAGGGCTCCCATGCAGTGTCACTGGGGTCAGCATCAGCCCACTGCACTAGAACCTCCCAATCGCTCTGAATGTGGTGAGCCTGCAACACCTGTGCTGGAGTAGAAAGGACCCAACCTTCATGTAGTGGTGGCAGAGGGGTGTGTTGCAATGGGGAGTCTCCCTGGAAGGCCTTCAAGTGGGAGACGTGAAACAATTATGGATCTTGGCTTCTGCTGGAAGCTGCAAGCGGTAGGCGACTGTGCCAATGAGGTCTAGCACCTGAAAGGGACCATAATATTTCGGGGAGAGTTTGTGACATTTGGAGGCAGTCAGTGAAAGCTGCCTGTAATGTTGGAGACGTAGCGACACATAATCCCCAAAAGAGAAGAACACTTCCCGGTGCTTCTTATCATAAAATAGTTTCATAGCATGTTGGGCCTCCTAGAGATGAGTGCGCACCTCGTTGAGCATGGCATCCATTTCTGCTAAAGCCTGGTCCAAGGTGGTTACTTTGGATGTACATGGTTCATACGACAAAAGCCGAGGCGGATCTCTGCCATATATTACCTTGAACAGAGTGGTGCTGAGGGCACTGTGGTATGATGTATTATAACATGACTCTGCCCATGCCAACCACTTAACCTACCTTTTAGTTGAGTCCCCCACAAAACAACGGAGAGCGGCTGGGCGAAAGAGAATGCCAATTTCGTGCCTTGCAGCTTGAATAGTTCTTGCCAGAACGTACTAGTAAAGATGGCGTCTGTGTCACCAGTAATGGATGCAGGCATCCCATGTAATCGGACAATGTTATCCATGAAGATCTGAGCCACGTGAGCGGCTGTGTAGGGATGCGCCAAAGGGAGGAAATGGCCATACTTGGAGAAGCGATCGACCACAAAAAATATAACGGATTTAGCGGAAGAGGGGGGAAGGCCATCAATGAAGTCCATGGAAATATCTGACCATACCTGTGATGGTAGCTGAAGTGGTTGGAGCAACCCCGCTGGACTTAATGATTCAGCTTTGTTCCATCGACAAGTTTGACAAGCCGCCACATAATCTGTTACACTTCTTTTCATACCCTTCCGCTCCTAATAGGCCAATCTTTTGGGTAGTATTGGCTAGGTGCTTAACATTTGGTATCAGAGCAGGCGCTATGTCCCGAGTTTGACTCCCCGCATGCACGGGCGACCGCAATCCCCGGATGTTCCCCAAAGGCTCTCGTAGCTATGTTAATGCCGCCGTGGTCATCGGCTCGCGAGGGCAGGGTGTACTGTTATGGTCCTGGGTTAAGTACTTATGCCTTCCGCTCCTAACAGGCCGGTCTTTTGGGTAGTATTGGCTAGGTGCTTAACAGTAGCTCATCTAACAACTCGTCCACCACTGGAATGGGAAATTTGTCTTTAATTGTGTGAGCATTGAGCTGCATGTAGTCCACACAAAACCTCCACGACTTGTCATGCTTTTTGACCAGTAACACTGGGGATGAGAAAGGAGACCTGTTGGGCTGAATAATTCCCTGGACGACCATATTTTGGCACTGGTGCTCAATTTCATCCTTTTGTAAGTAGGGTTCATGGTAAGGCCGAACCACCACAGGTTCAGTCCCCATTTGCAATTTGATGCGGTGATCACAATGGCAAATTGGCGGAAGAGCAGAAGGTGCCTGAAATAAATCTTCAAAGTCTGTAAGTAATTGAGATAACTTACAGAGCTCGGTGCTCTAGACCTGAACTGCCTGAAGTGTGTAGGGCACAATAGCATTTGTTCCATACAAGGTTATCTGACTCTGGGCCTCTGTGAAGTTCATGGTGAGGGCCTGAAAATCCCATAAAATAGGCCCCAACATTTGGAGCCATTTAATTCTGAGTACCAAATCAAATCCTGCCAGAGGAATCACCAAGAAATTGGCAATAAAGGAGTGGCCCTCAATAGAAAAGGGGGTGGCTGTAGAGATACCCACACTGGCGATTTTGGCCCCATTGGCCACTGAGACGGAGAGGCCTGTGTTCTGCTGGATTACTAACCCAAGTTGTTCTACCGCTGGCTGACTGATGAAGTTATGCATGCTGCCGAATCAACTAAGGCTAGTAACTGTAGAAGGTGCAACTGTGCCCGAACTTGCATTGTGTTGGAACTGCGCAGGCCAGTGGTGGCATGGAGTGAAATAGCTGGGCCTTCCTGGTCTGTCTCAACAATGTCTTCCATGGGTAGTATGTCACCAGAATCCTCACAGAGAATTACACTGAACAATTTTTTGCATATGTGACCCTGGACATGTTGGTCATCACAATTAAAATAAAGGCCCTTGGCCCTCCTCTGTTCCAACTCTTGTCTATTTTTTTTTTTTATCTGGTGGCGTGGAGGAAGAACTCTCTACACGCTGGGCTACAGTAGGACCTGTACGTGGAGGCCCTGAATAGGGTGATGGCGTAGTGGTATTTGTCCTACTTGGCCAAGCTGGTTTTCTGATCAGTGAGTCCTTTAGAACATGCTTTTTAGTATCAATTGTCCTGGCCAGATTCATAGCGTGGTCCAAATATCTAGGGCCATGTAATTCAACCTCCAGACCCAGGGCCTCAGTCAATCCAGCAGTAAAGATTTCAACATACTGGGATGGCCTGAAAAAATTACTATCTCTAGCCAAACATTCCTGGAAGGTCTTGTGGTACACATCAAGTGGGCCTGTCTGTTTAAAATTTATCAATTCGCCCAACAGATTGCTATTGGGAGGACCAAACCTCATCAGGAAAGATTGTCTAAATGTCTCCCAATCCTGAACCAAATGTTCATTTCGGAATCGGTGGAACCATAGAAGCGCTTCATCGAGCATATGGTATGCGTCCAACTGGACCCAGTCATCCGTCGGTGTTTTTTTATGGTAAAAGAATTGGTCACATTTGTGTAACCAGATCAAGGGGTTCTTAGACCCATCAAATATCGGAAAGTCCAATTTCACATACCTGGGAACCGAATTTGGTCCCTAGATGTGAGGTGCCATAGGTGGATGGGGGTGGCACAACAGTGGTGGAGGAGGTGGTGGTGGGTGGTGGTGCTCGGCCGGCGGAGAATAGGCTACTAGCGGCGGTGGTCCTCGACCCCCACCTTCATCAAGTCACCGGAGAATCAGCTCTAGTGTCATATTCATGGTCTCCATTGAAGTGCGAAGATCATCAATACCTGCATCTGATCTTTGACGATTTGCATCAATAAGCTGACGTAAATCCTCCGAGGAAGAGAAATCCCTAAGGGTGGACCTGTCTGATACCAAGATGTTGGGATCTTCCCGGGCCATGGATCTCGTCACACTTCTTTCCTCTCTTCCCTCCAGATTGACTGTTGATGCTGGAAGAGAACTCCTATTCTTTGAACGTGTAATGGTGGAATCGGAATGGAATGGATTGAGCTTTGAAGGAAGCTCAACCTAGACCTCTGAGGAAGAATCCGACCTAGCCGTCAAAAGGGAGAATCTGACCTGATTACAACTAATTGATTCAATGCTTGTCTTCATTCAGCTTTTCGTCCCAATAAATATATTTGGGGACGAAATTACAACTCAGACCATGGGTCAATTGGTTCCCGCCAAATTACATCCAAACCAAACCAAACCAAACCAAATTTAACATACATGGAAAGGGAAATAATTTAATTCCTATGCCTGTTGATAACTCGGGATGCTATGGAGTCCATAACATATGTCTCCTGCTCCGGTGAAAAAAATTTGTGGACGAAAGACATAGCTAAAGCCCTCTGCTGCTTGAAGTGGAAGATGGCCATGATTCCAGAAAAAGTAATTACCCGCATTGGCTTTGCCAACCAGCCAACAACATGACATTGAGTCATTATTTCGAACAGCCCCCCAACATTCAGAACCCCATTAAAGCTTGGAAAAAGAAGTTCATAGAGGCAGAGGGAAACACACTCCACTGTAAGACAGGGCGGAACGACAATGGCATACCTACGTGGGTGCCTAGAAACCACTAATGGAAGGGCATTTATCGTACCATGAATTGGGACCCCAGCTTGTTGAAGCCGTTTAATGTCGAAGTCTTCTGTGCGCAGGGCCACGATTTCAACTTTGAAATCAAAATCGCGGGGTTTGGGTTGTTGTGGTTTGTAGAAGGACAGCAATCACAATGCGTCAATGGTGGTTGTCTGGAATTTTTATACCCCTTGCCAACGTCTGGATTTTATGGACTCCATAGCATCACGAGTTATCCATAGGCATAGGAATTAAATTCTGTCAATTTACTTTTAATGCAATTTCATTTGGTTTGGTTTACTTTGGGTTGGTTTGGATGTAATGTGGCATGAACCACTTGACCTATGGGTAACTTTTGTAATTCCGTCCTCAACCCTATTTAGGGGGACGTCAAGGGAAGGAGAAAGAAAATATTGAGAAAATTAGAGTAAACAAGTCAGATTCTCCCTCTGAGGTCTAGGTTGAGCTTCCTTCAAAGCTACTTCGTTCTATTTGATTTCCATCATTCCACGTTCCAAAAACAAGAATTCTCTTCTAGCGTCAAGAGCATCCATGGAGGGAAGAGAGGAAAGAAGGGTGACTCGATCCATGGCTCGGGAAGAACCTAACATCTTGGTATCAGACAGGTCCACCCTTGGGGATTCCTCTTCCCCTGAGGATTTGAGGCAATTAGTTGAAGATAATCGGCAGAGGACAGACCTTCAGGCTCAATCCCTGGAAGAGGTGCGTCAGACAACCTCTGACTTGCGTAAGGCCATAAAATCCATGGATGCTGCCATCCAAGCTCTTCTCTGGTGACAAGAGAACAATGGTACACGAGCACAACCACCGGAAGCCTACTCTCCACCGGCCGACCACCATCAATTCCACCCACCACCTCCCCCACAACCCCCAATGCGTCAACACAATCCCCATCTGGGGCCTGCCATTTAGGGACCAAATACGGTTCCCATGTATTTAAAACTTGACTCTCCTACATATGATGGGTCTAAGGACCACTTGATTTGGTTAGCCAAGTGTGATCAGTTCTTTTATCATAAAAAAACACCTACGGATGAGCAAGTTTATTTGGCCGCCTACCACATGCTCGATGAAGCGCTTCTATGGTACCACCAATTCCGAAATGATCAATTGGTTCAGGATTGGGCAACCTTAAGGCAGTCTTGCATGATGATATTTGGTCCTCCCGCTAGTAGCAATCCATTGGGCGAATTAATCAATTACAAGCAAACTGGATCACTAGAGGTGTACCAAAAGACCTTCCAGGAAAGGTTAGCCCGAGCAAACCAGTTTGTCAGTCACACCCAGTATGTTCATATTTTTACTGCGGGTTTGACAAAAGCTCTGAGACTGGAACTTGAATTACATGGTCCTACAGATTTGGACCACGCTATGAATTTAGCCAGGTCAATTGAGCACAAGCAGCGTGTTCTAAAGGAGTCATTGGTCAGAAAACCAGCTTGGCCAGGAAGGCACAATGCCACTGCGCCAACCCCTTATTATGGACCTCCATGTTCTAGAGCCAGTGCAGCCCCACGCCCAGATAGCTCTAATTCGGCTCCACCTGCTCCTTACTTCAAAAAACTTAACAGACAGGAAATGGATCAGAGAAAGGCCAAGGGCCTTTTTTTTAATTGTGATGAACAATATGTCATTGGTCACCAATGCAAAATATTATTCAGTATATGTCTGTGGGAGGATGGTGACGACATACTACCTGAGGAGGAGATTGTGGAGACAGATCAGGAGGGTCCAGAGATTTTCCTTCATGCCATGACTGGTCTACGCAGTTCTAGTACCATGCAGGTTAAAACCCAGTTACATCTTCTACAGTTACTGGCTTTAGTTGACTCTGGTAGTACACATAATTTCATCAGTCAGCCGGTGGCAGAACAACTTGGGTTAGTAGCCCAGCAATAGACTTGCCTTTCTGTATCTGTAGCCAATGGGGCTAAAATTACTAGTGTGGGCATATCTCCAGCCATACACTTTGATATTGAAGGACATGCATTTATTGCAGATTTCCTAGTGATTCCACTTTTAGGTTTTGATTTGGTACTGGGAATTAAATGGCTACAACTGTTGGGGCCAATACTATGGGATTTTCAAGCTTTGACCATGTCCTTTACAGAGGACCACCGTCAGATTATATTGCATGGCACCCAAGCACCAGTGCCCTGATCACTACAGATTGTTCAGGTCCAGACCACGGCCAACTATAAGTTATCTCAATTACTTACAGAATTTGAGGATATCTTTCAGGACCCTATTGCTTTACCGCCAATTAGGCATTGTGATCACCGTATCCGTTTGAAAATGGGCACTGAGCCTGTAGTTGTGAGAACTTATCGTTACCCCCACTTACAGAAGGATGAGATTGAACAGCAATGCCAGAAGATGCTAGCCCAGGGTATTATTCAGCCCAGCAGGTCTCCTTTTTCCTCACCGGTCTTATTGGTCGACAAGCATGATAAGCCATGGAGATTTTGTGTGGATTACAGGCAACTCAATGCACATACAATTAAAGAAAAATTTCCCATCCCAGTGGTGGACGAGTTGCTAGATGAGCTACATGGAGCTACTATTTTTACCAAACTCGATTTGAAATCTGGCTATTATCAAATCCGAGTTCACCCATCAGATGTGGAGAAAACTGTGTTCCGCAAGCATCATGGCCATTTCGACTTCCTCGTAATGCCATATGGTCTTTCAAATGCACCTTTCACCTTCCAGACCCTCATGAATGAGGTATTTTCCTCTCTTGAGGAAATACATATTGGTATTTTTCGATGATATTTTGGTCTATAGCAACAGTTGGGAAGAGCATCTGCAGCACCTTCACCAGGTATTTTCTCTTATCCGCTCACATCATTTGGTTTTAAATCAGTCCAAATGTTCTATGGGAACTTCAGAAGTGGCATACTTGGGCCACGTTATTTCAGCAGTTGGGGTGAAAGTAGACCAGAGTAAGATACATGCCAACACAGATTGGCCTCCTCCTACATCCATTACAGCCTTAAGGGGATTTTTGGGCCTAGCTGGGTATTATAGAGAATTTATTCGTAGCTATGGCCAGATTGCAGCTCCGCTCAACAACCTACTCAAGAAAAATGCCTTGACCTGGTCAGAGACAGTGGCTCATTCCTTTCGGCAGTTGAAAGAGGCCTTATCATCCCCCCTAGTTTTACAGTTACCCAACTTTGATGAGTCCTTTGGTGTTGAATGTGATGCTTCGGGGGACGGTATTGGTGCAGTGTTACACCAACAGGGACACCCGATTACTTATTTTAACCACCAACTTGGCCAACACCACCACAAGTTAGCAACTTATGAGAGGGAATTGATTGGATTAGCGAAAGCTATACAACATTGGCGCCCTTATCTCTGGGGACGTCCATTTTTTATTTGCACTGATCATTGCAGCCTCAAGTATCTGCTTGAGCAACGCCTCACTACCTCACCGCAGCAGCATTGGTTAAGTAAACTTATGGGGTTTGACTTTACTTTAGAGTATAAACCTGGGAGTTTGAATGTAGGGGCTGATGCTTTATCTTGCCGGGACATTCCAGAGCCGCAATTACATGCCATGAGTTAGCCCAGAGCTCTCTTGTTCGATTCTATATGGGAAGAGGCACAATAGTACCTGGAAATTATAGCTTTATGTCATGAGATCCAGCAAGGGACAGCGGCAAACCATTGGATGGTTAAGGTCAATCTGGTCCTCTACAAAAATAGAATCTTTCTACACCACACATCCCCACTGATTCATAGCATTTTAGCCTCCTTCCATGATAGTACACATGAGGGCCGACAAAAAACATATTTCCGGATCAGTCGGGAATTTTATTGGAGGGGCATGAAGCGTAGTATAGCCGATTATGTGGCGGCTTGTCAGATTTGTCAACGGAATAAAGCTGAATCATTAAGTTCAGCTGGGTTGCTCCAACCACTTCAGCTGCCATCACAGGTCTGGTCTGATATTTCTATGGACTTCATAGATGGACTTCCCTCTTCGTCAGGCAAATCCGTTATCTTTGTAGTGGTGGATTTTTTCTCAGAGTATGGGCACTTCATCCCTCTGGCTCATCCTTACACTGCAGCTCAGGTCATTCGACTCTTTATGGATAATATTGTCCGCTTAATTCCATTACCATTTATAGGGATGCAATCTTTACCAGTGCATTCTGGAAAGAACTCTTCAAGCTACAGGGCACAACGTTAGCATTCTCTTTAGCCTACCATCTGCAGACTGATGGTCAGACAGAGGTCGTCAACAGAACAATTGAAATGTATCTTCGCTGTTTCGTGGGGTACTCATTTAAAAAGGTGGGTTAAGTGGCTCGCCTGGGCTGAATTTTGTTACAATACCTCCTACTACAACGCACTTGGCACAACCCCATTCAAGGTAGTATATGGTAGAGACCCACCCAACCTTTTATGATATGAACCAGGGGCCTCTAAGGTCGCCACTTTGGACCAAGCATTAGCCGAAAGAGACACCTTGCTCACTGAGGTGCGTACTCATCTCCAGTAAGCACAACATACTATGAAATTGTATTATGACAAGAAGCACCAGGAAGTCTTCTTTTCTCAAGGAGATTATGTATGGTTGCGTCTCCAACACTACAGGCAGCTGTTGCTAATAGCCTCCAAATGCCACAAGCTCTCTCCAAAATATTATGGTCTCTTTCAGGTTATGGACCGCATTGGTACAGTTGCTTACCACTTGCAGCTTCCGCCAGAGGCCAGGATTCACAATGTGTTTCATGTCTCCCAACTGAAAGCCTTCCAAGGTGATTCTCCCTTGCTGCACACACCGCTGCCCCCACTACATGAGGGACATGTCCTTTCTACTCCAGCACAGGTATTACAGGCTCACCACATTCAAGGTGATTGGGAGATCCTAGTGCAATGGGCAGATGTTGATCCCAGTGACATGACATGGGAGCCATTAGCTGCGTTCCGCACCCTCTACCCCTACTTAAAGCTTGAGGACACGCTCTTTCTCCAAGAGGGGGGTGATGTTATGGACTCCATAGCATCACGAGTTATCCACAGGCATAGGAATTAAATTATGTCAATTTACTTTTAATGTAATTTCATTTGGTTTGGTTTACTTTGGGTTGGTTTAGATGTAATGTGGCGTGAACGACTTGACCTATGGGTCACTTTTGTAATTCCGTCCTCAACCCTATTTAGGGGGACGCCAAGGGAAGGAGAAAGCAAGTTGAAAAAATTAGAGTAAACAGGTCAGATACTCCCTCAGAGGTCTAGGTTGGATTCTCCCTCTGAGGTCCAAGTTGAGCTTCCTTCAAAGCTCCTTCGTTCTATTTGATTTCCATCATTCCACGTTCCAGAAACAAGAATTCTCTTCCAACGTCAAGAGCATCCACGGAGGGATGAGAGGAAAGAAGGGTGTTATGGACTCAATAGCATCACGAGTTACCAGCAGGCGTAGGAATTAATTAATGTGGTTTTCAGTTTTCATGTAATTGACTTTGGTTTGGTTTGGTTTAGAATTTATTTGGCTTGAACCAGTAACCCAAGGGTCTGAATTGTAATTGGCATCATCAACCCTATTTAAGGGGACGACTAGGTTAATGAAAGGTAGCAATTGAGTTATAATTTAGCCTAGGGTAATTTAGTTAATAGGTTGAGAGCTCCTTCATGCTCTCCCACGTTTTTCCCCAATTCCTCTTTCCGAAATTCTTCCTCATCACTCCATCAATCTAGTTCAACGTCAAGAAAGCAATGGAAGGAATAGAAGAGAGGAGGGTGACAAGATCCATGGCATGTGAGGATCCTAACAATGTGGTATCAGACAGGTTCACCCTCGACGACTCCTCTTCTCCAGAGGACATACGTCAAGTGCTTTCAGATCTTCAACAAAGATCCACTCTTCAAGGTGCTGAAATTACTAACATCCATAATACATTGCACACGCTGGAATCCTCTCTTCAAACCGTCATCCGCCAACTTGCTGCTATTCAATTGCCAACGGCACCACCAGCCACCAACTTTCAACCACATGCAGCACATCACCCACACTTCATGCCACCACCACCCCCACCACTGCGCCAACAACCTGTTCCCATGGCTACTCACGCACAGGGACCAACTACGGTTCCCAGGTACTTTAAACTCAACTTTCCTACATATGATGGATCTAAAGATCCTTTACTTTGGTTCACGAAATGTGAGCAATTTTTCTATCATCAACAAACGGTGGATATGGACAAGGTTACACTTGCCACCTACCACCTGCTCGATGAAGCGCTCATGAGGTTCCATCACTACCGAAATGTCCATTCCACTTAGGATTGGCTGCATTTTAAACATGCTTGCCAGATGAGGTTTGGACCTCTAGCTAGTAGCAACCCAGTGGGGGAATTGATCAACTATAAACAGACTGGCACCTTAGAATTGTACAAGAAAACGTTTCAAGAAAGGTTGGCCAAGTGAATTTGTTCCTCCTCACTTACATGTTCAGATTTTTAATACGGGATTGATTGAGGCGGTTAGGTTGGAAGTGAATTACTTGGTCTGACAGACTTGGACTCATGCATGAATTATGCCAGAGCTGTGTTACAGAAACAAAGAGATCTGAGGGAATCATTAGGCCAAAAACCATTTTGGAATAACAGACTACTAGGTACTGCACCTGGCCCATGTTTTGGCTCCTCTGCTCCTAACTGTGCAGACCAGTCTCCAAGTGTGCCCCCCTACCCCTCACTATCTTCTGGAATAAATAGGAAATGGAGGCTAGAAAGGTCAAGGGCCTATGTTTTAATTGTGATGAACAATTGCTTCTAGGACATACTTGTTAACGATTATTCAATATTGAAATTTGGGAAGAAGGTTCAGAAGAGCTTCCTGAAAGTGAATTTGTTGAAAAGGAACAACATGACCTAGAGCTCTCCCTCCATGCCATGCATGGCTTGCGTAGTTCTAATACCATGCAGATAAAGGCCCAGTTACACCACCTCCTGTTACTTGCTTTAGTTGATTCTGGCAGCACACATAATTTTATCAGTGAGCCCGAAGCGAAACAATTGGGATTGGAAATTCAACAGCAAAAGGGTCTTTCGGTTTCAGTGGCCAATGGGGCTAAAATTGCCAGTGTGGGGTTATGTGCAAACACCCCTTTTACAATTGAGGGACATTCATTTCAGGCGGACTTACTGGTCATTCATTTGGTAGGATTTGATTTGGTGCTCAGGGGTAAAATGGCTTCAGTTATTAGGCCCTATATTGTGGGACTTTCAGGCTTGGACTATGACATTTACAACACAACAGGGTCAGATTACATTACAGGGTATTGTGGCACAGGTACCTAACGCAGTTCACACTTTACAGCTTCAGAACAGTGGTGATTGTAAGTTAGCTGCTTTACTTACAACATTTACGAATTTATTTAATGACCCTACTGGTCTACCACCAGTGCATCACTGTGATCACCGCATTCGTTTGAAGTTGGGACCCGATCCAGTGGTGGTGCGCCCTTATCGCTACCCACATATACATAAAGATGAAATCGAAAGATAGTGCATGAATATGCTCACTCAGGGAGCTATCCAGCCCAGTAGGTCTCCCTTCTCATCACCTATTTTACTGGTACGCAAAAAGGATAAATCATGGAGGTCTTGTGTCAACTATAGGCAACTCAATTTGCAGACAAGTTCCCCATTCCAGTGGTGGATGAGTTGCTGGATGAGTTACATGGTGCTACCATTTTTACCAAGTTAGATTTGAAATCGGGCTATCATCAAATTAGAGTTCACTCGGCAAATGTGGAGAAGACTGCGTTCTGCACGCACCACGGTCATTTTGAGTTCCTCGTTATGCCCTTCGGTCTCTCCAATGCACCCTCCACCTTCCAGGCCCTCATGAATGAGGTATTTTCCTCGCTTCTGTGGAACTATGTGTTAGTATTTTTTTATGACATCTTGGTCTATAGCAAAAATTGGGTCGAACATCTCCAACACCTCCATCAGGTATTTACCATTCTACGCTCCCATCATTTGGTTTTGAATAGATCCAAATGTTCTATGGGCACCTCAGAATTGGCATATTTGGGCCACGTCATATCAGCCGTGGGCGTGAAAGTTGACCAGAGCAAGATCCAAACAGTAATAGATTGGCCTCCTCCCACCTCCCTTACCACATTAAGGGGATTTTTGGGCGTAGCGGGATATTACAGAAAATTTATCCAATCTTATGGCCAGATAGCAGCACCACTCAACAACCTCCTCAAGAAACATGCATTCAACTTGTCTTCCTCAGCAGATCAGGCCTTTCAGCTGTTAAAGGAGGCCTTAGCCTCAACGCCTGTACTACAATTACCAGATTTTGATGAAGACTTTGTGGTGGATTGTGATGTGTCCGGTGGAGGTATTGGTGCAGTGTTGCAACAATTGGGACACCCCATTGCTTATTTCAGCCGCTAGTTGGGACACCACCACCACAAGTTAGCCGCATATGAGAGGGAACTGATTGGGTTAGCTAAGGTTGTCCAACTTTGGCGACCTTATCTTTGGGGACGGCCATTTCTCATTCGTACAGATCATTGCAGCCTCATGTATCTTCTTGAATAACGCTTCACAACATCACCACAACAGCATTGGTTCACTAAACTCATGGGCTTCGATTTTACAGTTCAATATAAGCTAGGCAGTTTGAATTTGGGGGCTGATGCTTTGTCTCGTCAGGACATTCTAGAACCACACATTTATGCTATCAGCAACTCACGTTCACTTTTGCTGGATTCTATTCACGAGGAGACGCATCAATATCCAGAACTTATCTCATTATATCAGAATATTCAGCAAGGGACAACAGCTCATCATTGGACGATTCAGGATAGTCTTATACTCTACAAAAACAAGGTTTTTATGCATCACGCATCCTCACTTCTTCACACCATTCTGTCTTCTATCCATGATAGCACACATTAGGCTCGACAGAAAACATATTTCTGAATCAGTCGGGAATTTTATTGGAGAGCCATGAAGGGCACGATTGCTGATTGTGTAGCTGCTTGTCAGATTTGTCAACAAAACAAGGCCGAATCTTTAAATCCCGCCGGCCTACTGCAACCTTTGCAACTACCGTCTCAAATCTGGTCTAACATTTCAATGGACTTCATTGATGACCTTCCCACTTCATCAGGTAAATCAGTGATATTAGTTGTGGTTGACCATTTTCATCCATATACTGCTGCTCATGTAGCTCAGTTATTTATGGACCACATTGTCCGATTACACGGGATTCCAGCATCCAATATCAGTGTCAGGGATGCCATTTTTACCAGTACCTTTTGGAAAGAATTATTCAAGTTACAGGGCACCCAGTTGGCATTTTCGTCTGCATATCATTCACAGACTGTCGGACAAACCGAGGTCATCAATTGCACGATTGAAATGTATCTTCATTGTTTTGTGGGGGACTCACCTAAACGGTGGGTTAAGTGGCTTTCCTAGGCAGAATTTTTCTATGAAACCTCTTACCACAGCCCACTGAGAACTACACCTTTCAGGGTAGTTTTTGGCAGAGATCCACCTCGTCTATTATCCTATGAACCAGGGGCATACAAAGTCGTCACTTTGGACCAAGTGTTAGCTGAAAGAAACGCTATGCTCACTGAGGTATGTACTCATCTCCAGGAGGCCCAACACTCTATGAAGCTTTATTATGATAAGAAGCACCATGAGGTATATTATTCCCCAGGAGATTATGTGTGGTTAAAGCTCCAACACTACCACCTGCTGTCCCTAACTGCCTCCAAGCGCCATAACCTTTCTCCAAAATATTATGGTCCATTTCAAGTGTTGGACCAAATTGGCCGCGTGGCCTACCACTTGTAGCTACCAACCGAGGCAAAGATACATAATGTATTTCATGTATCACAATTGAAGCCATTCCAGGGCGACTCGCCCTTACTACACACACCTTTGCCGCCACTCCATGAGGGCAGAGTCCTTTCTACTCCAGCTCAGGTATTGAAAGCACCCCACATTCAAGGCGATTGGGAAATTCTCGTCTAGGAGGTAGATGCAGACCCCAGTGACACGACATGGGAGCCATTATCAGCATTTCAACTTCTCTACCCTTCCTTTGAGCTTGAGGACAAGCTCTTTCTCTAGGAGGGGGGTGATGTTATGGACTCAATAGCATCACGAGTTATCAACAAGTGTAGGAATTAATTAATGTCGTTTTCAATTTCATGTAATTGACTTTGGTTTGGTTATGTTTTTGGTTTGGTTTGGTTATGTTTTTGGTTTGGTTTGGTTTAGAATTTATTTGGCTTGAACCAGTGACCCAAGGGTCTGAATTGTAATTGGCGTCCTCAACCCTATTTAAGGGGACGGATAGGTTAATGAAAGGTAGCAATTGAGTTATAATTTAGCCTTGGGTAATTTAGTTAATAGGTCGAGAGCTCCTTCAAGCTCTCCCCCATTTTTCCCCAATTCCCCTTTCCAAAATTCTTCCTCATCACTCCATCAATCTACTTCAACGTCAAGAAAGCAATGGAAGGAAGAGAAGAGAGGAGGATGACAAGATCCATGGCACGTGAGGATCCTAACAAAGGGTGACTAGATCCATGGCTCGGGAAGAACCTAACACTAGCCCATCGAGCTTGAGATGGTGTGGACTGCACACAGTAAGGAGTGGCCGAAATTGATAACATTTTTGCTTCTCGACAAACATGTGTCTTTGTGCTGCAATGGCAGAGTATGTCGTTGGTTTGGAGGTTGCCTCGCCATTGGATTTTGAAAGGTCGGGGAGTGTTTCTGAGACAGGTAGCTTTCAAATTTTTGGCGTTGTCTGTTCAAGAAGACGTATAGTGTCCAGTACGAAATGGTTTGATGGCCAATCCCCTTCTAGTTTGGCTGACGAAGGATGTGTGGAGGATCCCTCCGATGTCGGACATGTTGAGTCCTCACTTGCGGAAGTTGCCCCGCGGAAGAGCCAGAGGGCTCTCTGATGTTGGGCTTCACAAATTTCTCTGATGTGGTTTCTATGGCACTGCCCAGGTGGGGAAACTCCCGTGAACCCAGAGAGTGGAAAAGCTGAAGCTTGGTCTCCCGAAGCTCCTGGATCACCGTCCAAATCTCTGTTTGAAAGTCTTCAATGGATGTACGCCCATCCGCTAGAGAGGAAGAGTCATCCAAGGTGGTCCGCTCTGATACCACGTTGTTTTCTTCACGTTTTCTGATAGGGAACAGGGAGGAGAACGTCTGTTGTTATGCCCCATTTCCATGGATCATCCACCAGACTTTCTCCTCCCTGTTCCCGATCAGAAAACATGAAGATAACTGAGCTTGTGAAGGGAAGCTCATCCTGGACCTCAAAGGGAGAATCCGACCTTGCTAACAACTACTTTGATTAATGCTTGATTGCATATAGACTGGCGTCCTCCTTATAACAAGAAGGCCATGACGCTTACACTTCCCAAGCTATGCTCTTTCCCATGACGTCCCTACATTTCCCAAGCTATTGCCATGACATTTACTCTTCCCCAAAGCATACACTTCCCAAGACATCATTTCCCAAGCCATGACCCTAACACTTCCCAAGCTATGACATGGCCCACACTCCTAACTCAATATTACATTAGACCCAGCCCTTGACATAACTTGACAGTGACCCCACCTAAATTCTACGTCTAACAATGACTCTAGATGCTATTGAGTCCATAACATCTTCTCACCTTCTTCTAGTGTCTTTTAGGATCTCACAATGAAGCAGGTGATTGGAGGAGACAATGAACAGGGGGGCCTTTATTACACCTACTTCTAGTCATTGCAATTGCCATTTCTCAAACAAAGGCAAGGTTATGACTCAACCGGCTTGGTCTTCCATTTGCAACATCGGTTCAACACTTATTTCCGTCCTTAAAAACTTACCAACTTTCAAGTATGAAGTCTGTATGTTGAGAAAACACTAGAGATCTTATTCTCCTTGAACCAAACTTAAAGGTGTTGCTCCTTTTTTATTAATTCATTCAGATGTATGGGACCCTTAAGTGTCATGAACATATCTCAAGTTAAGTATTTTTTCACCTTTGTTGATGAATTTACTCGAGTCACATGGTTATTTCTATTTAAATAATGGTTTGAAAATTTTTCAACATTGAAATCCTTTCACGCTATGGTGTTCAGTCAGTTTGGAAAATAAATACAAGTGTTCCGATCAAATAATTCCAAAGAGTACTTACCTAGTGAATTTAAAAATTTTTGTCATGATAATGGCATTATTCAACAAACATCTTGTGCTTGAACCCCTCAACAAACTGGTGTAGTGGAAAGAAAAATTCTACATCTCCTTGAGGTAGCCCGTGACCCACTCTACTCTATGAAGGTTCCCTACTTTTACAAGCCCCATGCCATTCTTATAGCTTGCTACCTTATTAATACTCAACCTTCCTCGGTCTTTAGCTATAAATCCTCACACTCATTATTATTTTTGAATGAAGACTCCTTCTCTCTTCCTTTAAATTTTTTTGGTTGAACATGCTTTGTTCATATTACATCCCCTCCAAAGAGTAAACTTGAGCCTAAATCACTTAAATGTATCTTTTTGGGTTACTCTCGTACCCAAAAATTCTATGTTTGTTATAATCCATTTCTTTGGAAGTTGATTGTCTCTAAGGATATCACCTTTTTCAAAGAACACATCTTTTTATTCCTCAAAAGATGCACCTCTGGGTCTTTCATTAGTTCAACTTGCTCCAAAGTCTGTTATGCCACTTGATGTGGTTCTACTTTAGCCCCCTAAAGACTCGGCTAACACCACACCTATGGAGTTTCCTGATCCTTCTGAGGTAAGTTAGACTTCCTCTATCGTATTTGGCGCACAATTTTATAATTGTCTCATAGCTCTACGGAAAGAGCCTCAGACTTATACTAGCCCCTCCACTTCTCTTCCTATTTCAAACTTTGTTTGTCGCCATCTATTGTCTTCTGCGTTCTGTCAGTTTGTTGCATATACTTCTTCCGTCTCTGTTCAACAGTCCTATCAGGAGGCTCAAAGACATTCAGGATGGAAGGCTGCCATGGAAGAACTGTTGAATTTTGGATCCCTTTTCCAATATTCTGAGCAAGGGAATAGAGAAAGAACAAGGAGAAAATGGGAAGAACGCTTTTGAGTAGAGAGAAGAAGAGAAGAGGAGCCAGGTGTGCACCAAGCAAAGAGAGATAGATTTACTCAAGAGAGAATTGTAGAACTTGATTAATTCAAAATTACAACACCTCTATTTACATTAGAGGAAGTGATAGAGTCCTTATACAATTAACCTTTAAATCTCCTAATTACATTCCATCTCTTACTCTCTAAGATAAGTCTATCATGAAAGGATAACACAATCTAATAGAGTTCTTATATAAGTTGAACTATAACTCTTCTTCAATAACGTGGAAATAAGGGAGGAGGCCAGCTCATGGCCTTATCCTTGTGGGTCCCATGTGATCTTCTAGCTCATATTAATAAGATTCCAGCTCGTAGTATCTTTGTGGGTCCCACTTGATCTTCAAGTCTTCTACTCATTTCAGCTTGTGCTTCTTATCTTCTTAACTCATGCTAGCTTGGGTGAGGATGCTTCTTGGCATCCCACGTCCTCATCGTGGATCCCACCAGCTCGTGTACCATGGTGGTTCCCACATTGTAACACTCCCCCTCAAGCTGGGGGTGAGAAAACATCGTAGATGCCCAGCTTGCTGCAGATGGTATACAAAATCTTGTGAGTGACTGGCTTGGTGAGAATATCTACAACTTGACTTTGTGATGATATATGCTTTAGAGATAAAAGACGTTCTTGGAACTTTTCTCGTATAAAATGGCAGACCACTTCAATATGCTTTGTTCTTTCATGTAAGACTGGATTCGATGTAATGTGTATTACCGCTTGATTATCACAATATAGATCCATCAGAGCTTCTTTGTAGAATCCCAATTCAGTGAAAAGAGATCTTATCCATAGGAGTTCACTAACAATGTGTGCCATGGCTCTATATTCTGTTTCTGCACTAGACCATGCTACTACATTTTGCTTCTTGCTTCTCCATGTAACCAAATTTCTCCTAACCATCATACAAAATCAAGAAGTAGATTTCTTGTCATTTGGGGATCCGGCTCTGTCTGCATCTATGAATCCTTTGATGTTGAAGTGACCATGATTTTTATAGAGAAGCCCTCTTCCTGGAGCTCCTTTCAGATATCGTAATATCCTTTCAAGTGCTTGCCAATGACTAAGTTGTGGTTTGTGCATGTATTGACTCATCACACTTACTACATATGATATATCTAGCCTTGTTACACACAGGTAAATAAGTCTTCCTACTAGTCTCTGATATTTTCTGATATCTACATCTTCTCTAGTACCTGCACATAATTTTGTATTTGAGTTCATAGGAGTGTCTGCTGGTTTGCATCCTAGCATTCCTATCTCCTCTAGTAGATCAAGGACATACATACTTTGGGATAGCACAATCCTATGTCTAGATTGTAATACATCAATACCTAGAAAATATTTGAGTAGTCCAAGATCCTTTGTCTTGAATTCAAAACATTTTTTTTCTTGGATGCCCTCAAAATCACTACTAGTTAAAATGATATCATCAACATATACTGCCAGAATTATCTTGCCTCTAGGTGTGTTTTTAATAAAAATCGAGTGATCTCCAGAGCATCTGTAAAATCATGTCCGTATGAGTGCTTGACTAAATTTCTTAAACCATGCATGAGGGGACTGTTTTAGACCATACTAACTCCCCCTCAACCACATACCCAGGTGTTTGTTGCATATAAATTTCTTCTTTGATGTCCCCATTCATAAAGGCAATTTTCACATCAAGTTGATATACCTTCCAGGAAGAGTTAACAGCCAAAGATAATAACACACGTACCGAGTTTATTTTTGCCATTGGAGAGATGGTTTCCACATAATCAATTCCATAACATAGTGTATAGGCCTTAGCTATGAGGTGAGCCTTCAGCTGAGCTATAGACCCATCTGGATTGTGTTTCACAGTAAACACCCATTTCCAACCGACGGGTTTCTTATCTAATGGAGGTGGGACTAGGGCCCATGTCTGATTTTCATAAAGTGCCTGCATTTCTTCATCCATTGCTGCCTTCCACCCTGGATGTTTGAGAGCCTCGTGATTGAACTTGGGTACATATATGGAAGAAATTGCAGAGAGAAATTGACAACATGCAGGGGACAGATGATGATGAGACACAAAATTTGATATGGGATGAGACATAGAGGGTATGGTGTTTGATCTGGGTTCTTTTCTGTTGTGGACTCAATAGCACACCGAGTCAATCAAAGGAGGAGACAATGACTCACTGATTTCATTAGTTTTATATTTCATATTTTATATTGCTTTAAGTATAACTTTTCTTTAATTATGTAAAGAGCAAGGACGTAGGGGAAAATTGTCATTTTTAGCCCTAAAACACTTATGACGTCAAACTCTATTTAAAGGGGAAAGAAATAGAGAAAAGGCAAGCATTGATTTTAGGTTAAACAGGCTTGGAGTTCTCCTTGACAAGCTCTAGGGTTTGGTGGTCTCCCTTGATGATCTCTAGGTCTAGGTTCCCTTAGAATATGCACATCTCTATCATTCTTGATTTGCTATTCCATTGATCCATAACGCGGAAGAGAAGGGATTTGCTGTCCCTTTTCTAAATTCAAACAGAGGTTCCAGCCTCCTTTTCATCACAAGCATCAAGAGAGGGATTCTCCCTCTCTTTATGAACAATAATTGAGGCCTTCCCACCATCCTACCATGAGCAACCATAAAGCAGGTTTATTTTCCAGCATTGAGATCAACAATAAGCCAGGTAAGGAGTTCCTAACCGTAGGGCCAAGGGCTGTCCAAGTTAGGGGTTGCAACCCTAACATGAGCAGCAGTAAGGAGAGATCAAACCCTCTTTTCCATGATCAAGAAAAGGGAACCCTTTCCCTTTACAATTCGAGTAACAACAGCATACTAGCCTCACAAAAGAGGTTGTTTTCCACTTGACGAAGACCAGACCAAGAAAGGGTCTTCCTTACCTGACCTTACCGAGAGCAGTCTCTCACTTAAAGTGCTGGAGTCTCAAGTCCCACGCCGTGTTACTCGATCCATGACTAGCAACCGTAACAACTTGGTATCAGAGTAGGGTAACATGGGGGATACATCCAACAATGAAGAACTTCAAATCAGGATGAACAAGATAGAAATTACAAAGGCTGCAGCACAACCACAATTGGGAAATATTTCTGGTATGAAATTGGAACTCAATCGGTTAACTAGCCTATTGTCTAGTGTATTGGTAGAGAGATAGACTAGTCTAGAGACAAGGGAGGTGACTCACTCGCACAATCGAAGAGGGGAGTAGTTGGCTAGGCGCAGTGCTATCTAGGCACCACAGAGTGGAGGTACAATACCAAGGTACACAAAATTAGATTTTCCTACATCTAATGGGTCAGTTGATCCCTTAATTGGGTTGCATAGATGTGAGAAAAATTTTTTAATTCAAGGAACTGCTGAGTTTGATAAGGTAGCACTTGCCTCCTTCCATATGTTAGATGAGGCACAACTATGGTTTCACCAGGTGGAACTAGAGAGAGTGGTGCTGGATTAGGGTGAATTTAAAGAATTATGCACACTTAGATTTGGCCCTCCCGTCCACAGCAACCCATTGGGAGATTTAGTACTATTAAGACAAACCGGGTCTGTTGAACTGTATCAAAAATAGTTCCAAGAAAAATTGGCCCGTGCAGGTCTGTTGGTTAGAGTCGGCCAGCAGGTCCCCTTATTTACAGCAGGCCTCAATGAATCTCTGAGGATAGAGGTGGAACTTAATTTCCCTTTAGACTTGGCTCGGGCAATGAATTTAGCTCAGGCAATGGAACAACGACAACGGCTTCAACAACGTAAGCCTTTGTGGCAAGGGGAAAGGAACACTTCCTCCACTTGGCAAGGGCGCCGAAATACTTTGTCTCAGGTGACACCTCCAGCATTACCTTCTCCCAGATCCGATTACTACTCTGGCAGCCGACACGTGCTCTAGTAATCCTCCTCCTCAGTATATAAAAAAATTAACAAGTACGAAGATGGCAGAACGGAGATCCAAAAATTTGTGCTACAACTGTGATGAACAGTACTGGGCAGGTCACCAATGTAAACGGTTGTTTTGGCTTGAAGTCATGGAAAGAGAGGACATAGAGGATACTGATGATATAAGTGAGGAGAAACCACCTGCAATCTCTTTGCATGCAATTACGGGGCAGAAATCTGCCAAAACTATGCAGGTCAAAGCTCACGTACTCGACCAGGAACTTGTGGGACTAGTGGATTCAGGAAGTACCCACAATTTTCTTAGATTAACACCTGCTTAGCATCTTCAGTTATAGATCCTTCCACATCCTACAACCACGGTTTCAGTGGCCAATGGGGAGAAATTCCCTAGCTATGGGATCAGCAAAGCGTAAAATTTTCCATTGGTACTACTTTATCTCATGCAGAATTTTTTGTCATACTTCTGGCCGGCTTTGATATGGTGTTAGGCATTATATGGTTGCAAACATTGGGACCCATTCTGTGGGACTACTCTGCATTAACGATGAGCTTTGTCTTATGTGGTAGCCTAGTACTCTTACAGGGCAGCCAGGTGGACAAATCCCATCACCTTCATACCATGCACACACTGGACCATCCAGACAGCTCTATTGAAAATCTTATCGATGAGTTCTCTGACCTCTTCCATGAGCCTTTCGATTTGCCTCCCTTGAGGCACTGTGATCCTAGGATCTATTTAAAACTAGGTTTTGATGTGGTGGTAGTTCGCCCGTACCGGTATCCACATCTACAGAAAGATGAAATCGAGCGACAATGCCAGGTTATCTTACAACAATGCCTTATTCGCAGCAGCCGGTCCCCGTTCTCTTCACCCATATTGCTCGTGAAGAAACATGATGGCACATGGAGATTTTGTAAAGATTATCGGAAGTTGAATGCTCAGATAGTGAAGGATAAGTTTCCTATTCCGGTAGTGGAGGAGCTCTTGGATGAATTACATGGGTTGTGGGTCTTTACTAAATTGGACTTACGTTTTGGATATCATCAGGTTTGTATGCACCCCTTTGACATTGAGAAGACAATCGTCTGCACACATCAAGGTCATTTTGAATTTGTGTTCATGCCGTTCGGCTTATCAAATGCACCTTCCACTTTTCAAGCACTGATGAATGAGGTATTTATCCACTATCTTCGGAAATTCGTACTTGCTTTTTTTTATGATATACTCATATATAGCAAGTCCGGAGAAGAGCATTTAGAGCATTTACGGATTGTTTTTGAATTATTATGAGCACATAAGCTCTATTTGAAGAAATCCAAATGCTCTTTTGCAGCTTCACATGTCGCTTATCTTGGTCATATTATATCACATGTGGGAGTCATGGTTGATCCTGAGAAGATTCGGGTAATTCATGATTGGCCACAGCCTCAGTCTTGCTCAGCTTTACTGGGATTTTTGGGTCTCGCGAGATACTACCGTAAATTCATTCAGAACTATGGCCCGTTGGCAGCACCTTTGTCCAATCTCCTCAAGAAGAATTCCTTTCACTGGAGTGAGGAGGCCACACAGTCATTTGAGGCACTCAAAATGGCTCTAGCCTCCACCCCTGTTTTACAGCTTCCCAATTTTGAAGACTTACTTGTGCTTGAGTGCGACGCATCTGGTGGGGCCATTGGGCTGTCTTACAGTAGCAGTCACATCCGATTGCCTATTTCAGCCGACAGTTGGTAGTTCATCATCACAAATTGGCAACGTATGAACGGGAATTAATAGGGTTGGCCAAGGTGGTCCAACACTGGCGCCCTTACTTATGGGGTTGTGCATTTCTCATCCGTACTGATCACTATAGCCTTACATTCTTACTAGAACAACGTCTCACGACTTCGCCACAACAACATTGGATTAGTAAGTTGATGGGATTTGAATTTTCGGTGGAGTACCATTCTAGAAGACTAAACAAGGCAGCAGATGCCTTGTCACTATGTTTTTACAACCAGCAGCTCATATGTACATTCAGCCAGCCAAGTTTCCTCATCCTAGATATGGTGAGAGAAGCCCATGCCTCTCTTCCGAAACTTCAGGAGCTCCATAGTAAAATTTCAGAGGCAACAATGGAGTCTAAGTGGTCCATCCTGGATTCACTTATTTTCTACAAAAAGAGAATTTATTTTCCCCACACTTCCGAGTTGATTTCCACCATTCTCTCCGCATACCATGATAGCACACATGAAGGTATTTAGAAAACTTTGCAATGTATTTGCACAGATTTTTATTGGCAAGCCATGAAGACTTCCATTGTGACATATGTCTCAGCATGTCAGGTATGTCAACGCAACAAAGCCGACCACTTAAGTCCAGCAGATTTTCTACAACCTCTCACCCTTCCTACACAGGTATGGGCCGATATTTTGATGGACTTTGTTGTGGGTCTTCCACAATCCGCCGGTAAATCAATACTATTTGTGGTGGTTGATCGGTTCTCCAAGTATGCACACTTTATTCCTTTGACTCATCCATATACAACATCAAGGGTAGCATAGACTTTCATTGAGCATATTGTACGATTACATGGCATTCCATAATCTATTATCAGTGATCGGGATGCAGTACTCACCACCACTTTCTTGCGGGAACTTTTTCATTTGAGAGGCACAAAATTGAAATTCTCATCCACATATCATCCTCAGACAGATGACCAAACCGAGGTGGTTAATTGCACTGTCAAAATGTATCTACGATGCTTTGTTGGAGATCATTCGAAGCAATGGGTTCAATTGCTACCGTGGGCTGAATATTGTTAAAATACTTTGTTCCACTCCACCTTGCAATCCTCTCCTTTCAGGGTTCTTTATAGTAGGGATCCCCCTCTCCTTTTGTCTTATACTGCAGGGTCCCCACGTGCATGCCATTGATCAGGCACTCATGGATCGCGACCAGGTGTAACAAACTTTTACAGAATGCCTACGGCGAGCTCAGGTTCTTATGAAAGATGTCTACGACAAGGGACTCCGTGATGTCTCATATGAGGTAGGGGACTATGTTTGGTTATGCCTACAACCCTACGACAACAGTCCATTATGGGTCCATCGCGCCATAAACTCTCCCCCAAGTATTTTGGGCCTTTCCCCATTATTCGGCATTTGGGGCCGGTGGCCTATCAACTACAACTGTAATCCATGGCCAAGTTGCATGATGTGTTTCATGTCTCCCTCCTGAAATCATATACAGAGAGCCTACATCCACTCCATTCCTTCCTCCAGTGGCCGAGGGACATGTCATCCCTACACCATCCACGGTGTTACGCGCCCATTTGGTCAATGACCAATGGGAGATTCTAGTCCAGTGGACAACTACAGAACCAGAATCAGCTACCTGGGAGCGGTTAGACATCTTCAGATAGGTATACCCAGCTTATGAGCTTGAGGACAAGCTCTTTCTCCAAGGGGAGGCAGATGTTGTGGACTCAATAGCACACTAAGTCACTCAAAGGACGAGACAATGACTCACTGATTTCATTAGTTTTATATTTCATAATTTATATGTCTTTAAGTATAACTTTTATTTAATTCTTTAAGGAACAAGGACGTAGGGACATAATTATCATTTTTAGCCCTAAAACACTTATGACGTCAAACGTTATTTAAAGGGTAAAGAAATAGAGAAAAGGTAAGCATTGATTTTAGGTTAAACAGGCTTGGAGTTCTCCTTGACAAGCTCTAGGGTTTGGAGGTCTCCCTTGATGATCTCTAGGTCTAGGTTCCCTTAGAATCTACATATCTCTATCATTCTTGATTTGTTATTCCATTGATCCATACCGAGGAAGAGAAGGGAGTTTCTGTCCCTTTTTCGAATTCAAATAGAGGCTCCAGCCTCCTTTTCATCACAAGCATCAAGAGAAGGATTCTTCCTCTCTTTCCAAGCAAGAATTGAGGCCTTCCCACCATCCTACCACGAGCAACCATAAAGCAGGTTTTTGTTTTAGTGTAGAGATCAACAAGAAGCCAGGTACAGAGTTCCTAACCGTAGGCCCAAGGGCTGTCCAAGTTAGGGGTTGCAACCCTAACACGAGCAACAGTAAGGAGGGATCAAACCCTCTTTTTCGTGATCAAGAAAAGGGAACCCTTTCCCTTGACAATTCGAGTAACAGTAGCATAGGGTCCCCTGGCCCTACCGAGCAGCATACTAGCCTCACAAAAGAGGTTGTTTTCCTCTTGACTGAGACCAGACCAAGAAAGGGTCTCCCTTACCTGACCTAACCGAGAGCAGTCAAAATGCTGGAGTCTCAAGTTCCGAGCCGTGTTACTCGATCCATGATTAGGGACTATAACATTTTCTTTGTGCGATAGGACGAGTATCATATTGTGGGCCAAAAACAATTGGAGAAGATGGACTTACCTGTTATGGACTCTATAGCATCACGAGTTACCAGCAGGCGTAGGAATTAATTAATGTGATTTTCAATTTCCATGTAATTGATTTTGGTTTGGGTTGGTTTAGAATTTATTTGGTTTGAACCATTGACCCAAGGGGTCTGAATTGTAGTGGCGTCCTCAAACCTATTTAAGGGGACGGCTAGGTTAATGAAAGGCAGCAATTGAGTCTACTTTAGCCTAGAGTAAATTAGCTAAACAGGTCGAGAGCTCCTTCAAGCTCTCTCCCATTTTTTCCCCAATTCCTTTCCGAAATTCTTCTTCAACACACCATCAATATACCTCAATGTCAAGCATGCAATGGAAAGAAGAGAAGAGAGGTGGGTGACAAGATCCATGGCTTGTGAGGATCCTAACAACGTGGTATCAGACAGGTCCACCCTCGGTGACTCCTCTTCTCCAGAGGATATACATCAAGTGCTTTCAGAACTTCAACAACGATCCACTCTTCAAGGTATTGAAATTACTAACATCCACAATACATTGCACACGCTGGAATCCTCTCTCTAGACAGTCATCCGCCAACTTGCTGCAATTCAATTGCCAATGCCACCACCAACCACCAACTTTCAACCCCAGCCAGTACATCACCCACACTTCACGAAGCCACCACCCCCACCACTGCGCCAACAATGTGTTCCCATGGCTAATCATGCACAAGGACGAACTACGGTTCCCAGGTACTTTAAACTCAACTTTCCTTCATATGATGGCTCTAAAGATCCTTTACTATGGTTCACGAAATGTGAATAATTTTTTTATCTTCAACAAATGGTGGATATGGACAAGGTTACACTGGCCACCTACCACCTGCTTGATGAAGCGCTCATGTGGTTCCATCACTACCAAAATGTCCATTCCACTCAGGATTGACTACACTTTAAACATGCTAGCCAGATGAGGTTTGGACCTTCAGCTAGTAGCCACCCATTTGGTGAATTGATTAACTATAAACAAACGGGCACCTTAGAATTGTACCAAAAAATGTTCCGAGAAAGGTTGGCCCGAGCCAGTGAATTTGTTCCTCCTCACCTACATGTTCAGATTTTTAATGCTGGATTGACTGAGGCGGTGAGATTGGAAGTGGAATTACTTTGTCCGACAGATTTGGATTCAGCCATGAATTATGCCAGAGCTGTGGAACACAAAAAAAGAATTTTAAAAGAATCCGTAAACAATAGAATACAGGGTATAGCACTTGGCCCACGTTTTGGCTCCTCTGCCCCTAACCGACAAGACCAGTCTACAAGTATGCCCCCCGACATTCTTCCAGGTAAGCTTTTGACTAAATAGGAAATGGAGGCTAGAAAGGCCACGGGCCTATGTTTTAATTGTGATGAACAATTCCTTCCAGGACATACGTGTAAACGTTTATTCAGTATTGAACTTTGGGAAGAAGGTTTAGAAGAGCTTCCTAAAAATGAATTTATTGAAGAGGAATAGCAAGAACCAGAACTCTCTCCCTCCATGCCATTCAGGGCCTGCGTAGTTCTAATACCATGCAGGTAAAGGCCAAATTACACCACCTCATGCTACTTGCTTTAGTTGATACTGGCAACACACATAATTTTATCAGTGAGCCTACAGTGAAACAATTGGGATTGGAAATTCAACAGCAAAGGGGTCTCTCAATTTCAGTGGCCAATGGGGCTAAAATTTTCAGTGTGGGGTTATGTGCAAACACACCTTTTATCATTGAGGGACATTCATTTTAGGTGGACTTACTGGTCATTCCTTTGGCCGGATTTGATTTGGTGCTCGGGGTCAAATGGCTTCAGTTATTAGGGCCTATATTGTGGGACTTTCAGTCTCGAACTATGACATTTATAGCACCACAAGGCCAGATTACATTACAGGGTATTGTGGCACAGGTACCCAACGCATTTCACACTTTACAGTTTCAGAACACTGGTGATTGTCAATTAGCTCCTTTACTTACAACATTTGCGGATTTATTTAATGATCCTACGGGTCTACCACCAGTGCGTCACTATGATCACTGCATTCATTTAAAGTTGGGAACCGATCCAGTAGTGGTGCGCCCTTATCATTACCCACATATACAGAAAGATGAAATAGAAAGACAATGCATGAATATGCTCGCTCAGGGAGTGATCCAGCCCAGTTGGTCTCCCTTCTCCTCACCTGTATTACTGGTACGTAAAAACATGGAGGTTTTGTGTCGACTATAGGCAACTCAATTTGCAGACAATTAAAGACAAGTTCCCTATTCCAGTGGTGGACAAGTTGTTGGATGAGTTACATGGTGCTACGATTTTTACCAAGTTAGATTTGAAATCAGGTTATCATCAAATTAGAGTTCACCTGGTAGATGTGGAGAAGACTGCATTCCGCACGCACCATAGTCATTTCGAGTTCCTCGTCATGCCCTTCGATCTCTCCAATGCACCCTCCACCTTTCAGGCCCTCATGAATGAGGTATTTTTCTCGCTTCTGCACAACTATGTGTTAGTATTTTTTTATGACATCCTGGTCTATAGCAAAAATTGGGTCGAACATCTCTAGCACCTCCAACAGGTATTTATCATTCTACACTCTCATCATTTGGTTTTTAATAAAACCAAATGTTCTATGGGCACCTCCGAAATGGCATATTTGGGCCACATCATATCAGCTGTGGGCGTGAAAGTTGACCAGAGCAAGATACAAGCAATAACAGATTGACCGCCTCCCACCTCCCTCACAGCATTAAGGGGATTTTTGGGCCTAGCGGAATATTACAGAAAATTTATCCAATCTTATGGTCAGATAGCAGCACCACTCAACAACCTTCTCAAAAAACATGCATTCAACTGGTCTTCTTCAGCAAATCAGGCCTTTTAGCTGTTAAAGGACGCCTTAGCATCAATGCCTGTACTACAATTACCAGATTTTGATGAAGACTTTGTGGTGGAATGTGATGCATCCGGGGGACGTATAGGGGCGGTGTTACAACAATTGGGACACCCCATTGCTTATTTCAGCCGTCAGTTGGGACAACACCACCACAAATTAGCTGCATATGAGAGGGAACTGATTGGGTTAGTCAAGGTTGTCCAACATTGGTGACCTTAAGTATGGGGATGACCATTTCTCATTCATACAAATCATTGCAGCCTCAAGTATCTTCTTTAACAACGCCTCACCACATCACCACAGTAGCATTGGTTAACTAAACTCATGGGCTTCAATTTTACTGTTCAATATAAGCCAGGTAGTTCAAACTTGGGGGCTGATGCTTTGTCACGTATGGACATTCCAAACCCACACGTTTATGCTATAAGCAACCCACGTTCACTTTTTCTGGATTCTATTCATGAGGAAACACATCAATATCCGGAACTCATTTCAATATATCAGGATATTCAGCAGGGGACAGCAGCTCATCATTGGACGATTCAAGATCGTCTTATACTCTACAAAAACAAGATTTTTATGCATCATACATCCCCACTTCTTCTCACCATCCTGTCTTCTATCCAGGATGGCACACATGAGGGTCGACATAAAAAATATTTCCAAATCAGTCGGGAATATTATTGGAAGGGCATGAAGAGCACAATTGCTGATTATGTAGCTGCTTGTCAGGTTTGTTAACAAAACAAGGGCCGAATCTTTAAGTCCTGGCGGCCTACTACAATCTCTGCAACTACCATCTCAAATCTGGTCCGACATTTCAATGGACTTCATTGATGGTCTTCCCACTTCCTCCGATAAATCAATGATATTCGTTGTGGTTGATCGTTTTTCAAAATATGGTCAGTTCATTGCTTTGGCGCATCCATATTCTGCTGCGCAGGTCGATCAGTTATTTATGGACCACATTGTCCGATTATATGGCATTCCCACATCCATTATCAGTGACAGGGATGCAATTTTTACCAGTATCTTTTGGAAGGAATTATTCAAATTACAGGGCACCCAATTGGCATATTCGTCTGCATATCATCCACAGACTTACAGACAAACCGAGGTCGTCAATTGCACGATTGAAATGTAGCTTTGTTGTTTTGTGGGGGACTCACCTAAACGTTGGGTGAAGTGACTTTCTTGGGTAGAATTTTTCTCTAACACCTCTTACCATACCACATTGAGAATTACTCCTTTTAGGGTAGTTTATGGCAGAGAACGACTTTGTCTGTTACCATATGAACCAGGGGCCTCCAAAGTCATCACTTTGGACCAAGCATTAGCTGAAAGAGACGCTATGATCACTAAGGTACGTACTCATCTCCAAGAGGCCCAGCATGTTATGGACTCAATAACACTGAGTCATCTACTTTACTTTTATTATTTATGTTGCTTTTAATTTCGAATTTTATTGATTTATAATAAGACTTAAAGGTAGGGGTAGAATTGGGTTTTATAACCCTAACCTATGTTGATGTTAATTACCCTATTTAAGGGGTAAGGATGGAGAAATAAAGCAAGTTCGGAATTAGCATAAACTAGGGTAATTTAGGTTCTTTCTAGGTTCCCTATTCTAGGGTTCTTGGCTTGAACTCTCTTGGGGGTTTGCTACATCCATTGGGGAGTCTTTGAGGAGATCTTGGAAGGAAAAGGAAGAGGAATTATCTTTCTCTTCTGAGCTGCAAGAGAAGATCATCTCTTTCACAAAAATTCCAGAAAAGGAGAGGTCTTGACGTGAGTCTACCCAGGAAGGAGGACGGGTTCTTGTTGCTGGTTGGGAGTTCCAAATTCTGGGCAGAGGAGTTCCGAATTTTGGGCTGAAGAGGAGTTCCGAATCTGAGCTGGGGAGGCGTTCCGAATTCTGGGCAGAGGAGTTCCGAATTTTGTGCTGAGGAGGAGTTCCGAATTCTGGGCAGAGGTTCGAATTTTGGGCTGAAGAGGAGTTCCGAATCTCAGCTGAGGAGGAGTTTCGAATTCATTCAAAGAGGTAACTTGAGATTCGATTTTCTTAAGTAGAGCAGGTCAGATTCGTCTCCAACCACTGTTTACGCAGGTAAGTTGAAAACAGAATCCCTTTTGTCTAATGTATGGATTTAACCACTAATCACGTAGGTAAATTAAAACAGAATTCTAACCTGCTGTACTTAAGAAAATAGAATCTCAAGTTACCTCTTTGAATGAATTCGGAACTCCTCTTCAGCCCAAAATTCGGAACTACTCTGCCCAGAATTAGGAACTCCTCCTCAGCACAAAATTCGGAACTCCTCTGCCCAGAATTCGGAACTCCTCCTCAGCTCAGATTTGGAACTCCTCTTCAGCCCAAAATTCGGAACTCCTCTGCCCAGAATTCGGAACTCCCAACCAGCAACAAGAACCCGTCCTCCTTCCTGGGTAGACTCACGTCAAGACCTCTCCTTTTCTGGAATTTTTGTGAAAGAGATGATCTTCTCTTGCAGCTCAGAAGAGAAAGGTAATTCCTCTTCCTTTTCCTTCCAAGATCTCCTCAAAGACTCCCCAATGGATGCAGCAAACCCCAAGAGAGTTCAAGCCAAGAACCCTAGAATTGGGAAGCTAGAAAGAACCTAAATTACCCTAGGAGGGACCAAGAACTTTTCCTATGCTATCCATCCTTCCCTTCAAGGTCTCCATATCGATATCAATTTTTGAGAACCTCTCTAGGACAGTATCAAATTTTCTTTCAAGCAATTCAAAGTATTCATTGGTGTTTCTCTCTGCCGGGTTACCCTACTCTGATACCAAGTAACTCGGCGAGTCAAATAAGGATCCAACACTGTTAGAGGGTTTCTTAACACGTTTTTGTGAAAAGAAACTCTCTTTTTCTTTCCTCACACGTTATAATTGAAAAGGAGTTTCCTTTTCTCAATTATAGATGCACCAATTCAATCAAGAGACTGTTTTAAGGATCCAATTATGAAACCCCACTTTATACCTCACGTCAATGAGTAGGGTTTCTAAATTTATGCAACTACCAATGCTGAATGTAAAGAGGGCAGTCTCTAGCTCTTCTAAACTCGAAAAAGATAGATAAAAATACCTCTTGAAGACCTCCTTCAATTCAACAACTCGAAAATCCCTTTCTTGATGCGAAGGCTTATGCAAATCCTCCCTTCCTCACTGCTGGTTCATGGAAGAGATGGAAGACTATTGCAGCATGGAAGAGAAGGCTGATTGCTCCTCCTTTTTCTTCCAAGATCTCCTCAAAGACTCCCCAATGGATGCAGCAAACAACCAAGGATAGTTCAAGCCAAGAACCCTAGGATAGGGAACCTAGCAAGAACCTAATTACTCTATTTTACTCTAAATCCGAACTTACCTTATTTCTCATTCCTTACCCTTTAAATAGGGTCATTCACGTCAAGATAGGTTAGGGTTAGGTTTATAAATCCCAACTATACCCCTACCTTCAAGTCTTATTACATAATCAATCAAATTCGAAATTAAAAGCAACATAAGTAATAAAAGTAAAATTAGGTGACTTGGTGAGTCATTGTCGCCTCCTCTGAGTGACTCGGTGTGCTATTGAGTCCATAACATCTGCCTCCCCTTGGAGAAAGAGCTTGTCCTCAAGCTCGTAAGCTGGATAGACCTGTTTGAAGGTCTCTAACCGCTCCCATGTCGCTGCCTCGAGGTCTGTAGCGGTCCACTGCACGAGGATGTCCCACTTTTCATTCGTCACACATGCCCGTAACACCGCGTAGGGTGTCAGAATGACGTGGCCATTGTCCACTGGAGGAAGGAACGGTGGAGAAGAAGGGGCTGGCCCCTTGTGAGGTTTCAGTAGTGAGACATGAAACACATCATGCAGCTTCGCTGTGTCCGGCAATTTTAATTGATACGCCACCTGCCCGACACGTCTAATAATGGCAAAGGGCCCAAAGTACTTGGGGGATAGCTTATGGCGCGCTGGCCCGGTGAGAGAGTGCTATAACACATAGTCCCCAACCGCGTATGAGACATCCCGGTGGCTCTTGTTGTAAGCCGTAGTCATCCGGACCTGAGCCTTTTGTAGCCGGTCTGTAAACGTCTTCAACACCTGATCTCAATCCATGAGTGCCTCATCAATGGCATCCACGCGGGTGGTGCCTCTGGTATAAGAGAGAAGCCTCGGGGGGTCCCTCCCATAAAGAACCCGGAAAGGAGAGGACTGCAAGGCCGAGTGGAATGAAATGTTATAACAGTATTCTGCCCAGGTAGCCATTGAACCCACTGTTTCGGTCGATCTCCCACTAAGCACTGGAGATACATCTCGATGGTTCGATTAACCACCTCGGTTTGGCCATCCATCTGAGGGTGATATGTGGAGGAAAATTTTAATTGCGTGCCACTCAGTCGAAACAGTTCCCTCCAGAAAGTACTCGTGAAAACCGCATCCCGGTCACTCACAATAGATTCAGGAATGCCATGTAAGCGTACAATATACTCCAAGAAGGTTTGAGCCACGCGGGCTGCCGTGTAGGGGTGAGCCATCGGAAAAAAATGACCATACTTGGAGAAGCGATCAACCACCACAAACAAAACAGACTTCCCGGCTGAGAGGGGAAGACCATCCACGAAGTCCATTGAAATATCTGCCCATACCTGAGTAGGGAGAGCGAGAGGCTGGAGAAGACCTGCAGGACTCAAATGATCTGATTTGTTCCTTTGATATACCTGACAATCGAAGACATATGTAGTAATGGAGGACTTCATAGCCGGCCAATAGAAATCCACTCGAATACGCCACAACGTCTTCTATAACCCCTCATGGGTAGAATCATGATAAGCTGAGAGAATGGCTGGAATCAACTCGGTCGTGGTCGGAAGGTAAATCCGCTGCTTATAGCAAATTAGTAATCCTAAATGGACCACTTAGAATCCATCTCCCCATTGGAAATTTTTTTACGCATCTCCTGTAGTGCAGGAAGTGTGGCATGCGCATCACATACCATGTCTAGAATGAGAAAACGCGGCTGGCTGATGGCATAGACGAGCTGCTGATGTTCAAAACGTCTGGACAAGGCATCCGCTGCCTTGTTTAATCTGCCTGCACGATACTCCACTGAGAAATCAAAGCCCATCAACTTACTAATCCAATGCTGTTGTGGTGACGTCGTGAGACGCTGCTCATGTAAGAACTTGAGACTATAATGATCAGTGCGGATGAGAAAAGTACATCCCCATACATATGGCCGCCAGTGTTGGACCGCCATGGCCAACCCGATCAGCTCGCGTTCATATGCAGCCAATTTTTGATAACGAGAGGCCAACTGTCGACTAAAATAATCAATGGGGTGGGAGTTCTGATGCAACACGGCCCCAATCCCCCCACCAAAAGCATCACATTCTATCACAAACAAGTCATCAAAATTTAGAAGCTGTAACATCGGTGTAGATGTTATGGGACATCCTGGTTATGGGCCTGGGTTAAGTATCTATGTCTTCCGCTCCTAACAGGCCGGTCTTTTGGGTAGTATTGGCTAGGTGCTTAACATTTGGTATCAGAGCCGACCCTCGGTCGAGAGTTCGATTCCCAGCAACGCTGCAGAGGCTGGATTAAAAATACTGGTAGGCCGTAGGATAAAAACCCGGGTCGGGCCAGTGTCGCTGCATCGCGCGCAAAGGCTAGATTAAAATACAGGTAGGTCGTAGGATAAAAACCCGGGTCGAGCCTGTGTCATTGCGCCGCCGTGGTCGTCGGCTCGCGAAGGGGGGGTGTGATGTTATGGGACATCCTGGTTATGGGCCTGGGTTAAGTATCTATGTCTTCCGCTCCTAACAGGCCGGTCTTTTGGGTAGTATTGGCTAGGTGCTTAACAGTAGATGCAAGAGCATTCTTGAGTGCGTCAAATGCCATGGAAGCCTCCTCGTTCCACTGAAAGGAATTCTTTTTAAGGAGGTTTGTCAAAGGTGCTACCAACGGACCAAAACTCCTAATAAATTTCCGGTAATAGCCTGCCAAACCCAAGAATCCGCGTACTGCTGAGCAAGACTGAGGCTGTGGCCACTCACTAATGACCTGAATCTTCTCGGGATCAACAGTGACCCCCTCATGGGAAATAATGTGGCCCAGGTAAGCAACATGAGATGCCCCAAATGAGCATTTGGACTTCTTCAAATATAATTGGTGTGCTCGCAATAAATCAAATACAATTCTCAAATGTTCTAAGTGGTCATCTTGAGATTTGCTATATATGAGTATATCATAAAAAAAACAAGTACGAATTTCCGAAGGTAAGAGCTAAATACCTCATTCATCAGCGTTTGGAAAGTAGAAGGAGCATTTGATAGCCCAAAAGGCATGACTACAAATTCAAAGTGGCCTTGATGTGTTCGGAATGCCGTCTTTTCAATATCTGCTGGATGCATGTGAATCTGATGATACCCAAACCGTAAGTCTAATTTTGTGAAGACCCACGATCCATGTAGCTCATCGAGGAGCTCCTCCACCACCGGAATGGGAAATTTGTCTTTTACTGTCAGCGTGTTCAACTCACGATAATCAACTCAAAAGCGCCAAGTCCCATCATGTTTCTTCATGAGCAGAACTGGTGAAGAGAAGGGGGACCTACTGCTACAAATAAGGCCCTTTTGTAGCATCGCCTGACAGTGTCTTTCAATCTCATCTTTCTAGAGGTGAGGGTATCGATACGGATGAACAACTACCACATCTGACCCTGGTTTCAAACATATACGGTGATCACACTGTCTGAGCGGGGGGAGCTCTGTAGGCTCATAGAAAAGGTCGGAGAACTCATCAATCATGCCATCAATACTACCTGCTGAATTATCCGGGGCAGTCAGAGAATGAATGTGCTGCTGTGTTTCTGTCTAACTTCCTTGTAGGAGCACTTCGCTACCACGTAGGACAAAACTCATTGTCAATGCAGAAAAGTCCCACAAAATGGGTCCCAACGTTTGTAACCATTTGATTCCCAATACCATATCAAAACTAGCCAGAGGAATAACAAAAAACTCAGCATGAAACAAAGTAGTGCCAATAGTAAAATTTACCACCTTGCTAATTCCGTTGCTAGGAACCTTCTCCCCATTGGCCACTGAGATTGTGGTTGTCGGATGGGGAAGAATCTGTAACTGTAGGTGCTGGGCCGCCGTCAAACTAAGAAAATTGTGGGTGCTCCCTGAGTCCACTAGGCCCACGAGTTCCCGATCGAAGATCTGAGCTCTGACTTGCATGGTTTTGGGCTACTTTTGCCCAGTAATTGCATGCAAGGAAATTTTCGGTGGTGCTTCCTCTATCATATCCTCGGTCACCTCGATATCATCATCTTCAACTGTATCAATTAAAAACAATCTTTTGCACTGATGACCAACCCAATATGGTTCATCACAGTTGTAACACAGATTTTTGGACCGCCTCTCCATCATCTCAGAACTTGTCAATTTGTTTATGTACTGAGGTGGATGACTGCTCGATTTCGTATCCCCTAGTAAAGTGGTGCTCGGAGTGTGTCTGCGAGGAGGTGTTGTGGTCCGAACCCCCTGATGATAATTGCGTCTGCTCTGCCAGGTGGAGGAAGTGCTCCTCTCCCCTGACCATGTGGGTCTTCTGTGCAGGGCCTTCTGCGGCAGTTCTAAAGCACGGGCAATATTCATCGCGTGTGATAATGTAATTGGTGCATAGAGCTCCACCTCAAGCTTTAACGCCTCCGTCAGGCCTGCTGTAAATAATGCCACTTATTGGTCCACTCATACCATACCGTTTGCTCATGCTAAATTTTCCTGGAACAATTTCTGATATTGCTCCATGGAACCAGTTTGTCGTAACAAAACCAAATCACCCAAGGGATTGCTATATGCCGGAGGACCAAAACGAAGAGAGCATAAATTCTTAAATTCTTCCCACTCCACAACTGGTCTATCTGCCTCAACTTGCTGATACCAGAGTTGTGCTTCTCCCAGTAAGTGGAAAACAGCGATCCCCACTTTATCATATGCTGGTACTCGTTGATGGGCAAAAATATTTTTGCAACGATATAGCCATACCAAAGGGTCTTCTGACCCATTATAAGTGGGAAATTCAAGTTTAGTGTACCTAGGTACTGTGCCTCCTCCCTGGTGGAAGGTTCCCCCCGGGATGAAGGATCCTCGTTGGCCTGGTACAGTGCCTCCCCCTAGTTGAAGGGTCCCCCTGGGATGAAGGGTCCTTGCTGGCCAGAGAAACTCGTGCGCCTCGTAAACTCATCTCTCCCTCTGTTATATGAATGGTCCCCTCCTCTTTGCTCTGGAGTTGTGTTCCTTCCAGTAGTCAGACCAGTCTCCATGCTGTCCATTCTTCCATTCAAGGTCTCCATACTGATATCAACCTTAGAGAACCTCTCCTCCGAGTTACTCGGTGAGTAGATGATATGGACTCAATAACACTGAGTCATCTACTTTACTTTTATTATTTATGTTGCTTTTAATTTCAAATTTTATTGATTTTTAATAAGACTTAAAGTTAGGGGTAGAATTGGGTTTTATAACCCTAACCTATGTTGATGTTAATTACCCTATATAAGGGGTAAGGATGGAGAAATAAAGCAAGTTCGGAATTAGCATAAACTAGGGTAATTTAGGTTCTTTCTAGGTTCCCTATTCTAGGGTTCTTGGCTTGAACTCTCTTGGGGGTTTGCTGCATCCATTGGGGAGTCTTTGAGGAGATCTTGGAAGGAAAAGGAAGAGGAAGTACCTTTCTCTTCTGAGTTGCAAGAGAAGATCATCTCTTTCACAAAAATTCCAGAAAAGGAGAGGTCTTGACGTGAGTCTACCCAGGAAGGAGGACGGGTTCTTGTTGCTGGTTGGGAGTTCCGAATTCTGGGCTGAAGAGGAGTTCCGAATTCTGGGCAGAGGAGTTCCAAATTTTGTGCTGAGGAGTTCCGAATTTTGTGCTGAGGAGGAGTTCCGAATTCTGGGCAGAGGAGTTCCGAATTTTGTGCTGAAGAGGAGTTCTGAATCTCAGCTGAGGAGGAGTTCCGAATTCATTCAAAGAGGTAACTTGAGATTCTATTTTCTTAAGTACAACTCGACAGAGAGAAGCACCAATGAATACTTTGAATTGCTTGAAAGAAAATTTGATACTGTCCTAGAGAGGTTCTCAAAAATTGATATCGATATGGAGACCTTGAAGGGAAGGATGGATAAGATGGAGAATGGTCTAACTACTGGCAAGAAATTTGCTGCATTGGAGGAGAATTTCAGTCTCAGTTTGGAAACCTTGAAAGGAAGGATGGATAGCATGGAGACTGGTCTGAGCACGGGGAGACCATTCACAGATCAGAGGGGGAGATGAGTTTACTAGACACACGAGTTTCTCGGGTCAGCAAGGACCCTTCATTCCAGGGGGACACCTCAACCAGGGGGGAGGCACTGTACCTCTCATTCCAGATCAGAGAGGAGGGGACCATTCGTATAACAGAGGGGGAGATGAATTTCCGAGGCGCATGAGTTTCACAGGACAGCAAGGGCCTCTCATTCCGGGGGGACACTTCTACCAGGGGAGAGGCACTGTTCCAAGGTATACTAAAATGGAATTCCCTACTTATAATGGGTCAGAAGACCTTTTGATATGGTTGTATCGATGCGAAAAATTTTTTAGCCATCAACGAGTCCCAACATATGACCGAGTCAACGTAGCTGTTTTCCACTTACTAGGGGAAACGCAACTTTGGTACCAGCTAGTTGAGGTTGATAGCGAGGTGGTAGATTGGGATGAATTTAAGTGACTGTGCTCTCTCCATTTTGGTCCTCCGGCTTACAGTAACCCTTTGGGAGATTTAGTGTTATTACGCCAAACTGGGGCTGTGGAGCAATATAAAAAATTGTTCCAGGAAAAATTAGCACGAGCCAGTAGTATGGTACAAGTGGATCAACAAGTTGCGCTGTTTACAGTAGGACTGACTGAGGCATTAAAGCTTGAGGTGGAGCTCTATGCACCTGTTAACTTATCCAGTGCTATGAATATAGCTCGTGCTTTAGAACTGTGACAACAGGCACAACACAGACGACCTCCATGGTCAGGGGAGCGCATTCCTCCAAGAAACAACCTGGGTATTACTTTGACAGGGGATCCGAGATCTAGTCATCCTACTCCTTATATAAAAAAATTGACAAGTGTTGAGATGGCGGAACAACGGTCTAAGATTTTGTGTTACAACTGTGATGAACCATATCGGGTTGGGCATCAGTGCCAAAGATTGTTTTTGATCGATAAGGTTGAATATGAGGATATTGAGGTGACAGAGGATATGTTTGAGGAAGAACCACTGGACATCTCCCTACATGCCATTACTGGTCAGCAATCGGCCACAACTACATAGAATGGGAGCCGCTCGACAACTTCCACCATGTCTACCCAGCTTCCGAGCTTGAGGACAAGCTCGATCTCCAGGGGGGGTCAGCTGTTATGGACTCAATAACACTGAGTCATCTACTTTACTTTTATTATTTATGTTTCTTTTAATTTCAAATTTTATTGATTTGTAATAAGACTTAAAGGTAGGGGTAGAATTGGGTTTTATAACCCTAACCTATGTTGATGTTAATTACCCTTTTTAAGGGGTAAGGATGGAGAAATAAAGCAAGTTCGGAATTAGCATAAACTAGGGTAATTTAGGTTCCTTCTAGGCTCTCTATTCTAGGGTTCTTGGTGTGAACTCTCTTGGGGGTTTGCTGCATCCATTGGGGAGTCTTTGAGGAGATATTGGAAGGAAAAGGAAGAGGAATTACCTTTCTCTTTCGAGCTGCAAGAGAAGGTCATCTCTTTCATGAAAATTCCAGAAAGGGAGAAGGGTTGGCATGAGCTAACCAAGGAGGACGAATTCTGGTTGCTGGATTGGTGTTGACGTAAAGAGGTATTTGCTAATCTTATTCCATGCATTAAGATTAGATTTATGTTTCTCTTTTATGTAAGGAACCAGTGCTGCATGAAATTGGAAATCCTACCATGACTTGAGCCATAAGAAAGGGGGTTCCACGTTGGGGCCTCAAGGAGCCTCCTTGACTAGCTGGGTTCATTCATAATTAAGAAAAGGAAACTCCTTTTCAAGGGGAATGAATTCAGTAAAGGGAAAGGGGTTGTTCTTGAGTAATTACAGTAAGTAAAACCCTCTTCACATGAATCATAAAAGAGGGGTTTCATATCTGAGTGCTTAAACAGTCCTTTAACTTGATGGTTGCATCTATAATTGAGAAAAGAAAAATCCTTTTCAATCCTAACGTGAAAGGAGAAGTATAAGAGTTCTTTTCACAAAAACATGATAAGAAACCCTCAAATAGTGCTGGATTCTTATTCAACTCACCGAGTTACTAGATCCATGGCTCAGGACCGTAACAAAGCACTCTATGAAGCTCTATTATGATAAGAAGCACCGGGCGGTATCTTATTCCCTAGGAGACTATGTGTGGTTAAAGCTTCAACACTACCGCCAGCTGTCCCTAACTGCCTCCAAGCGCCATAAGCTTTCTCCAAAATATTATGGTCCAATTCAGGTGTTGGACCAAATTGGCCCCGTGGCCTATCGCTTGCAGCTACCAACCTAGGCAAAGATACATAATGTATTTCACGTATCCCAACTGAAGCTATTTCAAGGTGACTCACCACTACTACACACTCCTCTGCCGCCACTCCATGAGGGCAGAGTCCTTTCTACTCCAGTTCAGGTATTGAAAGCACACCACATGCAAGGCGATTGGGAAATTCTCGTAAAGTAGGCCGATGCAGACCCCAACGACATGACATGGGAGCCGTTATCAACATGTCGACATTTCTATCCTTCCTTCGAGCTTGAGGACAAGCTCTTTCTCCAGGAGGGGGTGATGTTGTGGACTCTATAGCATCACGAGTTACCAGTAGGCGTAGGAATTAATTAATGTCATTTCAATTTCCATGTAATTGATTTTGGTTGGTTGGTTTAGAATTTATTTGGTTTGAACCATTGACCCAAGGGGTCTGAATTGTAGTTGGCGTCCTCAACCCTATTTAAGGGGACGGCTAGGTTAATGAAAGGCAGCAATTGAGTCTACTTTAGCCTAGAGTAAATTAGCTAAATAGGTGGCGAACTCCTTCAAGTTCTCTCCCATTTTTCCCCCAATTCCTTTCCAAAATTCTTCTTCAGCACACCATCAATATACCTCAACGTCAAGCAAGCAATGGAAGGAAGAGAAGAGAGGAGGGTGACAAGATCCATGGCTCGTGAGGATCCTAACAATGATGTTATGGTCCTGGGTTAAGTACCTATGTCTTTAGCTCCTAATAGGCTGGTCTTTTGGGTAGTATTGGCTAGGTGCTTAACATTTTGTATCAGAGCAAGCTCCCAAGTGGCAAGTTCGAATCCCGGAGGGGGTGACCTAGAGGCCAGATTAAAATTATTGGTAGGCCATAGGAACTTAACCCGGGTCCGGCCAGTGTCGCTAGAGTGGGCCGTTGTGGTCGTCGACTCGAGAAGGAGAGGTGTGATGTTATAGTCTTGGGTTAAGTATCTATGTCTTCTGCTCCTAATAGGCCGGTCTTTTGGGTAGTATTGGCTAGGTGCTCTGATACCAAATGTTAAGCACCTATCCAATACTACCCAAAAGACCGGCCTGTTAGGTAGCGGAAAACCAAGTACTTAAACCCAGGACCATAACATCACCTCGGTGGGATCCGTAAACTCAGCAGGTGTGGTGTCAGCCGGTGTTTCTGGCTGTTGAGAAGTTTTTGTAGCACAGGGCACAACCGGTCGAGGAGAACCTGGTACTGAAGATAAACCTGGAGGAGCATTGTCAGAATAATATGGAGAGTCTTCAAAAAACGTGACATCCTTGGCCACAAGTAAACGCTGAAGAGTGGGATTATAACAAACATAACCTTTTTGAGTATGAGAGTATCCTAGAAAAATATACTTGATAGATTTAGGATCAATTTTACTGTGTTTTGGGGAGGAAATATGGACAAAACATTGACACCCGAAGATTTTCAAGGGTAGTGAAAATGGATCATCATTTGGTAACAATATAGAGTAAGGAGATTTATTACCAAGAACTGAAGATGGTAAATGATTTATAAGAAAGCATGCGGTAAGGACTGCATGAGGCCAATAAAAGTATGAAACTTTCATTGCATATAATAAACCTTGAGCTACCTCAAGAAGATGACAATTTTTCTGTTCAGCTACACCATTTTGTTGAGGAGTGTAGGCACATGATATTTGGTGGATAATGTCATTTTCTTGACAAAAAAAGTCAAGTTCTTTTGAAATGTATTATTTGACATTATCAGACCGAAGTATTTTTATGTTCTGACCAACCTGAGTAAGTACCATAGCATGAAAAGACTTAAAAATCAATGGTATCTCACGACGCTCCTTAAATAGAAACAACCAAGTGATACAAGTGAAGTCATCAATAAATATAATAAAATACCTGACTTGAGAAATATTTGAGACGCTCAAGGGTCCCCATACATCAGTATGAATTAATGAAAATGGAGTAATACTTTTGACTTCTGGACGAGGTGATTATGTACTCCTTTGATGTTTACTCAGTTGATAAACTTCACAGTTAAACTCGGACTTGACTTTAAGAGTAGGAAACATATAATGAAGAGATTGGGAAGATGGATGTCCCAACCGGTTGTGCCATAGCCTTGTCTCATTTTCACTGGTGGAAACAATATTTATTTTTGGCATATCCAGGTAGTTTAACCCTCCTTGTTCACAGCCTCCACCAATCACCTGCTTCAATATAAGATCTTGAAATACACATGAAGTGGGGTGAGAAGTGATAGAGAAATTAAAATATTTTATTAGCTGACTAATAGATAACAGATTCAAAGGGAAGGTAGGAACAAATAGAATATCAGTGATCGAAAGTGGATCATTTCCCTTGAACCTTGGTTTGAGAACCGTCAAGTATGGTAAAAAACTTATGTGAAAGACACGAGATACAAAATGTAATCAATGTTTGTTACCTATAAGATGCACAAAGGCTCCTGAGTCAATTATCCAGGTTGAAGATGAGGCAGATAGTATACCTGAAGTAGTAGTGGCAGCGGTATTTAAAGAGGAACTTGGAGAAGAACCAATCATTTTCTGAAACAACTCATATTCTTCATCAATAAAATTTTTCTTTTCTATTGATTTTGTGGGTTGATCCTCCTTTGTATGACCTACCAAGGCTTGATTAGACTTTGTCTTGTCTGAGTTGACATTGGCATTATAACATATTTCTCCATAGTGACCATTTTTTCCACATTAACTCCTTTCCTTGTAATAACATGTATCGATAGTGTGGCCATATCTCTCACAGTGAGTGCATTCTTTCCACAATTTTTCCATGCTTTTGATTAGCCAAATAATCACAATGGTATCATTTTTTAACCATTTGTTATAAAAAAATGTTTTCTTGATCAATAGGTTGTCCACGGTTGGAGCGATGACCAAGTAGGTCCTTTGTTATAAGAAACCTATGACCAACTCATAAAATTTGATACCCTTAGTAAGGGTATGATGGTAATTCTGAGTATACCACCTTTGCTACTCACATTTTCTTTAGCCATAATAGGCACTTCAACGAAAATAATTCTTAAAAAAAATTCTAATCAAACTATCGAAGTAGTATTCTTCAAACAACTTGGTGCATGGAGAAATTTAACATTGACACTAAACAATCATTATTCAGATTTTTTTCTGAGTAAATAACCACTCAATATCAATCTTCTATATCAGGAGAATTTTTTCCCACGATTTTTTTTTTCAACAATCTGATCATGGACTGGTCTTGGTTAATAGAAATTCCAAATTGACAAAACTGCTTTGGTAGCTTCTACTAGATGGAGAGGCATTCATATCCAACATGTTTTAATCATCATCTAAATCTGGAAACCAGTAACATGAAGTAATAAAAAAAATAATGAAGGAACTTATCTCATGCTATTTTATCTTCCTTCACAAGGAGCCTTCTATGAGTGGTGTTGATCATATCTTCTTAGAGCATTCCTTTTGATGTAGGGGTCCTAAATTTAATTCTTTGATACCATGTTAAATTTAGGATCCCTTTTCCAATATTCTGAGAGGCGGAAGAGAGAAAGAACAAGGAGAAAAGGGGAAGAAGACTCTCAGGTAGAGAGAAGAAGAGAAGAGGAACAAGGTGTGCACCAAGCAAAAAGAGAGAGATTTACTCAAGAGAGAATTGTAGAACTTGATTAATTCAAAATTACAATACCTCTATTTATAGTAGAGGAAGTGATAGAGTCCTTATACAATTAACCTTTAAATCTCCTAGTTACATTCCAACTCTAACTCTCTAAGATAAATCATGAAAGGATAACACTATCTAATAGAGTTCTAACATATGTTGAACTATAACTCTTCTTCAATAACGTGGAATAAGGGAGGAGGCCAACTCTGTTAGGTTCTTCCCTTGCCATGGATCGAGTCACCCTTCTTTCCTCTCTTCCCTTCATGGATGATCTTGACGTTGGAAGAGAAACCTTGTTTCTTGAACGAGTAATGGTGGAACTCAATTTAGAATGAAGGAGCTTTGGAGGAAGCTCAACCTTGGACCTCAAAGGGAGAATTTGACCTTGACCTCTGAGGGAGAATTAGACATGTAAAATATAATTTTCTCAATACTTGCCTCTCTTTTCCTTCACGTCCCCCTAAATAGGGTTGAGGACGAAAATACAAAGATGACCCATTAGGTCAAGTGGTTCACGCCACATTACACTGAACCAACCCAAAATAAACCAAACCAAATAAAGTAAACCAAACCGAATTGAAATTACATGAAAAGTAAATTGACATAATTTATTTCCTATGCCTATGGATAACTCGTGATGCTATGGAGTCCATAACATCACCCCCCCCCCCCCCCCCCCCCCCCCCCCCCCCCTTGGAGAAAGAGCTTGTCCTCAAGCTCAAAGTATGGGTAGAGGGTGCAAAACGCCGCTAATGGCTCCCATGTCGTGTCACTGGGGTCAGCATCTGCCCATTGCACTAAGATCTCCCAATCACCCTGAATACGGCGAGTTTGTAATACCTGTGCCGGGGTAGAAAGTACACATCCCTCATGGAGTGGTGGCAGTGGGGTGTGTAGCAAGGGCGAATCACCGTGGAAGGCCTTTAATTGTGACATGAAAGACGTTGTGAATTCTGGCCTCTGGCGGAAGTTGCAATCTGTAGGCCACTGTCCCAATGCTGTCCATCACCTGAAAGGGACCATGATATTTTGGAGAGAGCTTGTGTCGTTTGGAGGCTGTCAACGACATCTGCCTGTAGTGTTGGAGACGCAACCAAACATAATCTCCAGGAGAAAAGAAGACTTCCCGGTGCTTCTTGTCATAATATTGTTTCATAGAATTTGTGCTTTCTGTAGATGAGTGCGCACCTCAGTGATGAATGAGTCTCTTTCAGCCAATGCTTGGTCCAAAAGTTGCGACTTTAGAGGCCCCTGGTTCATAGGCTAAAAGACGGGGAGGTTCTCTACCATATACCACCTTGAATGGGGTTGTGCCGAGTGCGCTGTGGTAGGAGGTGTTGTAACAGAACTCAGCCCAGGCGAGCCACTTAACCCACCTCTTAGGTGAGTCCCCCACGAAACAGCGGAGATACATTTCAATGGTTCTATTGACGACCTCTGTCTGACCATCATTCTGTGGATGGTAGGCTGAAGAAAAGGCTAACGTTGTGCCTTGTAACTTGAAGAGTTCTTTCCAGAAGGAACTTGTAAAGATTGCATCCCTATCACTGGTAATTGAATTAGGCATCCCATGTAAGTGTACAATGTTATCCATAAAAAGTTGAGCGACCTGCGGTGCAGTGTAAGGATGTGCTAGAGGAAGGAAATGCCCATATTTAGAGAAACGATCCACGACTACAAGGATAATAGATTTACCCAACGAAGAGGGAAGTCCATCTATGAAGTCCATAGAAATATCAGACCAGGCCTGTGACGGAAGCTGAAGTGGTTGGAGCAACCCCGCTGGACTTAATGTTTCAGCTTTATTCCGTTGACAAGTCTGACAAGCCGCCACATAATCAGCTATACTACGCTTCATGCCCCTCCAATAAAATTCCCTACTGATTCGAAAATATGTTTTTTGTCAGCCTTCATGTGTACTGTCATGGAAGGAGGCCAAAATGCTATTAATTAGAGGGGATGTGTGGTGGAGAAAAATTCTCTTTTTGTAGAGGACGAGATTGTCCTGAACTGTCCAATGTGGTGCCGCTGTGCCCTGCTGGATATCCTGGCATAAGGAGATAATATCTGGGTGCTGTTGTGCCTCTTCCTGTATAGAATCCAACAAGAGAGCTCTGGGCTGACTGATGGCGTTTAATTGCGGCTCTGGAACGTCCCGGTGAGATAAGGCATCAGCCCCTACATTCAAAATTCCCGGTTTATACTCGACAGAAAAGTCAAACCCCATAAGCTTACTTAACCAATGCTGTTGTGGTGAAGTAGTGAGACGCTGCTCAAGAAGATACTTGAGGCTGCAATGATCAGTGTGAATCAAAAAAGAATGTCCCCAAAGATAAGGGCGCCAATGTTGTATAACTTTCGCCAATCCAATCAATTCCCTCTCATAAGCTGCCAACTTGTGGTGGTGTTGGCCCAGTTGACGGCTAAAATAAGCAATCGGGTGGCCCTGTTGGTGCAACACTGCACCTATACCGCCCCCTGAAGCATCACATTCCACTACAAAGGACTCCTCAAAGTCGGGAAGCTACAAAACTGGGGCTGATGATAAGGCGTCTTTCAATTGCTGAAAGGAATGAGCTACTGTCTCTGACCAGGTAAAAGCATTTTTCTTGAGGAGATTGTTGATCGGAGCTGCAAGCTGGCCATAGCTACGAATAAATTTTCTATAATATTCAGCTAGGCCCAAAAATCCTCTTAAGGTTGTAATAGATGTAGGAATTGTCCAATCTGTGACCGCTTGTATCTTACTCTGGTCTACCTTCACCCCTGATGCTGAAATAACGTGGCCCAAATATGCCACTTCTGATGTGCCCATAGAACATTTTGACCAATTTAAAACCAAATGATGTGAACGTATAAGAGAAAATACCTGGTGAAGGTGCTGAAGATGTTCTTCCCAGCTGTTGCTATAGACCAAAATATCGTCGAAAAAGACCAATACATATTTGCGCAAGAGAGGGGAAAATACCTCATTCATGAGGGCCTGGAAGGTGGAAGGCGCATTTGATAGACGAAATGGCATTACGAGGAATTCAAAATGGCCGTGATGCGTGCGGAACGTTGTTTTCTCCACATCGGATGGATGAACTCAAATTTGATGATAGCCAGATTTCAAATCGAGTTTAGTAAATATAGTAGCTCCATGTAGCTCGTCTAACAGCTCGTCCACCACTGGAATAGGAAATTTATCTTTAATTGTATGGGCATTGAGTTGTCGTAATCCACACAGAACCTCCATGACTTATCATGCTTGCGGACTAGTAATACCGGTGAAGAAAAAGGAGACCTGCTGGGCTGAATAATACCCTGTGCTAACATCTGCTGGCATTGCCTTTCAATCTCATCCTTCTGTAAGTGAGGGTAACGATACGGACGTACCACTACCTGCTCAGTCCCCGTTTTCAAATGGATACGGTGATCACATGTTAGGATCCTCACGAGCCATGGATCTTGTCACCCTCCTCTCTTCTCTTCCTTCCATTACCTTGCTTGACGTTGAGATGGAATGAGGGGTTGAAGGGAATTGAATTTCGGAAAGGAGAATTGGGGGAAAAACGGAAGAGAGCTTGAAGGAGCTCTTGACCTGTTTATCTAAATTACGCTAACTAAAGTGAACTCAATTCATAATTCTCATTACCCTAGCCGTCCCCTTAAATAGGGTGGAGGACGTCCAAAACCCTAAAGACCTCTTGGGTCAACGGTTCAAACCAATAAAGGCTAAACCAACCCAACCCAAAGACAAAACCAAACCAAGAAACATTCATTAATTCCAACACCTGTTGGTAACTCGTGATGCTATAGAGTCCATAACATCACCCCCCCCCCCCCCCCCCCCCCCCCCTCCTGGAGAAAGAGCTTGTCCTCAAGCTCAAAGGAAGGATATAAAAGTCGAAATGCTGATAACGGCTCCCATGTGGTGTCACTGGGATCGGCATCTGCCCACTGGACAAGAATTTCCCAATCCCCTTGAATGTGGCGTGCTTGTATTACCTGAGCCGGAATAGAAAGGACTCTGCCCTCATGTAGTGGCTGCAGTGGAGTGTGCAGTAGGGGCGAGTCACCCTAGAAGGGCTTCAATTGGGAGACGTGAAATACATTGTGGATCTTTGCTTCCGGTGGTAGCTGCAAGCGGTATGCCACGGGCCCAATTTGGTCCAATATCGGAAATGGACCATAATATTTTGGAGACAGCTTATGGCGCTCGGCTGCAGTTAGGGACAGCTGGCGGTAGTGTTGAAGCTTTAACCACACATAGTCCCCAGGGAAATAAGATGCCTCCCGGTGCTTCTTATCATAAAAGCTTTTCATAGAGTGTTAGGCCTCCTGCAGATGTGTACGTACCTCAGTGAGCATAGCGTCTCTTTCAGCTAATGCTTGGTCCAAAGTGACGACTTTGGATGCCCCAGGTTCATATGGTAACAAACGAGGTGGATCTCTGCCATAAACTACCCTGAAAGGAGTAGTGCCCAGTGCTGTGTGGTAAGATGTGTTATAGCAAAATTCTGCCCATGAAAGCCATTTCACCCATCTTCTAGGTGCGTCCCCCACAAAACAACGAAGATACATTTCAATCATGCGATTGACAACTTCTGTTAGGCCGTCCGTTTGTGGATGAAAGGTAGACGAAAATGCCAATTGGGTGCCCTGTAATTTGAATAATTCCTTCCAAAAGATACTGGTAAAAATGGCATCCCTGTCACTGATAATGGATGAGGGAATTCCATGTAATCGGACAATATTGTCCATAAATAATTGAGCGACCTGAGCCGTAGTATATGGATGTGCCAAAGCAAGGAAGTGCCCATATTTTGAAAACCGATCAACGACGACGAATATCACCGATTTACCTGATGAAATAGGAAGTCCAACAATGAAGTCCATGGAAATATCAGACTAGATTTGAGATGGTAGTTGCAGAGGTTGCAGTAGGCCGGTCAGACTTAAAGATTCGGCCTTGTTTCTTTGACAAATCTGACAAGCAGCTACACAATCAGCAATTGTGCTCTTCATGCCCTTCCAGTAAAAGTCCCGACTGATTCGGAAATACGTTTTCTGTCGACCCTCATGTGTGCTATAATGGATAGAGGACAAGATGGTGTGAAGAAGTGGGGATGTATTGTGCAAAAAGATCCTATTTTTGTAGAGAATGAGACGATCCTGAATCGTCCAATGAGGAGCAGCTGTCCCTTGTTGAATATCCTGATATAATGACATGAGATCCGGATATTGATGTACTTCTTCCCTAATAGAATCTAATACCAGTGAACGTGGGTGACTGATGGCATAAAGTTGTGTGACTGAAATATCCCGACATGATAAGGTATCAGCCCCCAAATTCGAACTACCGGGCTTATAATGAACCGTAAAATCGAAGCCCATGAGTTTAGTTAACCAATGCTGCTATGGGGATGTGGTGAGGCGTTGTTCAAGAAGATACTTGAGGCTGCAATGATCTGTACGAATGAGAAATGGTCGTCCCCAAAGATAAGGTCGCCAATGTTGGACAGCCTTGGCTAACCCAATCAATTCCCTCTCATATGCAGCTAACTTATGGTGGTGTTGTCCCAACTGACGGCTGAAATAAGCAATGGGGTGTCCCAATTGTTGTAACATTGCCCCTATATCTCCCTCGGATGCATCACATTCCACCACAAAGTCTCCCTCAAAATCTGGTAATTGTAGGACTGGCATTGAGGCTAAGGCCTCCTTTAACAGGTTAAAGGCCTGTTCTGCTGAAGAAGACCAGTGGAAGGCATTTTTTTTAGCAGGTTATTGAGTGGTGCTGCTATCTGGCCATAAGACTGGATAAATTTTCTATAATATCCCGCGAGGCCCAAAAATCACTTTAATGCTGTGATGGACATGAGAATCGGCCAATCTGTAACTGCTTGTATCTTGCTCTGGTCAACTTTCACGCCCACAGCTGATATGACGTGCCCCAAATATGCCACCTCAGATGTACCCATAGAACATTTTGATTTATTCGAAACCAAATGATGAGAGCGTAGAATGGTAAATACCTGATGGAGGTGGTGGAGATGTTCTTCCCAATTTTTGCTGTAGACCAGAATGTCATAAAAAAAGACTAACACATAGTTGCACAGAAGTGATGAAAAGACCTCATTCATGAGGGCCTGAAATGTGGAGGGTGCATTGGAGAGAACGAAGGGCATGATGAGGAACTCGAAATGACCGTGATGTGTGCGCAAGGCAGTCTTCTCCACCTCCGTCGGGTGAACTCGTATTTGATGATAGCCCGATTTCAAATCTAATTTGGTAAAAATTGTAGCACCATGTAACTCATCCAGCAACTCGTCCACGACTGGAATGGGGAACTTGTCCTTAACTGTGTGCAAGTTGAGTTGCCAATAGTCGACACAAAATCTCCAAGATTTATCTTTTTTACCTACAAGTAACACTGGTGAGGAGAAAGGAGATCGACTGGGCTGGGTCACACCCTGAGCGAGCATATGCATGCACTGTCGTTCTATTTCATCTTTCTGAATATGCGGGTAACGATAAGGCCGCACCACTACTGGATCAGTTCCCAACTTTAAACGAATGCGGTGATCGCAATGACACACTGGTGGTAGACCTGTAGGATCATTAAATAAATCCGCAAATGCTGTAAGTAAAGGAGCTAACTGATCATCACCAGTGTGTTGAAGCTGCAAAGTGTGAAGTGCGTTAGGTACCTGTGCCACAATGCCTTGTAATGTAATCTGACCCTGTGGTGCTGAAAATGTCATAGTCCGAGCCTGAAAGTCCCATAATATCGGTCCTAATAACTGGAGCCATTTGACCCCGAGCACCAAATCAAATCCAGCCAATGGAATGACTAGTAAATCTGCCTGAAAGGAATGCCCCTCAATGGTGAAAGGGGTGTTAGCACATAACCCCACACTAGCAATTTTGGCCCCATTGGCCACTGAAACTAAGAGTCCCCTTTGTTGTTGAATTTCCAATCCCAATTGTTGCGCGGCTGGTTCACTGATAAAATTATGTGTGCTGCCCTAATCAACTAAAGCGAGTAGCATGAGATGATGTAACCTGGCCTTTACCTGCATGGTATTAGAACTACGCAGGCCATGCATGGCATGGAGGGAGAGCTCTGGTTCCTGTTGTACCTCTTCCACAATTTCATTTTCAAGAAGCTCTTCTGAATCTTCTTCCAACAGTTCAATACTGAATAAATGTTTACAGGTATGTCCGGGAAGGAATTGTTCGTCACAATTAAAACATAGGCCCTTTGCCTTTCGAGCGTCCATTTCTTGTTTTGTCAAAAATTTACGTGGCATAGAGTGTGGAGGCACACTGGTAGCCTGATCTGCTCGGTTAGGGGTAGAGGACCCAAAACGTGGACCAGATGCAGTACCCTGTATTCTGTTGTTCCAAAATGGTTTTCTTTGTAACGACTCTTTTAGAACTCTCTGTTTGTGTTCCACAGGTCTTGCATAATTCATTGCTGAGTCCAAATTTGTCGGACCAAGTAATTCCACTTCCAATCTAACTATCTCTGTCAAACCAGCATTAAAAATCTGAACATATAGGTGAGGAGGAAAAAATTCACTAGCTCGGGCCAACCTTTCTTGGAACGTTTTTTGGTAAACTTCTAAGGTGCTGGTCTGTTTATAGTTGATCAATTCCCCCACTGGGTTGCTGCTAGTTGGAGGTCCGAACCTCAACTGGCAAGCATGTTTAAAGTGCAGCCAATCCTGAATGGAATGGACATTTCGGTAGTGATGGAACCACATGAGCGCTTCATCGAGCATGTGGTAGGCGGCCAAAGTAACCTTGTCCATTTCCACCGTTTGTTGATGATAGAAGAATTGTTCACATTTCGTGAACCATAGTAAAGGATCTTTATAGCCATCATATGTAGGAAAGTTAAGTTTAAAGTACCTGGGAACCGTTGATGGTCCTTGTATGTGAGTGGCTATTGAACCCATTGGTTGGCGCAAGGGTGGATTTGGTGGTGGCGTGAATTGTTGGTGGGGGAACTGGCTGTGGTTGAAAATTGGTTGCTGGTGGTGGCGTTGGTGCTTGAAGTGCAGCAAGTTGTCGGAGGATGGTTTGTAGAGATGATTCCAGTGTTTGTAAGGTAGTATTGATGTGAGAAATTTCAGTACCTTGAATAGTGGATCGTTGTTGAAGTTCTGAAAGTACTTGACATATGTCCTCTAGAGAAGAGGAATCACCGAGGGTGGACCTGTCTGATACCACGTTGTTAGGATCCTCACGAGCCATGGATCTTGTCACCCTCCTCTCTTCTCTTCCTTCCATTACCTTGCTTGACGTTGAGATGGAATGGGGGGTTGAAGGGAATTGAATTTCGGAAAGGAGAATTGGGGAAAAAATGGAAGAGAGCTTGAAGGAGCTCTTGACCTGTTTATCTAAATTACGCTAACTAAAGTGAACTCAATTCATAATTCTCATTACCCTAGCTGTCCCCTTAAATAGGGTGGAGGACGTCCAAAACCCTAAAGACCTCTTGGGTCAACGGTTCAAACCAATAAATGCTAAACCAACCCAACCCAAAGACAAAACCAAACCAAGAAACAATTACATGGAAATTGAAAAACATATTCATTAATTCCTACGCCTGTTGGTAACTCGTGATGCTATAGAGTCCATAATATCACAGTGCCTAAGTGGCAGTAAGGCAGTAGGGTCTTGAAAGATATCCTCAAATTTTGTAAGTAAGTGAGATAACTTACATGTATTTGTGGACTGGACCTGGGCAACCTGTAGTGCGCAGGTGAGTGGTGCTTGTGTGCCATGCAATATAATCTGATGTTGGTCCTCTATAAAAGACATGGTGAGAGCTTGGAAATCCCATAGTATTGGTCCCAACAATTGTAGCCATTTAATTCCTAGCACCAAATCGAATCCTGATAGTGGAATCATCAGAAAATCTGCAACAAATTTATATCCCTCAATATCAAAGTGTGTGGCTGGTGATATGCCTACACTAGTAATTTTAGCCCCATTGGCTACTGATACAGAAAGACCATTCTGTTGTTGTACTACTAACCCAAGTTGTTCTGCCGCCTGCTGACTGATAAAATTATGTGTACTACCTGAGTCAACTAAAGCCAGTAACTGTAAATGATGTAATTGGGGCTTTAACCTGCATTGTGCTTGCACTGCGTAGACCAGTCATAGCATGAAGGGAAATCTCTGGACCTTCTTGGTCAGTTTCCACAATTTCTTCCTCTTGTGGTATTTCTTCTCCATCCTCCCACAGACATATACTGAATAATCGTTTGCAGTGGTGGCCAAAAACATACTGTTCATCACAGTTAAAACAGAGGCCCTTGGCCTTTCTCTGCTCCATTTCCTGTCTAGTAAGGTTTTTGAAGTAAGGAGCAGGTGGAGCTGAATTAGAAATGTCTGGGAGTGGGATTGCACTGTCTCTAAATCTTGGAGGTCCATAGGAATGGTTTGGCGCAAAGGCATTGTGCCTTCCTGGCCAAGCTGGTTTTCTGACCAGTGACTCCTTTAGAACATGCTGCTTGTGCTCAATTGCTCTGGCTAAGTTCATAGTGTGGTCTCAATCTGTAGGAGCATGTAATTCAACTTCTAAACGCAGAGCTTCTGTCAAACCAGCAGTAAAAATATGAACATACTGTGTGTGGCTAACAAACTGGTTTGCTCGGGTTAACCTTTCCTGGAATGTCTTTTGGTACACCTCTAGTGTGCCAGTTTGTTTTTAATTCATGAACTCGCCCAATGGATTGCTACTAGCAGGAGGACCAAATCTCATCATGCAAGATTGTCTAAAAGTTGCCCAATCTTGAACCACTTGGTCATTTCGGAATTGGTGGTACCATAGAAGCGCTTCATCGAGCATGTGGTAGGCGGCCAAATACACTTTCTCATCCGCAGGTGTTTTTTGATGGTAAAGGAACTGATCACACTTGGCTAACCAAATCAAAGGGTCCTTAGACCCATCATACGTAGGAAAGTCAAGTTTTAAATACCTGGGCACAGTGTTTGGTCCTTGAACGGCAGGCCCCAGATGGGAATGGTGTTGACGCAGTGGTGGTTGTGGGGGAGGTGGTGGGTGGAATGGATGGTGTTCGGCCGGCGGAGAGTAGGCAGGTGGAGGTTAGGCTCGTGTATCATGGTCCTCTTGTCGCCGAAGGAGAGCTTGGATAGCAGCATCCATTGATTTTATTGCTTCATGCAAATCAGAGGTTGTTTGACGCAAATCAAATATTAGGCACCTAGCCAATACTACCCAAAAGACCGGCCTGTTAGGAGCGGAAGACATAGGTACTTAACCCAGGACCATAACATCACACCCCACCTTCACGAGCCGACGACCACGGCGGCACAACGACACTGGCCCAAACGCAGCATCGCAACAGCGACGCGACCTACCAGTATTTTAATCCAGCCTTTGCGCGCAACGCAGCGGCACTGGCCCAACTGTAGCATCCCAATAGTGGCACGACCTACTAGTATTTAAATCCAGCCTTTGCGTCGTTGTCGGGATTCGAACTCGCGACCAAGCGCTAGCTCTGATACCAAATGTTAAGCACCTAGCCAATACTACCCAAAAGACCGGCCTGTTAGGAGCGGAAGACATAGGTACTTAACCCAGGACCATAACAAACTCATTGCCTTATCCTTGTGGGTCCCACATTATCTTTCAGCTCATATTTATAAGATTCCAGCTCGTGGTATCTTTGTGGGTCCCACTTGATCTTCAAGTCTTCTAACTCATTTCAGCTTGTGCTTCTTATCTTCTTAACTCATGCTAGCTTGGGTGAGGACTCTTATTGGCATCCCACATCCTCATGGTGGGTCCCACCAGCTCGTGCACCATGGTGGGTCCCACATTGTAACAAGAAGATATGTGTTAAGCACCTAGCCAATACTACCCAAAAGACCGGCCTGTTAGGAGCGGAAGACATAGGTACTTAACCCAGGACCATAATATCACACCCCTCCTTCGCGGGCCGACGTCCACGATGGCCCACTTGCGATGGCCCACTCTAGCGACGGCCCACTCCTCCAAGGCCGCCCCCTCCGCACGTGCGGTGGCCTACTCCGTCAAGGTCGCCCCCTCCGCATAGGTTGCCCCCTTCGCAGTCGCCCCCTCCGGGATTCGAACACGCGACGAGGGAGCTAGCTCTGATAGCAAATGTTAAGCACCTAGCCAATACTACCCAAAAGATTGGCCTGTTAGGAGTGGAAGACATAGGTACTTAACCTAGGACCATAATATTATGCATGTCTTATATGAGAATCAAACTTTTGCCCTTGTTCCTCTTCCTCCTGGTAAGAAACCTGTGGGCTATAAATGGGTTTTTACTTTCAAACACAATCCAGATGTTTCTATTGCTCACCTCAAAGCCAAAATCATTGCCAAGGGATACAATCAGTGTTAAGGAGTGGATTATGAGGCTTAAACAGTCTCCTCAGTCTTGGTTTGACAAATTTAGCCAAGAAATGTTACGGTTTGGATTCAATAGTGCTCAATAGATCAGTCTGTCTTTATCAAGAATAACTTAAAGGGAAAAGTATTATTAGAAGTTTATGTGGACGATATCATTTTAACTAGTAGTGATGCGGACAACATAAAAAAAAGTCAAATGAAATATATGCCAATAATTTAAAACAAAAGATCTTGGACTTCTAAAATATTTTCTGGGAATCGAGGTGTTCAAGTCAAAGCATGGGATTATATTATCTCAAAGAAAGTATGTCTTGGATATACTAGAGGACACGTGGATGATGGAGAGTCTACATGCAAATTCCACTATGGATGGTACTATAAAACTATGTGTATGCTCTAGAGAAGATGTTGATATAGGTAAATATTAGAGGCTTATGAAAAAAAAAATTACCTCATGGTGGCCAAACTAGATATATCATATGCAGTAAGTGTGGTGAGTCAGTATATTGTTATGGACTCCATAGCATCAAGAGTGGTGAACCGGAGAAGAGAATAGATGAAGTAAACTTGTATTTCAATACCTTAGGGGTTTAATTGTAATTTGAAGTTCAATAAGGGTCTAATTGTAATTATAGAACCTTTGATATTTTCCCTAATCTATTTAGGACGTCAAGTGATTGAAGGAAAGACAAGAATTGATCAATTAGCTTAGACGAGATCAGGTGTTCTCTCTAAGGACGCCTAAGATTGGAGCTCTTTCTAAGGCTCACGTTCCTACATCATTGGGCGTTCTAAGACCTCCAAATCCTTCTCTTCTTCATCAGCCAATCTGGAAGCTAGGGGAGATTGCCGGGTGACTCGATCCATGGCAAGAGAACCTAACATCGTGGTATCAGACAGGACCACCATTGGCGATTTCTCTTCCCCTGTAGAAATTCAGAATTTTTTGGAAGAGAACCATGTTGATCTACAATCTCAAATCAATGGCCTTGATGGCAAATTTCAGATGTTGCTGTCCCGAGTGGAGGAGGGCTTTGCTCAGCTTTCCGCCCAGATGGCTTCTTCCTCACACACAGTAGAACATCACCACCCTCAGCCCCGCCACCACCTCCACCCCTATGCCAAACACCTCCACCTCGTGGGGGCATCAATCCAGCAACCCCTACCGTGCCCAGGTACACAAAGCTTGATTTTCCAACGTATGATGGGTCTTCCGACCCCTTAATGTGGTTACACAGGTGCGATCATTTCTTTAAAAATCAAGGAACTCTGCTTGAGGGCAAGGTTCAATTAGCTGCCTTCCACATGCTCGATGAAGCGCTTATGTGGTTTCATCAATTCATAAACGAGTTTGTGGTCTATGATTGGGATTTCTTCAAGGAAAATTGTATGCTACGGTTTGGTCCTCCGCTTCGCAACAACCCAGTTTGGGATTTGGTTAATTTAAAACAGCTTGGAACTATAGAATAATATAAAAAAAATTCTAAGAAAAACTTGCCCGTGCAAGTCATTTGGTGCGACCTGAACTTTATGTCACTTTGTTCACTGCTGGCCCTGTTGAACCACTTCGCCTAGATGTGGAATTGGAAGCCCCCACCTCCCTAGCCCACGCCATGAATTTGGCAAGAGCATTGGACACCAAACAACACCTCTTCCGAGATTCATTAACCAAACGTCCCCCATGGCAACCTCGCCCACTGCCCAATGGCCCTTTTTCCACTAACCCAAGGCCTCAACCCCACACCCCCTCTCCAACACCACCACTTGGATTTATCAAACGTCTTACAAAAGTAGAAATTGATCAGAGAAGGGCTCAGGGACTATGTTTCAATTTTGAAAAAATTCGTAAGGGGCCATCAATGCAAAAGACTCTTTTGGGTAGAAATAGAAGACCCCTCAGAGGATGACTTTTAGGAGGATGTGGACCAAACCGAGGAGGAGGAACCAAAAATCTCCCGCCATGCAATGACATGCCTGCACAACACAAATACCATGCACGCCACCATGAACCATCATATTCTACTAGCACTGGTGGACTCAGGCAGCACACATAATTTTATAAGCAGCCAGGCAGCACAACAGATGGGTTTATCACTACAACAGAAGTCAGGAATATCAGTCTCAGTGGCTAACGGTGACAAGGTCACCACTGTTGGTTTCTGTTCAGTAGTGCCATTTACTATTGAGGGTCACTCCTTTGTAGCAGATATTATGGTCATACCACTGGCTGGTTTTGACCTGGTATTGGGCATTAAATGGCTACAACGATTGGGTCTGATTTTATGGGATTTCCAATCCCTTAACATGAGTTTTACACAGGACAGCCATCCGATCACCCTCCTGGGCACTAGCGCCCAGTGCCCATGCAGCCTCCAAACACTTTTTGTGGCTCCTTCAAAGGGGGATAACTTAGCTTCATTGTTGGTCGACTATGCAGATTTATTTAAGGAACGTGCAGACCTTTCGCCAATATGAGATTGTGATCACAGAATTCGTTTGAAGATGGGCACAGAACCAGTGGTAGTGTGTCCCTACCGCTATCCACATGTGAAAAAAGATGGGATATAAAAGCAATGTCAACAAATGCTCCAACAGGGTATTATTCAGCCTTGCCATTCCCCCTTTTCGTCCCAGGTATTGCTGGTAAAAAAATCAGATAAATCTAGGCGCTTTTGTGTGGATTACCGTGAAATCAATGTTCGCACCATCAAAGATAAATTTCCAATTCCGGTGGTAGATGAATAATTGGATGAGCTACACGGATCTCAATTATTTACCAAGTTGGACTTGAAATCTGGGTACCATCAGATTCGGGTTTATTCGGAGGATGTCGAAAAAACTGCCTTCCGCACCCACCATGGTCACTACGAGTTCCTGGTGATGCCATTTGGGCTATCCAATGCCCGGTCCACCTTTCAAGTGCTTATGAATGAGGTATTTTGCCCTTTCTTACGGAAGCATGTCTTAGTTTTTTTTGACGATATACTGGTCTATAGCAAAACTTGGGAAGCACATTTGCACCAATTAGGATAGGTTTTCACAATTCTCCTAGCACACCATTTATTTCTTAATCGAGCCAAATGTGACTTTGCCACTTCCAAAGTAGCTTATTTGGGGCATGTGATCTCTGCCTCTGGGGTGAAACCAGACTTCAGCAAGATATAGGCTGTTATGGAATGACCCACACCTCACTCCGTTATAGCTTTGAAAGGGTTCCCTGGTCTCCCAGGTTATTATAGAAAATTTATCAAAGAATATGGTCAGCTGGCAGCACCATTGCATAATTTATTGAAGAAGAATGCCTTTCAATGGTGTTAGGATCCTCACGAGCCATGGATCTTGTCACCCTCCTCTCTTCTCTTCCTTCCATTATCTTGCTTGACGTTGAGATGGAATGAGGGGCTGAAGGGGATTGAATTTCGGAAAGGAGAATTGGGGAAATTCGGAAGAGAGCTTGAAGGAGCTCTTGACCTGTTTATCTAACTTATGTTAACTAGAGTGAACTCAATTCATAATCTTCATTACCCTAGCCGTCCCCTTAAATAGGGTGGAGGACGTTCAAAACCCTAAAGACCTCTTGGGTCAATGGTTCAAACCAATAAATGCTAAACCAACCCAAACCAAAGACAAAACCAAACCAAAGACAATTACATGGAAATTTAAAAACACATTAATTAATTCCTACGCCTGTTGGTAACTCGTGATGCTATAGAGTCCATAACATCACCCCCCTCCTGGAGAAAGAGCTTGTCCTCAAGCTCGAAGGAAGGATATAAAAGTCGAAATGTTGATAACTGCTCCCATGTGGTGTCACTGGGATCGGCATCGGCCCACTAGACTAGAATTTCCCAATCCCCTTGAATGTGGCGTGCTTGTATTACCTGAGCTGGAATAGAAAGGACTCTGCCCTCATGTAGTGGCGGCAGTGGAGTGTGTAGTAGGGGCGAGTCACCTTGGAAGGGCTTCAATTGGGAGACGTGAAATACATTGTGGATCTTTGCTTCCGGTGGGAGCTGCAAACGGTATGCCACGGGCCCAATTTGGTCCAATATCGGAAATGGACCATAATATTTTGGAGACAGCTTATGGCGCTTGCCTGCAGTCAGGGACAGCTGGCGGTAGTGTTGAAGCTTTAACCACACATAGTCTCCAGGGCAATAAGATGCCTCCCGGTGCTTCTTATCATAAAAGCGTTTCATAGAGTGTTGGGCCGCTTGCAGATGTGTACGTACCTCAGTGAGCATAGCATCTCGTTCAGCTAATGCTTGGTCCAAAGTGACGACTTTGGATGCCCCCGGTTCATATGGTAACAAACGAGGTGGATCTCTGCCATAAACTACCCTGAACGGAGTAGTACCCAGTGCTGTGTGGTAAGATGTGTTATAGAAAAATTCGGCCCATGAAAGCCATTTCACCCATCTTCTAGGTGCGTCCCCCACAAAACAACGAAGATACATTTCAATAGTATGATTGACAACCTCTGTTTGTCCGTCCGTTTGTGGGTGATAGGCTGACGAAAATGCCAATTGGGTGCCCTGTAATTTGAATAATTCCTTCCAAAAGAGACTGGTAAAAATTGCATCCCTGTCACTGATAATGGATGAGGGAATTCCATGTAATCTGACAATGTTGTCCATAAATAATTGAGCGACCTGAGCAGCAGTATATGGATGCGCCAAAGCAAGGAAGTGCCCATATTTTGAAAACCGATCAACAATGACAAAGATCACCGATTTACCTGATGAAATGGGAAGTCCAACAATGAAGTCCATGGAAATATCAGACCAGATTTGAGATGGTAGTTGCAGAGGTTGCAGTAGGCCGGCTGGACTTAAGGATTCGGCCTTATTTCTTTGACAAATCTGACAAGCAGCTACATAATCAGCAATTGTGCTCTTCATGCCCTTCCAGTAAAAGTCCCGACTGATTCGGAAATATGTTTTCTGTCGACCCTCATGTGTGCTATCATGGATAGAGGACAGGATTGTGTGAAGAAGTGGTGATGTATTATGTAAAAATATCCTGTTTTTGTAGAGAATGAGACGATCCTGAATCGTCCAATGAGGAGCAGCTGTCCCCTGTTGAATATCCTGATATAAAGACATAAGATCCGGATATTGATTTACTTCCTCACGAATAGAATCTAATAGCAGTGCACGTGGGTGACTGATAGCATAAATTTGAGTGGTGGAAATATCCCGACGTGATAAGGCATCAGCCCCCAAATTCGAACTACCTGGCTTATAATGAACCGTAAAATCAAAGCCCATGAGTTTAGTTAACCAATGCTGCTGTGGGGATGTGGTGAGGCGCTGTTCTAGAAGATACTTGAGGCTGCAATGATCTGTACGAATGAGAAACGGTCTTCCCCAAAGATACAGTCGCCAATGTTGGACAGCCTTGGCTAACCCAATCAATTCCCTCTCATATGCAGCTAACTTATGGTGGTGTTGTCCCAAATGACGACTGAAATAAGCAATGGGGTGCCCCAATTGTTGTAACACTGCCCCTATACCTCCCCCGGAGGCATCACATTCCACCACAAATTCTGCCTCAAAATCTGGTAATTGTAGGACTGGCGCTGAGGCTAAGGCCTCCTTTAACAGGTTAAATGCCTGTTCTGCTGAAGAAGACTAGTGGAAGGCATTTTTTTTGAGCAGGTTGTTGAGTGGTGCTGCTATCTGTCCATAAGATTGAATAAATTTTCTATAATATCCCGCTAAGCCCAAAAAACCCTTTAATGTTGTAGTGGAGGTGGGAACCGGCCAATCTGTAACTGCCTGAATCTTGCTCTGGTCAACTTTCACGCCCCCAGCTGATATGACGTGGCCCAAATATGCCACCTCAGATGTACCCATAGCACATTTTGATTGATTCACAACCAAATGATGAGAGCGTAGAATGGTAAATACCTGGTGGAGGTGGTGGAGATGTTCTTCCCAATTTTTGCTGTAGACCAGAATGTCATAAAAAAAGACTAACACATAGTGGCGCAGAAGTGATGAAAAGACCTCATTCATGAGGGCCTGAAAGGTGGATGGTGCATTGGAGAGACCGAAGGGCATGACGAGGAACTCGAAATGACCGTGATGTGTGCGGAAGGCAGTCTTCTCCACATCCGCCTGGTGAACTCTTATTTGATGATATCCCGATTTCAAATCTAATTTGGTAAAAATTGCAGCACCATGTAACTCATCCAGCAACTCGTCTACAACTGGAATGGGGAACTTGTCCTTAACTGTGTGCAAGTTTAGTTGCCTATAGTCGACACAAAATCTCCAAGATTTATCTTTTTTACGTACAAGTAACACTGGTGAGGAGAAAGGAGATTGACTGGGCTGGATCACACCCTGAGCGAGCATATGCATGCACTGTCGTTCTATTTCATCTTTCTGGATATGTGGGTAACGATAAGGCCGCACCACTACTGGATCAGTTCCCAACTTTAAACGAATGCGGTGATCGCAATGACGCACTGGTGGTAGACCTGTAGGGTCATTAAATAAATCCGCAAATGCTCTAAGTAAAGGAGCTAACTGATCATCACCCGTGTGTTGAACATGCAAAGTGTGAAGTGCGTCAGGGACCTATGCCACAATGCCTTGTAATGTAATCTGGCCCTGTGGTGCTGAAAATGTCATAGTCCGAGCCTAAAAGTCCCATAATATCGGTCCTAATAACTGGAGCCATTTGACCCCGAGCACCAAATCAAATCCAGCCAATGGAATGACTAGTAAATCTGCCTGGAAGGAATGCCCCTCAATGGTGAAAGGGGTGTTAGCACATAACCCCACGCTAGCAATTTTGGCCCCATTGGCCACTGAAACTGAGAGACCCCTTTGTTGTTGAATTTCCAATCCCAATTGTTGCGCGGCTGGTTCACTGATAAAATTATGTGTGCTGCCCGAATCAACTAAAGCAAGTAGCATGAGATGATGTAACCTGGCCTTTACCTGCATGGTATTAGAACTACGCAGGCCATGCATGGCATGGAGGGAGAGCTCTGCTTCCTGTTGTACCTCTTCCACAATTTCATTTTCAAGAAGCTCTTTTGAATCTTCTTCCAATAATTCAATACTGAATAAACGTTTACATGTATGTCCGGGCAAGAATTGTTCGTCACAATTAAAACATAGGCCCTTTGCCTTTCGAGCATCCATTTCCTGTTTAGTCAAAAATTTACGTGGCATAGAGTGTGGAGGAACATTAGTAGCCTGATCTGCTCGGTTAGGGGCAGAGGACCCAAAACGTGGACCAGATGCAGTACCCTGTGTTCTGTTTTGCCAAAATGGTTTTCTTTGTAAAGACTCTTTTAGAACTCTCTGTTTGTGCTCCACAGCCCTGGCATAATTCATTGCAGAGTCCAAATTTGTTGGACCCAGTAATTCCACTTCCAATCTGACTGCCTCTGTCAATCCAGCACTAAAAATCTGAACATGTAGGTGAGGAGGAACAAATTCACTAGCTCTGGCCAACCGTTCTTGGAACGTTTTTTGGTAAACCTCTAAGGTGCTGGTCTGTTTGTAGTTGATCAATTCCCCCACTGGGTTGCTGCTAGCTGGAGGTCCGAACCTTAACTGGCAAGCATGTTTAAAGTGCAGCCAATCCTGAATGGAATGGACATTTCGGTAGTGATGGAACCACATGAGCGCTTCATCGAGCATGTGGTAGGTGGCCAAAGTAACCTTGTCCATTTCCACCGTTTGTTGATGATAAAAGAATTGTTCACATTTCGTGAACCACAGTAAAGGATCTTTAGAGCCATCATATGTAGGAAAGTTAAGTTTAAAGTACCTGGGAACCGTTGATGGTGCTTGTGCGTGAGTGGTCATTGAACCCATTGGTTGGCGCAAGGGTGGATTTGGTGGTGGCGTGAATTGTTGGTGGGGAACTGGTTGTTGTTGAAAATTGGTTGCTGGTGGTGGCGTTGGTGCTTGAAGTGCAGCAAGTTGTCGTAGGATGGATTGTAGAGATGATTCCAGAGTTTGTAAGGTAGTATTGATGTGAGAAATTTCAGTACCTTGAAGAGTGGATCGTTGTTGAAGGTCTGAAAGGACTTGACGTATGTCCTCTGGAGAAGAGGAATCACCGAGGGTGGACCTGTCTGATACCACGTTGTTAGGATCCTCACGAGCCATGGATCTTGTCACCCTCCTCTCTTCTCTTCCTTCCATTATCTTGCTTGACGTTGAGATGGAATGAGGGGCTGAAGGGGATTGAATTTCGGAAAGGAGAATTGGGGAAATTCTGAAGAGAGCTTGAAGGAGCTCTTGACCTGTTTATCTAACTTACGTTAACTAGAGTGAACTCAATTCATAATCTTCATTACCCTAGCCGTCCCCTTAAATAGGGTGGAGGACGTCCAAAACCCTAAAGACCTCTTGGGTCAATGGTTCAAACCAATAAATGCTAAACCAACCCAAACCAAAGACAAAACCAAACCAAAGACAATTACATGGAAATTGAAAAACACATTAATTAATTCCTACGCCTGTTGGTAACTCGTGATGCTATAGAGTCCATAACAAATGGTCTCAGTTGGTGGACTCCTCATTTAACCAATTGAAACAGGCATTAGAGTTAGCTCTAGTTCTCCAGTTGCCAAAATTTGCCAAAAATTTCATCATAGAATGCGATGCATCCGGGGGAGGTATAGGTGTCGTCTTGCAGCAACAGGGACACCCCATTACTTACTTCAGCCGCCAGCTCGCTCCTCACCATCACAAGCTAGCCACTTATGAAAGGGAACTCATCGGTTTGGCCAAAGCCGTGCAGCATTGGAGGCCGTATCTGTGGGGTAGACCTTTTGTGATCTGGACAGACGACTGTAGCCTCAAATACTTATTGGTGCAGCGCCTTACTATATCCCCACAACAGCATTGGCTCAGCAAATTAATGGGATTCAATTTTCAAGTGGAATACAAACTGGGTTATCTCAACCGTGGGGCAGACGCCTTGTCACATAGAGAACTGGGGGATACACACCTGCACGCACTGAGCCACCCCAGGTCCCTTTTGCTGGACACAATTCATCAGGATACTAGCCATCATCCGGATCTCCTTGCCTTACAAGGTCAAATCGAGAACCATTCCAAGGACAATAACTGGACACTACGAGAGGTCTCATTCTATATAGAGGACGCATATATCTTCATCCTTCATCGGCACTCCTTCCTACCATTATTGCCTCCTTTCATGATAGTACACATGAGGGCCAACAGAAGACATACTTCCGCCTTAGTCGGGAGTTTTATTGGAGGGGTATGAAGCGGGTCATTGTTGATTATGTTGCCGCGTGCCAGGTCTATCAGAGGAATAAGTCTGAATCCTTACAACCCGCCAGTTTTCTCCAGCCACTTCAACTTCCTTCACAGGTATGGGCAGATCTCTCAATGGATTTTATTGATGGTCTTCCTCCTTCTGCAGGGAAATCTGTTATTCTTGTTGTGGTAGACCGGTTCTCGAAATATGCCCACTTTATGACCCTCAGCCATCTGTATACTGCAACACAAGTCGCTCAGCTCTTCATGGATAATATTATCCGCCTCCATGGACTTCCGGAGACCATCACTAGCGACTGTGATGCTATATTCACTAGTAAATTCTGGGGGGAAATATTTAAGCTCCATGGCTCCACGTTAGCCGTTTCTTCATCATACCACCCTCAGACAGACGGCCAGACAGAGGTGGTTAACCGCACATTGGAGATGTATTTGCGGTGCTTTGTGGGGGACACTCCCCGCTGGTGGGTTTGTTGGTTAGCATGGGAAGAGTATTGTTATAATACCTCATACCACACCGCACTGGGTACTACCCCTTTTTGAGTCGTTTATGGACGCGAACCCCTGCACCTACTTTCTTATGAACCGGGGTCTTCTCGGGTAGCAGCATTCGACCAAGCATTAGCTGATAGAGATGCAATGCTTGCTCAGGGTCTGCCTTCAGTTACAGCGTTCACAAGCCACAATGAAACATACTTATGACAAAGGACATCGTCCCCTTTCCTTTGCACCAGGAGAATTTGTTTGGCTCAAACTTCAACCATACCGCCATCTCTCTCTTGCAGCCATCAAATGCCATAAGCTCTCTCCAAAATTTTATGGGCAATTCCAGGTTCTTCACCGTATTGGCACTGTGGCGTATCATTTGAAATTTCCACCAAACGCCAAGCTACATGACATCTTCCACGTCTCCCTTCTCAAGCCGTTCAAGGGAGACTCTCCACTGCTGCATACCCCTCTGTCTCAGCTCAAAGATGGCAGGTCTATGCCCACTCCCACACAAATCCTTCAAGCAAGGCGAGTTAACAATGCATGGGAGGTGCTCGTTCAGTGGACTGATGAGGAATTGGTGGAAGCCTCTTGGGAGACACTCGAGTCCTTCCAGACTCTATTCCCCACTTTCGAGCTTGAGGATAAGTTCTTTCTTTAGGAGGGGGATGTTATGGATTCCATAGCATCAAGAGTGGTGAACCGAAGAAGAGAATAGATGGAGTAAACTTGTATTTCAGTACCTTAGGGGTTTAATTGTAATTTGAAGTTCAATAAGGGTCTAATTGTAATTATAGAACCTTTGACGTTTTCCCTGATCTATTTAGGGCATCAAGTGATTGAAGGAAAGACAAGAATTGATCAATTAGCTTAGACGAGATCAGGTACTCTCTTTAAGGAGGCCTAAGGTTGGAGCTCCTTCAAAGGCTCACGTTCCTACATTATTGGGCGTTCTAAGATCCCAAATCCTTCTCTTCTTCGTCAGCCAATCTGGAAGCTAGGGGAGATCGTCGGGTGACTTCATCCATGGCAAGAGAAGCTAACATATATGCACAAACCAAAACTTACCCAATGGCAAGTCGTGGAGAGGATACTAAGATATTTAAAAGGAGTTCCGGTAAAAGGGCTTCTCCATAAGAATCATGACCACTACAACATAGAAGGTTTCACAAATGCAGATTGGGCTGGATCACCTGATGACAGGAAGTCCAGTTCAGGGTATTGTACCTTAGTTGGAGGTAACCTGATTACATGGAGAAGCAAAAAGCATAATATTGTTGCAAGGTTCAGTACAATAGCAGAGTACAAAGCTATGACTCACACTTTTAGTGAGTTTCTATGGATCAAATCCCTTCTTACTAAATTGGGATTCTATAAAGAGTGTCTATGGGATTATATTGTGACAACCAAGTGGCCATTCTTATCACTTCAAATCCTAGCTTCCACTAGAGGAAAAACCACATCGAGTTAGAATGCCACTTTGTATGGGAGAAATTTCAGGATGGTATTTTATCTCTCAGTCATGTTTCATCACAAGGGCAGGTGGCAAACATTCTTACAAAACAAGTCACATTCAAGATCTTTACCACTGTATGTGGCCAGATGGGTATCTACGATGTTTTCTCCCCACCAGATTGAGGGGGAGTGTTGGAAGACACTTCAAGTGGCATTAAGGCAATAACCTTACCCACGTCAAGGAGGTGGCACAAAGAGTAATTAAATGATCTTCTCATAAGGATGGCACAAGGGTGTAATTAAATAAGATGATGTATGCCTACTTATGTTTTTTTCCTTTTGAGAGCTTGTAGCCCTAAGGGCATGGTAGTCATTGCAACCTTTCTTCATGAACTATAAATAGAGGCTCAAGACAAGGGTAGATCATTAAGTCTCCCCTCTTCTCCCTCAAATTTGTCTTTAAATTTTTCTCTCAAAGTCTCTCCCTTTCTCCTCTCTTAGTTGTCTCTCCCTTTCTCCTCTCCTTAGCTCTCTCTCTCTCTCTCTCTCTCTCTCGCTTATCTTCTCTTCATTCTTCCTCTTTTTCTTCTCCTCTTATTTTTCCTCTCCTCCTTCTCACCCTCTACTTGAGGACCTTATCATGGGATCTTAAATCCAACAAAAGCTATGTAAGGCATGTAAATAAAGTATCATATAATTTTTTGTTATCGATGTTCCCCTAATGGTATTCACCACCTAAGAACCCTTTTCTTTGGAAATTCCACTATTTTTAAGCTCTAATAGCTGGAATTTACACAAAGAGATTCTGGCTCTCTTTAAGCCACATGTAGCTCAATACACACTTTTTACAATCGCAATCTCCCCAAGAAATTGGCTAGATTCTAGCTCTAGTTGGCCCTTTCTTTCTAGATTGAATAGGTTCTAGATGAACCTTTCAAAAATTAAAAATAAAAGAAGGGAAAACTTACGCCCTTAACTTGGAGAGTTCATTCTCCGTGAGAGATCCAAGCTTCCACTTCTTTTGCAGCACAACATGGAGTGAGGGAGCTTTTCTATTATGCAATGCAATGAAAGAAATGGAAAGAGTAGTTAATTTTAAAAGGCCCAGGCTCACTCTTTCGCGCTAAAACACTTTCGATAAGTTTTTTAAGTTTGAGGATAAAAAGATCAAAGGTTTTTCCATTAAATGCTCATTAACTTCTCGATGCATGGTTTGGTGGGACAGTTACCACTTGCCCAAGCCAAACAAGCCCCGTTTTCAAAAACCAGACCGTTGATTGATCGATCAATCGATCATAATGGCTCTTTTTGTGTCAGGATGTGACTTATTGCTTGATGGATTGATAAATCAATATGTTATTGAGATCATTATGAAAAGATGATCAATCACCTAGAATTTCCTCTTGCTATGCAAAGCAAGTATGATTGATAAGTGAACTTTCTATGATTGATCATGATTTTTTTTCCTGATTGGTAAGATTCTATTTGATCAATCAATCATGAGGGATGATTTATCATTCCATGTGAAATTCATTTGCCTTGACATGGAATACTTTACAAGAGAAATTGCACACTTACAGGTATCTCTCTAACCTCTCGGGCTGCAACACGAGATGCTCCTCGGTATAAGATGATAAAAACCTAATAGCAGTGCCCCTCAATTATAAAGAGAACATCAGGGCAACCGCATTACAAGAGTGAAATTTCCAAACTACACTTAATGAAATAACAGTTAATATATAGTGGACCGGGTGGGGGCTCCGCCCCCCCTTCCAAATCCCACGGCGACCAACTCAGCGTTTGGCATTAATTAGGCTCCACAACTTAACAGATTGATCATGTGTTATGGCACGATATGGCCAAGTTCTGGATGATCAATCAATCGACTTAGGTTGATCGATCATGCTTTATAGTCTTGGCATGCACATTCCCAGATGATTGATCATTAGTAGAGGCTGATCGATCATTCCAATGCCAGTTCAACTAAGTTGACTTTAAAAGCATGTGAATGATTTTGTCTAAGTGCTCTAACATGTTCTAAGGGATGTATATGATGTTCCTAAACATATTTATTGAAATGTATGACCTAAAGCTCTATATTCACCATTGTATTTATAGAAGTGAGTTATGAATTCTCTCCTACATTTTTTTATTGAGTTTTGAAATCTGACTTTTACACTTAAAACTGTAGTCTCCTCGTTGTCTTCTTTCTTGTGGTTCCTCACAAGAGCCTTCTTTGAGTGGTGTTGATCATCACTTTTCTAGAGCAATATTTTGTCTAGGGATCCTAAATATGTTGCTCTGATACCATGTTGAATTTAGGATCCCTGTGTTATGGACTCAATAGCATCATGAGTTACTAGCAGGCGTAAGAATTTATTAATGTGGTTTTCAATTTTCATGTAATTGATTTTGGTTTGGTTTGGTTTAGAATTTATTTGGCTTGAACCAGTGACCCAAGGGTTTGAATTGTATTTGGCGTCCTCAACCCTATTTGAGGGGACACTAGGTTAATGAAAGATAGCAATTGAGTTATAATTTAGCCTAGAGTAAATTAGTTAACAGGTCGAGAGCTCCTTCAAGCTCCCTTTTTCCCAAATTCCCCTTCCCAAAATTATTTCTTCTTCACACCATTCTGTCTTCTATCCATGATATCACACATGAAGGTCGACAGAAAACATATTTCCGAATCAGTTGGGAATTTTATTGGAGGGGCATGAAGAGCACGATTGCTGATTATGTAGCTTCTTGTCAGTTTTGTCAACAAAACAAGGCCGAATCTTTAAGTCCTGCCGGCCTACTACAACCTCTACAGCTACCGTCTCAAATCTGGTCTGACATTTCAATGAACTTCATTGATGGCCTTCCCACTTCATTAGGTAAATCAGTGATATTAGTTGTGGTTGACCGTTTTTCAAAATATGGTCACTTCATTGCTTTGGCGCATCCATATATTGCTGCTCATGTAGCTCAGTTATTTATGGACCACATTGTTCAACTACACGGGATTCATGCATCCATTATCAATGACATGGATGCAATTTTTATCAGTACCTTTTGGAAAGAATTATTCAAGTTATAGGACACCCAATTGGCATTTTCTTCAGCATATCATCCATAGACTGACGGACAAACCGAGGTCATCAATCGCACGATTGAAATTTATCTTCATTGTTTTGTGGGGGACTCACCTAAATGGTGGGTTAAGTGGCTTTCCTAGGCAGAATTTTTCTATAACACCTCTTACCACAACACACTGAGAACTACTCCTTTCAGGGTAGTTAATGGCAGAGATCCACCTCGTCTGTTATCCTATGAACCAGGGGCATCCAAAGTCATCACTTTGGACCAAGCGTAAGCTGAAAGAGATGCTATGCTCACTGAGGTACGTACTCATCTCCAGGAGGCCCAACACTCTATGAAGCTCTGTTATGATAAGAAGCACCGTGAAGTATATTATTCCCCAGGAGATTATGTGTGGTTAAAGCTCCAACACTACTGCCAGTTGTCCCTAACTGTCTCCAACCGCCATAACCTTTCTCCAAAATACTATGGTCCATTTCATGTGTTGGACCAAATTGGCCCCGTGGCCTACCGCTTGCAGGTACCAACCGAGGCAAAGATACATAATGTATTTCACGTACCCCAACTGAAGCCATTCCAGGGTGACTCGCCCTTACTGCACACACCTCTGCCGCCACTCCATGAGGGCATAGTCCTTTCTACTCCAGCTCAGGTATTGAAAGCACACCACATTCAAGGCGATTGGGAAATTCTTGTCCAGTGGGCAGATGCAGACCCCAGTGACACGACATGGGAGCCATTATCAGCATTTTGACTTCTCTACCCTTCCTTCGAGCTTGAGGACAAGCTCTTTCTCCAGGAGGGGGGTGATGTTATGGACTCAATAGCATCACGAGTTACCAGTAGGCGTAGGAATTAATTAATGTGGTTTTCAATTTTCATGTAATTGATTTTGGTTTGTTTGGTTTAGAATTTAATTGGCTTGAACCAGTGACCCAAGGGTCTGAATTGTATTTGGCGTCCTCAACCCTATTTAAGGGGATGGCTAGGTTAATGAAAGATAGCAACAGAGTTATAATTTAGCCTAGAGTAAATTAGTTAACAAGTCGAGAGCTCCTTCAAGCTCTCCCCCGTTTTCCCCAATTCCCCTTCCCGAAATTCTTTCTTCATCACTCCATCAATCTACCTCAACGTCAAGCAAGGCAATGGAAGGAAGAGAAGAGAGGAGGGTGACAAGATCCATGGCTCATGAGGATCCTAATACCCTGTTCCATAATCACAAGCAAAATAAAGAAGAAAGAAAAGGGGAGAAGTGCTCTCGGGTAGAGCAGAAAAAATTAAAGGGGAAAGGATGAGTTGCGCCAAGCAAGGAGAGGGAGAGAGAGAACCAAACTCGGGATTGAATGTGTTGCTTGATTAATTCCAAATTAAAACCTCTCTATTTATAGGAGAGGAGGAGGTAGAGTCTTCATAAAAATTTTCATTCTATCCTAATTACATTCTAACTCTAACTTCTTCAAAATAAGTAAGTCTCAAAATAGGTGAGTCTCAATATAAGTAAGTCTATTCAAACTAGGACTCCTAGAAGACTAGGAGTTCTTTATTATCCATGTGAATATAAGGGATAAGCCAACTCGTGGCCTTATCCTAGTGGGCCACTCATGATTCTCCAGTTCACCTTGATAATTGTGCCAGCTCGTGAGATCTTGTGGGTCCCACTTGATCTTCTTGTCTTCTACATCAACTCAGCTTGTGCTTCTTGATTTCTTTACTCGAGCTTGCTTTGGGAGATGACTCTTGTTGGTGTCCCAAGTCCTCTAGGATTCTTCTTGATGACCTACGTCCTCATGGTGGGTCCCACCAACTCGAGCACCATGGTGGGCCCCACATTGTAACAATATGGTTGAGCTTGAGGAACATGAGCATAATGTTGCAACTGAGAAGGCTACCAATGAGAAACAAGCAGCAAACATTAATCCAACAAACCTTTGACCCAGATGAATCCTTCCATCCTTGCCTCAAATGGACCACGCTCTGTTGCAAATGGAGTTGAAGAAAATGGTGGGGGTGGTGTGGTGGCTTTTGCAGGGGAACTCTTCGACTCAATGTCACAACGAGACGTGGGAGTTGGTAAACCACCACCTGACCTCTATCTATCATTAATGATTGTAGGAATGAAACAAAAAAACAAGAAGCCCGTAAACTCAATGGCACACAGTGCATATACATGAATCATTCTGGCGTTTTCCATAATTGGAATGACTGTGGAGCTATGGCTGGTCAGATTTCAGCATTTGGATATGGGAAGTGTGATAACCCTGAGCTCTATGAAGACATTGGAATTTATGGAAGTTGTTGGAGGGAGCTGAATGTCATTGATAATGGGATCAATGAAATTGTCACTCTCTTGTTTGATAAAAGGCCAGAAAGAAAGGGGGAGTACTGGATTTCTATGCTCAGCAGTATTATTGAACAGGGGAAGGAGAGAAATTATAGTACTGTTGTTGAGAACAGAACCAGTGTTATTCCTGCTGATGGACGTCTTGAGATAGAGAGAATGATGAAAATTAAAATTGTTGCGGCTGTCGATGTCAACATGGTGGCCTTCTTTCATCACTCACCTCTAATTTTGGAACTTAATGACCAATGTCATCAGAAAGGGATTGAAACAGCAGTGGTATAGATCTCGAAGAACATGGAATTGATGTCTGGTGAGGTGTTTGATGTAATTCAAGACAGTGAGCAGAGGCTTCGGATGTCTGGATTTGAAATTTCTAAAGTGAGTACCCTGCTTAGTTATGGTCACATGCTAAAAGATATGTTGAAGAAGGCAAGAAATGAATCTGAAGGATTGCTGCAGTCTGCTGCCCAGGTTTATTCAGACTTTGTCCAGGTGGCTTCAGATATACAGAACCATCTCAATTTATGTGTCCACAATCATACTGCACTGTCGCCAAAATATCATTGGCCTGGCGATTTCAGATGCAATGGACACTTCATGTTGAACTCTGAAAAGATGTACAAGTCAACTGGTAATTTCAGGACCCTACATCAGACACTGGAAGAGTTCTCTACAGATGCGTCCATATTTCCTGGAATGGATGTGTTAGGTTCTTCCCTTGCATTGGATCGAGTCACCCTTCTTTCCTCTCTTCCCTCCATGGATGTTCTTCACGTTGAAAGAGAACCCTTGTTTCTTGAACGAGTAATGGTGGAACTCAATGAGAATGAAGGAGCTTTGGAGGAAGCTCAACCTTGGACCTCAAAGGGAGAATCCGACCTTAACCTCAGAGGGAGAATCAGACCTGTAAATTATAATTTTCTCAATACTTGCCTCTCTTTTCCTTCACGCCCCCCTAAATAGGGTTGAGGACAAAAATACAAAGATGACCCATTAGCTCAAGTGGTTCACACCACATTACACTGAACCAACCCAAATAAAGTAAACCAAACCGAATTGAAATTACATGAAAAGTAAATTGACATAATTTAATTCCTATGCCTATGGATAACTCGTGATGCTATGGAGTCCATAACATCCCCCCCCCCCCCCCCCCCCCCCCCCCCCCCCCCCCCCCCTTGGAGAAAGAGTTTGTCCTCAAGCTCAAAGTATGGGTAGAGGGTGCGAAACGCCGCTAATGGCTCCCATGTCGTGTCACTGGGGTCAGCATCTGCCCATTGCATTAAGATCTCCCAATCACCCTGAATACGGCGAGTTTGTAATACCTGTGCTGGGGTAGAAAGTACACGTCCCTCATGGAGTGGTGGCAGCAGGGTGTGCAGCAAGGGCCAATCACCGTGGAAGGCCTTTAATTGTGAGACATGAAAGATGTTGTGAATTCTGGCCTCTAGCAGAAGCTGCAATCTGTAGGCCACTGTCCCAATGCGGTCCATCACCTGAAAGGGATCATAATATTTTGGAGAGAACTTGTGACGTTTGGAGGATGTCAACGACAGCTGCCTATAGTGTTGGAGACGCAACCAAACATAATCTCCAGGAGAAAAGAAGACTTCCCAGTGCTTCTTGTCATAATATTGTATCATAGAATGTTGTGCCTTCTGTAGATGAGTGCGCACCTCAGTGATGAATGTGTCTCTTTCAGCCAATGCTTGGTCCAAAGTGGCGACTTTAGAGGCCCCTGGTTCATAGGCTAAAAGACGGGGAGGTTCTCTACCATATACCACCTTGAATGGGGTTGTGCCGAGTGCGTTGTGGTAGGAGGTGTTGTAACAGACCTCAGCCCAGGCGAGCCACTTAACCCACCTCTTAGGTGAGTCCTCCACGAAATAGCGGAGATACATTTCAATGGTTCTGTTGACAACCTCTGTCTGACCATCAGTCTGCGGATGGTAGGCTGAAGAAAAGGCTAACGTTGTGCCTTGTAACTTGAAGAGTTCTTTCCAGAAGGTACTTGTAAAGATTGCATCCCTATCACTGGTAATTCAATTACGCATCCCATGTAATCGTACAATGTTATCCATAAAAAGTTGAGCGACCTGAGTTGCAGTGTAAGGATGTGCCAGAGGAATGAAATGCCCATATTTAGAGAAACGATCCACCACTACAAGGATAACAGATCTACCTGACAAAGAGGGAAGTCCATCTATGAAGTCCATAGAAATATCAGGCCAGACCAGTGACGGAAGCTGAAGTGGTTGGAGCAATCCCGCTGGACTTAATGTTTCAGCTTTATTCCGTTGACATGTCTGACATGCCGCCACATAATCAGCTATACTGCGCTTCATGCCCCTCCAATAAAATTCCCTACTGATCCGGAAATATGTTTTTTGTCGGCCCTCATGTGTACTATCATGGAAGGAGGCTAAAATGCTGTTAATCAGAGGGGATGTGTGGTGTAGAAAAATTCTATTTTTATAGAGGATGAGATTGTCCTGAACTGTCCAATGTGGTGCCGCTGTGCCCTGTTGGATATCCTGGCCCAAGCAGATAATATCCGGGTACTATTGTGCCTCTTACCGTATAGAATCCAACAAGAGAGCTCTGGGCTGACTGATGGCGTTTAATTGCGGCTCTGGAGCGTCCCGGCGAGATAAGGCATCAGCCCCTAAATTCAAACTTCCCGGTTTATACTCGATAGAAAAGTCAAACCCCATAAGCTTACTTAACCAATGCTGTTGTGGTGAAGTAGTGAGACGCTGCTCAAGAAGATACTTGAGGCTGCAATGATCAGTGCGAATAAAAAAAGAATGTCCCCAAAGATAAGGGCGCCAATGCTGTATAGCTTTCGCCAATCCAATCAATTCTCTCTCATAAGTTGCCAACTTGTGGTGGTGTTGGCCCAGTTGACGGCTAAAATAAGCAATCGGGTGGCCCTGTTGGTGCAAAATCGCGCCAATACCGCCCCCCGAAGCATCATATTCCACTACAAAGGACTCCTCAAAGTCGGGGAGCTGCAAAACTGGGGCTGATGATAAGGCGTCTTTCAATTGCTGAAAGGAATGAGCTGCTGTCTCTGACCAGGTAAAAGCATTTTTCTTGAGGAGATTGTTGAGCGGAGCTGTAAGCTGGCCATAGCTAAGAATAAATTTTCTATAATATCTAGCTAGGCCCAAAAAGTCTCTTAAGGCTGTAATAGATGTAGGAATAGGCCAATCTGTGACCGCTTGTATCTTACTCTGGTCTACCTTCACCCCAGATGCTGAAATAACGTGGCCCAAATATGCCACTTCTGATGTGCCCATAGAACATTTTGATCGATTTAAAACCAAATGATGTGAACGTATAAGAAAAAATACCTGGTGAAGGTGCTGAAGATGTTCTTCCCAGCTGTTGCTATAGACCAAAATATCGTCAAAAAAGACCAATACATATTTTCTCAAGAGAGGGGAAAATACCTCATTCATGAGGGCCTGGAATGTGGAAGGCGCATTTGACAGACCAAATGGCATTACGAGGAATTCAAAATGGCCGTGATGCGTGCGGAACGCTGTTTTCTCCACATCTGATGGATGAACTCAGATTTGATTATAGCCAGATTTCAAATCAAGTTTAATAAAAATAGTAGCTCCATGTAGCTCGTCTAACAGTTCGTCCACCACTGGAATAGGAAATTTATCTTTAATTGTATGGGCATTGAGTTGTCGGTAGTCCACACAGAACCTCCATGACTTATCATACTTGCGGACTAGTAATACCGGTGAGGAAAAAGGAGACCTACTGGGCTGAATAATACCCTGTGTTAACATCTGCTGGCACTGCCTTTCAATCTCATCCTTCTGTAAGTGAGGGTAACGATACGGACATACCACTACTGGCTCGGTACCCGTTTTCAAACGGATACGGTGATCACAGTGCCTAAGTGGTGGTAAGGCAGTAGGGTCTTGAAAGATATCTTCAAATTCTGTAAGTAAGTGAGATAACTTACATGTGTTTGTGGACTGGACCTGGGCTACCTGTAGTGCGCAGTTGAGTGGTGCTTGTGTGCCATGCAATATAATCTAATGTTGGTCCTCTATAAAAGACATGGTGAAAGCTTGGAAATCCCATATTATTGGTCCCAACAATTGTAGCCATTTAATTCCTAGCACCAAATCGAATCCTAATAGTGGAATCACCAGAAAATCTGCAACAAATTCATATCCCTCAATATCAAAGTGTGTGGCTGGTGATATGCCTACACTAGTAATTTTAGCCCCATTGGCTACTGATACAGAAAGACCATTATGTTGCTGTACTACTAACCCAAGTTGTTCTGCCGCCTGCTGACTAATGACATTATGTGTACTACCCGAGTCAACTAAAGCCAGTAACTGTAAATGATGTAATTGGGGTTTTACCTGCATTGTGCTTGTACTGCGTAGACCAGTCATAGCATGAAGGGAAATCTCTGGACCTTCCTGGTCAGTTTCCACAATTTCTTCCTCTGGTGGTATTTCTTCTCCATCCTCCCACAGACATATACTGAATAATCGTTTGCAGTGGTGACCAAAGACATACTGTTCATCACAGTTAAAACAGAGGCCCTTGGCCTTTCTCTGCTCCATTTCCTGTCTAGTAAGTTTTTTGAAGTAAGGAGCAGGTGGAGCCGAATTAGAGATGTCTGGGCGTGGGGCTCCACTGTCTCTAAATCTTTGAGGTCCATAGGAAGGGTTTGGCTCAGAGGCATTGTGCCTCCCTGGCCAAGCTGGTTTTCTGACCAGTGACTCCTTTAGAACACGCTACTTGTGGTCAATTGCCCTGGCTAAATTCATAGCGTGGTTTAAATTTGTTGTAGCATGTAATTCAACTTCTAAACGCAGAGCTTCTGTCAAACCAGCAGTAAAAATATGAACATAATGTGTGTGGCTAACAAACTGGTTTGCTCGGGCTAACCTTTCCTGGAAGGTCTTTTGGTACACCTCTAGTGTTCCAGTTTGTTTGTAATTGATTAATTCGCCCAATGGATTGCTACTAGCAGGAGGACCAAATCTCATCATGCAAGACTATCTAAAAGTTGCCCAATCCTGAACCACTTGGTCATTTCGGAATTGGTGGTACCATAGAAGCGCTTCATCGAGCATGTGGTAGGCGCCAAATACACTTTCTCATCCGCAGGTGTTTTTTTATGGTAAAAGAACTGATAACACTTGGCTAACCAAATCCAAGGGTCCTTAGATCCATCATACGTAGGAAAGTCAAGTTTTGAATACCTGGGCACAGTGTTTGGTCCTTGAACGGCAGGCCCCAGATGGGAGTGGTGTTGACGCATTGGTGGTTGTGGGGGAGGTGGTGGGTGGAATGGATGGTGTTCTGTCGGTGGATAGTAGGCAGCTGGATGTTGGGCTCGTGTATCATTGTCCTCTTGTCGCCGGAGGAGAGCTTGGATGGCAGCATCCATTGATTTTATTGCCTCACGCAAATCAGAGGTTGTTTGATGCACCTCTTCCAGGGCATGAGCCTGGTTATCTGTCTTTTGCCTAGTATCTTCCACTAACTGTCTCAAATCGTCAGGGGAAGAGGAATCCCCAAGGGTGGACCTGTCTGATACCAAGATGTTAGGTTCTTCCCTTGCCATGGATCGAGTCACCCTCCTTTCCTCTCTTCCCTCCATGGATTTTCTTGACATTGGAAGAGAACCCTTGTTTCTTGAACGAGTAATGGTGGAACTCAATGAGAATGAAGGAGCTTTGGAGGAAGCTCAACCTTGGACCTCAAAGGGAGAATCCGATCTGGACCTCAGAGGGAGAATCAGACCTGTAAATTATAATTTTCTCAATACTTGCCTCTCTTTTCCTTCACGTCCCCCTAAATAGGGTTGAGGACGAAAATACAAAGATGACCCATTAGGTCAAGTGGTTCACACCACATTACACTGAACCAACCCAAAATAAACCAACCCAAATAAAGTAAACCAAACCGAATTGAAATTACATGAAAAGTAAATTGACATAATTTAATTCCTATGCCTATGGATAACTCGTGATGCTATGGAGTCCATAACAGGATGCTACCCAGTTTATTTTTGAGACCACTAATGCTGCCAATTTACTCCTCACAAAAGAAGTTGCTTGGATGGAAGAAATACTCTCTGTAGAATCATTACTCAGGCAAGTCCCACCATCTCCATATGTAGACTGTATTGTTGCCAACAAAATAACCATTGCTGTCACAATGCAGACATGGAGATCAGATTTATGGGCTTAGGAATCAAAGGGCAACAATCTGTCTATTTGGGGGAGGTTGGTTATCGGCAACACAATGACATAAGGGAAGCTATGCAAAAGGTTGCTACTGCCTCTGATTGCACACTAGTGGAAGGTGTGCTCAGCCATCTGCTTAACCAGTTTGTCATTGCTGGAAACAATTTTCTCCTCAGTGTAAGCAATCCAGAAACTAGAGTTGATAATGCACAATTCGAGGAAAATGCAGTATATGTGTTATCACGGTTTATATGCGGTGAAATTCGTCAGAAGGTCCTTGCATACTTCTGCTGGTGTGTCCATATCAAACTACTTCAGATTCCTTACATTAATGGGTTTCAAAATATTGGCAGCAGCGCAGGTGGATGTTTCCATTTTAGAGGTCGGTTTAGGAGGAAAATTTTATGCAACTAAAGTGTTGCAGCAACCAGTGGTTAGTAGAATATCTTACCTGCGAAATTACCATATGAATATCCTAGGACATATTCCTGGTGCAATTACTGGAGAGCAAGCCGACATCCACTAGTGTCTAACTGCAGAACTTGCAATTACCCTCGGTTATACGTGGATTAAAAAACCAGGACACATTCAAGATACAAACCTGGCCCAGAGCTATCTAGCTGAGGAGTTTGTAAAAGGACTTGTAATGGCCAAATTACAAGATTGGGCACAGGTGATAATTGACCCACATAATGCTACACAAAGTGAGGGTAGTTGTACATTATTTGGAGGCCTCATTTTCTGTTTGGATGGAGCACATAGTCCAGAAAGCATGGAAGAGTGTGCACAATGGTATTCCCAAGGGGTGCAAGACGATAGCCACCAAATTTCTACAGACGACCAACCTTATAGTATTCACACCATCACACAGGATGAGGAACAAAAGCTCTCAACTGAATTGATTAAAGTGGCCTGTAGTGTGCAAACAAAGTCCGACTAGATCTTGTTGTTCAATGGCCTATCGGTGCGGACCCCTCACTTGCTTCTGTCCTAGCTACTAGCTGCTTGTAATAGTCCTGAAATCTATTCCAGAGGGTTTTTTTGGAGATCCCCGTCCAATGGGCAGACACAGGTAGCAAGATTGCCACCTGGGAAGATGTGGGCCGAGTCATGTAGACGTTGTGGCTGAGTCAATTACCCTAGCTGAGTCAATTACTTAGTCAATTAGTTTACTTTTCAAGTTAAATGCCATGGAGGGGCAAAATTGTAATTCTCAATGGAACCTTGTGGTCATGAGTCCTATTTAAGGGACGACCTGGAATGAAATGGATAAGTCTTGATTCTCCAAAATTAAGGAACGGCGTTCTCCTCAACGAACCCAAGGATTGGAGTTCTCCTCAATGAACCCAAGGATCGACATTCTCCTCAACGAACCCAAGGATCGGCATTCTCCTCAATGAACCCAGGATTTCAAGCTCCCCTTCGAGGTTGATTTGCTTCTCCTCCTACTTCCGTATGAGTCGCCTTGTTGGATATGGGACCATAACAAATTGGCATCAGAGCGGGCACCCACGTCGCGAGTTCGAATCCTGGCATCAGCAAACTTAGTGAAGAGGGCGACCTAGAGGCTGGATTAAAATTATTGGTTGGGTCACAAGAGGTGGGTCGGGTTAGTGTCGCTAGAGTGGGCCGTCATGGACATTGGCTCATGAAGGTGGGATGTGATGTTATGGTCCTGGGTTAAGTACTTGGCTTTTCGCTACCTATCAGGCCGGTCTTTTGGGTAGTGTTGGCTAGGAACCTAACATAGCCTTTGTGAAGATGTCCACCAATTTATTATTTCAAGAGATACATTGCATAGATATTATTCCAGCTTTAGGTTTTTATCATATAATGACAGTCTATCTCAATGTTGCTTGGTTCTCTCATTAAAGATTGCATTGGTCGCAATATGGATAGCTACATGAGTGTCACAGTGAAGTTGTATAGGCTTGGTTATCCCGAACCCAAGCTCAGTCCTAAATTATTTTAACCTTAACAATGCACTTACTACAAGTGCCATAGCTCGATATTCTGCTTGGCACTCGATCTAGCCACTACTTTTGTTTTTTGCTTCTCTAGGACTCTTGATTGCCCCCAATAGCTATGTTGTAACCAAAGGTGGATTTTTTAATCATCAGGGACCCAACCCAGTTAGTATCAACAAAGCCTTCAATTTCTGTATGACCAAGACATTTATATAGAGGCCCTTGACCTAGAATTTTCGTGAGATACCGAAGGATCCTTTTTGTCGCTTCCTAATGTGATTTCTGTGGTTGATGCATAGACTAGGGGATAACACACAAAAAATAGGAAATATCTGGTCTTGTGACTATGAGATTGTTATGGTCCCGGATCTAACACATGGATTCGTAGGGATTCGTAAGGAGGAAGAAGAGAAAGACGAAGATCAAGCCAAAGGGAAGCTTGAAAACCCTAGAACTCGTCAAGGAGAGCTTCAAAGTTGTTTAACCTAAAATCAATGCTTGTCTTTCTCATTACTCTCACCCCTTAAAAAGGGTTCACCCTTACAACGTTTAAGATAAATTATTACAAAAATACCCCTATAAATGAAATATTCCAAAAATACCCTTGTGGCTTAAAACTGATATAAAATAAAGTAAATTAAAATAATAATGTTATTGTGTGCATAATATTACACCCCCTGGGAGAAAGTGCTTGTCCTGAAGCTTGAAGGTAGGGTCTATATGTCAATGTCTCCACCTGGAAGCATCCACGGAAGTAATTTTTTTTTTTTCGGCCAAAAGTCTCCATACCATACTTTCTCACCAACCCCACTTGGACCATTGTCTCTGCTGCTGGTTGCACTCTAGAGGCCTCTCTTGGGCTACCCCATGGGGTACTCCTCTCTTCACCTTTCGTCTAGCAGATACCTTCTTTGGCCTGTTTTTGGCAGCAGTGTCCTCTTCATCATCATCATCTTCATCAGCATCTTCATCATATTCATTCTCATCCCCTTCTATATCATCAAACTCGTCACCCTGAACAGCCTCTCCCATAAACCATGAGACAATATGTGGGATAACTTTGTCTCTGATGGTGGATCCAATATCATAATCTTGTTCCATTTGATTTTGAAGTTGTGCAGCAGTATCTGCATCAATATCATCATCATCATCAGGGTATTGTGAAGGACTGAAGAAATTAAAGAAACTTTCACACTTTTCAGGTTTTGTGATGGGTTTGGTGTTTGTTGATCCCTTTTTAGGCTTCTCCAAAACCTTATGTGTCAAGTTCTTCCCTGGAAGCCACTGAATCTATATCCCTGTTGCTTTCTCCAAAAAGGGTACATCCTCATCGCTCATGTCGTAAGTTTTTACCAAGACAGTATTTGTAAAATATGGATTGAGATAAAAAATAAAAAAGAACTCCACCTTTGCAGCCCTTGGGATTATCAATCCTAGACCACTTGATATCTTTCAAATAGTTAAGATCCCCTTCATCACGCTCTTGTATCAACTCTGCAAGTACTTCAATAGTTTGCATTGCTGAAAGCCAGAATTTGGGAACACCTTTCTCCTCAACTGCATTTTCTTCACCAGAAACCTCCTCAATGGGAGTTGTAGATTCATCATTTTCAATTACTCCATTTACTATCTCATATCTCTTGGTATATATTGGTTCATAAAGTTTCAGGTACTTGGCTGCATTATATTTTTTAGTTTGTAGGTTCTATTGTGTTGCCCTTATCTGCACTGCAATAGCAGCAGCCATATGAGATAGCAGCATCATCTTGGGCTCAAGAGCTCCACTAATGGTACATGCAGTAAGAACAGACATTACCGTCACTATTTCTATTACTTTCTGAATAATTAGCACTGGTTGCAGCAGTGGCACTGTTGGCAACACTGGATTCTGCAGTGCCACAGCATCAACCTTCTTTTGCCCAGCAAAATCAGGAGCACCTAGTCATCCTCCTTGAAGGATTTCTCCCTGTAAATCAGAGAATATCTCTGTCATCTCCTCGGCAATCTTTGGATCCTCACTATAACTCTTGTAGCAATGGTCCCATCTGGGGTCTCTGCAAATAGCAATACATGGAGCAAAAAAGTATTGAATCCCAGTGGTTGTGACTTCCAAAATAACTTCTACTCCAATCATCTGCACAAGCTGAGGATCCAAGTTCTTCAAGGACAGGTTCACCCCTTGGAACATGTCTACAGTCTCCTTATTATTCTGTTCAACCCGTCCCTTCAAATTCATCTCCGTTTCTGATTTCTTTTGGGCCTTCCCAACATACCACTCCTTATATCATCATTTTTTTTTTGCATTAAGCTCCTCAACAGCTAGAGCAGCATCTTCTGCATTCTCAAAGTTAACAAATCCAAAACATTTGGAATTCCCATCTCCATCTCTCATTACTACAGCACTTGTAATGTATCCATACTTGCCAAATATTGTCATCAAATCTTCACCCCTGTCCTGAATACCCGACAAAATTGCATCACCATTCTTTTTAGAACCCAGAAATGACCAATTGGACTTACTCTCCCATGGATCTCCTATCACAGGAGGGCCCTTAGAACTACCTGTTATGATAGCACATATACCATTCAACACATTTCTCAAGTTCACTTCAAGAGGTTGTTATGGACTCCATAGCATCACGAGTTATCCATAGGCATAGGAATTAAATTATGTCAATTTACTTTTCATGTAATTTCAATTCGGTTTGGTTTACTTTATTTGGTTTGGTTTATTTTGGGTTGGTTCAGTGTAATGTGGCATGAACCACTTGACCTAATGGGTCATCTTTGTATTTTCGTCCTCAACCCTATTTAGGGGGACGTGAAGGAAAAGAGAGGCAAGTATTGAGAAAATTACATTTTACAGGTCTGATTCTCCCTCAGAGGTCAAGGTCGGATTCTCCCTTTGAGGTCCAAGGTTGAGCTTCCTCCAAAGCTCCTTCATTCTAAATTGAGTTCCACCATTACTCGTTCAAGAAACAAGGTTTCTCTTCCAACGTCAAGATCATCCATGGAGGGAAGAGAGGAAAGAAGGGTGACTCGATCCATGGCAAGGGAAGAACCTAACATTTTGGTATCAGACAGGTCCACCCTTGGGGATTCCTCTTCCCCTGAGGATTTGAGACAGCAAGTGGAAGAAAATAGGCAAAGGACAGATAACCAGGCTCATGCCCTGGAAGAGGTGCGTCAAACAACCTCTGATTTGCGTGAAGCAATAAAATCAATGGATGCTGCCATCCAAGCTCTCCTCCGGCGACAAGAGGACCATGATACACGAGCCCAACCTCCAACTGCCTACTCTTCGCCGGCCGAACACCATCCATTCAACCCACCACCTCCCCCACAACCACCACTGCGTCAACACCATTCCCATCTGGGGCCTGCCGTTCAAGGACCAAACACTGTGCCCAGGTATTTAAAACTTGACTTTCCTACGTATGATGGGTCTAAGGACCCTTTGATTTGGTCAGCCAAGTGTGATCAGTTCTTTTACCATCAAAAAACACCTGCGGATGAGAAAGTGTATTTGGCCGCCTACCACATGCTCGATGAAGCGCTTCTATGGTACCACCAATTCCGAAATGACCAAGTGGTTCAGGATTGGGCAACTTTTAGACAGTCTTGCATGATGAGAATTGGTCCTCCTACTAGTAGCAATCCATTGGGCGAGTTAATCAATTACAAACAAACTGGCACACTAGAGGTGTACCAAAAGATCTTCCAGGAAAGGTTAGCCCGAGCAAACCAGTTTGTTAGCCACACACAGTATGTTCATATTTTTACTGCTGGTTTGACAGAAGCTCTGCGTTTAGAAGTTGAATTACATGCTCCTACAGATTTAGACCACACTATGAACTTAGCCAGAGCAATTGAGCACAAGCAGCATGTTCTAAAGGAGTCACTGGTCATAAAACCAGCTTGGCCAGGAAGGCACAATGCCTCTGCGCCAAACCATTCCTATGGACCTCCAAGATTTAGAGACAGTGCAACCCCACGCCCAGACATTTCTAATTCAGCTCCACCTGCTCCTTACTTCAAAAAACTTACTAGACAGGAAATGGAGCAGAGAAAGGCCAAGGGCCTCTGTTTTAACTGTGATGAATAGTATGTTTTTGGTCACCACTGCAAACGATTATTCAGTATATGTCTGTGGGAGGACGGAGAAGAAATACCACAAGAGGAAGAAATTGTGGAAACTGACCAAGAAGGTCCAGAGATTTCCCTTCATGCTATGACTGGTCTACGCAGTGCAAGCACAATGCAGGTTAAAGCCCAATTACATCATTTACAGTTACTGGCTTTAGTTGACTCGGGTAGTACACATAATTTCATCAGTCAGCAGGCGGCAGAACAACTTGGGTTAGTAGTACAACAACAGAATGGTCTTTTTGTATCAGTAGCCAATGGGGCTAAAATTACTAGTGTAGGCATATCACCAGCCACACACTTTGATATTGAGGGATATAAATTTGTTGCAGATTTTTTGGTGATTCCACTATCAGGATTCGATTTGGTGCTAGGAATTAAATGGCTACAATTGTTGGGACCAATACTATGGGATTTCCAAGCACTCACCATGTCTTTTATAGAGGACCAACATCAGATTATATTTCATGGCACACAAGCACCACTCACCTGCGCACTACAGGTTGCCCAAGTCCAGTCCACAAATACATGTAAGTTATCTCACTTACTTATAGAATTTTAGGATATCTTTCAAGACCCTACTGCCTTACCGCCACTTAGGCACTGTGATCACCGTATCTGTTTGAAAACGGGGACCGAGCCGGTAGTGGTACGTCCGTATCATTACCCTCACTTACAGAAGGATGAGATTGAAAGGCAATGCCAATAGATGTTAGCACAGGGTATTATTCAGCCCAGCAGGTCTCCTTTTTCTTCACCGGTATTACTAGTCCGCAAGCATGATAAGTCATGGAGATTCTGTGTGGATTACCGACAACTCAATGCCCATACAATTAAAGATAAATTTCCTATTCCAGTGGTGGACGAGCTGTTAGAAGAGCTACATGGAGCTACTATATTTACTAAACTCGATTTGAAATCTGGCTATCATCAAATCCGAGTTCATCCATCCGATGTGGAGAAAACGGCGTTCCGCACGCGTCACGGCCATTTTGAATTCCTCGTAATGCCATTTGGTCTATCAAATGCGCCTTCCACCTTCCAGGCCCTCATGAATGAGGTATTTTTCCCTCTCTTGCGAAAATATGTATTGGTCTTTTTCGACGATGTTTTGGTCTATAGCAACAACTGGGAAGAACATCTTCAGCACCTTCACCAGGTATTTTCTCTTATACGTTCACATCATTTGGTTTTAAATTGGTCAAAATGTTCTATGGGCACATCAGAAGTGGCATATTTGGGCCACGTTACTTCAACATCAGGGGTGAAGGTAGACCAGAGTAAGATACAAGCGGTCACAGATTGGCCAATTCCTACATCTATTACAGCCTTAAGAGGACTTTTGGGCCTAGCTGGATATTATAGAAAATTTATTCGTAGCTATGGCTAGCTTGCAGCTTCGCTCAACAATCTCCTCAAGAAAAATGCTTTTACCTGGTCAGAGACAGCAGCTCATTCCTTTCAGCAATTGAAAGACGCCTTATCATCAGCCCCAGTTTTGCAGCTCCCCGACTTTGAGGAGTCCTTTGTAGTGGAATGTGATGCTTCAGGGGGCGGTATTGGCGCAGTGTTGCAACAACAGGGCTACCCGATTGCTTATTTTAGCCGTCAACTGGGCCAACACCACCACAAGTTGGCAGCTTATGAGAGGGAATTGATTGGATTGGCGAAAGCTATACAGCATTGGTGCCCTTATCTTTGGGGACGTTCTTTTTTTATTCGCACTGATCATTGCAACCTCAAGTATCTTCTTGAGCAGCGTCTCACTACTTCACCACAACAGCATTGGTTAAGTAAGCTTATGGGGTTTGACTTTTCTGCCGAGTATAAACCGGGAAGTTTGAATGTAGGGGCTGATGCCTTATCTCGCTGGGACGTTCCAGAGCCGTAATTAAACGCCATCAGTCAGCCCAGAGCTCTCTTGTTGGATTCTATATAGGAAGAGGCACAACAGTACCCAGATATTATCTCCTTATGCCAGGATATCCAACAGGGCACAACGGCACCACATTGGACGGTTCAGGACAATCTCGTCCTCTACAAAAACAGAATTTTTCTCCACCACACATCCCCTCTGATTAACAACATTTTGGCCTCCCTCCATGATAGTACACATGAAGGACGACAGAAAACATATTTTCGAATCAGTAGGGAATTTTATTGGAGGGGCATGAAGCGCAGTCTAGCTGATTATGTGGCGGCTTGTCAGACTTGTCAATGGAATAAAGCTGAAACATTAAGTCCAGCGGGGTTGCTCCAAGCACTTCAGCTTCCGTCACAGGTCTGGTCTGATATTTCTATGGACTTCATATATGGACTTCCCTCTTCGTCGGGTAAATCTATTATCCTTGTAGTGGTGAATCGTTTCTCTAAATATGGGCATTTCATTCCTCTAGCACATCCTTACACTACACCACAGGTCGCTCAACTTTTTATGGATTACCTTGTACGATTACATGGGATGCCAAATTCAATTACCAGTAATAGGGATGCAATCTTTACAAGTACCTTCTGGAAAGAACTCTTCAAGTTACAAGGCACAATGTTAGCCTTTTCTTCAGCCTACCATCCACAGACTGATGGTCAGACAGAGGTCGTCAACAAAACCATTGAAATGTATCTCTGTTGTTTTGTGGGGGACTCACCTAAGAGGTGGGTTAAGTGGCTCGCCTGGGCTGAGTTCTGTTACAACACCTCCTACCACAGTGCACTTGGCACAACCCCATTCAAGGTGGTATATGGTAGAGAACCTCCCCGTCTTTTAGCCTATGAACCAGGGGCCTCTAAAGTCGCAACTTTGGACCAAGCATTAGCTGAAAGAGACTCATTCATCACTGAGGTGCGCACTCATCTACAGAAAGCACAACATTCTATGAAACAATATTATGACAAGAAGCACCGGAAAGTCTTCTTTTCTCCTGGAGATTATGTTTGGTTGCGTCTCCAACACTACAGGCAGCTGTCGTTGACAGCCTCCAAACGTCACAAGCTCTCTCCAAAATATTATGGTCCCTTTCAGGTGATGGACCGCATTGGGACAGTGGCCTACAGATTGCAGCTTTCGCCAGAGGCCAAAATTCACAACGTCTTTCATGTCTCACAATTAAAGGCCTTCCACGGTGATTCACCCTTGCTGCACACCCCGCTGCCACCACTCCATGAGGGACGTGTACTTTATACCCCGGCACAGGTATTACAAACTCGCCGTATTTAGGGTGATTGGGAGATCTTAGTGCAATGGGCAGATGCAGACCCCAATGACACCACATGGGAGCCATTAGCGGTGTTTCGCACCCTCTACCCATACTTTGAGCTTGAGGACAAGCTCTTTCTCCAAGGGGAGGGTGACTCGATCCATGGCAAGGGAAGAACCTAACAGAGGTCTTTGAAATTGTTGAGTAGAAATCTAAGAATCCTCACTTGACTCATTTCATCCATCAAGAAGATCTAACTTCAAAGGCAATTGATAAGTGAACACTTGGTTGAAAGGCATTGGCCCTGAGGCACAAGAACCCTTTCCTCCAGAGGCAGTCCACACAGAAGGAGGGAAATCTTCTTCATAATGAATGTCATCAGTTAGTTTATCAAGGTTAGACAGCGAAGAATATGAACCCAGTCCTTTATCCATGCGTGTGTTATGGACTCCATAGCATCAAGAGTAGCGAACAGACATAGAGGGTGATTGGTGTAATTTTTGGATTTCACATTGAGTGGCATGTGGATGTAATTTTTCTGAAAACTCATGTCTTTTGACGTTAGCTGTCTAAGGCACGCTCTGGTTTTATAAGGGGCGTGAAATGGAATGAAGAAGGAAGCATTTTCAGTAGATTAATTAGATCAGGTTCTCTCCTAAATCGAGGTCTAAGGTAGAGCTCCTTTGAAGCTCAAGCTCTCTTTATGCTCACATTCTTTTCCCTCACCAAACTCGTCAGCAATGTACACCTCTCTGTTAGTCCTTCTCTCTGAACTCACCAACAGCTATAGGACGTTCAAAGAGACACTCAACACTTCCCTCATCTTCTTCAACACTGGAATCAAGAGGAGAATGTCGGGTGACTCGATCAATGGCTAGAGAACCCAACATCGTGGTATCAGACAGGACCACCTTGGATGATTCTTCCTCTCCATCTGACCTGTGTGCTGTTGTTGACACAATCCAAGCTACACAGGATGCTTTCCAGACCCAGATGAACCAACTTCAGGAGTCTGTGCTCCAGCTTCTCCAAGCTCAGGGGCCCCGAGAAGCCCCCCTCCACATAGTTTCCCACGCCCAGCAGACCACTCTACTCTGTCTCCCCCCACCTGTGCCTCCCCTACGTCCTCATCATTTCAATCCAGGGGCCTCTCACAGCACCAACACTTCCAGTGTGCGAAGGTATACAAAACTATAGTTTCCCTCCTATGATGGTTCCACTGACCCCTTAATGTGATTTCATCGTTGTGCCCACTTCTTTTGGCACCAACGAATTCAACCAGAGGAGCAAGTCTCTTTAGCTACCTTCCACATGCTAAACGAAGCACTGTTGTGGTATACCCAGTTCGATTCAGACCATCAAGTGTATGATTGGGGCATGTTCAAGGCCGAATGCATTCTGCAGTTTGGTGCCCCTGACCGCAGCAACCCTCTTGGGGATTTGGTTAATCTGAAACAAACCGGATCCATCGAGGCATATCAGAAACAGTTTCAAGAATGACTTGCCCGCACCGGTGCCCTTGTGAC